>NC_136061.1:2030556686-2031974508 GCF_964261635.1 Lissotriton helveticus | reverse complement strand
AGTTGCAGTGGTGTCTTCTTTATGTATAGGGAAATATGGCTGACAGTATTGCTGTAGTCCCAGTGGCCGCTTGTGCGTCAATCTGTCTTATTGCTCAGCACCTCCGCAGGCTCCTTCGTGTTTATTGTGATGTCTACAGATTCCTGCGTGTACAGCAATGTGTTAAGGAGGCCTGCCGGTGTGTTAGGTACCCTGGTGCTTCTGTGCCTATCGGTAAGGCCCCCACATGCGGCGTGACTGCACAGGCTTCACCCTGCCGTATATCTCTGCCTCAGAGATGGTTCCTTTGCTTTGTCCACACCCCTACATCAGCGATGAGCTACACTTAAAAAAAATAAAAAAGGGGGGGGGAAAGAGGGTCCTTGTGCTAATTAGCGCCTGCTGCTCTTGTTCCCTGGCGGTGCTTGTCTGCTCTCATTTGGCTAGAGGGTGGCCATTATGCCTTCCAGTCTCTATGCAGGCACCACTGTGCCAACTAGCTTTATTTGAGTGTCTGGCCCTTCCCCTCCTCAGCAGCGTCCAAAGCTCATGCGGCTCCCATGGGCTGGGGAAAGCCCTGGTCCACCGCAGCTCTCGGTCCCCCGCCAGGCCTCTGCTAGTGTCTTGCAGTTCGTCTCTCACCATCGGAGTCCCCCTGTAACATTTAGGATGGTATTTAGATGGGAGATCACCGGCGGGAGCGCAGGTTCAGGCTCCCATCTCCATCGGCATCCGGCCACGCCCCCTCTTCCGCCAAGAACATTCAATGCATGGAAGGAGAAGATGCTTGCCATACTGCACCCAGAGAGTCTCACTGGAATACCCTGGGTAGTGCAGGCTGGTAAGTACAAACAAATATAGACCATCACACTGCTATGTACTGTCCAGAAGATCTACAAAGCTACATCTCAGACGCACAAGTATAATAAAATGCACCACAATATCCAACACATGTCCCACTGATGTAACATCCACTCCATCTGAATCACCCCAAAGGTAGACAACACATACAGGGTTGTACGTGTCCAGGCAACCAGCACTACAACTCCCAACAGGCACCCGGTCCCACCCCTGCGCAGGATGTAGCACTCACCCCCCCACCCAGAAGCATGTACCAGCCATTGTATGGTTCCCACTCACCTAACAGATAGGTGCCATCTTCCCAGGTTGTCTGTTTGGGGGTGGGAGGCTGCACTACAACTCCCACAAGGCACCCCTGTCCCACCCTTGAGCAGGATGGAGCAATCCCCACCCATCCCGATGCATGTGGCAGCCATTGCATTGTACACTTCAAACTAACAGGTAGGCAGCCATCTTTCCCGGGGAGGCAGTTTGGGGGTGGGAGGCCTGCACTACTACTCCCACCATGCCCCTTGTCCCACCCCTGAGCAGGATGTAGCACTACCCCCACCCAGAAGCATGTGGCAGCTATTGCATTGTTCACCTTCACCTAACATGTAGTTAGCCATCTTCCCAGGGAGGGGTGTTTGGGAGTGAGAGACCTGCCCCACAACTCCCACCAGGCCCCCATGTTCCACAGCTCACCAAGATGGAGCACTCCCCCACCCAGAAGCATGTGGCAGCCACTACATTGTTCACCTTCATCTAACAGGTATTTAGCCATCTTCCCAGGTTGATCTGTTTGGGGATGGGAGGCCTGCATTACAAGTCCTACCAGGCACCCCTGTCCCACCCCTGAGCAGGATGGAAGCCTCCAACACACATACACACACAGAGATGTGTCACAAATCCAACACAAAGGTGAAAACATAACAGGTAAGTAACCAGTACATGCAGCCAGCCATTGCTATCAAAAAGCAAGGTGCCATATGATAACACCAGCCCTCTCATCACACAAAAATGCACACAGATGCTATTGCCACTCAGTGTGTGCAGACAGCAAAGCAAATGTAACTATCACAGCAACCAAAGTGTGACCCACCAATTCACATGTAGAAGAAAGTTTGTGCACAATCATGCACAGCACGGAATTCCATGTGTAAGTGCCATGTGGCCAGAGCATCAAGGACAAGGACCATATGAAAGCAAAGACAGCATGGTGGGTGGTACAAATTTCGATTTGCACATGACATGAAAAAGGTATGCATCAGATGATAATGGTCATTTCAAGCTCAGATGTAGAGTCTGCCAGGCAGGGTAATCAACAAAGAGGCCTCACATAAATTCTTTGTTGCGCTAGTCGCTAGATGACAACATGTCCCTGTAATCACAAAATATGCATGGTATGTTTCAACACATCACACCATGGACAAGTAATGCATGTACCGCAACATCATGTCAGGAGGCACAGTAGTGTGCATACAAACAATGTGATGATTAGTGAACTGCGTGGTGTACAAACAGTAAATTATACACATTTAACACTAAGCTTGCAGGGTGCACTACAATGACCATTTCCCCTCTGTCCCACAGGTGACCAAGAACTGACTGCATAGGACAACACCAGCAACCTGCAGAGCCAGTCTCCCCCCCGGAACATGGACTCTCTGATGTTGACTCCCAGGATTCAGAGGACGAGGAGCTCGAAGCGGACAGATCTAGTGTGCCAGAGCGCAACAGGTCCTAGGACCCCATTGTCCCCCCACCACATCTGCAGCAACACCAACCAATCGGCAGACCCCTGCTGTTATGGTCTGTGTGTTCTTCACCACCACCACCACCAGTGCTGTCCGCAACACTCTCCCTGTCCCGGAGGATGAGCAGCCCACACCACCAACTGAGGAGGGCAGGGAGGGGTTGCACGGGCCAACAGTGATGATGCAACAGGTTCGTGGCAGCAGTGCAGGTGTGAGGGCAAGAGTCAGTCACAGACAACCAGACCCTGGGACCGAAGCCCTGGACAACATCAACAGAGTCCTTGGGGCCTATGAACGGGCCCAGGGACGAACAGGCCAGTCAGAAGAAGATTCATGTGAGCTCCTCCTGCTGATGAGGTCCATGGACACCCGCATGGGCCAAATTGTGGACATATTGGGCCAGCTAGTGGCGGTACTGAGGGACAGGCTGTGCCACAACCAACAACACCACCACCCTCTGGTGTGCTGCAGAATGACAGTTCACCATCCTCCCCTGCGGCTACAGAGAGGGGTGAGTCCTCAGACCCCACTGGCCCTACAACAGAAGCTCCCCTGCCAAGCGACGAAGGGGCCGTCCCCAAAAATCCCCGGGAGTATCCTGTGGTAAAGCACCTGCCAAACATCAATCACGGAGCCAGCCATGAAGGCAACCCTCTTCACTACTGCATTGACTTTTTTTGGACTGTCCTTACTCACACTGCCTTCTGAATGGCATCTGTCTGTTGGACTGGGTCACCACTACTCGATTCTCTCATTTACCATAACTGTCAAGTCACTGCTTCACTAATCACCTCAATGTAAATGTCCACCCGCTCACATGTCACCATTGTAATTAAATATTCCTTAAACACACATGTCGTTGTGTCTGCTCTGTGTTTATTCCAGGATGTGCAGTCTTCACCATGATTACAATGTACTAGGAGTATGGAATGTATGTAGGCATGGAGAGGCTGAAGGGACCTAGGAAAACACAACAGAACAAGATTCACTAGTCAGGGGGTGGCAACACAGACATCACACAACACTTACCATCAAGCTACTCCATCATGCACACATCACAATAAGCAACAGTGCCAACATACACATCCTGTAGATGTGCAAAAATACCCTGTTCCGGAAATATTGTCAGCAACCACTTAGTCAACAACCAGCTGCAGTCACAAAGCTCACATACACCTTGCCAACAACAGAGACATCATCAGACAATGGGTCCGTTGTACTTCGTCACTCGCCTTCAAGTGAAGTAGCGGTTGATGAGCTGTTGACACAGGTTGACACCTTCCTCCGCTCCACTATCCTTGTCACTGGACACGGGTTGGTTTGCAGGCGGGGGCCTTGGCTGCTCATCAGCATCCAGGAGCAGGGGGATCTCCTTGCGAATGGCCAGGATATGGAGCATGCAGCATGGAACTACAATCTGACACACCTCCTGGGCGCGTACATCAGTGCACCACTGGTCTTGTCCACGCAGCGAAATCGTGACTTTAGGAAACCAAAAGTACGCTCCACCACACAACGTGTCCTCCCATGGGCATCATTGTAGCGGAGTTCAGCAGGTGTCCTGGGATTCCACAGTGGGCTCAGTAACCAAGGCCGGTTGGGATTTGCAGAGTCACCTAGGTGTGAGAAACACAGAGAAACCTTGTAATGATACTGTGGCAGAGGATAGCATGTCACGCACGCTAATTGACTCTGCATACTCACCCACAATCCATGCACGCTCAGGTATCAGATTAGCCATCAGCTGTGGTACAATGCTGTTACGCATGATGTATGAGTCATAGGCCGAGCCTGGAAATTTGGCACACACGTACGAGATGATCATATCTGCCTGGCAGACCACTTGCACATTTATGGAGTGTAAATGTTTACAATTCCTGTAGATGCGCTCACGTGCCTGTGTTGAAACCAGCCCAATATGTGTGTAATCAATGGCACTGAAAACATGGGGGATGTGTCCAAGGGCAAAAAAATCACCCTTAACACCTGCCAAATCACACCCCGTGGGGAAATGGATATATCTGTCCTTGTAGATCATCATAGCGGATAGGACATCACGCAGCACCATGCTGAACATATGTTGCGACAGTCCACCTGCGCTGGACTGGAAAGATACAGAAGCAAAAAAATGCCAGGCTGCCATCACCTTAGACATTTGTGTGAAAGCACCCGGATATGTCCTGTGAGGCTGTAGGTGAGGCTCCAACATAGCACATAGGTCTTTGAGGGTGTCTCTAGCCAGACAGAAATTCCATATGACATCCTCATCCTCCATGTCTGCCAGCACTGTGAAGGAATGAAGCACATTCGGTCTCCTCCTAGGTGAGATGAGAGGACACATGTCAATGCAATCCACCAGGAGATGTGTCTGTTATCTAATGTTTTGCCTGACATAACTGCCACAATAACTAACATCACGGTTGAGCTAGCAGCACACCTTACATGTAGGGACACCTTCAGTTACACTAGTCGTACACATGTCCAACTTTCATACAGAAAGTACCTACAAACAATATCAGACTATGAGAATGCCCTAAGGGATATGACCACATCTTGCATGAGCAGCCCTGAGAGTAGTTCAGACAGCATATGTGTGAAACAGCAACACTGCTGTCTCATACCTAGCTGCAGTACCTGCCACACCCTCATGCATAAGTCAAACAGGTCACACATCAACAACACAATGAGCACGGTCTGTGCGAGAAAAACAGGTATGTGCATGAGGCAGGAAAAGTAGACACTCAAATCAGCACATTGGTCAGTAAGACAATCATCACTGTGAGTTGCTCAGCACTTACACACATTACCAAATGTACCCATTGGAGGGTCCATCACAATATTGTCCTGAGGGTGTTGTATGGCGTTTTAGATTTCAAATGGATTTTCCCGAATCATGCCCTTAAACAGGTACAATTCACGTTGCCCTTATATAGGCATAGCAATCAAGCCCTTATTTAGGCATAGCCCATGCTACCCAAATACAGGCATGGTTCCTTCCATCCGTTCACCAAACGTCACAACGATTTCTTGGAAAACCAGCTGAAGCCGTTAGGGACTTACCCTTGCTTGAATATTGATTTCTCCAAGAACTCAGTTACTTTACAATGAACAACTGTTCTCCAGGGGTTCATTCATGACGTTCATATGCCCGACTTTACATCAAACATGGCATTCCTAAGCAGCTTCAAGGTATAAATATACCTTCACTTGCTATAGCAAAGCACAGTGGTTGGGAGCAGTTCGATGAGCTACTTGCCCGACGCGGCTCGCTACAGCAAGTGCCGAAGGAAGCTGACACTCCAGTTGATGCACTGATCAGGAAGCTGCCCTCCTCTGCTGTGAATCCAGCTCCAGTGTTTCTGACTCCCCTTGCGGGATGTTGGGAAATCGAGTCCCGAGAAAGAGTTACCAGACCTCCTTCATTCTAATAAGGTATGGAGCTGATTATAACCAAGAGAAACCTTTGGTAGATTCTTGGCAAAAACTAAACCTATGCTAAAGACCATATTTACTTCTTCCCTCGTACCAGACATAGGTTAGGTACATTGGGGTAGGCGTATTTTAAAAGCACCAGTTGAGTATATTTTAGTCTATGTTATTTATGTATGTATACTTACATGGCTTAGAAACCATACAATGCTCTTACTGTATTATTTCATATTACTGTTTACACTGTACGCATTATACTTTCTGTCTAACGATTGTAGCAGTTCACCTCTCTTGCATGAGAAAGTAGACTGTTCAATAAACCTTTTATTTAAAACGCCTGTCTCTCTATTTCTCTGCAACTCTGTAGAAACGAAATGCACGATTGACTGAGTGAACTAGTTACCTATTGTTTCCACGACTCTGAGAGATATATTCTTATTCTTGGGAAACACAGTTGTCATGTTTATGCGGTCATCAGAAACGAATCCCTTCTTGTGAATTCGAGAATGTTTCTGGTGACCTCTGAGCGAGCTGGCACTCACTAGTATATTCGATAGAGACCTAGTGACTTAAGTCCTACGCCAAATCTATAGGATATATTATTCCAATGCGCAGAGCCTCTTGGGAATATAGGAACTACACTACAAGGGCATGCCCAGCAATATCACAAGGGACATGTGAGGGAGTACATGCTAAAGTCCCAAGGCATTAACACAAACATGGCATGTATAGTCAGTAGAGAGGTAAATGTGACATTGGCATTGTGTGTACAATCATGTGTCATATGATCATGTGGCCACTGTGCACTGTTGAGAATTGCACATTGGCCTTTCACATGTGTCTATAGGTGCTGTCAAACTGCACCGCCACCCAAATCACAGTCATTCATGGCAATGTATGGCACCCAAATTGCAATAGCTACCACATGGCACCAGCGGTGTGTTACCGCAAATGCCCAAGACAAAATTGCGGTAGTGGTAGACATATACACATGGTCAAATGGTGGTTGGCATGCTCTGCCACCCAAATTTCGGCAACTACTGCCTGGCAGCAGTGGTGTCTCATCACAAATGCCCAAGATACACTTGCGGTAGTAATAGGCATATTCACATGGTCAAATGGCTGTTTGCATGCTCTGCCCCTAAAATCACGGTCATTCATGGAAATGTATGGCACCCATATTGCGGTAGCTACCGCCTGGCACCTGCGGTGTGTCACCGCAAATGCCCAAGACACAATCGCGGTAGTGATAGGCATATACACATGGTCAAATGGCGGTTGGCATGCTCCTCTACTAAAATCACGGTGGACAAAATGAAAAAAATGGATATTAGATCTTAGGGAGGACCTGCCGTCAGAATGTAGTAACTATAAGGCTAAGCCTCAACCCCCTGATTGCGCTGGCACACCAGCTCCGGGTGTAGCGGGACCAGTATTTGCCCACAAGAAGTGGCATCCTGGGGCCAAGTTCACAGGTAGAGCAATATCAATATTGAATGGTACAGAGTCAGACAGTCCTCTAAGGTTTGACACAATAATAAGACAATGTCAACAAATATGGGATGTGAACATACAGAGATATACATGGACAAAAACTACCACGCACTCCAGAATAGTAATTAAATTAACACAATTTTCTCTGTATTTCAGAGGAAATGAGACAACAAAAGTTGGTAGTTACTTCAAATACTACACAACTATATACAATGCGGTTATGGCTCCACATGCAACTAGCCCAAACTGAAATGGCTACTGTTCCCTAGTGACTTTACACCCCCCCCCACCCTGGTGATACCAGAAGTGGACATCTCAGATATACACGACCATCCCATGAGCTGTTCAACGACCTTGTTGCATCACCTCTAGAGAAAAAGTATTTTGAAACTGACACTTATAATGAGATCTCACAAGAACACTGCCTATTCATTGAGGCACAAGTATTCTGTAGAAGTTGGTTTCCAGCCTTCCAAAACAAAGCAAAAGCCCAATGGCTCCAGATCAAGAGGTGGGAACTCATGGTCAGAGACGCAACAGAAGATGGATTCAATGTTGTTATATAAGAACTAAAAGCTATTAGACTGATGATAACGTAGCACAGATATGTGATGGACCAGATGATGGCCATGTAGGGGAGGTGTGTGGTGGACAATGGTACATTGACCAAGACCATTCACACATTGCATGATCTACAAAAGGAAATGGTCTGTGAGGGGTGTGCTCCTGATGGGTGGTCTGAGGGTTGATTTGAGTAGTTGCCATTTTGGACATCAGGGTTGTTCAATACCTTGTTGCCTCTGGTGGTATTGCTCCCCTTGACTTTTATTTTTCAGATAGTATTGGCATGCTGCAAAGAATGACAGCTAAAATGGGAGGGACATATATGGTTAGAAAAAGTCACTAAGGAAGACAGGGGACAGAGTAGTGATTATAGTAATTATGAGGTAATGCCCCAGAACACCGGAGGGTAGGAGAGAGAGTTGAATCAAGTATAGGGGGTGTTAAACCTGGCACCATTGGCGTGGGTCTCCCTTTCATTTTTGCCGTTGCCTCATGTTTTTTTGCTGGTGTTAGATGCTTTGGCCACTGTGCCACTGCTGTCCAGTGCCACAGTGCGAGTGCTCCCTACTATAAATTGATGTATTAATTAGTGGTTCAATGATTGGATGTTTGGTTTACTTTTCAGACACTAGTACAGTGCACTGAATGTGCCCAGGGCGTGTAATTCCAAATGCTGCTAGTGGGCTTGCAGCACTGGTTGTGCCACCCACAGAAGCGGCTTTGTAAAACATGTCTAAGGTCTGCCTTTGCAGAGCCTGCATGCAGTCTGGTACTGTCATGCTGACTGGGCCAGTGCCCCCCCTTGCCAGTCCCTGTAAGGTAGGACAAGCCCTGATGTGTGTGGCATGATCTAATAGTGAATTACAGCAATTTTCGTTTTTCATTATTGCAAGGCTACCTGTTCTCCATAGGTCACAATGGGCTGCTAGATTATTACATGTTTATAATCCCCGCAGACCCAGATAACATGGTAGAAATTCGAGTTTAATATGCCTGGACTCAGAATATTAAAATACATCTTTTAGTGAAGTTTATTTTAATATTCTGTGTTTTCAAATATCACTTTTAGAAAGTAGGTATTTGCTTGCCTAACCAGTTGAGCCTCCCACTGCGAGGTTGTGTATTCCTTTTTCTGTTTTTGAGAGTGACAGGGCTGGGGGATTCCAAGAGACAGGCTGGGGCAGCCGGTGGTGAATAGGGAGATCTGCATCTAGATGGTAGGGAGGAGTTGCACATGGGACCTGAGTAGGGCTGGGCCATCCCTCTACAATGCCGCCTCCACCCACTGTGGTGCGTCCGATGTCTCTGCCCTGCACACTGAAAGAAGCGAAGGAAGACTGTCAACATAGTGCTCCAGGACTGTACTTGCCTTCCACAATGCTGGCTCCATCTCCTGTGGGGCGTCTGATGTGCCTGCCCTGCACTGTGAAAGGAAGAGAGAAGTCTGGTAAACAAAGTGCTTCAAATCTGGCTTGAACTGGGCACAGGCCCCTCTCCCCTCAGAGAATAAAGGACTTTGGGGTATAAGTATTGGGACCCTGATCCCATGAAATTAGATCACTTCTGGACTTACAAGACGATACCTCTGCTTAGGAGAAGGAACCTGAAGAAACTGAGGAGAGACTATTCCCAAGCTGAAGTGCTGCTTGGGGGATTGGCCTGCAGTGGTTGCCTGACTGCCAAAGAGAGGAGAAAGAACTTTGTGGAATTTTCTTTCAACTTGTTCAAAGATCTCCAAGGGCTTGGAATAGAGCTTGCCCCCTAACCGAAGTCCCAGGACCAGTGGACTTCACCAGCCTTTGAGAATTGCTGCTGGAAGCAAGTGGCTACAGAGGCAGGGAGCTGTGACCGACTCTCACGACCGGCCCGGTGTCCTGTAGGCACTGCATCAAGCAACGACCGCCTCGAACAACGCAAGCTCTGAGCTCACCGACTCTGTTCTGACGCCGTCACCGAGCAATAGCCTGCACCGCGACTCGTAGACACCGCGACGTGCAATGCCTTGCTACACCGAATCGAACTGGTCTGACCGACGCGCTCACTGCTGCTGACTTTGAGTACTGTGACCACACCGGAGTTGGGCACCGCCTCACACGCTTCGCGACGCAGCATCCGACTCACACCGCTGTCCGGACTGATCGATGCCAACTCCCGAACTTCGGCTCGTTCGCCGCACCGCAAGCTGCAAGCACCGCATCAAAGCACCATCCCACCCTGCAACGCAGACTTGGATCCACCGACTCTGTCAATGGGCCGCTGCCTGCACCGCATCGAGGGACAACGCTTCCTGCAACGCTTCCTTTCTGCACCGGGATGATCACCGGAACCGACTCGCACATCCATGCCGGCCGCCCCAAGTAAAAGGTACAGTGACTGAGTCTGTCGACATTTGAGTGGGCCCGTACCGACACGGTCCGCTGGATTTGCTAGACTCTGTGTTATTTTCAACATCGCGGTAGCCAGACCAGGCTACCGACTTGCATAGAACCTTGATTTAAGCCTTTTAAACAGAACTCTTGAAATCTAATAGTACTGTGAATTCTTTTTGTCGTTTATTGGTCTTGTGTTAACTCTATATAAAATATACTTATTTTTTGATATACAACCTTGTGTGGTGTCCATTTTTAGTGTTGTTACTGTATGTGGTCACAAATGCTTAACTTACAACGCCTCTGAAATAAAGCCTTGCTGCTCGTGCCAAGCTACCAAGTTGATGAGCAGGGGTTATTTTAGGAGTGTAATCCCCTTTACTTTGACTAGAGGAGAAGGTCCCTATTTGTCACAAGTACCTACCTGTACCAACTAGAGACCCCCAATTCTAACAGGGGGGGAATGATAGAGGGCAGAATTATAATTATTGTGTAGAGACTCCCACAGATCTGAGACCCCAGACTCCCATGCAGACCTTTCAGGTTGGAAATGGCATCAAACCTATGTAATCAGCAACAGACTCATATGGTAATAGATACATGTGGAAAGGCTGTGGGTTAGGCAGAAACCAGCTTGTCACATTTCACTGATGTTTCTGGAAATTTGCAAGAACATCTGTGTCTAGTTCAGATGAGCCATTGTGCAAAACAGGTCACAAAATAGGTTGACACAATATTTATCCACTAGAGAATGAGCCGAGAAGCGCCAATCACAAAAGTCCTGCTTCCTCCTGTGTGCTGCGGCTCATCACACCCTTGCCTGAGAACACGTACAAAGGACAAGACATCAGGTGTTTCAACCTGCCTTAGAACATACTGTCAGATAACTTGGCAAAGGAAACCACACATAAAGGTCAGACAGCTTATAGCAATTAGCATTTAACACGATATACCCACAGGCTGTGCCATTAGATAAGCATACTTTTGCATTGCTTGAATTCAGTGGACAGAAACCCACATGGGGGATTTTTGCTTAATCTTACTTTCAAAACTTATTGGGTTCTTGAACCTTTCAGCTTGTGGTTTTGTATAAATATCACTGCCTGTGTGCAGTACTTTGGACATCACGTTTCATCCTCCACAGAGGAGACTGATTTCCCCAGCTGTTTTGATTACCTATATTACTTTGCCAATTGCGTCTTCTCAGATTTTGCTCCAACAGTTGCACTGCAGGTTTTACACTGCAGCAGTCATGTTACACAGGGTAGACCTGACACATTGTCTCCCTGCCACTATAGTGGGTGACCCAAAAGGTGCAGCAGTCCAAAAGTGGCATTTATCTTCCAGGCCCTAGGTTCACTTTCTTTTCCATATAGAAGGGTCTTACAAGCAAAGTAAATGGCAATCAGCAATACCCCAATTTAACCATGTTTAAAGGGAGAGCACAGATTATTTACTGCTGCATATAGTTCTAAAAACAGAATAAATAGGGTGAAGCAAAAGGTGAGAAATCTGGGGTGACCACACAGACACTGCAGAACTCCTACAATGATGACTTCCACAAGAAACCAAAGAAGTCCTTTGTATATGAAACCTCACTGGACCTGGAAAATAAATGATACTATTTATTGATGTACCCTCCTTCAGGATTTGTCTTCTTAATCACAGATTTTTGTAAAGATTGAGCAGACAAAGTTCATTTAATTTTCTGGCGGTCCTGAATCTAAAAGTCCCAAAATAATCTTTTCGTGTCCATTTGACAAAAAACTTTCAATTTTCTAATTGTATGGGCTACATAAGACTGCATACTACTTACTTCACATTTTAGAGCAGTTGTAGGCCCAGATTTACTCATTTTCCACAAAATGCAGGACAGCAGATTGCGAGCAGCCCGGTGGCAGTGGGCTTGCTTGCAGGAGCTGAGGGCTGCGATTGAGCATTTTGGTTTTAGTACGCTGTCACGCTGACTAAAAGCGGCGACACACATTGATTTTTAAATTGTGATTCTTTTGTGTCTAACCTGCACTGAAAATTAACAGGTACCCCTAATTTCCTGCCTGGCTTTCCAGGGGCTCAGCGGGGCTGGCTGGCAGCTGATAACATCCTAGGCTCCCAGCGGTAGTGGCCGCCATCTTGGATCGGGCTGGTCCGTCCAACCCCACCCACGCCACTCCCCCCACGCTGCTCCTCCATTTAGGAGTGACCCTGACGTCTCCCCAGCGATTGTGAGCAGCCCGGTGGCAGTGGGCTTGCTTGCAGGAGCTGAGGGCTGCGATTGAGCATTTTGGTTTTAGCGCGCTGTCACGCTGACTAAAAGCGGCGACACGCATTGATTTTTAAATTGTGATTCTTTTCTGTCTAACCTGCACTGAAAATTAACAGGTACCCCTAATTTCCTGCCTGGCTTTCCAGGGGCTCAGCGGGGCTGGCTGGCAGCTGATAACATCCTAGGCTCCCAGCGGTAGTGGCCGCCATCTTGGATCGGGCTGGTCCGTCCAACCCCACCCACGCCACTCCCCCCACGCTGCTCCTCCATTTAGGAGTGACCCTGACGTCTCCCCAGCGATTGCGAGCAGCCCGGTGGCAGTGGGCTTGCTTGCAGGAGCTGAGGGCTGCGATTGAGCATTTTGGTTTTAGCGCGCTGTCACGCTGACTAAAAGCGGCGACACGCATTGATTTTTAAATTGTGATTCTTTTGTGTCTAACCTGCACTGAAAATTAACAGGTACCCCTAATTTCCTGCCTGGCTTTCCAGGGGCTCAGCGGGGCTGGCTGGCAGCTGATAACATCCTAGGCACCCAGCGGTAGTGGCCGCCATCTTGGATCGGGCTGGTCCGTCCAACCCCACCCACGCCACTCCCCCCACGCTGCTCCTCCATTTAGGAGTGACCCTGACGTCTCCCCAGCGATTGCGAGCAACCCGGTGGCAGTGGGCTTGCTTGCAGGAGCTGAGGGCTGCGATTGAGCATTTTGGTTTTAGCGCGCTGTCACGCTGACTAAAAGCGGCGACACGCATTGATTTTTAAATTGTGATTTTTTTGTGTCTAACCTGCACTGAAAATTAACAGGTACCCCTAATTTCCTGCCTGGCTTTCCAGGGGCTCAGCGGGGCTGGCTGGCAGCTGATAACATCCTAGGCTCCCAGCGGTAGTGGCCGCCATCTTGGATCGGGCTGGTCCGTCCAACCCCACCCACGCCACTCCCCCCACGCTGCTCCTCCATTTAGGAGTGACCCTGACGTCTCCCCAGCGATTGCGAGCAGCCCGGTGGCAGTGGGCTTGCTTGCAGGAGCTGAGGGCTGCGATTGAGCATTTTGGTTTTAGCGCGCTGTCACGCTGACTAAAAGCGGCGACACGCATTGATTTTTAAATTGTGATTCTTTTGTGTCTAACCTGCACTGAAAATTAACAGGTACCCCTAATTTCCTGCCTGGCTTTCCAGGGGCTCAGCGGGGCTGGCTGGCAGCTGATAACATCCTAGGCTCCCAGCGGTAGTGGCCGCCATCTTGGATCGGGCTGGTCCGTCCAACCCCACCCACGCCACTCCCCCCACGCTGCTCCTCCATTTAAACGTCACCTATGTGTCAGCGCAGCGGACGAGCGCAGCGGGCGCGCCGTAGGCTCGCCGGAGTCACGCCAGAGTCCAGCCCGTCTGCGCCCGTCCGCGGCAGGCCGGGGCAAGGGGCACCTTCTCATGCCCCACTGCTGTCATATTCATCCTCAGGCCTTCTTTCCTATTGGCTCCCAGGTACCATCAGCCCGCACGTGTCCAGTTTATTGCAAAACCTAAGTCTCTTTTCGATTCCCCCGACTATTCCACCTACCACTATTTCAAGTTCTTTCCCCTCGCCCCGCACTGCTACTCCCACACTCTCCCCTCCCTCTGTTCCCCTCACGCCGATTTTTAACACCACTGCTGCGCTTCTTAACACCAGATCAGCAGTCAGTCACCAGTATGAGCTATTCGACTACCTCGACACCCACAACCCGGATCTCTTGTTCTTAACAGAGACCTGGTTTAAGGCCGACTCCCTACCTCACGTCTTAGCCGCACTTCCTCCCTCATACTCCATCATCCGTGCAGACCGACCGGAGGGTAGAAGAGGTGGTGGAGTAGCCTTGATAGCTCATACTGACTCTCACTTTCAGACTCTTCCTTCTCTGAAGTTGACTGTCTGATAATTCGCGCTAGCTCTCATTCGGCCCCCCTTACCGCTGTCCTCATCTATCGCCCCCCACACCCCACTCCCACTTTTGTTTCTAGCCTCCAGGACGTTCTCGCAACACTGGTCGTTAACAACTCGTCAGTGTTGGTGTTGGGCGACTTCAATTTCTGGCCCAACGATCCTGCCGAAAGTCCCCTATCCAAAGAATTCACCGACCTTATGACCAGTCTTAATTTCATCCCCCATGTTCACAGCCCTACCCACGTGCATGGCCACTCGCTCGACCAGGTTTGGACCTTGAACGTTTCCACTACTCCCCCTACCATCTCCCCCTGTTCTTGGTCGGACCACTTTTTAATCTCTTTCTCCCTTGCTTTAGCTCCAGCGACCAAACCCCCCCTTCCCAAGAACACCTGGGTCAGAAAATGGGGCAAGGCAGACATGCCATCTTTCTGCTCATCTCTAGCCAATTCCTGCCCTGACCTTTCAGGCCTCACCGCCACGGCTCAACTGACCACGATCGATGGCTGGCTGACCCAGGCAGGTGATGACTTTGCTCCATTGAGGCGGATCAAGGTCAAGCGTGCTCATGCTGCTAACCGCTGGTTCACCCCTGACCTCAAGGAGAAGAAATTGGCCGCACGCAGAGCAGAACGTGCATGGAGAAGAGAATACTGCCCGCCAAAAAAAACACTTATCTCTCCGTGCTCAAGGCATATAAGCAAGGCATCCTCGATGCTAAGACCCTGTTCTACTCTAACAGGATACTGGAAGCAGAATCCCAACCTAAAGAAATTTTTGCCACAGTACACGAGCTTGCCTCATCCAATAGAGCCACGGCTTCGATCCCCCCCTCCCAACCGCTCTGCGACTCACTCAACAACTTTTTCGTTGATAAGGTCGCAAAGATTAAGGCCAATATCTCTCTCCCTTCCCCCACTTTCACCAACCCTTCCCCACCAGCTGTCACTTCCAAACTCACCTTCATCCCCCCCTTGACTAAGGCTACTTTTCTTCCCCTGCTCCAAAAGGTAAAGTCAGGCTCCCCCCTAGACTTTGCCCCTGCCCACATCCTGAGAGAAATCTTCCTAAACTGCCCTACCCCTCCCCTCACACTTCTGAATGACTCACTTAGTAATGGAGTGGTCCCCACTGCTCACAAATTTGCGGCTGTTATCCCTTTTCTAAAAAAGCCCGGTGCTGACCCTTCATCCCCTTCTAATTACCGCCCCATCTCCCTTCTGCCTTACCTGGGCAAGGTTCTAGAAACCCACGTAACCAGCACCTTGAGCACCTACGTGGAAACCAACCACTGCCTCTCCCCCCGGCAGGCGGGCTTTCGCCCCCTCCACTCTACGGAGAAGGTGGTGACCTCAGTGATGGACAGCCTACGCGAAGGCATTGACACTAACCTCCCGCAGGCCTTCATCCTCTTAGACCTGTCCGCCGCTTTTGACACGGTGGACCACTCCATCCTCCTCACCCGTGTCAGGGCGGCGGGCATAGAGGGCCTGGCCTTCGCCTGGCTTGAGTCCTTCCTGAGTGATAGGGCTCAGGCGGTCCACCTAGCTGGTTTCACCGCTGCCTCTCGTAAGGTAGTATGTGGAGTCCCCCAAGGTTCCTCACTTTCCCCTCTTTTGTTTAATTTATACATCTACCCCCTTATTTTTATGTTACAGCAGCTCGAGGTCACGGTGTTTAACTACGCCGATGACCTCCAGCTAATTTTCAACCTTTCCCACTCCTCCTCATCCTCCCTGAACGTCCAATCCGTCATGCTGTTCATCCAGGATTGGATGAACTGCAACCACCTCAAACTCAATCCGGACAAGACGGAGTTAGTCTTGACCGGAGGTGGTTGCAGTCCCTGGTCCCCTTCCCATTGGCCTTCTTCACTTGGTGCCCCCCCGCTCCCTGTCCCTAAAGTCAAAACCCTTGGTATTTTCCTGAATTCTTCACTTTCTGTCCATTCACAGGTTAATTCGGTGGTTTCCTCCTGTTTTTTTCCCTCAGAACCATCAGGAAGATCTCTCGCTTTTTCTCTCTACCTGCCCTAAAGATCATAGTGATGGCTATGGTGCTCTCGCGCCTTGACTATGGCAACATCATTTACAATGGCGCTCCAGCCTATGCCATCCACCGTTTGCAGCTAGTGCAGAACCAGGCCGCCCGCCTGATTCACGGCCTGCCCAAATTCCATCGAGTTACTCCCTTATTGCAGGCCCTGCACTGGCTGCCGGTGAAAGAGCGAGCCTTGTTCAAGCTTGGCTGTACCACCTTTCAGGCCAAAATGGGCACCGCCCCGGAGTTCATTTGCTCCGCCATCAAACCCTACACGCCGGGAAGAGAGCTTCGATCCACTTATCAGGCCCTGTTAACTACCCCCCGTTTCAGAAAGAAAAAGGCGGGCGGAACAAAATTTGCAGTTCTCGCTCCTGCTTTCTGGAACTCCCTCCCGACGGAACTCCGTATGACGCCCATCGAGTTCCGGAAAGGTCTTAAAACTCTGCTTTTCTCCCAAGCCTATAATGTCTAGTCTCCCTCTGCTCCTGTTTGTCTCCTTGCAATCCAAAAGCGCCAAGAAACCGCACGGTAGAAGTGCGCTATACAAATGTTTTTAAATTCAAATTCAAATTAAATTCAGCCGAAATGCTTCCCCGCAAGGAAACAGAATTTAGGGCCGATCTACAAAGTTCATTTTGCAGTATGTTTAATATTACTACAATAGTACTTCTCTCTACAAAATGCTATCCACGAACTTACATGCAAAGATCGCATCCTCCATCCCTCCCATCATTTCTGTGCGGAGATCTCCATCCAACTGCAGAGACCTCTGTCCATTCTTTCTACTAGGAGTATTTGGTAAGTGTCCTTTCTTTGTGGTGCCAGTAACTGTTTTTGTTTCAGTTAAAACTCCTCTGTTTCTATCTCAGTTTCGTCTGCAAAAGGACTGCACAGTTATTTAGTCCATTTTGTTTGTAGATGTGGGAAGGATGGTGGGAGTGACTGGAAAATGGGGAATACTTGCAAATGGGAGATATTTAGGGAGCAGTAAGGAGGGCTTAAGGAGTTAAGGAACTACTAGGAAAGGGGTTAGGAAGGGACATGCACCCAGCCTCAGAAGAGTAAGCCCATTGCTATTCAGAAACTGCACTTCCAAACATACTACAGCCAAAAAGGCCTCAAAACAGTAGTATGTTTACTCCATCTCAGAAATGGAGTAACTCCAACACCACACCTGGCGAACAACTTGAACTGAAACATCCTGTCATAGAAAATAATGAAAGCAGGGAATTAAAAGCATCAAACCATAGGAAGTAATGTTAAAACACTTGATTTAATTATTTTAAATTGTTTTAGTAACCTCATGTAATTTGAAAGTAAATGTAAGCATTTTTGTTTACATAAAGACAATTAATTTAAAATATGTCTATGGATAACTTTGAATAATTATTAACATGCAATACATAAATACATATGAAATAAATAAAAAACTTAGGAGAGCTTTTTAAAAATAAATTGTTACAAAAAATGTTTTAATTTAATTTATATTTAGATTAAATACATTTTTTATATGTACACCAAAATTAAGGAAATAGTGCTGTAAACTTATTTTGTACTACATTTAAATGAAATATGTAGAATCAATTAACATTAATATCTTCAAAATATTTTTTGATTATGTCTTATGTATTATTTACTGATAAATTAGGCTCCACTTCCTGCTTTTAGGGGGTGGAGATGTGTAAACCTACACTAACTTACACATGTTGATTTACTCATTTATAAGTTTACCTTTGTGCATAGCCCCCACTATAATTAGCATCAATTTATTTTTTACAAACATAAGGAAACAATGGGCCATATTAGCAAGGACTTGCGATGATTATCGCAAAGCGCGCTGAGCGCTGTATTTTCTATCGCCGGCTATCGCTGGTTTACATCGTGGAGATAACGCGTTATTATTAACGTTTATCTTCAAGGTGATAATAAACCAGCGATAGCGGCGATTCTCCAGCAATAACACGGGAATTCTAGCGATTAATTCCCCTCGCCAAGGAAAAGGTCGCTAATAGGCAGGTGAGTATTCAGCAGTAGAATCCACCTCTCATAGAAAAATATGGCTGAGTCAGGATTGTTTTTTTAAGAAAAACAAAGGTCCTAAACTTTTTCAATGCAATTATGAGCAATACACATAGGCTTAGATAAGAACTATGTCTCTTTTTCCCCAATGTCCAGCCGGACAGAGGAATATTTATTTCCAAAATACAAAGAAGAAGATTCACGGTTACGTAATACTATTGCCTGAGTGTTTTTAGAAGAAGCCCTTGGGAATTAACAGGAGGAGGGAAGACGGAAGAGAAACAATTTTATCTCAGGAACAATTATATTTACAGTTAAAAAAAGCATGTCAGACGCACTTAAGTGATTTGTGATGGTCTGTGACATTGTGTTCTGATGCCACCATGTTCAGTGAAGGATTTCAAGACAAATTTAAGTGACAGCAGTACGATGTGCACACGTGGTGACTGGTGTTCAGCGGCGTATAATGTGTAAAACTCGACTGCGACGCAAGTGGGGTGACTACTAAGTATGGGCGAATTTTGCGAATTCGCAATTCGTGAAATTGCGTATTTACGGATTCGCAATCCGCAAAATTCGCAAACTCTCGTGAATTTTGCGAATTTTTTTTTGTGTTCGCAAGTGTTTCTGCCATTTCGCGAGGGTTTTTTACCAGTTCCAAACGCGAACTTACTTGTCGGGTAGCAACGGTCGCGACCATGTTGTTTCTACGTCTGGTTCATCACAGCACCCTCTTTTTCACCACTGCAACCCTCTGTTTCACCACTGCCAGCCTCTGGCTCACCCATGCCACCCTCTCGTTCATTACTGTAGATTATGGGGGAAAAGCAAAGCACACCTGCCCTGCCTCAACTGACATGAATGAATTAGGGGCTGATTAATGTGTCACTGAATGTGAACTTCCAGTCTGGCACCTGCTTCCTTATCTGTAATTGCTTTCTGTTGCAGTGTAATTTTTTTTAACAGGACCTTTGTGGCATACTTGTAGCTATTCTCGGAGCCTGCTGTGAGGGTCAGAGCAGGGTCATAGAATAGTTGCAAGTAGGCAACTGAACTCTGGAGGGGCCCCTCAGGAAGCACTACAGGGAATGGTTACTATTGATAAGATTGAACTTTTGCACCTGCTGAGTGCTTTCAGCTTTGCAAAAATTGTTTTTCTGCAATTTTGCGCGATTTGCAGGGCGCAAATTCGCGCGAGATCGAATTCGGAAGCCGCACATTTTTGCGAATATACAATTTGTTTTTTTTGTGACGTGTTAGTTTGCGTGATTTTTTGCGTTTTCGCAAGCCGCTTGTTGCGCAACGTTGCGAAGTTACCCTAGCGGTCGTACATGGGCACGGCCATCTTGTTTGCGTGACGTATTTCTGTTTCCGGGCGCTATGTGTAATCTCGCAAAGTGTGCGGCTCGCTAGTACAAGTTCCGTGTGATCGCGGGGGGAATCTCGCGCGAACTTACCCACACGGTCGTGAACGGGCGCGGCCATCTTGTTTTTCATTCATTGCTATGGTTCTGGGCATGCTTTCTGTATCCTCTGCCAATCTCTGCCATCCTTTGCTTGTTTGAAGTTTTTTTTAATCTATTTTACTTATTATCTATCCCTCTATTTTTCTAGCTCTATATTTTTGTGTTTTCTGCTACTTTTGGTTAATTTTAAACTACTTTTTTTAATTCTTTTCTTTTCTTCTTCCCTATTCTATTTCTTATTTATTATTTACCTTCCTTTCTGCCCAGACCATGGTAAAGGGAGCCGGGAAGCAGCCTGAGAAGAGGAAGGGTCCCGCACTCCGTGCCCGGCTCCCATGCGGGCGTTTGAGGGGGGAGCAAGTTATAGCCCGGGAGATCTTTAGCGCGGAGGAGGTGGCCGCACTAGTGTTTTATGTCCAGCGCCGCCTCCCCAGGACCATCATAGCAGGCAGCAAGATCGCTAGCGGCTACGGGCTCCGGGAGCACCGGAAGCGGTGGGAGAAGGTGTGCCGGGCCATGTTTCAACACTCTCGGGTCCGGCGCACCTACAACCAGGCCACCCACTGTTGGACGGATATCCTGGACCGGGAACGCGACTTGCTCGATCTGCTCGGCATCGAGATCCCCGGGCTTGGTGATTAGTAGTAGCTATTTCTAGCTATTTCATCACTACTCTGTTTTCTCCTGCTCTGTGTGTTATTATATTGCAAATTTTTGTTTTTTACCAAGAGCAATAATGCTGCCGATTACATTGTAGGTAAATTATATTTCAAAATCTTCTGTGCATTTCAGGTGCACTGCTCTCCTTCTCAGTAGCGTTGATACTATGCTTATTTGTTTTCGATTTTGTGTTCATTTCATTGGCCTGAGAAATTATGTATGAGTGTAGTTTAAAGAACTGCGTAATGCTAGACAATAAGGGTCAGATTTTCAATTACCGGCGCATCCCTGCAAAGTAGCAGGGATGCGCCAGTAATTGTGCGCCACGCCACCACCACCCATGGTGCGCCGTATTTACAATGCGGCGCACCATGGGCCCAAAACGTCACCGAAGCGTTACGCATCTGTGCCGTAAAGACGGCGAAATGCTGGAGTTGCGTCGCAGTGATGGCGTAGCTCCAGCAATGCTCTGGGGTGCCCTATCTCCCCAATGCTGCGTGAAGCCGTACGTCTGGTTCAAGCAGGCGCAGGGTTTGAGTCACGCATCATTGTCCTAAAAGTGACTGATTGAAATCTTGTAGATTTCCCTCAGCCACTTTTAGGATGCGTTCCTGCGCAGGAACGCCCTCCCTTGCACCGGAACGCCCCCTGATGGCGCAGGGCTTTACAACGTGATGCATCTCCCATATGCGTCATGTTGTTAATATACGCGCACCATGGCGTCTCGTTTGTTCTGCCGCTGCGTCACAAAAGTCACGCAACAATGGAGCAAAAGAGCTGCAAGGGGCTTGTAAATCTGCCCCTACAGACTCAAGTCCAGTCCTTTCTTTGTACACCTGGCAATAAGAAGAAATAGTGGTGGTGGATTGATAGTTTGAGTATTTTAATGACTGGTTAATGTAGTAGGAAACTTTTTAGTGTTGTCGCTGATCTACAATCACGATGGAGTTTGTCTGTCACTTCGCGTGCTGCAGACTGCTGCCTGCCAGTCCTAGGCGAACCCTTTTAGTAGTTTGTTTAGTGAGTTACATAACTTTCCAAGTCGACGGTCCGCAAATCATGCAATACTAATATCGTAGTCGACCACATGAGATAGGTCAATATATCCCGTGGAATAGTTGTCTATTTGCTATTTCGCCAAAATATTTTGTTATTGTTCTTTTGAAATGTTTGATTTGGTTGACAACAATCATCCATGTTTTCGGGTCTTTCTTTCTTTCATGTTGTACATCAGCTCCCCCAGGGGCAAGAGGATAGAGGAGGAGGGGTTATCGGCTGCTGCTGCTGTTCAATGCCAGGATTGGTCAGGCAAGGGCTCCTTTGCTGGCCCCGGTAAGTTTTAATTTTAATATAGAGTACCTATTTTTTCCTAGCGTTGCTCATTCGATTTTTTCGAAATCGTCTTTGATCTTCTTGTAGACTGTATCTAAACTCTTATCCTGCCTGTACTATGACTCCCTGTGGTATTACTAGATTATTCTTATTAGTCTGTCTGTGTAGCTAACTAAGATTGCACATTTGGCAAAAGGTGTTAAACGAGACTCCCATTCTAGTCAGCAATAGCTCTATGCACTGAGTGCAGTCCTCTGGGATTGTCCATAATGTCTTTTCAAGTCTTCTAAATGTTTATGCTTTGACAATTACCAACAATAAAAAGGTGAATGACCACCAAGAAAGAATAAGATACTACTTTACTTTTGGTTTGGATAGGAGGACAATCCATACTACTACTGTTGCAGGGACAAATCTGCACAAACAGAACTATGGACACTAAATAGTGCATTGTTTATCAATTATAATAGGCCCAGGTAGACTTTCCACATACCTCAGTGATATCAGACTTTGAAGAACCCCCAATCTCCTTACTGACTGGATAGTGTGGCAGAGTCATTTAGCTCACGAATTCATCGATGATTAATCCCCAATGATGATTATCCAACGCAGGACAAGAGTACGGAGTACGGAGTCAGAGTCCAGAAGTGTCAGAGGCACGGACTCATGCTTGGAAATTGCAAAACCTTTTGCTCATTCACTCTTGACCAAAAACCACACAGTCTATTTAAGTTTTAAAGCTTTATTAAAAGTAAAAATATTTATTAAAATCAAGCTTGTCATAAAACATAAACGGTTGATTAAAAATGGGAAAGTGCTTAGTGATTATTTCACACATTTATTGTGGGCGAGCCGAGCCCTCACCTGGTTTGAACTTTAATTTTCTCTTAATACTCCATTATACTACCTCCCCCCAAACGCTTATCTTACCTGTAATTTGTGTTTGGAAATAGGGCTAGGCACAGGGCTGGCTGCACGGGAAATGGCGATTGAGGTTGGCAATCCTGGGCGGATGAAATGTCATCATTGCGGTGGTACTTGTGGTGTTACACAGTGGCAGTTGCAGCATCTGAAAAAAAAGAAAATGAAACCTTGTTTGTTCTTACCTTAGCATTAGAACAGTACGATAGAGAATATATCAGGTGACAGTACACTAGAACAGTGCCACAATGTAGCCGAACAAATGGTAGAGTATTGAAAGTATAACTAGTACTTGCGTTGAATTTCTTTGACATTGGCTACTACTACAAGAAATAGTACTGAAGGTGAAGGACACAGCAGCGTAATAATTTGCCACGTCTAGGAGGAGGATGTTCTTGATGACCAATCAAGTTGATGGCGCACATGAAAATCTACTTTCATTTGCCAATAGTGACTCAGTGTCAAGCTGAGTAAGAATATATCCTCGGATTCCTTCACCAGCCTGTTGCTATGACCTTATTCTCCCCAGAAAGTGTGTGGAATTATTGCTGTCATTTAGTCACACATCAATCAAAACCACACAGCCCGGGGCAAGAGGGTTAGGGTTTGGAAAATGGATGGGATGGGGGTTTTTGGGAAAGTTTTGTTGAGAGAAGAAAAAAAAAGCACATCATGGACAAACAATAATTGAAGATAAAAAAATCTTTGGGTACAAAGCTATCCATAAATCTTTTAAGTGACATAAAGGAAGTGCATGCACTACTGCATGCATGGTTACTGAAAAGTAAGTAGTACTTTCGACAACCGTGAATGAAAGAATGCGACAGTACAGGGCTGCAGTAATAATTATGCGTTTTCACTTGCCTATCTCTGCACTCAGAGAAACACTTCTTACATTAAATTAGGTTTAAAAAATAGCAGAAGTAAAACCTATAGAATGGCTGTAGGGATGAATTTAGAATCAGAGATCAAAGAAATGCAGAGTCACACTCATAGAAGTTCACAGAAATAACATTACTTAAAAGATTATTAGAAAAGAACGGATACTGTATCTGTATGTTGTTGTAGTTGTCCTGTTGAATTTGGTAAGTTGCATGCATCCAACCATTCCTCTTATTAGCGGGACTCCTCCATTCCTTCTGACGCTCCGTCCATCAATGTTGGTGACCAGAAAACACCCTGTCCACTGCCTGCCTGGCGGATGCTGAATTGCGGCTCGCTAATGTGAAGCCTGACTTCATCCTTTTTTTCCCATTGCACAGGCTGAAACCCGGCCTGTAATTATTGATGGAAAAACAGGAAGTGATATTAGAACACCACTGACAAATAAATGTAAGGTATGTACGCTGTGTAGTGCAAAAAGTCACACTTTGAGTTTCCTAATAGACAGAACAATATTTTTGAAAGTGCCTACTCTGTCTGAGTCTCCTTTTGAAGGATAAATAAGTCTGGGCGAATTAATTTAGCGGATCTTTCCCCTCAAGCTAGGTGTACTGTAAACTGTGTTTTAGAACTAAATTAGACCTTCCCAGCAGTGCTCCCAGACCCTTACTAAACCCAGTCGCAAAAATGTTGAAGACCCCAATCAGATCTCCACAAACGAGGCCTAGTAGAAAATGGTGACAAAACATACTTTGAAAGTAAAGTAGGCCCAAATCCCCCCTTACCCACCATGGATTGTATTCAAACCACTTGCAAGCAAGCAAAAGTATCCATACCCAGCATTGCTCCAAGACTCGCAAACCCCCCCACAAACACCAGGAACCCCCACAAACAGCCCCCCGAAAACGGTGGAGTGAGCGAAATCTCAGAAAATGCAAAAACTTTTTCCCCAGGTATTGTCTCCAAAACACTTTGTTTTGGGTATTAGACATTCCCAGCAATGGCCCCAGACCCGTCAACCCAGGCGGAAAGAAGTAGAAGACCCCCAAACAGCCAAAAAGCAAAACTACAAAAATGGTGACAAATTTTCAGGCAAATTTCCAAAATCACTCCACGCGCGCTCTGTAGCTAGGCCCTAACTGCCCTTTGCCACCATGGATTTGCTTCAAACCTCTTGCAATCAAAAGTACCCATACCCAGCAGTGCTCCCAGACCCCAAAACCCACCCACAAACACCCGGAACCCCCCAAACAGCACCTCAAAGACAAGCAAGTCAGCAAAAACACAAAAGAAATTTCACCTCCGATTTTGTCCAAACCACTTTTATCCGGTATTAGACATTCCCAGCAATGGCCCCAGACCCCTGCAGCCACCCGCAAAAAAGCAGAACACCCCCAAACAGGCAAAAAGCAAAAATGGGCCTACTACCTTCAATTCTGTCCAAATACGCTGTGCAGCTAGGCCCTAACTCCCCTTTTCCACCATGGATTTCCTGAAAAACAAATGCAATCAACATTAGACTGTTCCAGCAGTGCTCCCAGACCCCAAAACCCACCCACAAACACCAGGAACCCCCCCAAACAGGCCCCCAAAAACACGAAAGAGAGCGAAAACTATAAAAAGTGAAAAACGTTTTCACCATGTATTTTATCCACAACACTTTTATCCGGTATTAGACCTTCCCAGCAATGGCCCCAGACCCGTCAACCCAGGCGGAAAGAAGTAGAAGACCCCCAAACAGCCAAAAAGCAAAACTACAAAAATGGTGACAAATTTTCAGGTAAATTTCCAAAATCACTCCACGCGCGCTCTGCAGCTAGGCCCTAACTCCCCTTTGCCACGATGGATTTGCTTCAAACCTCTTGCAATGAAAAGTATCCATAACCAGCAGTGCTCCCAGACCCCAAAACCCACCCACAAACACCAGGAACCCCCCAAACAGGCCCCCAAAAACACGAAAGAGAGCGAAAACTATAAAAAGTGAAAAACTTTTTCACCATGTATTTTATCCACAACACTTTTATCCAGTATTAGACCTTCCCAGCAATGGCCCAAACCCCGTCAACCCAGGCGGAAAGAAGTAGAAGACCCCCAAACAGCCAAAAAGCAAAACTACAAAAATGGTGACAAAAATTTTCAGGCAAATTTCCAAAATCACTGCACGCGCGCTCTGCAGCTAGGCCCTAACTCCCCTTTGCCACCATGCATTTGCTTCAAACCTCTTGCAATCAAAAGTATCCATACCCAGCAGTGCTCCCAGACCCCAAAACCCACCCACAAACACCAGGAACCCCCCAAACAGGCCCCCAAAAACACGAAAGAGAGCGAAAACTATAAAAAGTGAAAAACTTTTTCACCATGTATTTTATCCAAAACACTTTTATCCGGTATTAGACCTTCCAAGCAATGGCCCCAGACCCGTCAACCCATGCGGAAACAAGTAGAAGAGCCCCAAACAGCCAAAAAGCAAAACTACAAAAATGGGGACGTAGAAATTTTCAGGCAAATTTCCAAAATCACTCCACGCGCGCTCTGCAGCTAGGCCCTAACTCCCCTTTGCCACAATGGATTTGCTTCAAACCTCTTGCAATCAAAAGTACCCATACCCAGCAGTGCTCCCAGACCACAAAACCCACCCACAAACACCCAGAACCCCCCCAAACAGCACCTCAAAGACAAGCAAGCCAGCAAAAACGCACAAAAATTTTCACCTCCGATTTTGTCCAAACCACTTTTATCCGGTATTAGACATTCCCAGAAATGGCCCCAGACCCCTGCAGCCACCCGCAAAAAAGCAGAACACCCCCAAACAGGCAAAAAGCAAAAATGGGCCTACTACCTTCAATTCTGTCCAAATACGCAGTGCAGCTAGGCCATAACTCCCCTTTTCCACCATGGATTTCCTGAAAAACAAATGCAATCAACATTAGACTGTGCCAGCAGTGCTCCCAGACCCTAAAACCCACCCACAAACACCCGGAACCCCCCAAAACAGCACCTCAAAGACAAGCAAGTCAGCAAAAACACAAAACAAATTTCACCTCCGATTTTGTCCAAACCACTTTTATCCGGTATTAGACCTTCACAGCAATGCCCCAGACCCATCAACTCACCCGCAAAGAAGTAGAACACCCCCACAAGTGCAGAGTCTTTCTTCATTGGGCGTAATCCAGCCATCTGCTTTGAGGGAAATAGGAGTCTGGAGGAGGAGGATAGAGGAGCATGTTCTTGTGAACTTGTGAACCTGAGGAATGCAGACTGCGGCACCTTCAAATCAATAAGCAAATAAGTGAAGACAGTTCTGCTGATGGGCTTGTTTTTGTGATTAGGTGATTAAAGTTTTTTTTATATAGATTTTGCAAAACAAAGAAAGACAGACACACAGGAATAAAAGTGAATAAGGACGAAAAAGAAAGTTAGTGATTCCTTGACTCATTTTCAGGGCTCTGTGTCAGGGAAGAAGAGCTCGTCCTCAAACTCTGCTAATTCAGACGGGAATAGGTCAGTTAACAGGGAAGAACTTCCCTCATCTAAGTTGGTGTCCTCCTTGTCTTCTTCCTGCGTGCATTCTCGTATTTTGTAATTTGGTGGTATGAAGTGCAGATTCTTCTGGATCATTGTTAACCTCTCCACATTTTTGGGCGAGAGGCGGGTCCTTTTGGAAGTTACAATGCCACCAGCAGCACTGAAAACACGTTCAGAAGACACGCTTGCGAGTGGGCAAGACAAGTAATTTATAGCCAGGTTGGTAATCTCTGGCCACACATATGTTTTCCCATGCCAATACGCCAATGGGTCATGAGGAACATGGACCTCTGTTGAGTCATTCAGATAGGCCTGCACCATTCACTCAAGGTTCTCCAGGGTTCCTCCACTTTGCTTACTTTTTTCTGGGACCATTTGAGAAGCAAACCCAAGCTGAGTTAGCCAAACCTCTTCTTCACACAATGTTGTGTCAGGTGCAGATGATACGGTTGCTGGTGTCGTTAACGGCTGAGAGGGAAAATCACTCACTTCTGCCACAGCCACAGATGCAGAAGTGAATTTTTTTGACTGCGCATGGCCTGCTGATGCTGATGTACTGCCTTTTCCTTCAATTGCCTGCCGTTCTCTTTCAAACCGAGTGGCTGACACAGCTAGCCAATGTTTGTACTATGTAACATCTGCGTCATCAAAAGGAAAGAATACTCTGCCTGCCACTGCCTTTTTGTACCGTGGATCCAGAATAGTAGCACAAATGTAATGCTGTTCTGTGTGGATCATTTCAAGACGATCATCGCCAAGTAGGCGGTGTAATAACTTCTCCGCCAACTCAAATGCTTCTTCCTTTCCATCTTTTTCAAACTTAGAACACACCGCCTTCAGTCGGTGCTCCAGCATGCGCAACAATGGGATAGCTTTTCCCAAATTACAGTCCTCCCTGCTGACTGCACGCGTGAAGACCTCAAAAGGATGAAGCATGTCTGTCAGGCTTTTAACTAGGTCCCATTGCTCCACCTGTATCCTCATGTCTATCATAGGTGTACCCAGTTTAAAGAAATACTGATCGACTACCGCATACTGCTCATACAGACGCTCAAGCATGTAGAAGGTTGAGTTCCAATGTGTTGCCACCTCCTGGATGAGTGCTTTCACTGGCAATTTATGTTCATGTTGCAGGCACCTCAGCTGCTTCTGGGCCTTAAAAGAATGGTTGAAATGTGTGCACATTCTTCGGCAGGTGGTCAGTAACTCGAAGACGGGACTTACTTCACTCAAGAATTTTTTAACAACCAGGTTTATACAGTGCGCCAAACACGGCACTCTGAAATAGTTACCCATATCCATGGCCTTAACTACATTGGCGCCATTATCCGTGGAAACATAACCAATCATGCGTTTTCTTGGGGACAGCCATTCAAAGACCTTTGTGTTAAACTCATGCAAAATGTTTTCTCCTGTATGACTTTTCTCCATGGCAAACATGGCTATTGTTGCATGTTTCCGAGCAGCTTTATAAACTTTGTCCGAGTCAACACCTGCGTTTATCTTGGCTTTAACCCCTGAAAAAGAGACCCAGTGTGCAGTGATGCACATGTAATCAGTGGCTGCGCAACTGGTCCACATGTCTGTTGTCAGATGTATAGTGTGAACAGCACTCTTCTGCAAAGCTGCCCCAATCACCTCCAGCACATCTTCATGTAGGGCTGGAACCGCAACTCTGGCAAAATAGAACCGGCTAGGAACCTTCCATTTAGGGCAGAGCGTTGCCACCATTTCAAGAAAACCCACCCCTTCCACAAAAGAAAAAGGGAGAAGGTCCAGCGCTAGCATTTTAGCCAGCTTAGTGTTATACAGACGCGCCGTTGGGTGGTTGCGTTCAAATGGCGCATCTGAAAACAACATGCTTCTAATGGTGGGCTGGACCATTGTACTGGATGATGATGATGACTTCTTCGACCCAGTTACGCTCAGTGATGATGAACTTTTTCGCATTGGTGTCTCACTCTCTCCCACACTCTTAGTTTGGCTCATATATCTTGCAGGGGGTGTGCTGCTGACAGGGGTACTGGGTGTAACTGAAGAAATGTTTGACGCTTCTTCCTCCTCGTCATCAGCAGATGAAACATCAACGGATACGATTTGTTGACTTGCAATTCGGGCATCCTTGATCTCCCTTAGGTGCGCATGTCATTTGACAGTGTGCTGTCTCTCAAGATGACCTCTCTGGCCTCCGGTACCATAGTTGGTACCAAACTTACCACGACTAACTCGAACCTTACAAATGGTACAAATGGCTATGTTTTCCCTTGTTGGGCTAACACTAAAGAAGTCCCAAACTGCGGACTTCAAATCTGTGTGGAGGGCGGAGGAGGCAATACTGGGAATGCTGCTAATGCCAGATGAACTTGAGGATGTGTGTTGCCAAAATTTAGTACGTTGTGCACTTACAGCACCACTAATTGAGGAAATGGAGGTCGAGGTGGATGGAGGTCCCTTCTGGCGAGAAAATATGGAAGCTGTAGGTGGTGGTGTACTAGTTAACTGCATTTGTGGTGGTCCCATTCCCACGTCGCCATCATCATCATCACGCTCAGTAGAAGTACGGGCTAGGGTTAAAATGTATGTGTGCTGCATGCCCGCTGAGGCTGGAGTGACGTCTATGATGACTGCGTCGTCGTCGTGAGAGTCTTCATCAGCAGGAGTATACGCCACTTCTTGTTCAGCGTCATCATTACACTCCATAACTCTGAGACTTTCGGGGACCTTCCTTTTACGCTTAGCTAGATCATGGTGTGCCTCACTCTGACAGCAGTGGTGGTTGCCAAGTTTCATCCATATCATCAGATGGAAGGGGGCTTGAAGAAGAAGTAGACACCATCCTTGATATTTTCCTTGCTGGGGATCTGGAAGACAATGAATCATCAGGAGGAGTGGCTTCCTCATGTGATACCTCAGCTTGAATGTAGATTTCCTGATGTGCCCCTACTTCGGGAGGAACAACTATTGTGGGCACTTGTGCCGCTCCATGCACCTCTGCTTGCTCCTCTCCTTGCGCCGCCTCTCCTTTCACATGTACTTGGGCTTGTACTTGGACATGTGATTGTTGTTGCGGCTGTGGTTGTTGAACACTCGTCGTCGTGGTTAAAGAATTCGTCCCAGAAACCCAATGTTATGTCAGAAATGAAATTAAATGAAATGAATGAATGAAATGAAAATGAAATGAAATGAAAAAGAATTTCTAAAGCGCATGGCTGCCCTTGAGCGTCCCAGCGCTACGTGTACACACAGACAGACCTCCTCTGAACCACATCCAGAGATGTTAGTCATTCTGGGGGAAAAGGAACGTTTTCAGGGATTTTCGGAATCTGGTTAAGCTAGGTTCTTTCCTCATTGATGTTGGGAGGGAGTTCCATAGCTGACCCGCGTTTATTGAAAAGCGGCGACCTCCGGTCCTTGCTCTTTTTGCTCTCGGGATAGCTACCAGGTTTTCCTCGCCAGAGCGGAGCGTTCGTGATGATTTGTAAGGGCGGATCAGATCTCTGAGGATCGGAGGGCCTGTGCCTTGGAGGACTCTGAACACTGTACAGAGCACTTTGAATTTCACTCTCGCTCTTATGGGCAGCCAATGGAGCGCTTTCAAGGCTGGTTTCGCTGACGTTCTTCTGGATGTATTCGTCAGCAGTCTTGCAGCTGCATTCTGTGCCCTCTGGAGCACGTTCAGGGTGTATTCCGGTGCAGCCAAGAAAAGGGCGTTGTTATAATCATGTCTTGACAAAATAAGGCCCTGTACCAGCAGTTTCCTGGAGTCTAGTGGGAGTAAGGGCATAACTTTCCGTATTCAGCGGAGCAGCCCATAGCAACACCCTGCAGTTTTTTTCGCCTGAGTGTGCATCGACAGCTCCGGTTCAAGCCAGACGCCGAGACTTTTTATGGATCCCTTCGGGGTCGGAGGATCTCCTAAACAAGCCGGCCACATACATTTGGGGAGGGAGGTGCAGAGATTTCCCAGCAACATCACCTCGGTCTTGGAGGCATTAAGCTTGAGTCTTGAGTCGGCCATCCATGCCATGATGTTGGTAAGGCAGGCGGCAAACTTCTCACCATGGCTTTCTGCGAGCGAGAGCGAAACAATCAATTGGGTGTCGTTCGCGTACGTTGCGAGTTTCACTCCAAAGGGTGCGACCTCCCCCTCCAGTGGGGCCATGTAGACGTTAAAAAGCGTAGGGCTCAGTGATGAGCCCTGCGGGACACCACACTGAAGGGGGGTGGGCACTGATCTATTGTTGCCCTCGCACACTTGATATGTTCGATCACTCAAGAATGACGTTAGCCAGGTGAGCGCCAGGCCTCCTACTCCCAGCTCCTCCAACCGGTGGATCAAGATCTTGTGATCCACCGTGTCAAATGCCGCGCTCAGATCCAGGAGGACCAGGGCAGCTGATCCTCCTGAATCTAAGATGCACCTACCCTCTTCTACCATGGTGATCAGCGCCGAGTCAGTACCCTGACCGGGCCGAAAGCCAGTCTGGGTGTGCCGTAACAACTCGTTGGATTCCAAAAAGGACGAGAGTTGCTGGTTAACCCATTTCTCAGCAATCTTTCCCATCCCTGGCAGTAGGGAGATTGGCCGAAAGTTGGACAACTCAGCGGGGTCAAGCCCCGCTTTTTTTAGCAGGGCTTTTACTATAGCCTGCTTCCAACTGGGGGGGACCTTGGCGGCGGCAAAGGAAGCGTTGAGAAGATCTACTGCCGGTCCCGCTATGACATCCATAAACTGCTTTAGGATGTACATAGGCATGGGATCCGTCGGAGAGCTACTTTTTTGCGCGGCCAGCTCTTTACAGAAAGCTTCCCTGGTGATCGGGGCAAACTTGTCCAGCACGGCTCTGTCAGTGGCCAGACAGCTCTCCCCTGAGGACGGGCTCTGACGGGGCAAGGGGAGGCCGGCTATGATGTTTTGAATTTTCTGGTTAAAGTACTGGGCCAGAAGGTTACAGCGGTCCGTACTCCCCTCTAAGGGTTCTGGAGATACTGGAACTTTGAGCAGCTCTTTGAGAATTTTATAGGTTTCCCTTGAAGAGTTGGCTGATGATTTTATCCTATTTTCAAGGTAGGCCGCTTTGTTAGCATTGCGTGCCACTTTATAAGTTCTCATGGCTGCCCTGTACTCTTCTTTGGAGTTTCCTGCCCAGTTTTTCTGCCAGTCACGTTCTTTCTTTTTACAAATTTTTCTCAGAAGACCCAGCTCTGTGGTGAACCATAAGGATTTGGGGCCCCCCGTCTTCCTGTTGGCTATTTTCCGGGGGAGTACCGCATCTAAGGCTGTGCTGAGCCATTCGCAGAAAGCCTCGTCTGCCTCTATAGGATCCCTATTAGGCACTGGGATTGTATGTGTCAGCTTGCGTGTAAGATCGCTGACCGGGAGTTTCGACCATGCCCTTACTGGTACTTGTGCTGTGGCTGCCGGGGGAGGTGGGGGAGCTGTAACAAAACCCAGTTGAAAGGGGATCAGGAAATGATCGGTCCAAGGGAGAGGCAGGGATGGTGACATGGAAAGAAGGGGAAGATTAGAAAACACCGTATCCAATAGATGGCCCTTAACGTGGGTGGGCTCCTGATTATGGAGGGTGATATTCCCCAACCCAAGTTCGGATCTTAGGTCGTTTGCAGCTTTATCCTCCGCTGAGTCAAAATGTAAGTTTAAATCTCCAAGCAGGAGAAAATTGGGTGCCGACGCTATTAGCATTGGGGCCTCTTCAAGCAGAGAGTTCGCGAACTGCTTGATGTTGCCCGGAGGCCGGTAAATCAGCAGCCCCGACAGTGAGTCGTTGGGAGACAGTTAAATCTTAAAGCTACAACTTTCCGCATCCAGGATAGACCCTTCAGCGGCCCTACATATCAAAGTGTCTCTATATATAATGGCCAGCCCGCCCCCTCTGCCTCGCGGTCTGTGTTGGCAGAAGATACAAAATCCAGGGGGAAGAGCGTTCACCATGTCGAAATCCGAACTGTCAGATGTCCACGTTTCCGACAAAAATAGCATATCAAGCTTGTGATCCAGAATCAGATGGTGGATGTGTAAGGAGTTCCTAGGTAAAGATCTACAGTTCAGGAGGGCTAATCGAAGTAGCTCCCTAGGGGGGGGGCGCATTCTGGGCCTCTTTACTTTCCGTAGTACATAGATCGGAGACTTTGAAAAGCACATCCATCCTCAAACCCCTCGGACAGAGGCAGGAGGCTTTGGGGCAGAGAGACAAAAGTTGCTGTTGCGAGTATGTGAGAGGCCCTCGCGTTACTTTGGGCAGCAAGTCTGGCCCTAGGTCCGTACGGGTCCGCCATCGGCGCGCCCGCTGCGCCCGCCCGCTGCGCGGACAAGTAAGTGCGGCCATTTATGAAGCTCGAGGTCCTGTGTTCGCCCTCGCACTAGAGCGCAAAATGCCCTCTTCCCAATCCAAGATGGCGGGACCTTCCGGTTTAGACTTTGGTTACCAGAGGTCATTCAGAGCCCAGAAACGGCTCAAAAATGCCCCCAACAGCTAATATGACCAGGCGCTATGACAAGGAGTGAATTAAAAAGTAAAACAAATATTTCTAACCAACTTCGAAAATAACTTTTTTTAAAAGCAATTTCGGCTCTGTGATGCCGTGTAGTGCCCGGCTAAGCTCCCTGTGAGTGTCAGGGGAGCCGCCTTTGTGTGGAGGCTGCGCCAGGCTCCTGCCTTAATGTATAGCACGAGGGCCTGTGTTCGCCCTCGCACTAGAGCGCAAAATGCCCTCTTCCCAATCCAAGATGGCGGGACCTTCCGGTTTAGACTTTGGTTACCAGAGGTCATTCAGAGCCCAGAAACGGCTCAAAAATGCCCCCAACAGCTAATATGACCAGGCGCTATGACAAGGAGTGATTTAAAAAGTAAAACACATTTTTCTAACCAACTTCGAAAATAACTTTTTTTAAAAGCAATTTCGGCTCTGTGATGCCGTGTAGTGCCCGGCTAAGCTCCCTGTGAGTGTCAGGGGAGCCGCCTTTGTGTACAGAGACTCCATGAATATGATAAACATGATTGAACACCACCCTTTTGATCCAGCATCAGAGACTCTATGTACTATGGGCGTAGAGTCTCTCTACACAGACATACCCCAGACATCCGCACTATTAGTTATTCAAAGAATTCTGTAATCACGCCCTCTCCCCCATTCGGTTCCCAGTACATTCATTCAACAACTTCTCGAAGTTTGCCTGACAAAGAATTTTTTCATATTCAACAACAACTTCTTTGAACAAATTAAGGGCACGTCCATGGGAGCAATTTTTGCCTCAAATCTGGCCGTGCTCTTCATGGACCAGTTGGAGACTAATGTAATCCTTACCCCTTCCAATCCATTTTTCACAAGTATAGGCTTTTGGCGCAGGTATATCGACGACATTTTCATTATTTGGAAACAGGACGTCGATGGCCTGCGTCAATTCCTTCATTGGATGAATAACAACTGTTTAGGACTGTCATTTACTATCACTACCAACAATGACTCTGTTGCGTTCCTAGACCTTACACTTTTTCACAGTGAGGGGCGCCTTCTCACATGGCTTTACCGTAAACCAACTGAGTAGAATACCCTTTTGGCCTACAGTAGCAATCATCCCAGGGCCCTAAGAGACTCCTTGCCCTATTCTCAATTTTTGAGGATAAGGCGTAATTGCTCATGCAAGAATGATTATTTCCAGGAAGTGGCCGTTTTAGCATCCAAACTTAAAGAACGAGGGTACCCCAGAAAAATCGTAAAAAACGCTTCCAAACGAGCATGGTACTGCCCCAGAGAGGTCTTGCTCACCCCAAACCAAAAAAGGACTTGAAACTCATTAAATGCGTGACTACTTTTTCACCCATTTCGCATAAACTGAGGAAAACGATACTCGAACAATGGCCCATTATTAACTCAGGTATCTTAGACATTGATAAACCTCTGTTTGCTTTTAAAAAGAACAAGAACTTAAAAGACCACCTTGTTAGGGCAGCCTTACCTTGTGCTCCATCTGCCTCTACTCTTGATACTGTATGGGGTCTGTCCCCCATTGTTGGTCATTCGAAATGTGGTGGGTGTAACAACTGTAATTTGACAATTGAAGGAAAAAGTTTCACATTTAACAACATTACTGTGCAAAGTCATTCTTTTTCGAATTGTAATACATCAAACGTGATATACCTGATCCAATGCCCTTGTCTGAAAGTATATATAGGGCAAACAACTCAAAGGGTTAAGACCCGAATTGGACAACATAGGAGCCGCATTCGATGCGGGACCTTGAACGCACCACTGGTTGACCACTATGCAGCTTCCAAACACACTGAAGATGACTTAAAGTGGACAGTCCTCAAAGTATTGAAACTACCACCCAGAGGTGGTAATATGGGACAGTTGCTGAACAAAGATGAGCTCAAATCAATTATCCAATTCAACTCCATACAGGATGGACTCAACAGATCAGAAGATTGGACTAATTTGTTGTAAACCCATTCCACGGCGACTTCCTCCAACTCCTGGTACCCTGATGTTTGGCTTTTTTGAACCCACTCTGAAAAGACACAGACAGCAATGTTGCTTGAAACCAGACAATTTGCACATAAACCATAATGGGTCCTAACTGTTGTATATTATGTTCTGCTTTGCCTCTATCAATTAACTATATAATATAACGGAAGTTTCTTGCTCTAGGATATTTGTTGTGACCTATGGTAAATGCCTCACTTCGGGCACCCCCCCACTTACTCTAGCATGTCCGCCGGTTTTCTTCACCTCTCTCACCACTCCAAAATGGCGCCCATGATTCTGGCGACCAGTCGACAACCGGGAGTACTCTCCTGTTTGTTTCCATTTACTTCATAGTGCATGCCAAAAGGCTTCCTCCTGCAGAGCCCCTCACAACTAGCTATCAGGCTACACCGGACGGGACTCCCAACACCCGACTCCGAGATTCTAATGAGGTAAGATTGCATGTGGCATACTCCCGTGTCCGCTCTTTCATTAGCGTGACAAGCGGACTGATCCCCCTGTCTAATTTTCACAGGATCCGCTGGAACCGGACTGCATCACTTTGCAGCCGCCCCATGCTCAAAGTCGTCCAGGCTCGCAAAATCCAAACTGCACCTGGCCCCCTGCCACTGTGCCTAGGTAACTTTCCTCGCCGCACGCAGCTCACTGTTTTTACTCACAAGCGTTAAAGTTTCCATTAAAGCACTACCCTATCCCCACAGGCTGCCCAACTTCGGTCAGGAACGCTTCCCAGACGTCCTGCCACGCCACCACCTTACGGAAGCCTCTTCAGGCACTCTGTCCATATGTTCAGGTAACCACCTTGCCCCGTTCGAGGGCTGCAATCTGTATTGTTTCTTGAACCCTTTTTTTGAAGTGCCTTACATGGTTCCTTCTTGCCTTCAGGTGCACCACACCACCCACGAGGCTCCGCAAATAGACGGCGCAGGTTCACCATCTACCGGTGAGCAGGTCAATATTGTACCCTGTCCTATCCGAGACTGCCGCCGCTCGTTATTCACTGCGATAGTGTTAACCTCACAGGACAACACGATCCGTGCCCCGCCCAAACGGAACACTGTTTATCGATCTTGTGTCGCCGGTTAGAATATTCACCGACTCTGGCACTCCTTTGCTTAAAACTGCTAAGTGCCTGAATACTTTGGTGATCACACTTGCACTAAATACACTGTCCAAGCTACCTGAAAAATTAGCACAATTACGACTATGCCATTTCGAGTAGTCACCCCACTTGCGTTGCAGTCGAGTTTTACACATTATACGCCGCTGAACACCAGTCACCACGTGTGCACATCGTACTGCTGTCACTTAAATTTGTCTTGAAATCCTTCACTGAACCTGGTGGCATCAGAACACAAGGTCACAGACCGTCACACATCACTTAAGTGCGTCTGACATGCTTATTTTAAATGTAAATATAATTCTCCTGAGATAAAATTGTTTCTCTTTCCTCTTCCCTCCTCCTGTTAATTCCCTCAGGCTTCTTCTAAAAACACTCAGGCAATAGTATTATAAGTAGTCCTGAAGATGATCCCAGTTAATTATTGGAGATAGTGATCGAAACGTCACTTCCACTGTTTTAACAGTACTGCATTTTTCATTAGTGCAATATGTGCTGCAGTTACTGTTGGTTTGTGCTTACACACGATTGCATTGTATTGTAAGCCACCTTTTTGCTCCAATCTGTTTGCCTGTCATTTTCCCCATGTATTGTTTTCTCCCCTCCTTTACTTGGTACAGGCTTGTACCCAGTTTTTGATCTGTGTTGTGTCTCACGTAACCGTGAATCTTCTTCTTTGTATTTTGGAAATAAATATTTCTCTGTCCGGCTGGACATTGGAGAAAAAGAGACATAGTTCTTATCTAAGCCTATGTGTATTGCTCATAATTGCATTGAAAAAGTTTAGGACCTTTGTTTTTCCTAAAAATCATTAATTACCCGAGGGCGTCAGCTACCTAGACGGGTCCCCTTGTTGCCTTCACAGCTGAGTCAGGATTGTACCAGGTGTTAAAATCCAGCGCTAAACGTGGTTAACGTGTGTTTTTTTATCACTTCGCGAGCCTTGGTAATAGGCGGAAGGTGTGTTTGCAACTGCTTTCAGTCACTTTCAAGTTGGGAACGCCTCCTTTGCATGTCATTAGCAATAAATATCGCTGACATGCAAAGCGGCACCCAAAGCGGTCACTTTCATCATAAAGCTGTCGCTAACAGTTGTTAGCGCCAGCTTGCTGATAGGGCAATCAAAATATTGCTGCTTTAGTGGCAAAAAGTGCCGCTAAGTCAGCGATACTGCCCTTGCTAATATGCCCCAATATTTTTACCTTTCGTAATATGGCCCAGGAAGTTCTGGACTCTAAGATACTTTAGAACTTATATTATTGAACAACAATATCTACGATTCATATTAAAGTATAACACCATACAAGTGAGCACAAGTGCTAGAGCATTCAAGATTTTTGATTAATTTAGTACAAATACTTTTAAGCAAGTTTCTTTCATTTTCCTAGGTGAAGGTGTAATAAAATAGACTTTTATTCACAATCATACTCTCTCAGTTGTATTTATTCATTAAGCACATGGCACACTTAAGATTGACTTGGGCTAATGTGTAAATGTACGTTTTTCTAAACTGATGAGCCCTTTTCAAGTTACCTTGCTGCAGCCAGCCAGGACACAGCAGAGTGCCTAGAACCTTAAATTTGAACTCAAAATGTAGGTGGCTTAGATGTACATTGCTAGAACAAAAACCTGATGCACACCAAAAATACAGTATAGAGAGAGATGTCTCAATGGACATAAATCAGTACAAGTAACAGTGATCGAAGTAAAGGGAAAACGATGGTAGTACGATTCCTCTTTTATTGCATGGATGGCCAGCCGACACGTGTTTCGTCGTCAAGCGGTAACAGTGCTTGCACGACTCATCAGGGCTGGGGAGGATACAAAGTACATAATGGAATATAATGTCCACACGACATTTTGCGTAAGCATGTTTCATAATTGTTCTAGTGTCTAGTATTCTAGTGCGCGTGTGAGTGCAGGTGGAAGTCGTGAAAATAATTAATTAAAGACTACATGGTGGAAGCACACAGAGCCAGACATGGTGATGGTGAGAAAAACTGTATATTGGTCACAGGAGGTGTCTAGATGGTGGTGCGTGAAGAGTGCGGATAATGTGGAAACCGTTCGCCACGTATGTGTGGTGGTCAATATAACTGGGGGATGAAAGTGAGAATGTGTATCCCGTGACTAGATTGAGGGTGGTAGTGCAAAAAATAGTAGTTCAAGGAAACAAAAATTAGGAAAATGACCTCTACTTATGGTGAGTAAATGCCAAAAGTAGAACGCAGGTAAACTAGAGAATGAATAAAGTGAGTATATTAATTGTCTACTAAGGAGGTGGGGGGGGTTTTATTATTAGCGCTTCCTACCTGTAGCGCGAAGGTAATGAACCACAGGTCTGTAGCGTAACCAAGGAGAAGGAAACAAAAGGGCAAAAAAAGTATCATGACCAATGTGACCATAGCGTAGAGCACTGTACACAAATCATAGGTGGCATGAGCGAATACTGATACTGGCAAATGAGTCAGGTGGACACAAAGAAATGGGACTCACCGCTTAGCCGGTGATACTTCCGACCCGGCCCCTGCTCGAGACCAGGTTATAGGTTGTGTGTGGATGTTTAGTAAGGCTCCAGATGCAATAGATTCATACAGTAAAAAATGCTGAAAGGGAGCAAAAATAAAATGCCGCATTTGTAATACCCCAAATGCTGTCATAATTTGACAGAAAATGCCACACAAGATCGGGGGGGGGGGGGAAAGGGGCCACACAAAGTCAATGTATTCAAGAAAGTGTGGAGTGTCTCACCTTTACGTCAAGTGAACAGTGCTCCAAGCGCCTGAAGTTCATTAATGTCACCAAATGGTGAAGAGCATCCACTTCGAAATACTTGAGTATTTCAATAGTCGGTTCCGTATTTAGAAACAAGAGTCATGTAATCGCTTGATTAGGTGAGATCTGTAGAAGGTGAGAAAAGGAACGGCGAGCGTGAGTAGGCTCGTTCCTGAAAACCGAACTGAGCGGTCTTAAGGAAAATGCTATGAGGATCGGACCATTGTCAATGTGGTTCGGGTAAAGGAAAAGGAGCAAGCGCTTACCAGTTGTCAAGGCGAAAGTCGGCGGGACGAGTACTCCCACACAGCGGTTCCGGGTGCGGACACGTGGTTCCGACCCGGAAGTGGTTTTATACTTGATGGCGAGGGGCCCGTATGTGAAAAACTAGAGTGACAACTAACCCCGGTCGGCGGGTGTGTCTCGGGGAACGTTTAAAACACAACGGGACGCCCGTAGATGAGGGCGGATTGTAAAAAATTGTAAAATCACTACATAGTTGATAGAAATGATATAGAAATATACAAGAGATGTTGTGAGTATATATCAGAAAAAATGGAGTGATTAGGAATAAAACGGATATCAAAAGCATGCAAAAAGTGTTTGGTCATGCATCCGATCCACAACATGCATTGGTGTTTGTGATGCATTAAGTAGACGATAAAAACGTATTTCATCACATTACTCCTGTAAGATTATTCAAATATACACAGTAGATCATGGAAACAAGTTATAAACATATTTCATCACATTACTTCTGTAAGGTTTTCCAAAAATACACGGTTGAGCATGGAAACAAGTTATAAACATGACATCCCAGCAAGTCGTTGTGACAGTTAAATAATAATATGACACTCCTGGTATGACATGAAAGAAAATAACATAGTGAATGCAGTACCATTTGTGGCATGAAATCATCACTCATATGTTGTGATAGTGCATAGAGGAACAGTTTTGTCATAACCAATAGTAACCCCATGTGAGCCTCATTGGGAGATACCGTCCGCAAGGGTGGTATCAGAGGACATTATGATGAGGTCTGGTACAGTATTCACTACAGAAAATGACAAGATTGCAGCATGTATCATAGCTATATATGCAGGAAATGGATACAGGGGTTCAGTCTCCTAGAAAGAATTGCATCTCTTGATCAAAATTGAGCCCCTGAGACACGGTACGAAGGCGGAGGATCCATGTCGCCTCCAAGCGTCTTAATTTTAGTTCTCTGTTACCGCCTCGTACACCAATAGGGACAGTGTCAATCCCATAGAACAAGACTTGTTTGTCCAGAGATTGTTCACCGCACGCAGCCGCGTGTAGAGCAACCGGATATCTAGGATCCTGTTTGTGTATGGCTCTTATGTGTTCTGCTATCCTTTCTTTGAGGGGACGGATAGTACTCCCCACATAGATTATTTTGCATTTGCATTCGATAATGTATACTACATAGCGTGTAGTACAATTGATGTTTGTCCTGATGATGTAGGTCTCTCCCTTAGTGTCGTGAAATTCAGTGGTTTTGTGTTTAGCCCACCGGCACATGGAACAGAACCCACATTTATAGAAGCCAATGTTACGTTTGGTTAGCCAGTTATCCTCTGTGTTGCTTCGAGGGATTGTAGGGCTTAGTCTGTTTCTCAAAGTTCTGCCTCTCCTGTAGGTGATCTGAGGATGTTCTCCTACATAGTTCGAGATGTTCTTATCCTTCTTGAGGATGTTCCAGTGTTTGCTGAAGGTTCTGCATAGTGCTTGGTGATGGTTGCTAAAGTCAGTAATCATGCGGATAGTCCCAAGATCGTCTGTCTTCTTATTGTGCTTGTCCTTAAGAGTGTCTTTTCTTTTGATTTTCATGATCCTAGAAGTTGCTGTCTTAAGTAGGCCATCTGAATAGCCTCTTCTCTTGAAACGTTCCTGCATACTTCTCAATGTTTTTTCGAAATCTTGATCGTTACTGCAGTTTCTGCGAGCTCTTAGGAATTCACCAAATGGTATGCTGCTAATCTGGTGGGATGGGTGAGCGCTGTTAGCGTGCAGAATCGCATTACAGGCAGTGTTCTTCATGAAAAGTTTGCTATTCAGTTTGTTGTCCAGGATGTATATCTCCAAGTCCAGGAACTCAATCTTATCCAGACTCGCCACCATGGTAAACCTCATGTCCCACGTGTTGTGGTTGAGATGTCTATAGAATTCCATCAGGTGTTCATGTGTGCCAGACCAAATCAGGAAGCAGTCGTCTATGTATCTTCCCCAAAATACTATTGAGTCTATAAAATTAGCTCCTTTAGCGCCCCAAATTAGGTCATTTTCAAGTGCGCCCATGAATAAATTAGCAAACGAGGGGGAAAATTTCGAGCCCATGGCGACTCCTTTTGTTTGTCTGTACCATGCGTTGTTGAACATGAATGAATTGTTATTTAAGATGAGTTCCATCATGGAGATAAGCATGTTAGTGTGTTGCCACATGGTGGCTGGGCGTTTCTGTAGAATTTTAGTGACAACTTCAAGTCCAAGATCCGGTTTGATGCTGGTCTACAGGGCTACCACATCCATAGTGACCAGAAAGTTACCTGGTTGCCATTGAAGATCAGAGAGAATACTCAGTATGTGTTTAGTGTCCTGGATGAAGGATGGTAGATTGCGTACCAGGGGCCCTAAGAATAGGTCAACGTATTCCGCTATTCTTTCAGTGGGACCCCCGATACCAGAAATGATGGGACGCCCGGGAGGAAAGGGGTGATTTTTGTGTACCTTGGGAAGGGTGTACAACCAAGGGTACGAGGGTTTGATTACTTTCATGTAAAGATATTCATCTTCATTGATTAGGCCACTGTCTTTCTAGGTGATGAGAGATCGATTGATGTTGGTCGTGAGTAGTGCTGTGGGATTATGGTCAAGTTGTTGGTAGCACGTGTTATCTTGTAACTGACTGAGAATTTCCTCATCATAGTCCTTTTTGTTCATAATAACTACGTTCCCTCCCTTGTCCGCTTCTCTTATGATGATCTCATGGTCTTTAATGAGGCTGTTCATGGCTGCTCGTTCTCCTGTTGTTAAGTTATCCTTGTATCTGAAGGTACGTTTAGTGTCTTTCAGTTCTAGTCTGTCAATGTCCTCCAATACTCTTTTGTAGAAGTTGTCTATGGAATTGCCTCCTGGTAATGTAGGAATCCATTTAGATTTGGATTTGAGCCCACTGACAATGCTGAAATCTGATTCGATATTGAGTTCCTCAAGTAGGGTGTCCATATCTTGAGGAGTTCGTTCTAAGTCCGTAAGAGAGAGTAGGAGATGTGTCGCTTGAATATCATTAATAGTTAAAACATCAGGTTCAAACTCAGTAGGGATGTTTGTAGAACTTTTATTAGACATGATTTTGTTAGAGAAATGCTTTTTCAGTTTCTATTTGCGTGTGAACTTGAACAAATCAATCTTAAGTCTACATACATCAGTGTTGGAGAAAGGGTTAAAGTTAAGACCCTTACTAAGAAGGGAGATCATGTTAGGAGTTAGGGTTTTGGATGAAAGATTAATAACCTGTACCTCCCCCTCCTGTGTGTCGGTTACTGTTGGTGGTTCCCGGATCTGAGTTTCTTCCGGTAATCTTCTACACCTCCCCTTCCTGCCCCTACGGGTTTTGGTTTTAGTGTGCGGATGCCTCTTCTTATCCGCTGGATTTCGCATAAAAAAGGAGTTGACTCGCTATCAGTTCTGTTGGACTCATCTTCACTGACACTGATAGTGCTTAGTGAAGTGCTGCTGGACGAGATAGAGCTTGCGTCAGTAAGATTCGCTTTATCTCAACTTTTTGGTGATGGTTTATTAATCATGTAGTCGTATTTCCTGTCATAAGTAAAGATTCTGCCGTCAGTATAGTCAGCCTCATCTCTTTTCAATTGTCTAGCTTTACGACTTTTTATCTCATTCTGGTGTTTAAGAAGAATCTCATCTAGTGTTGTGTAATTTTTTACAGTGGATTCAGGACGATTCAGGTCTTTGATCTCCTGCTCCAAAATGGCAATCTCGGCTTGAAATTTGGCGACCTTGCGGTCAGAGCTCTCAATGAGAATGTCCATGAGGATATTGGAGTTGGTGGTCAAAGCATCTTCCCATTTACTCAAAAGATCGGTGTCTAAGTTATCGTAGGTGGGGAAGATCTGTGCTCTCAAACCTCTCGGTATGCGCTTCAGTCTAACATATTGCTTCAAAGTGATGCCATCCCACCACTTTGAATTTTCTAATTTTTTCAGTTTCTCAAGTCTCACAAATTTGTCCCTCAGACCTTCTTCCTTGGTGCTGCTGGGGGCGTTGCTAGTAGTAGCTCTATGTGTGGACATGCCTTTGGCAAGATTGTCAAAAAGCTCTTCGGCAGCTTTATCTCTATTCATGGTGAAGAATAGAAAGTGCTATCCTTTATGTGACCGTAAGGTACGTGGCGGCTGCCTCCCTATTCAATACAATAAAGCCTATGGAGAACTGGTTTTTTTTTAGAGTACAGGGAAATACTAGGCGCACAGCACACGTTAGTGTGAGGTATAGATAGGTCTGGGTGCAAGTAGGTGAGGGGACAAAGGCCCTAAACCCCTCCAGGAGTGTGCAAAGCACACAACATACAAAGCAAGAACAAAAACCTGATGCACACCAAAAATACAGTATAGAGAGAGATGTCTCAATGGACATAAATCAGTACAAGTAACAGTGATCGAAGTAAAGGGAAAACGATGGTAGTACGATTCCTCTTTTATTGCATGGATGGCCAGCCGACACGTGTTTCGTCGTCAAGCGGTAACAGTGCTTGCACGACTCATCAGGGCTGGGGAGGATACAAAGTACATAATGGAATATAATGTCCACACGACATTTTGCGTAAGCATGTTTCATAATTGTTCTAGTGTCTAGTATTCTAGTGCGCGTGTGAGTGCAGGTGGAAGTCGTGAAAATAATTAATTAAAGACTACATGGTGGAAGCACACAGAGCCAGACATGGTGATGGTGAGAAAAACTGTATATTGGTCACAGGAGGTGTCTAGATGGTGGTGCGTGAAGGAGTGCGGATAATGTGGAAACCGTTCGCCACGTATGTGTGGTGGTCAATATAACTGGGGGATGAAAGTGAGAATGTGTATCCCGTGACTAGATTGAGGGTGGTAGTGCAAAAAATAGTAGTTCAAGGAAACAAAAATTAGGAAAATGACCTCTACTTATGGTGAGTAAATGCCAAAAGTAGAACGCAGGTAAACTAGAGAATGAATAAAGTGAGTATATTAATTGTCTACTAAGGAGGTGGGGGGGGTTTTATTATTAGCGCTTCCTACCTGTAGCGCGAAGGTAATGGACCACAGGTCTGTAGCGTAACCAAGGAGAAGGAAACAAAAGGGCAAAAAAAGTATCATGACCAATGTGACCATAGCGTAGAGCACTGTACACAAATCATAGGTGGCATGAGCGAATACTGATACTGGCAAATGAGTCAGGTGGACACAAAGAAATGGGACTCACCGCTTAGCCGGTGATACTTCCGACCCGGCCCCTGCTCGAGACCAGGTTATAGGTTGTGTGTGGATGTTTAGTAAGGCTCCAGATGCAATAGATTCATACAGTAAAAAATGCTGAAAGGGAGCAAAAATAAAATGCCGCATTTGTAATACCCCAAATGCTGTCATAATTTGACAGAAAATGCCACACAAGATCGGAGGGGGGGGGAAAGGGGCCACACAAAGTCAATGTATTCAAGAAAGTGTGGAGTGTCTCACCTTTACGTCAAGTGAACAGTGCTCCAAGCGCCTGAAGTTCATTAATGTCACCAAATGGTGAAGAGCATCCACTTCGAAATACTTGAGTATTTCAATAGTCGGTTCCGTATTTAGAAACAAGAGTCATGTAATCGCTTGATTAGGTGAGATCTGTAGAAGATGAGAAAAGGAACGGCGAGCGTGAGTAGGCTCGTTCCTGAAAACCGAACTGAGCGGTCTTAAGGAAAATGCTATGAGGATCGGACCATTGTCAATGTGGTTCGGGTAAAGGAAAAGGAGCAAGCGCTTACCAGTTGTCAAGGCGAAAGTCGGCAGGACGAGTACTCCCACACAGCGGTTCCGGGTGCGGACACGTGGTTCCGACCCGGAAGTGGTTTTATACTTGATGGCGAGGGGCCCGTATGTGAAAAACTAGAGTGACAACTAACCCCGGTCGGCGGGTGTGTCTCGGGGAACGTTTAAAACACAACGGGACGCCCGTAGATGAGGGCGGATTGTAAAAAATTGTAAAATCACTACATAGTTGATAGAAATGATATAGAAATATACAAGAGATGTTGTGAGTATATATCAGAACAAATGGAGGGATTAGGAATAAAACGGATATCAAAAGCATGCAAAAAGTGTTTGGTCATGCATCCGATCCACAACATGCATTGGTGTTTGTGATGCATTAAGTAGACGATAAAAACGTATTTCATCACATTACTCCTGTAAGATTATTCAAATATACACAGTAGATCATGGAAACAAGTTATAAACATATTTCATCACATTACTTCTGTAAGGTTTTCCAAAAATACACGGTTGAGCATGGAAACAAGTTATAAACATGACATCCCAGCAAGTCGTTGTGACAGTTAAATAATAATATGACACTCCTGGTATGACATGAAAGAAAATAACATAGTGAATGCAGTACCATTTGTGGCATGAAATCATCACTCATATGTTGTGATAGTGCATAGAGGAACAGTTTTGTCATAACCAATAGTAACCCCATGTGAGCCTCATTGGGAGATACCGTCCGCAAGGGTGGTATCAGAGGACATTATGATGAGGTCTGGTACAGTATTCACTACAGAAAATGACAAGATTGCAGCATGTATCATAGCTATATATGCAGGAAATGGATACAGGGGTTCAGTCTCCTAGAAAGAATTGCATCTCTTGATCAAAATTGAGCCCCTGAGACACGGTACGAAGGCGGAGGATCCATGTCGCCTCCAAGCGTCTTAATTTTAGTTCTCTGTTACCGCCTCGTACACCAATAGGGACAGTGTCAATCCCATAGAACAAGACTTGTTTGTCCAGAGATTGTTCACCGCACGCAGCCGCGTGTAGAGCAACCGGATATCTAGGATCCTGTTTGTGTATGGCTCTTATGTGTTCTGCTATCCTTTCTTTGAGGGGACGGATAGTACTCCCCACATAGATTATTTTGCATTTGCATTCGATAATGTATACTACATAGCGTGTAGTACAATTGATGTTTGTCCTGATGATGTAGGTCTCTCCCTTAGTGTCGTGAAATTCAGTGGTTTTGTGTTTAGCCCACCGGCACATGGAACAGAACCCACATTTATAGAAGCCAATGTTACGTTTGGTTAGCCAGTTATCCTCTGTGTTGCTTCGAGGGATTGTAGGGCTTAGTCTGTTTCTCAAAGTTCTGCCTCTCCTGTAGGTGATCTGAGGATGTTCTCCTACATAGTTCGAGATGTTCTTATCCTTCTTGAGGATGTTCCAGTGTTTGCTGAAGGTTCTGCATAGTGCTTGGTGATGGTTGCTAAAGTCAGTAATCATGCGGATAGTCCCAAGATCGTCTGTCTTCTTATTGTGCTTGTCCTTAAGAGTGTCTTTTCTTTTGATTTTCATGATCCTAGAAGTTGCTGTCTTAAGTAGGCCATCTGAATAGCCTCTTCTCTTGAAACGTTCCTGCATACTTCTCAATGTTTTTTCCAAATCTTGATCGTTACTGCAGTTTCTGCGAGCTCTTAGGAATTCACCAAATGGTATGCTGCTAATCTGGTGGGATGGGTGAGCGCTGTTAGCGTGCAGAATCGCATTACAGGCAGTGTTCTTCCTGAAAAGTTTGCTATTCAGTTTGTTGTCCAGGATGTATATCTCCAAGTCCAGAAACTCAATCTTATCCAGACTCGCCACCATGGTAAACCTCATGTCCCACGTGTTGTGGTTGAGATGTCTATAGAATTCCATCAGGTGTTCATGTGTGCCAGACCAAATCAGGAAGCAGTCGTCTATGTATCTTCCCCAAAATACTATTGAGTCTATAAAATTAGCTCCTTTAGCGCCCCAAATTAGGTCATTTTCAAGTGCGCCCATGAATAAATTAGCAAACGAGGGGGAAAATTTCGAGCCCATGGCGACTCCTTTTGTTTGTCTGTACCATGCGTTGTTGAACATGAATGAATTGTTATTTAAGATGAGTTCCATCATGGAGATAAGCATGTTAGTGTGTTGCCACATGGTGGCTGGGCGTTTCTGTAGAATTTTAGTGACAACTTCAAGTCCAAGATCCGGTTTGATGCTGGTGTACAGGGCTACCACATCCATAGTGACCAGAAAGTTACCTGGTTGCCATTGAAGATCAGAGAGAATACTCAGTATGTGTTTAGTGTCCTGGATGAAGGATGGTAGATTGCGTACCAGGGGCCCTAAGAATAGGTCAACGTATTCCGCTATTCTTTCAGTGGGACCCCCGATACCAGAAATGATGGTACGCCCGGGAGGAAAGGGGTGATTTTTGTGTACCTTGGGAAGGGTGTACAACCAAGGGTACGAGGGTTTGATTACTTTCATGTAAAGATATTCATCTTCATTGATTAGGCCACTGTCTTTCCAGGTGATGAGAGATCGATTGATGTTGGTCGTGAGTAGTGCTGTGGGATTATGGTCAAGTTGTTGGTAGCACGTGTTATCTTGTAACTGACTGAGAATTTCCTCATCATAGTCCTTTTTGTTCATAATAACTACGTTCCCTCCCTTGTCCGCTTCTCTTATGATGATCTCATGGTCTTTAATGAGGCTGTTCATGGCTGCTCGTTCTCCTGTTGTTAAGTTATCCTTGTATCTGAAGGTACGTTTAGTGTCTTTCAGTTCTAGTCTGTCAATGTCCTCCAATACTCTTTTGTAGAAGTTGTCTATGGAATTGCCTCCTGGTAATGTAGGAATCCATTTAGATTTGGATTTGAGCCCACTGACAATGCTGAAATCTGATTCGATATTGAGTTCCTCAAGTAGGGTGTCCATATCTTGAGGAGTTCGTTCTAAGTCCGTAAGAGAGAGTAGGAGATGTGTCGCTTGAATATCATTAATAGTTAAAACATCAGGTTCAAACTCAGTAGGGATGTTTGTAGAACTTTTATTAGACATGATTTTGTTAGAGAAATGCTTTTTCAGTTTCAATTTGCGTGTGAACTTGAACAAATCAATCTTAAGTCTACATACATCAGTGTTGGAGAAAGGGTTAAAGTTAAGACCCTTACTAAGAAGGGAGATCATGTTAGGAGTTAGGGTTTTGGATGAAAGATTAATAACCTGTACCTCCCCCTCCTGTGTGTCGGTTACTGTTGGTGGTTCCCGGATCTGAGTTTCTTCCGGTAATCTTCTACACCTCCCCTTCTTGCCCCTACGGGTTTTGGTTTTAGTGTGCGGATGCCTCTTCTTATCCGCTGGATTTCGCATAAAAAAGGAGTTGACTCGCTATCAGTTCTGTTGGACTCATCTTCACTGACACTGATAGTGCTTAGTGAAGTGCTGCTGGACGAGATAGAGCTTGCGTCAGTAAGATTCGCTTTATCTCTACTTTTTGGTGATGGTTTATTAATCATGTAGTCGTATTTCCTGTCATAAGTAAAGATTCTGCCGTCAGTATAGTCAGCCTCATCTCTTTTCAATTGTCTAGCTTTACGACTTTTTATCTCATTCTGGTGTTTAAGAAGAATCTCATCTAGTGTTGTGTAATTTTTTACAGTGGATTCAGGACGATTCAGGTCTTTGATCTCCTGCTCCAAAATGGCAATCTCGGCTTGAAATTTGGCGACCTTGCGGTCAGAGCTCTCAATGAGAATGTCCATGAGGATATTGGAGTTGGTGGTCAAAGCATCTTCCCATTTACTCAAAAGATCGGTGTCTAAGTTATCGTAGGTGGGGAAGATCTGTGCTCTCAAACCTCTCGGTATGCGCTTCAGTCTAACATATTGCTTCAAAGTGATGCCATCCCACCACTTTGAATTTTCTAATTTTTTCAGTTTCTCAAGTCTCACAAATTTGTCCCTCAGACCTTCTTCCTTGGTGCTGCTAGGGGCGTTGCTAGTAGTAGCTCTATGTGTGGACATGCCTTTGGCAAGATTGTCAAAAAGCTCTTCGGCAGCTTTATCTCTATTCATGGTGAAGAATAGAAAGTGCTATCCTTTATGTGACCGTAAGGTACGTGGCGGCTGCCTCCCTATTCAATACAATAAAGCCTATGGAGAACTGGTTTTTTTTAGAGTACAGGGAAATACTAGGCGCACAGCACACGTTAGTGTGAGGTATAGATAGGTCTGGGTGCAAGTAGGTGAGGGGACAAAGGCCCTAAACCCCTCCAGGAGTGTGCAAAGCACACAACATACAAAGCAAGAACAAAAACCTGATGCACACCAAAAATACAGTATAGAGAGAGATGTCTCAATGGACATAAATCAGTACAAGTAACAGTGATCGAAGTAAAGGGAAAACGATGGTAGTACGATTCCTCTTTTATTGCATGGATGGCCAGCCGACACGTGTTTCGTCGTCAAGCGGTAACAGTGCTTGCACGACTCATCAGGGCTGGGGAGGATACAAAGTACATAATAGAATATAATGTCCACACGACATTTTGCGTAAGCATGTTTCATAATTGTTCTAGTGTCTAGTATTCTAGTGCGCGTGTGAGTTCAGGTGGAAGTCGTGAAAATAATTAATTAAAGACTACATGGTGGAAGCACACAGAGCCAGACATGGTGATGGTGAGAAAAACTGTATATTGGTCACAGGAGGTGTCTAGATGGTGGTGCGTGAAGGAGTGCGGATAATGTGGAAACCGTTCGCCACGTATGTGTGGTGGTCAATATAACTGGGGGATGAAAGTGAGAATGTGTATCCCGTGACTAGATTGAGGGTGGTAGTGCAAAAAATAGTAGTTCAAGGAAACAAAAATTAGGAAAATGACCTCTACTTATGGTGAGTAAATGCCAAAAATAGAACGCAGGTAAACTAGAGAATGAATAAAGTGAGTATATTAATTGTCTACTAAGGAGGTGGGGGGGGGTTATTATTAGCGCTTCCTACCTGTAGCGCGAAGGTAATGGACCACAGGTCTGTAGCGTAACCAAGGAGAAGGAAACAAAAGGGCAAAAAAACGTATCATGACCAATGTGACCATAGAGTAGAGCACTGTACACAAATCATAGGTGGCATGAGCGAATACTGATACTGGCAAATGAGTCAGGTGGACACAAAGAAATGGGACTCACCGCTTAGCCGGTGATACTTCCGACCCGGCCCCTGCTCGAGACCAGGTTATAAGTTGTGTGTGGATGTTTAGTAAGGCTCCAGATCCAATAGATTCATACAGTAAAAAATGCTGAAAGGGAGCAAAAATAAAATGCCGCATTTGTAATACCCCAAATGCTGTCATAATTTGACAGAAAATGCCACACAAGATCGGGGGGGGGGAAAGGGGCCACACAAAGTCAATGTATTCAAGAAAGTGTGGAGTGTCTCACCTTTACGTCAAGTGAACAGTGCTCCAAGCGCCTGAAGTTCATTAATGTCACCAAATGGTGAAGAGCATCCACTTCGAAATACTTGAGTATTTCAATAGTCGGTTCCGTATTTAGAAACAAGAGCCATGTAATCGCTTGATTAGGTGAGATCTGTAGAAGATGAGAAAAGGAACGGCGAGCGTGAGTAGGCTCGTTCCTGAAAACCGAACTGAGCGGTCTTAAGGAAAATGCTATGAGGATCGGACCATTGTCAATGTGGTTCGGGTAAAGGAAAAGGAGCAAGCGCTTACCAGTTGTCAAGGCGAAAGTCGGCGGGACGAGTACTCCCACACAGCGGTTCCGGGTGCGGACACGTGGTTCCGACCCGGAAGTGGTTTTATACTTGATGGCGAGGGGCCCGTATGAGAAAAACTAGAGTGACAACTAACCCCGGTCGGCGGGTGTGTCTCGGGGAACGTTTAAAACACAACGGGACGCCCGTAGATGAGGGCGGATTGTAAAAAATTGTAAAATCACTACATAGTTGATAGAAATGATATAGAAATATACAAGAGATGTTGTGAGTATATATCAGAAAAAATGGAGTGATTAGGAATAAAACGGATATCAAAAGCATGCAAAAAGTGTTTGGTCATGCATCCGATCCACAACATGCATTGGTGTTTGTGATGCATTAAGTAGACGATAAAAACTTATTTCATCACATTACTCCTGTAAGATTATTCAAATATACACAGTAGATCATGGAAACACGTTATAAACATATTTCATCACATTACTTCTGTAAGGTTTTCCAAAAATACACCGTTGAGCATGGAAACAAGTTATAAACATGACATCCCAGCAAGTCGTTGTGACAGTTAAATAATAATATGACACTCCTGGTATGACATGAAAGAAAATAACATAGTGAATGCAGTACCATTTGTGGCATGAAATCATCACTCATATGTTGTGATAGTGCATAGAGGAACAGTTTTGTCATAACCAATAGTAACCCCATGTGAGCCTCATTGGGAGATACCGTCCGCAAGGGTGGTATCAGAGGACATTATGATGAGGTCTGGTACAGTATTCACTACAGAAAATGACAAGATTGCAGCATGTATCATAGCTATATATGCAGGAAATGGATACAGGGGTTCAGTCTCCTAGAAAGAATTGCATTTCTTGATCAAAATTGAGCCCCTGAGACACGGTACGAAGGCGGAGGATCCATGTCGCCTCCAAGCGTCTTAATTTTAGTTCTCTGTTACCGCCTCGTACACCAATAGGGACAGTGTCAATCCCATAGAACAAGACTTGTTTGTCCAGAGATTGTTCACCGCACGCAGCCGCGTGTAGAGCAACCGGATATCTAGGATCCTGTTTGTGTATGGCTCTTATGTGTTCTGCTATCCTTTCTTTGAGGGGACGGATAGTACTCCCCACATAGATTTTTTTGCATTTGCATTCGATAATGTATACTACATAGCGTGTAGTACAATTGATGTTTGTCCTGATGATGTAGGTCTCTCCCTTAGTGTCGTGAAATTCAGTGGTTTTGTGTTTAGCCCACCGGCACATGGAACAGAACCCACATTTATAGAAGCCAATGTTACGTTTGGTTAGCCAGTTATCCTCTGTGTTGCTTCGAGGGATTGTAGGGCTTAGTCTGTTTCTCAAAGTTCTGCCTCTCCTGTAGGTGATCTGAGGATGTTCTCCTACATAGTTCGAGATGTTCTTATCCTTCTTGAGGATGTTCCAGTGTTTGCTGAAGGTTCTGCGTAGTGCTTGGTGATGGTTGCTAAAGTCAGTAATCATGCGGATAGTCCCAAGATCGTCTGGGAGTACTATCCGTCCCCTCAAAGAAAGGATAGCAGAACACATAAGAGCCATACACAAACAGGATCCTAGATATCCGGTTGCTCTACACGCGGCTGCGTGCGGTGAACAATCTCTGGACAAACAAGTCTTGTTCTATGGGATTGACACTGTCCCTATTGGTGTACGAGGCGGTAACAGAGAACTAAAATTAAGACGCTTGGAGGCGACATGGATTCTCCGCCTTCGTACCGTGTCTCAGGGGCTCAATTTTGATCAAGAGATGCAATTCTTTCTAGGAGACTGAACCCCTGTATCCATTTCCTGCATATATAGCTATGATACATGCTGCAATCTTGTCATTTTCTGTAGTGAATACTGTACCAGACCTCATCATAATGTCCTCTGATACCACCCTTGCGGACGGTATCTCCCAATGAGGCTCACATGGGGTTACTATTGGTTATGACAAAACTGTTCCTCTATGCACTATCACAACATATGAGTGATGATTTCATGCCACAAATGGTACTGCATTCACTATGTTATTTTCTTTCATGTCATACCAGGAGTGTCATATTATTATTTAACTGTCACAACGACTTGCTGGGATGTCATGTTTATAACTTGTTTCCATGCTCAACCGTGTATTTTTGGAAAACCTTACAGAAGTAATGTGATGAAATATGTTTATAACTTGTTTCCATGATCTACTGTGTATATTTGAATAATCTTACAGAAGTAATGTGATGAAATATGTTTATAACTTGTTTCCATGATCTACTGTGTATATTTGAATAATCTTACAGGAGTAATGTGATGAAATACGTTTTTATCGTCTACTTAATGCATCACAAACACCAATGCATGTTGTGGATCGGATGCATGACCAAATACTTTTTGCATGCTTTTGATATCCGTTTTATTCCTAATCACTCCATTTTTTCTGATATATACTCACAACATCTCTTGTATATTTCTATATCATTTCTATCAACTATGTAGTGATTTTACAATTTTTTACAATCCGCCCTCATCTACGGGCGTCCCGTTGTGTTTTAAACGTTCCCCGAGACACACCCGCCGACCGGGGTTAGTTGTCACTCTAGTTTTTCACATACGGGCCCCTCGCCATCAAGTATAAAACCACTTCCGGGTCGGAACCACGTGTCCGCACCCGGAACCGCTGTGTGGGAGTACTCGTCCCGCCGACTTTCGCCTTGACAACTGGTAAGCACTTGCTCCTTTTCCTTTACCCGAACCACATTGACAATGGTCCGATCCTCATAGCATTCTCCTTAAGACCGCTCAGTTCGGTTTTCAGGAACGAGCCTACTCACGCTCGCCGTTCCTTTTCTCATCTTCTACAGATCTCACCTAATCAAGCGATTACATGACTCTTGTTTCTAAATACGGAACCGACTATTGAAATACTCAAGTATTTCGAAGTGGATGCTCTTCACCATTTGGTGACATTAATGAACTTCAGGCGCTTGGAGCACTGTTCACTTGACGTAAAGGTGAGACACTCCACACTTTCTTGAATACATTGACTTTGTGTGGCCCCTTTCCCCCCCCCCCCCGATCTTGTGTGGCATTTTCTGTCAAATTATGACAGCATTTGGGGTATTACAAATGCGGCATTTTATTTTTGCTCCCTTTCAGCATTTTTTACTGTATGAATCTATTGGATCTGGAGCCTTACTAAACATCCACACACAAGCTATAACCTGGTCTCGAGCAGGGGCCGGGTCGGAAGTATCACCGGCTAAGCGGTGAGTCCCATTTCTTTGTGTCCACCTGACTCATTTGCCAGTATCAGTATTCGCTCATGCCACCTATGATTTGTGTACAGTGCTCTACGCTATGGTCACATTGGTCATGATACATTTTTTTGCCCTTTTGTTTCCTTCTCCTTGGTTACGCTACAGACCTGTGGTCCATTACCTTCGCGCTACAGGTAGGAAGCGCTAATAATAAAACCCCCCCCACCTCCTTAGTAGACAATTAATATACTCACTTTATTCATTCTCTAGTTTACCTGCGTTCTACTTTTGGCATTTACTCACCATAAGTAGAGGTCATTTTCCTAATTTTTGTTTCCTTGAACTACTATTTTTTGCACTACCACCCTCAATCTAGTCACGGGATACACATTCTCACTTTCATCCCCCAGTTATATTGACCACCACACATACGTGGCGAACGGTTTCCACATTATCCGCACTCCTTCACGCACCACCATCTAGACACCTCCTGTGACCAATATACAGTTTTTCTCACCATCACCATGTCTGGCTCTGTGTGCTTCCACCATGTAGTCTTTAATTAATTATTTTCACGACTTCCACCTGCACTCACACGCGCACTAGAATACTAGACACTAGAACAATTATGAAACATGCTTACGCAAAATGTCGTGTGGACATTATATTCCATTATGTACTTTGTATCCTCCCCAGCCCTGATGAGTCGTGCAAGCACTGTTACCGCTTGACGACGAAACACGTGTCGGCTGGCCATCCATGCAATAAAAGAGGAATCGTACTACCATCGTTTTCCCTTTACTTCGATCACTGTTACTTGTACTGATTTATGTCCATTGAGACATCTCTCTCTATACTGTATTTTTGGTGTGCATCAGGTTTTTGTTCTTGCTTTGTATGTTGTGTGCTTCGCACACTCCTGGAGGGGTTTAGGGCCTTTGTCCCCTCACCTACTTGCACCCAGACCTATCTATACCTCACACTAACGTGTGCTGTGCGCCTAGTATTTCCCTGTACTCTAAAAAACCCCAGTTCTCCATAGGCTTTATTGTATTGAATAGGGAGGCAGCCGCCACGTACCTTACGGTCACATAAAGGATAGCACTTTCTATTCTTCACCATGAATAGAGATAAAGCTGCCGAAGAGCTTTTTGACAATCTTGCCAAAGGCATGTCCACACATAGAGCTACTACTAGCAACGCCCCTAGCAGCACCAAGGAAGAAGGTCTGAGGGACAAATTTGTGAGACTTGAGAAACTGAAAAAATTAGAAAATTCAAAGTGGTGGGATGGCATCACTTTGAAGCAATATGTTAGACTGAAGCGCATACCGAGAGGTTTGAGAGCACAGATCTTCCCCACCTACGATAACTTAGACACCGATCTTTTGAGTAAATGGGAAGATGCTTTGACCACCAATTCCAATATCCTCATGGACATTCTCATTGAGAGCTCTGACCGCAAGGTCGCCAAATTTCAAGCCGAGATTGCCATTTTGGAGCAGGAGATCAAAGACCTGAATCGTCCTGAATCCACTGTAAAAAATTACACAACACTAGATGAGATTCTTCTTAAACACCAGAATGAGATAAAAAGTCGTAAAGCTAGACAATTGAAAAGAGATGAGGCTGACTATACTGACGGCAGAATCTTTACTTATGACAGGAAATACGACTACATGATTAATAAACCATCACCAAAAAGTAGAGATAAAGCGAATCTTACTGACGCAAGCTCTATCTCGTCCAGCAGCACTTCACTAAGCACTATCAGTGTCAGTGAAGATGAGTCCAACAGAACTGATAGCGAGTCAACTCCTTTTTTATGCGAAATCCAGAGGATAAGAAGAGGCATCCGCACACTAGAACCAAAACCCGTAGGGGCAGGAAGGGGAGGTGTAGAAGATTACCGGAAGAAACTCAGATCCGGGAACCACCAACAGTAACCGACACACAGGAGGGGGAGGTACAGGTTATTAATCTTTCATCCAAAACCCTAACTCCTAACATGATCTCCCTTCTTAGTAAGGGTCTTAACTTTAACCCTTTCTCCAACACTGATGTATGTAGACTTAAGATTGATTTGTTCAAGTTCACACGCAAATTGAAACTGAAAAAGCATTTCTCTAACAAAATCATGTCTAATAAAAGTTCTACAAACATCCCTACTGAGTTTGAACCTGATGTTTTAACTATTAATGATATTCAAGCGACACATCTCCTACTCTCTCTTACGGACTTAGAACGAACTCCTCAAGATATGGACACCCTACTTGAGGAACTCAATATCGAATCAGATTTCAGCATTGTCAGTGGGCTCAAATCCAAATCTAAATGGATTCCTACATTACCAGGAGTCAATTCCATAGACAACTTCTACAAAAGAGTATTGGAGGACATTGACAGACTAGAACTGAAAGACACTAAACGTACCTTCAGATACAAGGATAACTCAACAACAGGAGAACGAGCAGCCATGAACAGCCTCATTAAAGACCATGAGATCATCATAAGAGAAGCGGACAAGGGAGGGAACGTAGTTATTATGAACAAAAAGGACTATGATGAGGAAATTCTCAGTCAGTTACAAGATAACACGTGCTACCAACACCTTGACCATAATCCCACAGCACTACTCACGACCAACATCAATCGATCTCTCATCACCTGGAAAGACAGTGGTCTAATCAATGAAGATGAATATCTTTACATGAAAGTAATCAAACCCTCGTACCCTTGGTTGTACACCCTTCCCAAGGTACACAAAAATCACCCCTTTCCTCCCGGGCGTCCCATCATTTCTGGTATCGGGGGTCCCACTGAAAGAATAGCGGAATACGTTGACCTATTCTTAGGGCCCCTGGTACGCAATCTACCATCCTTCATCCAGGACACTAAACACATACTGAGTATTCTCTCTGATCTTCAATGGCAACCAGGTAACTTTCTGGTCACTATGGATGTGGTAGCCCTGTACACCAGCATCAAACCGGATCTTGGACTTGAAGTTGTCACTAAAATTCTACAGAAACGCCCAGCCACCATGTGGCAACACACTAACATGCTTATCTCCATGATGGAACTCATCTTAAATAACAATTCATTCATGTTCAACAACGCATGGTACAGACAAACAAAAGGAGTCGCCATGGGCTCGAAATTTTCCCCCTCGTTTGCTAATTTATTCATGGGCGCACTTGAAAATGACCTAATTTGGGGCGCTAAAGGAGCTAATTTTATAGACTCAATAGTATTTTGGGGAAGATACATAGACGACTGCTTCCTGATTTGGTCTGGCACACATGAACACCTGATGGAATTCTATAGACATCTCAACCACAACACGTGGGACATGAGGTTTACCATGGTGGCGAGTCTGGATAAGATTGAGTTCCTGGACTTGGAGATATACATCCTGGACAACAAACTGAATAGCAAACTTTTCAGGAAGAACACTGCCTGTAATGCGATTCTGCACGCTAACAGCGCTCACCCATCCCACCAGATTAGCAGCATACCATTTGGTGAATTCCTAAGAGCTCGCAGAAACTGCAGTAACGATCAAGATTTCGAAAAAACATTGAGAAGTATGCAGGAACGTTTCAAGAGAAGAGGCTATTCAGATGGCCTACTTAAGACAGCAACTTCTAGGATCATGAAAATCAAAAGAAAAGACACTCTTAAGGACAAGCCCAATAAGAAGACAGACGATCTTGGGACTATCCGCATGATTACTGACTTTAGCAACCATCACCAAGCACTACGCAGAACCTTCAGCAAACACTGGAACATCCTCAAGAAGGATAAGAACATCTCGAACTATGTAGGAGAACATCCTCAGATCACCTACAGGAGAGGCAGAACTTTGAGAAACAGACTAAGCCCTATAATCCCTCGAAGCAACACAGAGGATAACTGGCTAACCAAACGTAACATTGGCTTCTATAAATGTGGGTTCTGTTCCATGTGCCGGTGGGCTAAACACAAAACCACTGAATTTCACGACACTAAGGGAGAGACCTACATCATCAGGACAAACATCAATTGTACTACACGCTATGTAGTATACATTATCGAATGCAAATGCAAAAAAATCTATGTGGGGAGTACTATCCGTCCCCTCAAAGAAAGGATAGCAGAACACATAAGAGCCATACACAAACAGGATCCTAGATATCCGGTTGCTCTACACGCGGCTGCGTGCGGTGAACAATCTCTGGACAAACAAGTCTTGTTCTATGGGATTGACACTGTCCCTATTGGTGTACGAGGCGGTAACAGAGAACTAAAATTAAGACGCTTGGAGGCGACATGGATCCTCCGCCTTCGTACTGTGTCTCAGGGGCTCAATTTTGATCAAGAGATGCAATTCTTTCTAGGAGACTGAACCCCTGTATCCATTTCCTGCATATATAGCTATGATACATGCTGCAATCTTGTCATTTTCTGTAGTGAATACTGTACCAGACCTCATCATAATGTCCTCTGATACCACCCTTGCGGACGGTATCTCCCAATGAGGCTCACATGGGGTTACTATTGGTTATGACAAAACTGTTCCTCTATGCACTATCACAACATATGAGTGATGATTTCATGCCACAAATGGTGCTGCATTCACTATGTTATTTTCTTTCATGTCATACCAGGAGTGTCATATTATTATTTAACTGTCACAACGACTTGCTGGGATGTCATGTTTATAACTTGTTTCCATGCTCAACCGTGTATTTTTGGAAAACCTTACAGAAGTAATGTGATGAAATATGTTTATAACTTGTTTCCATGATCTACTGTGTATATTTGAATAATCTTACAGGAGTAATGTGATGAAATACGTTTTTATCGTCTACTTATGCATCACAAACACCAATGCATGTTGTGGATCGGATGCATGACCAAACACTTTTTGCATGCTTTTGATATCCGTTTTATTCCTAATCACTCCATTTTTTCTGATATATACTCACAACATCTCTTGTATATTTCTATATCATTTCTATCAACTATGTAGTGATTTTACAATTTTTTACAATCCGCCCTCATCTACGGGCGTCCCGTTGTGTTTTAAACGTTCCCCGAGACACACCCGCCGACCGGGGTTAGTTGTCACTCTAGTTTTTCACATACGGGCCCCTCGCCATCAAGTATAAAACCACTTCCGGGTCGGAACCATGTGTCCGCACCCGGAACCGCTGTGTGGGAGTACTCGTCCCGCCGACTTTCGCCTTGACAACTGGTAAGCGCTTGCTCCTTTTCCTTTACCCGAACCACATTGACAATGGTCCGATCCTCATAGCATTTTCCTTAAGACCGCTCAGTTCGGTTTTCAGGAACGAGCCTACTCACGCTCGCCGTTCCTTTTCTCATCTTCTACAGATCTCACCTAATCAAGCGATTACATGACTCTTGTTTCTAAATACGGAACCGACTATTGAAATACTCAAGTATTTCGAAGTGGATGCTCTTCACCATTTGGTGACATTAATGAACTTCAGGCGCTTGGAGCACTGTTCACTTGACGTAAAGGTGAGACACTCCACACTTTCTTGAATACATTGACTTTGTGTGGCCCCTTTCCCCCACCCCCCCCCCGATCTTGTGTGGCATTTTCTGTCAAATTATGACAGCATTTGGGGTATTACAAATGCGGCATTTTATTTTTGCTCCCTTTCAGCATTTTTTACTGTATGAATCTATTGGATCTGGAGCCTTACTAAACATCCACACACAACCTATAACCTGGTCTCGAGCAGGGGCCGGGTCGGAAGTATCACCGGCTAAGCGGTGAGTCCCATTTCTTTGTGTCCACCTGACTCATTTGCCAGTATCAGTATTCGCTCATGCCACCTATGATTTGTGTACAGTGCTCTACGCTATGGTCACATTGGTCATGATACGTTTTTTTGCCCTTTTGTTTCCTTCTCCTTGGTTACGCTACAGACCTGTGGTCCATTACCTTCGCGCTACAGGTAGGAAGCGCTAATAATAAACCCCCCCCCACCTCCTTAGTAGACAATTAATATACTCACTTTATTCATTCTCTAGTTTACCTGCGTTCTACTTTTGGCATTTACTCACCATAAGTAGAGGTCATTTTCCTAATTTTTGTTTCCTTGAACTACTATTTTTTGCACTACCACCCTCAATCTAGTCACGGGATACACATTCTCACTTTCATCCCCCAGTTATATTGACCACCACACATACGTGGCGAACGGTTTCCACATTATCCGCACTCCTTCACGCACCACCATCTAGACACCTCCTGTGACCAATATACAGTTTTTCTCACCATCACCATGTCTGGCTCTGTGTGCTTCCACCATGTAGTCTTTAATTAATTATTTTCACGACTTCCACCTGCACTCACACGCGCACTAGAATACTAGACACTAGAACAATTATGAAACATGCTTACGCAAAATGTCGTGTGGACATTATATTCCATTATGTACTTTGTATCCTCCCCAGCCCTGATGAGTCGTGCAAGCACTGTTACCGCTTGACGACGAAACACGTGTCGGCTGGCCATCCATGCAATAAAAGAGGAATCGTACTACCATCGTTTTCCCTTTACTTCGATCACTGTTACTTGTACTGATTTATGTCCATTGAGACATCTCTCTCTATACTGTATTTTTGGTGCGCATCAGGTTTTTGTTCTTGCTTTGTATGTTGTGTGCTTCGCACACTCCTGGAGGGGTTTAGGGCCTTTGTCCCCTCACCTACTTGCACCCAGACCTATCTATACCTCACACTAACGTGTGCTGTGCGCCTAGTATTTCCCTGTACTCTAAAAAACCCCAGTTCTCCATAGATGTACATTGCTGTCCACTAATGACATTCAACGTCCACACCACCAATGAATTCCAGGGTCAACTCATCATGGCCTAAAGAGACAAGTACATTTCCATATTGGGTGTAACCAATTCTACTTCATGGGGAAATAAAATAAAAGATATGACACTTAATGACAGTGCCACAGCACACAAAAGTTATATACCAGTAAAAACAAATACTTGTCCTTTGCCACAGTGCATCATGAGGACAAAGGACGATGTGCAATGGTGGCATACAGTCAATCAAATCAGCAGCAATCATTGATGTGCCCCAAGTTAGATATGAAGCTCGGACCTATCTTTCAGCTAAACAGTGTCTAACTCAATTCTACATCGCTAACGTGTCTGTTACTCATATTAAATATTAGGCATATGAATGCTATAGCCAGAAACTAGAATGTGAAATGTAACAATTACCAACTTTCTTTTTTCATTTTTGCATTTGCATGCCAAAAATGTTCATGAATGTCACAGTAAATTCTACTTAGCCTCCAATACCCTTATGGATTCCCAATAAGCTGGTATAGGGGAGGAAACTGACAGGTGCCTCACTAGACACTCTTGTGAATGTGAAGATCCACTAATGTACTTGAAATCTATTGGCAGTGATGCACTCTTCTGTCTCTCACCACTTCCACCAATTACCACATACCTAAGAATATGAGGGTCAGTGGTAGGAACATGGAAAGGAATAAGAGAGGTAACCGAGACACTGAACTCCACAAATCTGACTTGTTGTTTCTGCTGGACAATGATGTCTGCAGGCTATAATGGATATAAAAAAGGCAATACATTATCTTTAGTAACTTGATATGAAAGTACTACACTTGACTGTAATAGTGAATGCATAAAACTTAGTAATATCTCCATATAACCAACTCTTTGTACTTTGACAGAAATTGAGAATTCATAAAACTGGACAAATAAATAATGAGTACCTGAAATACATGCTTATTGACACTTTGCACTGTGAGCAAAATAACTACCTCAAGCCTTGTCACTATGCACTCTCTGTGGAAGATTAGTTAATATACCTACATTACTTGAGTAGCACTGCAAGTTAATTAACAATGCAAATTATTCTGCTATTCTCTAGCTTAGCATCTATATACTGTTACTAGAACTTTAATACCAAGGGAGCGTGCGGCGGCGGTGACAAGATGGCTACGCCCTAGGGACACTCCGCGGAATCGCCGGCGGCTTTTCTTTGAAGGGGCCATCAGCTGCACTTCTCTTCGCCAGAAACCAGCGCTACACAGGTTTCACGCCTGCCAGTTCTCCGCCCAGTTTGCGCTGCCAGACAAAGATGGCCGTCCAGTAACGCGCATGCGCGAGGGGGTCAGGCAAGAGCCTAAAACCTGACTTCCCCGCTGCTCTGGGCTTCGCATTCTAGTGTTCTCGTTGCAGGTTGCGGCGCGTCACTTCTGCAGAGCCCTTTCCTTTGGTTCACAGTTGTCCTCGTTTGGCGGTTACCGCATTCTGCTCTCTATCTTGCCTATTGCTGAATCTGGAGCTTAGTGTGTCTTTCCTTTGGGGATTCTTCACCTGGGTTTCCCGGTTCCGCCTATCGGCCGGACGCATAGTTCCGTCGATTGGCCGGACTTGCGGAGCGTGGGCTTTAGAGTTCTCCAAGGGGGGATTGTGGGAGCTGTGGTCCGCCAGGTTGATTCCTCCCCAATTCATTTCTTTCTTTGGACTCACTGGTGTTTTTCTGGAAGCTGGCATTCGTCACAGTGCAGGGGTCATGAAGAACGGGTAAATCGCTTATTGCGCCTCATTTATTATTACTACACTGACAAATGATTTCGTTGTTGCTTACGTTTGCATTGTTATATTTCAGATAAGCTAATCAGAAAACCCATAATTACTACAATCTTGATACTCAGTTCACCCAATTGCACTGCATGGTAAGAAGAGGACAGAACTTTATCACTCTTATATATTCATTGAGAGACCTGGAGAAATATCTTCCTTTCACTTTAATAGGCAAACATCAGGTTTTCTATTTTGGCGGCGTGGTTCAGTAATACGCCTGAGAACAAATCGACCTGTATACCTAAGAGACAGCTTGACATCTTCTAGGTAAAGTCAAAGAGTCTATGTATCAAGTGATTGATGATTATTTACTGTTGGTTTGTATTAACCTAACCCATTCCTTCTAGCGCCTGCTTCCACCTTGAGGGATACCAGTCCGTGGAGTCCTGTTTTTTCCCCTTCCTTCCCTTGTTTTGTTCCCTCCTTTCCCTCCATACCACCATTGTGTTCTAGAGTTTGATAGACGCAATAGGTGAAGGGGGTACGGGTTGGGCTTGTCTTCGGTTCCTGGCACTCCTGCGGAGACTACTTTTGGATCCTTACAACAGGTCGGAAACCACCGGGAGCATTTTGGTGAGTTTCCGACCGCGGATATGCGCTGAGTGAGGCGCTTTCAAACTTCTGGCTTCCTTCTCAGTCATGAAGGCTGCAGCGACTGCCATTTTGTGCGCTCCTATTTTAACTGCGTGATGCAGCTCTCTCCTCATACTGCAGCTGCAACAGTCCCCTAACTCGTTTTTTTGTTTTGGTTTTCCCCCCTTTTTGATATTTATTGAATTTGGAGCATACCATGTTCTTGCCTGCTCGTCCTCTTCTTCAAAATGGCTGGTTTATAAATTTAGCGGCAATCCTGCATTGATGCTCTTTTACTTCAGGAATCTACTGTCGCTTAAATTGCTCTTTTATTGCCTGGTTTAAGCTACTTTTTTGGATTATACATCACTATTAATACTTACTAGCCTGTTTCAACGCTCACCTGGCTCTCTACTCCAGACCTTCCTCAACTGTTTTCATTGCTACATTTCCTTGATATCTCCTCTTTACCGTTCCTCAGAACTTTGGTTTTATTCAATTACTCAGTCATTGTATTTGGTATTGGTCATCCACTTTACTCTAAGACTGTCTTCTGTGCTAATGACCATGGATCCCCTGCAATCAACCAGATCCCATGGCACCCCAGGGTCTGCTCCTGGAGGACGTAAAGATTCTATAGGTAACTCTGGAAAACATCTCAAGAAGGACCCTTCTTCACCAACCAAGTCCCCATACCTATAACGCTAGAGGACATTATGGTCGAACTCCGCCCATTTATGACTGAAACTACTACTTACAGAGAATCGAGGAAAAATGGTCTGGTTTAGATAAAAGACTTTCAGATGTTGAGCAGAAGTTTAGCAATGCACAAGATGTTATTGCTAAGTTCGAATCCCTCACTAAGGAGGTACATCAACTCAAAAAGACCACAGAGGATTTGGAAAATAGAAATAGATGCAACAATCTTCGAATTTATGGAATTCCTGAGGGGTCTGAAGGGACAGATATGATCTCTTTCTTAAAAACCCAAGTTGTTCAACTTGTCGGTCTACCTAAAACCACAGAAGTTAACATTCAAAGAGCGCACAGATTGGGTCCTCATAATTCATCCCCCAATGCTAAACCACGGGGTATCATTGCTTATTTCCTACTCTACTCGGACCTTATGGCTATCCTTGCTGCAGTTAAACAGCACAAACAACTGTTATGGTCTGGTCATAAAATTTTCTTAGTCAAGATGTCTCCAAACCCACAGCTAATAGACGTAAGGAATTTTTGGATCTTCATCCAGCCTATGAATGCACGATATGGTCTTATACATCCATGTTTCTTCAAAGTGACTTATAAAGACAGATCATTTTCATTCGAGGAGCCTGCTGACTTAAGGAAGTTTATCCACACTCACCATGAAGAGCAGATGAACTTAGGCAACCGTTAAATGCTCAATTATTTTTTTGTCTCATGACATATTTCTCTGTCCTCCTTAACCTTTGAATTTATTAATGCTTTAATTAGTCATTGCGTTTCTTCTCCTTCTTTACAGGTCCCCCCTGTATGTTATTTGAGGACTCCATCCTTCCTTCACCTTTCGTTTGTCTGTTTCTGTTCGATGTTATCCATAGATGTCTCCCTAGATTTCGGTAAGCCTTCTTTTTACCTTACCCGATGTTCTATTTGTTATGTATTGTTCTGTACTATTTATCTTGTCCCTTCTTTTTAATTTTTTCTATTTTTCCAATGCATAGCGCCGGTTTCTGTCGGATGTTCTCCCGGTGGAGCGGCCGTCTTGGTCCTTCTTCTCCGTCCCCCCTCCCATGAAAATGTTTCTTGTTCTTTCTTTGCTGTTTTCTATGGCTAAAGCTTCTTGGCTTTCTGTCATCACCTCTTCTCTCTCTTCTTTGGGAGCTAATGCTTCCTCCCACTTCTTCCCTTCCTTTCTCCTCTCCATTTGCTTTCCTTCCCCTTTCCTTTTTTGCTTATCTTTCCCCCTTTGCATTCTTAAGTACCCCATTCTTTCTTATCTAAGTGTACCTTTTCGTTTTGTTCAGACTATATTTTCTGTTCCCTTCTTCTCTTTACGCTTTTTTCATTTCTACGAGGTATTTCTTTCCTTCCATGCATTTTCTTGTGGCAACAGCTACTTCATCCTATTTCGTTTCTTATTTTCTCTCCTTTTGGTAACCTGTTTTTTTGGCTTATGTCGCCTTTTTGTTGTGCTTTGGATCCTGCATCTGTGATGGTCTCAACTATTTTCTTTCTACTCCATTGATATACAAAGTATTTCTTTCATTTCAACTGTTTCCTCTCACTTCTCCTCCTTTTTTTCCTTCTCTTTTAACTGCTTTATGCCTTTTCTCTTCCTATTTTTCCATTTCTTATTATGAATGGTCTTCGCATCATTTCATGGAATGTTAAGGGTCTTCGAAACCCTATTAAGAAACAGCGTATTTTGTCTCACTTGGCCCGCTTGAAATGTCAAGTAGCTCTGTTACAGGAAACTCATCTTTCCTCACAAGATATGTCTTCGTTATGCAAACATTGGGTAGGAGCAGCCTTCTGCTCCTCGGCTGTTAATCACAAAAATGGTGTTGTTATTTTATTTCATAAATCGTTGTCTGTTCAAGTTCAAAATGAAATTTCTGATTCTAATGGTAGATGGTTGTTTCTTGATAGTATTGTAAACAATGTTCACCTTTCCTTTTGTAATGTATATGGTCCCAATGGTGTAGATTTATCCTTCTGGAACAATTTTTCTTCGCTTCTCTCATCTAATGCTAATGAAGATTTAATTGTAGGTGGTGATTTCAATCAACTCATGGACCCCTTTTTAGACTGCAAATCACAAGCACAATATGGGCCAGATGTAGGTAGCCAAATACCGGTCGGTAACGGCCGATTTCAGCCGTTACCGACCGGTATTTGGCTTTTGAGATGTAGGGGGATTGCAACAGGCCATTTCGGTAATTTTACCGATTCGGTAAAATTGAGATGTAGGTGGGACTCTTCTGAGTCCCACAAGCCCTACAAATTCGGTATTTTACCATCAAATTCAATTTGATGGTAAAATACCGATTCAGGTGTGCATGCACATGTGTGCATGCACACCTGTGCCATATGACAGGCAGACCTGCCCTTAGGGCAGGTAGGCCTGCCACATGGCCCCCGAACCTTTTTTGGGGGTGCTAGAGGGTGTCAAAGTGACACCCCCTGCACCCTTGTCAAAATCGGTATTTACCGATTCGGTAAATACCGACCGGTAATGCCCCAATCATTCCTATGGGCTTCAAAGCCCATAGGAATGAATGGAGCATTACAGGTCGGTATTTACCGAATCGGTAAATACAGATATTTACAGATTCGGTAAATGGAACATCTGGATGTTCCTACATACCCCCCTTCTTATTTACCGATTCTTAATTACCGAATCGGTAAAATTCGGTAATTAAGAATCGGTAAATAAGTTCTACCTACATCTGGCCCTAGGTTCCCAACAAAATGCAAAAATCATTCCACAAATCCATCTCGTCTAGAGGCCTCATTGACTCATGGAGAATATCCCATCCTGATTCCTTAGAATTTTCTTTCTTCTCTCCTGTGCACGCATCTCATTCCCGCATTGACTACATCTTTCTTTCACAACATGCTTTCCAATTTATGACTCACTCTGAAATAGGTTCCATTCTTATTTCTGATCACGCCCCCATCATCTTAGATATGGATTACCCTTCCCCTATTCCTGCATCTCGTCGCTGGCGATTCAATAATTCATTACTTCTAGACCCCCATTTCACTGATCATTTTGCGCTTTTTATGGATGAATTTTTTCAAACCAATCTAAATACAACTTCAGAATTCCATTTCCTTTGGGATGCCTTTAAGGCGGCCGCTAGGGGCTGTGTTATAGACTTCGTATCACGTAAATAAATACAGGCTCTCAGCAGATCATTCCGCATTCTTAGACAAATTAAGGATCTAGAACACCTCTATTCCACTACTAATTCATCCGAGTCTTTATCCTCCCTAATTAAAGCTAAAATACAATTTAACAAACCTTCCTGGGACTCCGCCTCCAATCATCTCCTCAAATTTAAAGCCAAAATGTATGGTGGGCGTGACAAAGCAGGCAAGTCACTCGCGAATTATCTTAAAATCAAAAAACTGAAATCTAAGATTGTCACCATCAAAGATTCCCAAGGAGTCTCCCAATCTTCAGACGCTAAAATCCTTGACTGTTTTGTTCAATATTACACCTCCCTTTATACTCCTGAATCCAATCCCTCTTCTGAGCAAATTGACTCTTTTTTTCAATCCATCCCAAAGTCCCCTGATACTGCTGTAGACCTCTCTTCACTTGATATTCCCATATCAGTGAAAGAAATTGTTGACGCACTTCTTCTTCTCCCCAAGGACAAAACTCCTGGCCCGGATGGCTTCACAGTGCGCTTTTTCCTTCATTTTAAAACAATTTTAATACCTCATCTTCTTTCTTTAATGAACCATTTCCTTGCCACAGGTATATCCAAAGGTTCCTTCACGCAAGCAATGCTCTGTCTACTTCCCAAAAAAGATTAAGAACCTTCCCTATGCAAAAATTACAGGCCCATTTCTCTAATAAACACTGATTGTAAGATATTTGCAAAAGTTTTGGCTATCCGTAATAATAAAATTATCCCCGATTTAATAAATATTTATCAATCTGGTTTTGTCAAAGGCAGATCTATTACTGATAACTCACGAACCCTTCTCAATATTATGCACCTGGCAGCAAAGATGGACTCTCCCATTGCTGCCATCACATTGGATGCTGAAAAAGCCTTCAACCGCGTTAACTGGGATTTTATGTTTGGAGCGCTTAGATGGCATGGTTTTAGTCCCCCTATTCTTAGATATATTAAATTATTATATTCTGACCCTAAAACCTCTATTTGGGTTAATGGCTCACAATCCACTTACTTTTCCCTTCACAGAGGAACCAGGAAAGGATGCCCTCTTTCCCCTCTCCTTTTTATTCTTGCACTAGAACCTTTCTTGGTAAAAATTAGAAACTCTTCATTATACTCTGAATTTGTCTATAAAGATGTGGAAATTAAATTTACTGCTTATGCAGATACATTTTACTAACCCTGCTGCCTCACTACCCACACTTTTTTCTTTACTTCGTGATTATTCTTTGGTATCGGTTATAAGCTTAATATCGATATATCCGAAGTCCTTCCCCTAAACAAATTTTGCCTTTCCCATATGTTCGAGGGTTCTGGTTTCGAATGGAATCCTGGGTCTATTAAGTGTTTAGGTATTCTTTATGCTACTACTATCAGAGAAACCATCAAAATTAATCACTCGGACATACTTAAAAAAATCTCTTCTCTTATAGAACGTTGGTCCCCCTTATTCCTCTCTTGGTGGGGTCGTCTAGCGACTATTAAAATGATGCTACTCCCTATTATAAACTTCTATCTTTCCATGCTTCTTATTTCTCTCCCTCACTACTTCTTTAAATCCGACTCTTAACAAAGTTTTTATGGAACAACCGTAAAGCTAGAGTTTCCCTTTCGCGTCTCCAACAACCCAAAAATATTGACGGCGTCAATTTTCCTAATATTTCCCGTTTTCACTCAGCATTCACGCTTAAACAAATTTGGCCTTTACTTTCGGATTCCTCCCCATCTCATTTAACGGCGTGGAGCACCATTGAACTGGCACAAATTGCTCCTTTCTCATTCCTTACAGCTACCCGCTTATCTCAGCCTCCCACAAGATTCATAACTCCTGTATTTAAACACTCTAAGGCCCTAACACTTTCACTTTTTAGTTCTTCTCTCTCTTCTACAAACCTGCATGCGCTGACCCTGATTTGGTACAATAAATTCCCTAAAATTAACAACCGAGCGCTCTTCTGGAAGGAATGGATTGATAAAGGCATTATTACCTATGATCACCTGCTCAGAGATAACTCTTTAAGATCATTCCAAGATCTACGCGACTCTTTCAATCTCTCTAACATGCACTCTACTCCTTTCCTCTCACTTTCGCACACCCTTTCTTCCACTATTCTTCAGGGCACTCCCCCTACACTGATTTACCCTCTCTTCCCTCCCTGCCAGACTCCTCCATACCTTTTAGGGCTTCGGCTATTTACAAGTTACTCTCGCGTTCCCCTACTGAGAGGCTCAAATCCAAACTAGAACTCCTATGGGAAGCAGACCTGGCCCAAGATTTCTCCCTATCTGTTTGGGACTCTCTTTGGTCCAAGATACATACATTTTCCCGCTCAGCTAGCACTACACAAACCTTTTATTTTTTTTACAATAGGCTTTTTTTTTACACCTTCAGACCTTTATAAATTCAAACTAATAGATTCAAAAAAATGCTGGTCTTGCCTATGTGAACATAGTGACCTTCTTCATATGTTTTTCCATTGCCCAGTTGTCAAAAATCTTTGGTCCCGCATTTGGTCCACACTTAACAAAATGTTGTCTACTGATCTTCCCTTTGAGATTGTCCATGTTTTCTTGGGTGGCTCTTCTCCCATTTGGAATGTTGATTGTAATTTATTGATCTTTTCATGGCACTTTCATTTCAGATAATCACTACAAATCGGAAAGATACTTCTAAAATTGCTTATAATGCTTGGTGGAATTTGTTATATCATCACCACAGACTTGATCGCACTTCAGAATTGGGTAAATACCTCCTGAGGCGGAAGCTGGGAGATCAGTTGCTGGCGAAAACTTTTTTTAAATTATATATATTGTGTATTTGCTGCTGTGATTTTAAAACTGCTCAAATTGCACAAACTTACTTATTTTGCCACACACTTCCCCCTCAGCTGAATAGGCGCTGGGACCGGGAAAAACGCCGCCGCCATATTGGGTGTAGATGGCACAGCTGTTTGGCCCCTCCCTCTTCCTCCAGCATATGATGAGCATTCCTCGCCGGCCGCGCAGCGGACGCGCCAAAGGCGCGCCTAAGGCAAGCCTGTCTGCACCCGTCAGCGGCCGACCAGGGCTAGGGACCACAACCCCTGATTCCCCCCTTGGTTTAAAGAAGCATTATAGCTCAGGCTCTCTCCATAATTTAAGAGCCCCCGTTGGAGAAAGCTGCTGCCAACCCTATTATCCCTCAGATCTACCCACCGTTTGTCCACACTGTAATGTGAAGCTCATCACTACACGGCATAAAGATGACTTGCAGGACTTTAAAATGTTCCTTTTAAAAAACATAGCACGGAAATATCACTACTGTTGGATGAATTTACGCCTGACGCAGTCTTTTTGACCGAAACCTGGTTAACATCTGATTCCGAACCTGACTTGGTGCAAGCTCTCCCCCATGGTTATCAGATTCTACGTAAGGATCGGGTTCATGGGAAAGGCGGTGGGCTTACAATCATTTACAAAGATCAATATACGTGCCATTGCACCTCTGACGCTATACCTGACTGTGAAAGTTTGTCTATTTCTATTGAATTCTCCCCTAATGACAGCTTCTCAGGCATCCTTATCTATCGCCCGCCTGGGCCAGTCAAACAGTTTCACACAGCTCTACCCTCCTTTGTTGCTGAATTGGTCACGTCCCCCTCTAATTTTATGCTATTGGGTGACCTCAATATTCACTTTGATGACAATTCAAACGTCGCCAGAGAGCTAACGGTGAGTCTGGCTGCAGTTCAGCTGGAGCAACTAGTTCTATCCCCCACTCACATTAAAGGTCACCTTTTGGACCCTGTATTTAGTAATTGTGTACACCTTAAGGTAGGCTCTATCAGTCATCTCCCCTGGACCGATCACCTTCTGATCCCTCTTATCTGGTCTATATATAGACCCGTATCCTGCACCCCCACTCCGCAAAAAATGAGAAACTGGTCCAGACTCTCCCTAGAACAGTGGACTTGTTCCCTTGCAGTCTCTAGACCTGTATTTACTCGGAACCCTTCATCATACAACAAGGAATATGACAACTGGATCTCGAAGTCTCTTGACTCCATACTCCCCCTTTGCAAAACCAGCCTAAAAAGGCCGCGGAAAACAGCTCCGTGGTATTCGGAGGTGCTTAGAGGGAAAAAGCGACAATGCAAGAAGCTAGAAAGGAAGTGGCGCTTGGGATCTGCTGCCGCAGATAAAGTCATTTACAGGGAGTCCATTAGAGCCTATAAACTAGAAATAAAAGCAACACAATCTGCCTACTGTAGTGGCAAAATCATGATGGCTAGATCAAAACCAAAAGAGATTTACCAAATAGTAAAAGGTCTTACCAAGCTCCTCCCTTCCCTGGTCCTTAAGTACAATCCTCTCCTCCGCTGCAACGATTTAGCAGAATTTTTCTATCAAAAAATAAACAAAATCTATGTTTCATTTGCAGACACGGACTTAGACCCTTCTATTAAAGGATCATATCTCTCCAAAGAAGTTGACCACCCCCACCGAAACTTCTTAGATCACTTTCCCTTATTAGATCTTGAGATACTTGAACCCTTGATACATCAAGTAAAGTCAGGCTCCCCATGCGCCCCTGCCCCCCCCCGTGTACGCTGGTTGCAGTCAGCCAGGTCATTCTCCCCACGATTACGGAGCTACTCAATACCTCTCTAATGACAGGTATTGTCCCTCCGACCTGGAAACAAGCCATGGTGCGAGCACTTCTGAAAAACGCTAATCTTGATTCCAGCAACCTCAACAACTACCGCCCGATTTCCCTGCTACCCTGGGCGAGCAAAATCCTCGAGAAACACATTAATACACATCTAACTATGTTTCTCGAGAGTAACCATCTGCGTGATGCCACCCAGACGGGCTTCCGCCCCAAACATGGGACGGAAACGGCCTTGTTGGCTGTAACAGAGGAAACTAGGCGGATCCTGGATCAAGGGGGATCAGTGGCAGTCATCCTGCTCGATCTGAGCGCTGCGTTTGACACGGTGAACCATAAAACTCTGCTGTGCCAACTCCGTAGCTTAGGAGTGTCAGGGGTAGCGCTAGCTTGGCTTGAGTCCTTTCTTAGCGACAGGACGTTCCAAGTTTTCGAAGGAGACTTTGTCTCTTCAAGTAAACCCCTGGACTGTGGGGTACCGCAGGGCTCATCGCTGAGCCCTACGCTATTCAACGTGGACATGAGACCGCTGGCTGAGATCGTTCCTCCATATGGCATTAAGATCATCACATATGCGGACGATACCCAGCTGGTGGTCTCTCTCGCGCAAAAGAATTCTCAGCAAGCACAGGTAAACCTGACGACTTGCATGGAAGAGGTCAAAAGCTGGATGACTGCGTCATGTCTCAAGCTTAATGGAGACAAAACCGAGCTTATGCTCCTCGGCCCCCCAGCTTCATCCACCATTGACCTCTTATGGCCTATTAACCTGGGTGCGCCGCCCACTCCTAAAGACAATATAAAAAGTCTTGGGGTCTGACTGGACAAAACCCTGACTCTTAATACCCAAGCAACCAAGCTATCATCAACCTGCTTCGAACTCATCAGGCTGTTGAAGAAAATCCTTCCGCTCTTACCTTTTGAAGCCAAGCAAATTGTTATACAAGGTCTAATTCAATCTCGCCTTGACTTCAGCAATGCCTTGTATTTAGGGGCGCCTAAATATGTCTTGCAAAAACTTCAGCGGATCCAAAACTGTGCTGCTCGCACGTTGCTCCAGCTCCCGCGCAGAACCTCAGTGGAACCTGGGCTGAGGGCTCTGCACTGGCTCCCTGTGAGGAAGAGAATCAAATTTAAATCCATGTTCATCTCCCACCAAGCTTTCTGGAAATCCGGCCCCAAGATTAACTACCCTCTGCTCTCCCCCTACTGTCCCAACAAACAACTCCGCTCCACTCTTGCCTTCCTTGCCACAGTCCCTCGTGTCAGGAGATCCAGAGCAGGAGGCAGGTCATTTTCCTATAACGCAGCTAATCTGTGGAACTCTCTCCCTCTCCATCTAAGATCTAATCCTGATCTGTCCTCCTTTTGCAAGCAGCTCAAAACTTTTCTTTTTACTAAACCTGACTAACTCCTAAGCTGACTGTTTCATGAGGTACTATCCCTGTTCCTTAGCGCTTGGACGCCCCAGGGCAGCAGCCGCGCTTAACAAAACCCCTTTTCATTTAATTTCATTTCATTTCATTCATTATGCTACAACTGTACCTTTATTAATCAAAAGAGATTTGTTATGGTTACCCTTAACTGATTATTTATCCAGACGTACCCCCTAATCTATTTTTCTGATTATTCCCTCTCTCTTCATGTTATTTGATAATTGTAGACATTAAATTTGCATTCTAAGTTGCCCTCCTTTCCTTTCTCCCCCCTCTTTTTCTCCTTTTCTTTCCTTTTTCCCCTCCCTTTCCCTCCCCTTACCGAAAAAATCCCCCAAAAAGCTGTGTTTATGAGTACAGTTATTTATCCCTCTTCTGGGGGTCGCATGTCATTTATTGAGGTTTGTCAGACTTTTCATGTTTCCCCAGTACCACTTAATTTTGTACTGATGTGTTACATTGTATACTTTTATTCATTAAAGCTTTCTAAACTCAAAAAAGAACGTTAATACCTTATCCTTAACACATATACATAACATGAATGTAGCAAATATGCATTTTCAGCTTTACTATACCTTATTTGTGTTAGTATCTGATCTCTATGTACTCAGGCACTCATTTTTAGTGATACAGTGTAGGTGCTGTGACTCTAAAACGGCAATGCATCTCGGCGGTCAGAGGGGTAGGACACAAGCCTACCGCACGGATTTACATAGCCTCCTATGACAGAGGCATTTTTACGCGCTGTACAACCCACCGAGTTTTGATGAGGCGGTTAATTCTTGACCTTTAGGCAAGGACAAATCACCAGCGAGGTAATACTTCTACCCATACGCTGATTAATAAGTAAACACTATTGATTTAGGTAATTCCTATGGTAGACAACAAATAATAGGTCCTGATGAATCGCAGTCACTGTACATAGCGAGAAACATGTCGACCAACCTCTCCAACCTCTAGCCTAGTCTAGAATAAAGAAACATCATTTTTCTAGCTATTCTAGTCTAGATCCACGTTTTTAACTGTAACGAGGGACCACCCGAATAAAATAGTCTCAGGTACCCCACGCTACATTTTAACCACACATTTCTGTCTACTAAACCTACTGGCCCCATACCCACACTTCACCAATAGGCAGTTGGACCCAAAAGATCTCCGATAAAGAGCCCCTCTATGAGGTGAGCCCGTTGGGAATTGCACCGCCTACCCGACGAGGAGCAACCGCCGATGATGAAGCATGACACCTGCAAGGGTGTGTGAGGCCAACATGTCCAACATAATGGATACCCAGTGGGAGGTCAATACCTTTTTACCACCACTGTTTCCTTGACCAGGACACCTGTACGACCCACCTCCCCCTCCCCCACTTCCTTGCCCCCTTGAGGAACAGCCTCGTCAACTTTGTTTGCATAACTTTGACTGAGGGCCTTGACTCAGGCTGGACCTTCCACTCCATGTGAGTGGTAATCACGCCCTCCTTGATCGATTTGGATCACCTCCTCCCTTCTTTTGTAAACATTCTAAAACGGCAATGCCAGAATTTGTTTCACCCAATCTTGATATATTTAACTTTCCTGTAAGGGCATGCTAGATGATGCAGAAAAGCATAAGTGGCATAGGCGGTAAATGCGATATGTGAGGTGCAGTCTGTATTTATGCCATCCACATACAAGAAAAAAAAATATGACTTTCAAGAGCAGCACTATCATCTGGCCGGACTGCTAATTAAAGACACTGTAGTAACACATGGCAAGATAAAGTACTTCACAACACAGGAAAACGTATTTTTATATAATATTGTTACCCCTAAAGTGTATATTGTAAGCCCAGAAAGTAGAAGTGTCTAATACACAAAAATTGGCATACTCTATTTTTAAAGAGTCTGGCCTCATAGTTACCGAGGCCTAAAAGCTATTTCGCTGACCAGATTCAGATACATTTTCGATAAAACAAACCTAGGTTGGATTAAATTATTTCATTCAATATCTCTGTCTACTAGGAAGGTCATTCATCCTTATGGTTTTATGTAACATTCAAAATCTGATTTAATAATGACAATAGCATTCTGATACCTTGAATGGAAAAGATGTTTGGAAAGTGTACTTTATGATGCTGTTAATGTCCAAACATCCATATCCTTGTCTCAGAATCCAGTAAAAATCATGTGTATTTAGTTAAGTGGAATTCCTATCATATGAGGTACACACCAGCTCTATGACACTGCAGTCAAATATTTGAAAATTAGTTTAGATATTTGTCTGCAGCTCCTTGAAGTGTAAGCACAAATGATACACAGCCCATTTCTTTCCATAGTCCTACAGGAGAGCAATAGGTGGGCCTCCACTACTTTACAATGAATTGATTCCTATAAGCTATGCAGGTTATTGGCAGGTGCATACTTTTGTTCATAGGGCTACAGCTCTCCACGAACATGGCTAAAGGAGACAACATATCAGCATAGTCCTTAAAGAACTATCTATGTAAAATTAGGAAAGTCATTTTAGCACTAAAACTTGTTCTGTGTGGTCCTTTCTTCCCAGAGATAGGGGTTGAAACAATGCAGTCAAACAGCATAGTTATTCATATCTATATTGTGGTTGTAGGGTCTGCCTGCCAGGGTAATATTTAGTGGTGTAATTTTTTTATATGTATTTAAAGTGCCTGTAGGATATTACCATCTTTTGTATTGTGTGGATGAATCTCTGCCATGACTGAACTCTGGGATGTTGCATCCTTATGAAACACAATCATCCTGCAAGGGTTTGGTAGCAGTTACAGACCACAGTGTAACTCCTGTGAGTAAGGGTAAAAGGTGGGGAGCCTTTTCTGCATCTTAAGGGTCTAGTGACCTGGATGAATGAGGATACTGGCTTGTGTGTTCTCCAGAGGGATAACAGCAGTGAACAGTGGAACAGGTTTCGTACCTGTCTGTTGTGATGGTATCGGTTTTAAAGATGGCCATTTTAGCAGTTCCCAGGCACTTAATTATCCTTAAAGGGCCCCCCTTTTGAAGGCAGATGTTCAGTGAAACCTGAGTAGACCTCCTATTAGTTCTTCTAGTCAGTCATGCTCCACTCACAATAAGAAGGGAGTTAACCCCAGAACTGGTCTGAAGTGACCACAGAGGAGGGGGTGCTTATTTTCTTGGCCAACGCTCTAGGGTGGTCACACAAGCACCACACACAAGGGGAAGGGTTTCACCATCTTGGATTTAGGCAGAGAGTAGCATTATAGGGTTGATTAAAGTAGGGCACATACACAATGCTGCTCAAGTGGGTGGGATAACCCTGGATACTTTCACCCTATTGGTTAAGGAGGAGGCAAGAGTTACCCCATTAGCAGGTTGGTGCCTGGCGTAAATATGGCATTCCCAGTATCCTCCTCATTACACTACTGGGCCTGGGAAAGGTCGAAAAATGACTGGACTTGCTACCTGAGAGGATCAGAAGGATAACATCCTGTTCAAGCTACAGGAGACCTTTCTTGCAACTGCCCAGCTGACCAGTTCCAATTGGGACTACCTGAACCCCGCTGGTGGGTTCTTCTGGGGTGCATTTTGACCCCCAAGTGCTGTTCTGGTGTTCCTAGGACCTTGAGATGTGTCAATGTCTACTGCTCCCAACACCCTGGGTAACCCGGAAAATGGAAACGTTTTGACTTCAAGGACCCCTGGAGGACTGGGACAAACCTGCCCAGTCAATCCAACAATGATGTGTTGCCAATTGGCTGAAGATTGAGGTTTTTCCCAGTGTGAGCTTTTTTCCAGCAGCAAATCCGATTCAGCTGGACCTTGCAGAGAAGGGATATGGCCTTGCGGAGCCCTGTGGACTCCGAGGTTCAAAAAAATGACCAGATGTAGAAATCTTCACAAAAGTGTGAAAAGTATCTTGCTGGCACCGCACAGTCTCTCAGTGTGAAATTCTGTTTTCTCCTGCTCGGAGCTTTCCTGCCAAAAGTCAGTGGTTTCACTAGGTCCTCATCCAACAGCTATCTGACTTACTGGAGCACTGCCCAGACATAGCATGCTGTCTTGCCCTGCTGATGGTTTAGGACTTTCATTTCAAAGACCATAGGGCTGATTTATAACTTGGCAGACGGATTGTACTACATCAGGGCAACAGAGTGAATTACTCTGTCGCCCTGACAGAGTACCTGACTGCCAAATTTAGAAATGTCCATCAGCCCAATGAAGATTTCTAGCAATCACAGGAACTGCTGTCAAGGCGGTTCACATGAATGTATTGGAACTTTTCTGTATGGCACCTGAAGGAGCCATACAGTAAAGTTTTAATACTTAGAAAAATGTCAAAATAAAAGCTTCAAAGTGAGTTTTAGTTTTTGAAAATAAAAAAGGCAATGCCCCCCTCCTCATGGAAGTTATCTCCTATGGCGACGAGGACAACTTTAGGTTTTTACTGACCCTTACCACCAGAGTTTGTCTGGCAGTGGTGAGCAGTAAAAAACAGCTATATGTCTCTCTGCTTAAATTGGGCGGTGGACATATATAAGTTATCCGACAGGTCGAAGTAGTAAGGGCTATCTGGAATGTTTGGCCACAGCTGAGATGGAGTATTCTTCACTGTTGCCAAACTATGGTCCGCCCTCATATGCATTCGGTGGGTGGATCATTATATTGGCAGTAAGCATACTCTGTCTCCATAGCAATGGAGTATGCTTCCTGTCGATATGTAAATCAGGTCCTAAGTCCAAAGTTAAAACTTACGACCGGGGTGGATCCTGGTTTCTGAAACTAACCTATGCTCCTTCTCAGTCAGCCTCAAATCAAACCTAGGTCCCAGTACACAATGACCAGATGACCGAAGTTAGCCCTTAATGCTTTTCAGTGCTATTTTAATTTAAAACTTAAAAATTCACATATCTGGCTCCCATTTTAGAATAACTTCTTTCATTACATTTTTCTAAATTGATTTAGGATTTTTCTTGTGTTGTGTTTTTACCTTATTACTTTTGTGGTACTGCAAAAAATACTTTGAACATTGCCTGTAAATTGAGCCTGTCTGCTCCGTGACATAGCTGCCAGGGTGTTGAGATCAAGTTGATTTAGTGATTTACTTTAACAAGGGCAATGATTGAATATTACTTGAGGTGGTAGTTACACCCCTCAACTAATGCTCCAATTTGTTATAGTTCAGATTAGAAGTTTGAAACAATTACATCTCATGAGAAGACACAAGTGTCCTGCACTACAATATCATTAGAAACTACCTCTCCAAAATCTTGATTTTGATTGATAAATCGTGTCATGTGTGAAAGGCAAATGTCCCAATGTAACCAGTTGTGGCTAGGGCTTAACCAACAGGGTCACCAGGAGATCTACATCGTTCACCAGGGTACGGCATCGTTCCAGGAAAAGCCATTACAGAAAATACAATAACAGAAAGTCCTCTGTGACAAACCACTACAACAGCCTTTTCAAGTAACATTTTATTGTGTGCCTCAATGAACCTGCTAAAGCGAATTCCTCTGAACCGGAAATGCTTTTTTATACATTCTCACACAAGTGCACCCAACCCATTGCCGTGTTTTAACTGTAATCTGTACTCTAATTTAAACCCTAAAACACCTTCATCCACCTCTAAGCAGCACTCGGGCATATTATCAAGAACGACGTTAAAATTATCGCCGGTTTTGCGGCAGAAAACTGCTGCTAAAGCGGCGATAAGGGGCTTGCTAATATGCCCTGGAGATTTCCAATAGAAGCCCATGTTCACACCAGAACATGGACTTCTATTGGAATTCGCAAGGGCATATTATCAAGCCCATTATCTCTGCGTTAGCAGCAGTTAACCAGCGATAATTGTTAACGCCGTTCTTGATAATATGCCAGCGAATTCCTTGTGCAAACTTTACGTTAGATGTTACTTTTAAGTTTACCTTAACTGCAACCTTCATTCACTATTACCACAAACATAACTGGAATCCACGCGCTATCCTGACAACTCTCTCTTACATTTACTCTAAAGAAACTCGTAAACCGGCTGTTTATATTACTTTGATTGTTGAATAAATAACCCATTGACTTCAGTGCCCGAGTTCTAGCTGTATTCACTTAACGGAACTTTTGGTTTTAAGCGCTTACACTGTGGGGGCCCGGATATGTTTTTAGGTCTCGTCCTTTACCATTCCGAAGGAATGGGAAATGGCCGAGAATTCAAGTGCTCGAACTGATTGTCAAACCACAGCTTTTTTTCGTGGCGTTTTCTTCGAGTGCACGTACAGGCACGCGCTTTTGTCCCATACACTTTCATGGCCATCTGTTCCTCAATGTCCCTCCCACCCTTCGTCAGGCTAATGGCCCTCCCTCCTCCCCCAGCACAGAGCACGCATCGCGGCCGCACAGCACATCAAAGGGCTTCTCCCAGCGTGGGCTGTGCGGCTTCTCCTCCCCTAATTATGTGGCCGGCCGTACTTGTGTTTCCCGGCCGCTTCCCGGCCACTCTTGTATTTAATTAGCAGCAGCAGCATTTCTCCTGCGCCAGGCCACATCAAAGGCTCTGTGCCACTTTCACCCACACAGCAACACTTACAGACACGCAACGCCACTCACACCCACGCAATCCCACTATCATCCACGCAACGCCACTCACACACGCAACGCCACTCACACACGCAACGCCACTCACACACGCAACGCCACTCACACACGCAACGCCACTCACACATGCAACGCCACTCACACATGCAACGCCACTCACACACGCAACGCCACTCACACACGCAACGCCACTCAGCCACGCAACGCCTGTCAGAAGTGTACCTGAATTCTTGGCTTTTCCGTGGAAGCTGATGACTGGAGGGAGGAGCCCAGCTGAGAATTTCCTAATTCCCTCACCTCCCTGGACCCGGATTTCTCCAAGACCAGGAACGGAAGGGAAAGGGGAAGTGGATAGACAAGAGAGACTGCCACACTGGTGCCTAAGGACTCTTCTTAACAATGGCCCAACCGCACCTAAAACATGAAGAACATCATTAATACAGTTCCCATAAAGATTGGCTTCCTAAACTACTAGTAACCCACTAGCTTCTCTTTTTACCTTGCTCAAGTGTGGAATTTGCTGATCTCTAATTCTTCATAGGATATAACATGCTTCCTATAGTAATCAATGCATACAGTTCAGTGTTCATTAGTTGCAGTTTGTAGAAAGAAGATATGGAGGTAGACAGCAGTATTAATTATATGCATACAATGAATACCCCATTTACTATGCTCAACCGGAATGATGTCTGGACGTTGCAGGAAGCTATGAAGAATACTGAATAAAGTTCCAGAAGATAAGTCTCTCCAGAAGTTCAATGTATTTACAGGTAAGTCCCAGAAAGAGACTGATTAGGGCAGAGTACACAAAGGCTAAATGCTGAATAAGTATCACAAGAGAGTTCAACATGTAAGAAAACAACAAGGAGCAATCCTACTGCATAGCCGGTAAATTCGGCGCTGCTGTCTGGAACCTCCAGCCCATGGACTCTTCAAGAACGAGAGATGCTGACAGGAGCCACACGCCCAAGAACTCTTCAGGAACGAGAGTTGCTGGTGAATGATTTACGAGTCTGCAGAGAACCCAGCTTACAGTAGAAGCGCTGCAGGGAAAAACGCCTCAGAGAACTGAAGGAAACGAGACTTGCACACGGAACCTAAAACTAACTAGAAAGTCTCGCCGAGTGTGCTACAAGAGGCTCCTAACATACTACTGAGCCCTAAACTGGTACTTGTGCCCAAATTACGAATCTAAGTCCGAAATTCGGAAGCGCTGAAGAAAAGCGTCCTTCCGTTTCAAAATGACAGTTGAAGTGCGCGGAGCAGTGAGCTCTCGCGCACGAAATGGCGGACAGTCAGCGGAACACTAGAACGCTGACCGAAGAACTATGGTGGCACAACCAGGAACACTCTACATCCAATTGGCCACCTGTTGAGCCACTCTCTGCCGCCAACTCCAAATGGACAGCAATGGAGTGGTACCTTTAACATGAGCTGAATGAATCTTGTGAGGGCAAAATCGAGATCTGACAGTACCCCCCACTAAAACCCCCTCTCTAGGCTTCTGTGGATAAGTCTTGTGGAATTCTGCTACCAATCTGGGAGCGTGAACATTAGAACTGGGCTCCCAAGAACGATCCTCTGGGCCAAAACCTTTCCAATCAACTAGGTAGAACAGTCTGTTCCTTTTCAATTTGGAGTCCAGAATTCTTTTCACCTCAAACTCTTGTGCAGACTCCACTTGAACTGAAGTTGGAGATGGCTTACATCTCAAATCGGGTGGACTCGGCTTGACCAAAGAGACATGGAAAGTAGGATGGATTCTCATGGATTTAGGAAGAACTACTCTCACGCTAACTGGGTTAATCATACGCTCTACAGGGAATGGACCTACATAACGAGGTTGAAATTTTTGATTCCCCACTAACCTCATGTGTTTAGTTGAAATCCAAACCATATCCCCAGCCTTAAAGATTGGACTTTCTCTTCGTTTCTTATCCGCTTGTTTCTTGTATCCAGATTTTGCCTTGGATAGATTGCGAGATGCAGACTGGAAGGCTGTCTGCAAATTCTGAATCACCTCCACAGCTGCTGGGACCTCCACTTCCTCCTGACCAACTAACATATTGGGATGACGACCAGAATTTAGAAAAAATGGGGAGAAACCTGTTGCTGAATGAATTGAGTTATTATAGGCAAATTCCGCTGTACTTAATAAAGAAGGCCACTCTCCTTCCTGATCCATCAAATACAGACGAAGATATTGCTCCAGATCCTGATTTACTCTTTCCGTCTGTCCATCCGTTTCTGGATGAAAACTGGTGGACAGACGAGAATCCACCCCCAACCCCTTCAAAAAGGACCTCCAAAATCTAGAAACAAACTGTGGTCCCCGGTCAGAAATGACAACCTTCGGAATCCCATGCAACCGGAAAATGTGTTGAATGAATAAAGAGGCTAGTTGTGGAGCTGTAGGTAAGGTCTTTAGTGAAATGAAATGACTCATCTTAGAATATTGGTCAACCACCACCCAAATCACAGAAAATCCCTGACTGGAGGGCAAATCCACTATAAAATCCATTAGGATAGTATGCCACGGGGATGGAGCTGATGGCAAAGGCATGAGTAAACCCTGTGGAGACTGCCTAGAACTTTTCCCCTTAACACACTGCTCGCAAGTGGCTACGTGCTGTCTCACCTGAGCTTCCAATCCTGGCCAGTAAAAGGTCCTCTTCACCAATTCCACAGTTTTGACTTCTCCCTTGTGTCCTGCAAGTGGATGATCGTGTAGAAGCCGAATGACTTTTTCTTGAAGTTCCTCACTAGGCACAAACATCTTTCCCTGAATATAAGGTTTTCCCTCTCGAACTTCTCGATCCTCACCTTCAGCCAGCCAATTGTGAAATTTCTCTCTTCGAAATTCTTCCCTGATTAGATTTCCCAGGTCATCTTCTGCTACAGTTGCTATGACTCTTTCTTGTGGGATAATATATCCTTCGGAAACCTTTTCACTCTGTCCTTCTGAACTAAGACGGGATAAAGCGTCTGCCTTTCCATTTGCAGATCCAGGCTTATAGGTTAAAATGAAGTCATAATCTGCAAAGAAAAGCGACCATCGCAGTTGACGAGGTGTGAGGGTTCGAGCTGATTTCAAAAATTGCAGATTGCGGTGATCTGTGAATACAGTTATCACATGTCTTGCCCCAAGCAAATAATGCCTCCAAACCTGGAAGGCATCCTTAACGGCCAATAATTCCTTGTCCGCAATGGAGTAATTGATTTCCGCAGGAGATAATTTCCGCGAATGATACGCCACTGGATGTAACTGGCCCGTCTGTTTATGACGTTGGGAAAGGATTCCTCCAATGGCCAGATTTGAGGCATCTTCTTCAATGTAAAAGGGTTCTTTTAAATCCGGGTGTTGTAGCACTGGGGCTGATACAAACGCTTCTTTTAGCAATTGAAAGGAGTCTTCCGAGTCTTGGCCCCAAACAAATCGCGCATCCTTCTTCAAAAGGCGAGTAATGGGACCCACTTTTTCCGAAAAATTTTGGATGAACCTCCGATAGAAATTGGCAAATCCCCAAAAACTTTGTATCTCTTTCACAGATCTGGGAGCTGGCCAAGATTTGATTGCCTGGAGCTTGGAGTCATCCATAAAAACCCCTCTTGGAGACAGAATAAATCCTAAAAACTCCACCTTAGAAGAATGAAAGACACACTTCTCCAATTTCACGAACAGGTGATGTTCCAACAAACGCTCCAAAATCGCTCTAACATGACCGACATGTTCCTCCAGACTATTCGAAAAAATGAGAATATCATTGATGTAGACCACATCAAATCGATCCAAAAATTCTCGAAGCACATCATTTACGAAATGCTGAAAGGCAGCTGGGGCGTTACATAACTCGAAGGGCATGACTTGGTATTCAAATAACCCCAACCGCGTTCGAAAGGCTGTCTTCCACTCCTCTCCTTCCGCCATTCGTACAAGATGATACGCTCCTCGAAGATCCAACTTGGTATAGATGCACGCGTCCTTGACCTGATCTAGGAGCTCAGAAATGAGAGGTAAAGGATAGCGATTCTTTTTTGTCACTAGATTTAAGGCTCTGTAATCTATACAGGTTCTCAAGGAACCATCCTTCTTGGGAATGAAGAAGAGAGGCGATGACACTGGAGACTGGGAGGGTCGTATAAATCCGCACTCTAAACTTTGCTCAATGTATTCTTTCAGGTGCAAATTCTCTGGCTCTGACAAAGCATAAATACGACTGCAGGGCAAGGTTGCTCCAGGCTCCAGCTCGATACGACAATCGTAATCCCGATGAGGTGGTAATTTTCTGGCTTCTTGTTCATTAAACACCTCGGCCAAATCCTGGTATTCCTGTGGGATCTCAGGAATCTCTACTGCACAAATCATCTGTGCTTGATCTGCCAAACTAGACGACAACGTGGTCTGCACCTCTTCGATTTGCTCACGGAAACAATGCTCAAGACAGAAAGTTGAATTCATTTCCACAGTACGCCTTGACCAATCGATCTGTGGATTGTGTTCTGTGAGCCAGGGCAATCCCAAAATCATCTGAAATTGAGGCGCATCAATTAAATTGAAACTAATATTGCTTCGATGTTCTCCAGGACCTACTACCAAAATTGCTTCGGTGTCAAAGACAATAGGACCAGATGATAAGTTGGTACCATCCACAGCTCTAACCGGCTCCGGCCTTGGTTTCTTTTCAAATTTAATGCCCATAGTCTTCGCAAACTGGATATCGCAGAAATTTCCCGTGGCACCAGAATCCAACATGATGTCTACCTCTTCTTCTCGTCTTTCCCCAAAGCGAATTTTGCAGGACAAGATCAGATGTGGAGCTGCCGATTGGAGAGTGTTCGCTAATGATTGAGGTTTGGGAGTTGACTCAAAAGGAGCTCCCACCAGAGCAACTCCGTCTACTGGTGGAGCCTGTCTTTTACCCATTGCTTAGATTTTGGTTTCTTGGTACACTCTCTGACAAAATGACCAGGCTGTCCACAATACATACAAAGCCTTCCCATTTGGCGTTTCTCTCTCTCTTCCTTTGACAGCGGTCCACGAACTGTGCCAATTTGCATAGGTTCTTCAGGAACGACCCCTTCAGGATTCTTTGCAGGTTCAGCTCTAGCACGATCAAATCTTGGGGGAACTGGCTTGAAGTCTTTTCTCCTTTCACTACGTCGTTCTGACTGACGCTGATCAATTTGAAGCACAAGATCGATGAGCTCTGACACATCCGTGGGTCTCTGGGGAATTTGCGACAACCCATCTTTCAACTCATCTTTGAGGCCTCTGTAAAAAATTGCTGCTCTTTTTTCTGAAGGCCAATTCATTTCCACGATTAATTTATTGAATTGCGCAAGGTATGCCACCAGTTCGCGATTGCCCTGTTTCAAATCCAATAGTTCATTATCAGTAGCCTGGGAGATGGTTCTTCTGTCAAAAATTCGTAAGAACTCTTTCTTGAACTCTTCAAACTTGTACAGCACAGGATCATTAGAGGAGACCAATGGCATAGACCACGAAGCTGCGTCTCCACTCAGGTAAGAGAGCACGAAAGCCACTTTGGATTGATCCTCCTTAAACAAAATGGGTTTACATAAAAAATGAAGAGAGCACTGAGTCATGAATATCTGCGCCTTATTGGGGTCCCCCTGAAACCTCTCTGGGGCTGCCAAGGGAATAGTGGGGGACATGGCATGCACTACTTGAGTGGTAAGGGACGATGAAGTAGTTGGAGAAGGATCAAAAACTGGGGCCCTTAAACCCCCAAAATTAGGACTAGGACTTGTGGACATCTGATCTATTCTTTGCCGAAGAAAACTTGCCTCTTGATTAGATTTTCTAACCTCTTCCCTAGTCTCACTAAGTTGTTTCTGCAACCCTTCCAAAATAGAGGCTAGTGCCTTTACATCTAACCCCTCAGCCATTTTGCTCAGACGGAAGAGAATTGGAGGGCACTTCAATCTGTCAGAAGTGTACCTGAATTCTTGGCTTTTCCGTGGAAGCTGATGACTGGAGGGAGGAGCCCAGCTGAGAATTTCCTAATTCCCTCACCTCCCTGGACCCGGATTTCTCCAAGACCAGGAACGGAAGGGAAAGGGGAAGTGGATAGACAAGAGAGACTGCCACACTGGTGCCTAAGGACTCTTCTTAACAATGGCCCAACCGCACCTAAAACATGAAGAACATCATTAATACAGTTCCCATAAAGATTGGCTTCCTAAACTACTAGTTACCCACTAGTGAGGTTCTTTGAAATCTGAACCTGTGTTTAAAATATCATTATTCTGCTTTGATTTTGATATCAGAGAAACGAAAATGGCAAGTTTTATATGTGTGTGTATTTTCATCACGATACAATGATGAATGCAGAAGTTATTGACAAATTCATTCTGAGCCCACAGGTTCTATGTTGTGAACAGCAGCCATCTTAGGTGTTGCCCTTTACATAGGCATATACATGAGCCAATGATTCTGGTAGAGCAAGTATGAAAGGACACGTACCCCTTAGCTTGAGTTCTTCCTGACTCCCATTTGACCTGAACAGGCTGAATCTGCCTACGTGATGTTGGCCTCACCAAACCAGTCCATGCCCTCTAGTCAATCTATATTAAAGATCTGAGCAACTTGTTGTGTACATTGGCCTGAGCAAGATTAGAAGGCCGAATACAGTAGCCATGCCTGTTTATGGTCCATAAGCGTCCCTTATCCTACATTTCTATCTTCCACACCTGGCTCTGTTTCTCTGCTTCTGGGCTTTTACAATGGGGAGGTGACTGTTTATATGATGGGGAGGAAACCAGTTCTATTGTGAGCTTCTCCGGCCTGCACAGGAAAATATGTGAAGTTTGACATATGTTCATGATGGAAGATGGGTTGGTCAGTTTGGGCAAGTAGAATGGAATTCATAATTATAGCCTGCTTTGTTATGGTACCATGGGAGCGACCTACAATGATGTGTTTCAAAGCAAGAATGTGAGCCTAGGGCCAAACTTTTTGTATAAAAAGCCTGCCTGAGAAAGCTCAGGCAGGCTCCCTCTTTCAATTGTAAAACTACGGTTGGACGACGAAGCCTCATAATTAATTATAATAAAGATGTCTTTTAATTTTACAGATTGCCTGTCAATTCCTTTGCTGCTTTATTATGCAATCCCTGGTGGGGAGAATGAGTCATTTTCTACTTTTCCTCAAATGGCGCATCCAACTGTGGGCCTTATCATGGAGTGGTTATCTTCAGTAGTGTTTTGTCAAAGGATGGAAAAACTGCTGGGGAAGACAAGACAGAATTCTACCAAAAAGAGGTACTCTGGGCACAGGGTTTTCTGGGGGATTATCTGTCTCTGTGGCCCAGTATGTTTTTTGATTTTTCTGACTTAAAACTCTCCTAAAGATGTCACTCCTGACTAAGGAACCCATTCTTTTTTTTTTGCTGTAAGTATTTTTTAACAGACTGTTAGTGCAGTGGGGAATTGACAGTTATAATTTGGACAAATATTTGTGTATATGCAAATTGCAATTTGTATAGGCAGTTAATGAAGAGATATTTTCTCCATCTGCTTTAATTGAAGAATAAGTGGGTCGCTCCCACTCCTTTTTGGTTCTGAGTCCTTAGTTATTTATTGGTCGCGGAAATGTGACGCAGTCCTTGGTTATTTATTGGTCGCAGAAATGTGACGCAGTCCTTCGTAAGATTATCACTGGTTATTCTGGTTACGATAATCATTCGGTTCAGTTCGGGTATCGGTACATTTGGTTCGTTCGGTAGGCCTTTGGTTGCTGTGGTTCAGATTATCGCAGGTTGCTGTAGTTGGATAATCTTCCTCAGTATTGGTTCCTTAGTATTATTTGAACACTGCAGTATTCAAAAACCGTGGGTCACGTACATTTGCGTGTATGTCGTTGGAGATAGCCCCATGAAGTCTGAAACCCGACTAGTGAGCGCAGATGCCTGGTCGCGGTATTTTGTTTTGTATTAGTATTGACTAGGTTGCAACAAAGGATTCCCGGTTGGAGGATTCGCGTCTGATACCTCCTGTTGGAACTCCAATTTATGAGCTCTCTTTAAAGGTCTGTGAGGCTGTCCCTTTTTGCAGCCTTCTGGAAATCTGTTGTAGAATAAAAAAAAAAAAAAAAAAAATAGGAACAAAAACGTTTTTGTTGTAAATATGGTTTACAACTAATATTGGCAGGTTATTTTTGAGCACAGTCTGTAGGCTGTTCCTTGTTTCTGTCCTAAGTGTTGACCTATGGGTTAAAATGTGTGTTTAAATGTCTATGTTGTTTGTGGATTTTGTTGTAAATTGCGACGGCGCTATTTACAAGAAATGGTTAGAGCACGCTGTTTTGTGTGGCCTGAGTGTTTGACCCCCCTTCTGTCTTGTGTCTGGAATGAGCTCAATGTATGTATGTGTATGGGTCAGGTCCAATAGATGTAAATAAGGCTCCAAAGAAAAAAAAAATGAAAAAACGAAATTGCCTGTTCTTTAGATGCACGGAGTTAGATGTTCACAGCCAAGTCTTTTCAGCTGCAGTATATCTAATAAGAATGTTCATTCAGCCAGCACCTCTTTAGTTAAACACGGGTGGTGGAATTTTGCAAACAGTCCTTTTTTAAATAAATATGGCGCAGTAATCTCACGCATTCCCAGTTAGGCAGCTGCGCCTAGGCTTGTGTGTTAATATGTATCTAAATAATAAACTAGGGATGTAGTGAGCGTTTTACATGTAGAACAGTCACAAATAGCAATAATTAGGTTTCATTAGGAGAAAATAATTGTTAATTATGAAAAATAATTATTAAAAACAAGTGCTACAAAAATCGTTTTTTAATATTTGTGAAGCTTAACACTCATACTATGACCCCCTAGCATTAAAATGTTTGATTTAAGTTATGTTGTACCACGAAAATGACCAAACACTTCTGTGCGCAATTTCCCTTACCCTAGGCGCAAACAAGCTCATTTCTATAAGGTATAAATAATTATTTTCAAATGTATGACTCCTAAATTTGATATTAGACATTCTAGTAATACCCATTATGCAAAAAAAATTGTAGGATATTTATTTCTTAGTATCCAGAATGCAAAAGTCGATTTTCAGATAAATAGACTGTTTTGAATGGTTTCAGGGCCCCTTTTTAAAGCGTCACTTCAGTAAAATGCATACATTTAGGTCATAATATATGTTTGCAGGTTGTGCCTTCTTATGATTCAGTGAGTCAATGTGTCATAGAAATTGTTTTAAATATAGTGAAATATTGCAGGTTATGTGGAAGTGGTTAAACCTACTGGCTTTGTCAGCTTCAGTTACCACGAGCAGGGGACTGGCAGAACCTGTATAACGTGTTCCAGCAGTAGCGGCCGAGATGTTATCTTGTAAGGCTGTCTTGTTGACATTTGTGACCTTTTAATTAGGGCCTCGCCTGTGGAATGCAGCATGACATGGTTAAACATGCATCTGATGCTAACTTCAGCTGCCTCTTTGTATTTAAATCCCTGCCCCTGCCACGGTCCTGACCTGAGGTCACTTGAATAGCCTGACTTGCTCCGATAAATTTAATTCCTGCTCATGTCCATAATTTAAAAGTGTCTTCTTAAAGCGTTACAAATTTGACATTAGCTGGGATGGGGTTTTTGTTTTTAAACTAAAATGAGCAGAGGATGCAGGGCACATGTACCGCAAATGATGATCGCATTTTAGCCAAAGAATAAATAATAGCTCCAGCATGTTCCCACAAAACGCTTGTTGTTCGGTAAATTATGTCATCAACACATTTATCTCAAATTAGAAATACGGCAGGGCTGACACAGCATTGCATCCCGCTAATAATAATAAAAGGAACACTATTTAATTTGAAAAACTGCAGCCTCATTTGTCAATACCCTGAAGGATTCTAGAGCCCACACGTGGTTTGCATAGCTCCCAGTTGCTTTCAAAATGCTGCACACAAGCGCTTTATATGAGATGTAGTTGATTGTATATGATTTAAATCTGTAACCTTCATTCATTGCAGGCTGGCTTGTTCTCATTTGCCGCATTCACATTACATCTGCGTTAAAAGCGCACATCTGAGATAATAAACAAATAGGAAAGGTATTCCTCATGCAAAATTGTAGCACCTGCACTTCATGTCTTACAAATTAAGCACTGTGTAAAATGAGGGAATATGATTTAAAAAGGGCAAATGCAAAAGTGATTTCTTTAAAAAAAAAAATATCAAACATTCTGCTAAATGATCTGTAGAACTGGTATATGTGTGTATCCATGCTAGGAACTAATTTTTTTAGTTAAGTTTATTTGACAAAAAGAAAAACGAAGTGTTACATTAAGTTTTAGATAGGCGATAAGTAGAAGCCCTTCCCCAAAATTCTGCAACTTAAAGGCCTTGGGCCTGAGTGAGAATGGAGGTTTTTGCAAGGTACATGGACAAAAAGTTACAGGTAAATAATGAAAAGTTTTTTGTATGTCACATTGTGTCATGTTTTTAGTCTGATAAAAAGGGTTATAATTGATGTTGTATTATGAGAAATGTGTGTGTTGTGTACCTTTTCTGCTTCTTCCTACAGATAATTCATGGATTAATTCACAAGACACGTGAGTTGGCTGGTTGAAGAGAAATGTTGTTTTTTTTTGCGTAATTTCTTTAAGAAAAAAAATTTGTGTTTATGTTTCATTTATACATTTGGTCCACTGAAATGCGTTATTTGACACAGCGACATTATATTTTTACAGCAGAGTATCAATTACCTGATGCCCTGCTGTCAAAAGTAGGGTATAGGATTTTAGACTTGACAATTGAGATTGGGCTGCAGGTTTATAGTAATACAGTACATGTGCCATGGTATTATGCATGACCGCTTATTCATATATGCTGTTTGTTTGTCTGGGCTGTTTTTTTTCCTTGTGCTTGATATACAGCAAGTATATCTTATGGCTTGAGATGGCTTGATATGTGTATTTTTTTTATCCCCTGTGCTGTGAAGGAACACATATGACGATATGTGTTATTTCACAATAAATTGGATGAATATTGTATTAAGATAAATTTCACAGATATGGACCTCATACTGTGAGCGAGTAAGGCAGCAGTTTTTCTAGTGCATGCCTAAATTTGGCTGTAATGATATTTAAGAAAACTAAAATGATATACTGGATCAAAGTGTGCCATCCGTTGTTAGTCACTTAACTGCCCTTTTTCCTTAAGGACAGGCAGCTCTGCATTTATGTATCCTTGATTGGGCCTAAGGATGGAATTATAGATCCGTGACTAAAGGTGGCCTAATTTCGATATCGCATTTTTTGATCGCATTTTTTTTGATTAGCCTATGGATTCATTTTTTTCTCTTTCCCTGAAGAGACAACTGAACATTAGTTGGAATTACCGTGTAGGGTATAGATTGTCAGCGGTAGAGTTAAATTTCTGTAACATTGGTCTTTCATGTATCCCCGTGCTCTTGGTGCTGCGTCACACGCCTTAGGCCACCCAAGCCCTCTTGTCCTTCCTATAGATTTTTCTTTTTGCTTCTTACCTGACCAATGTTGCATCATGTTTAGTTATTGAAGATTTTAGTTGTGTTCTACTTCCATTTTCCCTTCTCCATCTTCCTTTCACCAGTCAGCCCATTTATTATTATGGGTGTATTGTTCATGTTCACACTTCTAGACTGCAGTGATGTATTAGGAACCCCCCCTTATGCTACATACCATTCCCTTTTGTGTGACCAGACTGGTTCTCAAGAATTTTCTTTAGGCCTACTTCAAATGCCTTTTCAATCTGACTGTCAGGATAGTGATAGCCTGGTTGATTGACCCAATACAAGTTTTCCATCTCAATAGGAGATATCCCCAGTTTTGTTTCTGCTGCCTCAATTTTTTTTAGATGTGTTCTAATCATGCAGATACCAGGAATCTCTAGTTCTTGTCCTCTTGTCTGCACAGTTGATCATTAGCCTTTGTATTACATAGCGCATTTGATGCACATTGTTTAAAGAAGGGACTTCTTTATGTCCTTGATAATGTGTATTATGTCATTTCTCTATTTGAGATGTTCTAGATAAGGAGTTTAGGAACACCTAGGCTTCATCATTAAGGAGAATATGTATTTACCCCATTAAATAATGTATCCCATTAGATAATGCCACTGTGTGAGGGCATCCATTTAGGTTCCCATGACGTATTGCCACTCCTCTGCAGATTACAGGCCACTTGCTTGCAGTCCTCTTGCCAAAAAAGCCAACCCATGAACTGTTTTTATATCTGACTTGAAGGAAACTAACAATTGTGTTACACTTCCTATATCACTAGGTTCTGCGGGAATCTTCCAGAGTCAAAAAGGAAGAATGTTACCCTGCAGACCGGTGATCAAGAAAAAGTCTGGTCCCCATCAGTAAACATGGCAGACGACTACAGACTTCTTGGCCTTGCAATTCCTGACAGCAATCAGCAGCGTGACAGCAATCAGCAGCGTGAACAGCAATCAGCAGCGTGGGCAGCGGTCATCAGCATGGACAGCGATCATCAGCGTGCCTTCAGTGGTACCTCCTAAGCAAGCCATTTGTTTCATCAGAAGGCGTTGTAAAAAGAGAAAAAAAAAAAAGGAGCTGATTTTCTGTTTTGCCTCAGAAGTTCAGTGCAAAGATGCGGAGGATCCCTGCTTCTGATGGCAGAACTGTCATCTACTTTGTTCAACTTGTTCAAACTGTCATGTGCTTGAACCTCTGACAGCGCGCGGTCCCCTGACCCCCCTTGGCCTGATTTTTTGGCCTTTCCCCACACACACCTCTTTTTCTTTGCTCCAGCGGAAAGGCAGTGCACCTGAGAATATGAGTTTGGAAAAAGGCACTACATTCTGGTGCCCGTGAGAGAGCAGCTTGAGCGTCCTCTGACACTAAATAATGAGTGTTGGAGTCTGAAAGTGCTGCTGATCTTGCTGGCTTGTTTTTCAGTAGTGCTTGGATCTGCATGAAATGCTTTGTGCCCTTGATCAATGAAGGGCGCATCATCTGTAGTATCTGCCACGAAGAAGAGACACTGGTGCACTGCCTTGAGACATTGAGACTTTGTATTTGAGCTATGAGTGTTTGCCAAGAGGGCACTCCAACGGATACTGAGTCATGAAGAGCCTGAATGGAGAGGCCCAACGTGAAGAAGACACTGGAAGCGGATTTGATGGACAATAGAAGCCTACCAGTAGAGGCTTTGACGGACTCTGGGTATTTTCTGTGAGCTTGTCTAGAATTGGAGTTTGGAAACTAATTTTTGCAGCTTTGCTAGCATTATTTTAAAGTACTATTCCCTTGAGTGGAAGCAGAATAACGTCCATTTTCTGTGAAAGAGTACCCCCTTTTCACCTCAGAGCATTAATGAGAGTCACCACTGTTTCACTTGAACATATGATGAATTACAGAAATGCATAAGAATACCTAAAATGTACTAGATAATTTTAGGATTTACGTTTGCTTAGGGTTGTGGAAAATTATGATTCATTTGTAATAGCGGTCACTGCTTTGTTTATATGTTCCTAATGACGTGTTTTCTAGTGTGTTTTAAACATGGCGTTGTCTTTTATGGGTAGGATTGTTTTTTTTTTTTTCTCTGCCCAATTCACATCTGCACCCACCTCCCACACCTATGTCTTTCTTCTACTTCTTTGCATCTTTCCAGATGTTTCCCGAACACGGATAGTTAGGAGATCAGAGTTTACTGATAATTCCTTTTGTATCGTTTTCATCAACACCAGTTAGTAGTTGGACATCACTTATTGTTGGGTGTGCGGTCTTGTACCACATACTACAGATAGAGGCACTCCCTATTTTTGTCCTGCCATATATGGCCTTTGTTCTACTACGTGTGTAGGGAGACCTGTCCCGAGAAAGATGCTAGGTAATAGGATTATGCTTCAGTAACATCTTGAGGATTTTTATAAAATATAGATCTGGACCCAGACTAGCGTGAGTATAGGTTATTGCCTATGTAAGGGCAAAAGGGGCGTCTGAGGTTCTTTGAAATCTGAACCTGTGTTTAAAATATCATTATTCTGCTTTGATTTTGATATCAGAGAAACGAAAATGGCAAGTTTTATATGTGTGTGTATTTTCATCACGATACAATGATGAATGCAGAAGTTATTGACAAATTCATTCTGAGCCCACAGGTTCTATGTTGTGAACAGCAGCCATCTTAGGTGTTGCCCTTTACATAGGCATATACATGAGCCAATGATTCTGGTAGAGCAAGTATGAAAGGACACGTACCCCTTAGCTTGAGTTCTTCCTGACTCCCATTTGACCTGAACAGGCTGAATCTGCCTACGTGATGTTGGCCTCACCAAACCAGTCCATGCCCTCTAGTCAATCTATATTAAAGATCTGAGCAACTTGTTGTGTACATTGGCCTGAGCAAGATTAGAAGGCCGAATACAGTAGCCATGCCTGTTTATGGTCCATAAGCGTCCCTTATCCTACATTTCTATCTTCCACACCTGGCTCTGTTTCTCTGCTTCTGGGCTTTTACAATGGGGAGGTGACTGTTTATATGATGGGGAGGAAACCAGTTCTATTGTGAGCTTCTCCGGCCTGCACAGGAAAATATGTGAAGTTTGACATATGTTCATGATGGAAGATGGGTTGGTCAGTTTGGGCAAGTAGAATGGAATTCATAATTATAGCCTGCTTTGTTATGGTACCATGGGAGCGACCTACAATGATGTGTTTCAAAGCAAGAATGTGAGCCTAGGGCCAAACTTTTTGTATAAAAAGCCTGCCTGAGAAAGCTCAGGCAGGCTCCCTCTTTCAATTGTAAAACTACGGTTGGACGACGAAGCCTCATAATTAATTATAATAAAGATGTCTTTTAATTTTACAGATTGCCTGTCAATTCCTTTGCTGCTTTATTATGCAAACTGCTGGATAGATCCCTGGTGGGGAGAATGAGTCATTTTCTACTTTTCCTCACTAGCTTCTCTTTTTACCTTGCTCAAGTGTGGAATTTGCTGCTCTCTAATTCTTCATAGGATATAACATGCTTCCTATAGTAATCAATGCATACAGTTCAGTGTTCATTAGTTGCAGTTTGTAGAATGAAGATATGGAGGTAGACAGCAGTATTAATTATATGCATACAATGAATACCCCATTTACTATGCTCAACCGGAATGATGTCTGGACGTTGCAGGAAGCTATGAAGAATACTGAATAAAGTTCCAGAAGATAAGTCTCTCCAGAAGTTCAATATATTTACAGGTAAGTCCCAGAAAGAGACTGATTAGGGCAGAGTACACAAAGGCTAAATGCTGAATAAGTATCACAAGAGAGTTCAACATGTAAGAAAACAACAAGGAGCAATCCTACTGCATAGCCGGTAAATTCAGCGCTGCTGTCTGGAACCTCCAGCCCATGGACTCTTCAAGAACGAGAGATGCTGACAGGAGCCACACGCCCAAGAACTCTTCAGGAACGAGAGTTGCTGGTGAATGATTTACGAGTCTGCAGAGAACCCAGCTTACAGTAGAAGCGCTGCAGGGAAAAACGCCTCAGAGAACTGATGGAAACGAGACTTGCACACGGAACCTAAAACTAACTAGAAAGTCTCGCTGAGTGTGCTACAAGAGGCTCCTAACATACTACTGAGCCCTAAACTGGTACTTGTGCCCAAATTACGAATCTAAGTCCGAAATTCGGAAGCGCTGAAGAAAAGCGTCCTTCCGTTTCAAAATGACAGTTGAAGTGCGCGGAGCAGTGAGCTCTCGCGCACGAAATGGCGGACAGTCAGCGGAACACTAGAACGCTGACCGAAGAACTATGGTGGCACAACCAGGAACACTCTACATCCAATTGGCCACCTGTTGAGCCACTCTCTGCCGCCAACTCCAAATGGACAGCAATGGAGTGGTACCTTTAACATGAGCTGAATGAATCTTGTGAGGGCAAAATCGAGATCTGACAACGCCACTCAGCCACGCAACGCCACTCAGCCACGCAGCGCCACTCAGCCACGCAGCGCCACTCACACACGCAACGCCACTCACACACGCAATGCCACTCACACACGCAACGCCACTCACACACGCAACGGCACACACACACGCAACGCCACTCACACACGCAACGCCACTCACACACGCAACGCCACTCAGCCACGCAACGCCACTCAGCCACGCAACGCCACTCAGCCACGCAACGCCACTCACACACGCAACGCCACTCACACACGCAACGCCACTCACACATGCAACGCCACTCAGCCACGCAACGCCACTCACACACGCAACGCCACTCAAACATGCAACGCCACTCACACACGCACCGCCACTCAGCCACGCAACGCCACTCAGCCACTCAACGCCACTCAGCCACGCAACGCCACTCAGCCACGCAACGCCACTCAGCCACGCAACGCCACTCACACATGCAACGCCACTCACACACGCAACGCCACTCAGCCACGCAACGCCACTCACACACGCAACGCCACTCACACGCAACGCCACTCACACACGCAACGCCACTCACACATTGTGGGTGCAGATTGTGGGTGCAGATTGTGGGTGCAGATTGTGGGTGCAGATTCAGAGTGCAGATTCAGAGTGCAGATTCAGATAGCAGATTCAGAGTGCAGATTCAGAGTGCAGATTGTGGGTGCAGATTGTGGGTGCAGATTGTGGGTGCAGATTCAGAGTGCAGATTCAGGGTGCAGATTGTGGGTGCAGATTCAGAGTGCAGATTCAGAGTGCAGATTCAGAGTGCAGATTCAGAGTGCAGATTCAGAGTGCAGATTCAGGGTGCAGATTCAGGGTGCAGATTCAGAGTGCAGATTCAGAGTGCAGATTCAGAGAAAACTCAGCAGCACCACCACCATTGCAATGCAATAGGTCTCGTTTTAACGCAAATTTAAGCTATAGGCCTTGTAAATGACAAAGCCTTTTATTTATGTTCCAAAAACCAGAACGCAAACATAAAGGGCATTATCATTTACAATACTAATAGTTCAGACTCGCGTTATTGCGAGACCTATTGCATTTCCAATGCTTGTTTCTCTCTGTTCCGCATTCGTGCCCATGATATAATTGCTGTCATGTTTTCATGTGGCTCTTTTTGGAAAACAAATGGTGACATTTAATTGCCATAACTATTGTTGTGCCGATGCTCCCTGATAATGACATGTGGAATGTAGAGAGTACACCTAATAGTCGTGCGCTGGCATCTAGTAACTCATTTTCAAGTAAATCTGTTAAATCTACTTTAACTCTTGTGTTGACATTGAGTTTATTTCCATTTGCAATACTTTTTTTCTCATCGTTTCTCTCAATTCTTAAATGTTTTACTCACCACAAACACGTGACTCGTATGCTTATCTCTTTTTTTTCTATATACTGTTGCTTTTTTCGGTTCTGAGTTTGGATGGTAGCTGCTGAATCCTTTTTGGTAATCTAATCTCAGAAATACATATTACATTATTGTGCATGTGGGATTCAAAAGATATATTCTAAAATGGTTATAGCAAAAAAATAAATCCTTCATAAACATAAAGTGAAAATGAATTTATTTTAAATTTATATTTTTAATATCATATTCAGCGCACCACATATGAGATGACCTCCAAACCTTTCTATCTTCCCCAGGGCTGGCAATTTATACACAGGTTAGCAAGGTCGAGCTCATATGGTCATTGTCATTTTCAATCCAGCAGGGAAAGAAAAAAAAGTAAGGCGAAGCACTAAATCAAAAAAGAGGTTTTAGATGCATTTATTATTTGAGGTGGACACCTGCGCCTATACATTTGTTTTTCTATTTAATGAAAGTCATTGCTTGCTTTTTATACCCATTCCTTGCAGCCCCGTGTCAGTTTCGACACAGAGGTAGGAGTTATAAACCAATAAAATTCCATAATGATAAGAATGATTTCATTCCTGATTAATAAAGGTGGAGGGGCCAAAAACTGTAGCTGTTCGTGTGCATGCTTTGGACTGTTGTCTGCAACATTGAGCCTTTTACCACTAGATACCACACCTGACATGTATTATTAGCTTTATGAATTTCGTATAAACTTCATCAATTGGGGACAGTCATTGTTGATAATAAATAAACAGATAGAGCTTGCTTAGTTTATAAGCCGTTCCTAACATGCACAGCAACCTACTCGGCTATGAAGTTTTTCAGTTAACTCTTTTAATTGCAAACTGGATAGGAGGGAAAGATCTTTCTTGTTTTACAATTGACAGGTTTAATATCGACTTTCTAATTTAAAATTCTGTCAGGACCCAGCCCTGTTCCTGATTCCCTTTGGAATCATCCTCGCCATTTCCCACAAAGACACAGACAATGTTAAAGAGGCCTTCGCCCCATTTTTAAATTTACTACCCACTCCATTCCCCATAAATCCAACAACCCACACCTAACCTTATATTACAAAATATAATGTGCATTTTTAAAAACAAGATAACATATTAAAAAAATGAATACAAAAACATATAAAACAATGAAATACATAAAACTTCTCAACAATTTTTTTTACATAAGTAAAAAACAATATTCTTTCCTCATGTTATTCGTTACTTCAAGATATTTACAACACAATATTTGTAACTTATGATATTTTGGAACCGATTTTATGTTGGAGCACCCTCCAGACATGCAACTCGGCAACACAATGTTTATGCTGGTAAATGGTTACTGTGGAATGGTCTGCCACCCCCTGAAATCTGCAGTCTTACTCACAGACCACACCTAAGATACTACACACTCTCTCCTGGAGGGTAATGTAGTAGGCCTACATTCATTGTTAATACTTCTACACTTGGAAGGAAAATGTAGAATAACAACACCCATTTAGGAAAATACAGATTTTGTGGTATAGAAGTGAAACATCAGAGATCCCCGAGATAGAGAAGACCTAAATATTTATTGTCATGTAAGAGAGCCAGAACAAATAACAATAATTATAATAAATTGGAAAGCTTCATTCAGTTGGTTTTAGTAATCTGGTGTTTATTTCGCCAAAAGTCAACTGATCAAGGGTGATACTTAGGAAGTTAGAATCAATGGAAGCAAATACTTGCACCATACAGCCAACACGTGTTTCGCCCCTTCTGACATGCAAGGGTATCAATAAATATTGTTATTCAGTGGCAAGATACCTACGGGTGGATGCGCGCTTTACAAATACACATGGTATGAGCCTTATAGACAAATATTATCAGACATTAACAGTCTACCAGAGGCAACCATCCATATGTGGTGTGACTGCCTCGGGTCTGGAGATTTTGACAAACTCTTTCTGCAAATCAGTTTTTGCTCAATATGACAACCCCTTGCCAGAGAGAAAGGGGTGCAAGGAGGACAGAGAACGTGATTGAGAGGTCAATGAGCCTGTGCTCTTGTGAAGAATCAGAAAATAAACAAAGGGCTAATGTTCCTGAGAAAAGGGGGAAGCACGGTCTCTCAGGCGGTGGAGAGTGCCTGGGCCAGAGTATAGGATGGGGACAGTCAGCAGATCTGTTTACTTTGCCCTCACACATCCCCTAGAGGATATCATGCTTCAACATAAGACAGTGCTCCTTGTCAGGCCGGCGCTGCAATGGCCTATGCGTCCCCTGAAGGGTCACAGTGGCGGAGATATTTTTAGAGGCTGCCAAATGATGAGTGCAGTTGAGGTGATTAGTGATGTGAAGTGGTGGGTGTGACTGAAGGGATAAAACTGGTAAGGGAGAGCCAGGACACTGTCAGGAGGCACAAACGGTTAGCATAAGAATACAGCAACTTTCTAAAATTGGCTTTTTCAGAATTGTGACTTAAAATCCAACTTTAACATCAAAGTGGATTTTACATTACAATTAGTTTGCGTAAAAGTAGCACATTTCCATCTGCTGCCAATCCAAAGGTATCACTTATTTAATGTAATGAGGCAACCCAGTGTTAGTCAATGAGAGAGATAAGCCTAATAACATTGGGAAACGACTTTTTCACTGACAGGACATGTAGCCCTTCAGAACATATGTCCTACTTTTTAATTACAATGCACTCTGCCCATACCTTAGTGGTGACTTTATGAATTAAAAGGGAAGGTGAAAGCCTAGCCAAAGGTTTATTTTACTAGGTTAGTATGGCAGTTTAAAACTGCACTATAGGCAGCAATGGCAGGTGTGAGATACATTTTAAAAGGCTACTTTAGTGGGTGGCACAATGAGTGCTGCAAGCCCACTAGTAACATTAACTGTACATGAACTGGGTACATGGAGTACCATTTACTTGGGACTTAGTAAATTAAATGTACCAATTATGTGTAGGAAAACTAGCCATTTTTAGAGAGAGAACACTAGCTCTTTAGCCATGGTTAGCAGTGTTAATGAGCACAGAATCCTAATGCCAACAAAAACTGGTTCAGAAACAGAAGACAGCAATCTGTGGCAGATCCTGCAAAAATGGTCAACTGAGGAACTTAGAAAAGTGATGGGTGGAATTTTTAAATTCATCTCCGCCATTGGTACTTAATCGGGCTGCCTCTCAGTTCATCGTGGTGTTGCTCAGCATGTTATCCCAGAGAAGAACCAGCCATATGCAAACCAGCATTCTTCCTGCTCCAATAGGAATCATTCTTTCCAAACTGTCAGGCCATGTCCCCTCTGAACCAGAATACAAGGAACCTCAGACTAGTTTCAGCCTATTTCAACCTCATTATTAGGGTGTATTTTGGGTGCTATGGCACAGTGAGCAATGGAACAAGGTCTAGACATATCTGTAGCACTTAGGACATAGCACCGAGGAGACAACAGGCTGGAATGCTTCCCTGAAACATTGCATGTGGTTTACTTTATTTGTAAGCATTACTTTCACCACCTTTTGTTGTTGATGTAAACGCTTCAGTGGCAAATGGGTATGTCTAGTTGTGGGTCCCTTACTCTATTTTTCACAGTATCTAACTTAAAGCTCACTGATGAGGCCTAACAATTCTGAAAATGGATTGAGGTTTCTTGTGTTCTCTTCTACAGGGGACCTTGTCTGGCAGTTCAGTGTGGACTGTTTGCATGAGAAGCAGAGTCAGCACTGAAGTGCAAAAGGTGGGATTTCTTCTAGAGTGGTACATTGGGTAGAATGATTGTTAGAATGCTACCCAGAATGTTTGCCATGGGTTTAGACTACCAGCAACCTAAACAGCAACCAGTAAAGAAATAAACTAACAATCACAAGTTTGCTGGGCCATCAATGAAAGCACACTGTGTCTCTCTTTCAAGCAAGGTCATGTTGCATCTGCACTTTAATAAAAAGTCCACTTGAGCCAATGTTCCACCATGAAAATAATGACCTAAAGCCTCTTCTTTCTATTTAGTTATTCTTATTAGAAGGAGTTGCCCGAAGCAAGCCCGAAAAATAAGGAGTCCCTTTTAGATTTCTGAATAGTTGTGGCTCTTCTTGCGCTTTTAACCCCTTCAGCGCTGATGACAAAGCCAGCTCGTCATGGGCGTTACCTGCGCTACACGGATGACGAGCTGGCTTTGTCACGTTACGCGCGATTTTCAAATTTCAGCGCACAGCGGGAAAACCCGCTAGCGCGGTAGAGGTTAAAGGAATCTCTTGCAACATTCATGTTTTGTGTTACAGATGTAAAAGCAAAATTGCAATGTGGAAAATGTAATACAGTTTATGATGACTGAGCAAATCATTTACCTGGAGATCTGTGTCTCACGATCTCCAAAAGAAAGGCCCTTCAATTTTTAGGATTCAAAAGTTACATTATACTTTAAAGTTTTTAGTAATTCACACATTCAACAATGGGACATTTCTACAAGAAATTGGTGGAGCGTGGTGTTATGCCAAAATCGGCAATGCTTTGCTTTCTCCTCATATCACCAGTTTAAGACCAGGTATTTCTGGTCTTATTTTTGGAGCTGCCCATACCTTGTAAATATGGGGCAGTGTAAAAAGACAATGGGTGTTGCGGCAGAACAGTCACTGCAGCACCCATTGCCCGCCCCTTTCACGCTAAGTGCTGCGTGAATAGGGGCATTCATTACAAGGCAGTGTTAAGCCACATTAAATAGCTTAACGCCGCCTTGTAAATAATATACACACTTGTTATCTAGTTGCATTACTGAACTAATATTATTTACAATAAACGAGTCGATGACAGTAATTCTAAAGATCGTGTGATTTATTTCACTGTTATTTCATCTTATTCAAAGAAAGTTTTTGATTCATTTAAATCATGTCATCATAAAAGGGCAACAGATTCAACTTATTTACAGACAGTGGACATGTACAAAAGTGTAACATATACAAAAAAAGACAAATATCGCCAAATAGCAAAGAATGCTCAACATCAATTGAAAGTTTTCGCAAACTAAATAACTTTGTGCTTCAAAATGCATCAAAAACTTTCTTTGAATAAGATGAAATGACAGTGAATCACACAAGCTTTTGAATTACCACATCGGCTTGTTTATTGTAAATAATATTGGTTCAGTAATGCCACTAGATAAAAAGTGTGTATACAATTTAACAGTGGTCCTATCTAGTTTGCTAGGGACCCAAGTCTCCTTTAGGTTTCAAGCCTTGTAAATAAGGCGCAGGAATTAACACCACGAGATGGTCGCAAAAACTGACGTTCTGGTGGGGTTAACTCCTTGTAAATATGCCCCAATGTGTTATAAATGCCCTTCACGTAACAATTAGGCATTATGCAAATATTAGGTAATTGTTATGTTTTAACATTTTCTTCTGTCATAGACCATTTAAAAACACTATGCAATCCATTCCTTCCGCATGCCCGAATATAAATAATTCATTAGTCATAAGAATGTTTATTACACCTAATTAGTTTCTCTGTGTACCCCGGACCAAGCTGCAACCATAAACAGCGATCTCACAATAAATAGCATTTAGCTTTAAAATCTATTTTAACCAGACTAGAGAGCGATATAAGAGCAGGTATACAGGCTGAAAAGCGCGAAATTGTTTTAAAGAATGATCTATATTTTAATAACTTAATTGTTATAAAAGAGGTTGTCAGTGCGCTTGTGGCACAAATTATATGATGTGTAAATCTTCCGAAACAGCACGTGTTGTGTGGAAGTTCCATTGCATACATTAGCTTTGATGCACTGGTACTTTATACAATAGGTTAATAAAATGGTGCCTGGGAATGCATGAGCCCTTCAATTGCACTTCATGTTTAAAGTTTCAAAGCTGATTAAATAGCAGCCCTGTTATTGATTATCGTGATAAGTATCTTACAGCTAAGGGGTCCTTCTGAGAGCCGTGCTCGATGTTTCCCAGTAGATACTTCAAAACTATTCAAACTTCAAGCTCTATGGATATCGATGTTACTATTACGAGCCAGGGCATCAACATGGAAAGGAAGAAATGATGAAGCATGCTTCTCCGTTGTAATATAAATACATTCGATCTGTGAGATAAGTAAATAAGAACTGATTCCTTATCCAATGGAATTTTGCAATGTGCATTGGGCACTACTTCTTGGCATTTGTGGGAGTTTCGGTTGAGTAACATGTCAAATGTCATAAAGGCGTAAGCCTAAACGATGGTTTATGAATCATTTCTTTTTATTATTTTAGTGTAAGTAATCAGAAGCCACATTGCACTTACACAGCTTGTCACCTGCAAACTGGAGGCTGGCAGCGTCATATTGTGAACAAAATTAAAATCCAGCACAGCCTCTACGCACTCCCACCCCACAATCCCACAACTCTATGTGTGCACATTTGGAACTCCCGTTGTTTTTGTTGTAGGCAACTGTGTTGCTGGTTTCGGGAGATGCCTTGTTCCTGTAGGTTTCTGAGCGCCATCTTAGAAGGGAGCAAACATGGGCGTAGGAAGTGTGGGGGACGCGTGGGACATATCCCCCCCAGATTATGTAGTGGGGGGGACGCGGGGGACGAGGGTGAGGGGGACGAGGGGATGAAATAATTTCTCCTCCCTCTTCTGTTTGTGGCAGGGCCACTGGTATGTCAAAGCGCGAGTGCTTTGACGTGCTAATGGGCCGGCACTTGACCTGTGCCCTTCCCCTTTTGTTGTGCATCAAAAACTCCAAGAAGGTTTTCACACCTCATCACTCGCCCCCACAGCTGATTGCAGTCTGAACTTACAGGACGAATCAAGTTTGTAGATTGCTCACTACTGACAGCCACAGCGCACTGGCGCGATCCAGCACTGGGGGGCTGGGCAGCAGGCAGTGCAGTGCGCCTGTCCCTGTTTGGAGCTAGTGCTTACCCACCCTCCTCCTCCCACGTACTGGTCATCAGGTCACCAAAAGATTCATGCTGTGTGTGTTATAACAAGGCCCTCCTATCCCTGATCCAAGGCAGTGTTTCACGTGCTGTGGTGAGTTCAGTTCTGCTCATATTACCCGAGATGGAGTCCGGTGCGAGCATGTTCGTGGTAGTGTGCGCAGCAAAATGCAAAAAAAGTTTATTGCTATTAGAAACATGAAAGATTCATGTGCTTATAAAAGGAGCTCACCTACGAGTTAATTTTTGTGCGAATCAATCTGCTGAAGTGAATCTGCAAGCAGTACTGTATGTGAACGTGCACCTCTTTTGGAAGCACTGACATGTTCGTTTCAGCTTATTTCTAAAAACTTAAACAACGCTTCTCCCGAAATAACATGGATTGTGGAGTCTCTCTAAATTGGTTTTCAAGCCAAATGTACCAGCTATGCAAACTATGTGTAGTTCCTTTAATATGCCCGCATATTGTCTGCACTGAAAAAACACAATTTTCTTCCACATGGTATCAAGATTACAGTTTGGGCCTGTAATATTTTCTCCCAGTTAGTAGCGTATTTTAGTATTCTGCATGCAAATCTATTTTTAACGGTGGGACTCCTGAACCTTTAAACGTTCAATTTAGCTACATATATATTTAGTATTGAGGTGCATTCCCAGAGTCTGTGTGACCCCCAGCCCCTTTGAATTGGTCCGCTGCAAGACTGTGGAGTATTAACAACATATGAGTGTGTAAGAAACGTTAATAATGTTCTTGTAATGAGTTTTGCAGTGGACCATAACTGAAGCTGTTTACTTTATAAAATATTGTTTTGCCCATAAAGCTTAAATTGCTTTCAGATTAGTCAATTGAGTTGGTGTTAATAGTCTGTGCAGATGGACTGCAAGGAGGAGTCTCCTGTTTGCGCCCTTCCATTTCTGGTGCTTTGCAGCAATTTTAAGATATCCTTAGAGTTTTTCATTGCTCATATGGGTGTAATTTCTGATATTTATATGTTTCCCTCGTCTTCATTGCTCACGAGAAAGTGTCACTCATAGTCATTGATATGTCACTCATAATTATACTAATATTATGATAATGTCCAACAAAGCATTCTGAAACCTTGGCAGCTATGCTGACTGCATCCTGCCCCTCCTCAACTGGTACTCAACTTTATTTGACTGTTTCACACTGCACAATTCAGCCACTCAAAAGCCTAATGTTTTGTTTAAATATTTGAGCACTTAAACCTCGCCCTGGTACATGAGAACAATTAGCACCAGACATAGCCTAAGCACACATCTTGCATTTTATTGTGTCAGATGTGTTGGTCTGTCCGAATATTTACATAAATAACAATTTAAATACCACTATTTTGTCTCATTTCAAATTTTATAGCACTATCCAGTCCAGGGTGTCGGAGTTCTTTAAATCACACATCCACATTATACAAAGACAATAAATCATATGTACGTAAATCAATTTACAGGATGTGTTACATAAGATAGAGAGGGTTACAAGGTGTAGGAGTAGCATGTTGACTCCTTCACGCCAAGGGAGTATACTTTGGATGTCCCTGATCCCCACAGGCCTTCTGGAGAACCTGGATGATGCACAGACACAGATAACGCAGAAGACTTGAAGAGCAGTGAGACCAGGAGCAGTAGGAGTCTTCCTTGATGCAGTCTTGGGTCCAGTCGAAGTCCGCCGAAGTACAAGTGTCAAAATGGTCAAAGAGTGTCTTGGTTTCAGAGGTTGAGAGTCTTGTTCCACGAAGAATCTGAGGACCTACCCACAGGGGAGCCCTTAAGTACCATAAGGAAAGGGCTAGAACCACTCAGGGGTCCCACCCAGAGGAGGGATTGGACAAAGGAAAGGATACTCCCCTGGTCTTTGTCCAGTTTCGCGCCAAAGAAGAAGCCAGGGGTTCCTGAACTGGCAAATGTGCCCTTCAAAGCAGTCTGAAGCAACCGGCAAGCCACACCTCCCTGTGACAGGAAACCTATTTTTCTACCTTCTCGTGTTCGAGCTCAGTAGCAGTAGGGCCGAATCGGGTCTGTGGTTGGCAGCAGCACTAAGTTGCTGGCAGACCCTGAAAGGCTGTTACTTGGAGTACAGGGGTTCCCCTAAGGAGCCCCCAGTACTTGGGATCATCCTTGTAGCGCTAGAATTGGTGTTGAGGTAAGATTCCAACATGTTTGCTACAAAACATGACCAGGTCCAGTGCAGCCATTATATAGTTAGACATCACGTAATAACTGATTTCCACTACATACCTTAAAATGGCTGACCGCTCTTACAAAGACTGAATAATCAAATCCGGGGTTTGTAGGGGTGTCCAGCTCATGCAGGGGCACCCTCACATTTGTAACCAAGCACCCTTCCTATCATAGGGGTGACTTATAGATTTTGAGTGCAGTGACTTCAGACATGAGGAAACATATATGTTGTGAGAGGTGTAAGCAGCATCTCACACAGGCTGCAATGGCAGGTCTGTACTCAAGTTTAAGTGTACTTCCACGGTTGGCAAAATACATGCTGCAGCCCATGGGAGCCTCTGGTGTACCTATGCCCAGAGTACCTTAGTACCATATACTAGCGTTTTATAAGGGTACACCAGTAGCCAATTGTGGATGTACCAAAGTACTTACCAGAGCCAATTTACGGGAGAGAGCACAGTTGCTGGGATCCAGACTAGCAGGATCCCAGCAGTCTACAGACAAAACACACTGACACCAGATACAAAGTGGGGGTAACCATGAAAGCAGATTCTGCTTTCCTACACCCCCCAAACGTTAGGACATGAGGCTAACCTTGCCCATTTGAGTCTTCATTTTCTCAGTGGAAATATCTGAAAAGTCCATCTTTGTTGGCATGGTTACTCCGAGGTCTACGTTCTACTGAAAAGTCCATCCCCTGTAGAGAAATGGACCACCTCAAGAGTTTGAGGTTTTCACCCTTCATCTGTTTAAGCCATAAGAGGGGCTTATGGTCTATCTGAACAATGAAGTGAGTTCCAAACAGGAATGGCCTCAACTTCTTCAAGGTCCAGGCCAAAGGAAAGGCCTCCCTCTTATCTGACCAATGCTTCTCTCTGGGGGTCAACTTTCTGCTTATAAAAGCTACTGGTTGATCCTGACCTTCTGTATGAAGCTCTGGCAATACTGCACATATCCCTATATCAGAAGCATCTGTATGGACAATGAATTGTTTGAAGTAGTCAGGACTTTGCATAATTGGAGCTGGGCACATGGCTTGCTTCAGGTTATCAAAGGCCTTCTGACAGCTAAAAGTCCACTGAACTTTCTTAGGCATTCTTTTGGGGGTGGGGCACTACTACCACCAGTGCTATTGCTAGGGGCACTAGGAGGTTTAGGATTAATAGTAGCGGTATCGGTGTGGCCTTTTTCTTTACACAAATAGCACCAAGGTTTCTTGTTAGAGGAGGAAGATGAATTGGACCTACCCCCAGAGGAAGATTATTTGAGGACCTTCAGAAGACTTTATTTTCTTTAGATTTCTTCCCACTTTTCTCTTGGACCTTAGACGAATCTGGGTTCTTCTGGTCACTACTACCATGAGACTTTTGTTACACCCTGGTGCGGACCCACTCATCTGCCTTCTTTCCAAATCTTGGGGAGAGGTCAGATCTGAGTCCACCAGTACTGGTGCAGTTGCTGATTTTTGACAGTTATTAAGGATGTGCTTGCTCATAAGTAAATTGTACAGTCCCTCACAATCATGCACATTACTTTTATGAAGCCAGACTTCCAGAGCCCTAATAGCACTATATACAAAATCTACCCAGTCTTAAGTGTTTGCCTATTGTGTGTCTCTAAACGTAACCCTGTATTGCTCAGTGGTTAACCCAAACCCACTTATGATGGCACTCTTCAAGACTTTGTAATTGTCTGCATCTTCTTCCTTCACAGTTAAGAGTTTATCTCTATCTTTGTTAGCAAAGGAGAGCCACAGAATATCTGCCCACTGGCCCTGAGGAACCTTCTGAACTACACAGTCCTTCTCTAAAGCAGAAATCCACTTATGAATGTCATCACCTGCTGGTAAGGAGGGACTATACTTCTCAAGTTCCTATTGTCAAAGAGTGTTCACTAACTCTAGCTGCACTAGTGCTGCCACCATGGGATGATTCTAATGCCAAATTCTTCTAAGCCCTCTGGACTTCTAGGGTTTCCTTATCTAGGGCCAAATGTTCTTTCTTGATTCTAAGCTTTGCTCTCTCAACGTTGAACAGGTGGTATTCCATTTCTAAAGAATAATCTCTCTTGCTAGAGATGGAGGTCTCTATTGCAGTGGCAGAGGAGGGACCTCCCCTGAGCACTTTGTACCGCCCAGGAGGAACAAAGGGGGTCCTACCTCAAGGGCATCCCTCTGTGTCACTAGAGATATTCCCTGGGGACTAGAGTTCTCCAGTAAGGGGTCTTCAGACTCCTCTTGGACATGCTCAGAAGCAGAGTCATTGGTGTTGGACACCCGGGCTCATCTTCTGAGGCATCACCACCCATTTCCAAGTTATCCTGCCCATCTGACCTTTTTTCTTTGTAGCAATAACTATTCTCCAAAGATTACTTCACTGTTAATATGCAACTCTCCAAATGTCACTTGTAAATAAACATCATAGTCTTGAGCAAGGTCTTCACTCTTTCAATTAAATGCTCAATATTTTAGCTCGAATAATCCTAGCACAAGGCATATTTGCTTGTTTTGAACATTTTATAGTTTTTGTGAGCCTCCCATATAACAAAGATTTTGTACTTTAGTGCATTCCATGCACTACTCATTTGTGCACTGCTAAACAAGGGGTTTCCAAAAGGGATCCAACTGACTTCAGTACTCAGACACACAGAATCCTATACCATGCTATTAAACCTGCCAGCCTTGTGTGGTCTTCCCCCAAACATTTTTCCTGCTTACCTCCTCTTTTTACTGATTCTTTTCGTTGGCCTTAGGACTCTGAGCACTTTACCGCAGCTGACCATTGCTAAAATGCGAGTGCTTCTCCCCCAAACATGGTAACATTGGTGTATACACAACTAGCATTTTAATTTACCCACAAGTATCTTATTACAGTGGTATACCATAAACCCAGGGCCTGTAAATTAAATGCCACATGTGGGTCTGCAGCACTGACTGTGCCGCCCACACAGGTAGCCCTTTAACCATGTCTCATGCCTGACAATGCAGAGCAGCCTGTGTGTGCAATTTTACTGCCAGGTCGACTTGGTATTCAAAACCCCTTGCCAAGCCTTAAACTTCTCTTTTATTACACATAAGTTACCCTTAAGGTAGGCCCTAGGTAGCCCATAGGCCAGGGTGCTATGTTACTAAAAGGTAGGGCATGTACATTTAAGTTTTGCATGTCCTTGTAGTGAAAAACACCTACATTTGTTTTTCACTTCTGTGAAGCCTACTCCTCTCATAGATGAACATTGGGAATTCCTCTGTGTACTCTTTTGAGCTGTAGTTCCTATTTAGAAAAGAGAAGCTGTGTCATGTTTTGCATCTTTGGAATGGCAATGATAAATCCTCTTTACCGGTAAGATTGGATTTCATATTACTATTTGACATATGCCACTTTTACAAAGTGGACATTTCTCTGCTCTTGCAGCTCTGTGTGCTTTTAGCCTGTCTCCGATACACTCCAATATTATTCCAGTTGCATTTTGAGGTTTAGGAATGTTGCAAAGAGAATTCAGTTTATTCTTCCTTTTTCTTCCCACCTTTGTTTGCTTGGTGCATGAAGATGTACGTTTCAAAAACACGTTTTTTCACATTTGGTCTATAACGCATATTAGCAAGCCCATTATCGCCGTTTTAGCGGCAGTTTCCTGTCGCTAAAAGTCTGATAATTTTAACGAGGTTCCTTGCTAATATGCCCCTATGTGATTGTATTTGTTTAACATAGTGTACGGTTCTCAGACAATGGTCGATTTGTATCGGGTCACTGGAAACTCCAAAAGGTTGTCCTTGTCCCCCCCAGAAATTGAGTGTCTCTTACGCCCCTGGGAGCAAATCCCTATTTTAATGCTTTCCTTTTTTGACTTTTTAGTTAGCTTGTGTTCCAGTAGCGACCCCTCACAGGGGAGCCTGTGAGGGTCTGCAGGGTTGCTGGACCCCAGTTTTGCACTAGTTGTTTGCCCCCCTTATTTTAACACTCTGGTTCATAGAGCTTAGTTGGACACGCCCCCTTAATGGAGGGACATTTAAGCCAGAGAATTGCGCGTCTGTGCAGCTCTATGAGAGCACAATTGGATCGCCCATGGCTCCCATAGGTTTCTGAGCGCCATCTTAGAATGGAGCAAGTCCCTATTTTAATGCTTTTATACTTTCATATTTTCACTTTTTAGTTACCTTGTGTTGATTTCCCAGTAGCAGTCCCTTCACCGGGAGCCTGTGAGGGTCCGCTGGGTTGCTGAACCCCAGTTTTGCACTAAGTGTTTGCCCCCCCTTATTTTAACACTCACGTTCATAGCGCTTATTTGGACACACCCCCTTCATGGAGGGACATTTAAGGCCAAGAATCATGTGTCTGTGCAGTGGGGGTGCTGCTGGTGCGCCAAGGGCAAGCCCAACTGTGCCTGTCCACAGCCAGAACACGCCTAGCACCAGGAACCCTGGTCCTGAGACAAACAACTTCATAAAGTATTCAGGTAAGGAACTTTTAGACCTTAACTTTCAAGGTCCTTAGCCCTAACTGCTGCTGCTTTAATCTAGGCAGTGTCTGTCCACAATTCCATAGCTGCAAATACAGCTTCAAGCTGCCGGAAGAGCTGATGGTAATGTCTTGCAGGACCTAGATAACTAGCTGGCTGAGAGCAAATCAGCAACTACAGTGACAGTGGATTTTTGCTGTGGGCTCATTAATGTTAGGTCCCTGGCAAAACATACATATGAAGTGGCAGACCTCATACTAAACTACCAATTGGATGTATTATTTTGAACTGAAACTTGGGCTGATACCACGGTCTACCCTGATTTCATGATGGCAGCAAATGTGGGTTTTCTGTCCTTTAGGTAAGATAATCCCTTTACACGGGGAGAAGGGCTGGCCATTATTTACCAAAAAAAACTTGGAGCTAGATTTACCTCAGCCACTAACGCACAATGTGAAGCGCTCTACTTCGCTTTAGAAATCAACCCATAACAAGCCTTGAAGGGCCTTCTATTAAACAGCCCCTGGTGTCCAGGAGTAATTTTATCAGCAAAATCTATTCATTCTTAGCTCAAATAATCTCACTATGTGGGCGATTTTAACTTTTATTTAGAAGATGGGTCTGATAACAATACAGCAGCCCTTTCAGACATACTGGGGACCATAGGACTAGCACAAAAGGTGCATTATCCCACCCATGAGACAGGACACACCCCAGATGGAATTTTTACATTTGACCTTACCATCACAGTCAAAGGGGTCCTATCATTATGCTGGATGGACCATTCAGTCATTCTGTTTAATTTAAAGTCCCCAGAAGGGTTCTCAGTTGAACTTCCTAGGTCGCACCAGACACTTTTTAGAGCATGGAATAAAATTGATTCTGAGAAACTTCTGATTCAGCTTAATAACTTCCAACCACTATCAGCTCTAACCCAGGGCTAGCAGTCAAAGAATATAGAGAGTGGCTCAATTCCACTTTCCACGAGACAGTACCTACATCAAAGGGGTCAGGTAACCAGAAAACGCCTTCAGCCCTGGTTCTCAGTGGTTTTCAGATTAGAAAAGCAAAATTGTAGGAGACTGGAAAGTCGCTGGAGAGCGCAGTATGATGAGTTGGAAAATAAAATGATAAACTAGCATTATCCAAATACAAATACCTGTTAATAAATGAAAATGGGGCTTTCTACTCAAAACAAATAGAAAAAGCCAAGAATTCTGGTAAATAATTATTCCAGGTAGTAAACAAGCTTACCACCTTGCCCAGCAAAATTACTAAATCAAGTTGTCAAGCTTTGTGCGACAAGATCGTGACTACTTTCAGGGACAAAGTCAACAAGATATATGCACGATTTGAGGCCACCACCTGTAACAACCTCAATGAGGAAAGCTCCAGCATTAGCCCAGGACATGATGTGTTCTCCTGCTTCACTTCAGTCTCCAGTGAACAGGTAGAAAAGCTAATTTTAGCAGCTAAATTATAATCCCCATTGGACGCATGTCCCCTTCCATGTTAAGAACTAAAGCTGGTAAAGAAGGCACCATTCTTGCTAACATTTTCAATGCTATGTTCAAGTTTGGAATTTTTCCTACCTTATAGAATGATACATCCATCCTTCCATTACTAAAAAAAAACTAATGTGGTCACTTCCAATCATAGTAACTATCTTCCTATCTCCTGTCTGCCTTTGCCCCTAAATTAGTTGAGAAACTGATGAACCTTCAGCTGGCCCAATTTATTCATGACAATAATTTGCTTGATTCCACTCAATTGGAGTTCCGTCCTGAACATAGCACAGAGACTGCATTAATCAAAGCCACCAAGGAGATTAGGGTAATAATGGGCAAAAGTGATATGACTCCAGTGTGAAATCCACCACTACCGTCAGTTTCCCCATACCCAAGATATGACAAAGCTTTTGTAGCAATGTGGTATGATCAGGGACCTTATCTGTTTTCCATTGGGAGAGGATAGCCTGATGTGCTGCCCTCGGCTTAAGACCCATTTGCTGGCCACATGTAGATTTTAAGAGAAATGTCGGGATGTTGGGTAGGCCTAGTATTGTGTACTCTAGAATTCGTGGTATGTGCATGTCATTAACTGTATCAATGGCATCCAGTATGGCCCCTAAAATCGGACCAACTTTGGGAAATCCCACAGTAAATGCAAGAAAGTACCTGTGTTTCCGCAGCCCTTCCAGCATTCACAACTCCATTACAGAAGCCATTTTTGGACCCAGACAGATGTCAGGTGCCAGTACAAATTGCAAAAAACACAGTTGATGGACAGAATGTTGAACAATGTCATACATTCACCCCAGTACAATGATCTGGGCCTAAATCCATCGTTTTTTTGCACTCCACACCACCCTGGGTTAGACACTGGCTATATGCAAATCAGCTCTGACCCTGTGCCTCATGGGAACAGTCCAGTCCGAACTACCAAGCCATGTTTTCCCCAGACCGGAATCAAGCATCCAAGGACCGGTTTCTGGCTATCAGCCTTCATCAGCCTGGATAGCTTGACTCCAGTGGTGTGGAGAGCCTGGGACTCACGTCTGAGCATACCCAGCCCACTCGGGGTGAAAATTGCAAAAAACACAGTTGATGGACAGAATGTAGAACAATGTCATACATTCACCCCAGTACAATGATCTGGGCCTAAATCCATCGTTTTTTTGCACTCCACACCACCCTGGGTTAGACACTGGCGATATGCAAATCAGCTCTGACCCTGTGCCTCATGGGAACAGTCCAGTCCGAACTACCAAGCCATGTCTTTCCCAGACCGGAATCAAGCATCCAAGGACCGGTTTCTGGCTATCAGCCTTCATCAGCCTGGATAGCTTGACTCCAGTGGTGTGGAGAGCCTGGGACTCACGTCTGAGCATACCCAGCCCACTCGGGTGAAAATTGCAAAAAACACAGTTGATGGACAGAATGTAGAACAATGTCATACATTCACCCCAGTACAATGATCTGGGCCTAAATCCATCGTTTTTTTGCACTCCACACCACCCTGGGTTAGACACTGGCTATATGCAAATCAGCTCTGACCCTGTGCCTCATGGGAACAGTCCAGTCCGAACTACCAAGCCATGTCTTTCCCAGACCGGAATCAAGCATCCCAGGACCGGTTTCTGGCTATCAGCCTTCATCAGCCTGGATAGCTTGACTCCAGTGGTGTGGAGAGCCTGGGACTCACTTCTGATCATACCCAGCCCACTCGGGTGAAAATTGCAAAAAACATAGTTTATGGACAGAATGTAGAACAATGTCATACATTCACCCCAGTACAATGATCTGGGCCTAAATCCATCGTTTATTTGCACTCCACACCACCCTGGGTTAGACACTGGCTATATGCAAATCACCTCTGACCCTGTGACTCATGGGAACAGTCCAGTCCGAGCTACCAAGCCATGTCTTTCCCAGATCGGAATCAAGCATCCAAGGACCGGTTTCTGGCTATCAGCCTTCATCAGCCTGGATAGCTTGACTCCAGTGGTGTGGAGAGCCTGGGACTCACGTCTGAGCATACCCAGCCCACTCGGGGTGAAAATTGCAAAAAACACAGTTGATGGACAGAATGTAGAACAATGTCATACATTCACCCCAGTACAATGATCTGGGCCTAAATCCATCGTTTTTTTGCACTCCACACCACCCTGGGTTAGACACTGGCTATATGCAAATCAGCTCTGACCCTGTGCCTCATGGGAACAGTCCAGTCCGAACTACCAAGCCATGTCTTTCCCAGACCGGAATCAAGCATCCAAGGACCGGTTTCTGGCTATCAGCCTTCATCAGCCTGGATAGCTTGACTCCAGTGGTGTGGAGAGCCTGGGACTCACGTCTGAGCATACCCAGCCCACTCGGGGTGAACATTGCAAAAAACACAGTTGATGGACAGAATGTAGAACAATGTCATACATTCACCCCAGTACAATGATCTGGGCCTAAATCCATCGTTTTTTTGCACTCCTCACCACCCTGGGTTAGACACTGGCTATATGCAAATCAGCTCTGACCCTTTGCCTCATGGGAACAGTCCAGTCCGAACTACCAAGCCATGTCTTTCCCAGACCGGAATCAAGCATCCAAGGACCGGTTTCTGGCTATCAGCCTTCATCAGCCTGGATAGCTTGACTCCAGTGGTGTGGAGAGCCTGGGACTTACGTCTGAGCATACCCAGCCCACTCGGGTGAAAATTGCAAAAAACACAGTTGATGGACAGAATGTAGAACAATGTCATACATTCACCCCAGTACAATGATCTGGGCCTAAATCCATCGTTTTTTTGCACTCCACACCACCCTGGGTTAGACACTGGCTATATGCAAATCAGCTCTGACCCTGTGTGTCATGGGACCAGTCCAGTCCGAACTACCAAGCCATGTCTTTCCCAGACCGGAATCAAGCATCCAAGGACCGGTTTCTGGCTATCAGCCTTCATCAGTCTGGATAGCTTGACTCCAGTGGTGTGGAGAGCCTGGGACTCACGTCTGAGCATACCCAGCCCACTCGGGGTGAAAATTGCAAAAAACACAGTTGATGGACAGAATGTAGAACAATGTCATACATTCACCCCAGTACAATGATCTGGGCCTAAATCCATCGTTTTTTGCACTCCACACCACCCTGGGTTAGACACTGGCTATATGCAAATTAGCTCTGACCCTGTGCCTCATGGGACCAGTCCAGTCCGAACTACCAAGCCATGTCTTTCCCAGACCGGAATCAAGCATCCAAGGACCGGTTTCTGGCTATCTGCCTTCATCAGCCTGGATAGCTTAACTCCAGTGGTGTGGAGAGCCCGGGACTCACGTCTGAGCATACCCATTCCACTCGGGGTGAAAATTGCAAAAAACACAGTTGATGGACAGAATGTAGAACAATGTCATACATTCACCCCAGTACAATGATCTGGGCCTAAATCCATCGTTTTTTTGCACTCCACACCACCCTGGGTTAGACACTGGCTATATGCAAATCAGCTCTGACCCTGTGCCTCATGGGACCAGTCCAGTCCGAACTACCAAGCCATGTCTTTCCCAGACCGGAATCAAGCATCCAAGGACCGGTTTCTGGCTATCAGCCTTCATCAGCCTGGATAGCTTGACTCCAGTGGTGTGGAGAGCCTGGGACTCACGTCTGAGCATACCCAGCCCACTCGGGGTGAAAATTGCAAAAAACACAGTTGATGGACAGAATGTAGAACAATGTCATACATTCACCCCAGTACAATGATCTGGGCCTAAATCCATCGTTTTTTTGCACTCCACACCACCCTGGGTTAGACACTGGCTATATGCAAATCAGCTCTGACCCTGTGTGTCATGGGACCAGTCCAGTCCGAACTACCAAGCCATGTCTTTCCCAGACCGGAATCAAGCATCCAAGGACCGGTTTCTGGCTATCAGCCTTCATCAGCCTGGATAGCTTGACTCCAGTGGTGTGGAGAGCCTGGGACTCACGTCTGAGCATACCCAGCCCACTCGGGTGAAAATTGCAAAAAACACAGTTGATGGACAGAATGTAGAACAATGTCATACATTCACCCCAGTACAATGATCTGGGCCTAAATCCATCGTTTTTTTGCACTCCACACCACCCTGGGTTAGACACTGGCTATATGCAAATCAGCTCTGACCCTGTGCCTCATGGGAACAGTCCAGTCCGAACTACCAAGCCATGTCTTTCCCAGACCGGAATCAAGCATCCCAGGACCGGTTTCTGGCTATCAGCCTTCATCAGCCTGGATAGCTTGACTCCAGTGGTGTGGAGAGCCTGGGACTCACTTCTGATCATACCCAGCCCACTCGGGTGAAAATTGCAAAAAACATAGTTTATGGACAGAATGTAGAACAATGTCATACATTCACCCCAGTACAATGATCTGGGCCTAAATCCATCGTTTATTTGCACTCCACACCACCCTGGGTTAGACACTGGCTATATGCAAATCACCTCTGACCCTGTGACTCATGGGAACAGTCCAGTCCGAGCTACCAAGCCATGTCTTTCCCAGATCGGAATCAAGCATCCAAGGACTGGTTTCTGGCTATCAGCCTTCATCAGCCTGGATAGCTTGACTCCAGTGGTGTGGAGAGCCTGGGACTCACGTCTGAGCATACCCAGCCCACTCGGGGTGAAAATTGCAAAAAACACAGTTGATGGACAGAATGTAGAACAATGTCATACATTCACCCCAGTACAATGATCTGGGCCTAAATCCATCGTTTTTTTGCACTCCACACCACCCTGGATTAGACACTGGCTATATGCAAATCAGCTCTGACCCTGTGCCTCATGGGAACAGTCCAGTCCGAACTACCAAGCCATGTCTTTCCCAGACCGGAATCAAGCATCCAAGGACCGGTTTCTGGCTATCAGCCTTCATCAGCCTGGATAGCTTGACTCCAGTGGTGTGGAGAGCCTGGGACTCACGTCTGAGCATACCCAGCCCACTCGGGGTGAACATTGCAAAAAACACAGTTGATGGACAGAATGTAGAACAATGTCATACATTCACCCCAGTACAATGATCTGGGCCTAAATCCATCGTTTTTTTGCACTCCTCACCACCCTGGGTTAGACACTGGCTATATGCAAATCAGCTCTGACCCTTTGCCTCATGGGAACAGTCCAGTCCGAACTACCAAGCCATGTCTTTCCCAGACCGGAATCAAGCATCCAAGGACCGGTTTCTGGCTATCAGCCTTCATCAGCCTGGATAGCTTGACTCCAGTGGTGTGGAGAGCCTGGGACTTACGTCTGAGCATACCCAGCCCACTCGGGTGAAAATTGCAAAAAACACAGTTGATGGACAGAATGTAGAACAATGTCATACATTCACCCCAGTACAATGATCTGGGCCTAAATCCATCGTTTTTTTGCACTCCACACCACCCTGGGTTAGACACTGGCTATATGCAAATCAGCTCTGACCCTGTGTGTCATGGGACCAGTCCAGTCCGAACTACCAAGCCATGTCTTTCCCAGACCGGAATCAAGCATCCAAGGACCGGTTTCTGGCTATCAGCCTTCATCAGCCTGGATAGCTTGACTCCAGTGGTGTGGAGAGCCTGGGACTCACGTCTGAGCATACCCAGCCCACTCGGGGTGAAAATTGCAAAAAACACAGTTGATGGACAGAATGTAGAACAATGTCATACATTCACCCCAGTACAATGATCTGGGCCTAAATCCATCGTTTTTTTGCACTCCACACCACCCTGGGTTAGACACTGGCTATATGCAAATCAGCTCTGACCCTGTGCCTCATGGGACCAGTCCAGTCCGAACTACCAAGCCATGTCTTTCCCAGACCGGAATCAAGCATCCAAGGACCGGTTTCTGGCTATCAGCCTTCATCAGCCTGGATAGCTTAACTCCAGTGGTGTGGAGAGCCTGGGACTCACGTCTGAGCATACCCATTCCACTTGGGGTGAAAATTGCAAAAAACACAGTTGATGGACAGAATGTAGAACAATGTCATACATTCACCCCAGTACAATGATCTGGGCCTAAATCCATCGTTTTTTTTGCACTCCACACCACCCTGGGTTAGACACTGGCTATATGCAAATCAGCTCTGACCCTGTGCCTCATGGGACCAGTCCAGTCCGAACTACCAAGCCATGTCTTTCCCAGACCGGAATCAAGCATCCAAGGACCGGTTTCTGGCTATCAGCCTTCATCAGCCTGGATAGCTTGACTCCAGTGGTGTGGAGAGCCTGGGACTCACGTCTGAGCATACCCAGCCCACTCGGGGTGAAAATTGCAAAAAACACAGTTGATGGACAGAATGTAGAACAATGTCATACATTCACCCCAGTACAATGATCTGGGCCTAAATCCATCGTTTTTTTGCACTCCACACCACCCTGGGTTAGACACTGGCTATATGCAAATCAGCTCTGACCCTGTGCCTCATGGGAACAGTCCAGTCCAAACTACCAAGCCATGTCTTTCCCAGACCGGAATCAAGCATCCACGGACCGGTTTCTGGCTATCAGCCTTCATCAGCCTGGACAGCTTGACTCCAGTGGTGTGGAGAGCCTGGGGCTCACGTCTGAGCATACCCAGCCCACTCGGGGTGAAAATTGCAAAAAACACAGTTGATGGACAGAATGTAGAACAATGTCATACATTCACCCCAGTACAATGATCTGGGCCTAAATCCATCGTTTTTTTGCACTCCACACCACCCTGGGTTAGACACTGGCTATATGCAAATCAGCTCTGACCCTGTGCCTCATGGGAACAGTCCAGTCCGAACTACCAAGCCATGTCTTTCCCAGACCGGAATCAAGCATCCAAGGACCGGTTTCTGGCTATCAGCCTTCATCAGCCTGGATAGCTTGACTCCAGTGGTGTGGAGAGCCTAGGAATCACGTCTGAGCATACCCAGCCCACTCGGGGTGAAAATTGCAAAAAACACAGTTGATGGACAGAATGTAGAACAATGTCATACATTCACCCCAGTACAATGATCTGGGCCAAAATCCATCATTTTGTTGCACTCCACACCACCCTGGGTTAGACACTGGCTATATGCAAATCAGCTCTGACCCTGTGCCTCATGGGAACAGTCCAGTCCAAACTACCAAGCCTTGTCTTTCCCAGACCGGAATCAAGCATCCAAGGACCGGTTTCTGGCTATCAGCCTTCATCAGCCTGGATAGCTTGACTCCAGTGGTGTGGAGAGCCTGGGACTCACGTCTGAGCATATCCAGCCCACTCGGGGTGAAAATTGCAAAAAACACAGTTGATGGACATAATGTAGAACAATGTCATACATTCACCCCATTACAATGTTCTGGGCCTAAATCCATCAGTTTTTTGCACTCCACACCACCCTGGGTTAGACACTGGCTATATGCAAATCAGCTGTGACCCTGTGCCTCATGGGAACAGTCCAGTCCAAACTACCAAGCCATGTCTTTCCCAGACCGGAATCAAGCATCCAAGGACCGGTTTCTGGCTATCAGCCTTCATCAGCCTGGATAGCTTGACTCCAGTGGTGTGGAGAGCCTGGGACTCACGTCTGAGCATACCCAGCCCACTCGGGGTGAAAATTGCAAAAAACACAGTTGATGGACATAATGTAGAACAATGTCATACATTCACCCCATTACAATGTTCTGGGCCTAAATCCATCAGTTTTTTGCACTCCACACCACCCTGGGTTAGACACTGGCTATATGCAAATCAGCTGTGACCCTGTGCCTCATGGGAACAGTCCAGTCCAAACTACCAAGCCATGTCTTTCCCAGACCGGAATCAAGCATCCAAGGACCGGTTTCTGGCTATCAGCCTTCATCAGCCTGGATAGCTTGACTCCAGTGGTGTGGAGAGCCTGGGACTCACGTCTGAGCATACCCAGCCCACTCGGGGTGAAAATTGCAAAAAACACAGTTGATGGACAGAATGTAGAACAATGTCATACATTCACCCCAGTACAATGATCTGGGCCTAAATCCATCGTTTTCTTTGCACTCCAGACCACCCTGGGTTAGACACTGGCTATATGCAAATCAGCTCTGACCCTGTGCCTCATGGGAACAGTCCAGTCCGAACTACCAAGCCATGTCTTTCCCAGACCGGAATCAAGCATCCAAGGACCGGTTTCTGGCTATCAGCCTTCATCAGCCTGGATAGCTTGACTCCAGTGGTGTGGAGAGCCTGGGACTTACGTCTGAGCATACCCAGCCCACTCGGGGTGAAAATTGCAAAAAACACAGTTGATGGACAGAATGTAGAACAATGTCATACATTCACCCCAGTACAATGATCTGGGCCTAAATCCATCCATCCAGGTACCAGTACAAGGCAATTTTAAAGGCAGTCTCAGTCCTGAACATGTTGTGCACTGTATGCTTTTCCCAGTGGTATCTGTCCTCCCATTTCTTGTCTGTGAAGGTGCGGCCCAGTTCCCCTTCTCATCTTGTCTGTCATTAATTACTATTTGTCTTCAGATCAAGCTAAAACCAAGAGGGCAAAGATTTCAGTAATGAGGCATCTATCCCCACTTTTGCGAAAGAGCCATCCCCAAAGAGCAATACGGGTAATTTGTAGATAGTCTATTCAGTCTTCTTCACTGAGGGCCTAGTCTTTTTTCATGCTTTCAAAGGGGATGATCCCATTAATGTCATAAAGATGTCCTATGCGCTTGCAGACCCCATCCTGCCATTTAGAGAAAGGTTCTGTGTGTAGGCCTGGGGTGAAATCTGGGTTAGCAGAAATGAGGTAATTGAAAAGGGGAATGCAGTTAATGCCCTCCTCTATGTGACCCTATCCAAAACTGACAAGGTGGCCCTAGTGAATGGGAAGAATACATACCCCTTCCCCTATGTTTCCAGAGCAGCCCCAGAACTTCCAACGGATATCTACATGCTTTTGCCTGGTCCATAGAGAGCCAGTGCTTCTCTGAAGTAGCCCTATCCCATTCAACCAGGAACTGGAATTGTGTGGCTTGGTAGTACCGTAGCATATGAGGGATCCCCAGACCCCTTTTCCTCAGGGGCCTGTATGAGAGTTGGTGCTCCATCTGAAGTTTCTTGTCATTCTAGATTTAGTTATTGATGGGTTGCTGAAGGGAATGTACAAACAGGTGCGGGGAATTAATAGAAGGGCTTGGAAAATGATTAGGATCTTGTGTAAAGTGGTCCTCTTGACAGCCACCACTCTACCCAGCCATAAGAGGCGATGGTGGCGCTATTTTGTGAGTTCAGTTCCGAAAGTAAGTTTATTCAAAGAAGATAAAAGCATTAAAATATCATTACACAGTATAACATAAGTTTACACATTAAGTTGTGACTATAATACCAATGAAAAGAAAAAAGATGAGAAGGTATATAAGGATATATACAAGGTGTGGTAACATATCTAATATTTCAATATTATATTTCTATTAAACATGTTTGAGTAGTCATTAATGTAATATATGGAATGTCAAGGAGGCTTTAAAACTTCTTGTTCTATAGGCATGCGTGTATTGGAAAGTTTTGTATGAAGATCAATAAACTTTGTAACTAGGAATAATACCTGCAGGCGTTTTTTGGCTAGAGAAATAAGATATACATAAGCTGTATCCAGTCTGTGGTTATGACAAACTGCACACCACCAAGCTTTAAAGGATAGTTTAGATGAGTCTTTCCAGTATTTAGTATTTGGTTGAAATGCTACTGCTAAAAATAAATCCTAAATTTGTACATTTGATGAGCAATTATTCCAGTCATCTGATAAAGTGCCTAAAAAAATATTACTAAAGAGAAGTATATTGTAGAGCTAAATATAAAAGTGAACTAGTTCCAAACACATTTCCAAAAATTATGAACAAAAGGGCAAGTAAAAAGTAAATGTTTTAAATCAGCATGTATTAGGGAGCAGGACCAGCAAGCATCAGATATGTCAACATTTATCCTATGCAAAGTTGTAGGGGAGATAAGGAGCCTATTATATATAAAGAAGGGATCACTGACATAACATTGACACTCATAATATTGACCTATAAAATTATTGACACACAAATATCGATAAAATAAATATCGATATGCTATTCTTAGAAAAATACACAAATATTGACACATAAATATTGTCAAACACAAACATCGATATCACTAATAACAAAATCAATAATATTTTTATAACTAATATTGTTAACTTTAAATAAACGTACAAAATAACACAAATATTGAGAAAAAAAATATAGATCACACAATTATCAGCAGAAACAAAATATTGACACCTTAAAAATATTTCAAATAACACAATACATAACAAATGAAATTTAACAATATCACAAACACACACACCAATACAAATTAAATACATTATTTAAAAAAAATGACTTTAACATAAGTAAATCCACCAAATTAACTCCTCTTTGCAAACAGAATATATAAAATAAAGATTTATTTTCATACATTAAAAACAATATAAATTACAAATTATATACTATCATACTTTTAAATAAACAACGACTAAAAAAAACTGTTAACTGAACATTAATTAGTGTTTCCCAAATAAGGAAATCACTGCCAAAATAATTGACAAACATTAGTAACAGCCAATGTAAAACACCTATAAGTTAAACAACCAAATCAGATTCAAATAACAATTAAACAAACACTATATAAACTAAAGAAAAATTAATATTATTTTATGCTACAACAACAAACACAACAATACGGGACATCTCTGCTGGATTGATTCTACAATACTGGACTTCCTCATTGAAAACTCTGACCTTAACTTTATAATGTAAGTAAAATATTAATCTAATGTTATAACTTTATAAAATATAAGTAAAGTACTTTTTACAAGAATGAAATAATTATTGTAATATTTATTTTAATTATATATCATCCACAGAAACTCCAAACGACACTCAACTAACTACAAACAACATAAAAACTACCTTGCGAAAAAGTATGTATAAATTACAATTATACTAATGTAACAACTATTAATCCCAACCCAAAGACCCTACTAACCACACAACCCCCAAAATACAGAAAATGCTGTTAAACACATTTATTAAAAGTATATGTTCTTTCTACAGAAAATAAAAGGAAACAATTAAGTCAAGCACCAATAGAAAAATCTGAACGTCAAATATAGTTCTACACCTTAAAACATGTTAGTATAATTAAGGATGGCTTAATGCTTTTCAAGCCACAACAGGCAGAAACCAACCAATCCTACATAAATTATTAGAATCAATCCAAAAAGAACAAAGCTACCAACAACAAAGACTAGAACAATATGTATCACATCTATGTCCAAAACTGACTAAACAAACTGAAACAATGTTCGATCAATTGCAGTACAAAGTAAGACTCTACCCAAACACTAAAGGGTTAGAATATTTAGGAACAATGCAAAACCGCTACTTTAAAACATTAATAGATTAACATAGAAAAATCGCAATTATAAACTGAGTTCTTAACTAAACATTTCTTTTCAAACATCTAAAATAATAATATTATGCCAATTAATGTAAACAGCTTTAGTTTTTTTACATAAATATATTTGAGATCTTAAAAAATATCAATAACAATTATTAAAAATAAATGTCCCTCCCACTGTAAATAATGTAAAATAACTCACCTTTTTGCAGCTGAAAAAGGTAGTGCAGGCAGCCCAAAAAAATCCAAACGAATAAGTATTCCAATACTTAGTTAACACTCCCAAAACAAAATGGAAAATACAACTGTATAAAACAAACTACACCGGCAATATATCCATACTGTTCAACCATAATAAACCCGAAAAATAAAGTTAAAGAACAAACACTTCAGGAAAACCCCAAAAACAAAGGAAATATAAACATTTATTAGTTTACTAGAAACTAATACACTTTGCTTAAAAAAAACGAAACCTTCTCCCAACACTAATTTGGAAATGTCGAAAACCTGTGGAAAAAAGAACATAATCCCTCCCGCAAAAACATACAGTAAAATCATTAAAAAACACACATAAACCTACTGATAAAACCATACTCTAAATATAATTAAACATATATAGCAAACCATAACACTGACCTATCAACGCACTAACTGCATTTCACATATGCTAAACTACAAATGAAACCTTGAAGTTACCTTAACCAATGCAACACAGCTTCCAACGGCAAGCTTCTCCCCTCAGACATGACCTAAAACAACACCAATTGCCTAGAAAATAGAACTTAGTTTAAAGAATGGCCCCCTAATTGAAACAACAAAATACTTTTCTACATTAAACTCAATATAAATTAGAAATGTTATACAATATTTTTTAATATTACTAATGTAAAAAAAGAAAAAATCTTTTTAAAATTGTAAACTTTATAAAAATTAAAGATTAGAACACAAATAATATTTAATATTATACATTAAAAAACTATTTTAACTTATCATTGTAAAAGAATATTGTGCTGCTTGGTAGAAATGTGAACAATTGTATTAATGTTAAAAATATGTTTCTTTTACAAAATGATTTTTTAGGTTTATAATATTGTTTTTGGATATAAATTAAATAATATCATACAAATATAATATTATTTAGTATCCATTATAAAAATAAAATAAAAAAAGTAATACAATGAAAACATTGTTTCAAAATGTATAATATTAATAATTTACACTGTTTAATTATGTAATGCACATTGTTTCAAAATGTATATTATTAATAATTTACACTATATTTAATTATGTAATGCATATTTACAATATAAAAGCATATTGTATAACTGTTACAAAGAAATATGTATTAAAAATGTATTCAAGCAGTGGATAACTGTATCTTTTGTTTGTAAAAAATGTATATATTTACCTACTTCTCCATTATATAACACATTAAAAAAATTCATACTGACTTAACATGTAATATACAAAAATAATTGTATTATTATTTATATTTATAACAATATATATCATAAATTATAAATAACATAAAATGCATAATATTTCTTTGCTTGAGTCTTTGAATAAAAATAAAGAAAGAAATCAAATATAAATATTGTTCTGTATTTAATTCCTATATTATTTTTATTGTACTATATTTGTAATCAAATACTTGTCTTACATTTACTTGCTGTCATAAATATTGTTTTAATATCCATATATAACATACTATTAACACTTAAACATACATTTTTTCCCATTAATCTGCTCCAAAATAAAGAACTACTTTTTACTATTCTCATGCCAAACTACATTAACTCTGAAAACGCACTGGTCACTAAACATATACTAAATTATACTCCAACTCCAAACTGTATTAACTCTGGGAAAGTGCTGGACACTAAACATATATAATGTACTATTCCCACTACGAACTATATTAACTCAGGGAAAATGCTGGACAATAAATATATACAATATACTATTCCCATTCCAAAGTACAAAAAGTCAGGGGATGTGCTGGATAATAAACCTTTATAATTTATTATTCCCACTCCAAACAGTATTAACTCAGGGAAAGTTCTGTATAATAAACATATAAAATATACTATTCTCACTCCAAACTATAAAATCTCAGGAAAGGTGCTGGACACTTAACATATATAATTTACTATTCCAACTCAAAACAATATTAACTCTGGGAAAGTGCTGGACAATAAACAAAATATTCCCACTTCTAAAAACATATCCAGAACAGAGTTATGATATATATTTTTTAAGTTTTTACTTTTATTACATAACATATATAATAATATCAATTGTCACCTTTTTTATAAATCACATTTTAATTACAAAACTATTTATAAAATAATAAACCTTAAAAAAATATACTTTTCATTTCTATAACATTAATAATTACAATCCCAAACATTCAACATCCTCAAAAATATAACTTTTTGATTACAAATTTGAAATTGTTAAACTATTATTCAACACAAATAGCACACTAATCCCAACTCAACACAACACACCTCTCCCCAAAATGTATATATAAATACATTTTTACATTACTGTTATACTATATAAAAACAACCGCTTTTATATGGTATAACATTTATAAACATTTTATTTAAAAGAATGTAATTTTTTTGTTATGAAACAAATAAAAAAAATTATTTTTAAAACACTATTCCCCTAATCCCCTATAAGCCCAACATCCTGCTCCTAAAAAAACATTTTTACATTTATTTAATATTACTTAAATGTTTTGTTAAATGTAATTTTTTAAAATACCCCCATCCTTATCTCCCATAAACCCAACATCCCACTCCTAAAACAATTTTTCAGTAAAGCATATCCAATTTATTACAAATTATTATCATATTTACAAATATATACTATAAAAGGCACACTGATTTACAAAATCGCTATTTTTTTTAAACAATATTTACAAAATGAATATTTTTACCAATGATATTTTACACAACACACTAATGGGTCAATTCCGATTCGGGAAAAAAAAAAAGTCAGGCGATTCGGATTCGGAGCCGTTTCCGTACGATTCGTAAAAAACCGTCCGAATTGCGTAGTACGATCAGTTTTCAAAGATTCCGTACGAATGTGTACGAACCGTTCGAAAAACAAGCTAAAAACTGTACGACACGGACTCGGCTAGTGAACCGTGAGATTTGTAAACATGCCGTAAGACCCGCCAAGTACAATCCGGAGCCGAGACCTTGAACGCTTTTCGTACGGGAAAACGCCGTTGCGTATGAACTACGATTTGTACGCAAAACATTGCGTATGAGAGAGCCGCACAATCAAATAAAAAGCAAACCCCCCTCAACGAAGCGCACACGTATCCCGTAAATATGTCGCGTATAAGAGAGCCGCAGAATAAAGTACGAAAACGAACCCCCCTCAACGAACCCCACGCGTACCCCCGAAATACGTTGCGTATGACAGAGACACACAATAAAGTACAAAAACAAACCACCTCTCAACGAACCCCACGCGTATCCCCGAAATACGTCGCGTATGAGTGAGCTACACACTAAAGTACGCAACAAATCCACCCACAAGAAAACTCACGCGTACCCCTAAAATGGCACAAGGAGGGTGCAAACGAGTCGCACAACACCACAAACCACATCTCCTGGATACAAACCATAGCTAAACAATGTCCTGACCACAATCAAACAGAGGGCCAAACTCAGACCCACCCCTCATAACACATCCACCAAAAATTCAAACTAAGCCACACCCACAAATGGACCAATAAAAAGGGCCCACACACACAAACCATCATCCTTTGCAACATACACATTTACCTAGAGACTGACAACACACCAACAACTGCACGCATCCACCTTCACACATACCACCAATCACATTCAGATCCACACCTCCTCTTCACATTCAGACCCACACCCCCCATCCATACACACCCTCACCCCCCCAAATACATTCATCCCACAACATGTCAGGACCAAAGAATCCAAAGTTCACAAACCAGGAGATGGAGATACTTGTAGATGAGGTCATTAGAGTCGAGCCACAGCTGTTTGGCGCATTGGTCAGACAGACCAGTGTAGCTGAGAAAACACACATGTGGGAGAGGATCGTCAATACGGTCAATGCTGTTGCACCCATCAGGCCCACCAGGACAGTTTGCCAGGCCAGGTGGTACGATCTGCGGAGGATGGTCAAGCGGACGATGGACGAGGACTACACCCAGAGCCAGTACACTGAAGGTGGTGGTCCCCGCAGACCAGTACACTACCAGCCCTGGGAGGAGAAGGTCATGGCCCTGCTACCACCGGTGGGAGTACATTGAATTGAAGGAGTCGTGGAGCCTGGTGAGTATACAAACAACTCATGTAACATGGGCGGACTCCCAGCATAGGCCACACATATGAGGGGTGGGTGCACAGGACTCCCAGCAGTGCCCTGACATAGGAGGGGTGGGTGGATAGGACCCCCAGCAGTGCCCAGACATAGGAGGGGTGGGTGCACCTGACTCCCAGCAGGGCCCAGACATAGGAGGTATGGGTGGTTAGGACTCCCAGCAGTGCCCAGACATAGGAGGGGTAGGTGGTTAGGACTTCCAACAGTGCCCAGACATAGAAGGGGTGGATGGATAAGACTCCCAGCAGTGCCCAGACATAGGAGGGGTGGGTGCACAGGACTCCCAGCAGTGCCCAGACATAGGAGGGGTGGGTGGTTAGGACCCCCAGCAGTACCAATACATAGGAGGGGTGGGTAGATAGGACTCCCAGCAGTGCTCAGACATAGGAGGGGTGTGTGCACCGGACTCCCAGCAGTGCCCAGACATAGGAGGGGTGGGTGCACCGGACTCCCAGCAGTGCCTATACATAGCAGGGGTGGGTGGTTAGGACTCCTAGCAGTGCCCAGACATAGGAGGGGTGGGTGGATAGGACTCTCAGCAGTGCCCAGACATAGGAGGGGTGGGTGCACCGGACTCCCAGCATTGCCCAGACATAGGAGGGGTGGGTGCACTGGACTCACAGCAGTGCCCAGACATAGGAGGGGTGGGTGGTTAGGACTCCCAGCAGCGCCCAGACATGTTCAAGTTCAAGTTCTGGAATTTGTATAGCGCACTGCTCACCCAGAGGGTCTCAAGGCGCTTGGGGGAAGGGGTTCATTATTTGTCGAATAGCCAGGTTTTAATACATTTTCTGAAGGCGATGTGATTTTGAGTAAGGCGGAGGTGAGTGGGGAGTGAGTTCCAGGTCTTGGCGGCGAGGTAGGAGAAGGATCTGCCACCCATGGTGGATTTTCGGATGAGCGGGACCGCGGCGAGGGCTTGATTGGACGATCTTAGTTGGCGGGTGGGTTTGTAGAGGGACAGGCGAGTGTTGAGGCCTTCGGGTCCGAGATTGTAGAGGGCCTTGTGTGCGTGGGTGAGAAGGCGGAATGTAATTCTTTTGTTGACGGGAAGCCAGTGGAGGTCTTTTAGGTGTCCGGTGATGTGATCTTGGCGAGGGATGTCTAATATGAGTCTCGCTGATGCGTTTTGGATGCGTTGGAGTTTTTTCTGTAATTTTGCTGTGATTCCGGCGTATAGTGTGTTGCCATAGTCCAGACGACTCGTGACCAGTGCGTGGGTGACAGTCTTTCTTGTCTCCAGGGGGATCCAACTGAAGATTTTTTTGAGAGTGCGTAGTACGTTGAAGCAAGAGGATGAGACTGCGTTGACTTGTCTGGACATCGAGAGAGGAGTCTAGGATGAAGCAAAGGTTACGTGCATGGTCTGTGGGTGTGGGTGCTGTGCCCAGAGCGGAAGGCCACCAAGAGTCGTCCCAGGCAGAGGGGGAAGATCCTAGGATGAGCACCTCCGTTTTGTCTGAGTTGAGTTTTAGGCGGCTATGTTTCATCCATTCGGCTACTTCTTTCATGCCTTCGTGAAGATTGGTTTTGGCGGTGTTAGGGTCTTTGGTGAGGGAAAGGATTAACTGGGTGTCGTCGGCGTAAGAGATGATGTTAAGGTTGTGTTGACGCGCGATGGAGGCGAGTGGACTCATGTAAATGTTGAAGAGGGTGGGACTGAGTGAAGATCCTTGTGGTACGCCACAGATGACTTCGGTGGCCTCAGAGTTGAATGGGGGAAGTCGGACTCTTTGAGTTCTCCCAGTGAGGAATGAGGTGATCCAGTCCAAGGCTTTTTCTTGTATTCCAATGTTGCTGAGGCGTTGCATAAGGGTACTGTGGCAGACTGTGTCGAAAGCGGCGGAGAGGTCGAGTAGAATGAGGGCCACTGTTTCACCGTTGTCCAGTAGTGTTCGGATGTCGTCAGTAGCTGCAATGAGGGCAGTTTCGGTGCTGTGTTTTGCTCGAAATCCGGATTGGGATGGGTCAAGGGAGTTGTTGTATTCAAGGAAGGCGGCGAGCTGGCTGTTGACGGCTTTCTCGATGACTTTGGCCGGGAATGGGAGGAGGGATATGGGCCAGTACTTTTTAAGTTCAGAGGGGTCTGCTGTGGGTTTCTTCAGGAGGGCGCTGAGTTTGGCGTGTTTCCAGCTTTCTGGAAAGGTGGCAGAGCTGAACGAGCAGTTGATGACATCACGGAGATGGGGTGCGATGATGGAGTCCGCTTTGTTGAAGATGTGGTGGGGGCAGGGGTCGGTTGGCGAGCCAGAGTGGATTGAGTTCATTAGGCAGATGGTGTCTTCAGTGGTGATTGGGTTCCAGGCGCTAAGGTTGTTAGTTGGCGGAGTTGGATCTGAGGGGGGTGGAGAGGGTTGAACGCTGGGAGTGTTCTCGAAGCTGTTGTGGATGTCGGCAATTTTGTTGTAGAAGAAGGAGGATAACACATCGCAGAGGTCTTGGGATGGAGTGATGTCGTTGGATGCTGCGGTGGGGTTGGTGAATTCTTTGACGATGTTGAAAAGTTCCTTGTTGTTGTGAGTGTTGTTGTCGAGACGATCCTTGAATGCTGATTTCTTGGCGGATCGAATCAGTTGATGGTGTTTGCGGGTGGCTGCCTTGAGGGTGGACATGTTGTCTGTGGTCGGGTTTATTCTCCATGTTTTCTCCAGGGTGCGGCATAGCTTCTTGGATTTTTTTAGGTCATCGTTGAACCAGGGAGCCTTTTTGTTGGCTGATTTGATCTGGTGTTTTTTCAGGGGTGCTAATTCGTCAGCACTGTGGGTGATCCATTGCTTGAGATTGGTGGTCGCTTGGTTTGGGTCCAATGAGATGGTGGGAGGGTTTTGGTTGAGTGATGTGAGGAGTTGGTCGGAAGTGATTTTGTTCCAGTTTCTCCGAGGAATAGGTTGTGGGTGGTTGTGGGTCAGGGTGGTTTTGTAGCAGAAGTGAACACAGCTGTGGTCCGTCCAGTGGAGGGCTGTGGTGCGAACGAAGGAGATGTGCTTGCTGGAGGTGAAGATAGGGTCGAGCGTGTGTCCGGCTACATGGGTGGGGGTGTCAACGAGTTGTTTGAGTCCGAGATTGGCCAGGTTATCCAGAAGGGCGGTGGTGTTGCTGTCGTGTTTGTTTTCAAGGTGGTAGTTGAAGTCTCCTAACGGAATGTAGTTCTCGGAGGCGAGGGCATGTGGGCTGACGAAGTCTGTGATGTCATCGCTGAATTGAGTGCGGGTGCCTGGAGGCCTGTAGATGAGGGTGCCTCTAAGAGTGGTCCTAGGGTCGGTGTGGATCTGAAAGTGGAGATGTTCGGCGGTTGCAAGATTATCATCGGCGCTGGTGGTGATTTTGATGGTGTTCTTATGGATGATGGCGATGCCTCCACCTGTTTGGTTGGTGCGGTCTTTACGGATAATCTTGTAGCCGTCAGGTATGGCTATGGCGATGTCGGGTGCTGATGATGTGTTCATCCATGTTTCGGTAAGGAAGGCGATGTCCGGTGACGCAGTGTCGAGTAGGTCCCAGAGTTCCATTGCGTGTCTGTGGACCGAGCGGGTGTTGAGCAGGATGCACTTCAGGCTGTTAGCGTCGGGGCTGTGTGTGGAGGAGGTGGGTTTGGTGAGGGTCCTGGAACAGGTGAGCTTGCAGGAGAGGCAGGCGAATGGACCGTGGGTATGTCCTGGGGTGGCTTTGCAGCAATGTGGAGCGCGACCGGGGTTGAGGGCGAGGAGGGTTGCGGCATCATATGTGACTCTAGTGGGCTGGGTGCGGCGGGGACCAGGGGGTCTGGCACTGGGTGCGGTCCAGGCGCGGACGGGCGTAGACGGGCTTACCTTTGGCGCACCTTCGGCGCGGCCGCAGCGCGTGGACGCTGCACGTTGGGACATCTGTCATTAAATGGATAGTCGAGGGGGCGGAGCGTGGGAGGGGCAGCTGGGAGGCGGGAGCGAGGTCGAAGGAGGGCTCGGGTCAACAAACAAAATGGCAGCAACAACAACAACAAACGCTGCAAGGCAGGGCGAGAAGGGGCACTGGCAGTGGGGCAAAGGGGCGCTATGAGGGCCAGATATAGTAAAGGGTACTGCCGCAGTGGAAGCGGAATCAAGCGCGGAGTGAACGCGCTATGCTGATGGTCAAAATAACACAAGGTAATGTACAGCCAAATGCACGCAGACAAAGCGCTATGGAAATTTAAACACAGTCTATGGAAATTTAAACACAATAAAGCACAGAGTAAATGCCCAGAGGTGCACGCAGACAAAGCGCTATGGAAATTTAAACATAGGAGGGGTGGGTGGTTGGGACTCCCAGCAGTGCCGCGACATAGGAGGGGTGGGTGGTTAGGACTCCCAGCTGTGCCCAGACATAAGAGGGGTGGGTGCACGGGACTCCCAGCAGTGCCCGGACATAGAAGGGATGGGTGTAAGCATGGGCGGATTTTGCGGATCCACGATTCACGAATTTGTGGATTCACGGATCGTGGATCCGCAAAATCCGCGGATTTTGCGGATTGGCAGATTTGGGGGCGGGGCTTCCTCGAGTGTGTGGGCGGGGCCAAACGGACGGGGCTTCCATGCGAGCGCACATGCCCCTTGTGTGAATACAAAAGGTCAGAGACCGATCAGAGCAGCAGATTAAGAGACAGACGCCCCTGGTCACAGCACGGGGATTGCGCACGTGAAAGCCAAAGATGCAAATGCCTCTGGGCAGCATGACAGCGGATTTCCGATGGTATATTTGGGAAGAAGGCACATCTGCCCAGCCTCCCAACGCTCACGATTTTTTTTGGGCTGATGAATGAGTCACTGCATTTGCGCTTCAACTAGTTCCAGCGACCAAGTGTGTGTTACTATGCAATCGCGCCGAAGTGCGCAGGGGGGGTCCCTTGAGTGAAATGTCCATCATAGTGGGTAAATGGCGGGAAGACGGGCGGGTGCACACCTCGAGTGTGTGGGCGGGGCCAAACGGACGGGGCTTCCATGCGAGCGCACATGCCCCTTGTGTGAATACAAAAGGTCAGAGACCGATCAGAGCAGCAGATTAAGAGACAGACGCCCCTGGTCACAGCACGGGGATTGCGCACGTGAAAGCCAAAGATGCAAATGCCTCTGGGCAGCATCACAGCGGATTTCCGATGGTATATTTGGGAAGAAGGCACATCTGCCCAGCCTCCCAACGCTCACGATTTTTTTTGGGCTGATGAATGAGTCACTGCATTTGCGCTTCAACTAGTTCCAGCGACCAAGTGTGTGTTACTATGCAATCGCGCCGAAGTGCGCAGGGGGGGTCCCTTGAGTGAAATGTCCATCATAGTGGGTAAATGGCGGGAAGACGGGCGGGTGCACACCTCGAGTGTGTGGGCGGGGCCAAACGGACGGGGCTTCCATGCGAGCGCACATGCCCCTTGTGTGAATACAAAAGGTCAGAGACCGATCAGAGCAGCAGATTAAGAGACAGAAGCCCCTGGTCACAGGAACAGCACGGGGATTGCGCACGTGAAAGCCACGTGATTATTTTTGGGCTGATGAATGAGTCACTGAATTTAAGCTTCAACTAGGGCACATATTTATTCACGAAGAAAGACACACCATGTAACTAATTTACGATGGCGCCGGCAAGCTGCCAGCGCCATCCTGCAAAAGTTACTTAATTAGCTTCAACAGGAAGCTCCAACTGATAAAATAAAGCAGGCGCTCGAGCCCCTGCTTTATCTTATCTGTTAGAGCTTCCTGTCGAAGCTAATTAAGTAACCATTTGAGGATGGCGCTGGCAGCTTGCCGGCGCCATCGTAAATTATTTAGGTTTGAACTTTTGACCGCAAAATCCGCTCCGATCGCGGATTGCGGATTCTCGGTAAATTCGCGAGAGTTCGCGGATCGCGGATTTACCGAAAATCCGCAAAATCCACGATCGGAGCGGATTTTGCGCTCATGCTTAGATGGGTGCACCGCACTCCCAGCAGTGCCCAGACATAGGAGGGGTGGGTGGTTAGGCCTCCCAGCAGTGCCCAGGCATAGGAGGGGTGGGTGGTTAGGACTCCCAGCAGTGCCCATACATAGGATGGGTGGGTGGTTAGGACTCCCGGCAGTGCCCAGACATAGGAGGGGTGGGTGCACAGGACTCCCAGCAGTGCCCAGACATAGGAGGGGTGGGTGGTTAGGACTCCCAGCAGTGCCCAGACATAGGAGGGTGGGTGCACCGGACTCCCAGCAGTGCCCAGACATAGCAGGGGTGGGTGGTTAGGACTCCCAGCAGTGCCCAGACATAGGAGGGGTGGGTGGTTAGGGCTCCCAGCAGTGCCCAAACATAGGAGGGGTGAGTGGTTAGGACTCCCAGAAGTGCCCAAACATAGGAGGGGTGGGTGCACAGGACTCCCAGCAGTGCCCAACAGTATGGGTGTGGGTGTGGGTGCAAGGCCTGAGGTCCAGAAGGCTGCAAGGGGGATGGTAGGAGGGTGCAAGGGGGATGGTGAATATGGTTAAATTTTGGCCACCCCAATCACCAGTACTGTGCACATACCAGCCCAATTGCACTCATCCCATATGGTCCAGGTACACACACAGGAACACACCATTGTACAGGGAGTGAGAAAGTACTGACAACATAGCTGACACTGGGCCCTGGTGCATGCAGCACAAGGCCCTCCTGTGACCAGTGCAAACATTAGGACAACAAGGTCAGATATCTTGCACAGTAACTCACAACCACGGTCATGGCAGCATGCTCCATGGGGGACAGCCACACCATGAGTGAGGCACAGTTGCAAATCACACTCCAAATACCAGCACAGCCTGTCACACACACCCCTTACCTAAACATAGCAAGCTGGGCCAGGCAATGTAGTGCCCCACTGTCACAAACGTCATGTAACACAGCAAATCCCGATCAGATGAAGCATTCCAGCAAGAAATGCACAGGGATGATTCACAAGTCCCTTGCATACATATCACGATGCCGTAGCTACACCTTATTGACGCAGCGGAGACATAAAATATTAGTGCAATGGTGCTGGGTATTGACAAGTTGATGCACCTGGGAGATCTACAATATTCTAAAGCACTGCGCCAGAAGTAGGTGTACTGGTTGTGATGTTGTTGTGATGTGGTGGGCAGTGGCTGTCCGACATGGCACAGCAACACCTCCCAAAAGAGGCTGATTGAAATCTTAAACATTTCACTCTGCTTCTTGTATGGGCATGCTGCCTCAAAACCCTGTGCATGCCTGAAGCAGACGTAATGATTGACAGAGCATTGTGCAGATAGGTCCACACAGAGCATTGCTGGATCTGTGTTGTACCAGCAACACAACTCCAGCAATGTGCCACTTCTATGGCACAGATGCGTGATGCAGTTATTCGCTATTTCCACCATGGTGATCTGCAGTGTTAATGTCTTGCATCCATGCTGGCATAGCTGTGGTGCACAATGACATCCAAATCCCTGCTGATATGTCTGGCTGTGCCATTCATTGTAAATAGACCCTCACATTGAAATGAATCATGAACACAGATCAATGTGACATCACAAGTGAATAGTGAGCAAAATCATAAGCAGGTGTAACAGTGATGAGGACTATGTACATGAAAAGTACATATTCCATTAAATGCCATTAACATTGTCTGTCTCTCACACCCACAGGGCAGCGTGCGCAATCTAACCCCAACCAGGGGGAAGATGGATCACAGTCCCAGGCTCCAGAGGACCCTGACCCCACCAACAGTTATGCCTCTCATCACTCCATGGATGACCCTGACCAACCTGACACCTCTGGATCCCAAACCCATGCAGCAGCTGGATCAGGGGCATCTGCGCCAACCACCACACCCATACCTGCCATATCCCGGCAGACAGCTTGGTGCCCTGCCCACAATCCACAACTGAGCCAGTCTGACAATGAGGGACACGGTTTGCCAGGCACCCAGGAGGTGGCAGGCAACACCACCACTGTCAACCCTCAGGGGTCCCGGCGCCCTGATGTGCCCACAACAGCAGGCCTGGCTCATGTGGGCAGGGGTGGTGGGAGTGGCTTGAGGCAGAGGCGAGAACCTGACCAGCAAGCTGCAGGGCCCGGTAAGTCTGAGCTCAGAAACATCATGGAGGACTACTGGCGGGACACCAGAGAGTTCAGCCAGGGAGTGGGGCCCTCATCGCTTTAAAAAACCAGCAGGCGAAGCAACACGCCAGTCAACGACGACAACTTGGATGGATGGAGGCAACATTAGCCACTCACTCCGTCAGATTGCTGACAACATGGAGCACCCTCCCTGTGTCACCAGGCCAGAAACATCGAGGCAAAGACTCCAGAGGGGCACAGGGAGGGAGGAGGAGGTGGAATCATCCGACGGAGAGTCCCAGGCGTCGTCAAGGCCTGCACATGAGGGTCCCCCAAGGAAGGTGGGTCATCCACGGAGAAGTCGTTGCGAGGCAGAGGGCCATGCACATCTCCCAGGTCACCTGGTCTGGCATCTTGCCATTGTGTGCAACAGCATCACCTTATTGACTGTCTGACTCTCCCACATGGACTTGCTGGTCGCAGTGTCACCAATGATGCCAACACTGTGGTCTTGACTCTGTTGACTAAAACTGCAAGGCATCACATCTCCCTCTGTAAACTTTGGATTCCCCACATGTTTGTACAGCACCTAACCCCTACTCACAATTCACTCACAAGATGGAGAATTAAAAATAACAAACACAATACGTATTGATGTTGATTTATTTTTGACGTGAGTCAACAACATACGTGTAGGGATATCTCAAAGTATTCCAGAGTGCTGAACAAACTCAAGCAATTCATACAGTGGGATCTGAGTCTGGTTATGGACACACATAGGTCACAATGTATGATCAACTACATCCATGGAGGGAAATACTCACACGTGATGGTTACTATCTGCTGGGGGGGTGGGCTGGCTTGCCATACTGTTCTGACAGACAGTTATGGAAGAGTCTCATGAAGGTGTACAGGTAATGGGTAATGTGTCTGTCTCCAGTGAGGGACTACCAGGTCTCTTTTTTGTTGTGGGCGAAATATCACCCGCATGCATTTGGACTGTGGAAGTTATTAATGTTGCACAGGGCAAGGCAGGCTGGATGGACTACAGGCAACAGGGTGTTGGATGGGAGAAGTCCATATATTGTGTTTTTGGGCTAGTGGTTGTGGAGTGCCTACTGAGTGTGGCTGAGGAGTATGAAGGTGATCCTGCAGTTGACAGTGGGACTCTCAATCAATCAGGATATTTGTAAAGTACGCTACATACCTGTTAGCATTTCAAGGGGCTGGGGGAGGGGAGGGGACTGCTACAGATCGAAGAGTCAGGTCTTGATGAGTTCTCTGAAGGCCAACATGTCCTGGGTCTGTCGTAAGTTGGTTTGGAGAGTGTTCCAGGTATTGGCGGCGAGGTGGGAGAAGGATCTTCCGCCGGCGGTGGTATTCCGGATGCGTGGAACTGTTGCGAGGGCGCGGTTGGCAGAGTGGAGGCTGCGGGTGGGGGTGTAGAAGCTGAGTTGCCCGATGAGGTATGCTGGTCTGGCGTTGTATAGGGCTTTGTGTACGTGGATGAGGAGTCTGAAGGTGATCCTCTTGTTGACGGTGAGCCAATGCAGGTCTCTCAGGTGGGGTGTGATGTGACTGCGTCGGGGAGTGTCCATGATCAGTGGTGCCGAGACTTTCTGGATGCGTTGCAGCCGTCTCAGGAGCTTGTTTGTTGTTCACGCATAGAGGGTATTCCCGCAGTCCAGTGTGCTGGTGATGAGTGCCTTAGAGATGCTTATTCCTGTGTCGGAGGGGATCCATTTGAAAATCCTACAGAGTATTAGGAGGGTGTTGAAGCATGACGCGGAGACAGCGTACACTTGCTTGGTCATGGAGAGGGTGGATTTGAGGATGACACCCAGGTTGTGTGCGTGGTCGATAGGTGCTGGGGCTGTTCCTAGTGATGTTGACCACCAGGAGTCGTCCCAGGATGATGGGGTGGTGCTGAGGATGAGGACCTCCGTCTTCTCTTAATTCAGCTTCAGCCTGCTGACCTTCATCCATTCTGCAATGGCCTTCATTCTTCTGTGGAGGTTGGCTTTGGTGGTGTGGTAGGCATTGGTGAGGGATATGAACAGCTGGGTGTCGTAGCTGGCACTGCTGGGATTCTTATCCACCCACCCCTCCTATGTCTGGGCACTGCTGGGGGTCCTAACCACTCACCCCTCCTATGTCTGGGCACTGCTGGGGGTCCTATCCACCCCCCCTCCTATGTCTGGGCACTGCTGTGAGTCCTGTGCACCCACCCCTCCTATGTCTGCGCACTGTTGGGAGTCCTGTGCACCCACCCCTCCTATGTCTGGGCACTGCTGGGAGTCTTATCCACCCACCCCTCCTATGTCTGGGCACTGCTGGGAGTCCTGTGCACCCACCCCTCCTATGTCTGGGCACTGCTGGGGGTCCTAACCACCGACCCCTCCTATGTCTGGGAACTGCTGGGAGTCCTATCCACCCACCCCTCCTATGTCTGGGCACTGCTGTGAGTTCTGTGCACCCACCCCTCCTATGTCTGGGCACTGCTGGGAGTCCTGTGCGCCCACCCCTCCTATGTCTTGGCACTGCTGGGGGTCCTATCCACCCACCCCTCCTATGTCTGGGTACTGCTGTGAGTCCTGTGCACCCACCCCTCCTATGTCTGGGTACTGCTGCACGTTAATGGCGTATATGCGGCTCATTTCAGTATTGCAATGGTGAAATGCGCGAGCGTGTGACACACCGTACCCCAACATTAATGGCATATGTGCGGCTCATTTCACTATTGCAATGGTGAAATACGCGAGTGTGTGACGCACCGTACCCCAACGTTAATGGCGTATGTGCGGCTCGTTTCCGTACTGCAATGGTGAAATGTGTGAGCGTGTGACGCACCGTACCCCAACATTAATGAGCCGCACATACGCCATTAATGTTGGGGTACGGTGCGTCACACGCTCGCGCATTTCACCATTGCAATACTGAAATGTGCCACACATAGCCATTAATGTTGGGGTACGGTGCGTCACACGCACGCGTATTTCACCATTGCAATAGTGAAACGAGCCGCACATACGCCATTAATGTTGGCGTACGGTGCGTCACACGCTCGCGTATTTCACCATTGCAATAGTGAAACGAGCCGCACATACGCCATTAATGTTAGGTATGTCTAATAAAATAGAGATGGGAGCATGGTCAGATATTAATATAAAACCAATTTCCGCAGATTGTAGGGACTGAGAAACATTATGGGATACAAAAAAGTATCAATGCGAGATTGGGGCTGGGGTGCCGGGTAAATGCAGATATATTCTCTTAGAGTAGGATTCCATTGTGTCCAAGTATCCGTTAATTTTTGTTGTTGAATGGTTTGTAAAAATAATGTATGCGCTTTATTTGGTATGAAGGAAGTCAGGTAATTGCGATCAATAAAGGGATCTACAATTTGATTGGAATCACCTGCTAAAATGAGATTGTCCTGCGGACACGGTAATAGTTTCTTTGTAAAATGAGACCAAAAAATTGGGTCATCAGTAGTTGGGGCATAAATGTTGAATAAGGAGAGTGGAAACTTCCCAATCAGCAGTTCAGTAAACAACCAATGATCCACATTATCAGCTTCCTGGGAAATAAGTTTAACAAAGAGAGATTTGTGTTATAAATTGACAACACCATTTACTTTACCATCTCCCGGAGAGAAGAAGTCTGCACCTACCCAATTTTAATGCTTCAGTTTTTTGTAAGATGTGATTCTTGAATCAATGCTATGTCAGCTTTTAGTTTAGCTAAGTGTGTTAGAACACGCTGTCTTTTGATCGGAGAATTCAAGCATCGTACATTCTATGAGACAATTTTCAACGACATCAATGATTCATTATGAAGAAGAAGTAAATTGAGCCAGACATATTATAAAAGTGATACAATGCAAACCACAACATCACTTATCATAACAAAAGCACCACAAAGAACACCATGAATGAATAAGGAACTAGAAAAATCACAGAAAACAAGTAAAGGTGTTTAGGAGATAAAAGCAACAGGAGAAGGGTGTAGGGGAAAAACTTGAGAGTAAAAAAAAGGAATAGAATAAGAGGAAGAACACAAAAGGAGTATAACATACCTACATAATTCCAAAAAAGACGAGGGTGAAACCACATGGAAGGATGGTGCATCCAGACCTAGAGGAAGGGGCACACTGATGACTACACTTAACAAGATGGGAGACAATGACAAGCACACATAATAAGACACCTAAAAGAAGAAGTGAGAGAAAACGGGTTACTTGCTGAAAGCTAACATCAACATTAGAATATACATGTAAAAAAAGAAATTGCATGAATGAGCAGTTACACAACAATATATAAAACACAAGCAGATGTTTCTGATTATCAACATGTACTTACAATTTTTAACCAAAATGAGAAGTTGAAGCACCCGAATTGTCCATAGTTTCTATTTTGCAAGAGTAAAAGAAGCTTTTCAATTTAACAGGGTCTTCATAGGTGGTCATCTTATTTTCATAGGTATTCTTGAAGAGACAGGGATGAAAAAGACAGTAGCGAGCACCAAGAGAGCGAAGTTCCGGTCTTATACTTATAAATTCTCTACATCTGTCCGCAGTACTCTTGGCATAATCTCGAGAGAAAAATATAGCATGACCTGACCAAGAAATACAGGTTGTTGTTTTGGATGAAAGATAATGTTGAGACGATCCGTATACTCCAGGAAGTATAAAATGACACCTCTTCGGCATTTATAACCAGAAGCATTAACTTGTCGACAACCCAATCTGTGGGCACATTGAATGTTCAGAGAGGTACCTTCAGGTAAGTTCAGCACTTTAGGAAGAACATTTTTGAAGGATAGTGAGAGGGTCTCGGCCCTTCGTGTACTCCGGCAGGCACAAAGTATTTCTTCTATTTCTGTTTTCCAAATCTACAAGTTGCTTCTGCAGACAAGAAACTTGAGATTGAAGAGAGCTCACTTTGCTGGAGATAATACCATAAGAGGAAACATTCTGTTCCACTGCTTGTAGACGTTCATCCTTTTGAGACCACCTCTTAGTAAGAAGTTAAAGTTTAGTATGTGTTTCCTCCATAAAGGGACGTAGGGCACAAATTTCTTCGAGTAAGAGGTACAAAGAAGCAGGAGGCGGGGATTTGGCAGGAGAGGGTGGGTCTTTTTTCAGACATTTTATGGCGGCTTTTCTAGAACTCTCCGGTATAGTAATCGCAGTTGTCACAGTTGAAGACATGGCATTTTGTGGCTGGGAAGCTAAAGAAGATTCAATTGCAGCAAACTTCGTGAAAACTGTAGCATTTTTAATGAATCTGCATGCTGTGGATGAGGTAGAAGAGTTAAGCCTCCTCACTCTTCCCATAGGCAATGCAGAAACCTTTAAAATATCACCAACTCTTATATGAAAATGATTTAATTATAGCAATGTTGGAGAGAAAAAGGAAGACAAAGTTGGAAGTGGCAAATATAGGGCATAAATAATTCCAGATAGCATAAGACTGACAAGATGCTTGGAGTGCCGGAAACAAAACAGGCAAGAAAAGCTCCTTTAAAATAATAATGACAGTGTACCTATAAGATAATTGCGGCTTTCAGGCATCCTCCTTTAAAGCAAATACAACTTCAATAATTTAAAATGAGTTGCCTCATCCCTTTGCTGCTTTGATATGAAGTGGTTGCATCCTAAAATGGTGGCTGCTTCTGCGGGAGAGGATATCAGAGATTAAAGAACACCGCTCTTTACTTGTGGCAGGCTGCAGACCTCACAGGACAAGTGCAGTCTGATTCCTCATTTCAGACTTGCGTCTTGATTCGCCGGTAGGTCCAATGGTTCTCGAAAGAAAGTCATGGACCTGTGCCATCACCTCGGGCTACAAGGAAGCCACCATCTTCCTTTGGCATCAAGCTATGCCCCCTATATGTGGGAGTTCAGATCATCCTAGAGCAAGGATATTGCTGCAGTTGATGTCAGCCATCTAAGGGACATTAGTAGCTTGTGTTGCCCCTAAGTAGGGAATATGTGCATCTGTCCACTCTATGGGGAATTGAGCACTAAGCTGTGTGACGTGGTATGAATATACTGATAGGTGCAAGATTTGCGATTTTTGGAGATTGACTCTGAACCCTGAAACTGCTCCAAAGAGGTTCAGCTCCAGCACCAGTGCAGTTATTGAGGACAAAGAGTTGCGTGCCAAAATTGTATCGTCTGCCTAGAGGCTAATGGTAGCTCCAAGAAGAACTCTGTTGATGTTAGGGTTCAGCAGAATCCTTTTTGCCATGGGTTCCATAAAAAGAGAAAACAGCAATGGCAATAGAGTACAGATTTGTCATGTAACCCTTTGTATGGGAACGGGTCTGAGGATGTCCCGTTCATTCATACTCTGACATGGGGAGGGTGGTATATCATATGGTGTTAATCAGCAGAACTTGTCCCCAATGCCAAAATGTTCCAGTGTGGAAATCATATAATACAAATGGACTCTGTTGAATGCTTTTTTAAAGTTCATAGAGTGGAAGGGCCTTCTGGCAGGAGGGATGGACCGTATCAATAATGAGCAAATTACTCTTACTGTCTGATCTGGCTCAACCAGCTCGGGCATAAGTGTATGAGTTTGGTTGCAAGGATGGTTGTGAATAGTTTGGCACCAATGTTTAGTAGAGAGATAGGTATGTAGGAACTACACAGTGTCTTATCTTTTCCAGGCTTGAATATTACCATAATAGGTGCCTTGAGCATAGGCTCGGTCAGTGACCCTGAGTCAGCAAAGGTGTTAAATAGTCATGTGAGAACTAGGGCCAAGATATGACAGAAGGTTTTGTTATAGAAATAATAATTCCTATTTATAAAGCACGAACATATCGCCCCTTAGGGTTTCCAGGGACTGAGGGCCATCAGGGAGATTAAATGAGGTATTGCCAAGAGTAACATCATGCTGAACTGAACTGCCACCAGTGCCAGGGATCGAACCATAAGCCCTGCGCACCAGAGTCGGCTGCTCTGACCACGGCACCTCACCTCTCCTGGGGGATAACCATTTGGGTCCAGGACTTTTGAAGGATTCAGCATAGTTACTGCTGCAATCATAAACTTGAGTTTAATTGGCTTGTCTAAGATCCATGCCTGGACCAAGGTGAGCTTCGTAACCTGAGCCTTTTCTAGGTATGTGGGGATAGAGTCTGTGTCTTAGTGCTGATACGAATATAGAGTTAGATAAAAGTCCCAGAAGACCGCTGCAATTTGCCCCCGTGATTTCATTCTCACACCATGTATATAGAAGTTAAACTGTCACACTAACTCTTGGATCGTAGGCAGTGTACCAGTAATCTACCACATTTATTGCCCCAGACTAAAATTCATGCCTATGACATAGCAGGGCATATTCCACTCTATTGAAGTCCAAACATTTGGTCTAAGTGTGAGCTTTTTTGAGCTCACACCCTATCCTGGGGGCACTTGTGTGTTAATGTATAGTTTGAAGTCGTTCACTGTGGTTCCAATTGTGTCTGGTTGTCCTTCCTCCTATGGTTATCGTAGGCAGACAGTGCAAGGAGCTCCACCTGGATGACTACTTTCAGTGCGTGAGAACAAAAAATGGTATGCAGTTCCTGGGAAGGACAAGAGAGAGTGACTATGTAAGAACAAGGATGGTGTTCAACGATCAAAAAGGAGGAAAGGGAATTCCTCCTTTCGGATATAATGCCCCCACACACCCAACCTGCTACGTGTCATGCTTCATCATTGGGCGTGCTCCTCGTCGGGACGGCGGTGCAATTCCCGACGGGCACCCTCAGTGGGGGCTGTTTGGCGGAGATCTTTTTATCCTTGCCGTATGGTGAGTGCGGGAGTGGGGCCCTGGGGTGTACCAGTGTAGTGGGTGTCTGAAAAAGTGAATTAAAACAGGGGACCGTGGTCAGGGCCACTTCTTTAATAATCCTGCCTCCTACCCTGATTAAAAAAGTGATGGCAACTGCCCACTGTAATGGGGTGGGTAGTTGTACTTATGTGGTCAAAATGGTCAACATGTTTCTTGCCTTATAGTCTCAAGGAGTGGGATCGCGCGGTAATTCGTCAGGACCAAAGGGAATGAACAATAGTAAACTACACTAGTTACTGGTATCGTGGTGCATTGACCTATATATTACCAGCTACTGGAGCACCATGTGCGTAGAAGGTCCCTCGGTGTGGGAATCAATCTACAATGGTGAACAATAAAGGTTGCATCGGTCAAATGGCAGCGGAAGCGCACGTTGAAGTAACATGTCGTTATGAAGGCTCGCGCTCTGTCGGCGGAGGACCTACCCCGTGCTGCCAGCTCCGGAAGGTGCCACCCATAGAGTGGACATGGGAACCACTGGTGAATTATTGTCCTGTAAGTATGTGGAGATTACTTAGGTAATTGTGCCTTTGTTATGTGTATCTTGGATGAGGCTATCATGTAGCTGCCAGGTGCTAGAAATAGGTCATGTAGTGGTTAGTCATAAGAAGATTATGAGGTTTGGTGTATTCAGATAATGACTAGGGGTGGGTGGAATTTGCGTAGTCGCGCTACGCAAAGCTCTGCAAAATGGTACAAAATCTCTGCGACCACACAAAAGTTCCATGACCACGCGGAATTGCTTGTTCCACCTGTTTGCAATGCTTTTTTCCTGTTCGCGAACGCTGTTTGCATACTTGGGGAGGAATATCTTATGAACACGCATTTTGAAAGCGCAAACAAGCAAATAATTGCGTGAAGCCGCGGATCTCGGATTTTTGGTCAATTCCGCGTTCAAATTACCCAAATTCCACAAATTCCGCGAGCGGAACGGAATTTCTCACCGGGCCTAATAATGACTTATGTGACATGTGTGACCAGGGCCTAAATAGCAGGTGTGCCAAAAAAATTGTCAATGCATGCATATACTTTGTGAGCTACTGAGAAGATGGTTTAGACTCTGCTTTCGGTTTGGATACATCACCATAGCTTTGCTTGAGTAGTCTGATTCCTTAATCATCATGAGGGTCAGGTCACTTCTCACCAGGATGACCATGCCTCGTGACTGTAGGGTCTCTGTTATGGCGTCCTCAATGTAGTGCTCCTGTAGCTCATATGAAGCATAAATAGATGCTAATGTGAACGGGAGGAGCCCTAGCTGGATGGGGTACATTACTATTTACGCCTGCGCCCTTTCTTTCACAACCCCTTCCTGTGCCCCCTACATAGGGGGAAGAGGTGTGGCGCAGCAGCTACAGCGGCTGGAACACGGGGGCTTACAGTTTGATCCCCGGAGCCAAGAGCAGATTAGCCCAGCATCATGTGACTCTTGGCAATAGCTCACCTAATCTTCCCGACGGCCCCCAGCGCCTTGACATCCTTGGGTAATTGTTTGCGCTTTACAAATACTGGATTTCATTAGTGATCCAGCGTGCATGGCTCATGTTGTATTACCGTTGCAGTGCCTTTTGGCTTGCTATAACACCATGACTGATGTTTCCCTAATCCCGTAAACCTATAGCTCTTGATTCCCTTCCAGCATCCCCCTAAACCTTTAATTCCATTGTGCTTGATTCACTGCCAGAGACCCCGTAAACCTGTGAACTTATAGATTATCCGCTGTCGCTAGGACCTTGTTGTGGTTTTCCATTGAATCCCTGCAATCTTCCTCCAGAATACCATGAGCCAATGGCAAACCTTGCTCCCACTGGTACTGGGGACTTGGAGTTGTTTTCTATTATGCGGGTTTGTGCATTAACTATACTTTTGTTTCACCTGCCTATGTAAGGTCAAAGCGAGTGTACTAACACGTGTTTTCTCCAAGGTTCCAGAAACTTCCAGATGATCAAGTGCCCTATGTGCCACACGTAAACTAGCTACATCCGTTGAGGCTTTGAGAGGGCATATAAACCCCGCCCAACCCCAAGTCATGGCTTGGCCTCACTCCCTGCGGAACAAACTTCAAACTTCCCATTCGCCTGAAAAATCCTGCCAGAATTGAGAAGCACTCCAGTCTCATTCAAGTCCAACTGAACCTGTGGTTCCTGTGGTTCCAGCTCACTTGAAGTCTTCCTCCTCTATGCTTCCTGCACAGCTACATCAGACCCCGTGACTCGCTGAGTCAAAGCCTTGAGATCTTCTTTGATCTTCAGTCAAGTGGAAGACCCAGTCTAAGTAATTGATCTCAGGCTAGTGTACACTAATCCTCCTATACTAGTAAGCAGGACTGAGCATCCACATCTTCAAAGACTAGAGATGTTTCCTCCATGCCCTCTCTGTTTATACTCCAGACCCTTCCTGCAACCTTGGCACTAGAACTGTCACCACACAAGGATTAAAGAGTTTAGCACTGTGTTTCTCTGATGAACAGTAGTGCCAAGAGAAAGCACTTTAGACTATTTTATTAATGTATGAACCTTGTACCCCAACCTGTGTTCCGAGTATATCCTGGGGAGTAAATTCAATCTTTGTTCCAAGTTAATCCTTGGGCGTGCAAGTAACTCCAACCTTTATTCTGAGTTTATCCTTGGCAGTGCAATTAACTCCATTCTGCGCTCTGAGTGTAACCTTGGGAGGGAAAGTAACACCAACCTATGTTCTGAGTGTATCCTTAGGAGTGTAAGTAAACTCAACCTTTGTTCCGAGTTTATCATTTCGAGTGCAAGGAACTCCTGCCTGTGTACAGAGTTTTTCCATGGGTGTGCACGTAACTCCAATCTGTTTTCAGAGTTTATCCCTGGGAGTGACACACTCCAATCTGTGATTTTGGTCATTCTGCTCTCATGCAGTGCTGCTAATGAAACTGTAATTGTATGTCACTGAAGTTAACGCATGGTCATTGTATGTAGCGACCTGTTAATGTAATGATGGTAACTGCCTATGCTTGTTATTTTCGGTGCATTGCTTCATAGCAATGGACCAATGTACATTATACCAGAATAGGTTCTGGTCCAATGCACATATACCTTGCACACGCAGAAGGTCTTCAAAGTGACATTTCCTATTACGCAGTGTCACACAGCCGATGAGCAGATCCATTATTGCGAGTCTCTCTTTTCTTATTTTATCCCAATCCCCCTTCTCCTAGGGGCAGTGCATGATCTAAGGAGTTTGGATCCTTGATCCTGTGCGGCTCTGAGAGGGATAGGAGTTCCAGAATTGGCTCCAGTGTAGTCTCCACAGTTGGAACCAGATGAGTGCATGACACAAGGCCAAACCTTGCATGCTTTCACCACTCAGATGACATAGATGACCAGATACACATTCAGGACCTGGTCCAGACCCTGTCCAAGGGTACCCAAGTGTTTTAGATTTGGCAAGGGCTTTTGGGGGTGTGCAGCACAAAGTTCAGTCCCTGAGGGGGGGAAATCAGTCTCTTAGAGATTAACTGGCCCAATATATCCCTCCCATGGTTATTTGAGGAGGGGACTGTGGCAGTTCCTATGAGCACACATCCCGTTTGACAACCCCCACACTTTAGCGCTTTGGGAAATCTACCAAGCATCTCGGAAATGTTAATCGTTTTCATGTCACAATTACCACTCCCATTAACCTTGGTCCCACCAAAACGATTTTTTGAGGATAGTCACAATTTTGATGCATTCTCAAATTTTTGCCTGTTGCAATTTCTTTGTAAACCAGGATCCTTTCCCTCAGACACTGCTCAAATAGCCTTTATCATATCCCATCTCAAGGGAATAGATGCTAGTTGAGCTATTCCACTTATTGAAAATAATGACCCAGTTTTATTTGAGTGTGAAAGATTTAAAGATGTGACGTGTTGTCTCTGTGCTATGCACACTTTTTTCCAGCCTAGTGACAATGAATTGCTAAATATCCGTCAGGACATTAAGCATTCCTTACCTACATTATTGCCTTCTGTGAGCAAGTTATGGAAACCCAGTGGCCAGAGGAAAATAGGGAAAATACGGGGTGACTTGAAGGATTCCCTGGTGCACATTGGAGATTTACCACAGATTGTTCATAGTTCCTTCACTTAGTTGTCATAATTGACCATAGTTTAATGGAACGCCCCCAAGGGGAACCCAGACTGCTAAATGTGTGGTCTGAGTGGAAAGAGGCAGAGCCTAAAAATTAGGACTACACATAACCCATACAGATTCAGGGCTTGGGTGGTCCTCTGACAGCCAAGGAAAAAGAACGTAGAAAGAAATTAAAACTGTGTTTGTATTGTGGAAAAGCAGGGCATTATGCATGAGAATGCTCTGCCAAACCGTGAGAATGAGGAAGACTAGCGATTTGACTTCTGACACAGTTCTGAAAGGTTTAGAGTGCCCAGCTGACATAGGAGTCGCTCAGTTAGGTGTGGTTTTTTAACCAAACCCCATTTACCAGGCTAATACCTCAAAAAGGTCCAATGACATTTAACAATATCAGTTACCTTTGTCATTGAACCCCAACCAAAGCATGTTTTACCCATGCCCATAGATTCTGAGGTCACAGGAAACTTCTTAGACCTAGCCTTGGCCAGTTCATTACATATCTCACGTGTTAGAAAAAGTGAACCAGAGCTCATTAGAGCCATTGATGGCTCTGAGCTCTCTTCTGGGATGTTTGTATATCAAACTTCTCCTCTATCCTTAGTATCTGAGAAAGGGCATACTGAGACCTTAATCTTTGATTCATTGACACACCTAGCGTTGGAGCTCTTTTAGGAATCCTTGGGCTTCAGCTTCAAAATCCTGCTATTGACTGAGCCCTCCGTCTTCTCTCCTTGGGGTCCCGTTACTGTCAAACTCATTGCTATAATTAGGCTCAGAAAGTTCTATCTCTCTTGACTTGTGCAGCCTCTAAACCAGACCTACTGACTCTGTTTCCAGTAGAATACCAGGACTTTCAATACATCTTTGACAAACTAAAAGCTACATAACTACCTCCTAATAAGGAAATTGGTTCCCTCATAGACTTAATTCCAGGCGCAACACTTCCCTACCGACATGGTTACGCTCCCTCTGAGTAGAACATTCTCTTTTTCAGAATTGTATAGAAAGAAGGTACCTTTTTAGGCTCCTAGGTGGCCAATGATGCGTTTCCCTTTTTCTTTTTTTTTGTTAAAAACTTTTATTGAGCAACAAAAAATGTGTACAGAGATGGGCCCACAACCGCACGGGCCGGCCGCTAGGATCAGAGCATAACATGAGAGAAAACAGTGGTCGCCACTCCGGCGGTCAGGCACAAACTGAACACAAAATGTCGCCCACAGTATGGAACAGGATAAGACAATTTTCTTATTTTAAAACACACCAAAACGACAAACATAAACACCAAGGCGGAGGAGTAATACACCGAGAGTCAGCCCTGGAGGGGTGGGAAACCCACTAATCAGGATCATGAAGGCACAATCAGTAGGACCAGTTAAGGCGGGGGGATAGCGGGGAGGTCAATCAAGCCAAAGAACAGTACGTGAAATTTCAGGAACATCGACCTAGGGTGATAAGAGAACATCAGGGGCTTCCACCAAGGGAGGAGCACAAATGTCTCCACGATAGGCGTTCCACTGACACCAGATCTTCGTCCATGCCCTAGGATTGCCCCTAGCTGTGTAGACGGTTTTTTCGCGGAACATAGACCAGTCCATGTTTTCTTCCCACACAGAAACAGTGGGGGGCCTGTGGGAGTCCCAAAGTTGTGCTATGTCTCGCTTCGCAACCATATACCCCAGGGTCGCCCACCTGGTCTGGGCCCTCGAACAGTCGGTAGGTTCCCACACATTCAACAAGCATCTCCGGGCCTCCGGCACCAGTGCAATTCCAGTCACGTCAGCCATCAACGCAAGCACCGCAGTCCAATAGGCAGCCACCCTCGGACACTCCCAAATAATGTGAAGGAACGTAGCACTCATTCCACATCCACGCTTGCATATGCCATCCGGGGAAAAACCCATCGCAACCAAACGAGGACCAGTAACATACACCCGGTGGAGGATCTTGAGTTGAACCAGACGGAGACGGGCAGGAATGGCAACCTCTTTCGGAGAAGATAACGCCGATTGCCAATCCTCATCATCTAATTCCAGCCCGTCGCCGACCCACGCCTCTCTAAGTCGAACGAGCAAGTCAGCGCGATTGTGAATCAGCTTCTTATAAATCAAGGAGATGGTGCTATCAGGGAGATAGCCATCTAGGATACGATCCTCGAGGGGGGAGGACTCAGGGACGGCGACACCGGAGGCCAGAACCGAAGTGAGGGCATGACGGACTTGTAAATATCTAAAAAATTCCCTATCACTCAGGTCATAATCATTTCGAAGGGCATCGAAGGACTTCACTGCCCCATTCGCACATACGTCACCCACTCTACAGATTCCAATCATGTCCCAACGGTCAAACCCTTTCGTAGTGCAAAGACATCCTAGACGCTCAGATGCAAAAAGCTGAGTAGCCAGCGTCACTCGGTCATCCCACCCCAAGCTCACATTCGCAGCGCGCCACACACGAACAGCAATCCTAGTTGGTCCCGTAAGGCGGAGCCCAGCCGACCTAGAGTAAAGCGCTCTATTAAAGTTACCACCCGGCAGTTGGAGTCTGTCCATCGCAAAGGCCGGAACCGGACCCGGGGAGTACATCGAGTGGTTAATGGCAGACAGCTGCGTAGCCCAATAATATCTCCTGATATCAGGAAGTGCTATGCCCCCGTCATACCAAGGGATGGTGAGCTTCGCAAGTGCGATACGTGGGCGCCCGTCCCAAATCAGTTGCCTTTGTAGACTCTCGACCTCTCGGAAGTAAGTAGCGGGGATATCATCATAGGAATTCTGGAGTGCGTAAAGGAATCGCGGCAAGGACATCATCTTGAAAAGGGCAGCTCTGCCCAGCGGCGACAAGGGTAATTTACGCCAGCGAGCCACGTCCAGCCGCAATCTATGAAGCGGGGGAAGGAGATTACGTTCAAACCGGAGCGACGAATCCAATGTAATAAAAAAAAACAAATATTTGAAACCGGACTGAACAACCTGGATGGGAAATCTATTCAGCAATGGGGGCAGGTCACCCGAAATAACATAGACACAGGATTTAGACCAGTTTATAGTCAAACCAGAATTCTTACCAAACGAGGCGAGAACGTCAAATAAGACATTCAAAGATTTACGCGGGGAAGTAAGATAGAGAAGAATGTCGTCCGCATAAAGCGAAACACGGTCCTCAAAATCTGGAGACCAACGTATACCCTTGAGGGAAGGCTCCCAGCGAATCCACGCAGCTAGCGGCTCTAATGCGAGAGCAAAACGTAGTGGAGACAAGGGGCACCCCTGTCTGGTCCCCCTACCAAGGGGAAAGGGGGCCGACACTCGACCATTAACCACGACCTGTGCAAGGGGGTCGGTATACAGTAGCTTCACCCATCCGATGAACCCCGGGCCAAAACCAAACTTCTCAAGAGCCGCCCAAAGATAGGGCCACTCTATCGTGTCGAAGGCCATCGAGGCGTCCAACGAGGCCAAAATGGCCGGCTCCGTCAGAAGCCCCGCCCTCGCGATGGCTCCATGAAGGCGACGTAGATTAAGGGCTGTGTTACGATGCGGGATAAATCAGGATTGGTCCGGATGAATCAAGTCACTAACAACCGTGAGGAGGCGAGTAGCCAAAAGTTTGGCAAGAACCTTACGCTCGACATTTAACAGGGAGATGGGTCTATAAGACGGTCAAAGATCCCGGGGCTTACCATCTTTAGGAATTACCACAATCGTAGCCAGGCGCTGGTCATAAGGGAGAGCACCCCGCTCCCGGGACTCCGAAAACATTGTCCGAAAATAGGGCGCAATCTTATCAGGACGCAGTTTGTATAACTCGATTGGCAAACCGTTCGGGCCCAAAGCCTTGCCCGAACGGAGAGAGCGAATTGCAGTCGCGATTTCGTCCGTAGAGAACGGGGCCTCCATAGAGGACCGCTCCAAATCGGAGAGGCAGGGCAAAGCAATGTCGCGCAGCAAGAGGCGAGAGTCGTCTTCATCCCTTTCCGACACTGGGGAGTAAACCGCACGAAAATAGTCCGCAAAACATTCCACTATTTCAATCGGGTCCGTCACTCTCACACCATTCAAAGTCTGAATCACAGGCACCACTCGATTCGCCCTCTCCTTCTTGTCCAGCCAGGCAAGCAATTTCCCCGCTTTGTCACCCACATCATACAGACGACCCTGTTGTTCTCTAAACATCATTTTGGCCGCATCTGTGACCAGAGACTTATAGGCCAATTGCTTCAGGCCCAGGGCATGGAGCTTGTCACGAGTGACACTCGATTCCAGATCAGCCTCCATCTCAAGTATTTCCCTCTCAAGCTCCACCACCTCCCGATTCCTTGCCTTTTTGGTTTCAGCAATGAGAGACAGGGCCTGCCCACGAATCACAGTCTTAAAAGCCTCCCATAGGGACACCGCAGAAGAGACAGACCCCTCGTTCTCCAGAAAGTAGTTGTCCAAGGACGCAATCAATTGACCACGGGTCCCAGGGGAGGTCAGGTACCAAGGGTTGATAGGAGCCACCCGGCCCGCCGCCTCCACCCCCACATCAAACCAGAGCCAGAGCGGAGAATGGTCTGAGATGCCCCGGGGGAGGTGCTTAATCTCGCGGACAGCCGATGACTGTTCAGCTGGCATGAGGAAGTAATCTAGCCTAGACAAGCTCCCATGGGCCCCAGAGTGGAAAGTATATTGAAGTTGAGTGGGGTGCATAAGTCTCCAGCAGTCAACCAAACCAAACGTATCCAAAAAGCCACCCAGCCATAATTGGGTCGAAGGAGTATCCCTAGGGGGGTAACGATCACTGAGACCAGAGAGCACAGAATTAAAGTCACCAGCCATGAAGAGAGCACCATCAGGGAGGCCCAACAAAACTCGGCCCAAATCAGAGAAGGTAGAGGTCTGCAAGCCGGGGGGCACATAGACGGTAAACAGGGAAAGGGGCTTGCCCTCATATCGACCCACGAGGACGGCATAGCGCCCCCGATCATCAAGGATCACATCATCTATCGCAAGGGGAAGGGAAGCCCGGACTAGGATGCCCACCCCCCTGGAACCCGTTGTAAATCCTGAGTGCGCAACAAGACGATAGCCCCACCTATTCATTGCACGACAAGTATTGCCCACTAGGTGCGTCTCCTGCAGAAAGACAATATCGGGAGACAAACGTCGCAGGCATCGCAACACCACCCCCCGCTTTATACGATCCCCTAGACCATTGACATTCCATGAAATAAACCTCAACCCGCTACCCCCATCCCACGAAGTAATGCAGGAACCCTCCCCCAATGAGCATGACACTGAAAATACAATCATCAAAATAGAATCGCCTTGAAAAAACAGAACACAAACTACAAACCCCCACACAACCCACCCCCCAACACCCAAGGAAACACCCCCCACCCTGCACCCCTGCAGTAGACAAAGAAGCCACCCCAACATGCAGTGTGCCTGTCGCCCAAAAAACCCCGTTCTACAAAAAGACCCCGGAGGAGGAAAAGGCTCTGTCCCACCCGCCACCCCGGCAGAAAGAAGGGGAGAGGAGAACACATAGAAAAAGAAGCGCTCAAGTACAGAACCCAGGAAGAAATAACATGATACGGAATCAGGGGCCCAGATAACAAATTCAGCTCTCCACGCCACCCTCGGCCCCACCCGGGTGCTCGGTGGGATCAGTCAATTTAGGCCGGTCCGGCAGAGAGTCCAGCCAGTCATTCACCGAATCAGGTCGATCAAAGAAAAGGGTCCGTTCATCGTACTCCACTCGTAGCCTGGTAGGAAAAAGCATGGCGCATCTCAGACCCAGGTCCCGAAGACGCTTCTTAACTCCACGGAAACCCATTCGCTGTCTCTGCACAAGCTGTGAAAAGTCCGGGTAAAAGTTCACCGTAGCATTTTCGAAGGCCACCGGGCCCTTAATTCTCGAGGCCTGCAGGATAGCGTCTCGGTCCCTATAATGAAAAAATTTTGCGACAATGGGCCTCGGCGGGGCGCCCGGCTTACCCCGGCCACCCGGAACACGATGGGCACGTTCCACCGCAAAGAATTTGCTCAATCCGGATGGAGAAAGGTAGTTTTGTATCAAGTCCTCAACCAGGAGATCAACAGAATGCGGATCAGGATTTTCCGGAACACCGATCACACGCACGTTACAACGCCGTGCCCTGTTTTCAAAATCCTCCAGGCGCTGAGTCATGAAATCGTTTACCTTTCTGAGGTTGCCGATTTCCGTCTGCATCTCCGAGACGTCAGCCGTGAGGCTGGATGACTTGAGGTCCAATGACTTCACCTTCTCATTGGTTTTAGATAAGTCGGCCCGAAGAAGGTTCACATCGATAGCCACAGTATCGATTTTGTGGGCCAGAGCTTCATACTGTTGGCCAATGGATTCTCTCATGCCAGAGATGGCGCCCATGATGTCTTGCAGGGACGGCTCCGCAGAAGCCTCCAAAGGGGGCCCCACTGCACTCGGGCCAGGAAAGGAGGCACTGGGGGACACCTTCGATTGCGTGTACCGGTCCATGCGGTTCGACTGGACCGGGCCTCCGCGAAGGGGCGTCTTAGTCTTTCGCCTCTCCTGGTCCCCTCTGCCCGTCATAGTGGCGACCGCGTCCCCAAGGGACCCACACGACCTGGTGAAAATGGCCGCAGGGAGACAGGGCGCCGGAGCCAAAAAAGTCAGCAGCGAGGGCAAGTCGAGGTGGGAACCGTCCCAGAAGGATACGGAGCAGGCAAAAGGTGCCACTGTAGCCTCACGCCGCCGTACTCAGCACCGGCCAGACACCTCCGCCGGAAGACGTAGTCTGAGTCAGAATCGAAACCGAAAGTTAAGAGGGGGGCCCATGGGACGAGTCCCCCTGCCGCTGTTGTTCAACTCAAACACGGCAACAGAGCCTCACCAAGACCCGGGCGCGCCACCAAGGTGGGCCCTGAAAGTTTGAGTCGACGTAGCTTCGGTGCCCCTGGTCCAATTCGAAATCCAAAAACAATATTAGGATCAGCCCAGGTTCCTCTTCATTAACCCTTGTAAGGAATCAGGATATGTTCAGGATATCATGTCGGGAGTGGCGGGGGTCCGGAGAGCGCTGTGCTCACGCGGCCATCACGGATGCCCGCCAAGCTCCTCCTCCGCGTTTCCCTTTTTCAATGAGAGATGCACCATGGCCACAGCATTCAGCCATCCAAACCCATGCAGTCTTCTCTTGTGAAGGCAGATGCCTCACAGGTAGATGTGGGTTGGATATTCTCACATGATAGCACAACAGAACACATGAACCCAGTTTTCCTTTTTATCAAAAAATGAATGCTGGCATGGCAGAATTAGACAGCTGCTGAACAAGAGTAATTGGCCAATACATTTTGCTTTAAAAAATGGCAACACTACCTTCGGCCAGGCACACAACAGATTAAGGCCAATCTCTTATCTAGATGGGGTTACACAAATCAGGACACTCTATGATAGACATCACAGAGCATTGTAAGTTCAAAGCACATCGTAGGTCTCTGCTACCCGGAATCCTTCTTTGATAGAGTTAGGCAGTGCATGAATCAAGAAAAAATTGACCTTTGGGTAAACTGATAGGATAACTATGTGCACAATGAGCTTCCGTATAACAAACATATATCTCCACAAAGAATTAAGAGAAAAGTCTCAACCTGGTGTCGTGACATTAGCAGGTCATCCAGACAGACCGTAGCAAACTGTAAGCAATGGGTTTTGTGGCACACATTGTGTAAGGATGTGCATAACTATGTTCAGACCTGCCCAATGTGTTCTCAAGACACAGCATCTCATTCCACCCCATCAGGCTATATAAGAACCTTGTTGGTGCCCTCAAATCCTTAGCATACCATAAGCATGGACTTTATTACTGACCTCCCCAACTCTAATGGCTATACAATCATTTGGGTGGTATTAGATCTTTTTCCAAGATGGCGCATTTTATTGCCCAAAAAGAAATACTCATCCCAAGACCCTCGCAGTGATGTTTATTAAACAAATCCCCTAGGTCATCCTTTCTCATGAGGGCCCACAATTAATTTCACAATTTGGGCTCAGTCTTTATACATCATTGGACATTGATGCTCGCCTCTCATCTGCCTATCGCGTGCAAACTGATGGGCAAACGGAGTGGGTAAACCAGGTTATAGACACTGTGAACCCTTTTGCCCTATACACCTAAGGGTTGGACATCCTTGTTACACTTCCCTTAATTTGTGTACAATAACTCACAGCATTCAGCTACTGGTATTTCCCCTTATATTGTTTAACTGCCCAAAAATGTTGTAATGCATTCTGAACATGTACCTGTCATACGAGATGTAAAACATCTGACTGATTCACAACTGCAGGTTTTATCACACTTACATCAGGCTAAGTTGTGTATGGTAAAAAATGCTAACAGACATCAATAACAACAGCCAGACTACAAGGTTGGAAATCAAGTTTGGCTGTCTACTGAACACCAGCTATTACAGGGGCCACATAAGTTACAAATCACATATGTGGGGCCTTTTCTATTGAAAAAATTATTAACCCAGTAGCTATGAAATTACAGTTGCCAGAAGATTTACCCGTCCACTCAGAGTTTCATGTGTCCATATTTAAGCGCTATTTTGCAGAGACCCGTCCTGTTCCCCCTTCACCCATAACACTAGATGATCATTTGAAATTTGTGGTACAGAAGCATGAGAATAGATGGTTGTTTTACTGGAGTGGTTGGAAAGGATGTGATCCTGAATAGCAGTATTGGGAATCTGCCATCAATGTTCATGCCCTTCACCTGGTTTGTTCCTTCCATATCTATCCAGACAAACCGCACCATGTTGGTCGTTCCATGTGGAGGCAAACTGTCATGATTCCCTCCTGTCCACTTTCTGTCACAACCCCCTCCTGAGCCTCCTGTGTAGTGGTTAGCACACAAGGCTAAATTTGCATTACCCCATGGGTCCTTATGGATGCTATAATACCAAGACTGATGTTTCCCTAATCCTGTAATTCCATTGCACTGGATTCCCTGCCAGGGTCACCATACATGCAACTCGCTGCTGGGCGAATAGAGCATGCTACAATGCATGCTTTTACAACTTGGTCCATTACAATGATCGTGCCGCAATACCTTTACAACGCAAGTCATTAGATCGACTTGCACTAGATGGCACTCCAACCTTAGGAATAGTATAATTTACTATTCCAACTCCACCCTGTGCAACAGTAGGTGTTGGAATTGTAAATCATACTATTCCTTAGGTTGGAGTGCCATCTAGAGCATGTCGATCTAATGACTTGCTTTGTAATGGCATCGCGTTGTAACAACTCAGTCGTTGTAACAACCACGTTTGAAAGGTAATGCAGTGTAACAACTGAATTTTAAAAGTTGTTTCCCCTGCTGGGCAAGTGGTGTGAGCATGGACAGCCTTCCATCACGATGGGAACTCTCTGGGGGCTGGGACCCTGACAGAAGTACCTACCAATGAACTGAAGATCCAGCACGGGTGCTGGGTGAGGTGTGCAGCACTGTCTGAGTCCTCAGACCTCTACCGAGGGTGGCATGGGGCCCCCAGGTGCACCCTCTGCCCTCTGTCATGTGGGTCGGGGTTGGTGCTGTTGTGAGATAGTGGGAGGCCTCTCTGCGATCATCCCTACTGGAATCCTTCGGAACCTGGATTGACCATGCAGAGACAGGGCTTGACAGGCTCTCTGGTCTGTCTTCTCTCTGTGCCGGCTCCAAACTGATATATCAACCTGTGCCCAGGATTCAAAAAGTCAAAAGGGTGACTTATAAGTGAATAAGTGATCTAGGAGTAACAATGTGTTTTAAGAGAAGAAAATATATACAGTGCTAAACAAAAAGTATATAAAATGTTAAGTTCAATGGACTTCTGCCCCTAGACACATAAATCTCCAGTAAGCCTATAATACATACAGTTATTTTGTGTGGGATGGAGAACGAAGAGTATGGATTGTCGATATACGTCGATGTTTCGACCCAGAATAGTTTGTGATTGCGACAAAGACACAGTGGGTCTTCTTTAGGACAAAGGGAGGACAGCCCGTCTGCACAAAATGAATTAGCAATAAGTGGGGTGTGTTTTACATAATTCACAAAATAACTGATGGTCGAATAGACGTACCATTTTAAGTGGTATGGGATACCACTAGGAATCCTACATAATTATAAAGGAATGTAATCCACCGTCTGGTTGGATTCTGAAACAAGGTAAGAAAGGAAGGGAAAGGTTAGGGTAGCTAAGAGGAAGGTAGCTCCCAAATTCATGCTGTGGTGGAAAGGAAGGTACCTCGAAGGAGCAGAAACAGGACTGAGTAACGTTGCTCAGGGTGGAATCTTATTCCATAGATAATTGCTGTCAGGGAGATAATGATAGCGAATTCAGTTATTGCATTTACGGTGGGAAAAAACCCAGACAATAATTGAGAGGTCTAGGCCCAAACAGTAATTACTTTTGTGCTAAAACGAGTAAAATCCACACTTGGCGAAGTGTTAATAAAAGCGTGCACAGTTCGGCCAAAATTAATTTGGGCATAACGACATACGTGCTTAAAAGGTGTACAGATGATAGCCAACCCACGTCGCAAATTGTGGGCATTTAAAACAAGGTCCGAGGTGAAGGCATTAATAATTACTGCTAGTCATGAGTGCGTGCACATTTCAGCCAAAAGGGTTTTGTTCAAATGCAGGATTAATCAGAATATGTCAAGAAACTGGCTGAATTGTTAAAGTCCCAAGTTCCCAAGTCCTTTTAACCACTTCCGTGCTCATGATGGCTCCACGCCGTCAAGAGCCAATGGCGGTGTGTGCTCATGATGATGTGGAGCCGTCACGCAACTGCCGCTCCACCCACACGGCACTAATTCCCCGCCTGTGTGGGTGAATTAGTGAGTGGGCGGGGTCATGACGGCTCCACGCCGTCATGAGCACACGCCACCTGTGACTCATGATGGTGTGGAGTAGTCATAAGTAAAGGAGCACCACGCCCACCACGTAGCCCCGCCCATACCATGGCAGAATTCGCACCACGGCGAAAAGATTAAACATCAAGACAATCGAATGAAAGGACACGCAGTGCGAGGCTAGCGTGTCTTACCTTTAGTTCGGCAGACCGCTGACTGATCGGGAAGCGGGCGCCTGAGGCAGAAATTAAGGAATTTTAAGGGGGAGCTGAGTCAGGGCGTGCACGTGATGATGTGCTGGTGGTTAGTATTCATTCTGAACCAGCAGGCGGTGAACAGTGGTGATCGCAGTCACGTACTCTTGGGTGCTTGCCAGTTTGAATGACTGCTGCGGTGGCTTGGGCCTCTGGCCCCCCCTGTGGTTGCCCCAGGGACAAACATACATCCACTACCTGAACACGATTCCAGGTGCGGACGGCCTGTCAGATGATCGCTGCAAATCTGGAGGTGCACCACTCCTACATTCTGATGTACTCCTGGACTCTCTTGTTGAACTCCCTTGCCTGCCGACCTAACGTTGGACTCTCTGCTACTGTATAATTAGCAATGTTTTGGCAATATTGCTGTGAGGGACCTGCTGCGGCTGGCCATCCACCCCACTCCCAAACTCACCAAAGTCTGCTGTGTAAACTGACGCCGGATTCATTGCCCTGAAAAAGTGCCACCGGTTCTGATCACATCGCGCTCCGTATACCAGGGTGCCCTAATACACGCCTGAATGTGTGTTTGGTGAGGCAATTCGATGACTGTACACCTGGGAGTGCTGGCTAGGCACCTACTGCACTGATTGCCCCCTAACCCTCCCTTTAGTAAGTTTGTACCACCCAGCAAATATGGTGAAACCTAAGGGCACCAGGCCAGCTCAAAGGTGGTGGCAAGGAGGACATGGGCCTGGGACCTGTGGACAAGACTCTTCGCAGTCTTCAAACACCTCGAGAAGACCATTCAGGCCCATTCTACGCAATTTGACAGGGTGCTCCAGGCCATCATGGACACAAAGACCTCCCTGAAAACCTGCATTGATTCAATCTCCATTGAAGTTAATTTGCAGCAGGCTGACCACTGCAAGCTGTCGGAAAGGTTGGAGAAAACTGAATCCGCACTGTCAGGAGTGCACCCATCAGTGCGAAATCTGCAGGAGTGTTTGAAGCAAGTGGACGCAGAAGTCGCAACTCTACATCACAGAACAGAAGATGCAAAGGGCAGCTCAAGACACGGTAATATTCACTTAATGGGCTTTCCCGAGAACTACGAGGGTCCCAGCGTAGATCTGTTCTTGGAAGACTGGCTAGAGAACAAAGTCCTGGAGGGCAGTGAACCAATATTTTCCTCCATCAACCCACCCCTCCCTGGAGCCCTTCCAAACTCTATCTTCCTTGATTATTACGTGATTTATGCTGCCCCAGTCCCCCCAGCCCTGAACCACATACACAAATTTTTTGCCGCTCTCCAGCTGGCACAGTTGAATGTATTACAGCTTGCTGAGCTGGATGAACCACTGCAACTCGAGCAGGTATGCACAGTCATATCTCAGATTGCTCATAACAAGACCCCGGGCACTGGTGGCTCTCCTTTCTTCCCCAAAGCACTCAATGCCTTGACGTGTTCAATGAGGCCAGGGAGCGAGATCATTTACCTAACCCACTCCATGAAGCCCTGACTGTCATCCTGCCCAAGCCCGGCAGAGACCCGCTGGATGTTCACTCATACAGGACCTTTTCCCTGCTTAATTTGGATTGTAAAATCCTGGGCAGGATATTTGTGACCCGCTTCCTTCTCTTCACTCAGCTGTTGGTTCACACTGATCAATCCAACTTTTTCCCAGATTGCAGTACATTTTTTAATATCCGCCGACTTCTGCGCCTCCTGCATAACACACTGCCCAATGCCTTTGCCTTTGCCAATGCCTGTGATCAGTTTACAGTGTCACTAGGCCAATGCCTTTGCCTTTGCCAATGTCTTTGATCAGTTAACATTGTCACTAGACATAGAAAAAGCATTTGACACCCTGAGTTGGGATTTCAGTTTTTCAGCCCTCACCCACATGGGGTTTGGACCGGGATTTTCCGTCTGGGTGTTCGCCCCCTATTCTGACCCTGCGGTGTGAGTGAAGGCTGGAAAGTGATTTCTGACAGGTTTGACATTTGTAGCAGTACCAGGCAGGGCTGCCCCCATCCCCTTTCATTTTCACATTGGCTATACATCTCCTGGGCTGCCAACGCCACCAGTGGGCAGCAGATTTCGGCGTCCGTGATAAAGACATGTATCACATAATCTCATTATATGCCAACAATGCTTTGGTTTTCCTGCAGGAGGTGGGGTCTTCACTTCCAGGCCTAATGCAGATTTTGGATGGCTTTTGTGTGATTTCTGGGTTATGCATGATATGTCCAAAATCATGTTTCTTTTCCCTGGTGTACAGACCGACCGAGAGTCAAGTGGGAGCCACAGGGACTCGTTCGCAGTGCTGTTATGACACTTTTAAATACTTAGGCATATAGGTTTATCACTCCGAGAGAACCTAAAGGAGGGGAATCTCGACAAAACAGCAGGCTCCATACACCGCTCCTTGCCGTTATGGCGCTCTCTTCTTTTGTCCTCATTAGGTCGAGTAGCAATTTCTAAAATGTTAGTCCGGTTGTTGTATTTCTTTGCAGCCCTTCACAGTGCGCTCCCTAGGAGCCTCTTTTGTGAACTACATCGCCTACTACTGGAGTTCATATGGAGTTCAGGCAGGTGTTGGGTTGCACTGTCTGCACTACAACACCCACTTGCTGAGGGTTGACTTCGAGCCCCCGATCTTGCGCTCTACTATGTGGCAGCGCAATTACAATGACCAATGGTGCATTTCACACACCACAACACCCCGAAACTTTGCCTGTATGTGCTATATTGTAGGGAGTTAGCATTTATACCTGGTTTCCTGATGCTACCATCCATCCATGACACAAGATCAGACAGATGGCAGTAGCCCAAGCCTGCTGGTGCAGATACATGCACCCCAGGGCTCCACATTCCCATATTCCCCATTGATTGTTATATGGGATCTACCACTGCTGCGCCAGCAATCACAACACATTGACCCTGCCCCATGGGATGTCGCTGAACTTAAACATACATGTGAACTTTATAATGAGGGCACATATATCCTTTTAGGGACTGCTGGAAACCTATGGGCTGAATGCCGATCCGTTCTTAACACACCATGCTCTTCAACACATGATTCATGAGACGTGGAGCAAAGGGGACAATGAACCACCTACTTCACATTCTTGGCTGCCACGAGCCCTTGACATGGCATCGCAACTTTATACATTGCTCTTACTGCCCTCCTTCTGACCAAGCAATGAAGGCACCCACCAGATGGACTGAGGTGTTCCAACAGCTACTTTCCGATGTGGCTTGAGCTCATGCTCTCCAGATAGTGGAGGGTGTGTCTTGTAACCCAAGGTTCCGCTTCACACAGTTCAACTATAAACACCACACTTACCCCTCCCTGTAATACAACAACAGAATACAGATTTTGTCCATATAGAGTGGGCATGCACATCACTGCAACCGACATGGATGACAGTCACCGCAACCGTGGCTGAAATGTTAGCACATACCCTCACTACCACTCCTGAATCTTGTTTGTTGGGAATGCCCCAGAGCGCAAGGTGATAAAAATGTGCATTGCTTCATTGATCTGGCCTTTGTCCTGTTTAAACATAACATAGCCATGGCATGGAAATCCCCCCCTAGACCTCCAATGCTGGCTGTGTGTATTATTGACATGAACCAGGGCTGAAGCCACATCCTCAGGCAACTCTGTATGAGGGGTGACTCCTGCATGGGAGGTGAATGCTGGGAGACTTTTTTACTCAAAGTGGAAGCCAAATCGGATGTACGCCTGTGTTAGATCTGGGGATCTCTAGTTGGCAAAGGTATTCACCTTTGTCCAAATAGGGACCCTTACTTCTAAGTCAGGATAAGGGGATTACACTCCTTAATAACCTCTGCTCATCCCCTTGGTAGCTTGGTACGAGCATACAGGCTTATCTCAGAGGCAGTGTGTTAAGCATTTGTGAATATACACAATAATACAGTGGAAACACTCCAGATGGACACAACACAGGTTTTATAACAATAAGTATTCTTTATATAGACTTAAACACAAGACGACAAACGACAAAAATCCACAATACTACCCTTAAGATTACTTAAAAGATGATTAAAGTTGCTTAGTTCAAGTTGGTGATAAATGCAACAAAGTTCTCAACAAAGTACCTGGATGCGTAACGCAAAGTAAACAAAAGGCTTGCAATAGGGGAGATGCGTTGGTACCGTGATCCGGGCGAGATGATGCGTCGTGCCTCAATGCTTGCGCAGAGTAGGGGATGCGTTGTGATCCTTACCGGTGTGGAGGTGATGCGTAGATTCTCGGACTGCAAGCCCGTTGTGGTGCGCAAGATTGCACCTTGATGCGATGTAGGATCCGGTTGCAAATGATAAGATGGCGCCCTTGATACGGCGATGCATTGACGATGAGATGACGCCGTGGCAGCCTTGTGACAACTCTTTACTTTGGAGCCGCGACTCCGGTGATGCGATGGCGACTCTCACAACGGCATCATGCTTCTCCGGTGATGCGACAGTAGGCAGCTTCGATGAACACACGCTTCCAGGTAGATGCGGCGAAGGCTCGCTTCTCCGGCGATGCAACGATGTCAGCTGCGGCGGCGACACGCTTCTTCTCGATGCATCGCGCTTCCAGCTCCCAGTGGCACGCAAGTATCTGGAGTCAGAATTCCCAGCAAGGAAATTCAGTGGGGACCTGGAGGTGAAGTCTTTTGTCCCTGAGACTTCAGCTGGAGGCAAGCATAGTTCAAGCCCTTGGAGAATATTCTGTAGATAAAAGTACTTACAAAGTTCCATCTCCTTTACCTTGGCAATGAAGCAACCACTGCAGGCCAACCCAGCAAACAGCACACTGGCAGAGGGGCAGTACAAATCCTGCAGCTTTCTTGGTTCTTCTACCTGGCAGAAAGGTTTCTTGCCCAGAAGTGATCTAATTTCTTGGGATCAGGGTCCCAATATTTATACCCAAAAATCCATTGTTCTCTGAAGGCAGAGAGGCTTCTGCTTAGTTCAAACCAGTTCCTGAGCACTCTGTTTATATGACTCTCTTCTTCCTTTCACTGTGCAGGGCAGAGACATCAGCCGCCACACAGGAGGTGAGGCCAGCACAGGGGAGGAAAGATACAGCTCTGGAGCACTCTGTTGACATGATTCCTTCTCTCCTTTCACAATGCAGGGCAGAGACATCAGACAAGCCACAGGAGGTGGAGACAGCATTGTAGAGGCCCAGCCCTATTGACGTCCCAGGTGCAACTACTCCCTCCCATCTAGATGCAGATCTCTCTATTCACCACTGGGCTACCCCATCCTTTCTCCTGGAATCCCCCAACCCTGTCACACACAAACACAGACAAGGAATACACAACCCAGCAGAGGCAGGCCTGGATAGTTAGGCCAAAAAATACCTACTTTCTAAAAGTGGTATTTTCAAATACAGAATATTAAAACCAACTTTACTAAAAGATGTATTTTATTATTCTGAGTTCAGGCATACTAAATTCAAATTTCTATCATGTTCCCTGAGTCAGTTAGGATTATAAGAATGTAATATTCTCACTGGCCATTCTGGCCTATGGAGAACAGGTAGCTTTCAATAGTGAAAAACGAAAATGGTTGTAATTCACTATTAGAACATGCTGCACACATCAGGGCATGTCCTACTGTATACTTACAATGCACCCTGCCCTTGGGCCTACCATAGGCGTGTCTAATATGAAGCAAAGTGAAGGTTTAGGGACTGGCAAGTGGGTGCACTTGGCCAAGTCGACATGGCAGTGCTAGACTGCACACAGACCTTGCAATGGCAGGCCTGAGACACACTTTACAAGCTGCTCCTGTGGGTGGCACAACCAGTGCTGCAAGCCCACCAGCAGCATTTGATTTACAAGCCCCGGGCCCACATGGTGCACTGTACTAGCGGCTGACAGAAAAATCAAATAACCCAATCAGGAAAAAACCAATTAGTACATAAATGTAACATAGGGAGCACTTGCACTGTGACACTGATTAGCGGTGGCACAGTGCCCAAAGCATAAAACCAGCAAAAACATATCAAAACAGAGGAGGCAAACCGTAAAAAATTAAAGTGAGACTCACGCCAATGATGCCATGTTTAACGGACTGCATGAGATAGTGTTATGCCACCCACATGCTTCTGTTGGACATTATCAAGTGGTATTGTGGCTGCTCCTTCAACGCTCTCCACCACACATTGTTTTCCAAACAGGCAGCATTCCCATTAATAGCTCCCAACATGCTGTCCACTCTGGCACAATACTCATCCCTGATTGCAATCTGTCACCTGGAATATTAAAAACAACCCATCATCTCTCTCCTCCCCCCTACTGTGACATGCAAAGCGGGAACCAGCCTCACAAGCCAATTATTTTCCAGCCCTTTTAACTGTACACTCACAAATGCTAAACTGGCTCTCACTAGAGAAAGGAAGGGAACATGAAGTGTTTCCATATATCCTTGTTTACTTATTATGGACCTCAGAGCTCTTGAGTTCTTAATCTGTTTATTGTTTTTTTTTTCTCACTATACTTTTTCTCCTATATATTGTTGATGGCCGCACAGTAATTGTCGATGCCACCACCACAAACTATGCAGCACGTAACTCTAATGCCCTACAGCTACCTTGGAACCAAAATATGCAATTATGTATTCATATGATGGGAGTCCCAATCACAACTACTATATCATGATAAGTGTTTTATCTATAAAAACATTTACAACTTAAAAAAAGTATAGTGAGCTGGTGAGATGAAGAAAGGGTGAGAATTCTTAAGTACACCAAAGTTTCATCAGCATACAGGGACTCTTTATACATACAGCCACAACCACAGTCTCCCATTATTTTATGAATAGTCATAAAATACTGACCAGGGTTCCATTACCAGTGTGCCACACAACAGAGGGAAACCTGTATTAAATGTCTTATATATCTAGAAGGACCTGCACATTATCATCTTCAAGTAAATCAATTAAGTACTTTACATGAACTGGAGACTGCACATTGCATACAGTGTTGTGCCAGGGAATTAAAGCTAGCTTGTTGGCATGGCTCAAATTCAAAATCATCACCAGCAGTGTTTTAGTAATAGCTCCAGTGAGGATGTTTGCATGAATAGTCATACTCTATGGTGACCTATACAATTTAAAGTCTCCTGCATCTTTCCTCAGTGTGGGGACCATGATACGCAATGTCTTTCTCATAGAATTGGTCATCTCTTCCCCAAATCTTCATTGTACTCCTCAAACATTTTATCCAAACAATGTCTCAGAAAAAATGTATAATACTCTACAGGAGGCAGTTCTTACCCCGGGATTATCCTTTTTAATGTTTTCCAATCAGGCTATCAATTCATACAACACCAAGAGAGTGCCAAACATTGTTACCTGTTCATGTGTCAGTGGTGGTAAGTAATGTCTATATGTTTCAAATCTTCTGTATTAGCATTTTCAAAGTGGAAAAATCAGCAAGACACAGAGCGTAACAATGCTCTTTACGATTACCACTTTTATAATAATAACATTAACATTCCAACCAATAATGGATCCCAACCCGTCCCCCGGTACACATCGTGGTGCATTAGAATCCATATGGCACAACAAATTGATGGTGGTCAGCCTAAGAGTTCTCTGCTGATTATGTAAGGGTAGTAACATCTGTCAAGTGTAACAAGTGCAAGTACTTGGGGCAGATGAGTTTCCGAAATTGTGCTGAAAGATGACCTATGCATGGGCACTAGCGGTCCTGGTAGGAATCGCTCTGCACAGTTAAAGTGAGAGTAATCTTTTCCATCCCTAAAATATACCATATGTGATGCAGCCATCCCTGAAGTGTTGGAATATGTCCTGTGCCCTAATCTGTGACGATTCTGGAGTGCCGCTCCAAGGGCCAACCCTATCTGTCAACCCCTGTGGGATTTGTGGGAAGGTAAGTACGTTTGGAAGCTTTAAGACTGTGAAGGAAGGGAATCTTGGTAGTTGTGTGCCTATGTGAGTGTCAATGTAGTTGAGGATAGCATACCGATAATATGTACTCTTAGTTCAGTCCCACAGCAAATGGAACAATGTTCCAGGGAAGCCACACCCTCACCAGCAATCGGTCCTGCACCTTGAGTTCCCTTTGTGGAGATGCACTGATGTAAGGTACCAGTACGTGGCTATCTTAGTAGCTGTCTCAACACTAACTATGTTGCGGGTAGAATGGCGTGCTCTATAGAACACCTCCTCCCATTACGTCTGTTTCGATTGCCTCCCCAACTCGAGCTCCTATCTTCTCTGTCCTACTGTTTTTATCGGTGTTGGAGAGGGGCATAGAATACCATATAATTCCTTAACTAGGTGTTTGTCTCATGTTTTGGTCACTAACAATTGAAAAACGGACGGATGAAGCAGACAGTTGGGATCCTGGAAATAGTGCATACTCTCCATTTCAAGTAACACGTAGTCGGTACATAGCTGAGTGAAGGAGATCAGTCCCTCTTCCCCAAACATGTGTCCCACAGAACAGCAGCCCGCCCTCTGCCACAGCAGAAACACCAGTTGGTCCATGCCTGGTGTGAAGTCAACATTTCCCATAATCGGCACCAATGGAGAAGGGAATGAGGATAGGCCCCTATGCAGGCCCACCCAACCCCACACTTCCATAGAGGCACTCTTGACAGGGGAGGAGTAAAGTATCCATGGCCTGTTGACCTATCTGTTGACCAGGAAGGGTTCCCTAGCGGTATGAGTACAGCGCCAGGACACTCAGGAGTATCAGTGCGCTTTACAAGTACGGCTACATTTACATTTAGGAAGGGGATGTTTGGCAAGGGCTGTCCCTTTACTGCACGATCCAAAGAGAGACAATGCTTCTCAGATTCCTCCCTGCTCCACTCCACCAAGTCTCAGAGTTGCGACATTTGGGGGTCTGTAGCTTTATTCTCTCCGCATTTGGAGATGTCCCTCAGCCAAGACAAAGTGGTTCATTTCCTTTGTAAGGATTGTATCATGCATGTGGAAGGTGTCACTGGTAGAGCCTAGATTAAAAACAAGATCTTGGGCAAAACGGTCATCTTAAGGGCTGCCAGCTGGCCTAGCCAGGAAAGCCATTAGTTTTTCCACTCAGCTAGATCTTCCTTAATTTGACAAAGTAAGTTCTTGTAATTAAGGCACACAGTAGTTCAGACTGAAGATGTGCTGATTCACCAGAGCAGCTTTTCGTGAGGGGAACGGCTTTATCTTCATTTAACCCGGCTCAGTCTTCACCCTAGCTGTGAGGGGAACGGCGCAAAGCTCCACCTACCATTCCTTTTCCGGAGCCCAGGACACACCATGCCGTGAGGAGAATGGCCCGCGAGGGGGACTCCAAGTTCCAGTAGGTGCTTGGTGGTGCAGGTTGATTGCGTCACTGCAGCGCGCACCCGGAGCCCTTTAAAAATCAATCAGCTCTCCCGCAGCGCAGCACGCGGCCGGGCGGAGCCAAGGCCAAGGGCAGGCCCGTCCTTGCCCGTCACGGGCCGAAAGAGGCTGGGCTGGTGCCTTCCCCATAACATCGTCAGAACTTTGTAAAGTTCGCTTTATTGCCCGGACATTTGCCACCGACAAAAGGAGGAGGTGAGGACAAGCCTAAGGTGTTTATTTGCAGTCTCTTGTTTTTGTTTTGTCGGGTGGAGAACATAGGCCAGCTCGGTCTGGGTATTATTTTGCCCGGAAAGACATGGAGGACTTGGGTTAGTACTCTCCTAATTTCTCTTAAGGCTCTGGACTGTATGGACCGCCCTCTTGGTACTGGGCCTGCTTACTTGGTTCTTTTAATCACCTGGCAGGATGAGTAAGCGGAAGGCAAAGGATGACAGGGTGGGGGGGGAGTGTAAAGGGGACATTAGATGCATTCTTATTGAGGGCCGAGTCTCTATTAGTGCATGAGATTCAGTTGGCCGAGAAGAGACTTTCACTGGACTCAGTTGTGTCGCAGAAGAGGTCTTCAATGGGGGGCCACGGCCAGGTCGCCTAATGTCGGTAACCTAGTAGCCCAAGATAATGATAATGGCGATCATACCATAATTAGTATGAACCCCGCAACGTTATTACCACAGACGGTGGGATCATTAACTCAAACAACCGAGCTATCACAAGAAGTTCTTTGTATGACAGATATAGTTGTAGAAGAGAGTGAGGAGGGCTGTGGCCCATAGCCGGAACTAGCATGTGGGGCAGGCCAGGCAGAGGGAGACCCTTCTTTTGTCATGACACCGAAGAGGAGTGAAATTGTCATGAGGGAAGGCGGGGAGGTGGTCACCCGGTCCAAAAGGGTATTATTAGATAGACGCAAGACAAGTAGGGCCGTCACCCCCCAACTGGCCACATGGCAATAGTAAAGCAAATTCGAGGGGTGGGGCGTCATACTGTTAATAGTAAATCTAAGCAGAAAGGAGCTCCAAACCTGGCTAGGCCTAAAGCCACAGATGGTTCCGCACGGAACCCCCAGTGCACAAATTGTAGAGAGGCTTAAAAAGTGGGAGGGGTGGACTCGGAATTGTGGTCCTGGTTGAAAACAATGTTTATCACCCATCTAGGGCCCATACATGAGAAAATGACATCAATCGAAGAGAAAATGTCCCTGCTGATTACACAGAATAGCAATCAAATAAATGTGGCCACGGTGCATATAGCAAACAGCCCGGGGGCATTAGATGTTCCCAGCCCGTTAAGGGTTGCCTTGCCTGTAGAGAGAAACAAGGGTATGACACATGTGTGTGAACACCGGAAGGGAATAAAAGGGTGTAGCTAAAGAGAAACTGGTGGGGTCTGGGGACGGAAATGCCCCTAGTTTAAGAGGTGCTGCGGGAGATACTAGGCATAGGAGAGTGGGTCCCGCAGTTCAGAGTCCGAACATAGGCTCGGAAAACACATGGGGCATAGGAGGTAGAGCTATCGCACCACAGGATACTGTGCCCGCCCAAGATGACTCCGTTAGGTGTACTGCAGCTTTGCCGGTTCTAGACCTTTTGCCGGCAGCTTGCCCATACACTAGTTGAACAGAAATGTACATTTTAACATCGCAAACCACAGGCACATATTAATGGCGAGAAGTGTGTCCTGGATTGGTTGTAGTAGGAAGTGCATCCCTGGAGGCACCGTGATTTTAAATTTTAGGTTCCTAGGGTTGGTATATGACCTCCTCCTTACCGACTTACCCAACGCAAGGGGTCCCTCCAGGAAGAGGGTTGTTCAACTATCAAAATGTTACCACTGGCGTTCTTCCATAGGGACATGATGGGAGCAAACATTAATGACAACCAGAGAGATCAAGTTGGACGTGTCCAAGGGGTCCCTCTGTTCAGTTATTCAACCAGTATGCTCCCCTTGTAAACGTCTTAGCCCTAGACGACATTGATTGACGCGTAAGGAGCATCCCTACTGGGGATGACCACAGACTGGTTGATGTTTCTCTCAATATAGCTACGGGAGGGATATCAATGTCACAGGCCAAGGAGCCTATTTCCCCGTCTTTCTCAGGAGACTGTAGTGGGCCTGCCATTGAAGGGAATACCCAAGTAACCATTGTTCTCCCCAGTACTATTGAGATTATCTCATGGAACATAGCGGGGCTCTCATCTAAATTATCCAATAACGAATGGCTATCTTACGTCAAGAATTTCCAGGTCACTTGCCTCCAGGAGACATGGGAAACGGACAGTGACACGCTCTCTGTGGAGGATTACAAAATGTTTTTTGTACTAGCACGCAAGGGCGTGGCGTGGGAAGAGCAAGCGGAGGCCTGATCACATACGTGGATTTAAGGCTCCAGGGGAGGTGGGATGATTTGGGCTGGGACTCAGATTTTTTGCAGGGGATTAGATTGTGCATGAGGGGTCACAAGTTCATTTTTATTAATTTTTATAATGCTGTTTTAATGGGTCGACCCACAATAAGACTGAAAGCACTGGAGAGCAGGCTAGCAGAGAAAAATGACCAGGGGGAACGGGCGCACCAGTTGGTGTTACTTGATGATTTTAACTGTCACCTGTGCCCAAATGTGAAACCTAGAAGGGGAAATGGTCTTCCTGCCCACTGGAAGAGGGCCCGCATGTAGAGCACACAAGAAAGGGAAATGAGATAAATAAGGTGCTAGGAACTTATGCCCTCACATATACTATGGACCTGATTAAAATAGGGGAGAATGGCCTAGTCCACCCAACCTTTAAAGGTAGAGGCTGTGAATCTTTTATTGATTTTATTTTTGTTACCTACATGTTTAGGGTTTGAGATACAATTAAGCATCTTTAGCGACCATAACCCTTTGGTCATGTCGCTAAGGGACCCATGCTCAACTAAGCTTCAGGCCAGTATGGGTGAGAGCGGCGTAATAACAGCTACTAATCAAGGGAGGAGGCTCAGATGGTCTCAGGCGGATGGTGATGCCTTTTATAGAGCCTTACTGGCGGATAAACAACAGCCTGTATGGAAGTGCTTGAACCCTATGTGGGACGGGGCAGAACTGGTTAAAGCCTTTGAAGGCGTTACCAAGCATATTGACAGTCTACTTAGGACTAAATCTACCAAAAAAGGAAAGGATGGCTATAGGTGGTTTGACCACGACTGCTCTCATGCCTCACAAGAACTGAAGTTAGCTTTAAAAGCAGTCCCAAGGGACAAGAAAAGGGTGACCATATGTTGGGGACTCTATAAACAGGCAGTAAAGCAACTCAAAACCTCCTTGCAACAGCAGGCGTAGGAGAATTTGAGGGAAGCGGTTGAGTCAAAAAATATGACCGCGTTTTAGAAGGTTATTAATGACCCGTGCTTCCAAGATGCCAACAAACCTAAGATAGCAAACCACATCCTGCCTGAATCTTGGTATGGGCACTTTAATGGCCTATACAACCACGGCATGACAGAGGACCCTATAGTAGCCGAGGAAGGGGGCGCGACTGCGGTACATATAACATTTATTTATTTATTTATTTGGTTTCTTATATAGCGCAGGAATCGACCCCGGTCGGGGTATCTCCGCGCTTTGCTCGCCAAGATGGGGAAAGGAGGACTTTGCAAGTGAGCTTTGGTCTTGGTAGCTAACCAAGGCCAGTTATTCCTCTTGGAACAGGTTGGTTTTAAGCATTTTCCTAAAGGATAGATGGTTGGAAATTTGCCTGAGACTGAAGGGCAGTTTATTCCACAGGGTCGGCTCCACAAGGGAGGAAGCACGGCCACCTTGTCTGGTCTTTTTAATAAGAGGGGGTTTTAATAGCAATTGATTGCTTGAGCGCAGAGATCGATCTGGTTTATAAAGTTGTAGCTTTTGAGTCAGATAATTGGGGCCATTTCCGAACAGGCACTTATGAACGGTACAACAGATTTTAAATTTGACACGTTGCCGTATTGGGAGCCAGTGAAGTTCTCTTAATAGGGGCCTGGAAGGGGTTTTTGTGGGGGCGTTCAGAATCAGTCTTGCCGCTGTATTCTGGACCACCTGTAGCCGATTTATGGCATCCTCGTTAGCTAATATCAGGAGCCCATTACAATAGTCTAATCGACTTATCACCAGGGTCTGTACAAGGGTCTTTCTATAGGTATCTGGCAAGAAAGGGAAGACTCGCCTCAACAGGCAAATGGTGTGGAAACACGCTCCAGCGATCACATTCGCGTGTTCTTTTAGAGTTAGCTTTTGGTCTAACTTCACCCCCAGATTTTTAACAGTCGATTTTGGGGAGGGCACTGGTCCTAAGTCCAGGGGCCACCAGTCGGGGGACCAGAGTATAGTAGCTTTCCCAAAGAGCATTACCTCTGTCTTCCCGACATTACATTGGAGACGGTTGGAAGCCATCCAATGCGAAACAGCCCTCATACCTTCAGCAAAATTTTCCCTAACATTAGAGTTAAGGGAGTGGAAAGGGTAGAGAAGTTGGGTATCATCGGCGTAGGACACCGGTGTGAATCCATACTTCCTCACAATTTCAGCAAGGGGGGCCACGTACACATTAAACAATGTGGGGCTTAGGCATGAGCCCTGTGGCACCCCCTTCGTGAGCGCCCTAGAGATGGAACGATAGGGGCCCAAGCTGACAGATTGTGAGCGTCCGGAGAGGAAACTCTCCAACCAAGAAAGGGCTTGTCCTCCAATGCCCACTCCCTGCAAACGGCTCAGAAGAATCTTATGGGACACAGTATCAAAAGCGGCCGACAGGTCTAACAGCACCAGAATCATCGAGCCTCCTCTATCCTGTGACATCTTGATGTTATCGGTCACGGAGAGGAGTGCTGATTCGGTGCTGTAGTTGGGCCTGAACTCAGATTGTGAGTGGTCCAGGCCCCCTGTCGCCTCTATGAAACTGGAAATGTGGGTGTTGACATGTTTCTTAGCCAGTTTGCTCAGGAGGGGCAGAAGAGAGATGGGACGGAGATTGGAGAGTTCCGTCCAAGGGGAGGTGGAGTTTTTACGTATAGGATTCACTACTGCCTCTTTCCATTGCTGAGGGAGTTTTCCTTTCTTTGAAAGAGAGGTTCAGGATTTTACGAATGATAGGGCAAAGTGTCGTGCTCAGATTGTTCATCAATCTGGCAGGAAGAAGGTCAAGGGAGGAGCCAGTTTTTATATTGTTGAGTAGTAATTTTATGTCATTGTCAGTGGCTTCGGGGATGTCAAGCAAGGTGTCTGTATAAGTATTTATGCAAGGGACACTAGAGTCCTCAATATTATTGGGGTGTTTGGCCAAAATTTTATTGTAGATAGTGTCAATCTTATCCTCAAAAAATTGGGAAATATTATTACACAACTCTTGAGAGAATGTGTCGGGGCTTTCACATGCCGAAGGATTAGTAAAAGTTTGGAGAATTTTATATAGTTCTCTAGTTGAGTTGCCAGCTTCATCTATCTGGGATATAAGGCAGGTTTTTCTTGCCTTTTTTATATTCTTATAATAGGTGGATATTGCCTGCTGGTAAAGCTCCTTACTGTCACTGGAGTGATTCTTCCTCCATAGTTTTTCCAACTTTCTACACCTTTGTTCTCCTTGGGCGAGATAAAGGCGGGCATTGAGGGTCTGACAAGGAACAAGGCCTCGGGGCCTGATGGGGTCCCGCCTGATCTTTTCTTGAGTCAGGTACATTTGTGGGCACCTATATTGACTAGGGTTATTAATGTTGCAGTAGATTCGGGTATGCCTGCATCCTGGTCCACAGCCATAATTGTACCCATTTATAAAAAAGGGAAATAGGGACAGTCCATTGTGCTACGGTCCCATTTCCCTTATTGATGTGACAGTGAAAGTTTTAGGTAGGGCTGTCCTCAACCAACTATTGGACTGGGCGGAGGAAAACCATATAATTACTCACACTCAGTATGGGTTTAGGTTAGGATGTTCAACGGCCGATCAATGCCTCAATTTGTATCTATTGACAGCCAAGTACACTGTTGCCAGACAGGAGACTGTGTATTTGGCTTTCATGGACTTGATGGCAGCTTTCGACTGTGTGAACCACAAGAAATTGTGGGAACTCATGGAGGCTCTTGGCGTGGATCCGGGTTTAGAAAATATCCTAAGAGCTCAACGTTGGAGCACTTCCGCCCAGGTCAGATACAATGAGGAGGGAAGCATGACTGACCAATTCCCATGCTCCAGGGGGGTAAGACAGGGTTGCATTTTGGCACCTTTCTTATTCACCCTGTATATAAATGGCCTGGAGCAGGCGTTAGAAGCTCAGGGGGTGGACTCGCCAACGATAAGAACAAGAGGGGTCTCCGTTCTGCTCTATGCAGACGACGCGGTACTTCTTGCGCGGACCCCTCGAGGCCTACAATGCCTGATAGATGGATTTGTCCATTTTATGGAGAGTCTAGACTTGTCTGCTAACCTTTCCAAATCATATATTATGGAGGTGAGGAAAATTCAGAGAAAGAAATACAAATATATGATCAGCGCGCATTGCCTGGAAAAAGTCCAGACCTTCTCATACCTGGGGATTTTATTTGATACCTGCCTTTGTTTTAAAGCCTTGGTAGAGGAGAAAGGTCGCACCTTAACTAGCTGTTCCGGCGCTATTATGAACTTTGCACGTAGGTTGGGTCGTTGGTCACCGGAACAAATTCTGAGACTCTAGAATTTGCTGTGCTGTGCCAAAATACTTTATGGTAGTGAGGTCTGGGGCTTTACTAATGAGCAAATTCTCCACACTGAAGAGAACAAATACCTGCGGCGACTGCTGAAAGTCCCGCAGAGTACCTCATCCTTTATTACCCATGAGGAATTGGGTGTTGTCACATCAGAGACAGGATAGAATTAAAACCTATTACCTGTTGTGTCAAGATTTGGACAAACCCAGAGACCACACTAACCAGGGAGATTATAATGGATTGCATTGCACGTGACCAGGGGAGGAACATCCCATGGCTGAAATACGTGAGGGAAACCCTGTCAGTCCTGGGTTCTGCAGATTTCTTTAACCACCCCACAAAATTGTTACCCCAGGATATGCCCATGTTAAGGTGGAATTCCTGAAACACACGGAGTCCCGTAGGGAAGACAGCGAGGTGAACAAACCCTCTGTGAGAGCGCACCTTTTGACTAAATCCTGCTTGGGCATTGAGCCTTACTTTTATCCACAATGCCCAAGACAGATTTTTTTAATGACACGCTTCAGACTAAACCTATTACATCATAGTCTAGCGGTGCCGGCAGGTTACACTAAAACTATAGAGTTGAAGGGCCCGTGTGGCTGCGACCAACGGTCTCCGCAGGATACCCTTCACTTTGTTTTACTGTGTCCCTACGATGTGTACCCCAGGAAGCTATTTTGAAAAAACAATGGTTTTAAGCAGGCTAAGGTGGCCCTATTGTTTTTGAAGCTGTCCACAGAGGTTTTAACTCTTTGTTGCACTGTAAACATTTTAAGGTCGGCAATGCGACTTAGAAATGCTAGAGGTGAGGAGTGATTATATCAACTCTAGTATCGGTAGGTAAAAGGTTCCAGTAATGAATTGTGTGGGTGAGGGCACCCTCAAAATAAATGACTATTTATTGTGTTCCCTGTTAGGAGGCGGTATCTTGCATGTGTCATCATTTTATCCAAGGATGCCACTTCTCTTAAACCCAAGATATTTATTAATTATCTGTATAAGAATGATGGTAGAGAAGGTTTTTTTTTAGCAATTGTCTTGTATATGTACTTTGGGGTTGATCACTGGATCACCAGCCCTCTCTAAAGATGACGTTATAGGAGCACTATCGAAACGGATGTGTTGGGCTGCACATGACCACAACATTGTTAATATACTTATGTTTCACAAAGTGGAAGCTGAGAGAATCATTTGTAATAAATATAATAGCATCTGTATGTTTACTGTTCACATATTAGATGCTCCATTGCCATCTATTTGTGTTTTTCAGCCCTGAGGATTCGCAATAGCGATGAAACACGTGTCGGCTGGCTGTTTTACTTAATAAAGGACTCCACCGGACTACTCTCCCACTGGAGATTCCTACATTTCTCTGCCGCTTTGTACATCATTTATTTGTCTGTTTATCACTGAACATTGTTTTACTCCTGAGTGCATTGGGTATACTTGTAATACGTTGGGGTTGGTCTTATTGTGATATTTTGATTGTGTTATTTGAATGTTTTTTTTATAAATTGCACTTTTATGGTATTGTATTGATGCCGAATAAAGTATATTGATGATGATGATGGTGACTGAAGATGTTAATTGGATCCCTAGGGTAGGGACCCATTGAATTGGATATTGACCTGGAAGTAAAGCAACTGTTGTCGGGGATACTGAGAGATTAAGGACATGTGATTTGTGGACATTTACACAAAATCTTGCCACCACCGAAGGTCTTTAACTCGGTCAAAAAGGCCATAAGGGCGATAAGCGTATTATCCAGCACCACCAGCACATCATCTGCGTAGAGACTGATGGTGTGCTCTTCACCGCCAAACGGGACACCAGTAATATCAGGGTTTTCGTAAACGTGCTGGCCTGTGGGCTCCATTTAGAGGACAAATAGCAGAGGGGAAGGGGGCACCCATGACATGTACCCCAACCAATTTGGAAGGGGGCCGAAGTTTGCTTTCACCAAAGCTGTCACGTTGGGGACGGCCATAGTTACTGTGGGCCCGATTCACAGAACTAACTTAAGACAAAATCCTAAACTTTCTACTTCTGGTATTCACAGAAGTTAGGATTTTGTCTTAAATTTGTCTTAAGACAGACTTAAGAAAGACTTAAGTTAGAATTTTGTCTTAAATCTGTTTTAACACAAAATCCTAACTTCTGTGAATACCAAAAGTAGTAAGTTTATGATTTTGTCTTAAGTTAGTTCTGTGAATCGGGCCCTAAGGATCCATGTGCGGAAACGGTCACCTACGCGAAAATGGAACTAATAATTGTTAATTCATGTAGAGTGCAAGTATGAAAAAGAGATTAATAAGAGGCGGGAAATAATGGACCGATCAGAATATTGCCAAGTCATGAAATCTGAATGCAATGCAGAAAGCACTTAATTTGTTTCTGTGTTGACATTTGGCATGAGTTCAAAGCACAATTGATAAATATGTCAGTCGTGCATAAGAAGCTAACTTTGCACACTTAAATGAACTTAAACGAATTCAGAGAACTATTTCATACAACTTTGGAACGTAGAAGAATTATGTCTGTTCAAATTACGAGTCTGTCTTCTATGACCCTCACATTGTAGTTATCAAGTGTTACGGACCAAAAAATGTGTTAAAAGAGATTGTAAAACGTTATTGAATTGTTAGTGAGCAAGCCTGCTGGTCAGGCGAAACGCGTCCAATAGTGGCTGATGGATAAAGAATTTTGGCTCTTCACACGTCGTTGTCATCCTTGGTTGTACAAGGTTGCTGACTAATATGGAAAGGACCATGCTTGGGAGGTCCCAATCGATGACGCGCCCTCTGGTCAGGAGCAGCGGAGGGAATACCCTAGCAGTTGTGCCTAAAATGTATATATATCTATATATTGATATGATGTAATATGTGACATCATCAGCAGTGGATTGCGGGCGCGTGAGTTATAGTGAGTCCAACTAACTATAACGTGGGAATTTCAATGGTTTTGTATGAGTAAAATGTTCAGCTAACTATAACTGGTGTGAAACCTATGTTTTTTTCTGTGAATTTCAAAGGTTTTTTAAATGCTAATTCCTAACTATAACGATTGTGAAACCTATGTTTTTTTTGGTGAATTTCAAAGGTTTTTTAAATGCTAATTCCTAACTATAACGATTGTGAAACCTATGGTTTTTTCAGTGAATTTCAAAGGTTTTTTAAAAGCTATTTCCTTGCTATATCGAGTTTGTAACCTACGATTTTTAAAGTGAATTATTACGTTTTTTTAGTAGCTGTTTTTATAACTATTAATTATTATATTTTTTATATATATATATTTTTTTTCTAAAAATAATTTTTCAATATATTTTTCATGTGTTTTTTTTTAATCATTTTGCCTCGGAGCGCTCACGGTGCGCGCACCGGTAAGCGCACCCGTAAACGTAGCGAGAGCGCTATTCCCCCGGAAAAAAAAGTATGTATTTAAAGTAAATAATAATGCAAGACATTCAGTGGCATACTTATAAAAGTAGTATTTTTGATTTTAAATAACCGTATTTTAACTTTAAACGCATTTCCTAAAATCTAACAAAACGTCATTCAGGCGCGCCGCGTAAGCGCCCCCGGAAGCGCCTACGTACGTACTGCGGAAGCGCTCCCGGAAGCGCTCCGGTGTGCGAAGCGTAAGCGCGTCAAGTCATATGACCTTAAAATAACACTTTTCATTGGTTGTTAACAGTTTTTTTTACAACTAATGAAAACCCCACCCATTTCCTTCACTACCTCTTTCACTTTGGAGAGAGCAAGACCTATTCCGTTCTTCTCTTCAATTCTTTGCAAAGAATGGCTGCAAGACCACCAAGCAGCAGTGATGACTCTGATGAGTTTCTCCAGGAGGACCCTCCTCAGCCAAAAGTGAAGGAGCACTTCATCTGGAAATTTTTTACAATTCCAGAAGGGGAGAAGAAGGTAAATGCTCCTAAGGTGGAGTGCAAAATTTGCCACACTGTTCTTTCTCGTGGTGACTGCACCAAAAAATATAGTTTTGGGAAGTCTACCATTATAAGGAGCAGCGCAAGTAAGACGCTGGGCAGTGTGATAGTGTAACCTGCTATTTTAAAAAACTGTTTTGTGTTATTTTATCCTTTCAGAAGCGTGTCACTAATTTTAAATTTACTGCTGGTGGGAAGCTTGATTTGTTTAGGGGGATATAGACATTGTTGGGCTGATTGTACTAACCCCTTGCAGTGTCCCGGTCCGTCCCCGTTCCGCCACGGCTTTTGTGTGCCGATTGAGCGGAGGGATGCGACTCCTCCCCCAGCCAGCATTCAGAGTTAAAAGCCACACCTGATCCCGCCGCGCTTGGTGAGAGCAGCGCGAGTAAGACGCTGGGCAGTGTGATAGTGAAACCTGCTATTTTAAAAAACTGTTTTGTGTTATTTTATCCTTTCAGAAGCGTGTCACTAATTTTAAATTTACTGCTGGTGGGAAGCTTGATTTGTTTAGGGGGATATAGACATTGTTGGGCTAATTGTACTAACCCCTTGCAGTGTCCCGGCCCGTCCCCGTTCTGCCACGGCTTTTGTGTGCCGATTGAGCGGAGGGACGCGACTCCTCCCCCAGCCAGCATTCAGAGTTAAAAGCCACACCTGATCCCGCCGCGCTTGGTGAGAGCAGCGCGAGTAAGACGCTGGGCAGTGTGATAGTGAAACCTGCTATTTTAAAAAACTGTTTTGTGTTATTTTATCCTTTCAGAAGCGTGTCACTAATTTTAAATTTACTGCTGGTGGGAAGCTTGATCTGTTTAGGGGGATATAGACATTGTTGGGCTGATTGTACTAACCCCTTGCAGTGTCCCGGTCCGTCCCCGTTCCGCCACGGCTTTTGTGTGCCGATTGAGCGGAGGGACGCGACTCCTCCCCCAGCCAGCATTCAGAGTTAAAAGCCACACCTGATCCCGCCGCGCTTGGTGAGAGCAGCGCGAGTAAGACGCTGGGCAGTGTGATAGTGAAACCTGCTATTTTAAAAACTGTTTTGTGTTATTTTATCCTTTCAGAAGCGTGTCACTAATTTTAAATTTACTGCTGGTGGGAAGCTTGATTTGTTTAGGGGGATATAGACATTGTTGGGCTGATTGTACTAACCCCTTGCAGTGTCCCGGTCTGTCCCCGTTCCGCCACGGCTTTTGTGTGCCGATTGAGCGGAGGGACGCGACTCCTCCCCTAGCCAGCATTCAGAGTTAAAAGCCACACCTGATCCCGCCGCGCTTGGTGAGAGCAGCGCGAGTAAGACGCTGGGCAGTGTGCTAGTGAAACCTGCTATTTTAAAAAACTGTTTTGTGTTATTTTATCCTTTCAGAAGCGTGTCACTAATTTTAAATTTACTGCTGGTGGGAAGCTTGATTTGTTTAGGGGGATATAGACATTGTTGGGCTGATTGTACTAACCCCTTGCAGTGTCCCGGTCCGTCCCCGTTCCGCCTCGGCTTTTGTGTGCCGATTGAGCGGAGGGACGCGACTCCTCCCCCAGCCAGCATCACTTCCGGGCCAGTCCCTACTTGTGGCGATGTGCTTCCGGCCGCGCAGCGGACGAGCGCAGCGGGCGCGACGATGGCGCGCCGACGTCGCGCCTAAGTCTAGCCCGTCTGCGCCCGTCCGCGGCCGGACTGCGGCCAAGGCCAAGCATGCTGCCCCAGCGGGGTCGGATCCCGATAGGATTGTCTGGTCGAGGCAAGATCTAATGGCCATTAACCGAGGGGGGCCTTGTAAAACTCACTCCCTTGTGGAGGCCACGCTCCCACTTATTTGCTCGGAATGCGGTAATGCGTGGGTCAGGGCCGCTTCTCCTTCTAAGCAGACTCCAGGGGCTACGTTCGCCCAAGTAGCTAGAGGTCTCAGAGCGGGACTTGTGAATTGTAGATCATTGCCTCAACACAGCATTGACATCTGGCTGCTCCTAGAGAGCCAAGACTGGGACTTGTTGTTTTTAACTGAAACTTGGTTAAATGAACATAATGTGACAGCCATTTTTTTAGCTGTACCGGGCGGGCTTTTCTATGTGCATCTCGAATCGCAAGGATGGCAAGCGCGGGGGTGGGGTGGCAGTAATTTTCAAAGACTGCTTCTCCTTATCTTCCCTAACACCAGTTGTAATCCCAGGAATGGAATGCTTATACTTCTGCCTTCTCCTAAACCCTCAACTAGCCATTGCTGGGATGGTGGTTTATCGTCCCCCGGACTGCGCTGAGAGCAGTACTGCTCGACTTTTAGATGCGATTACGCTGAATGCGCTGAAACACGAGCACTTCCTGGTTGTGGGAGATTTTAATGTCCACATTGATAAGGATGGCAACACAGCGGCAGAGCACCTGCTGGCAGCAATGAGTGCTGTAAACCTGATGCTCCATAATAAAGGTCCCACACACAGATCTGAGCACACACTGGATTTAATTTTTTCCACATTAGAAAACATAATAGTGGATGATGCTCTTCCAGTAGCATGGTCAGATCATTGGCTCATACCATTCACACTAGTATTAAATGATGTAGCACCTAGAAAAAGCAAACACTTTTATATGAAGAGGCAATGGAAAAATCTTACTCCGGCCATCATGAGTTCGATGCTGTCCCATGATCCGCCTAAGCGTACTATGAGTGCCAGCGCGGATGCCCAGGCACTAAGTAACTGGATTAGCAACATGGTAGAGGCTGTAGCGCCAGCTAAAAGGGTGACAGCGCAGAGATCTTCCCCCACTGCCCCATGGTTCTCAGCTGATCTACGATCGGAAAAAAGAGCCTGTAAGAAACTTGAAAGACAATGGAGATTAGACTATTGCCCTCTAGTAAAAAAACAATTTAAAGAGGCCACCAAGCTGTTTCATAAGCACATTAGGAAAGAAAAAAAGAGCTATTATGCCTCCATTGTTCAACAGGCAGAAAACCCCAGCAAAGAAGTGTTTAAACTGGTTCAATCCTTTCTGAAGCCCCAATGTATTGAAAGGGATATTCCCTCATCTGTAGCACTTTGTGACAAGATCTCCATCTATTTTGATAACAAAATACAGATGGTCTATGACTCCTTTGGCCCGCATAAACCTACGGCCAAGGAGGATAGAGAGAGTGGGGGTCGGCCCCCAGTCTCCTTGAGGAAATTTCATCCAATCCCGTTAGATGAGGCAAGGCAAGAGATTACCCGGTGTAAGTCAGGCTCCCCAGAGGACCCATGTCCACCTAAACTGTGGGATCCATTAGCGGACGCTATCGCACCTATGCTTCAACACATCTGGAACACATCCATAGATACGGTGGAATTTCCGGAGAGTTGGAAGCATGCGACGCTCCTGCCACTAAAGAAGAAGCCAAACGGGGATGCGGAGGATTTAACTAACCTCTGTCCTATCTCTTTGCTGGCAGCTCCCGGGAAAATGCTGGAAAAACTTATTCAACGCCAGCTGAATGCTCATGTCGAATCTAATAATATTCTTCATGAGACTCAGTCCGGGTTCAGACCCGGCTTCAGCACGGAGACGGCGCTGATTGAGGTGGCTGATTCTCTGAGGTGGTCGTTAGATTCAGGAGACTCGGCTATGCTGATGCTCCTGGATCTCTCGGCCGCGTTTGATACGGTGGATCATGCTAGGATGGTCCAACGTTTGGAAGAAATTGGTCTGCAAGATCAGGCACTTGGCTGGATGCAGTCCTATCTGTCAAAACCGCACGCAGAGAGTCACTTTAGGCACATGCGCCTCAAAGCGTAAGCCTCTGAGATGCGGGGTCCCGCAAGGATCTGCCTTAAGCCCCCTTTTGTTTAATGTTTATCTTGCCCCTCTTTTCTCCCTCATTGCCAACTGGGGAGTCACCGCAATATCTTATGCCGATGACACCCAGTTGGTTTTTCCCTACTCAGAGGTTTCAGAAGCGGCATTCGCAAACTTTAAGGGATGCCTTCAGGATGTGGCTTCCTGGATGAATACTAATAAGCTGAAACTGAATCCGGTAAAAACCGAAGTGATCTTCTTTGGCAAAGGCAGTCACCCTCCAGCTGAGCTCTGGTGGCCGATTGAGATGGGTACCCCACCTCCCCCCTCCCAGTGGGCAAAAAATCTGGGGGTCAAGTGGGATGAAAATCTCTCTTTTGTGCCCCAGATCCATCAGGTCACAGGATGCTGCCTGAGCAAAATGAGGAATCTTCGCCCAGTCCTGAAACTTTTGCCTGAGTCTTGCCGGAAAATCGTGATTCATGCCACCATTACATCGAGACTGGATTATGCTAACGGTCTGTACAGCGGTCTCCCAAAATATTTGGTCCAAAGGCTGCAGACGGTGCAAAATGCGGCAGCTAGGCTGCTTAAGCATATTCCTTTTAAAGAGCATATTTCCCCCCATCTTCGAGCCCTGCATTGGCTCCCGATTGCCAGTAGAATAAAATTCAAGATTCTTACTCTGGCCTACAGGTCCCTCTATGGTACCTGCCCTACCTATTTGAGAGCCCGTCTGCCCAGATACACAAAGACCCGCTCCCTCCGCTCAAATGATCAGGTGCTACTGAGTGTGCCACGAATCAAAAGGGCTAGATTGGGCGGCCGGACTTTTTCAGCCAATGTGGCTCGTCTATGGAACTCCCTACCTCCTGAGCTGCGAAAGGCCCAATCAGAAATAAGCTTTAGGAGACAGCTTAAGTCGTGGCTGTTCTCGGTGCCTCGTTAAGCTGCAGACTCCCAGCTAGTTTTCTTGCCATGCCCTCACAGCGCCGGGACGCCTCCTAGTTGAGGCAGCTGTTCGCGCTTTAAAAATGCTAGTATTATTATTATTATTATTATTATTATAAGGCATGTACAAAGAAGGCACCCCCAGAACAATGCCCAGGAGAGTGTCAGGGACCTGGCACGGAATACCCTGAGAGATGGCGCCTCGACTTCCACCGGAGGAGCAACATCATCGGGGAGAGGAAGAGCAGTCGAGCTGATACCCAACATTCAGCCTGTTTTTACTGACATTACCATTAGGTGTAAGCAGTGTGACGAACTGCTTTGTTATGGGGAGCAGAGTATCCTACTAATTGTTCGCAAAAGAGAAGAACACTGCTGCCTTCCCCAGCCCTAATTTTTCCCCTTTTTTTTGCTCCTGTTGAGCAGTTTGGCATTCCCTATTTTTGTTTTTGTTCTGAAAAAAAATAAAAATAAATTAAAAACGTTCGGAAAAAGTAAAAAAATAAATTAAAAAAGAAGAAAAAAAACAGTTCTTTTTAGAACTACCTCCAATTCTCCAAAAAGAGCTATATTCTTTACAAATTCAAAAGGAGTGAGTGAAGTGCAGTGCAGGGAGAGAGGAAAGGAAAATGAGTGAGGGAGCAAAGAAAGGGACGAGAGGGGAAGGTAAGTGAAGTAGGGGGATTGATACAAGGTGAGTGTGGGAGGTGAGTGAGGGGAAGGGGAGTGAACAAGGGGAATGAGAATAAGTGAGGAAAGCGGAGTAAGGGAACAGGGGTGAGGAAGGGTAAGAGAAGAGCAGTGAGGTTGAGGAAAGAGTGGTGATAGAGAGTGGATAAAGGCAAGTGAGCGTGAGAAAAGGGGAGTGAGGGAGTGAGGAGACAGAGGAAGTGAAGGAAAGAGTGAGAGAAGAGGACTGAGTGAGGGAGCAAAGAAAGATAAGTGAGGGAGTGTGGCTGAGTTATAGGGAGTGAGCGTAACAGAAGAGGAGTTAGAGACTAAGAGGACGGAGAGAATGGGGGTAACCGAGAGAGAGCGAGGGAAGGGGAGTGAGTAAGTAAGAGGACAGAGGGATTGAGAGAAGGAGTTACTGAAGTGGAGTAAGGAGAGTAACAGAAGGGAAAAGAGTGAAGGAGCGAAGGAAGGGAAGAGACAGGAAGGGAAGTAAAACAGGAGAGCTGAAAGAAAGTGAGTGTGGGAGTGTGGCTGAGTTATAGGGAGTGAGTGTGACAGAAGAGGAGTGAGAGACTAAGAGGATGGAGAGAATGAGGCTAACAGAGAGAGAATGAGGGAAGGGAAGTGTAGAAGTAAGAGGACAAAGGGAGTAAGAGAAGAAGTTAGTGAAGTGGAGTAAGGAGAGTAACAGAAGGGAAAAGAGTGAAGCAGCGAAGGAAGGGAAGAGACAGGAAGGGAAGTAAAACAGGAGAGCTATAAGAAAGTGAGTGTGGGAGTGTGGCTGAGTTATAGGGAGTGAGCGTGACAGAAGAGGAATGAGAGACTAAGAGGACGGAGAGAATGAGGCTAACAGAGAGAGAAAGAGGGAAGGGAAGTGTAGAAGTAAGAGGACAAAGGGAGAAAGAGAAGGAGTTAGTGAAGTGGAGTAAGGAGAGTAAGGGAAGGGAAAAGAGTGAAGGAGTGAAGGAAGGGAAGAGAGAGGAAGGAAAGTAAAGGAGAAGGTCTGAAAGAAGGTGAGTGTGGGAGTATGGCTGAGTTATAGGGAGTGAGCGTGACAGAAGAGGAGTGAGAGACTAAGAGGACGGAGAGAATGAGGCTAACAGAGAGAGAATGAGGGAAGAGAAGTGTAGAAGAGGACAGAGGGAGTAAGAGAAGGAGTAAGTGAAGTGGATTAGGGAAAGTAAGGGAAGGGAAAAGAGTGAAGGAGTGAAGGAAGGGAAGAGAGAGGAAGGGAAGTAAAACAGGAGAGCTGAAAGAAAGTGAGTGTGGGAGTGTGGCTGAGTTATAGTGTGGCTGAGTCAAAATTCTTACCACACAAATTCAAAACCAAACTGCACATTTTAATTGGTTGTACATTTCAACACTTTTAAACTCACATAATATTCACCCATCCCCCCAGTGCTCATTCACCCTGTTACCATGGTAACTCCCACCTAACTCAGCACACAGTTGAAAAGTTCATCATACTATGTTGCAAAAGAATCCAGCAAGGGTGTTTGACCTCTCAATGTACTAGCTAATCGTCTGCAATGTTTCTTTCAATGACTTTTTCTCAACCATTAAAATGACTTCTTTCAAAAAACAAAAGAATGCACCCTAATTTTCAGTGGTGAATTTTAAGAAACCACCAATCATTTCTTGTTTTTCAAATGCACTGAATCTCAACCACGTTTTTTCATATTTCCTACTTTGAAACTGCCATTTCATTTCCACAACTCATCTGAATACAAGCACATCTACCTTCAAGATGCCAAAAGTCTGGTTTGTGGGTCATAGCTTTGTCTACTGGAGTGAAAAATGTGCAAGTAACAGAGGTATTTACAACCTTGATTTACCAAATGTGGACATTGTATGGATTGGACAGAGAGGATTGAGAAGTCACCAATTGATACCATTGGTAAAATCCTTTATGCATCTACCACACCCTGACCTCATAATTGTGCACTGTGGGGGAAATTACCTGGGCACTTTGACTGGGGTAGGTCTGGAAATGCTTTTAAAGGACATCTTAGGGCAATTGATGTCACTTTTTCCAAAAACTGCCTTGGTATTTTCTAATATATGCCAAAGGCATAAATGGAACTTGTCCAACCAATTTTGTCCACAGATTGAGAAAACAAGGAAACATGTGAATAAATCTGTTTCTGCTTTCCTCAGAGACTATGGTTTGGGTTCCATAGACCACAACAACTTGCGTTACAACATGCAAGGCATCTATAGGAGAGATGGTGCACATTTTACAGATGAGAGGGAATAGAGTCTTCCTCTTGAATTTGAGACTCTGCATTGGTACCTACTTGTAGGTACAAAAAACACCCACATAACACAACAGCTCTTTTCAGAGCTACCCTACCTCTAAGCACTCTAAATTATTTTTTTACTATAATTTTTTACACTGTTTTTCCCTGTGGTGCGCTCAGGGTGCGCGTACCGGGAAGCGCACATGGGAATGCACCCAGCGCTTACCCTGCGAAAAAAAAAAAAAAGTTTTTTTGCCCTTCAGGGTCCTTCTAGGCCCCCCTCAGAAAACCTAGGGGATCAGGGGGTGTCTACCCTGCCCCCTTTTATTCATTTCCCCCTTTTTAATTTCACCTCTTGTGTCTCGATTCTACCGAGACACAAGATGGCGGACTCTCCGGACTGTTCAGCTTTCCGCTCACGCACACCCCCATGCTACATTTTTGGTATTGGGTGATTTTAATCTCTGGCCCTCCGGCCCTCAAGATCTGACCTATGGAGAACTTTGCCAAGCGTGTAGTAATATTCAACTTGTACAGTTGGTCTTGTCACCTACTCACGCGAAGGGGCATACTCTAGACCTGGTATTTGCCGAGAAGGAGCTGGTTGTAGTGGAAGAGGTCGTGGATCAGTGCTGGACCGACCATTCACTGATTATTATGTCTATTGTTTTGCCTGCTCTGTTAAAACCAAGCAAACCGGGCGGCACTAAGTTCAACCGACAATGGTCTCGCCTACTTAGGGAGCCGACTCGACCACATTACTGCCCAGGACTTTTTTGGTGGAGGATAGTGTGGCTAAGAGCTATGCAGTCCTTTGCCAGCAAATCTTGACATCATTGGACGAGTTGGCCCCTTTACGAAGGGTGAGGGACAGACCTAGAGGAGCCAATGCCTGGTTTATTGACGATCTTGGACAGTACAAGCTTCGTTGTAAACAGGCGGAGCGTACCTGGAGGAGAGGGTATAAGGAGCTGGATAGGGCAGCGTATAAAGTGGCCCTGCAGGAATATAAGGTCCAGCTAAGGAGCACCTTGGCGAAGGCTCCTAATAAATCACAGACCTTGTTTAAGCTGGTTAATAATCTATCTAACCCGTCCTGTACAGTACCAGCCTTCCCGGCTTCCCAGGAACTATGTGATTCTCTGGCCCTCGCGTTCGAGGAGAAAATTAGGAACATCCTGAATGGACTCATGGTATCCGGACAGTCTGCGCCGTCTTTATCTCCCCCTTCGGAATTCCCCTGCTATTCGGAATCCGAATGGGACGACAACAAGGAAGAGTCCTCCCAGCTGTCCTGTTTTCCTATTCCGTCGTTGGAGGAATTCTGCGTCTTGGCCAACTGCGTTTCCTCAGGTTCACCGCTTGACCCAATGCCACACAAGATCTGGAAGGCTTTCCAAGATGAGTTGTTTCCTCCGCTCTATTCCATCTGCTGCCAGTCGCTGACCACAGCATCAGTCCCAGACAGTTGGAAGTTGGCAATAGTAACACCACTGCTAAAAAAGGCTACTCTGGACCCTCTATGCTCGGCCAACTATAGGCCCATTTCGTTCCTACCATTTGCAATAAAAATTATCGAGAAGTGGGTCACGAGAGCCTTGTCCAACTTCCTGAAAACAAACTCCTGTCTGGATGCAGCCCAATTTGGCTTCAGACCGGCCCATGGCACCGAGACCGCATTGGTTACCGTGTTGGACGATCTACGAACGCGTGTCGACAGGGGAAAGTCAGCATTTTTAGTGCTGCTTGACATGTTGGCCGCGTTCGACACGGTGGACCATGAGGTTCTATTGGGTCGCCTTCGGAGCGTGGGAATAACTGGTCTGGCCTTAAGTTGGTTAACATCTTATCTCTGCAACAGACAGCAAGCTGTGGCGTTACCACCTTTTCGATCAGCCACACGACAGGTGAACCAAGGTGTCCCCCAAGGATCGGCGGTTAGTCCGATCCTTTTTAACTTATATCTCCGACCCCTGGTAGATCTGATAAAGTCATTTGGCATATCAGTCATCAATTATGCCGATGACACTCAATTGATTTTTTCATTTGAGGGTACTGAGATAGTTTCGAGGGACACCTTCCACCGTTGTATGTCGGCTACAGCAGAGTGACTGCGAGCTAATTCATTCCAATTCAATGGGTCAAAAACGGAGGTACTCCACTGCTCCCTAGACCAACTCCCCCGTGCGCTACCGGATGACTTTTGGCCAACTTCCATTCCGGGCTCGGTGGAGGCCGCAGAATCGGCTCGTAACTTGGGAGTTCTGTTTGAACCTAACTAACAGCTTGATGCCTCTGTAAATAGGACTGCAGCGACCTGTATGGGCCTGCTTCGTGCCCTACGTAAGATCCTGCCACTACTTGCCCGGGGAGCCAGAGCAGAGGTAGTGCGTAGCTCTATTCTCAGTAGGTTAGACTACTGTAACGCACTACTTCTGGGAGCTCCTAAGATCTTGATCCTAAAGTTGCAGAGGATTCAAAACTGGCTCTATCTCGTCCTCGCTCTGCTTCTTCATCTGCAGCATTGGCCGATCTTCATTGGTTACCGGTCCAGCAGAGGATTGCCTTCAAGGCTTTATGCCTTGTCTTTAGGGCTCTGCACGGACTAGGACCGATACCACTTCAAAATCTCTTTTCTTGGTATCAAGCTGCCAGACTTTTGAGATCCTCCTCCGCGTTCCTGGTGAGGATTCCCAGGATCAACAGAGTGAGGATGGGCGGCCGTGCTTTTAGTTTCACGGCCGCCACGTTATGGAATACCCTACCTCTGACGTTGAGGAGTAGACAAGATCTGTCCTCTTTTAAAAGGGATCTCAAGACCTACCTGTTTCCAAGAGCAATGTAGTGCACTTCACCTGATGGTTAGATATGGTCTCAGCGCCAGGATACCCTTTGGGTGACAGTTGCGCTTAATAAGCATTAAATACATACATACCCGTAGCGCGCCGGGTGCGCTCCCCGGTACACATACCAGTGAGCGCTTGGAGCGCGCCTATAGATATATATGTGTTTTTGAAGTTAATTTTTTAAAAAACCACTGGAGCAATTTTCACCAAATATAGCAAGGGCACATCTGCGTACCAGTCCCTACAACTGTGCAAAGTTTGGCATAATTCCGTTCAGCGGTTCGGGCTGTAGCCTTGTCAATTCATCCTATGGAAATTAACATGGGGAAAACATGTTTTGGGACCCCCCTTTTTTCTCGGCCCCCACTTCACGAATCCCCCCGAAACTTGCAGAGAAGGAGCAGAGCGGAGCTGGCCTGAATTGTGGAAAATTACACACAAATTCCTCAACCGGCGCCAAAGTTATTTCCAATAGAATGTTGCGGATTTCCTATGGTAGCTAGGTCCTAACTATAACTACCTACTGGCGACCGCCAGTAGGTAATATATATGTGTAAATATATAGATATATATACATATATATATACATGAAAAGTGCTAACATAAAAATTGGAATAAGAATTAAAAACAAATATAAAACAACATTTCAAATAAGATATAAATAAAATTTCAATAGAAAATAGAAATACTAATGTAAGTGAAAAAATTGTACTTGCTAATTGTCTACATGAAATTTACAAACAGCATAATTGTCATGAAGTTTACAATGTGATAATGTATAAATATAATTTCTAATTGTTGCTAAACTATGAAAATATGTATTTTATAGTAGTTATTAAACTAACATAATATAATAAAAAAATAGCAAAATACACATGAACAATAACACGTACAAATACAAAAGTGCATATGTTTCAAATGCGTATATACAAATGTAAAATTAATGTAAATTGTACTGTATTGTATTGTAATTGTATTTATATTGCACTTACTAGCCCTGATGAGGCATTTAAATGCTTTTTCAGCAAGTAGCACGCTTCTCCGGAACCCATATGGATTAGTGGTGAATTAATATAGTGAAATATGAGATTCATTTGAGCGGTGGCTATGTTAGCCTGTTATTTGGTATGAGAAGAGTAGTAGAGGGATAGAAGAGGAAAAGGTTTGCTCTTATATAGCACATGCTACCCCGATGAGGTGTTGAAGCACTTTTTGGCAAATAGCTACGTACCCCAGAACCAGAAAAGGATTAGTGGTGAATTAATGTAGGGAAATATGAATATGATTTTATGGGAACTGTGGTCATGTTATTCTATTACTAGGATTGTAAAAGTAATAGTGGAGGGATAAAAGAAGGCAGGGTATGTAAAGTTTTGTTTTTTTAGTTCATAGCAGTAGGAGGCGGTTTGGGATGAGTAAAGGGGAGTAGAAAAGGGAAGAGTCAGAGGGTAGGATTTAGAAAGGCTTGTTTAGGAGATCTGAAAAGTAAAAGAGGAATGAGATGATGCAAGGAGAGGTACTGGGGGGAAGAGTCAAGAAAGGGTTATTTTGGGGATCATAGTAGTGGTATAGGGTTTGGGATGCATGAGAGGGTGGAGGTAGAGGATACATTGTGAGAGGTATAGGGTGAGAAATAGGGTAGTGCATTGGAAAAAGTACTAAAATCAGGTTTGAGATGAGTCTTAGAGTTGAGGTAGAGTATATATTGAGAGCAGTATCGGATTAGAAATAGGGTAGTGCGTTGTAGAGAGTAGTGGAATAAGGCTTGAGATGAGTAAGAAGGGACAGATATAGGGTAGTACATTGGAGATGCTGAATTAAAAGCAAACTAATAAATATAAAGATACATAAGTACATGGAAGATATATATGCATAAGGAAGGTAATATATGTAAATTAGAGTTTATAAACTCAGACTTTCAAGTGTTGGTGTACTTATTTTTTATATCAATAGTGAAGCAATTGTAGATAGTTATGATGAAAGATTTACTTATTTATGCAGTCACTTATATACATGTTAGACATAGAATAATGTAACTATAAGATACATATAGATTTGTCAAGCAGAACTAACAAATATCTATATCTTTAAAAACAAAGTTATTATACACATTTATGCAAACCAATACACATGTGTAGGTACACATCTATAGTCCAAATAAATGCTTATATACAGAGGGATATGCTGTATATTTTTGTTTGAGTATGGGGGTTATGTGAGGAAGAGCCAATTCTTGAGTAGTCTTCTGAAGATAAGGTGATTATCCGTGGATCTTATGTTTGGTTGTAGAGTTCCTTAATTTGGCTGTTTAAACAGATAAGGATGTGCCACCCAATGTTTTTTTTCTTGTACAGTGGGATGTTGAGGTGAGGTGCCACTCTAGAGCGGGGGTTCCTTTGTTGAATGTATTTTGTGATTGTATTCCTGATGAAGAGCAGTCCTGTTCATGTATCACTTTATGGATGATACAAAGCAGCTTGAATGTGGATCTTCTGGGAGCGAGTAACCAATGTAGGGCTTTCAAGGCAAGGAAGATGTGGGCTTGCAGTTTTATATGTAAGAGTACTATTACAGTAGAGAGTTATGAATCTGTTGTAGTCTTCTTATAGTTGTTAAAGGTGATCCATGGTAGAGGATATTGGCACAATTGAGTTTGGCCAGAATAAGAGAGATGGCAGCCTGGACCTTGTGTGGGAATCCCAGGTAGCGGACAATGTGTCGCAGAGTTTTTATAGTAACAAAGCTTGATCTTGCTAATTTGTCCACTTGGACATTCATTGATAGCTTGGCGTCCATGGTCATTCTGAAGTTTCTTACTTCCTTTGATACTTTAGGCGTTGTTCCCAGATCATCAGGCCAAAAGACGATTGGGTCATATTTTTCCAGTCATCACATATGAGAATTTCTTTTAATACTAAAAATGTTATACTTTTGAAAAAGTATAATAACATTTTTAACTTTTGTGTTTAAATGTGTATTATTTAGACTTATGTTATAATGTAACCTTTTACTTTACTAAAAGGACAATTGCATTACTTAAAATATAAAACTAATAACAAATACATCAAAAAGCTACCCATACTACCTCCTCAAACTACTGCTCTATAAATACACAATCTAACAGATAAAAATTGTATTATTCATTGTCTTTAAAAAAGTGTTAAAATGAAAACACATAAAATAAAATGTTAATTCAATTATAAATTAAATACAGATAAAAAAATTACAATTAATGCATTCTTTTAAAAAGAAAAATGAGTTTATAATTGAAAATAAAACTTTAAACAAGTATTACAACAATACATGAATATATTATTTTACTATTTATAGCATACTTATTATAAACACTATGACCCTCATTACTATGTCAGTTCTCAATCTGTAAGGGTGTTGGAGGCAACTCCGACCGACATAGTAACCTCAGTCAGGACGGTGGTTCCGACCACAATATTTGGAGTGACCGCACATGGTGCGGTCTCAAACTTCCATTTTTCAATGGGAGCTTGTCCGGCAGGCTAAAACCGCCCACTGCAAAAGCTCCCATAGAAAAATGGAAGTTTTTAAACATCCCTACACTGTGTGGCAGGCACCTCATGGTGCCTACCACATGGTGCAGAGATGTTCAGGGGGGGACCATAGGTGTCCCTCAGGCTCAGAGGGGTAGAGGTCTATGCCAGGGTCGCTTTCTGACAGCCTTTCCATGTCAGAAAGGCCGACATGGAAAGGCTGTCGAAAACCAACTTCATAATCCAGATGACGGAAACACCATCCTTAAAGAGATTATGAGGTCTTTCTAACTGACCGACGGGCTCTATGAGCCCGTCAAATTTTGTTGGTCGGTCCCTGTGTTTGCTGCCTTCGACCACACACATCGTAATACATCCGCCGGACCGCAGCAGTAGCTGCAGTTCGGACCGCAACCGACAAACCATTGGTTGCAGTCCAAACTGCATCGTATTCATGCCCTAATTATACATGAAATAAAGTAACATAAACATAACATTAATAAATATTACCTACCATTGAACACAAAAAGTAAGCCATTTTCAAAAAACTTTTTTTACCTTTACATACCTTTCCATATTAATATTTGACATTAAACATTTAAACATTTTTAAAGTGCTATAAAATCACTGATGAAAAATAAAAATTTGATTTACATAAAAAATTATTTTTACAAACATACTGTAAAACTCTCTCCACCATTTTCCCCTAAAGACCCAACATTGGCTGCTAAAAGTATTTAATAAACATATATTTTACGTTCCTTTCCATATTAATATTTGACATTAAACATTTCAAAAATTTTAAAGTGCTATAAAATCACTGATGAAAAATAAAAATTTGATTTACAGAAAAAATTATTTTCACAAACATACTGTAAAAATATCTCCACCATTTTCCCCTACAGACCCAACATTGGCTGCTAAAAGTATTTAATAAACATATATTTTAATATACAAATTGTACGATAAATATATTATATAATTAAGTACAATAAGTACCATACCTTTTTAAAATAAATATACATAACATCAACTTATTTCAAAATGTAATATATAACATTCATTTCAAAACTACCACAAACATTTAGCAATTGTATAAATAATACTGCATTATATACAACGGTATTTTTGAAAGGCATATTCTTTACCATTATATTAAAAAAAGACTAAAAACAAGATACTTATCTTTAATATTCTATGTCCATGATATCACTTACATCACAATATTCCTGCACCTATATTTTTGTTTCACAGTATTTTGTTTTTTAATTCCCTGTCCAACCACTGTTATATTCATGTGCAGATGTACCACCACACCAGTTGTCGTGCAATTCATAATCAGCCCCTTTATTTGAAAATCCATCTTCACAAATACAAAAGAATTGCTCAGAGAGCTTTAAAGGAAAGACGTGCACATTTTATAAACTGAATTCAATTCAACAAATAAGGAAAATAAATGACAGATTTCATGATATTTTTTTCTTGCAAGTTAGTAATTCATTTAAAACACTGACATGGCCTCCAAACTCACCACATTCAGTGGATCTTTTCTATCACCAAATTCAATGAATCTTTTCTATAAAGTTTTAGCAAATATTCCATAAGCTATTTTATTTACTCTTTACTTTGTCTGCAAATGCTTTCACTGGACCACTGCAAAGAAACCATTCAGCGCTGAATATTAACTGGAACAAGAACACATTCACCCTGGAGCTAGCTATATATTTGTCACAGTTGTCAAAAATGATAATAGTTCAGAAGCGGTGTTTAGGATGTATCAGTATAGAATTTTCTTTGAAGGGTAAGGGTATGGAAAGGAGCTGAGGAAAACATTGCACGAATTTCATGTGCTTGGGGCTTTGAAAAGAAATGTAATCCGTTGATTGGTTCCTCTTGGGAGCCTGGGATTAGAATAAGAAATGTTATTGTGTGAAACTGTTATATGTATTATAACAAATGTTTGGCGTGGTGATCTACCAGGATGTGAAAATATGACAAACAGAGGGGCAAGCCACGAGTCAGGTGAACTTATATCTCAAAATCTACATTAAATATTATATAGTGTTGCACTTCAAATGGGGAAAAATCACCCACACCTCTTAGTGCCATGCCATTTCAACCTTATCATTCATATAGATAGTTGGGGAAAAGCTACCGGTTCTGAACCTTTTTAAAGAATCAAGGTTTAGCTGAAAGTGAAATAAAAAGATGCTGCTCTCAAGAAAATATAAGACATTCAGCGCCTGATGGACAAAACAATGCACAAAATTAATGTGGGATGCCCACGTGCCTTGATGTACTGCTGCAAGTTGATGCAAAAGATTATGCAATGATTGTGTGTTATGCATGTGTACCGCCTGCTACCGTGATAGGAGCAGGTTGCACCAGGGTGCTATACCCTTGAAGCAGAGAAATCCACAAACTTTCCTCTTGCCCATTACCATCCTTGAAATGGTCGGATATCTACTACCGTCACTGGCAGAAAATTTGGGGCATATGTACAAAAGAATGAAAGAAGGTGGCATTAAGTTAAACTTGCTAACGCCACGCTCCACCATTCTGAAAACGCAGGGATGCACCGTATTTACAAAGATACAGCGCATCCATGCATTTTCCTTAGCGCTGTCCCTAACTTAAGATGCCTAGTGCCAAAGCAGGCACCCTTGCACCACAGTGCAAGGGTGCCTGTGTTGGGGGGAAAGATTGTTTCTGTGCAGGAAGGCTGTCCCTTTCTGCACTTAAACAATCACAATTGGCGATTTGTAACTTATATGTGTGCTGAATTGTGCAGCAGACATAGAAGTTGCAAATCGCAATTACTTTAATGATTGTTTATGTACAGGAAGGGACACCTTTTTGAATATAAACAATCATTCATGGTGTCATGCTGTTTCTATGTGTGATGCACAATCATTTCTCCTTGTTTCTCAATGTTAAGACCAGGTTTTCCCTGGTCTTAATTTTGGTGCTGCATCCTATGTACAACACCCTTGTAAATAGGAGGCAGCATCAAAATCAATGGATATTGCGTCAGAATGCCCACCGCTAAACCCATTGTCCACCCCTTGCACGCAAAGCATAGCGTAAAAGGGTGCCTTATTTACAAGGCAGCGTTAAGCCACATTAAGGGCCCTATTATGATGGCGGACGGACTTTCCTAATCTGATGGGGGGTATTTCTTCAGTCCGCAGCGGATAATCCGCATCCTCCGGCCCTGCGGTGGCTTCCGCCGGCCCGGAGGACACGGATTATCCGCAATCATAATGGGCCCCTAAGTGTCTTAACGCTGCCTTGTCAATAAGGCAAAGCCCCCATCCCCAAAGGAATGTTGTTAAAAGGGACATTCCTGTGGCAATAGTGGCTTGTAAATATGCCACTATGTGGTGTGGGAGTATAGGGCACAGGAAGGGGCATATTTAGAAGCCCCTAATGCCACTGTAGCATCACTTTTTCTGTTGCTCCAGTGGCATTGAGCCATTCCCTATATTTACAAGGTGGCACTAAGCCACTTCATGTGCTTAACACCACCTTGTAAATATGCTCCTTTCCGCTGCAGTCCGCTGCAGCAAAGAGGCTGGAAATGAGTGTTGCGGTGGCCATTCCACCTCGAAACCTATTGATTTATTTTTTATGCTGCCCCAGATTTACATGGCTGGGGCAGCACCAAAAACTAAGGCAAGGTAATCAATGCTCTTATAATGGTGATACGAGGCGATATTATGCACAATGTAGCACAATTAGAAAAAGCAAATAGCCATTATTGACTTTTTATGTGCAGGAAGGTGTCCCTTTATGCACATAAACAATCACCCCTGCAGCGCAGGCACACTTGCAACATGTAGCAAGGGTGCCTGTACTGGTGCTAGGCAGCAGTTTTAGTGCCCATGCTATGGGAAACACAAGGGTGCGCTGCATTTTGGCAAATACCAGCCATCTCTGTATTTTTAAAATGTCGAAGCGTGCTGTCGCCAAATTTGGCATAACATTGCGCTCCAACATTTTCTTGTAAATATCCACAAGGGTTTCTCCAGAGGTAAAATAGTTTGCCTATCAAAAAAACTAAAATCAAGCCACAAACGATGTGTCTTTCTTTCTGGACCCTTCTTGTTCCAGCAACGTAGGGCTTCAAGTTCCACAAAAATGCAGGTAAAGGTGTGCCATTATCTAATGGAGGTCAGAGCAAACTACCAAAGCAATGATTTCTTTCTGAGAATGAAAAAAAAGAAATATCCTGGATGCATAGGATTTCACTCCATGCGCATCGAACCATTTCTCTCTTTTCCTGTGGGGGTCCCAAGCAGGAAAAATGAACATTTAAAGGCTTATTCCGGAGAAACATGGCCTGTGAATATAGATTTGCAGCATTGTTGGAGGTAAAAATTTTGTCAGTGGAGACTGCTGAAGTTTACCATCAGAAACCTAGCAGTTACCAAACCTTTAAATAAAACGAGAAACCTTTAAGAAAGGTGAGAACCTTTGTATAAACTGAGGAGCAATAGGAATATGTGAAATTTGCATTTTGCATAACTAAATAAAATTGTAAGAAAATTACATGAATCTATGCGAAATTATGCACAATTACTCAAAATGAGAAACTTACATTGCACTGTATTGTATTGTATTGTATTATAAACGCATTTATAAAGTGCTTACACCCCGCTTACTACCCATAACGAGGCATTGAAGCACTTTTTTCAGCGAGTAGCGTGCTACTCTGGAATCCATAAAGGATTAGTGGTGAATTAGTATAGTGAAATATGAAAGTAATTTGAGTGGTGGGTATGTTAGTCAGTTATTTGGTTCGAGAAGGACAGTGGAGGGATAGAAGAGGGAAAAAGGTTTGCATCTATATAGCGCTTGCTACCCCTGATGGGGTGTTGAAGCTCTTTTTCAGTGAGTAGCACGCTGCTCCAGAACCCTTAAGGTTTAGTGGTGAATTAGTATAGTGAAATATGAAGGTAGTTTGAGTGGTGAATACGTTAGTCAGTTATTTGGATTGAGAAAGATAACGAAGGGATAGAAGAGGGAAGCAGGTTTGCATTTATATAGCGCTTGTTACCCTTGAAGGGGTGTTGAAGTGCTTTTTTGGCAAGTAGCACGCTACTCCGTAACCCATAAAGGATTAGTGGTGAATTAGTATAGTGAAATATGAAATTAGTTTGAGTGGTGGACATGTTAGTCTGCTATTTGGATTTAAAACGGTAGTGGAGGGATAGAAGCGGGAAGGATTTGGAATCTTGCTTTGCTTTTTTGTTTTGGAGCTTATAGCAGTAGGAGGAGTCATGGGATGAGTAAAAGGTAGGTGTAGGGGAAGAGTAAGAGGTAAGGGTGTAGAAAGGCTTGTTTTGGGGGATCGGAATATAAAAAGAGGTATGCGATGATACAAGGAGGGATAGAGTAGGGAAGAGTCTAGAAAGGGTTATTTTGGGGATCGTGGTATGCGGTTTTGGATGAATAAGAGTGAAGGTAGAGGATATATAGATAGAGATATAGGGTGAAAATAGGGTAGTGCATTGGAAAGAGTAGTAGGAAGAGGTTTGAGATGAGTCAGAAAGTTGAGGTAGAGGATATATTGAGAGAGGTATAGGGTAGTCCATTGGTTATGCTGAATTACAAGAATAGTAAAACACATATAGATCTATTAATACATGGAATGTATATAGAAGCATTAAGGAATGTAGCATATGTAGATTAAAACTGAATTAAATAAACTCGTTTAAGAGTTGCTGTACTTTAAATTAATTTTATTTATTTATTTACAAGCAATTGCAGATAAATAAGTATGGCAAAAAATGTACTTATTTATGCAGTCACTTATATACATGTTGAAAACATAGACTACTGTAACTATCTGTAATATGTACATTTGTTAAGCAGAACTAATGAATATGTATATTTTTTTAACATAATCATTCTACGCGTTTATACAAAGCAATACACATATATAGGTACATATCTATAGTACAAATGAATGCTTATATAGTGGTTGTGCGGGGAAGAGCCAACTCTTGAGTAGTTTTCAGATGATAAGGTGGTTATCTGTTGATTTTATGATGGGGGTAAAGCGTTTACTTGTTTGGATGCTTGAACAGAGAAGGATGTGCCTCCCATGCTTTTTTTTCATGTATCTTGGGATTTTTGAGGCGAGATGCCTCTCTAGAGCAGAGGTTCCTTTGGTGAATGTGTTTGGTTATTTTATTCCTGATGAAAAGCAGTCCTGTTCCATGTGTGACTTTGTGGGTGATACAAAGCAGCTTGAACGTGGATCTTCTGGCAACCGGTAACCAATGCAGGGCTTTCAAGGCAGGGGAGATGTGTTCCTGTGGTTTTATAAGTAAGAGTAGTCTGGCAGCTGGGTTCTGAATCCATTGTTGTCTTTTCATGGTTGTTAAAGGTAATCTGTCAGAGATGCTATTCGCATAATCGAGTTTGGACAGAACAAGGGAGGTGATAGCCTTTGCCTTGTGTGGAAATCCCAAATGGGGTAAGATTTGTCACAGTGTTTTATTGTAACAAAGCTTGATCTTGCTTGTTTGTCCACTATGGCATTCATTGATAGTTTGGTGTCCATAGTCATTCTAAGGTCTCTTACTTCCTTCAACACTTTAGGCGGTATTCCCAGATCATTTTGCCATGCAGCGAGCGGGTCATAATGTTTTAAAATGCCACGTGTAACTATTTCTGTTTCGGATACATTCAATTTGAGATGGCTCCATGTCAACTGAAAATTGGTTAGTTTCCAATGTCTTTGGAGCATTCCAGTTCAAGGAGTGTTTGCGTGTCATCTGCATAGTTATAGCAAGTGACGAGAAATGTATTGATCAGAGCCGGTAATGACTTCATGTGGATGTTGAAAAGCATGGGCGAGAGGATAGATCCTTGAGCGACCCCTGATTTTGTGAAGTACGGTTTGGATGAGAAAGGTGGGGTATGGATTAAATTAGTTCTGTTGCGAAGATAGTATGCGATCCAGGCTAGAGCAGTCCCCTCTGTGCAGGCTTCATGGAGACTTTGTATCAGAGTGTCATGGTCAACCGTGTCAAAGGCAGCTGGGAGTATTAAGAGAAGTAGCGCAGCGACCCTGTTGCTGTCAACTGTGTTCTTCAGCTCATCCCAGATGGGAAGGAGGGCAGATTCTGTGCCTCTTCTTGCACAGAATCCTGTTTGGAAATGTGAAAGTATGGCATTATCTTCAATGAATTGTGACATCTGAGTGAACACTGCTCTTTTTATCAGGTTGCCTGGGAAGGTCCATTTGTTCTCGGTCTGTAGTTGTTAAGGTTCAGCGGGGCCAAGTTTGTTTTCTTCAGTAATGGGAGTATTGTTGACTTTTTGAGGTCTTTTGAAAATGTTCCAGTAGTTGAGGAATTATTGATGATCTTCTTACTGGAGTGGCAGCAGATGTTGTTAGAAGAATTGCCTTGAAGGTGTGCGGTGAACACGGGTCAGAAGGGCTACCGGCAGGCCTGCTTGCTTTGACCAGGTCCACAAATTCAACATGTGAAATGTGTTGGAAGAAACTGAGGCTGGGTTAGAGGATTCTTGTATTGTTGCTTTGTAACTGGTGCTTTTTGTTTTTGTTAAGTGAAAATTCTTTGAGAATTTAATAGAATTCTTTATTTGTATTTTAGCAAGAAATGTGTCATTGCTCAAACTTCGGTTGCGAGATTACATTACGAACTAAAAAAATGTAGAAAAAAATCCAAAAGCACTGTGAAAAGAAGCTGCTTGCATTCTGTAGTTCATGTTGTTCTCATGCTTTCGCTGGAAATTTTCATTGTAAATGGCGCATTTCTGGTAAATATTCTCCAAAAACAGAGGGTAATATTGCGTAGAAGTAGAATTTGGGGAATTTCTCCCAACAAGATTAGATTGTAAGTACCTGATTACGTCTGCTTAATACAAATTTCACCCAGGCATTTTCATCCTGCTAAGATCCACATTGATTTACTGCTGGGCTAATGCTCTGCCAAAATGTAAATAAGTCACTGCCTGATCAAACGGGATTCAGTACATGGAGAAAACATTTTTCATGTGGAGATAAAAGTTTCAATCTTCTCCACGACCAAAAACCCTTGAATCTAATTGCTGCTCACCACATCAGTAGCTATGCTTCTTTTCATAGAAGACCTGGAAAAAATAGTACATATAAAACGAAGACCTGCTGCTGAGAAGAATATCTGGATGAAGAACCCACTCATGGTGCTTCCAGATCATAGTTTGCTTGTGATGACATTACCGTAGAGCTGGCAGAAAATAGCACTCAACTAATACGTCTTCCCTTGATATCAACAATGTAGCTGCAGTCACTGCTAGTTCCGGTAAGCCTCAAAGCAGCAGTGGCTCCTCCGCTAAGATGGAGGAGCATTGCCCCACTGAACAAAAAGGAAAAATAAGATGACAATAACATTGTATGCAGTCAGTGCCCTCTGTGCATTGTGGGGTGGGATGGGGCTGGCCAAGAGAGGAGTGGTTGGCATTCCCAAAGTGTGCATTAACCTTTTGTCCGGGCCTCTTGAGCCGACCAAACAGTTCATGTGCACTTTGCATGTTCCTACCAGGCTGCATTACATAGCTTGGTCAAGAACATGCACAGGCTCCCTGCATGCACAGGGACTGCCTTAAAAGCTAAGAAACTAGAAAGACATAACATTTTATTTGAACCATCTAGAACACTACAAAGGAAAAAGAATCAAGTAACAGAACCAAACTCAGTTAATCACTTTTTATAACTACCTTTAATGTAAAACATTAGGAAGTGAGGTCCATTTTGAATAAACACTGGTATCTAGTGAGAAAAGATCCAGTAGTGCGCCCCAAAGTGAGTAAACACCCAAATGTTGTTTTTAGAAAGTCTAAATCATTCAAGGATAGGATTGTGATGAGTGAGTATCAGGAATTGAGAAGGGGGGAGCCCCTTCCTGCTGCAACAAAAAAATTGGTTTTATGAAATGTTTTAAGTGTAAGGCATGCACCCATGAAGTTAATCGCTCTCATTTTACAACATCTTTTAACAAAACTATTCCAATTAAGGGCTTTTTAAATTGTAGATCGATTTTTGTGGATTACCTGTTACAGTGCCCATGCAAAAAGATTTACACTGGGAGTACAATAGTACCTGTATTCAAATGAATACTACAACATCGGAGGGTGATTGTAAATTTGGATAAATCATACCCTAGTGCTAGGCATTTCCAAACTCATCACCAAAGTGACCCCGTAGGCTTGCAGTATAACTGTATAACTTAAGTACCCAGGAAGAAAAGAGGGGGAAATAGGGAGAGGAACTCCGTAGACTTGAAACGTATTTCATATTGGAATGTGACAGCAAAGAACCAAATGGATTGAATATAGATGAGGATCTATATACTTGTGTAGGATGAACTAATGATGAGATAGAATGAAAAGTAATAATGAAATTGAAAAGGAGCAAGCAGACACAAGTACCATTTGTTTTAAAAAAAAACATTTTATTTAGTAATCTTATAAAAACAAAAGACTTTTAAACTGAAATGAAGGAAAGAAGGAAGGTAAAATGAGATATGATTTAAAAGAACAAAATATAAAAAGTAAGAACATTTTGCAGACATAATACTTTCTAGGAAGCTGAGGGGATTGTAAATTCTTGTAGTTAAGATCTGTGAAAAGTCAGGAAGAAAGTATGGAAATGAAAAACTTTTTATGTAAAGGATATAAATGTAAAATTTTTTAGAAAAGTGAATGTTGTGAAGTATATGAAGATATTTATTTTTGTTTTATATGTAAATAATATACGGAAGGCACTTTCACTTTATGATGATCTAGTACTATAGAAAAGTATACGGTTACTAATTGGGAGTAAAATTGTAACCGATACACTTACGCACTAGCACTTTTCACTAAGAGAGTACTGTATATTCCATGATATATATGTATATTTTGTTAATAAGTTTATGTCTGAATTAAGCACTAACACTTTTAAAAAAAAGAAATCATGAATTATGTCACTAAGCGGAAGGAGTAATAACAGCCACTTGGCATGTTGAAACTGAATAATGAGATGCATATGGTATTTAGTAATGAATTGCAAGTAATTCATTTTGCTGCTATTTGAAATTGTAAAATACTGAGATGGAACGTATATATGAAATATTTCATGAATATAATGAACCAATCATAGACATTGTTCAAATCAGCTCTTTTGCAAAATGTAAAACTGGAAAAAGGCGGATTACTATATATCACTGGTAGCCTGAGAAGTTCTAAGATGGCTCCCGCAGTGACATATAATTTCCTTCCCCTTAAACAAACTGTTGTCCTTCATTGGTGTTGATGTTTGTTGTGTATTTTAATGGTGAGAAAATGGCGCTTCTACATCGTGAACAAGGTGGCAGCAAGCCACCGAAACGCGTAGATGTCGTTTGAGAAATAAAGAAACCCGAGTGATATTACCCCCCTGGAGTGCTAGATGATCATTTGAAATAAGTGTCTATCTCATGCGATATATATATATATAGATACATATATTACCTACTGGCGGTCGCCAGTAGGTAGTTATAGTTAGGACCTAGTTTCCATAGGAAATCGGCAACATTCTATTGGGAATAACTTTGGCACCGGTTGATGAAACTTTGCGAATTTCTCAAAGAAGGTGGCCCGCTCCTTCCCTGAAATTTCTGGGGGGATTCGTCAAGCAGGGGCCGAGAAAAAAGGGGGGTCCAAAAACGTGTTTTCCCCATGTTATTTTCCAGAGGACGATTAGACACGGCTACAGCCCGAACGGCTGAACGGAATTACACCAAACTTGTCAAAATGGTAGGGACTGGTACGCAGTATGGCCTTTTGTTTAAATGGTGTAAATTCTTCAAGTAGCTTTTGAGAAATGTATATTTGAAAAAATGTATATATCTATAAGCGCGCACGGTGCTCGCACCCATTAGCCGCCATTTTGTGTTTCTGAAGCAAAACAGAGCCAAAAACAAAAGTGGATTATGTGAAAAAGGGGCAAGGTAGAGACTCCCTGATCCCCTAGGCCTTCTCAGGGGGTACTTAAAGGACCCCTAAGGGCCCAAAAAATGTTTTATTTTTCGAACAATTCGCAAAGTGCGCGCACGGTGTTCGCACCCATTTGGCCGCCATTTCGTCATTCGGAAAAAAAACAAGAAAAACCGTTAAATTACAAGTTTCAGTGTTTAGATGTTGGTTGTCTCTAAAAAGAACAGTTGTGTTTTAAAAAGAGGAGTTTAGAAAAAAATGTGCATGAGATTCAGTGCACTGGAAAAAATAAAATGATTGGTGGTTTCTGATAATTGAACATTGAAAACTAGGGTGCATAGTACTGTTTTTAAAAAGGAAAAATACTATTGGGTAAGAAAAAGTCATTGAAAAGAACATTGAACAGGATAAGCTGGCATATTGAGTAGTCAAACACACTTGCTGATTGGTTTGCAACATTGAGTGATGTACTTTTAACCTTTTGAGTTTAGATAGGTGTTCCATGGAGAGTTACCATGGTAAGAGGCAGAGAGATCAGTGAGGGTAGGTTGAGCATTATGTGAGTTTGAAAGTGTTGAAATGTACAACCAATTAAAATGTTAGTTTGGTTTAGTATTTGTGTGGGAAGAAATTTGATTGGTTATGTACGGAGTTATGTGTGAAAAATGACAGGAAATCACGGCCATTTTGTGATTGCAGTATCTGAGGTACATTTGAGAGATTTTTGGTTTACAATATCTGGTGTGTGATTTACTCTGTACTAAATCTTCAGCAGCATTTTAAAAGGTACGTAGTTAAATTATGTGGGCAACTATTTTGTATAATTTAAGTTAATAAGAAAAATGTTTTCTAATGTGGAAGTTTCTCACTCTCCCTCTCTTTCTCTCTCTCTCACTCTCTCCCTTTCTCTCCACCACTGTTCTTTTTCCTTCCTCTCTTTTTTAAAAAAAAAATCCATCTGTTTCACTTACTCCTTTTTCTTTTCTCTTAATATGCTTTTTTCTCACTCTACTTTCCTCACCTTCATATCTCTTCCCTCACTTCACTATAAGTGCGATAGAAACTCTTTCACTAGCATTTAATAATCATTTCAGGAAAATTCTGACAGAATAATTTGCTTGGTTGATGTGTTTGAAAATATGGGAATACATATACTCACAAAGTCAGTCAGGTCATTTTATAAATATAAAGTCTTATAAACAAATTTAAGTTATATAATCATATAAAGTACTTCAGAAAAGTTTCTGTATAATAATTTGAAAGAATAAAATTGGTGAAAACGCTAGTTTTATATTATCTATTACTAAAAACGAGTAATTAAAGTTTTTTTTGTAAGGTATTACAACACATTTAAAAAAAAGAGGAAATGGAGCAAATTGAGGAGACATTGGAAGTAACGTTTGAAATTTCAAAGAGTCCCTTGAAGAGTTGAATAATCCTTTTACTGACAGCAACATTGAAGAAGAGGCATTCGTTGGAGGACATACTATAAGTGATTTTTTTGATGAGTCAATGGACCATGCATTTTTTGAAGTGTTGGACATGTATGAGTTTGAGGAATCATGTCTGGAGATTTTGGACGAAGAAATTCCAGACCAAATAATGTTGGAAGTGCTATCAGATTTTGAAAATTCAGAAAAATAAATTTATGTTTAAAAATAAAAAATTATTTGAGAAACTATTCTTCTTTAATTGTAATTGTTGAGCTAGTAGCCAAGTGATTGTGGTAAAAACTGAGTCTTACAGTATAGTGTGCAACATTTTTCTGTTTTTATTCAACTAAGACCACAGTGTGAGTCAGACTTTATTTCACAAAATGGTGGTAGAATAATTTGTTTAGTTGATGTGTTTGCAATTAATGCAAAGCATGTAGTCATGGTTTGAGTCAGGCCTGGGAGAGCTGAAGAAATTGCTTACCAAGTGTCTCTGTAGCATGTAGTAATGATGTGAGTGAATTCTCATTTATACATTCTCATTTCCACCTTGAGCCCCAAAACTCCCTGAACACCACTGCTCCGTCCTAAAACCTAAAACAATACTCCCAGCAAGACTCTGTTTCACTACAATAATTATTTTTCTGAATTGCAAGACATACTTTCATGTGTCTAAGATCACAGTGTTCCTTGCTCTCTATATCTTTCCCTCTGTGTCCTTTACCCTTGATTTCCTTAACGTCTCTGTTTCTACCACTCCATTTCTCTCCAGCACTCACTTTCCCTCTGTGTTCATTTTTAACCTTTTCTGTCATTCTCCTTCCCTCATATTTATACCCCTTCCCTAACTGTTATTATCCTTTACTTATAGTCACTCCCCTTTCCCCACTACACTTCTTCCTGTCTGTATGTCACACCCTTTCTTTTTTTCGCATTCTTTCACTCACTGTCCTTCCCTAATTGAAATCCTTATTCCCCTTCTTTCACTCCAGTTTCCTAACTCCCTTCATCTCTTCACTCCACTTATCTCTGCCTCACTCCCCATCTCTCACTTTACCTTACCCCTCTTTTCTTATCCTCATACCCCTTCTTTCACCATCACTGCAGTTCTCTTACTTCAACCCCCTTTACCCTGCTCTACTTCTTCCTCTCAATCTAACCCCCCTTTCCTGTCTCCGTCCCCTGCTCCCCTTCTCTCACTCCCCCTCCCTCACTCTCTTTTCCTTACTGTCATTCCCTTAATCTTACAATCCCCTTACCTTTATTCCCTACCCGTAGTCCCTTTTTTTCAGTCACTCTTTGACTCCCCTTTCCTCACTCACCATACTACCCTTTCCACACTCATTCTATTAGTCCCTTCCTCCCCTACACTCAGTCATGGCAGTCATTCATTCAAAAAACGTATGACACAGTGTATCAGAGATATAGCTCTTCATGGAGAAGTGAAGTGAGTTCTGAAAATAACTGTTTTTTTTGTCTTTTTCGTTTTGTAGTTTTTTTGAGTTATTTATCAATTTTATATTTTTTTGTTTTTTTTAACAAAAAAAGAAAGTTAACCATAAAGTGCTCAACAGGAACAAAAACAATTAAATGAAGAAAATTATTGCCTGGAGCATTGGCGGTTGTGAATTTTCAGCTCCATTAAATTCAGACTTTGCTCTCCGTAGCAAAGTACTTCATAGCATTTGTTACAACGGAGATGCACTTCCTTGAAAAGTGGCCGGATATTAGGAGCAGAGTCCTTTGACTTCTTGGCAGGTGGCTGGTGTTGCTGCACATCTGAGTCAGAGGAGGAAGAATCCTGTTGTCTGTCTGCCATCTTTTCAATTCAGAAACAAAAAACAAAGTCTAAAGGAGGAACACAGCAGTAAAGGTGCTTCTTCCAAGAAAGTGAAAGAAATAGTGAGGAAAGTGTGTGGGGTTTTTGGAGATTCTGGAAAAGAAACTACTAATAACCAATCAAAAGTGTTGTTTTAGAAACACATGACTTTGTTTTCAAGTCACATGTCTTGACGTGCGCGCACGCATCGCAAATGAATGACATTTTACCCGATTTTCATAAAACATGAAAAGGAAGCAGGGAAGAGACTCCCTGACCCCCTAGGCATTCTCGGGGGTCGCTGAAGGCCTTTAAAGGGCAACAAAAACATTTTTTTTTAAACGTGAGGTGCGCGCACGATGCTCGCACCCCATAGCTGCCATTTTGTGTAGTTTTAAAACAGAGTGACAAATAAAAGTGGAGAACGTGAAAAGGGGGCAGGGTAGAGTGTCCCTGACCCCCTAGGCCTACTGAGGGGGTCCCTGAAAAAAAACATTTTTTTTTTAAATCGCGAGGTGCGCGCACCGTGCGCAAACGTCAGAAAGAAAACTGAAAAAAAATACAGTTAAATAATAAGTTAGAGTGTTTAGATGTTGGTTGGCTCTAAAAAGAGCCGTTGTGTTCATTGGGTGTTTTTTGTACCTACAGGTAAGTACCGATGCAGAGTCTAAAGTTTAAAATGAAGACTCTATTCCCCTCATCTGTAAAATGTACACCATCTCTCCTATAGATGCCTTGCATGTTGTAACGCAAGTTGTTGTGGTATATAGAACCCATACCATAGTCTCTGAGGAAAGCAGAAAACAACTTATTCACATGTTTCCTTGCTTTCTCAATCTGTGGACAAAATTGGTTGGACCAGTTCCATTTTTGCCTTTGGCATATATTAGAATATACCAAGGCAGTTTTTGGAAAACATGACATCAATTGCCCAAAGGTGTCCTTTAAAAGCATTTCCAGACCTACCCCAGTCAAAGTGCCCAGGTCATTGCCACCACAGTGCACAATTATGAGGTCAGGGTGTGGTAGATGCATAAAGGATTTTACCAATGGCATCAATTGGTGACATCTAATCCTCTCGGGTCAATCCACATAATATCCACATTTGGTAAATAAAGGTTGTGAAAGCATATATTTGCTACATACCTTTCACTCCAGAAAACATAGCTATGTTCTACTATCCAGACTTTCAGCATCTTGAAGGCAGATGTGGTTGTACTCAGATGGGTTGTGGAAATGAAATGGCAGTTTGAAAGGAGGAGTTTAGAAAAAAAAGTGGTTGAGATTCAGTGCACTTGAAAAAGAAGAAATGATTGGTGGTTTCTGATAATTTAAGATTGAAAACTAGTGTGCATCCTACTGTTTTTTTAAAGTAATAATACTATTGGTTTAGAAAAAGTCATTGAAAAGAACATTGCACAGTAAAAGCTGGAATTTTGAGAAGTCAAACACACTTGCTAGTTTGGTTTGCAACATTGAGAGATGAACTTTTAACCTTTTGAGTTCAGATAGGTGGCCTATGGAGAGTTGCCATGGTAACAGGCAGAGAGAGCAGTGGGGGAAGGTTGAACATTATGTGTCTTTGAAAGTGTTGAAATGTACAACCAATTAAAATGTTAGTTTGGTTTTGAATTTGTGTGGGAAGAAATTTCATTGGGTATGTACAGATATATATGTGTGTTTAATGAGAGGGAATCAGGGCCATTTGTGGTTGCAGTGTCTGAGGTACATTTCAGAGATTCTGCTGAAGAAAATCTGGTGTGTTTTTGGCACTGTTCTCAATCTTCAAAAGCATTTTTAAAGGTGAGTTATTAATTTGTGAGGGAATATATGTTGTGTATTTTAAGTTAATTATAAAAATGAGTTGCAATGTGGAAGTTACTCACTCTCCCGCTCTTTCACTGTCTCTCACTGTCTTCCTTTTTGTCCAACAGTGTTCTTTTTCCTTCTCCTGTTTCTCTATAAATCCTTCTGTTTTACTTACACCTTTTGCCTTTTTCTTATGTTTTTTTTCTCTCACTCTCCTTTCCTTACCCTTTTTTTTTCTTCACTGTCATTATCCCTTTCCTTCACTCCGGTTTTTGTAATTCTCTCTGACCATCTGATTTAGTTTCTTTTGTTTATTTTTTCGCTCTCATTGTCTCTCTCTTTTTGTCTTCCTCACCTTTGCTCTCTTTATAGAACACTACCAGGAAGATCCTCTTTCCCATATTGGGACTTTTTTTTACTGTATTGTGTCTCATGTTTGGATGAAATGCTGGCAAAAAACTAATGGTTCATATTTGAAATGTATTTATGAAATGAGTTAGGTTTATCAGACACAGAGATGGTACACACAGAGAATAGATGGTGCAGGCAGAGACAAAGATAGTGTCACAGATAGTGGAAGAATAGATGGTATAGGATTGCAGGCAGAGGGACAGATAGTGGAAGCAGACACAGAGATGGCACACACAGAGGATAGATGGTGCAGGCAGAGACACAGATAGTGGAAGCAGACACAGAGATAGTACACACAGAGGATAGATGGTGCAGACAGAGACACAGATAGTGGGAGTAGACACAGAGATGGTACACACAGAGAATAGATGGTATAGGACTGTAGGCAGAGGGACAGATAGTGGAAGCAGACACAGACATGGTACACACAGAGAATAGATGGTAATAGGGTTTCAGGCAGAGGGACAGATAGTGGAAGCAGACACAGAGATGGTATACACAGAGGATAGATGGTGCAGGCAGAGACAGAGATAGTAGGAGCAGACACAGAGATGGTACACACGGAAGAGAGATGGTGCAGGCAGAGACATAGATAGTGGAAGCAGACACAGAGATGGTACACACAGAGAATAGATGATGCAGGCAGAGACACAGATAGTGGAAGCAGACACAGAGATGGTACACACAGAGGATAGATGGTGCAGGCAGAGACACAGATAATGGAAGCAGACACAGAGATGGTACACACAGAGGATAGATGGTACAGGCAGAGACACAGATTGTGGAAGCAGACACAGAGATGGTACACACAGAGGATGGATGGTGCAGGGCTGCAGGTAGAGGAACAGATGTTGTAGTCACAGAAAAGATTTTGCAGAGAGAGGGTGAGATGGTTCATGCAGAGACACAGATAGTGCAAGCACACATAGACGTGGTACACACACAGGATAGATGGTGCAGGGCTGCAGGCAGAGACTGTATGATTTGCTACTTTGCTCTGACACTGTTGCTGTACGTTCAACTTTATTATGAAGTGAATCATTGTTTACATCATGTAGTTGTTGTAATTGCTATGTAGTATATTAGTAGTGGTCTATAACATGTTTTTTTTACTTCACAATAGATTTAAAGAAAAGACTAAAGAAAATCAAGATGCCTACTAAAGAGGTGAAGAGAAGAAAGTATAAAAAGGCTTACTTTTCCAAGACCACACAATTACAAGATGCATCCAGACAACATTGTACAGAGAAAAAGAAGAATGCTCCTGGTAAGACAACCAAGGATTTTCTAAGGAAATTAACTGTAAGGACAAAAAATGCGGATAATGTGGCAAAGATGAAAAAATCTTCAAAAACAACAAAAAGAAAAGCATTAGAGAGAAAAGAAGGTGGAAAAGTGTGTGGCAATGAGAACATCTTTAGTAATAGACGAAGGAGTCAATTTGTTGAAATTCGGAAGAGAATGATTTATAACAGAATTATCTTAAATTTATTGAAAAGTGGAAAGATTTGTAAAAGCGTTTTATAAGCAAAAAAAATTAATCGAAGGTATTGTGGATGAAGCGTTAGAATTAAAAAAGAAATTATATATTTTAGTAATCAATAGACTTCGTACACTAGACAAGGCAATTAATGTTTTGAAAGGGAAAAGTACGTGGAAAAGACTAATTAATAGAACTAATTTTTGTAATGTTTTTTCTGGAGAATGGAAGCATAGTTCAAGTTCTGAGCCATTTTTTTAACGAAGAGAGTTACTTTCAGATTAATGATTTGTTGCATGCAGTTGACACCAGTGGTCGAGCATATGAAGTGAAGTACGGTTGTCCGATTGAAAAAGAGAAAATTGTGCTAAGAAATGCAGAAGAGGTGTAAGCTGATGAAGTTTTAGGGGGACGGCCTAAGGCTCCAGTGTACACTTGGAATTGTAGTAGTATTTGTAGTGTACAGCAGGATTCAATTAATTTTTTCCGCAATTTCTTACGGAAGTATAGTAAGAAAAGTATTAAACAGAAGATTAAGATGTTGCAAGAATTAGACCCCTGCCTAGTGAGAGAAAAAACAGGTTTGCAAGGTCATTCACTAGCTTGTCTTTCTAAAAAAGTATGTCAGAGTGTTTTTCACCATTTTAGGAAGTTAGCAGTGCATAATACTGAAGTGAGGAAATCAGTGAGAAGGTTGTATTATGCAAAAAGTCCAGCACTTAAGCTGAAACAGTTAAACAGTGCTCTTTTACATGGATCTGTATTAGATGCAAAGAACATTTGTGAAGAAATTGAGGTTAGTTATTTTTCTGAAAAAAAGGGCAGTGCAGAAACTGATACAGTAATAGAAGGAAATGTGGATGAAATGTTCAAAATTTTTGTACAGAGAATTTTGACCAAGAAATTACAAGGTTTAAGGTCACTTCAGGAGAAAGGCCCAATTTTTCTTGCATTTGTTGTAGAAGAATTCATTATAAAAATCAGACCAGGTTAGTTGATCTATATTTATAAAGTGAAAAGGAGAATAATAATGAGTGGAAGGAATTTGCAACTTATTTGTTGGTAGAGAATTGTTTTGATTTGGGTTCTGATCAATGTATTTGTAAATATTGTTATAAAAAATTAAATGAAAACAAAATGCCAGCTAGAGCTGTACATATTAATCTTGAGTTGCTAAATATTCCTTGTGAACTGATGGATTTAAATACTTATGAGTCTATTCTGATTCAATGTGTGCATCCATTTCAGGCTATTGTTCGTATGGAGCCTAAGACAGGGAAATTGCCTCCTTCAGATTTATTGAGAGGTTTAAAGGGAAGAGTTGTATATTTACCTCTAAATGTAAAGAAAAATACTGAAACAATTGGTGTAGAAAATGTGGAAGAGGAACCTCTAGTCATTCTAGTTAATGGCGTTCCTACAAAGAGTAAGAAAATCTGGCAAGAATTAGTGGATGTTAGGAAAGTCAAAAAGGCAACGTTGCATTTGGTAAAAAACAATCAATACTACAAAAATGTATATGTAGAAGAAGAGGAAACAACTGTAGAGGAAGACAGTGATTTGTCAGCTGGACAAATTGAAAAAGTGGATGTGTCCAGAAGTGAACAAATCTACGAACATCACAGTGTTCATCCACTGCATTCCTCAGCTAGCACCTTTTTCTTTCAGCGCTTGGACGCCTCAGGGCAGCAATTCGCGCTTTACAAAACACATTTCCATTCCATTCCATTAAAATGCTATTGAGTTATTCCAAATGAAAGACGTAAAAGGAAGTCCTATTAGTGTATGGGAAGAAAGCTTGGAAGCTCGTTGTTTTCCTCAGTTATTTCCAACAGTACAAGGTGGACGATATGATGACCGACCTGTGCCGATACCAGCATCTGAATACCAGACATCAAGATTATATGCAGAAGATCCAAGGTTTCATCAATGTATTCCATATTTGTTTCACCTTCTGTTTGAGAGTGACTTGTCTGGACTTTCTTATGCAGTGAACCACATACTAAAAAGTGGAGTACATCTGCAGAATGTTTCGGAAAGGGACTTTATGAATAAAGTCCAACAGAATGACACTGTTTTCGAATCTCAGCTAATTAATCTGATGGCATGTCAACGTGATACTAACGAGTATTGGTACCGTCGTCATGGGGAATTGAAATGTATGTTAAGAAACTTAGGAACTCCTACATGGTTCCTTACTCTAAGCTGTGCTGAGTATGCTTGGGAAGATTTACTTCAATTTCTTCGAGAGGCAAATGCAAACATAGAAAATATAGAATACAAGACACCTGGAGAATTGTGCTCTTTGGATCCAGTTAATGTATGCAGGTATTTCAATCATAGATTTGAAGCTATGATGTCTTTTATAACAAACAAAAAAATCCTCCGTTGGGAGAGGTTCTGGATTTCTTTTGGGGAAAGGAGTATCAAGCTAGAGGTGCTCCTCACATACATATGCTGCTATGGATAAAAGATGCCCCCAAATTCGGAACAGATTCAGATGAGACAGTGATGAGTTTTATTGAACAATATGCTACATGTGCTGTACCAAAAAGTATAGAAGAAGAGAATTTAAGACAACAAGTGTTACGATTTCAAACCCATTGTTGTGGAAAATACTGTCGTCGAAAATACAAATCTAAGGATAAGTTCTACACAAAATGTCGTTTTGTATTTCCACGTCCAGTAACATCGAAAGGAAGAGTGAACAATTTTATGTCATCTTTACGACATACTGTGACAAGAAAATCACCCAAAAATACCTACAACTTAAGGAGAAATGAAGAGTCAAAATACATAAATGACTATAACCCAGTCATATTGTCAATGTGGAAGGCTAACATGGATATTCAGTATGTTGCAGACAACTCTATTGCTGTGGCTCGATATGTTACATCTTACATTACAAAATCTGAGAAGACAAAACTAAAGGAAATGTGGGAGGACATTTCTCATGAAAAGAGCATAAGTAAGAAATTGTACAGCTACAGCTTGAAGATGTTGTCTCATAGAGAAATTGGAGCATATGAATGTTCAGAGCGCTTATCATCTGCAAGTCTATATGCCAAATCTAGAACAATTATTTGGGTGAGTTTAGGACTTGCAAGAACACGAAACCGAGTTTTGAAATCTGTACAAGAAATTGAGTATTTAGCAGAGAAAGAACCGAACAGTACAGATATTTTGAAAACAAATATGTTGAATACATACTATCCAAATAGAAGTAATCATCTTGAGAATGTTTGTCTCTATGAAATACTGCAAAGCTATATATTTAAGAGGAATATTTCAGAAGATATTAATAAAGGAGTATATGCTGTAATTGGATCTGCAGAATGTCTGGTGAAACAAAGAAAAGGACATTTGATTAATCATCGAAAACTGAGTTGCGCAACTCCTGACAAAAGGGAATTTTACTATTTAGCTTGTTTGTAACTCTTTAAACCATGGCGTACAGAAGAGGAACAACTTGGAGATTTTCTCAGTTATGAAGATTCATTCAACGCTACCAAAAATACTATAGAATGTCCTATTTTCACTAATTATCTAGAAATGTTGAACAAGGAAATACAGCAAGAAGCTACAATTGCCGCAGAGATTGGTAGAGACAGTTCTCAAGACAGTCAAAGTTCACTAGGAGGACCAATTATCCAAAATGAAGCAGCCACTGCCATGGGTGAGGTGGAAAGAGTAATACAACAAGCTCAGGAGGATGTAATAAACTTAGAAGAAATGGAAAAACAACTAAATGTTCAACAGAAACAAATATATGATGAAGTGACTGAGCAGATTGAGCATGGTTTACTTCATGAGAAAAAAGAGTATTTATGTACGTCATTTCAACCTGTCCGACTGTGTGTGAGTGGACAAAGTTTTCTAATTAAAGGAATTGCATCTTATCTTCAAAAAAGAACAGAGCCATCACTCTCTTGTGTTATTACCGCTCCAACTGGGTTGGCAGCACATAACATTAAAGGGATTACTTTACATCATTTGTTGATGCTGCCAGTAGAGCATGAGAATAAATTAGAATACCACAAGCTATCTGGAGAAGCTTGTTGTGAAGTTTCCAGAGTTCTAAAAAGAATGAAACTTCTTATTATTGATGAGGTAAGCATGGTATCAAATTTAATGCTTGCTTTTGTGCATTTAAGAATGCAACACATTCTTAAAACAGAGTATGATGTGTTATTTGGAGGCAAACACATCATCGTTTTTGGCGATCTACTACAGCTAACACCTGTGAAAGGACAACCAGTGTTTAAAACTGTTACACATGAAGATACCAGAAAGTGCCTGGGAAGCATTGGAAATGTTAATATATGGTTATATTTTAACTACACAATGTTGAAGTTAGAAAATCAAGAAATTATAAAATTGGAAGCTATTGATAAAATAGAGCATGAAGGATCTACTATTATTTTGTCAGAAAAGTTAAAGTCAAAATTAGATTCTTTAGACAAGTCAATATCTAAAACAGCTGGTTTAGAAAAGAATATATATGTATGTTTAAATTGTAGGATCATTTTACGACGTAATTTAGATGTGGAAAGAGGTTTAGTTGTTTTTTTTCTGGAACGTTTACGGCAACAGATTGTTGATAATCGGGATCAAAGATTTTGTTGTTTGTTGAGTTCTGTCTTTGAGAAATGTAGGAGTGATAAAACAAAAATAGAAAGTGTTTCTGATATTCGAAATGTTTTATATATATGTTCTGGAGTAAATCAATTTTCGCAGAATATTAAGCAAGATTGTCAGGAATTTCTTATGTATATGCTTGTTGTATTGCAAGATGAAGGTTTAGATATTGATAACATTTTTGGTGTATCTTATAAATGGCAACATGATTGTGATAATTGTTCATTTACAAGTAGTACTCAAATAGACACAGAAAGGTTTATATATTTGACATTACCAGACTGCAAATCAGTGACTTTTAATAATCTGGTTAGAGAAGCAAATCAAAACATGGTCTGTACCCAATGCAACTCAGAAATGTTATCAACATTATTTATACAAAGATATGGACAGTATGTAATTTTAATGCTCCATCGATGCAGACCTGATGGAACAAAATTGACAACTTTAATTAAAAAGTTTGTGGCTTCTCAAATATCAATTTCAGGAAGAACTTTTGTAACTGTTATTATTTTCCATGATGGTTCTTTTACAACATCTGGACATTATACAGCTTACTTAAAATGTGCAAAAGGCTGGACTCATTGTAATGACACTCAATTGACTTTTAAACAACATTTGCCTTTTGACTTACCAAATTCTTACCTAGTGTTTTTGGAACCCAAATTTTAGGGAAAACAATTGGCCTAGGAAGATTAGTGCAGTAAAAAAAGGTTCATCTACTGCTGAGAATTACTTTGTAAGTCATGGTGATTTCTTTTAAAGGTATACAGCTCCTTGGTGAAATAAAGGATGAGCAGAGTGTGAGCAGCATACCAGATGATGTTGAGGTTTTGATAGCATGCCATTTGTTTAAGGTTCTATGTTTATGATAAATACTATTGGGTGGTGGCATAACCATTGTTAGATGGACCAAAAGATGTGGGTGCTTTTGTTTCAGAAGGTCGGGAGATGGATGCTTAAGAGTACTATTAAGTAAGTACCAAACTAAGGATTTAGCAGATACTATTTGGCCATGAGGAATAGTATCACAAACAAATGACTATTTCGGGTAAATTTTATTAGCATATATTTGGATATTAGTTTATTTAGAGTGTATAAGAAAGTAGTAGTAATGTTTTGTTACTTTGTGATTGTTGTTGAGATTGTTTACTTAGGTAAGAAATTGTGGTTTGAAAAAGACATTTAAGATATGTTTTTTTTTGCCCGCTGTCATATGATGAGTTGTATTGAACTCGCTGTTTTTAGTGAAATTCAATATATTCTGAGAACAGCAAAATAAAATATATAACATATTGTACAAATTATTTTGTATTTGTATTGTGAAAAATATATTATAACTCAATTGTTTCTTCTCTTCCACAGATATTATATTTAGGTAAGTACAACAAACAAAGAATACTTTTTCATTAGTTTCTTACTTCTATTTCTCTCTATCCTTTCGTCACTGTGTCTCTTACTTCTTTACCTTTCCTCATGTTACTCGTGTTCCCTTATTCTACTTACTCCCCTTCATTCATGTTTACTGTGCTTGTCTCACCATCAGTACTCTTCCTTCACCCTCACTCATTTTGTCCATCTCTCTCTTTCCTCTGCCTGTTGCTCACTTCTCTTTCCTATTTTTCTCTATCACTACGCTTGTCTTGCTATATCGATCAGTTTCTTGTCACTGCCCCCTTACTCTCTTTCCTTCATATGATCACTGAGTGACCTTCACTCACTCCACTTCTTTCACTTCCTCACTCCCTTTCGCTCACTGTCCTTTTCTCCATTCGTGTCTAAGTCTGTTCCTCTGTGTCAGTCAGTATAACTCATTTACTACTTCACAGTCCATCACTCTCCCTCTGTTTCTCTCTTTTACTGTCTCTCACTTAGTCCTCCAGTCTTACTTTTGTTTTCTCTCTCTTTCCATACATTCTTCTCTCTCACTTACTACGTTTTCCTTTCTCTTAATATGCTTCTTTTTCCATCACTCCCCTTCCCTCACTGTTATATCCCTTCCTTCACTATCCTTGCCCTTCCTTCAATCTGAGTCTTGTTCCTCCACTTCATGTTCTCTTCTCTCTGCATCACTCTCATTCCATTTGTCCTGCACCTATTCCCTTGCTCTTGCTCACACTCTTTCACTTACTCCATCCGTCAATTCCCTTCCCTTAACCTTGTTTCCTCAATCCCTTTTGGTAACTCTCATTCCTTTAGTTTCTCACTCCTTTTAGTACATTACTTAGTTCCTTTCTTCCTCTGTGTTTGTCCCTCAGCCTTCCTTTCTTTCCCTTTCTGTTTTTTTTACTTGTACTTTGTTTTGTATTATGAATAATATATTGTAAGTTATGTTTTTTCTTGTCTTCCACAGATACTATATTTATGCAAAATAATTTTATTAAGTTGTCATTATTTATAAGGAAAGTATGACAAACAGAAAATAGTTTTTCTTCACTCTCTTATTTGTGTTTCTGTCGTTCCTATTCATTAATCTCTCTCTTACTCTTCTTTCTCTAGTCATCTTACTCTCCTTTTCTCTTATTCTAATTATTGCCCTTCAGTCAATTTTATAGTCTTTCCATAACTATCAGTACTCTCTCTTTTCTGTTACTCACCTTGTCCAACTCCCTGTTTACCCTGTCTGTCTCTCATTTCTCTTTCCTATGTTCCTACATCACTACCTTTGTGTTACTGTGTCATTTAGTCTATTCTCACTCCCCCTTACCCTCTTTCCAGAACATTAACCCTCACTGACCTACACTTACTCCATTTCTTTTACTCCCTCACTCTCTTTTGCTCAATTCTCTTCTTTTATCCCTTCCCTCACTTACCTTTCCTCCATCTGTTTCTAAATGTGTTTTTCTGTCTTAGTTACTGTAACTGATTTACTCCTTCACACCCCGCCATTATTCTTTTGTTTGTGTCTTTTACTGTTTTCCTCTCTTTTCACTACTGTTTAATCCTTTTCTATTTTCCTCTCTCCCTCTATCTCACTCAGTCTAACCGCCTTACTCCCTCTCAGACACTTGCTCTCCGTATCTTTCTCTGTTACTCTCTCTCTCTCTTTTTCTCCCTCACCCTTCCTGTCTTTCTCTTTCTGTTTCTTTCACTCCTACTTTATCCCTCAGTCCTCTTTCTTCTCTCTTGATCTTGTTCCTTCTTTCTCTTTGTCTTTCGTCAGCCTCCTACCCCTTTCCTCAGTGTTACTGCCTTTCACTCACTTAGTAGTTCTCCCTCAGTCACCTTGCCTCACTCCCTTTTTCTCACTCCCTCACTCCATGTCACTTACTCCCCTTCACTTATTCTTTCTCCTTTTTTCCCCCCTCATTTTCCTTCTTTTATTCCTCTTTCATTACACCCTTACTCCATCTCACTTACTCAGTTTCATTTAGTGTCTCACTCATTTTTTTTAATTCTTTTTTTCTCTAATCAGTGGAATCATGAATGATGTCACTGATCATGTCATGAGTGATGTAATATGTGACATCATCAGCAGTGCATTGCAGTCACGCGAGTTATAGTTAGCTGAACTAACTATAACAAGGGAATTTCAAAGGTTTTGTATGAGTGAAATGTCCAGCTAACTATAACACGGGTGAAACCTATGGTTTTTTGAGTGAATATATATATATATATATATATATATATATATATCTACAGACATATATATATATATTACCTACTGGCGGTCGCCAGTAGGTATATATAGTTAGGATTTTTTCTCTATGGGATTTTTGAAAATTCTATGTCTAATAACTTTGGCGTTTGTGGACGTAATTGGCTGAAATTTTCAGGAAAATGGCACATTTTGTTTCTGAGCAGCCCTTGACAATTTGGGGGGGGTTTGTCAAGGGGGGGCCGAGAAAAAAGGGGGGTCCCAAAACGTGTTTTTAACATTGAGTTTTCCATAGGGCGGTTGGCCTCACTTTTAGCCCGAACGGCTGAATGGATTTGCACGAAACTTGGCAAAATTGTAGGGACTGGTAGCCCGATGTGCCTTTGCTAGGTCTCAATATATGTGCTTCAGTGGATTTTGAGAAATTAACGTTCAAAAAAAGATATATATCTGTAACAGCGGACCGGGCAGCGCTCCGGTTCGCGGACTTTACGCGGTACGGAGCTTTGTGAAGCGAAGCTGATTGGTTCTCCGGCGTCTGTGAACATTCCAAACAGTCCGTAGCGGCCGCCATCTTGTCTCTCGGTAGGATCGAGAGACAAGAGGAGGCCAAAGCGAAGGGGCAAATGACCATAAGGGGGCATAGTAGATCCTCGCTGACCCCCTAGGTTTGATGTGGAGGTTTTAAAAGGGCCCCGCGGGGCAAAAAAAAATAATAATAATAATAATCGAACGGCTGAATGGATTTGCACGAAACTTGGTAAAATATTAGGGACTGGTAGCCCGATGTGCCTTTGCTAGGTCTCAATATATGTGCTCCAGTGGATTTTGAGAAATTAACGTTCAAAAAAAGATATATATCTGTAACAGCGCTCCGCTTCGCGTAACGGAGGTTTGCGAAGCTGATTGGTTCTCCGGCGTCTGTAAACATTGCAAACAGTCCGTAGCGGCCGCCATCTTGTCTCTCGGTAGGATCGAGAGACAAGAGGAGGCCAAAGCGAAGGGGCAAATGACCATAAGGGGGCATAGTAGATCCTCCTTGACCTCTTAGGTTTGATGTGGAGGTTTTAAAAAGGCCCCGCGGGGCAAAAAAAAAAATTATAATAATAATCGAACGGCTGAATGGATTTGCACGAAACTTGGGAAAATTGTAGGGACTGGTAGCTCGATGTGCCTTTGCTAGGTCTCAATATATGTGCTTCAGTGGATTTTGAGAAATTAACGTTCAAAAACAAGATATATATCTGTAACAGCGCTCCGCTTCGCGGAGATAAAATTATCTCTGTATTACCTAGCTGTTGCTAACACCAGTTAGCGACGGCTAGTAGGAGATAGCGACCATCTTGGGCCCCACTTTGCATGTGAGTGATATTTATCACTAATGACATGCAAAGTGGGCATGCCAAGATGTTAGCGACTGGAAACAGTCGCTAACATCGCTATCTCCTATTACCAACTTTTGGAAATATTCGCGATACGCGCGAATATCTCCAAAAGCTACCACCTGCCCTGAGCAGTTTTTAGCCATGTTATCCAATGGGAGGTGGATAACATAGCTAAGAGCATTAGCTCGGTAATGCATGAATATCGCTGAGTTTTCAGCGATATTAATGCATTGCGGTCGTTTTTTATCGTATTTGCGATAAACCTTGATAATAGCAAGGTTTATCTGCGATAATTTCTGAAGATGCTTAGCGGTAAAAAATTCGTTGCTAAGCATCGTTAGGGATAAATATCGCTTAACTTTGGTAATATGCCCCAACGTCTGTTAACGTTCGATTCAAAGGAAATCAGGAAGTGTTGAAAAACATTGTCTGCGCCATCGTGCCTTTTTTCAAATGCCACACTTTTGTCGTGCACGGCAGTAATTTTAGATGCCTTGACCAGACCCACTCTCTGCACGCTGTCGATCCTTAGCATGGCTACCCACCCTCGCAAGCATCTCCCCCAGGCAGTGGTCACCCCCGCTCTCTGTCTTATGCATGGGTAATAAACCACCCCCCATCTGCGCTGCTCTTCACTGAGAATCACACCCTGTGCCCGCCCGACACCTCCCTTTCGCCCTATTCACTACCGCACCCTCTGACACTCCTTTTCTTCTGTGTCCGATTGTCCAGGCCGGTCCTAGGGTATCAGCTAGCCCTGCAGATGTAGTTTATGGCCCCAGCTGTAAAGAATCACCCCTCTTCAAAGGAGTTATAGTAGATCAAGGCCCACACTCGATGAGATCCGTCACAGCAGACGCGTTCCTATTATCTGAAAACCATCCTGTATTGTGATTGGGGAGGGGACCGAGCCTGAAGCGGAAGATTCCAGGGATGACTCTTTGTACATCAAAGTTTTTACAATTATGTGTCACATTAAAAATATATAGCACTCCAACAAAGTAGTAAGATTATAAAACTTTAATAACTTATAAATATATACAAGAAAACAAAAACAGTAATAACATATAAACATTTTTAGGGAAAAACAACGAAGTAGCGGTCGGCTGTGCGAATAGTCCCAACGCAGCACAACGTCCAGATTTCACTGATTTCGGCATCCAGCGTGGGGCGTCGCGGGGGGTGGGTCATCAGTAGCAAACTGTTGTGCGAATAGTTCCAAGGCAGCAGAACGATGGCACCAAGGTGATGTCCAGTAAGTTGCCGCACTGGTTTTGGTATCCTACAATGCTGCTCCGAATAACGGCGTGGGGCGCCCCGGGGGAGGCGGCGTGAACGGGCCTCTCCAGGTGGAGTCTCGTCTGTTGTAGTGGGGCGCCCCTTTACCGTTTCAGTTGCCATTCCGTCCGCTTTTGGTCCACTGTGTCAAAAGCCGCAATTCAGCTGAGTTGCGCCCACTCTTGCGGTGAAGCGATAGGCGGCTGTCACAGGACTCTCAAAATGGCGGCAGGCTGTTTCCTTTTTGGGCCTGGTCCACTGAAATGGCCCTGGGACACTTTGAAAATCGGACGCTTGTCTGCTAGGTCTAGGACCCCATTCTCGAAAGCGTCCCCTCCGCCTTGAGGATTCATCAAAAGTTTTGGGGGCCCCCGACTCCTGCAGGCTTCTGGTGGGGAGCGGCTGCCATGATTGCTCGTGGACTGACTACGACGGAGCCACGAGATGGTGGTGCTTTCATGGTGACGCCAGCTTCAGTCTGAAACATCCAGAAACAAGGTGGGGCTTTCATCGTTTGGGGAAAAAAAAAAGTTTTCATCCAATGAAAAGTGTTGTTTTTAGGTCATATGATCAAGCCTTCCATCATTAGGAAACCAAAAGTAAAATGAACCAATGAAAAGTTTTATAAACAAGTCACATGACCTGTTATGCGGCATAGGGTATAAAATGCGGAGAAAATACGTTGGCACGTGAGGCGGCGTCAGTAGCGGACCGATGTGCGAATAGGCCGAAGGCAACACAACGCGCCAAGATCCGGATGGCACCGAGGTGGTGTCCAGCAAGTTGCAGCACTGGTGTGGCCATCCTACAATGCTGAAAGTCCACGTGGGGCGCCCTGTTGGCCTGTGAGTTCGCGTCAGTAGCGGACCGATGTGCGAATAGGCCGAAGGCAGCACAACGCGCCAAGATCCGGATGGCACCGAGGTGGTGTCTAGCAAGTTGTCGCACTGGTGTGGCCATCCTACAATGTTGAAAGTCGGCGTTGGGCGCCCCGTTGGCCTGTGAGATGGCGTCAGTAGCGGACCGATGTGCGAATGGGGCCAAAGGCAGCGCAACAATATTTTCTGAATAGAAGACACCACAAGGCGCTGAGATGCCAAGATCCGGATGGCACCGAGGTGGTGTCTAGCAAGTTGTGGCACTGGTGTGGCCATCCTACAATGGTAAAAGTCGGCGTGGGGCGCCCTGTTGGCCTGTGAGATGGTGTCAGTAGCGGACCGATGTGCGAATGGGGCCAAAGGCAGCGCAACAATATTTTCTGTATGGAAGATACCACTAGGCGTTGAGATGCGAAGATCCGGATGGCACCGAGGTGATGTTAGCAAGTTGCTGTACTGGTGTGGTCATCCTACAATGCTGAAACTCGGCGTGGGGCGCCCCATTAGCCTGTGAGATGGCGTCAGTAGCGGACCGATGTGTGAATAGGCCGGAACCAGCACAAGGCGCCAAGATCCGGATGGCACCGTGGTGGTTTCATAGTTGAGAGGCACTTCATCTGCAGTGGGGCGCCGAGATCCGGATGGCACCGAGGTGATGTCTAGCAAGTTGCTGTACTGGTGTGGCCATCCTACAATGCTGAAAGTCGGCGTGGGGCGCCCCATTAGCCTGTGAGATGGCGTCAGTAGCGGACCGATGTGCGAATGGGGCCAAAGGCAGCGCAACAATATTTTCTGACTAGAAGACACCACAAGGCGCTGAGATGCCAAGATCCGGATGGCACCGAGGTGGTGTCTAGCAAGTTGCCGCACTGGTGTGGCCATCCTACAATGTTGAAAGTCGGCGTGGGGCGCCCCGTTGGCCTGTGAGATGGCGTCAGTAGCGGACCGATGTGCGAATGGGGCCAAAGGCAGCGCAACAATATTTTCTGAATAGAAGACACCACAAGGCGCTGAGATGCCAAGATCCGGATGGCACCGAGGTGGTGTCTAGTAAGGTGCACTGGTGTGGCTATCCTACAATGCTGAAAGTCGGCGTGGGGCGCCCTGTTGGCCTGTGAGATGGTGTCAGTAGCGGACCGATGTGCGAATGGGGCCAAAGGCAGCGCAACAATATTTTCTGTATGGAAGATACCACTAGGCGTTGAGATGCGAAGATCCGGATGGCACCGAGGTGATGTCTAGCAAGTTGCTGTACTGGTGTGGTCATCCTACAATGCTGAAACTCGGCGTGGGGCGCCCCATTAGCCTGTGAGATGGCGTCAGTAGCGGACCGATGTGCGAATGGGGCCAAAGGCAGCGCAACAATATTTTCTGAAGAGAAGACACCAAAAGGCGCTGAGATTCCAAGATCCGGATGGCACCGAGGTGGTGTCTAGCAAGCTATGCAGCTGAGTTGCGTGCGCACTTGCGGCGAATAGGTCGAAGGCAGCACAACAATGTTTTCTGAATAGAAGACACCACAAGGCGCTGAGATTCGGTTACCACCGAGGTGATGTCTAGCAAGTTGCCGCACTGGTGTGGCCATCCTACAATACTGCTCCGAATAACGGCGTGGGGTGCCCGAAGGGGGGGGGGAGGCGGCGTGAACGGGCCTTCCTAGGTGGAGGCTCGTCTGCTGTAGTGGGGCGCCCCTTTACCGTTTCAGTTGCCATTCAGCTGAGTTTCGGCTGCTCTTGATGCTACAGCGACAGGCGGCTGCAACAGGACTCTCAAAATGGCGGCTTGTTCTTTGGATTTGGGCCTGGTCTACTAAAATGGCCCTGGGACACTTTAGAACTCGGACGCTCGATTTTTTTTTTCCTTTCCTGTACATGCAAAAAAAGGTAAATGCCCGGTACGTTACACGCTTCATCTGCCACGATGTACTCTCCAGAAGAACCGAAAAAAAATATAGTTATGGTAACTATACCATGCATCGTCATATGGAGAGGTGGCACCAATTAATTATAGTGCTGCATAAAAGAGAGATTTGGAGGAGAACCCCCGACCTGCCAGTACATTCATCAAAGAAGTGGCACTGACAGCATCAGAGGCAAGGGAAATGGTCCCAAATATTTAGAACTTTGGAAAGATTAAAATGACATGTTTAGATTGTGGCAAATTAATTTCATGTGGACAGATGAGTGTTACTCTAATAAATACAGCATATGAACATCATCATAGTCGATGGTTGGTAGAGACATTTTGATTATATATCCTGGACCTGCCCGTCCTTGCCCAAAATGGCGCCGGAATAAATGGGACTCGTAACTCCTTGTTGTGTACTGGTTGCAGAACCTTGAAATCACGAGATACGTATGCAGTTTTGAAGCATATGGCGGGCGGGGACGAGAATTGATTGAATATTTCGACATCCCTATTGATATTAAGTTCTGATGTGTTATTGATTACTGTACTATTGAAAGTTCGAATTAACGTCACCCATGGTACTTACCCGCAAATGTATATCTAGATAATTTTATTGTAACTGGCCCTGTCGTATTTTAATTATAAAATGTACGTCCACCGATTCCGCAACTGTTAGACACCTTAGTTCTTGCAACCTAATGGCCCGCCCGTTACGTTCCTCTACAGTGTAAATGTCTACTCATCATATACGATTACAGTTTGCTCCGTGGCCGGCCCACGTGGTTATAGGCTCGTATTTGTATAATGAAATTTTCACAATAAAGGTTTTTAAAAGAAAACATGGTAGTAGTATATACATTGGTAAAGTTTTTAATAATAGTCACTGTTTTAGAATCATTAAAAGGCAAGTGAAATAAAGCAGACCAATTACATGAAGGGTAAAAGGTATAATACGCAGGAACGCAGTAAAGATAAATGGTCAAGGGCTGTTGTGTTTTCTACTCCTGCAACATAAAGTGATCGATAAGAATCTCATATTCAGGCGTATCGGCGACTAAGACAGCAGGTCGACCCTCTTTTGCTCAACGGCTCCGTCATGGGACGAAGAAACGCTCTTTTTCTCGAAAAAAGAATATATTTTACTTGCAGGACAGTTGTAAATTTTCCGGGAAAGTACATTAGCCTGGAACATTATAACATATATTTAAGAAAAAATAATGTTCGGAAGCAATAAAAAGCGTAATTTTTAGGTCATATGACCAAGCCTTTCATCATTAGAATAAGAAAAGTAAAATGAACCAATGAAAAGTTTTATTAACAAGTCACATGACTTGTTATGCTTACGTTACGCGCTGCGCGTCGCGCCCCGGATGACTTCCGGATGCGCTAACGCGGCGCGTCATATGACGCATTACGCGACAACGCAGGTCCAGAATATAGTCAAAATGTCTCCACCAACCAGCGGTCGGAACACAACCCCTTTCAGCAGGCTAAATAGTTCTGTTAAATGACAACAGAAGGGACAGGCAACAAGAACCATGAGTCAAAGAGGGGAGGGCTAGTTCTTCTCTACCGGGTTACATTGGGGCGCTACCGGAACTGATCGAATTGGTAGTCTACAGTGTTTCTGAATGTTTCAGACTGAAGCTGGGGTTAGCATGAGAGCACCACCATTTCGTAGCTCCGTCGTGGCCATTCCGCAACCAATCATGGCAGCCGCTCTTTATCGTTATTTTGGGCGGGGTGGGTGGCGGAGCCGAGCTGTTTTGCAGCCATCATTGTGTGGAGTTCAGTTCATCTCACTAGTTTTGTATTTGTCATGAGGGGTTGTTCCTAATGTTTCTATTTTAGCGAGGTCAAAAAGAGATCCCATTAGTGGCCTACTGATTTTGCTCGATTCCTTTTCTTTTTTTTTACACGATTTTTCGTTATCTGCAAAGACTAAACAGAGTATTGCGACTCTGTGTCTGTTTGTAAATAGAGAATGAACCAAAGAGAACCAATTCTAAAACAGTAAATGCTTGGATAACAATCAATCAAATGGAGAGAGAAGCAGGCACGACGTATTACAACGGGGGCAAAGGCCTGCGTTAACTACCTTTCACTATCTGCAAAGAGAGAGTACTCCTAATAGAAATGAGGGGGGGGGCACCATTCAAAGCAGATCAGTGTGCATAAACACGAAAATGTTTTCACTTACCACGTACTTGACATTCGACAGCTTATGATATTTGCTATTAAAAAACCATTGAAATTCACTGAAAAAACCATAGGTTATAGACCATATATAGTTAGGAATTAGCATTTACAAAACCTTGAAAATTCACTGAAAAAACCATAGGTTATAGACCATATATAGTTAGGAATTAGCATTTAAAAAACCTTATTTTACTCACACAAAACCATTGAAATTCCATATATAGTTAGTTGCACTAACTATATATCGCGCACCCGCAATCCACTGCTGATGATGTCACATATTACATCATTCATGACATGGTCAGTGACATCACTGATGACATCACTGATGACATCTCAAATGACATCACTGATGACATCACTGATGACATCTCATTTGACATCAATGACCACATCACTGATGATATAATTCATGTGACAATACAATGCATCTCCTCACATTTTAATATAACCTCTGTTTCACCCAGTGTTAAATACAGAGTATAATTTTTGAAACCATTGACACACCAATACTAGTTACTACATACGCACTCACTGATTCCTACGTCTACACACACATTCACTCATTCACCCATACAATCATTCATACATACAATCACTCATCTTTACAACACTATCATATGCACTCATACACCTATACAGACACTCACACTCTGCCACTCATCCATGGAGTTACTCACACACCTAGTCAGTCCTGTAAAGAATCAATCACACTTCCATTTTCTTGTCTATACAGTTAAACATAGAGCACCTTACATTTTCTAACATATACTAACACATACTTACTTTCTTATACAATCATTGATACAAGTACACATTGATCTGCACAGAGTCACACACCTCCCAGCCAGCCACACACACACTCAGTCTCCCATACAAATACTTGGACAATCAATCAATAACCCATTTAGTTAATCATATAGCTACTGATCAACACATGCAGCAGTTTACAGAACAACAGACATAATGATGCACAAATTAAGACAGTTTAGTCACTAACCCATGCACTCAGTGAGACACATTTAATCACTCACTCATACATTCAGTCACGCACCTACTAAATCCTTCGTCCAGACACTTATACATCTACTCATTCTTCAATATGTAAAACATATTTAAACTTTACAGAAACACACAGTCACTGGATGATGTCATCAGTGATGTCATCAGTGATGTCATTTGAGATGTCATCAGTGATGTCATCAGTGATGTCACTGACCATGTCATGAATGATGTAATATGTGACATCATCAGCAGTGGATTGCGGGTGCGCGATATATAGTTAGTGCAACTAACTATATATGGAATTTCAATGGTTTTGTGTGAGTAAAATAAGGTTTTTTAAATGCTAATTCCTAACTATATATGGTCTATAACCTATGGTTTTTTCAGTGAATATATATATATATATATATATATATATATATATATATATATATATATATATATATATATATATATATATATATATCTACAGATAGGTTGCCAGTAGGTAGTTCTAGTTAGGACCTAGTTTACATAGGAAATCCGCAACATTCTATTTGAAATAACTTTGGCGCCGGTCGACGAATCTTCTCCAAGAAGATGGGGCGCTCCGCTCTGCTCCTATCCTGAAAGTTTCGGGTTGATTTGTCAAGTGGGGGCTGAGAAAAAAGGGAGGTCCCAAAACGTGTTTTCCCCATGCAATTTTCCATAGGGACCTTCAGACATGGCTGAACTGCTGAACGAAATTACACCAAATTTGGCAAAACGGTGGAGTTTGGTTCCCCGATTACACTTTTTGTTAAATGGTGTAAATCCGTTCAGTAGTTCCTGAGAAAATCAAAAGTAAAATCATAGATATATCTATAGACGAAGTACCGTACGCGTATCCTCCCGAGCATGAGCTTTATGCTAATTGGCTGTCAACACTCCAAACCAGGTAGTGTTGGCACCCTATTTGTGCCTCGGTAGAACCGAGGTGCCCGAAAACAGAAAAAGAAACATGAAAAACGCGAAAAGGGGGCAGGGTAGAAACATCCTGACCCCCTAGGCCTGCTTAGGGGATCCCACAAGGACCTCCAATGCCCCATAAAAATGTGGTTTTGAAAGAAATATCGCGGAATGCGCCTAGGGTACGTATGCCCTGCCGATCCCAAACACACACACACACACATTTATATATCCTTTTGCACGTAAAATGGAAAGAATACGTAGCAGCATCGTAACATCTGAGTGCGTGTCTGCTGCTGTCACGCACACGGATACTGGTAACTGCGTGCGTGTAATAACGGGAGACCGGCGGGACTGCACTAGGCGCTATTCTGTGTATTTCTGCGGAGCCCATTTCGAACCACAGAGCCCTACCTGCTACGGGGAGTTAGGGCACGATGCTGTTTCTTCGCCCCGGGACTTGCTCTCCTTCGGCCCGATGCCTGCACCGTGCGGCACTTCACACCTTCATCGGGGGTTTGTCCCTCTAGGCAGCCTGTCCTGACCCCGGCCTGATCCCGCTGCTCATGGCCAACCCTCTGTGAGGAAGGGCAGGCAGTACACTGTAAGCTTTAGTCACAAATGCAAACACAGCCGCATGCCTTTTACTGTTATATGCGCATTAGATGCAGCGTATGCTGCAACATGGACACAGACACAGAACCGGTATGAACAGGAAGGCAGGCTTGGCAACGGGACAGCATTTGAAAACACTCGGGGAGCAAAGCAGGAAAAAGCAAACCTGCTAGTCAGTTTGAATAAAACTTGATATTTATATCTTTCCAAGTCGATTCTTGTAAGTGTGCTGCGCAGGCTGAATACTGTGTAAAATGGCCATTTTGTGGAAAGCAGTGCTGTCTGTGAGAGAGCGGCCCTGTGTCTGGAGAGAGGCTGCAGGGACCCGTGGACTCCGCCGGTGGCTGCACCGACGCACACCTGCCTCTCCTGGCTGGAAGGAGCGGCTCTGAAAGGCCTTGTGTCTGGAGAGGCAGCCCGAGAGGGATGGAAGAGAGCCTCTGAGAGGGACTGAAGAGAGCCGGAGAGGGACTGTGGCCCTGTGTCTAGAGAGCCTCTGGGAGCTAGAGAGGGAATGCGACCTGTGTCAAGAGAGAGCCTGTGAGACATGAGAGGGACTGTGACCGTGTGTCTAGAGAGAGCCTGTGAGAAACAAGAGGGACTGTGACCCTGTGTATGGAGAGAGCCTGTGAGACACGAGAGGGACTGTGACCTGTGTCTAGAGAGAGCCTCTGGGAGCCCGAGAGGGACTGTGGCCCTGTGTCTAGAGTGAGCCTCTGGGAGCCCGAGAGGGACTGTGACCCTGTGTCTAGAGAGAGCCTGTGAGACATGAGAGGGACTGTTACCGTGTGTCTGGAGCGAGCCTGTCAGACAGGAGAGGGACTGGGGCCCTATGTCTGGAGAGAGCATCTGGGAGCTAGAGAGGGACTGTGGCCCAGTGTCTGGAGTGAGCCTGGGAGACGCGAGAGGGGCTGTGGCCCTGCGTCTGGAGATAGCCTGTGAAACACGAGAAGGTCTGTCTGTAATGATGTTATTATGCAGACTTGTAGCGTACTACCAGCCAAGGGTATTCCTGGCACTGAGCAGGAGGGACTCTCGGCACTCCGGGGCCTAGTGAGACTACTCGATTACCTAGGCCTGCAGGCTGCAGCCTTTTCCTCAGCTGAGTAAAGAGGAGGCTCCTGTGCGTAGTGGCATGCTGCACGCACACTCACACAGCACTCTCTTCCATGCTTTTCGGAGCGACTGTGACCACACACACCTGCATTTCACTCTCCTGGTGCACTAGTGACACACTCCATGCCCAAGCGCTTGCCTGCTTCACGGGGCATGCAGAGCGAATCCGGACTGAGTGTCAGGAACACAAGCCGACTCACCGATTTACACAAGATCGCCACCAACAAACTACAACCAGAGCCGCTGCCGATGACACCACAAAACAAGAGCCAACCGCACAAGTAAATGAACTTGCGCCCCCCCCCACACACACAGCTTCTTTGTTGTTTCAGAGGCCAGTATGGTTGTGAAGGCTTTTCCAGGAAAGCATGATCAAGAAGGGCGGACTTCGAGATTGACACAATTAAGCAGCTTGGTGGTTTCTCACAGGGTGACGTGTGTAACTGAGTGCATTTTCATGGCACCTTATAGTAACAATGGTACATCTGAGGTTGACCCACGCTGCCAGCACACCTAAAGGTACTGCCCAAAATGATGGCTTCAAAGAAACATTTGAAAGTTACCTGTTCTGATTTGTTGCACAATTTTATCCCTTTTGCTAAGTCCTATTTACTCTTCTCCCAACCTATTCCCCCACACCATCCTTATTCTCCCTCTTACAGTTTTTGGCTACTCAGTGGCATGCTCTACATGGTGTCACTATCCTAAGCTCCCCATCTGTGGTTTTTCTCATTTCAGCTACCTGACCGATATCTGTTCCCTTTTACTAGTGCTTTAAAGCTGCATCCACGGCACACAGCACTATAAGAGTAAAAACAACCTATCACTTCTCAAATGCAGCCTACAAACGTAAAGGTTAGTTTTGATGAGCGTGTGTGACTTTAAATTCTACCCAGTGTGACAAAGACCAGTACTGAGTATGAAATACAACTTTTACCCACTCATGACCCTTCTACTGAGATACCACCTCTCCCTTGACCCCCACTGACATGACAGCCTCAGACTAAGAACACACAGCCAGTCAGTGAGATGACTGCCCTGGACTGACAAAGCACTGCCAGTCAGTGAGATGACAGCCTTGGACCGAGAATGCACTGCCAGTCAGTAAGATGACAGCCTTGGACTGAGAAAGTACTGCCAGTCAATGAGATTACATCTTTGGACTAAGAAGTACTGCCAGTCAATGAAATGACAGCCTTGGACAGAGAAAGCACAGCCAGTCAATGAGATGACAGCCTTGGACCGAGAAAGCACTGCCAGTCAATGAGATGATAGACTTGGACCGAGAAAGCACTGCCAGTCAATGAGATGATAGACTTGGACTGGGAAAGCACTGCCAGTCAATGAGATGACAGCCTTGGACCAGGAAAGCACTGTCAGTCAGTCAGATGACAGCCTTGGACCGAGCCTTGGACCTTGAAAAGCACTGCCAGTCAATGAGATGACAACCTTGAACCGCGAAAGCACTGCCAGTCAATGGGATGACAGCCTTGGACCGAGAAAGCACCGCCAGTCATTGAGATGATAGCTTTGGACCGAAAAAGCACTGCCAGTCAGTGAGATGACAGCCTTGGACCGAGAAAGCACTGCCAGTCAATGAGATGACAGCTTTGTACCGAGAAAGGACTGCCAGTCATTGAGATGGTAGCTTTGGACCGAGAAAGCACTGCCAGTCAATGAGATGACAGCCTTGTACCGAGATAGCACTGCCAGTCAATGAGATGACAAGCTTGGACCGAGAAAGCACTGCCAGTCAATGAGATGTCATACTTAAACTGAGAAAGCAGAGCCGGTCAATGAGATGACAGCCTTGTACAAAGAAAGTGCTGCCAGTCAATGAGATGAAATACTTGAACCAAGAAAGCACAGCCAGTCAATGAGATGATAGACTTGGACTGAGAAAGCACTGCCAGTCAATGAGATGACAGCCTTGGACCAGGAAAGCACTGTCAGTGAGTCAGATGACAGCCTTGGACTGAGCCTTGGACCGAGAAAAGCGCTGCCAGTCAATGAGATGACAACCTTGAACCGCAAAAGCACTTCCAGTCAATGGGATGACAGCCTTGGACCGAGAAAGCACTGCCAGTCATTGAGATGATAGCTTTGGACCGGGAAAGCACTGCCAGTCAGTGAGATGACAGCCTTGGACCCAGAAAGCACCGCCAGTCATTGTGATGATATCTTTGGACCGAGAAAGCACTGCCAGTCATTGAGATGATAGCTTTGGACAGAGAAAGCACTGCCAGTCAATGGGATGACAGCATTGGACCCAGAAAGCACCGCCAGTCATTGTGATGATAGCTTTGGACCCAGAATGCACTGCCAGTCAGTGAGATAACAGCCTTGGACGAGAAAGCACTGCCAGTCATAGAGATGATAGCTTTGGACCGAGAAAGCACTGCCAGTCAATGAGATGACAGCCTTGGACTGAGAAAGCACTGCCAGTCAATGACATGGCAGCCTTGGACCGAGAAAGCACTGCCAGTCAATGAGATGACAGCTTTGTACCGAGAAAGGACTGCCAGTCATTGAGATGGTAGCTTTGGACCGAGAAAGCACAGCCAGTCAATGAGATGACAGCCTTGGACCGAGAAAGCACTGCCAGTCAATGAGATGATAGACTTGGACCGAGAAAGCACTGCCAGTCAATGAGATGATAGACTTGGACTGGGAAAGCACTGCCAGTCAATGAGATGACAGCCTTGGACCAGGAAAGCACTGTCAGTCAGTCAGATGACAGCCTTGGACCGAGCCTTGGACCTTGAAAAGCACTGCCAGTCAATGAGATGACAACCTTGAACCGCGAAAGCACTGCCAGTCAATGGGATGACAGCCTTGGACCGAGAAAGCACCGCCAGTCATTGAGATGATAGCTTTGGACCGAAAAAGCACTGCCAGTCAGTGAGATGACAGCCTTGGACCGAGAAAGCACTGCCAGTCAATGAGATGACAGCTTTGTACCGAGAAAGGACTGCCAGTCATTGAGATGGTAGCTTTGGACCGAGAAAGCACTGCCAGTCAATGAGATGACAGCCTTGTACCGAGATAGCACTGCCAGTCAATGAGATGACAAGCTTGGACCGAGAAAGCACTGCCAGTCAATGAGATGTCATACTTAAACTGAGAAAGCAGAGCCGGTCAATGAGATGACAGCCTTGTACAAAGAAAGTGCTGCCAGTCAATGAGATGAAATACTTGAACCAAGAAAGCACAGCCAGTCAATGAGATGATAGACTTGGACTGAGAAAGCACTGCCAGTCAATGAGATGACAGCCTTGGACCAGGAAAGCACTGTCAGTGAGTCAGATGACAGCCTTGGACTGAGCCTTGGACCGAGAAAAGCGCTGCCAGTCAATGAGATGACAACCTTGAACCGCAAAAGCACTTCCAGTCAATGGGATGACAGCCTTGGACCGAGAAAGCACTGCCAGTCATTGAGATGATAGCTTTGGACCGGGAAAGCACTGCCAGTCAGTGAGATGACAGCCTTGGACCCAGAAAGCACCGCCAGTCATTGTGATGATATCTTTGGACCGAGAAAGCACTGCCAGTCATTGAGATGATAGCTTTGGACAGAGAAAGCACTGCCAGTCAATGGGATGACAGCATTGGACCCAGAAAGCACCGCCAGTCATTGTGATGATAGCTTTGGACCCAGAATGCACTGCCAGTCAGTGAGATAACAGCCTTGGACGAGAAAGCACTGCCAGTCATAGAGATGATAGCTTTGGACCGAGAAAGCACTGCCAGTCAATGAGATGACAGCCTTGGACTGAGAAAGCACTGCCAGTCAATGACATGGCAGCCTTGGACTGAGAAAGCGCTGCCAGTCAATGAGATGACAGCCTTGGACCGAGAAAACATGGAAAGTCAATGAGATGAGAGCCATTGACTTGGAAAACACTGCTGGTCAATGAGAGGACTGCCATGGCCTGACACAGCACTGCCTGTGAATGGGGCGACAGCTTTGGACCAAGAAAGCAATGCCAATGGACGAGATGATAGTCTCATACTGGCAAAGCACAAGCAGGTAATGAGATGAGTCTGAGAAAACACTGCCAGTCAATGAGATGACAGCCTTGGATCAGGAAAGACCAGGCTTGGCAGTTCGGGCTTGACTGTTCCCATGAGGCACAGGGTCAAGACTGATTTGCATATAGCTGGGTCTGAACTGAGGTGGCGTAGTGAGCTAAAGAACGTTGATGGATTCAACCCAGGTCTGTGACTGGGGGTGAGTGTCTGAAAAGGTTCAGCGCTCCCTCCATCATCGCCTTGTGTTTCCAATGAGATGACAGTCCCAGACAGAGAAAGCACTGCCAGTCAAATAGATGACAGCCCTGCACAGAGAAGGAACTGCCTGACAATGGAATCACAGCCTTGGACCGAGAAAGTACTGCAGGTGAATGAGATGACAACCTTGGACCGGGAAAGTACTGCCAGTCAATGAGATGACAGCCTTGGACCAGGAAAGCTCTGCCAGTCAATGAGATGACAGCCTTGGACTGAGAAGCACTGCCAGTCAATGAGATGACTGCCTTGTACCGGGAAAACACTTCCAATCAATGAGATAACAGCTTTGGGCTAAGAAAGCACTGCCAGTCAATGAGATGACAGCCTCGGAATGAGGATAGACTGCCAGTTAATGAGAAGACAGACTTAGACCAAGAAAGAACTGACAGTCAATGGGATGACTGGCATGAACTGAGAAAGTATTGCCAGTCAATGAGATGAGAGCCTTGGATTGAGGAAGCACTGCATACCATGAGATGAGAGCCTTGGACCGAAAAAGCGCTGCCAATCAGTGAGATGACATTCTTAGACTGACAAAGCATCAGCTGACATTGAGATGACAGCCTCAGACTGAAAAAGTGCTGCCAGTGAATGAGATGACATCTATCTACTGAGAACAATTGGCTAGTCAATCAGATGGCATCTCTGAACTGAGAAAGCACTGTCTGCTATTGGGATAACATCCTTAGGCTGTGAAAGTACTGCCAATCAATGAGATGACAGCCTTGGACCAAGAAAGCACTACCTGTCAATGAGATTCCAGCCATAGACTGACAAAGCACAGGCAGGCAATGAGCATGACAAACAATACATAACACCAGCCAAAGGCCATGCACGGTGTGGGATTGGCCAAGCCATGCATCCAGCCCCATCCCCGGCTGCGCATGGCCCTGGGTCGTGCGCTGCTAGGGGTTGGTCGTGGGGCCTAATCTGTGGCCAGGCCCTGCACCCACGTCCAGTCAACCTCTGCCGCACTCTGCCATTGGCCATGTCGCAAGTCCTTCACAGCTAGCCAGCCCCCACTGCGCACTGCCTTTAGCTGTGTGGGGCACTGGGTAGCTGCCCAGACAGCTGCCCTTATGAGGCAAACTCACCACAGACATTCAAGCCACCCTTGTTTTTTAAATGTTTTTCCAACTCCACAAGAGACCTGCAGTAGTTAATGCAGCACTTGCACTCTGAAAAGACTCTCACGAGAATAAATGAGCTCCGCTGACTCTCGCAAGACTCCAGCACAATCACAGAAATCCCCCAATTAAAAAAAATATTGCCCCCCCCAAGTACCAGGGGGTCAGGGTACCCCTACCATGCCCCCAAGTCCCTGTGTTCTGAAATGACAGCTACAAAATTTCTCTTCATGATGGGGACAGCCAATCAGAGCACGAGCTCCTGCAGGAGCGAGGCGGCCATCAGGAAAATTGGCTCTCACAGTTAATCAGGTTGCTCTAATATTTGGAGTTGCGTGAATGTACGCCAAGTCACAAAAAGCATGCTTTCTGGATCAAGATCCAGCTTTCTGCCAAATTTTGTGTAATTCCATTCTGTCTTTTCGGCTATGGTGCTGTTCAAAACTTCCCATGGAATTTGCATGGGAAAATAGCATTTTGGGACCATGTCACGAAAGAAAAGCTCAAAACCACTTTCCTACAGAACAGACACGCTATTGTTCAATGTTGAATATGTCGCCATATGGTGAGCTGGAAAGGAAAGAAGGGCAATTGAAAGGGCTACTGATGGAAAGGGGATGTAGACGTTAACATGAAGGAAATAAAAAACGGAGGATTGGATTTTCTTTGGCAGAGAAATGGAGAAAATACGAAAATAAGAGGAGGAAATGTAGTGACAAGAGGGAAGGAGGAGTAACAAGGAGCAATGCCGTATTTGAATGAGGGAAAGGGGGAGGATACGGAGAAAGTGACCTCAAGAACAGAAAAGCGACGAGGGGGCTGCAGAGGAGTATTCCAGTGATTGGTACATCGAGGAGGGTGACAGCTGGTCAGAAGATTGGCGGACACCACTGACCTTATATCCCACCCTAGTCCAGGAGCATTCCAACATCCTGGGTGAGTGTTTGCTGAACACCTTAGCATAATAGAAGTTTGGACACAGGTTTTGTTTCTTTTCCCCCTCAGTTTCCTTCACAGTATTGAGAAATTACACAGGTGACAGGCCCACAAGGCTTTCCTCTTCCTTGATGTTTATTGGGCTACAAGGACTTGGACAATGTACCTGAAAGGAAGTATATAGTCAGTTTTGTGAACATTTTGTTAATAACTGTAGAACATGGTGCATAACTATTTCATTTCACTTGTGTTCACCCAGTGGGTCTTTTGGGTTACTCAGTTGTTTTCTTCATTTCTACTTTCTGGGTTTCTTTCCCCTTTAAGGTTAGAGCACCAGAGAAACCAGTGAGAACACTGATAAGGGTGACACATAACACGCAAAACTTTTATTTGGCAAACCAGAAAACAAACATTTCGGCGTAAAGCCTTCTTCAGTGTCAATAATTCATACAAAAGAATATGTTTATAAAGCATCATTCCAAAGGGGCATTAAAACAAAGATGGGACATACTTCCTTTTGCATATAAGCGCCATTTTAAGAAGGACAAATACCTACTGGTTTCATATAGAAACTCGATGATACTTTCATAGGTACAGTTGCTGAGATTACGTCATAAGCATAATGCATTTACAAACATAATTGAATGTAAGAAAAATTTGTTTTTATCCATCTAATGATATTTCAGAATCCTATGACTTCAAATCTCCCGCAGTGTTTAAATCTGGCCGTGGATCGGCTAGTGTCCCTTCTAGTGTTAATGAAAGTCATGCCCCAAAAATTTGGCCTGAGAAATACTATTTTTCTATTTGAGGATCAATTTTTCAGGCAGACCTTGGGAACGGCGATGGGCACCTGCTTTGCCCCCAGCTATACAAACCTGTTCGTTGGCTGGTGGGAGGAGCAAGTGCCCAGGAACGTGGAGGGTACTCAGCGGGGCAGCGTAGTGCAGTGGCACAGATACATCGATGACTTGTTCATCGTATGACAAGGCACGCCAGAAACAGCTCAGGAATACATTGGTGTTCTGAATGATAACAACTTGAATCTCCACTTCTCCTGTACAGTTAGTCCAGTGGCAGTGGACTATCTGGATCTGAGGGTGTATGTGGAAAATAACAAAAAGCACACTGCACTATTCCGCAAATCTACTGCTGGCAATTCAGGTTTTTTTGCCAGCAGTAATCACCCGACCACACTCATCCAGAATATCTCCTATGGGGAGTTTCTCAGGATAAAAAGAAACTGTACGAAAGATCAGGATTTTGAGGCGGCGGCCTCAGACAGAATTGCAAGGTTCAGTGTTAGAGGCTACGATCACACACTGTTAGAGAAAACACTGCTCAAAGTAAGGCGGATTCCCAGGAATAAACTCCTTATGGAGGGAAAAAGGAAAAGCAAAACAGCAAATGATAGTAAAAGCAAATTCAGAATGGTTACTCTGTATTCTTCAGAGGCCAATTTTTTGAAGAAAATGCGTAGAAAAAACTGTCCCATTCTGAAAACAGATAATGTCATCAAGGATGACATTCCACCTCAACCATTGGTGACATTTAGCATAGCTAGATCCCTAAAAGATATTCTAGTTAAGAGCCATCTAGACACCATACAGCAACGTTCCAATACATTAAAAGAAATGAAGGGTTTGTTTCCTTGCAGTAGGTGCAAGGCGTGTGCACACAGCAAAAGTGTCCTAACTTACACATTACCAGATACAGGCAAGACCAAGGAAATCACCAAATTTTTAACATGTAGCACCACACATGCGGTATGCTGACTAGTCTGCCCGTGCGGGCTAAGATACAGAGGCAGCACTATTCATCAATTAAAAATCAGATTTCTGGAACACCAAAGAGCAATAGATAAAGCAGATCCTGCATACCCGGTGGCACGCCACTTTGCGGCATTCCATCGCAGTGATAGGAACAAACTACAGTGCTTTGGTTTAGATCATGTTCCAGCAAATCCGCGTGGAGGTGATAGATTGCGCAGTCTAAGGCGCCTAGAATCTAGGTACATCATTGACCTTCTCACAAAGTCCCCTAAAGGAATGAATTGTGGGGAAGAACTAGGTTTACATCTGGGAAAATAAATGTATGGTATGACTGATGTCACTGACCATGTCATGAGTGATGTAATATGTGAAGTCATCAGCAGTGCATTGCGGGCGTGCGAGGTATAGTTAGCTGAACTAACTATAACGGGGGAATTTGAATGGTTTTGTATGAGTGAAATGTCCAGCTAACTATAACATGTGTGAAACCTATGGTTTTTCAGTGAATTGTTAAGTTTTTTTTAATGCTAATTCCTAACTATAACGTGTTTTTTTCAGTGAATATATATATATATATATATATATATATATATATATATATATATATATATATTTAAATCTAAAGACATGTGAGCATTTGAAAGTTCATTTGACATCTGGGAAAGCCTTTCTGTTAGAGAGCATTACATAACTGAAACCCCAAGCCTTATTCTTAGAGCAGACTTTTCATTTTATAAAGTAAAATCCCTTTCCAGGTGGTGTGGTGTTATGTTTATTTCTTCACCGTGTTTGAGCCTCCGTGCGGGAGAGTGGTAATCTTTGTTATCTGGATATACAAAGCAATACACTAACACAGATGATTCTGACACATCTGTCTCCTCCTCTTCCTCCTCCTCTTCCTTTGCTGTTTCAGGAGCGGTGTTATTATGTGGTGTGAAATGTTGATTCATTTTGATCATGGTCAATCTCTCCTTGTTTTGAGGCAAGAGACTGGTCCCTCTCACTATAAAAACTGAGCCAGCTATATTGAACACACGCTCAGCAGACACACGGGCTACCGGACAAGCAGCATACATTATTGCGAGCCTGCTGAGCACTGGCCATTGGCAGATCTTCCCATACCAATACACCAATGGGTTTTGATTCACATAGGCCTCTATTGGATCATCCAGATACTCCTGGAAACGTCCTCTAAATGGTCACTTGTGCTTCCGCTTGCTGGACCTCTTTTGCTATCGGCTCTGCACTGGACTTAAGCCCTGCCATTTGATACCAATCCAATGCAGAGGTTGGATCCGATCCATCTGTTGATTTGTTTTCTGGTGTTCTGGTTGCTGGCTGCTGTGAAACAAGACTGCCCTCTCTGAAAGTTGAAGGCGGCACTCAGAACTGCAGAATGGGACTCTAAGTTCTAGACGTTCTTCTTCCAGGTCTCTGGCTTGCACAATATTCCACCTCTTGTACTTTGAAACCTCCACTTCAGAGAAAGGAATGAAGGTGGGCAGACCTTTTTGAGAAGGTGGATCACATATTGTGCCACAGATGTACTCTTTGGACGAGATGATGTCATGTTGCAGCCTTGTATTACAGGCCAAGCAAATTATTAAGCTCCTAACCAAGGCATGTACTTCTGTGTTTTTGTTCACACCTGCGATGCGTGAACCTTTCAGACACCTTCTTTAGGAGGTCCTATATCAGATGCAAAAACGTGAATAGGTTGGCCCATAATACTGTCCTCCCTACTAACTTCCAGTGTGAAAACCTCAAAAGGGAATAGCATCTGTGTCAGGCATTTGACTAGGCCCCATTTGTCCTCATCCATGGTCCTAGCTTTCCCAATTGTACTGCTCAAACAGACGTTGCAACATGTATTAGGACGATTTCAAATCTATTGACACCTCCTATATCAAGCTGTTAACTGGTACTCGATTAGCAACTGCTTCCGGACTTTAAAAAAATGGCTGAAATGAGTGCGGATTCTTCTGCCGGTGGTCAGTATATTGCTGACTATGTCTTCTTTTTGGAGAAAGTCTTGCAGCACCACTTGATGCAATGTGCCAAACACAGGACGCTGATATTGCCACCATCTGCCATGGCATTGTCCGTGGCAACAACTCCAATTCTGAGACGTCTGGGTCACACCCATTCAATCACCTTGCTGGTAAATTCATCCAAGATGTTTGCAGCAGTATGTGATTTTCCATGGCGAACATGGCTACTGTTACATGTAGCTAAATGCTCTTAAAACTTTCTTCAGAGCCAAGAACTGTCGACAGCTTTTGCTTTACCCCTGCAAAAGAGATCCATTGTGCAGTGATGCACATGCAATCAGGCACCTGACAACTGGTCCACATTTCTGTTGTCAGATGGATAGTGTGAGCAACACTTTGCTGCAAAGCTTGTCCAACCAATTGCAGCACATTTTGATGCAGGGCTGGAACAGAAACTCTGGTAAAATAAGTCTGGCTCGAACCTTCCATTTCGGGCAGATGGCTGTCACAAGTTCTAAGAATCACATTCCTTCCACATAAGAAAGAGGGAGGAGGTCCAGCGTTAACATTTTTGCTAGCTTCCCATTGTACAAACATGCCATTGGGTTGGTTGCGGTCATAGGGCCGCTTCTCCCTAAACATCCCGTAATAATAGCCTGTATTTTCTTCTTTTGTGGGGCCACTGATGCAAGCAACGTTTGAGAAGTAGGTGGTGATAGTCCTAGTGTGCGTCGTGGTGGGGCAGTCACTGTATGCCTTGTTGTCTCTAACTGAATCTGTGTCTTCTTGTGCAATTTTTAAGTCACTGAGGTGTGTGATTCAGCTGGTACACTGCTGAGGACAGGACTACATTGCTTGAGGCTGTCACCCTCTTTTTCCTCATCATCACATCCAACCATGATTGGGCTTGTGGCTGATGTTCCCTGGCTCTCCTCACCTTCACCACCACTACCACGTTCCGTTCAGCAATTCTTTTAAGGTGCTCCTCCCACCAGATTGTGTGATGTTTTTCCATGTGTCATGTAGCCTCCAGCACCATAATGTGACCCAGACTTACCCCGACGAACATTTGTGTGGCAATGGGTGCATATTGTGTGCTAACCATAAAAAGTCCCAAACTGTAGAGGAGTACGTTTTACTGGGCCATGGGCACTACCAATGCCTGAAGAAGAACTAGAGGTAGATGGGCGCACCATTGATTGCGTCTCTCCAGTGTATACTTCTACTGAGGTTGGGGTTGGTGCAGGTCTCAGCTGGGTCTTTGCCAAAATGGGAGCTCGTGGTGCTACCTGTAACACATCCCTCGGAGCAGGTTGAATGGTAATGTCGGCCACCTATATCTCATCTTTCACAATGACTAGCTCGTCATCATCCTCTTCATCATCCCCTGCCATAATTCCATGTTTTCAGTAACTTTTCTTTTCCTTTGCTTCTCCTGGCGTCTACCGTACTCTTCCGGGTCCTCACCATGTCCCTATCAACATCATCATGATCAGAAGGGATGCTTGGAGAAAGCTCCCTTCCTTTTCCTTGCTTGAGATCTGGGAGTCCATGAATCTATAAGATGAGATTCTTGCTCAGCAGGAAGCTCAACCTCCTGTTCTGATCCAACATCAGGAAGATGTACTGTTGGTAGCTGCGGCAACTGTCCTCTTTGCTCTGTTTCCTGAAACAATTGGGTACTACTTTGGAAAAGGGACAAATCCAATTGAGTGTCACTGCTCGTAAGGGTCTCTATGATTGCCGTGGCTGTATCACTGACAAACATGGTTTGGGCTTACGTTGGGGTGGTGCTGTTAATGTGGGAGTGTTGCTCCCATGTTCCTCCCCAGAGATCGGTCAGGTAGGCACAAGTCTGTCGAAAAAGGTTGTGGTCGACACACCACTGGTGAAAAGCTGCTCCTTCTCACTGACCACTTTCTTGAGAACAACTTGTTTTGGGGTCATCTTAAAGCTCTCAGGTGGCAGTAGCAATAAGCTGCTTTAACGGTAGGTATTGGAGGACTGACATCACTGTACAGGCCTTCTGTTTGGCAGTAAAGTGGGTGTCATCACTTCTTCTCTATTGCTCCTAAAAGCAAACAAGCAAGAAAAACATTTAGTGAAACGAGGCATTTTTGCAGTTTCAATTAGATCAGACAGAGGCAATATTAGTATGGTTGGTTACTTAGGTAATAATAATTCAGCCACTTTAAAGTCAAACCTCACAACTATACCGTAACATTTAATTTCTAAACAGGATAACATATCATACAGATAGAGCCCTTTCCTTTATGTCTATATATTCTAAAGGAGACACCTGCGGCACTCAGGGAACTGCATTGGAAAATTGAATAATCATATTTTAAAAAATGGAGATTAGTGTGTGCCTATGGAAGGCTATGTGGCCCAGGAGGAAACCGAATAAGCATTAAAAAAATGAATGATGCTGATGTGTCTGCAGTGCAACACAGCGAGGTGTCAAGGAGGAAATGTATTATACCTAAAAAAAACGGGAATGCTGTTGTGCGACTGTGCACCTATGGTGGATGGATAGATGGTGGATGGATGAATTGATGGATTGACCGAGGCAAAATGCTAAATAAATATAAATAAATTAATTAATAAATAAGATGAATAGTTGCTGGTGTTTGCATGGGAAGATGAGAAGACACCTATTATGAGGCAAGGAGGTGCAAAATAAAATGTATTATAGAAGCACTGTTCATCAAAATCAAATTCTTAATATACCTATACTACAATGATCCTCAAGAATATTATTAAATCCATCCATGCAAGCCTATGGCAAAGGCACACTGGGTAGGTGCAGAAAATGGTCAAACAACAACAGCAGCAAGCATGGAGGGAAGGAAAAAAAACACTTGCAAGCCCATGACACAGGCATTCTGGAAACACAAAATGTCTGCTAGCCACATGGTCAAACAACAACAGCAAGCAAGGAGGCATGGGGAACAAGGAAGACATTTCTTGATGAAGAACTATCGGCCTCTGACTGGCTTTTCAAGTGGGTAATGAGGATACTGTCGCAGTTCTGTTGCCCAGCAGATATGATCACGAGATTCAATTTGCTCTACATGACTTCTATCATCTGTTTTGTTGGTTCTGCTTTGTTTGCATGTGTCTCTATGCCACTTGCTGTATAAATTGTAAAGCCCACTGTCAGGCTTTTCAATTGGATACTGAGATCACAGTCGCAGTTTTGTGGCCCAGCTGTTATGGTCACAAGACTCCCTTTGCTCTACATGACTTTATCTTTGGCTTTGTTGGTGCTGTTTTGATTGCCTGTATCTGTATTCCGTTTGATGTATTAATTGTAAAGCGCTCTGATACCCCGAGTTGTCATGTTCGAGCTATAGAAAACTTTCAAAATAAAATAAGGAACACATGCAAGACTATGGCAAAGACATACTGGCTGGATGCATAAAATGGCTTCAAGTCACATGGCCAAACAACAACAGTGAGCACAGAGGCACAGGGAACAAAGAGAAAACATTCAGGCCTATAAACATAGACTCCACAAAAGGGCCACTTGGCATGTACAACAAAGACAAATGGTGGCCTATAGCAAGCACACTCACTAGCCAGTTAAAGGAGGTATGGTAACACAGCTGAAAACACTACCATTAATTTAGCAATGCCAAAAATGAATATTAACTGACCTATAAAGATTTTACAACACGCATCCTCCCAAGTCATTAAATATTCAATATTACCCACATATACAATTGTGTATACAAAAAAAGTTAAATACAAACAAAACAGCTATTTTGTTATTTAATACAATGCCATCCCATCCCTAAATTATGTTTTAAAACAACAAATACCACAGAAACAGTTGTTTTATGCACCCAGGACTAGCACAGGCCTGGGCCTCCTGACAGGATGAACTCTTGGCAGACCTTGCCACACATTAAAATAAATAAATATTACAAACTTAACAAGCATGAGGACATTTTACTGAACTTCCCAACATTGTTCCTTTACAAAAGAAGAAAAACTAAATGCAAAAATAGAGCAACGATCCTACTGAAACTGCAGGCCACCCACCATGATAAATTTGATAATTTGAATAAAAGTAGAAATAAATACGGGTGAATGCCATCTATCAAACAGACTGCACCCTTATACAAGAGTGTAGTATCTTCCTCCTGTTGTGGTTATAATGTTCCCTGTTACCTGGTTCCTAGCTTCTTAGCAAGTGTGAGTGTTCTGTATGGAATGTTGGTGTGATGGACATGAGTGGAATGCTTGGGTATCTGGTGTGAGTGTTGACAGTTGAAAGATGGGCTAAGTAGCAGACAGGCTGCTCCTGGTAGGGACTTCATTACCTCTACACATGGAACTTCATCACTACAAAGAGTTTTTGAACGTACATGTGAAATATCGAATACAAAGTCCTGAAATCCAATGGTATAAATGCAGCAGACAAAGAGAGTGATCCTTTCAGCTACAACTTGAAATTAAAAGTGACCAGGAGATGGACAAAGCACTGGTAGGAGCCTGATGGACAGGAATGGGAATTTGGAGTCTCTGGGGCACTTCCTTCCTGTGTGAATGTATTTTTTTTAAATGGATTTTTGCACAAAAAAACACTTGAACGGTCCATTGGAGTGGAAAAACCACTCAAAAAAATCTGATTGTAGATTCTGCTGCTCCTCGAGCACAAAAACTACTCAAGTGGTGCATTTGCAATAACGGGCAGCACTGCATTGACACTGCGGCAGCCATAAGTTGTGTGAGTGGGTACCCGAGAATATTTTGGTGCTCTTGAGTGAGCGCCAAAACAAATATCAAGCGCTTGAATGGAAAAAAAACTGTGCTTCATGTCTGGAAGGCGGAATCCAGGATCTCCGTGATCCTCCGCAGAGTGTCCAAATTCTGAAAACTCAGTGTGCAGGGCAGAGTGTACCGCACAGGCTTAGTCGTAAGTAGTGTTCCTTTTGTCCTCTCTGGGTGCCTCCAAGTAGGGTGCACGAACAACTGAAGCTAGGCATCCCGGCTCAGAGTCTCCACCAATTTGGCTCCCAGGTTACATCCAGGCGACTCCCACCAGCATGCTGCCCAGACCAGCTGCTCAGTCAGGTAATAAAGCTCATAGCCTGGAACTGGTAGGTCCCCCTCAGCATCTAGGAGTCAAAGCTTCATCTCATGTTATGCCTCAGGAACATCACTAAAACTCCATCTATTTCCAGAGGATCACCATTTTTGCAAGGGCTGCATGGCCAATTACCGACAAGGGCAGCATGTGCCAGAATGCAACGGATGGACTAATGGATGAGAGCATTGCTTATAGGTTGCCCTCAATCAGATGTGCCTCAGAACGATGGATGTGTGTGTGTGTGTTAGTCATTGGCCACCATTGATTTGTCTTTGTTCTCCATGCCATGTGGCCAGGGGCCATTTTGTGGAGTCTGTGTCCATAGGCTTGAATGTGTTCTTGTGTTTACCCATGCCTCCTTGATTGCTGTTGTTGTTTGGCCATATGGCTAGCAGCCATTTTGTGCATCCAGTCAGTGTGACTTTGCCATAGGCTTGCGTGTGTTCTTTATTCCCCATGCCTCCTTGCTCAGTATTGTCATTGTTTGACTATGTGGCACTGGATATCAGCCATTTTGTGCATCCAGCAATTGTGCTGTTGCCATAGGTTTGCATGCATTCTTTGTCCCCTATACCTTCTTGCTCAGTGTTGTTATTTGACCCTGTAGTACATGCTGGCAGCATTTTGTGAATCCAGCCAGCTTGTTTTTGCCATAGGCTTGCATTTGTTATTTGTTCCCCATGCCTCCTTGCTCAGTGTTGTTGTTTGATCATGTGGCACAAGCTGGCACCCACTTTGTGGAACCAGCCTGTGTTTCTTTGCCATAGGCTTGCATGGATGGTGTTCAATCAATCAATCAATCAATCAATCATATAATTTGTAAAGCGCACTACTCACCTGTGAGTGTCCCAAGGCGCTGGCGTGTGGAATGCTGCTACTGCTCGAAAAGCCAGGTCTTGAGGAGTTTTCTGAAGGTCAGCAGGTCTTGGGTCTGCCGTAGGTGGATGGGGAGGGTGTTCTAGGTCTTGGCGGCGAGGTGGGAGAATGATCTGCCGCCTGAGGTCGCTCTTCGGAAGCGGGGGACTGTAGAGAGGGCGAGGTCGAGGTCAGCGGATTGTTATACCCGTTTAATAATATGCTTGAGGAGTATTGTACTATGTATATTAAGAATATGATTTTGATGTACATTGCTTATATATTACAAGGATGTTTTTTATTTTTTTTATTTTGCACCTCTTTGCCTCATAATAGGTGTTTTCGCAACCTCCAATACAAACATTGTGAGTTAGTGATAGTTTTTTTAATTTACATTTTCTTTTTATCTTTCTTAATTTATTGTAATTTAATTTTTACTTTTAATTTGTTGAGTTATTTTTTAATTTTTTATTATTTTTATTGATTAAAAATTAGTACAGTGTTTTTAATTTTGAAAACAAGTTTACATTTTGTAAAATAATTTTTTCACTTATTATTTTACTTCCGTCGATCCATTTATCACCAATCCATCCATCCACCATAGGCACACAGCCACGCAACATTCCCCTGGACCACAATGCCTACCATACATGCACAAACTTACCTGCATTTTTTAGAAATTATTATTACATTTACCTATGCAGTTCCCTGAGTGACACAGGTGTCTTCTTTATCGACATAAAGGAAAGACCTCCATCTGTCTATTGTGTGTGTTATCCTGATGGGGAATTACATTTTATGGTATGGTGTTTTGGTTTGACATTAAAGTGATTATTATGTATTACCTAATTAGTCAACCACACTAATATTGCCTTTGTCTGTACTAATTCAAACTGCAAGAATGTCACATTTCACTAAATGTTTTTCTTTCTTGTTTGCTTTTAGGTGCACAAGAAAAGAGACATCACCTGCAGTGCTGCCAAACAGAAGGCCTGTACAGTCACGTCACACGTCCGTCCTCCAATCTCTTCTGCTTGTGCAGCTTAGTGCTACTGCCAGCTTTAAGATGACCCCAAAGAAAGTTGATCGAAAGAAAGTGGTCAGTGAGAAGAAGCAGATTTCTATTAGTGGCTATGTCGGCTGAAACTTCTTTCAGACAATGCCATTGTGTGCCTGCCACACTGACCTCTTGGGAGCAAGCTGGGAGCAGCACCCCTGAATCAACAGCACCACCTCAACCTAAGTCCAAGACCATGTATGTCAGTGAGGCAGCCACTGCAACAATGGTGATGCTGACAGGCAGTGATATTGAATTGAATTTGTCAACAAAGTTGTACCCGGTCATTTCAGGAAAGTGGACAGCAGCAACAGTCGGAAATAATAGATCTTCCTGAAGTTGGAGCAGTAAAGGAGGTCAAGCTTCCTGCCGACCAAGAGCCTCTTCTTGTAGAATCAATTTCTCCAAGATCTCCAACAATAAAAAAGAAGGGTACGACTCCACCATCTTCTCCAAGCCCCTCTTCTGATAATGGTGATACAGACATTGAATGGACCCCGGCAGATTCCGAGAGACGCCAGGATGAGCAAGGGAAAAGAAATGTTCCTGAAAGCCTTAGAATTATGGAAGGGAATGATGAGGAAGATGGTGACGGCAAGCTAGTCATTGTAGAAAGTGACACAGAGGAGTTCAACATTTCTATTCAACCTCCGAGAGGTAGCATCATTAGCTCCCATATTTGGAAAGCCCCATCTGAGACCTGCACCAACCCCTACCTCAGTAGAAGTATTCACTGCAGAGAGGCAATTGATGACACGCCCACCTACCTCCACTTTTTCTTCAGGCAGTGGCATAGTAAAAAAAAAAGTAATTCTCTCCAGTTTGGGACTTTTTATGGTTCGCAAAGAAGGGGAACACATTGCCGTATGCACCATTTGCGACACAAATGTTTGAAAAGTTATGCCTGGTTTATATAATTGTACTGGAGGCCAAATGACCCATATGAAAAAACACCATGCAATCAAGTGAGAGTAGCACCTTAAAAAATTGCTGAACTTAGTTTTGGTGGTGAGGAGATCCAGGGAACATCGGCTACAAGTCCAATCACAGTGGGGGGTGATGATGAGGAAGAAGAGGGAGACAAACTCATGCAAGCATCCCAGTCCTCAGCACTGCACTAGCAGAATCACCTACCTCAGTGACTTCAGATTGGCACTAGAAGACTCAGGGTGAGATGAAGACTCCACAGCATACAGCAATTGACCCACCATGATGGACATTGAATCACCCACCACCTACTTCTCAAACATCGCCTGTGTCAGTGGCCTCAAAAAAGAGGAAAATACAGGCTATTATTACGGGCATGTTTAGACAGGAGGGGCCTTATGAGCAGAACAACCCAATGGCACATTTGTACAATGGAAAGCTGTCAAATAAAATTTGTGCTGTACCTCCCCCCTTTTTCTTTTGCCAAATGAGTGGGATTCTTAGAATTTGTGGCAGCCATCTGCCCAAAATATAAGGTTCCAAGTCTAATTGATCTGCCCGTGTTGCTGTTCAAGCACTACATCACGGTGTGCTGCAATTTATTGGACAAGCTTTGCAGCAAAGTGTTGTTCACACTATCCACCTGACAATAGATATGTGGACCAGTTGCCAGGTGACTGCTTACATGTGCATCACTGTACACTGGATCTCTTTTGCATGGCTAAAGCAAAATATATCAACAGGTCTTGGCCCTGAAGAACTTTTTAATGCAACAGTGGCCATGTTCATCATGGAGAAATCACATACAGTTGTAAACTACTTGGATGAATTTGACAGCAATGTGACTGAGTGGCTATGATCCAGGTGTTTCAGATTTGGATTTCCTTCCACAAACAATGGCAGTAACATAGTCAAGGCCATGGCAGACGGTAGCTATTTCAGGGTCCTGTGTTTGTCCTAATACATCAAGCAGGTGGTGCAAGACTTTCTCAAAAAAGAAGACATAGTCAGCAACAGGTAGAGAAATCTGCACTCATTTCAGCAATTCATTTAAAATCCGGAAGCAGTTGTGGATATTTCAGCATGCTTATAGACTATAAATTAAAGCCCTTTTACAGGATATGTCAACATGTTGTAAGTTGACCTTTTACATTTTTCAACAACTTTTTGAGCAGTACAAGCAGATCAATGTCTATGTCATTCAAAGAGGATGGGGTGCAGTTGGGAAAGCTATGACTATGGATGTGGAGATATAGGGCCTCTACACATGCCTGACACAGATGCTACTCCCTTTTGAGGTTTTCACATGGGAAGTTAGCAGGGAGGACAGTGCAATGGACCAAGCTTTGACATTTTTGTCTCTGCAATATGACCAGCTAAAGAAGGCGTCGGAAAGTTTGACCCCGCAAGTGTGAACAAAAATACAAAAGAGCTTACTCTTTAATTTGGCTTCCAATTCAAGGCTGCAAGAGAACATCATCTCATCCAAAAAGCATATCTGTGACACACTACTTGATGCTTGGCACAAAAAATTCTGCCTAATTTCTTTCATTTGTCTTAAGGGGATGCTTTAAAATAGAAGTAGTGGCTTGTTGAGCAAGCCGGAGACCTGGGAGAGTAACAGTTGGAACTTAGTGTGCCACCCCACAGTTCTGGGGTGCCATCTCCAACTTCCAGAAAAGGAAGTCTTGTCTCACAGCAGCCAACTACACCATAAACCAGAACACAGCAACAACAGCAACGGAAGATCCGGACACAACCTCTGCATTGTATTGGTTTCAATCAGCAGGGCTTAAGTCCAGTGCAGAGGTGATGGCAAAAGAGGTCAAGCAAGTGGCAGCACCAATGACCATCCACAGGATATTCTAGGAATAGCTGGATGATCCAAAAGATGTCTATGTGGATCAAAACCCATTGATATATTAGTAATAGATGAACCAATAGCTAGAGCTCTGCAGGCCGGCAAAAAAGTATTTGGCTTGTCCTGTAACTAGTGTGTCTGCTGAGGGTGTGTTAAGCGTTGCTGGTACAGTTGCTACAGCGAGAAGCACCAGTGTTTCACCTCAAAATGTGAAAAAATTGACTATGATCAAAATGAAACACAAATTACACCATTCCTGAAACAAGACAGGAAGAGAAGGAGGATGATTGGTCAGAATAACATGTGTTAGCTGAACAAATTCTTGAGTTTGAAGATGGACTCTACTTCCTGGACTGAGTATGCCAGTGTCACCATAGAACTCTTTAGTTATTTCTCATTGAACTTATTTAAAACAAAGCCTCTGCCGGTCTGGTGGTGTATCAGGGCATCGAGTACACCCATAGATCGTTATGTGACATCGTGATGATGTATGCTCCGGCAGACATCCTTGGTGGGGTCTGCAAAATGTGACCTATCCTCTTACTTTTCAGATACCCGATCTATGGGTGTACTCGATGCCCTGATACACCGCCAGACCGGCAGAGGCTAGTTTACTTGCAGTACCCTAACGCAAACCGAGGCAACAGCTCTATACTAACACCGATACCAGCACAACAAAGGCCAAGTGCAGCCAGTCAAGTCAAATAATACTCAATATGGTTGGTTTGAAAATGAATGTTGTCCCTTCCTAACACAAACCGAGACAACAGCTCTATAATAACCCAGATACTAGCACAACAAAGGCTTAGTGCAGCTAGTCAAGTCAAATAATACCCCATGTGGTTGGTTTGAAATCGAATGTTGTCCCTTTCTTTCCCTCCCTATTACTTTCTCATTCTAGCCTTAGCTACAGAGGCTTGACTCACTGATGTTTATCCCACCGGACACTGCTGTTACATTTAACAATTTACCTCTAGGTGAGTGGGGTTAGCTTGGACCCATATAGACCGGATTTGCTATGTCTTAATTTCCAAATCCTTATGTTGCTATGTTTGTTTTTAAAGCTGCTGTTCTTCTAGTTTTTAATGTCACAAGAAACGTTTCCTCGCCTTCACATGTGAGCATGTCACACAATTTTGCTCCATTGGAGATGTTTCACTTTCACTACGTGCTAGTAGTCACCACACTAGCATGCCACTGAATGCACCAGGTCATGTGAGAAGTGGGAGAATGTACTATACCAGCTTGAGAGATGTAACCTTGTACCTTCTCCTTTTTGTTTCCTAAAATCCAGGCATGGAACAATGTATATGCAGGTACACCTCTAATTAACCATTTATGTAAGCACTGATACTTAGACAGATCAGCAAGATTGTAGACAACTAACAATTTTTATAGGTCCTGATGAATCGCGGGTAACTTAGCCCTGAGCGAGAAACATGTCGACCACAATCCTCACCCACTAGTATAGTCTTGAGTGAGAAAACATTACTTTCCAGACCTCCTAGACTAACTGTTGTTTTTAGCTAGCGCTTGGGACCACCCGAATAAAATTCCTTCCGGTACCCCGGCGTTATTTTAATTTCACACTCTGTCTACTACAATTTTGGCCCCTCACCCACACTTCACCAAAGGGCAGTTGGATAAAAGATCTCCGCCAAAGAGCCCCTCTTTGAGGTGTAGCCCGTTGAGTATTGCACCGCCCACCCAACGAGGAGCAACTGCCGATGATGAAGCATGACACCTGCAAGGGTGTGAGAGGCCATTACATCCAACAAAATGGATACCCACAGGCAGGTTATCACATAACCTCCTATACAGTTCCACTCCCCCCAGACCTGACACTTGTACCTAGGAACAGCCCAGCTCCTCCCTTCTTTGGTACCCTTGAAATTGCGCCCGCAATTTGCAAGTGCCTCTTGGTTACTCGCAAATTGCGGGCACAAATCCTATTTATTCCTATGGGCCTCCTGGCCCATAGGAATGAATGGGATGGTATTCCTTGATTGCGAATCTCAATTTGCGATTCGCAATTAAGAAATATTAATGAATCACAAATATTTTTTGTGATTCCTACCTACATTCAATTTTGCAAGTCCTTAATTGCAATTCGGTAAAAATCGCTATTAAGGACTCACTAAATTGAATTCACCCACATCTGCCCCATAGTTCCTTCATGACATTGGAGACAATGCCTGCCTCTTTTGCATGCCTATTTTACATTAACTAGCAGGACTGCACCAGAAGATTGCTGATTTTTAAGAGTGCCAATACCAAATTCCAATGTGTTGCCCATGTTAAGGATGCAATTGTGCACCTACTACCTAACCTACCCGTGTCTGGATTGGAAGAGGTAACTACAATTGCAGTGGTGAGTGATGATTGATGATTCATGTGGTGGCAGAGAGAGAGCGAGGGTGTTCAACTGTAATTTGGGATTTTGCTTGAGATCATTTGCAATGTTTGGAACCTGAATGATGGGTGATAATTTTTTCCTGGAGTTGGTTGGCCTTTACAAAGTTAACGAAAATTAACCTGTATGGTCCATTCCTATGATCCTTCTGTTTTTCCCTCAGCTAGGAGGGTTGCCCCAGATGATCATTTGACTTAAAAGACTGCTAAATTCCAATCTGTTGCTTGCATCAAAGAGGAGATAATGTACCTACCATCATGCTTTGAATGGAACATGTCACCATTGCACTAAGTGATTATTGAGTGATTATTTGTGAGTGATGATTGATGATTCATGTGGTGGCAGACAGCGAGGGGAGGTACAACTGTAATTTGGGAACTTGCTTGAGATGATTTGCAATGTTTGCGGCTTGAATGATGGGTGATCATTTTTTCCTGAAAGTGGTTGGCCTTTACAAATTTACTCAGAGGAAAATAACCTATACAGTCCACTCCTATGATCCTTCTGTTTTTTCATTATCGAGGAGGGCTGCCCCAGATGAACAATTGATTTACAAGACTGACACATTCCAATCTGTTGCTACCATTGTGCTTGAATTAGAACCGGTACCCATTGCACCAACAAGTGATTATTGAGTGACTGTTTGTGAGTGATGATTGATGATTCATGTTGTGGCAGACAGTGAGGGGGGTGTTCAACTTAATTTGGGAATTTGCTTGAGATGATTTGCAAAGTTTAGGGCCTGAATGATGTGTGATCATTTTTCCCTGGAGGTGATTAGCCCTTTCACACTTATCCGGGTTTACTTGCAGTGTCCACTTCTTTTTTTCTGGTTCTTCAGAGACTAGAACAGGTACTTTATTTAACAAAAAAAACCTATACAAAATACTGCAATTGTGTTTCTCTACTTGTTCTTCAACAGCAGTACACCATACATTTATCATGCTCAGGTCGTGATTGGGACGGAGTTACCCAGAGTCAGGAGGAGGATGGAAGAACTCAAGGCAGGACTACCTCATCCACAGCTACAAGCAAGAACTTATCGACTTCAAGGGGAAACCATGACTAGTACTCAGCTATGTGAGAGGTACATTAATTTGGGAAATGCTGCTGAGTGTGCTTATTGTTGCACTGGTGGAAAATGTAAAACTCCCAGTCCTCTTGTTTTTTTTGCTCTACATCTGAGTCTTCTTGTTACATTGCTGACGAAGCTTACCTTCCTTCCGTCATTCTCCTTGACTCTAAAATACAGTTTCTGTTTTACAAAACACAGTCATTCTTAGTTCCTGTACAAACAAAAGTCAAAAGCTGAGCTCAACACTCCTGCTTACCTACTGCACAGGTAAGCATGAGTAGGGTGACCAGAATTTTCAAGCCAAAAACTGGGACATTTCCCAAAAATAGAAGAAGGACTACAATTTTATTTCAACCCAGGGCACAAAATGACACTGCTCCATAGCAGAGAATTACAGAAAAGGAGGTAAGAACATAGATAAAATGCCAATTTTAAAGCCAGTAGCATTCCTGTTAATTAAAGTGCTTTCTTATAACAGCTGCTAACTATCCCTGCTTTGCAAAACATAAAAAGATACCTCCTACTATTTTCACCCGACCCTCTGTAAAAACCGAGACATGAGCTTAATTTCCTGAAATCTGCTGGGACAGATGGTGAAAACCCAGGACTGTCCGGGCATATCCGGGACGCCTGGTCAACCTTAGCAAGATTGATGTACATTCCAGAGGAGAATACAGATACACCACCTAATTTTGCAATACAGTATACTTTTTCTTTTAACAATCATAGTTGAGATCTGGATTGGTGGGTGGGTTCATTCCTCCATAATTTTATTTCCAACCTAGAAGACAGAACATTAAGATATCTACTAACTTGGGTCTCTGGGGCAGAAGGACTATTTGCATTGCATTTAACTGTACTGTGTCATACTCATTCCTTCGTTTCCTTTAACAACAGATTGATGATGATGATGATGTGCTACTCATCGCTCAGATGAACATTGTCCATGTGGAGTGTTTGTCTTTGTCAAACCTTTCCCGAAATCCCCTTTCCAATCCATTCATCAAACCCCTAACCGTCTTCCCCGCACTGTGTGATTTATTGAGGTGTGGCTTAATTTACACCATCAATAGATCACACACTTAGTAGGGCGGATGTGGTGAAAGAAACACCAAATCACTGCAGAATTTTCTATTACCTCTGCAATAGCCCATGCTGCCTCCATTTACCCTGCTGCGTATAAAAGTGATCCATATTTTAGAGATAGAACAAAGAACGTCAGGATCATCATTCAGGCCTTATGTTGCATAACCGTAAATCCTAAACTTGTCCACTTCAGACTTTGAGAACAGGTTTCATGACTCGAGGATTTCATGACTTTTGTTTAAATTAAATAGTAGCTCCCCATTGTTCAGAAGTTACTATTGCTATATTTTATTTTTTATCAGGAATTCTTTGTTGTGTCATGTAGTAGACTGGTCTAAATTGTTTTTAAATCTTTGATATAATGTATTACCCACTAACTCAGTGTTTTTATTTCTATTTAGTTGTCTCCAATGAATAATCCTTCTGATTTATTCTACAGTTGGAGCTCGCCTAGGTGGGAGTGGGACCTTGCATGTAAAGTGGTGATGCCTTTCCTGTTATTGCTTCATCTATATTGAGGCAAGACAACCATGGAGTGAGGTGAACTAGTTAAAGTAGTAAGTCAGTAACTATCCAGAACTGGAAGTAATCATTTATCTAGGTTGTTTTAGACCATATAGATCATGGCAACATCCCTCCTAATGGTGGAGATAGTTACAGAGGTATAACTAACTATAACTATGCAGTAGACACTCCTATAAACAGATAACTAGGCTGCGTAAAAACTAAAGGCAGCAGTGCAAATTGAAAGCAAAACACAAAAACACTACTCAAGATATACATTTTGATGAACTGCAATAATTTCCCCCTTTATTTTGTTTGCAAGCAAATCCACCCTTTCCACCCACAACAGGCCCAACCCTCGCCAGAAACAAATTGACCCAACCGCTAATCTCAAACAATGTCTAACAAATGAAAAAAATGGCAGCAACTCCCTTCCCACCATCTCCACTCACAAGTCCCTCCTACCAAAACAAAAATTTTAAAATAGGACTAGAAGAGATCATTGTCCATTTGGGTCCAGAGCTGATCCAGGGTCTGCTCCATTCGGATGAGGCGGCTCTCCACAGCATCCAGCCACCATATGATGTTCTGGAGCAATGGCCTGACAGATCAAGAGGGGATGGCAGCAGTTGTTGTCAAGGGCCGCTATCAACTGGCAGTGCTACAGGCGATGGGATAGCTGGGATGCTGGAGGCTGGGGGTGACCGGCTGCACTGGGGTTCAACTGAGATGGACGTGTTTCCACCTCTTCTTCTTCCAGGGCCACCAGCCACCATAATTCTTGCTGAATACAGTTCAGCCTCTGCTGATGCATACGGGCCACTATCTCCTGATTGTTGGGTGCTACGGGGGACCATCAGGAGTAGCTATTTTGAGAAAAACAAAAGGTAAAAGGACATATTGTAAATAATGCTCTTTGTAAACAATTGTTGGAAATTACTGAGTGGGACAGTAGCAGTACATTGGTTGTCTCCTAGGGCAATTGGAATTTGATGTGATTATGATTAAAAGAGTCAAAATTACAATGTTATGTTTTACCCACAACTGTCTTGTATAAAAAGCACTGACTATGTGGTAGAAAAGTGTTAAAGCAAAAATATGACAGGATTAATAAATTGTGGTTTGATTTTTTTTCTTCTAAATGCTTTTTATGTAACTAAACAGACCCTTTGAGTGGAAAAATACATTACCTCTCATTAATGGGTAAGGCATTATGTACTATCGAGTACAAGTTGTATGTTGTGCTAAATTAATGGAGGCAGGCTCAATGCTAGTCAGAGCGTTGTATATTTTGCTAGTGCCTGCAGCTGGGGAAGCTGTAGTTGACAATAATCTATTTTTAAATCCAATGGCCCTGCTCTTCTCCAAATTCCTTTCTCTTTCTACCCTGACTCCAAAGAAGCAGTTGAATAATAAAGAATATACTATGTCACACCCCTCAAGTATAAAATGCGGATATTATCTTGTCTGCCATAAGTAGACATTAGGGAAAAGGATTCACTGCACTACATGGAAAGAAACTTGCATTTGGCATGTTCGTCACAGAGTATTCGTACGCCATATTTGAAATCAAATCAGGCACTTAGTCCCACTTTACTCACTGGCCCTGCTCACCACCACAAACTATTTCCAACAAATTAATTTGCTGGGCAATCAGGAAAGGAAACTTGACATATTCCATTGCAGGGTAGGGAAATGGGATTTGGCGGGTAGGGTAGAACGTTTGATATAGAATAAAGGAGTCACTGTCAATACACTGATCATCAGTTTGTCTTGTGACTATTACCCTTTGGCTTATTCAGTCACTGTAGTTGAAGGAAGTCAAGAGGGAAAACTCTGAACACGCATAAAATAAATATGTTATGGGAAACCATAAAATATATTTGGGATTCATTTCACACAGCTATACAATATGGCATATGTTAACAATGGATATTTAACTTTTTGGTAGGCTGGGATGGAAGAACTTAGGAAAGAATAAAGGAGTGAAGTACTAAGAGGTGACTGCGTGGGCAAAGGGAAACACACCTTGTGTGTTCGGTTTGCAATGCATTGAAGAATGTGTTTATGTCATATTAACTGAAACAGACACAAACTTTGCACATCCAATACTAAAGTCACTAATTGAACCATACTGCACTTTGGTCAAGGGTGGCAAAATGCCAGGGGTGGGGAAGGAGTAATGAATGATAATGGGTGGGATACATCTCCCTCGCTTAACAAATACAGTGAGTCAAGGGAGAAGAACAAAAGTTTAAAAAAAAATAGCCCCCACTTTGAACCATAGCTTTGATAACCATAAGCCAAAGTACGTGAGCAGCATGTCCCTCTCCATGAGAAGAGCTGCCTTGCTTATACGTCCAAGCAATCCAAATATTCATTCATCCTTTCATTCTAGTTCACCCATAGCCACCATGATTTAAGTTTTACATTCACCCAGTCTCCAGTCTTTTACCAAAGTTTGCACTCCATTATCCATCCATTTGATAGCCACCCTTTCTTCCAACCATACTTTCACCCATCCATCCCTTTATCCACCACGCACCCATTCACCCACCCACCCTTTCACTTAAATGCCATTTCATCTATCCCTTCTTTTAACCTTCCATTCTTTCTAGTTTTCCTCAAGCCATCATTCTTAGTGCTCATTATGTGAGCTTTTGCTGAGTTGCAGATAGAGGAGGCCACCACTGCAGCTGGTAAAGTGAGGGGGTTCACAGTCCTGAGTTGATGATGCCCTGGTAGCTAGTGAGTATTAAAATAATTGTCAATAAGCAAACAATGTGACTTACCAGTGTCCATCCCTGCCCCCACTTCTCTCCCTAAAACTAACTCTCCTCCTAAAGCGACACTTGAACCAGGGTCACTGGTGGTCTGTGAGGCTAGAACTAAACATTATACATTTTTTTAGATGCCACATATGCCTTCCCTTAATTTTGTCAATTAAATGAATACAACTGCAATACATACAGCACTATAGTACGGTTAGCATTGCAGTATCTTCTAAACAACAATATCACTCTGGGCATTTTGTTTGTTGGCTGACAATGTTAAATAAGCCAAGAAGTGAAGTCCACCAAAAATGTTTCGTAATAGAGGGAGAGAGTTATAACCTATGATGATCATGATGTCACAGTCATTGAAGCACAGTGAAGGGGTGGAATAATGATCAATGAAAGACATATGGTGTTGGTTGGCAAATGCAATTGGACCTCATATTTTCTAGCCATGCTGCACTGTCATGGAAACTGCTGGTATACTGTATAACTGAATAACCCTACACAACATTGGGAGGTGGTGGTCCATGACCATGACCACTCTCTTCCTAACTGTTAGAGCATGAGCAAGAAAAAGAAAGCCTTCTCAACAAACATACATGATGAATATGAATATTATTTGTAATACTATCTTACTTGGGCCTGCAATCTTCGTGATATACGGTAGAGTACAAAAATGTGTTTCAGATATATAGGGGTGAGGGAAAGATTACCAAGAAAGCAGAAGATAAGTGAACTAGAGACTAGTAGAGACTGGAAAATGTCAGCTACCATAACAGGAACGAGGTTAAAATTGGATAAAGGAGTTGGAAAAAAAAAAATAAACAGAGCAAAATGCAAAAGTAACATAGAGATCGGATGAAAAAGGGCTAATCCATTGTCCTTTGCAAGCGTGGGAAGTATCGTGTCTTTGTCACCATGTGAACGGAAGATTGCATGTAAGGTTGTCAGAGCAACATTATTTCTTGCCTGCAATAACAAGCTCCAGGCAGCAACTCCCGTCCTGGAACCCATCACCACCATTTCAATACCCCAAGATTCTACCCCAAGCCCACAATAATAATAAAACCAACATTAGGGAAATGATAATAATACTTAATAGGACTTATTGGGGTTAGCATAGCCCTCAGCAGCAGTACTGGTGGTCAGTGCCTCCTCCTGGCCAGCTACTCCCAGACCCATCTGTGCAATGTCCCTCTTCTTGCCCTTGGACGCTGATGTACGGAATGAAGAAGATAAAAATATTGATTAGTGATTCATTAATCTCTACAATCTTTTATTATGACAGGTAAATGCAATAACATTGTACTTATCTAAAACAGACCACCTACAGGACTAGCTTTGAGTCTATCGACTATCGTTAAGTAGGCCATACTAATGCTAAAGTCCCCATTCCAAATTTCCTTAACAAAAACTACATTTGGAACTAATGCATTGCAATGAATTATCTTTGATTCTATCCTCATTTCTCAACCCCCTTTATGGACCAACTCAATCTCACTTTTTTTGCAAAGCATAGATGCATATTACACATCACTGTAAAATAACTTGGAGCAGTACAAGCTACATAAAGTAATTCACAGAGAATGCTAACTCACTCATTTCACTGATTCACTATGGTGACAGGAGGACAGAAGAATCTGCAATGGCTTCTTAATTAATCAGCAAAAGCGAGTGCCAATGATGTGCATGATTAGGTAGTATTGAGCACCAGCCTAGTTGAAACTGGATCACACATTGATAATATTATTAACGTGAACTAAACATAATTTACCTTTCAGAGTGAGCAAAATGCTATTCTTGAAAAAACATTAGCATTGCAGAACAAAAACACAACAAATAATAATACTCACCGAGCCCCGGGATCTCAACACCGAGCAGGTCAAGCAGTCCCTGTTCCCGGTCAAGAAAATCTGTCCAGTGGTGCATCAGCTGCTGGAGGGTACGCTGTACCTGGCTGGTGTCCCGCATGCACCAGTGAAACCTCCCCCAGAGCAGCCGAGGCTCCCCAAGGGGTATTCACTGCTGGTCCTGCTGCCTTATGCCAGCATGGAGGGGATGTGGCACTGTACTAAAAAACACTAGTGCTGCCACCTCCTCGCTGAAGATAGCATGGGCAGCACACTTGGAAAGTGGCACCGTCCGCAAGGTAGACAGCTGCTGCTTGCTGTTTGGGGGGGTCCTGCTGCCATCGCTCCTATGGTCATCCCTGCTCTGCCATGGCACTGGGTGGGGTAAAGATTGACAGAGGAAAAAGAAGGAAGGAAGGAAAGAAGAAATAAGAAGTAAAGGGAAAAATAAACAAAAATATAAAAAGTCACATAAAAATTAACAAAAAAATGTTAAATGCACAGACACAAAAATACACACTTATACAATAAATACAAAGGAGTGGCAGATTATTTAGGAAGGCATGGATTAAAGAGGGATTAAAAAAAAGCACCATAAACAGAGTAAGAAAGCCAGATGGATGCACACATGCGAACCGCGCGGTACCACTCACGAGCAATTTTGGAAAGCGAGGAAGTACTCAGTGTTGTTTTTGATGGAAAATGCGAAGCAGACGGGTGTGTCAAGAAGCTTCACACACGGAACTTCGCTGAGCTCAGCTGAGTTTTTTAACCACTCTGCCGAGTTCAACATAGCGCTACTTCATGAACTCCACCCAGGTCTAGTCAGTGCAGCGGGCAGAGGTGGTGTGACCCGTCCAGCAGTGTCTCTGCTTTATAATTGAAGTCACTTCCCTTTATAAGTGGCTATTGTAGAAGTGTGTAAAGATGAAGGAAAAGGGAAGTGAGGAAAGTCTGTTAATCAGTATTAGGTGCTTTGAGATTTATCAAAGTAATTTCCTTCCCATCTAGCTTATAGCCAACTACCACACATCTGCCATCTGGGTCTATATAATCCATGTGTAGGAGGAGGGATGTGCTAGGGAGGATCCAATAAATAACTCCCGCAGGAGAAGGCGGAATAGGACATGTGGTATATGCGATACCGTCATCTCTTTTGCAACACATGCCCCTCCGCCTTGGTCAGGAGTGCTGCATGTAGGAAGTTAACTTGGACTTTGGGACACTTTATATAGGACTGCATTCTATATTGTTTGCTTGGGGAGTTAAGGCCTGCAGTTCCAGGTCAGGAGTCAAAGGGGTACTCTTTCCTTGTGCTGGCATCCCCTCCACCCCAGTGCTTGTATCATACTGCAGCAGAAAACAAAATAAAAGCAAAAATCTGAACAGAATAAACAACCCCAACTGATTCCACTCAGGAAATTTATGCAAATGCATATTGTTCAAACTTCTCTCTTCGTATGATGCCATTGGGGGGAGTAAAAGGGGACATAGTAACCAAGGACCAGCCTCTTGTCCCCCCAACGTAGATCATCAATGGTGTCATGCTGAGCGGAGTATACTTTAGGTGCTATGTGGAGGTGCCCTCATGGACGGAAAGGATAGCAAAAGAGAGGGACAAGTCATACTGGACACACAGTTATATGATTTAACCAACCATGCCAGGGGTGTGCTAGTGTGCTAGTGTCAGAGCTAAGTATGCTTCCGGTGATGGAAGTATAGCCCAAATTGGGGGCTGTTCCCTTGTCAATGCCCTTGACAGGTAGGCCAATTGTTGCAGTTGCCACTATCGCCACAACGCGACCAACTCCGGTCAAATGTTGTGTAGTTTTCAAACCTCTTCCCCAATGCTGGCTGGAATTCCTGCATTTGCGGGGGAACCAAAGGAAAGGGACTCTGTTTGATGGCAGCCCCCCGCCATGCAGTCATTGTTTCATTGCCATGGTAGTGGTGAAGGAGAGGAATTTCCTGTACTGGGAATCCCATAGTTTACCGGGAATAGTAGTGCATATAGGACCATCAGCTCGTCTTTTTGGTGGGAGGAAGAAAGTTCTTTGCCTTGCACAGTGGCAATAAAGTCTGTGAAAAGGGACGCTGTCTGAAGGAAGCTGACATTTTATGTAGTGTTTCATTGTGATCGATTTCTTGTAGTGTAGTTGAGCAGCCTAGGCTTATCAGATAGGAGTGTTAAGCATGTGTTGCACACACAGAGTCAATAAATGGTACACACACTCAAGAAGAAATCTGAGACCAATTAAAAAAAATAACACAGATTTTTATATAAGTTTTAGACTCTGAGCTCATCAGAGTCAGGGAGGTATGAGCCTTGAATGTGGTAACATTATCCTATGGGAGAAAAGCCATAAAGTGCAAATATATACTTGCAAAGGGTTATAGAAAATGAAATTTAGGACTCAAGGTGCTTAGGCACCACCAGCAGTTCAGGTTTACCTGTCCTGGGGTGTCCAGACAAAGATGTGCTGGTATTGATGGTATCCTCGAGTGCCACACGGTTTAGTCCAAAGTACCTGCAATAAAAATGGGCCAAGTGGGGACAAATCCAGTGGAACCCAAAGGGGAACCTGGCTTGAAAGATTCTCTGGAGCAAGGGGACACAGTCAGCGTTTGTGAACCCAGGCCAGGGGGCTCAGGTGTAAAGGTATTTGGTCGGCTGCCCACTTGACTTGGAGGCTCTCACGGTTCCCGGTTCCCGGTTTTGACCTAGAGGGCAAGAAAACAGACAGCAGGGCCACCTTCAGGGTGAGCCTCTTTGGTACTGATGTACCTCAGTGAGCAGGTTGGTTTTGGCGTTGGTCTGGATTGGACACTCAACAAGCCTTGGTTGCTGCAAATGCTCCAGAATCAAGGAAATCAGTGCACGTGGGCCCCTGAAGGGTCTAGCATCTTCAAACTCACTAGAGACATGAGGCTGACCACTTGAAACCATGGTGCCTTCCTCCTGGCAGGATGCTCACTCAGTCGGCCAGCAAAACGAAGTATCAGAAAAGTGTGGTTTGTGCCTGCAGATGCAAGGGCATGGCTCCTCCCACCCCGAAGAAGATGCTAAGTAGTTGTTGAAGTACTAGACAGACCTCCAAGTGTTCAGAGATATGTTCTAGATACGTTGGTCCAGGAATTATCAGGGTTGCCAGCAGCCAGACAGGGTTTGGCTCCAGTTTCAGAGAAGGTCATCTGTTCTTGTGATGTCAGCTCTTCTTTGTCTTTCTTTGGTTCCCAGGTTGTCAAACCTGCAGCTCTGGTTTCAGGGTGACCCCAAAATTATTAATTATGGGTAATTTAGTGTAATTTAGGGCAGTAGCCAATGGGCTACCTTCCCCTGTGGTTTATACACCCCCTTTATGACCATTTCCTGCTAGGAGAAGGCATAGGCTTGACACAGAGTTCCTAGTTTCAGCGAAACCAAGATGTTGAAACCCTTCTTCAACTATACACTTCAGGTGGCCCACTTAACGGGTGTGCCTAGCCTGTAAGTGTGTGCAGACAAAATATTCAGTTGGAAATTTCGAAGTACAGGAATATCGAGTCCTAAATATCATCAATTAGAAATATAGACAGCAAGAATATTGTGGTGAAGAATATTGATTTGAAGGTAAGTAATTGCTTTTGAAAATACAGAAGTCAAAAATATTGTTTGCACAAATTTAGTTTCTTAAACTATCGAGTTTTTTAATTAGTGTTATGTATTTTACTATATTTTTTTAATGTATGTGTTTTTTGTATAAGTATTGGTCATGTTTTCTAATATATGTGTTACGTTTTTAGAAGTTATCAATTTTATTTAAATTACATTTTGGGGTTTTTAGTAAGCGTGGGCGTAAAATCCGTCTCGTTTGCGGAATTTGTGGATTTTTGGCAAATTCGCAGTACGCGAATTGCGCAAATTTTCCCAAAAATCCGCAAATTCGCAGGCTGCGGATTTTGTTGCTTGGTCGCGCATGAAAAATACAATATCGCGCGCGCGGCGTTGACTTACCGTGATTCTGAGTCCGCTGAGTTGTTTTTCTCCTGGTTTGCGTGTGCTGCGCCATTTTGGATCTTGCTGCGTGATCGCGCGAGAGTTTTTCGAACGCAATTACGTAATCGTGGCTTGCCATCTTGCACAGCGAGAGTTTGACAACGCGAGTACGTCATAAGGGCCTGCTATTACGCATTGCGGGAGTAAACAATGCCGAACACGTAGATGCGGCATGCAGCTGACTTCCGGCGGGAGAGTTGAACAGCTCGCTTTCCCGAAATTGCAAAAATTGCAATTCTGCACAAGAAATCAACTGCAGGAAGCATAAATCTTCTGAAAATGATGATTTTGATCAGAATAACTCCTCAGATTGACATTTGGCTGCACGTTTTGGTGCAAGGAGTCCATTTTTGGGGGGGCTGGGAGGAAGGAAGTGCCCCAGAGTCTCCAACTTCCTGTTTCTGTCCAGCAGGCTGACGACGACCCAGTCATCACAGTCATCACTCCAGCCCCTGCGAGCATGCAACAGACAGACATTTTCACCCTATCCTTAATGGCTGCTGAGTGAGATGTGGACGGCGTGGCACTGGTACCACCACCAACGCAGTTAACTACAACACCAACACGACCTACAGCTTCCATATTTTTTAGTCAGAAGGGCCGGCATGGACCTCCATCCAGCTCGACCTCCATTACCTCAAGTAGTGATGCTGTAAGTGAACAACAGAAACAAATTCAAAAAATTCATATGTTTTTGAACCTTTTATGGATCTTATTTTCCCCATCCTGGCGAGGAAATTGTTTGTTCAATGGAGGCTTGGCACTCTTCCAACTAACTCATTTACCTATAAGTGGACCAATGGGGGTGATAAAACATGTCCCTGCTGTAACATCCATGAGGAAGATGACCTCCACATCTTGTTTGTGTGCCCTGCATATCAAAGGCCCAGAAAATATTGGATAGCGCCGCTCTGTAAGAACCTAGGGTTTAGAGAGTATGCACAGGCACTCAGAATTATGAAAACCAGTACCTTGGGCCACATTGTGTTCGCTGTATCCAAATTTTTAATGGCAATATGGCTGATTAGAAAGAAAAAAGCCCCCTGAACCTTTTTTAATGTCATTATAATTTCTTCCTCGCTGGATGAGAGAGAATTTTATACAATGTACAATGTATTTAAAATGTATTTTAATGTATGTAACGTCTTGCACTGCATCTTTTATGGTCTATATGGCCGAAATAAAGAATTTTTGGAAACAAATTCAGCCACACCCATCCTCCACTTCATCTGGCATTGAAAGTCAAAGTAGCACCTCCACCACAAGCAGACATTTCCAGTCCCCAGTTTGGGACTTCTTTACTGTTAGCCAAAAGGCGGAAAATATGGTCATTTGTTCGATTTGTAAAGTATTCGTTAGTCGGGGTAAGCTTGGTACCAACTATGGTACCGGAGGCTAGAGAGGTCATCTCCAAAAACACCACACTATCCGGTGGGAGGCGCACATAAGGAAGATCCGGGAAAACCAAAGTAGAGCTGATCCAATTGTATCCATTCCCATTGCATCTGATGCTGATGAGGGGCTGATTCATGTGCAGGGGGGATGTCAAGAACCAACCGACATTTTTTCTGGTATACCCAGTACCCCTGGCATCAGCACTGCAGTGGTAGCGCCCACACCCTCTACCCCTGCAACATGTATGAGGCACACTAAGAGTCTGGGACAGACACCAATGAAAAAAAGTACATCAATGAGCCTTACTGGTTTGAAGTCTGCATCATCATCATCATCATCACGTACAACGGTCCAGCCCACCATTAGGAGCATGTTTTAATTGGAGGCGTCATTTGAACGCAACCACCCAACGGTACGTCTGTATAATGCAAAGCTGGCAAAAATGCTAGCGCTGGACCTTCTCCCTTTTTCTTTCATGGAAGGGGTGGGTTTTCTACAATTTGTGGCAACAGTCTGCCCTAAATGGAAGGTTCCTAGCCGGTCCTATTTTGCCAGAGTTGCGGTTCCAGCACTACATCAAGATGTGCTGGAGGTGATGGGGCAGCTTTGCAGAAGAGTGCTGTTCACACTATCCACTTGACAACAGACATGTGGACCAGTTGCCAAGCCCTTGATTACATGTGCATCACTGCACACTAGTCTCCTGGGGTTAGAGACAAGACAAGTGCAGGTGTTGACCCGGACATAGTTTTTCAAGCTACTCGGAAACATGCAACATTAGCCATGTTTGCCGTAGAGAAAACTCATACTGCACCTAACCTTTTGGATGAGTTTGATAGGAAGGTCTCTGAATGGCTGCATCCAAGAAATTGCATAGTTGGTTATGTTTCCACGGATAATGGCAGTAATATAGTTAAGGCCATGCAGGATGGTGGCTATTTCAGAGTGCTGTGTTTGGCTCACAGTATTAACATCATGGTGCAAGATTTCTTGAAAAACGAAAACACAGTCAGCAAGTTACTGCCGAAGAATCTGCACACATTTCAGCCATTCTTTTAAGGCCCGGAAGGAGCTGAGGAGCATTCAACATGACATAGACTGCTAGTCAAAGGACTCATCCAGGAAGTGGCAACACGTTGGAACTCAACCTTTTACATGCTTGAGCGTCTGTCTGAGCAGTGGGGGGTAATAAATGATTATATCTATAAACTGGGTTCTACTATGAAAGCCATGAGGCTTGAGTTGGAGGAATGGAAGCTAGTTGCAAGCCTGACAGACATGCTTCGTCCTTTTGAGGTCTTTACGCGTGAAGTCAGCAGGGAGGACTGTTCTTTGGGCAAAGCTATCCCATTGTTGGTCATGCTAGAGCACCAACTGAAGGCGGTGTCTTCAACGTTCTGAGATGATGCTGAAAAGCAAGACACATATCATTTGGCGGAGAGGTTATTAAGCCGCCTAGTTGACAATCAAAGGCTAAAAACATACATACAGAACAACATTACATTTGTGCCACTATTCTGGATCCACGGTATAAAAAGGCAGTGGCCAGCAAAGCATTCATTCCTTTTGAAGCAGATGTTTCAAAGTACAAACATTGGCTAGCTGTGTCAGCCATTCGGTTCGAAAAAGAGTGGCAGAAAATTCAAGGAGCCGGCAGAAGTACAACTGAATCAGCAGGCCATCCGGCGTCAAGTTCCACTTCTGAATCTGTGGCCAAAGGGAGTCACTTTCCCTCACAGCCGTTAACAACACCAGCAGCAACCGTATCATGGCACTCACCTGCACCAGGCCGAGCCATAATATTGTCGGAAGAGGATTGGCTAACTCATCAAGGGTTTGCTCGTTAAAGTGCTGCAAAGGCCACAGATGGTACGCAAAGTGAAGCAACCGTGGAGAACCTTGAGACGATGGTGCAGGCCTATCTGGATGACCCAACAGAGGTCTTTGTTAATCAGAACCCATTGCTGTATTGCCATAGGAAAAGGCCTCTATGGCCACTGATCACCAACCTGGCTCTAAATTATTTGTCTTTCCCACTCGCAAGCGTGTCTTCTGAACGTGTTTTCAGTGCTGCTGGTGCCATTCTAACTTCAAAAAGGACACGCCTCTCGCCTAAAAATGTGGAGAGGTTAGTACTGATAAAGATGAATCAGCACTTCATACCACCAGATTACAAAATACGTGAATGCACACGGGAAGAAGAGGACACCGACTTAGGTGACGGAAGTTCTTCTCTGTTAGATGACCTACTCCCGTCTCAATTCATAGAGTTTGAGGATGAGCTCTACTTCCCTGACACCGAGGCCTGAAAATGACTTCCTTTTTTTCGTCTTTATTCACTTTTATTCCTGTGTGTCTTTCTTTGTTTTGCAACTTTTACCACAACAAAACTCTAATCACCTAATCACAACAAGTCCATCAGCAGCACTGTCTTCATCTTATTTTCCTTATTGATTTGAAGGTGCCGCAGTCTGCATTCCTGTGGTTCACAAGTTTACAACTCAATCATGCTCCTCTATCCTCCTCCTCCAGACTCACCCTATCCATTTCCATCAAGGCAGATGGATGGATTACGAAGAATAAAGAAACTTTGTCTTCGTAGACGAGTCCCCTCAAGTGGGACTGAAATTACTGACTGACTACATGCTTGCTGATTGCTGACAGAGTTACTTCTGATATTGCCAGGAGAGGCTGCCTTGTGGGCCCTCACTTTCCGAAGAAGATGCGGACAAAAAGTAGAACAGGTAATGAATAATTGAGAAGATGGCATGCAGTGGACAACAATGGCTGTCTGGCTCTTATGAAACCAATTGCTGTTTATTTTTTGTGCATGAAATGAATCATATGTCTTGTCTTAGTTACTATTTAATCTTTTACACAGTAATTGTAACTCATGTCAACTACTCTGTTTTTTTTTACCTTGTTTAATTCAAATTGTACTTCAAATTCAGAGGCCAATATGTTGCATTTTACAATATGAAAAATGTCCTTGGAGTGGACTCACTTGCCAATATACCATGATGATTGATTAAATAATATATCTTTTTTCTTTACAGTCACTCACTGGGATGGATGGATCATCAGCGTCGGTTTACGGAAGAACTATGGCCAATTCGTGAGTGGCAAACAGGTAAACCAGTCTACAACAACTACTACAGCAGAACTACATGTCTGTCTATTCGTGGTATGTAGTGGTCGAGGGCGAGGCAGTGTGCTGTTGTTGTTATGCCAGGCAGAGTCCACTCCAGACAGCAGTTCATGTAAAATTTGGGCTATGTGGCTTGCTGCATACAATTAGATATGCTTTGTCTGTCTTACAAAGAGCCTAGGTATGCTACATCAGGTTGCTTCACTAAGTGGTGCCTGCCTTGACCGTCTGCATTGCACTGCCACAAGTTTGGGCCAAACATCCGTTATGTTTGCGAAATTTGATGTTTTCCGATTTTTTGCGAATCTCGCGAAATTACCGAAAAATCTCAAATTCTGGAGCAGAACGGATTTTTGGCCCATGCTTGTGGCAGGGCCATGCAGACGGTCAAGGCAGGCACCACTGAGTGAAGCATCCTGATACCTAGGCTCTTTGACATAGACAAACAAAGCATATCTAGGGTTTAGGGTTCAGTGCGATTTACTAGGGTTTTTGGGTTTAAGTTGGTAGGGTTCCCGCTGAGTCTAGGGCTCAGGGCCCAATGCAGGCTTGTTCATAATGATGTTGGCAAGGTTTATGGCGGGTTTGGCGTTCTTTGGTCCAGAATTGGCAGAATTTTGGCCTTTTTTGGTGTTTTGCGGGCGCGTGTGTTTTGGTGAAAACTAAGTGAAAACTCGCCGTAGACCTTCATCTTCTTCTTCTTCTTCTTCTTCTTCTTCTTCTTCTTCTTCTTCTTCTTCAAAGAGCGCAGTGGTTCGATTTTGTTCTGCCTTGCTGAGATTCTTGGGAATCACTGGAACAAGCGTCCAGGTAAGTTTCAAGAGGATCGAAGTAGTGGAAGTGCTAAACAGTTGAACAGCAATTTTTGGTGAACAGCGCAATTTGCCATGTTTTGAATATACCAGTATTGCATGTTTTTGGGGGGCTGTTTGGGGGTCTTCTAGATTTGTGGGGGTGGGTCGGAGGGGTTTGGAGCACTGCTGGGAAGGTCTAATTTAGATTGCAAGTATTTTGAGGAAAATCCATGGTTGAAAAGGGGGTTTTGGGCCTAGTTGCAGACAGCGTTTTGGCACAATTTAAACTGAAGCCTAGCAGTATTGCGTGTTTTTGGGGGGTTGTTTGGGGGCTTCTAGGTTTTTGGGGGTGGATTTTGGGGGTTGGGAGCACTGCTGGGATAGTTTAATTTTGATTGCAAGTGATTTGAAGAAAATCCATGATGGGAAAGGGGAGTTAGGGCCTAGCTGCAGAGTGCGTTTTGACCGATGTTGACTGGTAGGCCGAAAATTTTCTGTGTGAGTTTTTGCATTTTTGCTTTTGGCCTGTTTGGGGGTGTTCTACTTTTTTGCGGGTGGGTTGACGGGTCTGGGGATATTGCTGGGAAGGTCTAATATCGGGCGCAAGTGGTTTGGATAAAATCCATGGTGAAAAACTTTTTGCGTTTTTGCTCATTTGCCTGTTTTTGGGGGCTGTTTGGGGGGCTTCTAGGTTTTTGGGGGTGGGTTTTGGGGTCTGGGAGCACTGCTGGCACAGTCTAATTTTGATTGCATTCGTTTTTAAGAAAATCCATGGTGGAAAAGGGGAGTTAGGGCCTAGCTGCAGAGCGCGTTTGGACTGAATTGAAGGTAGACTCTAAATTTTCCAAGTGTGAGTTTTCGCATTTTTGCTTCTTGCCTGTTTGGGGGTGTTCTACTTTATTGCGGGTGGGTTTGACGAGTCTGGGGGCATTGCTGGGAAGGTCTAATATCGGGTGCAAGTGTTTTGGATAAAATCCATGGTGAAAAACTTTTAGCGTTTTTGCTCATTTGCCTGTTTTTGGGGGGCTGTTTGGGGGGCTTCTAGGTTTTTGGGGGTGGGTTTTGGGGTCTGGGAGCACTGCTGGCACAGTCTAATTTTGATTGCATTCGTTTTTAAGAAAATCCATGGTGGAAAAGGGGAGTTAGGGCCTAGCTGCAGAGCGCGTTTGGACTGAATTGAAGGTAGACTCTAAATTTTCCAAGTGTGAGTTTTTGCATTTTTGCTTCTTGCCTGTTTGGGGGTGTTCTACATTTTTGCGGGTGGGTTGACGGGTCTGGGGGCATTGCTGGGAAGGTCTAATATCGGGCGCAAGTGTTTTGGATAAAATCCATGCTGAATAAGTTTTTGCGTTTTTGCTCACTTGCTTGTTTTTGGGGGGCTGTTTGGGTGGGTTCTAGGTTTTGGGGGGCCTGGGGGTCTGGGAGCACTGCTGGGATAGTCTAATTTTGATTGCAAGTGATTTGAAGAAAATCCATGGTGGGAAAGGGGAGTTAGGGCCTAGCTGCAGAGCGTGTTTGGACCGATGTTGACTGGTAGGCCAACAATGTTCTAAGTGTGAGTTTTTGCATTTTTGCTTTTGGCCTGTTTGGGGGTGTTCTAATTTTTTGCGGGTGGGTTGACGGGTCTGGGGGCCTTGCTGGGAAGGTCTAATATCGGGCGCAAGTGGTTTGGATAAAATCGATGGTGAAAAGGTTTTTCCGTTTTTGCTTTCTTGCCTGTTTTTGGGGGGCTGTTTGGGGGGCCTCTAGGTTTTTGGGGGTGGGTTTTGGGGTCTGGGAGCACTGCTGGCACAGTCTAAATTTGATTGCATTTGTTTTTAAGAAAATCCATGGTGGGAAAGGGGAGTTAGGGCCTAGCTGCAGAGCGCGTTTGGATCGATGTTGACTGGTAGGTCGAAAATTTTCTAAGTGTGAGTTTTTGCATTTTTATTTTTTGCCTGTTTGGGGGTGTTCTACTTTTTTGCGGGTGGGTTGACGGGTCTGGGGGCATTGCTGGGAAGGTCTAATATCAGGCGCATGTGTTTTGGATAAAATCCATGTTGAAAAAGTTTTTGCGTTTTTGCTCACTTGCTTGTTTTTGGAAGGCTGTTTGGGTGGGTTCTAGATTTTATGAGGGGGTTTGGGGGTCTGGGAGCACTGCTGGGATAGTCTAATTTTGATTGCAAGTGATTTGAAGAAAATCCATGGTGGGAAAGGGGAGTTAGGGCCTAGCTGCAGAGCGCATTTGGACCGATGTTGACTGGTAGGCCGAAAATTTTCTAAGTGTGAGTTTTTGCATTTTTGCTTTTGGCCTGTTTGGGGGTTGTCTACTTTTTTGCGGGTGGGTTGACGGGTCTGGGGGCATTGCTGGGAAGGTCTAATATCGGGCGCAAGTGGTTTGGATAAAATCCACGGTGAAAAAGTTTTTCCATTTTTGCTCACTTGCCTGTTTTTCGGGGGCTGTTTGGGGTGCTTCTAGGTATTTGGGGTGGGTTTTGGGGTCTGGGAGCACTGCTGGCACAGTCTAACTTTGATTGCATTTGTTTTTAAGAAAATCCATGGTGGAAAAGTGGAGTTAGGGCCTAGCTGCAGAGCCTGTTTGGACTGAATTGAAGGTAGGCTCTAAATTTTCTAAGTGTGAGTTTATGCATTTTTGCTTTTTGCCTGTTTGGGGTGTTCTACTTTTTTGCGGGTGGGTATACGGGTCTGGAGGCATTGCTGGGAAGGTCTAATATCGGGCGCAAGTGGTTTGGAGAAAATCCATGGTGAAAAAGGGGGGTTAGGGCCTAGGGTTAGGGTTAGGACTAGGGTTAGTGTTCTAAAATCGCAGTTTACACTTTACACCTAGCTTGAGGGGAAAGATCCGCAAATATCACCCACACTTATTTATCCTTAGACTCAGAGTACGCACTTTCGAAATGATGCTTGTATGTTTTTTAATACTGTCGACTCTGAAACTGAAAGTGTTATTTTTGCACTACACAGCGTACCTTATATTTTTTTCTCCGTGGTGTTTTAATATCACTTCCTGTTTTTTCATCAACAATTACAGGTCGGCTTTTGCCCTGTGCAATGGCAAAAAGGATGACCTTGGGCTTAGCGACCCGCAATTCAGCATCCACCAGGCAGGCAGTGGACAAGGTGTCTTCTGGTCCCCAACATTGATCGGCGGAGCGTCAGATGGAATGGAGGAGTACCGCGAAAAAACGGAATGACTGGATGCATGCAACTTCCCAAGTTCAACAGGACAACTACAACAACATACAGTTACAGTATCCATCTTCATTTCTACTTATCTTTTAAGTAATGTTATTGCTGTGAGCTTCTGTGAGTGTGACTCTGTGCTTTTGTTTGCTCTCTGCTTCAATTCATCCCTCCAGCCATTGTATACTTTTTTCTTTGCTATTGCTAAGTGGTTCTTCTCTCTGAGGGCAGATAGGCAAGTGAAATTGAGTAATTACTGCAGCCCTGTACTGTCACATTGTTTCTTCATAGTTAGTACATTGTAGAAAGTACTATTACTTTACAGTAACCTATCCATTTAGCAAACAACTTCATGCATGCAGTAGTGCATGCAATTCCTTAAAGTCCCTTAAAAGATTTATGGATAGCTTCACATCCAAAGATTTGTTTATCTTCATTTGTTGTTTGTCCATGCTGTGTTTTTTTCCCTCTCTCTACAAAACTTTCCCCACAAACCCCATTCCCATCCAAGTTTCAAACCCTAACCCTTTTCCTCCGAGCTGTGTGGTTTTCATTGAGGTGTGAGTAAATTACAACAATAATTCCACACACTTGCTGGGGAGGATAAGGTCAAAGCAACAGAAAACATCCTCCTCCTACACGTGGTGAATGATTACGCTGCTGTGCCCTTCATCTTCAGTACTATTTCTTGTAGTAGCCAAAGCCAAACTCCATGCAACTAGTTTACTTTGGAAACTTTAGCATTTGTTAGGCTAAATTATGGCACAGTTCTTGTGTACTATGCTCTCTATCGTACTGTTGTAATGATCCGCTCAGGCCACTCAAGGTTTCATTTTCTTTTTTTTCATATGCTGCTACTGCCATTGTGTACCACCACTACCACCACAATGATACCATTTCATCCACCCAGGATTGCCAACCTTCATCGCCAGTTGCCATGCAGCCAGCCCTGTGCCTAGCCCTAGGCCTATTCTCAAACACGAATCACAGGTAAGATAATGCTCATTTTCGCTTGAGGATTTCGGAGGGGGAACCTACCTGTTGTTTCTTGCCCCTGCTGCAGAGCTCCGCTCCCGCTGCCACTCTGGTGTCCCTCCCGCCGCTGTAGTCAGCCATCCAAACAGCTGCTGAGTGGAGGGAGACTACAGCTACCAGCCTGCTTTGCTGGACACCGGAAGCCGCCACTGCTGGTCCCGTGCTCGGAGGCGCTTTAAACTTGTGGCAGCCCCCGCATCGCAAATCGCGCGCGGATTGCGTCGGGCGAAGCCTGGGCAAAGGGCGGGCCCGTTTATTGCCCGTTAAGGACCGGTTAAGGACGGGACGGGCCACCCCATTAATATCTTTAGTGGAACAAGGTTAGTGCTCTCGAGTGCATTTGTTGTGTAGATACAAGGGCCAAAATATTATCCCTGTTACCAAATACAAAGGAAGCCTTGAGAAACGTATCGTCTTACTATGGCCTCTGTTTCCACCTTAGGAGACAATGGTGGAAAAAATGTTGGGGGATCGCTAATGGGTACATTAGAGAATTTTCTTATACGGGTGTCTTCTGCCCTGGCTAAGGACATAGAATTGACCGAAAAAAGACTATCATTAGACCCTCTCTTCGACAAGAGATCTTCAATGGGAAGTCTTGCCACTGCTAAATCACCTGCCGCAAGTGGGGTTGACCCAGAGGACACGCTGTGTTCTGTGGAGGATGATGTTGATAGCTCTTCCTCGCAGCTGGATGGCCACACCATATCACCTGTACAACATCGGCCTATAGTACCAGCTGCTAAGACCAAACAAGTCACTCTTCCGGCAAAAGCACCCTCTTCAAGTATCAGAACTAGATCAGCGATCAATGAAAAAAAGGGTGAAGCACCCCAGGCAAAGTGTGTGACGTCCAAAAGCAAATGCCTAGGGGCGCAAGGGCAACCACATGCTCAGGGAAAAAAAGGCAAAAAAGGAAAAGACCGAGGCGATAAGGAGATTACTCTACCTAGTGCCATAAGCTGCCCCAAAACACCTTGCCCAGCTGGCTCAGAGGTAACTCTCTCGCCACGTATAGAGGGGGAACTTATGGAAGAACCGGGAGCTCAGTTTTGGAGAAAGCTGGAATTTATGTTGGAAAAATCAATCCATCCGCTACATGAGAGACTTGACAGTATCGAGTCAAGGCTGGTTTGCCTGGAACTTTCACTAGCTTCTACCCAGAAGATGAGGGGGAGTCGGGGGAACGGATTATGTACCACAAAGCCAAATCTGGGAGGACAATCTGTGGGGGGTGCATCTCCTATTGACGTACCAAGTGGCAATATTAATCTAGTAGTAGATACGTCAGAACGTCCGAGATTAACAACCTCCTTTCTTAGTGCTAAGGGGGTTAGTCAACCTGTTGGGAATTCTAGGGGTAGAATAGAGGTGCCTACCAGAATAATAGAGCATTATGCTTTGCCTAGTAATTGTCAAGATCATGTAGTCCCCAAATTTCTGTCTGTAGAACTGCCCCCAGAGGCTGCCCCCTATGTTGTAATTTTGGCGGGTGTCCCACCACTAGCACAGGGCAAGAGGGAATCGCACCTGGAATTAAGAAACAAGTTCATCTACTGGCTTAATGCAAATAGACCTTTGCCACCCCATATACGCGTTGAGATCCTTTCTGTAAGAAGGGTGAATTGGGTGGGCAGAGGTGTAAAAACAGTAGGGGGCGATTGTGTTGTTATTAACTTCAGGGACAGGAGGTGTGTTGAGCATATTTGTGATTGGCCTCACGTAGACTCGAGGTCCCGGATCCAATCACTCCCACTTACATATTTTTATGCATCTGTACAGGGTCCCCGTAGAGAAGCCTGCTTATGGAATGAGACTGGTAGATACTTGGCTGACCAGGGGTTGAGGTTGTATAATAGGTTCTCAGCCCTTTCGGGGTTAGAAGATTGTGACTGACGGCAACCATGGGAGGGGTGTTGTAAAAAGAGCGCAACAAGCTTGTTAATTTCGCATGTAGGGGGGAGGGAGGACCATTTGAAGGTTTCCAAAAGCCCAGTAGTAGTTGGGCCAAGCAATAAGACTGATAATGTTGTTGCTGCCAGTCCAAAGAATGGGAGTAATTACATTCATCAGACAATTGATATTGGCCCTAATCCCCAACTCCCTAGCGCTTCCAACGTCTTACAACATTCTAGTACTGCTGAAGGTACCAATGTAATAGATGGAGGGCCACATCCCATGGTTAATCTGACTTCACTTATATCGTGGAACTTGGCGGGCATGGGACCTAAGTTAGTGTCGCCGTGCTGGACAAGTTTCATTGATGATTTTGATATATGCCTCTTCCAAGAGACTTGGGCTGTCGACCCAGTATTCAGATCTGGCTATCTGAATTTTTATGTCCCTGCGGTGAGAGGGAAAAAGGGTCGACCAATGGGTGGCTTGGTGATCTGGGTTAAACAGAAGCTTAGCTGTTGTGTCCAATTGTTGCCAGTCAGTCACTGTGATATCATCGCGGTTAGGCTTAGTTTCCCAGGTAGCCCAAAGCTTGATATTATAAATGTTTATGCTAGGGGCGTACCGGGTGGGAAAAAGTCAGAAGTATTGACCATACTAGAATCATTGATTGAATCTGCGCCTGAAGGTGTATGGCCGCTAGTAGCGGGTGATTTTAATACAACTTTTGAGCCTCTGGGATCGGAAAATCTAAAACTAGCAGAAGATGAAGATTCTAGATGGGGTGTACCCCAACTTGAGGTTAGCACAGCAGTTAGATGGACGGAAGCTGCATTACATCTAAATGGGCTTTGTTTGGGCAACCAGCTTAGAGCAGCTAATGGTCGGACACCTTCGGACAGGACGGGGAAAAACAAATATGACAATGGCATTACGGCAAGTACTGAGTTCAGTAACGGAGGGGCGTGCCCCAGGGATGGACTGCTTTCCCGCGGATCTATTCCTAAGGGACAAGAGGTGGCGACTTTACATTGCCCAATTATCTAATGCTATTGCCCAGGGGATGTCTGTCCCGTGCTCTTGGAAGGGAGCAGAGATTGTTCCTGTCTATAAAAAAGGTGATAAGTCCCTGGCAGGCAATTACAGGCCCATTAGCCTGATCGATTCCGTAAAAAAAATAATGTGTCGTCTGGTTCTGGGCAAGATACAGATCTGGATGGACGAAGGAGGTGTCCTGAGCCCACTGCAGGCAGGTTTCCACCCAAGAACCAGTATGATAGATCAGGTTTTTTGATTTGTCGTCTTATATTGGCGAACTGTTATCCTGGAAAAGGGGTTATTATACGCGGTATTTGTAGACCTTAGGGCGGCGTTCGACCTTGTCCGCGAGAGAAGCTGTGGCAAGTGTTGGAGGAGCTGGGAATGGCCCCGGAATTGTTGACCCTGGTTGTCCGTCTGCACGAGGATACTTGCGCTAGGGTTAGATGGGGCAAACAGGGTGAAGTTACGGAAGCCTTCCACGTTGAGCGGGGAGTGAGACAGGGTTGCGTTTTGGCGCCTACCCTGTTCTCACTCTTCGTGAATGGGGCGGCCGACTACCTTTCCCTGGTTCATACTGATGCCCCTGTGATGGTTGGAGAATGCGTCCCGATCCTAATGTTCGCGGACGATACTCTTATATTGTCTAAAACACCAAGTGGCCTTCAACTGGCCCTTCAGCGATTCACGGACATCTGCCGACAGCGTGGGCTTGAAATAAATACTACTAAAACAAAATGTATGGTCCTTACAGATCCAAAATGCCCGAAATCAAATATGCGGTTCAAGGGAAATATATACTTGGATAATTCCCCGCTAGAACAAGTTAATGCCTTTACTTATTTGGGGGTCAACCTTCAGAGCAATATGTGCTGGAATAGCCAGCAGGACATGACCACATTAAGGCATAAGCAGCAAGCGGGCAATCTTCCCAAGAGATTCAAATCCTCTTTCACAAAGTCTATTAAACCATTACTTGAAATCAACGGGATGAAAGTTTTAAGTTCTGCCCTTTACGGGGCTGAACTATGGGGATTTGCAAATCTAAAACACTTGACATCCCTAGAAAATGAATTCCTAAGGAAAGCTACGTGTGTCCCCCAAAGCACCCCCTTAATTCCCCTGTTCTGGGACCTTGGGAAAAGATCAGTCCAAGACCTGGCCATGCTGCGTCCATTATTATATTGGCGCAGGCTGTGCACAACAGAGGAACTAGTTCACTATGCTCGGGGCTTTTTGGAAATCATTGAGAAAGATCGCTTTCACAAAATTACCTGGTTGAAAGCAATAAGATCTCTGCTAGGGAAATTGGGCTTGATTGCACCCAAAAAACGCTGTATTCCCATCTAAGATGGAAATGAAGAAGCTATATTGGAATATGGTTAATGCAGAGAAGTATTCAGTGAGTTTGTCTTCACATTTGACAGGGCAATTTTTAGAGTTTAAAACATATCCAGCGTTGGAACCCTACTGGGACGCAATCGAGAATCCACTGGACCACAAACTTTATTTTCAATTTAGATAAGTCATTTTTTGTTCTTCTGTCCCTTATACAATGCCCCCCGGGCCAAATGGGTAAAACAAATATGCCGACTAATTGGCTCATGGAAATATGAAGAGGCTTTGAGAATACAATGCACTGACCCCAGCATTCCTATTGCCATTGCTATGGCAAAATATTTAAAATGGGCATGGGTAATTCGCCTCAAACTGAATTGCTAACTAGAATGGGCAGACGTTAACAAAATGATGGTGGGGTTGAGTTTGTATTGAGTAAATGACTAGGGCAAAAATATGATGCTAATATCTATTGTAAATGTAGCTTATATTTCCTAATTTTAAATATTCGACATTAGTCTGGTCTAGTTTAATTAATTCTTAAGTTTTTTAAATATTTATTGTAATGGTTTTTAAAAAAAAATGTTTTATTGCAAAACTATGTATTGTGATTCTTTTATGACTAAATTGTCGAATAAAGTTTTTGGAAAGGAAAGGCAAGATAAGCGTTTGGGGGAGGAAGACTAATGGAGTAGGAGGAGAGAGGAGAGACGGACGGTTGTACTACTAAAGTAGTAGGACAATTGAATTCACTAACTCTGTGAGTGGCACTTACTTTTGTAAACATTTGGGCGATTATTAAAGACAATTTGAATCAAGCAACCAGTTAAGTTTCAGGAAAACAAACAGTTAACCCCCCCCGCCTCCCCCGCAAAACAGTAAAAATGCGTGTGCAATGTTTAAGTTGAAAGTAAAACATTATTTAAATCCATAACAAAGATATACTATCCCGCAAGACCCGACCCACCCCCCTCCCTAGCCCCAAAGAATATCTGTGAAAAAGTCCCCAAAGTCCAAGAAAAAACCCAACTCCCAATTCCCACCCCCCCAAAAGTCTTTAAAAAAGGGGTAAGGGACAGTCTCTCCTCCTCTACTGCCGCCGGCGGTGTCCTTTGGCCAGGTGGGCCCGTTGCTCCCCGTGGAGGTTCTTCTTGAGCAGGCTCTTCATTCTCTCCATCTCATGCTCAAGGTTGGACACCCTGAGAGTTAGGCGGTGGATGCGGGCCTTGCACCTGCTGTGGGGGGCAGCTGATTTTTTGGCTGCTTGGCGGTGGCGGGTGGCTGCGGTACCACGGCTCCATACCCCTGGAGGCTTGCGCTGACTGGCTGACCCAGGGAGCACGGAGGAGGATGCAGCTGTCGCGGTGGATGTTGTGGTGGACTGCGACTGCGTGTCTTCCTCTTCCTGGGCCACCAGCCGCCGATATTCGGCGACAATCGCCTTAAGCTTCCTTTGCCGGGCCCGTCTAGCCAGCTTCTTCCATGTCAGTTTGGAAGGAGCATCTATATGAAGAAAGAAAGACATGCTGTAACCAATGCTCTTCAAGATTAACACAAAATAATTCAACAGAAACTTCTGTCACTGTAGAACTAGCCACTTTCAAGCAATAACATTTGTGGCCTGTATCTATCTAACCTCCCACTTGGTCAGCCTCTGCTCTATCATTAGTGGGAGTTTCAGTAATCAATTCTACAAGCACTATATGGACTAACTACATTAGAGTCGACTATGACAGTACACCAGTCTTATTCTTCTTCTTCTCTCTTGTTTAGCGAAATTGGTACGTAAACTTCTGGAAGCCGGCATAATGCCAGCGCAGTCAACTTGCACCCGAGAAAAACAGACTCAAGCCATGATGACACAGACTTGCATTACTGTACCAGTCCAGTACATGCAGGTGGTGAAGCTCTTACTTTTCTATTACGCGTGGCACTGAGAATACTCTGTTACAAGGGCTACCGCTTAATTCATTTAACTTTCACCCTACAGTGCCAATGAGTACTAGAAAAGGAGAATGAAGAAGATAAATAATATGATTATCTATCCCTTCACAGGATATTTGCTTACATATGGGATGACTTTATGTGCTTTGTTTTTTATTGAGTGAACACTGATAGGCCACACATGGATGTATGACGTTATAACGCATACTTTTACTCCGCAGACCATTACAACGCGACTTTTACTCCGCATACCGTTACAACGCATAGCGCCTTGGGGCGCTGGATAGTGGTAAGTATAATTTACTATTCTAACTCCAGCCCCCGTGGACCCTAGGGAAGGTGTTGGATAGTAAATTATACTTATCCTCTATCCTAGAGCGCCCCCCAGCGCAATGCGTTGTAATGGTATGCGGAGTAATGGTCGCGTTGTAATGGGTCTGCGGAGTAAAAGATCCGTTGTAACGGGTGTATACCCCACACATGAATGAAAGAGTTGTACTAAAATTATTAACAGAGGTAGTGAGTGGCCCCCGTAATCGCCGGATATATGCTGTGCTTGCAATACAAACTACTGCTACTATTCATGGTAGTATTCGGAAAAATTACAACTTCTTTTCCTTGCCTTTGCTACACTGGAACGGAAGTGCGGGTGCGGTGTTACATGCTCTTCAAAGTAACACTTACTTCATCCAGTGATCGTCTTCTCTGTCTACATACATATATGCTATCTATGAGTCAGATAGTACCATGATCCAGGCATCCATCCATTCAAAGTAAATGTCAATCATTCTTCTTAATGTCTCAACTGGACAAACCTTAGTTTTTCTCACGGAAAAACAGCATTTTCATTTTTTTTTGGAAACCGCAAGCCATGCATCCGTGCTTGACTTGCATTTGAATTTGAACCAAAGGATATATTGCGCACACATGCAGTTTCTGTTTCACCCACCCAGGCAGTCCTCTTCCCTTTCTCCTTCCACCCATCCTTGCTTCATCCTTTAACCGGCCATGCATCATATTCCCAGCCACCTCAGGGAGCATTCAAAAACACATATCATTCTTTGCCAGTCATCAATACTTTTAACTTGCTCGTCCTTCCAAACTTACTTACACCCTTCTTTCCCTTTTCGTTCATCCCATCCATCAAGTTCATCTCTGATCTGACTTGGCTTCTCAATAAAACTTTCACAGCTGAGTTGAAGTCAATTTAGAGGAGGCTACTACCTGGTTGATAAAAACTTACTTCTAAATTTGTAAGTCTTCTTAACAGTAAAGTATACTTGTACTGTACAACATATACACCCGTGCAGAGAGCACACTCTGCCGTCTGCAATCTCAATAAGTAAGGAATGTAATAGCTTACCACCGCCCGCCACTCCCGTGGCATTCCCCACAACAGTTCCCGCTGACTGTTGCACTGCCTCCGCCCCAGGAGTGCCCACCTCCGCGCTGGCCCCGGCACCGGTGGATGGTTGTGCCGATGTTCCGCCTAGAAAATAGAATAGAATAGAATAGAATAGAATAGAATAGAAAGACGATTTATATAGCGCGATAGTTACCCTAAGGCGTCCTAGCGCTGACAGACCATGTGAGCAGGCAGAGTGGGCCAGGCCTAGATGGGGGTTGAGAAGAGCAGTGTCTTTAGTGATTTTCGAAAGGCCAGCAGGTTAGGTTCTGCACGTAGGTGGAGGGGAAGGGAGTACCACAGCCTGGATGCATTGTACGAGAATGCACGGCCTCCACATCTGGCTTTCCTGATCCTAGGGACCATCAGTAAAGAAAAGATCGATGATCTGGGATGCCTGGCAGGAAAGTATGGGGATAACAGGGACCGATTAATGGGAGGGCCAGTTTCCCAGATTGCCCGGTGCATGGTGCACAGAGATTTGAATACATTTCAGATTCTTATATGCCATATACACCACTCCCTAGTATTTTGTCTAGGAATGAAAAAATGTTACTGCGACTACACAAACAAATTGAATAATTTGTGACTCTCTAGTCTAAACTACAAATTGCCCTTTTTCCAGGGAAGGGTGTTTTTTAGTTATGCTTAGCCGTAGCATGTCTTGCTACACTTTTTGGCACAACTGATGAATGCTTGCTTTTTAACACGCACCATTTTTCTCATAACAGACAGAAGCTTCCCTTCTAAGAACAAGAGCAAGATCGGATCATCATCACTTGGACGGAGTCAGCAAAGATTCAGCACCACAAAGAAGACTTGAAGTTCCAACCTGCTGAGGGCTCGCCCACAATTAATGTGTGAAATCACTAAGCACTTTTCAATTTTCAATCCACCGTTTATGTTATATGATGAACTTGATTTTAATAAATGTTTTTACTTTTAATAAAGCTTTAAAACTCACATAGACTCTGTGGTTTTTGGTCATGAGTGAGTGAGCGAAAGGGTTTGCAATTTGCAAGCATGAGTCCGTGGCTCTGAGAGGTCGGTACTCTGACTCAGTAGTCTTATGTCCTGGGTTGTATAATCATTGGGGATCAATCATCGATGAATTCGGGAGCTAAATGGCTCTGAAACACTAGCTAGTTAGTAAGGAGATTGGGGGTTTAAATTGTGTACTGACTGAGGTATGTGGAAAGTCTAACTGTGCCTATTATAATTGATAAACAATACACTATTTCGTGTCCATAGTTCTGTTTGTGCAGAATAGTCTCTGCAACAGTAGTAGTATGGATTGTCCTCCTATCCAATCAAAAAGTAAACTAGTATCTTATTCTTTCTTGGTGGCCATTGACATTTTATTGCTGGGAAGTGTCAAAGCATAAACATTTAGAAGACTTCCAAAGACATTATGGACAACCCAGAGGACTGCACTCAGTGCAGAGAGCTGTTGCTGAATAGAATGGGAGTTTAGTTTAACACCTTTTGTCAACTGTGCAAGCTTAGTTAGCTACACATACAGACTAATAATAATCTAGGAGTACCACAGGGACTCATAGTAGAGGCAGGATAAGAATTTAGAAACAGTCTACAAGAAGATCAAAGACTATTTAAAAAAAATCGAATGAGGAACGTTAGGAAAAAATAGGTGCTGTAAAAGATAGGGAAGTATAATTATTAATATTCACAGGAAACCTTACTGGGGCCAGCAGAGGAGCCCTCGCCGGACTGATCCTGGCCTCCTGATCTTGTCCCTTCTCCGCCTGCGCCGCTTCCTCCTCCTGTGTCCCCTTGCCCCTGGGGGGTGCTGATGTACAACATGAAAGAAAGACACAAACATGGATGATTGTTGTCAATCAAATCAAACATTTAAAAAAAACAATAACAAATTATTTCGGGGAAGTAGACAACAATTGCACTAAATTTATTGACCTATCTGATGTGGTCTACTAGGATATTAGTATTGCTGGATTCGCAGACCGTCTACTTGTAAAGTTATGTAACTCACTAAACCAACTACAAAAAGGTTCGACTAGGACTGGCAGGCAGCACTCCGCAGCACGCGAAGTGACAGACACAGTCCATAGTGATTGCAGACCAGTGAGAACACTAAAAAGTTTCCTACTAAATAACCAGTCATAATATACTCAAACTTTCAATCCACCACCACTTTCTCTTCTTAGTGGCAGGAGTAAAAAGGAAGGAATGGACTTGAGTCTCTAGGGGCAGATTTACAAGCCCCTTGCGGCTCTTTTGCTCCGTCGTTGCGTGACTTTTGTGACGCAGCGGCAGCGCAAAAGAGGCGTCATTGTGCGGGGTATATTAACAACGTGACGCATCTGGGAGATGCATCACGTTGTAAAGCCCTGCACCATCAGGGGGCTTTCCGGCGCAATGGAGGGCATTCCTGCACAGGAACGCCTCCTAAAAGTGGCTGAGTGAAATCTACAAGATTTCACTCAGTCACTTTTAGGCCAATGCTGCGTCAAAACCCTGCGCCTGCTCATAGCAGACGTACGGCTTGACGCAGCATTGGGGAGATAGGGCACCCCAGAGCATTGCTGGAGCTGCATCGTGCTTGCAACACAACTCCAGCAATGCGCTGCCTTTACGGCACAGATGCGTGACGCATCTGTGTCGTTTTTGCCCCATGGTGTGCCGCATTGTAAATGCTGCGCACCATGGTTGGTGGAGACGTGGGGCACAATTACTGGCGCATCCCTGCTAATTTGCAGGGATACGCCAGTAATTGTAAATCTGCCCCTTAGTGTCTAGCATTACGCAGTTCTGTAAAGTACACTCATACATAATCACTCATGAAAGGAGCACAAAATCGAAAACAAGTAAGCATAGTAGCACCGCCACTGAGCAGGCAAGCAGTGCACCTGCAATGCAATCACAGAAGATTTTGAAACATAATTTACCTAAAATATATTCAGCAGCATTATTGCTCTTCGGAAAAAACAAACATTTGCAATATAATAACATAGAGCAGGAGAAAACAGAGTACTGATTAAATAGCTACTACTACTCACCAAGCCCAGGGATCTCGACGCCTAGCAGGTCGAGCAGGTCGTGTTCACGGTCCAGGATATCGGACCACCGGTGTGTGGCCTGGCTGTAGGTGCGCCGGACCCGAGACTGCCGATACACGGCCCGGCACACCTTCCCCCACAGCTGCCGATGCTCCCGGAGCCCGTACCCGCCAGCGATCCTGCCGCCTGCCGCGATGGTCTTGGGGAGGCGGCGCTGGACATAAAAAATCAGTGCGGCCACCTCCTCCGCGCTAAAGATCTCCCGGGCTATGACTTGCTCCCCCCTCAATTGCCCGCATGGGAGCCGGGTACGGGGTGCGGGACCCTTTCCCTTGTCCTTCCCGGCTTCCTTTGCCATGGTCCTGGACAGGAATGGAAATAATAAATAGGAAAGAGAATAGGGAAAAAGTAAATAAAAGAAGAGGAAAAAAAAGTAGTTTTAAAGTAACGAAAAGTAGAAGAAAACACAAAATATAGATCTAGAAAAATAGAGGGATAGATAATAAGTAAAAAAGATTAAAAAAACTTCAAACAAAGAAAGGATGGCAAAGATTGAAGCTGGATAGAAAAAGCATGCCCAGAATCATAGCAATGAATGAAAAACAAGATGGCCGTGCCCATTGAGGACCGCGTGGATAAGTTTGCGCAATATTTCCCCCGCGAGCACGCAAAAACACACACGAACTCATAATAGCGCGCTGCACAGAACGCGAGATTGCCAATAGCGACCGGAAACGGATATACGCAATGCGCACAAGATAGCCGCGCCCATGTACGACCGCATTTGTAACTTCGCGGTCGGTGCGCTGCAAGCGGCCCGCAAATACGCAAAAAAACCAGCGAACACGCAAACAAAATCCACAAATTCGCACAAATTTGCGAATTTTGAGGATTGTGAATTCGATTTTGCACGAATTCACGGACCGCGAATCACAAATTTCGCCCACACTTGGGGGCCGATTATGATGGCGGACGGACCTGAGTCGTCCGCCACCATAGAGTAGGAGATTAGGATGTGACCACCAGGGTGGCGGTCACATCCTCAATCTTTAACATTGCGGCGGGTGCAGCTTCAAGCGGTGCCTGCCACTTTGTTCACGCAAATGCAGGGGGGTACCATAGGTACCCCCCATGTGCGCCCCCCACACCCCTTCACCCAGGGGGCCCGCAACGGGCCCCCGAAGTGAAGGTCCGTATGCTTTTCCACGGCGGAAAAGCCGCAGTGGAAAAGCATTCTTTGTACTCCATCCTAATATGGCTGGCGGTGTCTGATAGACACCGCCAGCCATGTTAATGCTTTTCCGCCACGGTTGGAAGGCGACCGCGGCGGAAAAGCGGCAGACAGATTGCAAGACCCACCAGCCATCCTAATTTGGCGGTGGGTCTTTCAAGCATCCGCGGCGGTTTTCCCGCATCCTCCGGGCCGGCGGTGGCTTCCACCGGCCCGGAGGATGCGGGAAATTCGCAATCGTAATAAGCCCCTTAGTTTTTAGTTCCATAGCGGGTTGTGGGTTTATAGGGGAATAGGGTGGGAAGTAATTTATTTATTATAAAGCATACTTTGAACAGCTTCCTTTATATCAATTTTCGCAGAAATAGCCCATTGTACACATTCCACCAGAATACGGTTGGTGCGCTCAATAAAACCATTTGCTTGTCGGTGATAAAGAGCCACACTCTTGTGAACAGTACCAGATTGGCACAACACTCTCTTGAGATAAATTGCACCCCATTGTCCGAAACAATTTCTTTTGGAAAGCCCTCTCTTGCGAATAGACTCTGAAAAAATGTTATAACTTCCAGTGAATTGGGGTCAGACATGAAATGAACCACCCACCATTTACAGTCAACAGTCAACAACAAGAGCAAATGTGTACTTTCTTGGCAGAATACTAAATGGCCCGACAAAATCTACAGCCAGTTTCAACCAGGGACCATCAGGGGCCATGACTTCTTGGAGGGGAGGTGAGACTATTTTTACAACCTTGTCACTTGAGCAACATGTCAAACAACCTTCTACCACATCATGGATCTGACGATCAATCGAGGGCAACCAATAAAAGGCACAAATCATCTTTTTTGTGTTAGAGATCTCCCTCATGTCCAAAATCAATAATACGATTTCTCAATGACTCAGGTGGAAAAAACTTATCACCTCACATAATCATTCCACCCTCCTACAAGGTGAGCTCATCAGCAATTTTTGCAAAAGGATGAAAACAACTCTGAAGATGTTTTTCTTTGGGACAGACTGAAACAATATAATCTTTTAATTCCTTAAGAACAAGATCAGACTCTAAGGCACTAAACCATTCGTGTTCAGTAAAACACCCTAAAGAACAAGCATCAACCGCAGCACTTAGACATTCCTCATCAACAGTTTCTTCCAGATCATGTGTGGAAAGAGGAAGGGGAAACCTTGATAGAAAATCAGCCCTGGTGTTCTTCCCTCCTGATATGTGAGCAAAATCAAAACTATACTGCAGTAACTTAGAACTAAGTCTGGCAATCCTTGGAGTATGGTCTTTCTCAAAACTTTTCATTCAAGAATGGGTACAAGTGGTTTATAATCTGTGAGAAGATTAAAACTTTTTCCCCACAAGAAACACTTGAACCTCTCAACGGCCCAGCAACACGCCAACAACTCGTGTTCAATTACTGAATAGTTTTTTCACTTGGTCGCAAAGCCCGAGAGGCAAACCCTATTGTATGTTCCTTACCCTGTTTAACTTGAGATATCATGCCCCCAGACCATATAAGCTTGCATCAACCGACAGGGTGCATTTTGAACTGGGATCAAAGGGTGTGAGAATTTTACAAGACCCCAAATCCCTCTTTAAGCAAGTGAATTCATTTTGACAAACTTCATCCCACTTAAAAATGGCTCTTTCCTTAAGTAACTCTCTCATGTGTACAGTTTTTGCCGAAAATTTTGGGATAAACTTAGCATAACATTCACACATTCCCAAAAATTAATACACAAATTCTTTGGAGGAAGGACAAGGAGCATTTACAATGGCCTGAATAAGACCCTCCCTGGGCACAATTCCTTCTCTCGAAATGTGGTGCCCCAAATACTCAATGGATTGTACACCAAAAACATATTTGAGTTTGTTTGCCACAATAACCCTAGATTCTAATCTCTTCAAAACACAATCAAGATTTTTGTCATGAGACTCTTTACTATTTCCTGTGACTAAGATGTCATCCTGGTAAACAACAGTGTCTGCAACGCCCTCCAACACCTTCTCCATTATGCATTGAAAAACAGATGCCTCAGTAGCAAGCCCTAACTGCATCCTTCTGAATTGAAATGTACCAATGGGTGGCACAAATGCAGTTACATGTTTGATTGCGGGGTCTAATTCAATTTGATGATATGGAGATGCTAGAACAATTTTTGAAAAATATTTCTCACCTGCAAACTTAGACAGGATATCATCAATACGAGGGAGAGGGTGGGAGTCAATCCAAATTTCTCTGTTAACACTCCGTAAGTCAATACAGACTCTAAGGTTTCAATTTCTTTTTTTGCGCCACGACCAAGTGGGACAACCAAAGGGATGAGTTCAACTGAAAGATCATCCCTAACACTAAAGGACACATTACTTAACTTGAGCTTGATTGGAGATGCACCTTATTTCACTTTAATGAAATGTTTGAATCCAGTAATACATCCTAAGTTGTTTACAAAAACTTTAGGAAACTTGGAAAACCAAGGCCTGGAGGTTTCATCAAGACTATGTTCTACCACCACTGAAACTTGCTCTTTGGTGCCTGGTCTAAGTGTCATTCCAAACAATCCTTGGTGGTACCACCCTAAAATGTTGAGCCCTTTCTTAGCTACATACACTTTTCCTTGAATGTGTCTGTTCTTGAATACAAGAGATGTCTTAAAATAACCAGATAATTCTATTTTCCTACCCTTATAGCAGACAGGACTCCTATCAGGTGGATTAAGTGGTTTGTCACTCCAGGTCTTCCCAAACAACTCATATGTAATCATTGTCATACACGCCCCAGAGTCAACTAAAAGATGAAGATGCTTATTATCCACTGTAATCTCAACCACAGGGTCAATATAATCTTCGGAATCATCCTTGACAACAACTACTAAATCGGATAAAGAGCTAACAACCTCACATTCTGCCTCATTAGATTTATCATCCTCATCGTATACCAATTTCACAATTCCCTTGAAATTGCATACTTTGTCAAAATTACCATGTTTTCCACATTTGTGACAGTTCGCAGACCTAGCTGGACAAATCCTCAAATTAGGAAAATGAGCAACACAACCACAATTACTACACACATTCTTAGAAAAACTACTCCTTTTTTCATTTTTGTTATATACATATTTAAAACCTTTTGATTCAGTTTGAGGTTTGTTCGATGAAACTTGAACTTTCACGTTTTTGTCTCCACCATCCTAAATTGCACCAAACAGATTTTTGTCTGGTTTCAACTCCATTTTAGATTTTTGTGATAATTCAATACTTTTAACTATGGAAATTGTTTCTTGTAAAGAGGGATTTTTAAGAGTAAGTAACTTCTCTTGCACTTTACCATCATTAGTATGAACAACAATTTGATCGCGAATAAGCTGTGAGGTAAAATGTTCAAACTCACATTCAGATGCAAATATAAGAAGGGCTGCTACATAAGCAACATATTTTTCAAAAGCTATGTACCATACCTTCCACCTAACAGGTGGATCGCCTGGAAGCTGTAAAAATGGGGGCGGGGCTTGTACATTCTGCATGTTGAGGAAAAGAACAGTAATGAGCATTCAAAATTGAAAATCACTTGAAAGAAATAAAAAATACAGAATAAATACAGGAAAAAGAATGCACCAACACCACCTGTAAAGCAAAAGTTAACATCCACAGTATCATAAAATTGCTTCATTTTAATTATCCCTAAGGCTGTTGTAATAAAGCCTCCTAAATGCGTTGAAGAAAATCTCCACTGACGTTGTGTATGTATAAAAAAAATATCACCACTAGTGAAGATGATCACTGAACTTGAAGATTGTTGAAGTGAATTCAGTCCTCACTCTCAGGTCTCTTTTTTCCTTTGATGCCGCACTGCCCGCCTCTTTACACAAATGAGCACTACCGGCACTTCCGACAGCTCTCACAGCATGAAGCGATTTCAGACCACACCCTCACGGTCTCTTTTCTTCCTTTGATGCCGCACTTCCGACCTGTTTACACAGATGTGCACTACCGGCACTTCACACAGCTCTCACAACGCTGCTCATTGCACCATCAGGATTCAAGCAAGCCGGGCCGAAGACGGCTGTAATGCCAGAAACCGGTCCCTGGAAGCTTGTTTCCTTTCCGGTGAAGAATTGGCTTGGTAGTTTGGTCTGCCCTGTTCCCATGATGCACTGGGCCAGGGACAGACTAATTTGCATATAGCCAGGTTCTGAACTGGGATGGTGCAGTGAGCTAAAAAACGGTGATGGATCAAGCCCTGATCTCTTGACTGGGTAGGAGTGTTCTGATTAACTCAGATACTCTGTCCATCACCACCCCCTTTTTGTAAATTATTTTGGCCACCATGAGTGTGGAAGGGTATGCTCAGACATGAGTCCCTTGCTCATTGCACCATCAGGATTCAAGCAAGCCGGGCTGAAGACGGCTGTAATGCCAGAAACCGGTCCCCGGAAGCTTGTTTCCTTTCCGGTGAAGAATTGGCTTGGTAGTTTGGTCTGCCCTGTTCCCATGATGCACTGGGCCAGGGACAGACTAATTTGCATATAGCCAGGTTCTGAACTGGGATGGTGCAGTGAGCTAAAAAACGGTGATGGATCAAGCCCTGATCTCTTGACTGGGTAGAAGTGTTCTGATTAACTCAGATACTCAGTCCATCACCACCCCCTTTTTGTAAATTATTTTGGCCACCATGAGTGTGGAAGGGTATGCTCAGACATGAGTCCCTTGCTCATTGCACCATCAGGATTCAAGCAAGCCGGGCCGAAGACGGCTGTAATGCCAGAAACCGGTCCCCGGAAGCTTGTTTCCTTTCCGGTGAAGAATTGGCTTGGTAGTTTGGTCTGCCCTGTTCCCATGATGCACTGGGCCAGGGACAGACTAATTTGCATATTGCCAGGTTCTGAACTGGGATGGTGCAGTGAGCTAAAAAACGGTGATGGATCAAGCCCTGATCTCTTGACTGGGTAGGAGTGTTCTGATTAACTCAGATACTCTGTCCATCACCACCCCCTTTTTGTAAAATATTTTGGCCACCATGAGTGTGGAAGGGTATTCTCAGACATGAGTCCCTTGCTCATTGCACCATCAGGAGTCAAGCAAGCCGGGCCGAAGACGGCTGTAACGCCAGAAACCGGTCCCCGGAAGCTTGTTTCCTTTCCGGTGAAGAATTGGCTTGGTAGTTTGGTCTGCCCTGTTCCCATGATGCACTGGGCCAGGGACAGACTAATTTGCATATAGCCAGGTACTGAACTGGGATGGTGCAGTGAGCTAAAAAACGGTGATGGATCAAGCCCTGATCTCTTGACTGGGTAGGAGTGTTCTGATTAACTCAGATACTCTGTCCATCACCACCCCCTTTTTGTAAATCACAGAGGCGTTTTAGCATGAAATCTGTGACGTGCGTTTCAATGTCTCAGCGACACCGAACAGAGACTGCGCAGAAGGTTGACACTGTTGACGTAGATGACAATCAATGAGACGGACAAGAGTTCCACAACGTCATCAGTTGCTCACTAACTCTGCACCAGGAAACATCACCATACAACGGCAATATCAACTCGTAATGGAGCCAGTGTCCCACTCGAAACCACCCGCAAACAGCACAGTCTTCACGCTGAGAGCAGACCACCGCTCAAGAACAGGGAAACAGAGGACTCACGCTGCAACGAAGATGACTGCACTTTTTCTTGATTGATCAGCTCCTCCGTGCCAAGAGTGACACCAAAACCTGTGTCCTGACTATATACTCCTTATTTCAGAAACTTCTTCACCACTACACCGAGATCGTGGATCCCATCGGTGTGTACAAACGTGCAGAACAACACAGGATACAGTCTGTTTAAAACTATGATCTAACAACGTACACTCAAGGCAGAATGAATAAACACTAACAGCAGGTTGTTCATAAGCACAATGGAAGAAGCTGCACACATGGGTGGAGGCATTAACGGTCAGTCCTCATCGCCAAATTGAAGTAATCAGGCATAGACATCAAGAAAGTATTGGCTAGATAAGGGTTATTGTCTCGAAAAGGGCGAACTGCTAAGAATTGGCGCAATCGGATCGGTTACTTCACTGTGAGGACGAGGTGCAAACAAAGGGCTGAGGGGAGTTTTTTCACGAGTCTTTCACGTGTGCTGTGGTTTCCCTTCTGCACCGTTATAATCCATTGTCAATACAGTGTGTGATTTTGAACAAGTGTACCACTCCATGTACCTCATCACCTGCTTTTGTATCCTCCCCAGCCCTGAGGTGTCACGGGAAGATTGTCCCACAAATGCGACGAGACACGTGTCGGCTGGTTTACTTGTTATGAACATTAAAGACACCACCTACCTACGCAAAGACTTTTAAGATTTCAATTACTATTGCATAACTGATAGGCTTTGTCCTCTCCATAATCGACACCTATTGACTGTATATATGTTCTAGTGTGCAGGGGTATTCAAGTTCATAGACATCAAGATAAGGAGACATGTAGTTTATTGACCGTTAGCCTCCACAGCTCCCAGGATACTGGCCAGTATACAGGTAATGAGCATTCAAACATCAACATTCTGTTGTCGTAGTAATGACATAATAGAAGCTATGTGGAGAGGGGAATAAGATTACTACACCCTAACACCCTGGAAGTGTGTAAGCAACTCCAATTTGGACACCCCCTCCCTCTACACCACCTTCAAATGGTCCTCCAGATGCAAGACCTCCCTCTGCAACCCGCACCTCATGGCATATTGTGTTGTCCTGCATACCTCCATGGTCACTTCCTTAAATGCATCCCACTATACTACCACATCTGCACCGGACCCCTTGTAATTCTCAAAATTACCGGTAGTTTGTTCTCTTCTAAATGACCCATCCATCAATGCCAGCAGATGGAGGTGTCAGGTGGGAATCGCCAGGTAAGTGTGTCCCCAAGAAAAGGTCACTAGTAGTGGGTAAGGTCTGACAGCACCCTACCTGTGTACTTAACATGAGTGCAATTACGTACCAAATCCCAGCTGCCATAAATCAAGTTAAAGCATGTTTGTAGTGTATGTATTACTGAGTAGTGAAAGTAATCCCACTGGCATGTCTGTAGTGCTCATCAAACATCCATTACCTTCATGGTATTTTCCCATTTCAGCAGGTACCTAGAATTATTGTGTAATCAGGCTCCCGCTAACTGTGGAGTTGACCTTTTGCTCACCAGATCTGGGACAAAATTAAAATCCCCAAACCAGAAAGCCGGGGAGAGTGGAGAGTGTTGAAGAACAGAAGTTAGGGAAGTCAGAAAAAAAGATTGCCCCACATTCGTGTACATTGCTGCCAGTGTAAGGGGCTCCCAGTCTAAGGCCCCCTGCAAAATAACATAGCGACCCTCAGTGCCAATTAGGGAGTCCTTCACCACAAATTGCATGGTTTGGTCATCTCCCAGCCCTCAAATGTGTTTCTTGGATACATATAAACTGGACCCCACATCATTGTCTGTATGAGTGGATCTGATAGTGCTTACCGTAAGAGTCCATCCATTTAACATTCTAGGTCAGAATATGGTATTTCCAGAATGACAGGGTGATAGTGTGGGACTAAGAATAGCCATAGCGAGAGTTACAGTGTGGGTTGACCAGTCATAACTACAGGCACAGCAGGTAAAAAACAAACATTGAAACATTAGAAACAACCCCTAATGGTCCCACAATCCCAGTCACATCACCAATTGGCCCCAGTCAACCAGTGTCTCTAATGATTCAGCAAACAGTTGACCTCAGGCAGTCCAAACAAACCATGATGCAGATGTGGAGGTTTGCCCCTCTGCCATCTGGATTTTACATAACTTCAAATGCACATCACATTGAGGGTCTCTCCTCCCCCCACATAGCCCATCATGTTCAACATTAAAATGATATCACAGTCATGGACACATGAGCAGTTCTGTGGTCATCGAAGTGACCTGGGGGCCAATCCACAAAATCCTCTGGTATCTCTCCAGCTGACCCCACCCACCATGTCTGCATTAGAGTCTCTATATAGTCTGATCCCACTTCCACAGACTGCTCCACTGCCGCGAGCACTTTAGGGCTGCTTGAGTTTTCATTGGTTTGCTTTGGATCTGTCTCCTTGAGCTCCGCTTACTTTTATTGGTCTGCCACTCGGTCGTGTCAGAGCATTGGGATTCACCCCTCGACTCCAACCAGATTCACACCTCCTTTGATGATGTGAAGAAAAGAGATACACTAGCAAGGATAACCTGCAGTTTCTCTAGGTACAACACTGCGTATTAGAATTTTGGGGTGCGGAGTCACAGCTTAACCTCCTGGAACTACTCCCGTTGCCATCAGACCTCCATTGTGTAATCCAGGAAGATCGTAACAGTACTATTATTCACTGCTCATGGACCCCTGGCTCTGTCAATCTGTAGAATGTTGTCACGTCCCTGAAATTGAACAGCTGTACCACCAAGATCCTGGTACCCCATGGGCCTGCTCCACAGAGAAGAAAGTTGAAGTTTTGCCTCTCAGAATGTTGTCTGTCAATCAAGTCTCCAAGTACAAGTCCATGCTCAGTCTCCCCACCCCTCGGACAGGCCCACTACCCAGATATTGTTCCTCCTGGAGCGGTCCTCCACATCATCCACTGTGCTCGTAGCACCGCTACCTCCTTCTGTAGCGTCACTATATGTAGATCATGGTCAGTTACATAGGGGCGAATGATCACCATCTCCAGTTCCGCATCTTTCACTCTGTCCATTAATTTCTTGTGGTCCACGTGTGAAAACCCCATTTTCAACATCAAAGTGTCCAGCTTGGGCACCAGAGAGGATTTGAGGTTGCCCACTGCAGGTAGGAGCTCTGATAATTTATCTGAATGTTCTTGCAATAGTCACTCCACCGACAATACGTGGGATAGGGGCCATGCTTAACCAAGGGGCGTGGTGTCATCTAGGATTTCATAACAGCCTTCACTTTGGCCATGAGGACTTCTTGATTACAGGGGGTTAAACCATTGTCAGACATTCCAACGAGCATCAGAGAATGATGTCTACACTTCATTTTTATTCTCCTCAAAGTTCCAGGCCAGCCAGCCACTCTAGGCTAGCACGAAATCAGGTCCCTTGAAGAGAAAAGGCAGAGCAGGAACCAAGCTCTCACCACAAGCACAGTCAGGAATAACAACAAAAAGTGTATTGAGCACACCCTGACCTCGTAGTCCAACAGAGATGCAAGGGAGCCAAGTCCTCAACTGCACTTCCTTCCAGGCTCACCAATTAAAATACTTTTGGGTGGCCGGTCCCACGTAGCTCTAGCACTAGGCCACTGCTTCCATCTGTAATGGGGCAGTCACGGAGAGACATCTATGTACAATCTGGGATGCCGCAATCTGGGGGAAACACCTGGCACACACTGCTCAATTTTAAACAACAGAAAGAGGAGTGGCCCCTAGAGGTAGATGACTACCTATGATAAGGACGACAACGAGGTGCGCTTATTCGCAACCCAAAGTAGGACAACCTTTGTCCTTAGAAGACCCCTCACTCACCAACCTAGTTGGTGACATGCTTCATCATCGGGGTCCCACCTGGACAGCCGAGTGCCATCCAGGTGTGCTTCGACACCTGACTACAGTGGAGCTGGTTTTTTGTTTATATGTGCAAGAAAGGTAATAGTGTGATTAAAAAGTATCCAGTACTACCCACTCGAGAGTTTATTCTGGAGTGTCTTGGATACTAGTTAAAATTAATGGGACACCTTTGCCCGGTTAGGTGAGCTGTGGGTGTTTAAACAAGTAGTGTTTGTGTTTTTTATAAAAAGAGGTCTACATGTTTCAACCTATGTGTCAGTATAAGGTTTTCGTCAGGACCAATGTGTTGCCGGCTGGGTGGTCTGCGCACGCTAAGGCGCACCTTGTCCACGCCGACAGTTGTTCCAGAATCACAAAATGTGATCCTTAATCAAAATAGTGTTCTTCACCTGGGTTCCTGGAAAAAAACTGGGAGCACTGTGATTACTGGCTCCATGGGCGTCCCCGAACCTGTATTAAAGGTCCCCGTCACAATTTGTGAAGGGATACAGACGGCCGTTGTGCCTATGTTAGTCCACCAACGGGGATCCCTCACCAACTAGTTTGGTGAGTGAGGGGTCTTCTAAGGACAAAGGTTGTCCTACTTTGGGTGGCGAATAAGCGCACCTCGTTGTCGTCCTTATCATAGGTAGTCCTCTACCTCTAGGGGCCACTCCTCTTTCTGTTGTTTAACATTCATTTAAGGGGATCAGGAGTTCCCACCCCACCTTGACTGGTGAAAGACCCTTTCTCTCCCTTATTGTTTATCAACACACTGCTCAATGTCAGGCAGCTGCAAGGAAATCACTGAAGGGGATGGCTCAGGATAATTGAGGGTGGTTGGCAGGAACTCACAGTTATGCAACCATCCCGTCCAAAATCTTGGACACACCCCTGTGCTTATTGCAGAGTTATGGACTGATCAATATCCTTTCTAATGGCTCAGTAAACGATTGCATCCTCTACAGGGAAATCTGGTAGGTCCACTCAACACATCATCCTTCTGAAGTCGATAAAATGAGAACCACTGAGCAGGGTAACAATAAACATCTGTTATATCAGTGTCAAGATACCCTGAAGAGTGAACTTGTACTTTACGAACACGTGTTATGTGAAGTTATGGATGAGTCCTCATTGTCTACAGCTGAATGTCAACAAGACAGTACAGTTTAAGGCTCTTATTATTGTGCATAGAGAACTTTTATACAAACATAGTGCAAAGCAGTGCACATGAATTCAAAGAAATAAAAAGACTTGCAATTATATTTCCTAGGCAGCTAAAAGGTTTTGCCCTTGAAACATTTCATTTTCTCTGCAAAAACACCCATTGTACTGGTTTGCATCAATGGACCATTACGGTCGCAACGCTGAAGTGAATAAACACTTCTTAGCACCAAGAAGCCTTTTAGTGAGCCGTGTAAGTATAAACAAATACATCATTTACTTCATTTGCCACATAATTTGGAAAATCATTAGTAGATGTCAATAAAAATAATATTACTAAACAATGGATCAAAATAATACTGCCAGAGAATTAAATCGATATTTGAGAGGGTCCCGTGAAATATGTACATTTGTGTGCTTTTAGTGCGTGAAATGTGGTGATATAAAACTCATTTTTTACAGGGAACTGTGAAATATGACACATTTTTCATGGATAGCTTTGAAATATGGATTTCAGTTTCATAATAATATTCCCCAAACCACTCACCAGAACTTTACCAATACCAGAGCCACCAGGATCATGCAACAATGGAGGACTAAATTATACAGCTGATTTATCTAAATTATGCAGCATAAAAGTCACAGAATTATTCAACATTTTCTGGCAGTTGTAGTTGAATCCATTTGTGCTAGAACCAACATTTGTTGTTGGAATCTAGCAATTATGCACCAAATTAATTGGCAAATGAAGTAAAATAACTAAAAGATTAATGCCGCAGTGATAGTCACGTGAAAGCACCGGCCTCGACCATTGTTCATTGTGCAGAAGAATACAAGGACGCTAATCCAGCGCTAACCTGAGTATTTCTCATTTACACGGAGAGCTGTCTCTAGACTAATGTGCATATTTACAATACAGAAGCATTTTCATTGGCAAACAACCCTCAATAAATGTACTGAATGTCTGCTACCCTACCCACCCATTTAGCAATTGGACTGGCTCCCACTAGTACCAGTGACCCGACATGCTCATCACATGTATCACCTGCACACATCCTGTCAGTGTGCAGATGGTGGTGCCATCCTAATATGATTTGCATAGATCAAACTAGCATCCCAGATTTTTAGAGGAATGGGGCTCCGATAATGAGGCAAATAGCTTGATAATGCTGACTTCAGACTTACTCTGAAAACTTAGGGATACCGGCAGCGCACAGTTTTTATGAGTCATTTATCATAGACTCAGTGGGGCATGTAAAATGCCCGTCGTTCTTCCATTCCATGCTACTCTTTCTTGTCTGCTGTATATAGGTAGGTGCGTGCGCGCATGCATACACACATCTCTTCACTAACACAACTGTTTTATCCTGTACACGTGTGCGCGTTCGTTCATTCACATGTACAAACACAGGCATGTGCTACCATGGGCGTAGGAGACACTAAATTTCTGGGGGGGACAGGGACAACCTTGTGGACTTTCCAGTGACCCTATACAAATCGCCCATTGAGCGAGACCGTACGCGCGTTAAACGTATACAATTGCATAGTTATGAAGAGAAATATTGAGAAACGCTGGCAAGTAGTCACAGTCTGCAAGTATGCTTTATTTTTATTTACATTCACAATAAAGACCAAATGGGAAAAAAATATGTATATGAATCTTGCATCTTCATGCACCAAGAAAACAAAGGCGGGACAAAAAAAGGAATAATAAACTAAACGCTCTTAGCGACATTCCTGCATCTCAAAATTCAATCAGACAAATTAGAAATTGTTTTTCTTGCTGCAGGAATCTGTTTTAAAATTATGAACTTTATTTTGAAAAGCCAAATAATTTCTTGCGCCGTTCATTGCAGAGGCCATATTATTTCGCTATTCTATGCAGGTCAACTGAGTCCATCATCTCTTTATGTATGTTGCATTGTTTTAAAAAAAACGCTTTTCTTCTGGGGAAACATTTTTTGAGTGCAACTTGCTTCAAACAAATAATAGAAAGCCGCCTATTGGATAACTTGTGTTATTCTCCAATGAAGCGGCCTTGGGGTTCCGGTGATATTTACACCCCTCCATCTGGCCTCGACGCAACTGTAATGTGTAACCTATGGGATTGAAGGGAGGGGGGAGAGGTTATGCTTGTGCATGTCAGTGTGTGGATAGAAACTATTAATCTCTTAAAGCAATAGACCAAATTATATGTAAATGGCACCAGAAACTATGAATCGAATTTTATTGCATAACATTCAGCGCCTGGTGTTCAGTATAGCGACCTCAGAAGGATGAAATGCTGAGTCAGCAGTGATATGTACACAAGGCTAAACATGTCCTGAACTCTGAAGGTATTGTCTGCACTGAATATTTTGAAAGCAGGAAAACTTAAAGGGGCTCGGAGTGATTATTGTGCTGCTGAACCGGAGGAGAGAGTTGAAGCGGCCGCTGCGCGCCAACCCAGGCACGTTACCACAAAGCCTGCGCCAGCCTCAGTGCCCCAATGAGAGGTGGCACGCGGACGGTACTGCAATGTCTGGAATTACCTTCCTTTATTATGGTTGTCATTATTACTAGTGATAACTGGTAATTCCCCAATCCCTACTGTTCCCTGCTACCCCTCGTCCCACCCACTCCCATCCCTTGCTAAACGTGTGTTGGAAAGGTGCTTGTAATGTGTGGAATAAATTATTGGCCAGGGATGATTACGAGACATTTTACGATTATCACAACTTTGTGTTAACTAATAATTTACACTTGTCGGACCACTGATTAATAAAATGCAATCGGGCCTAGAATGAATAATACATATGCAAACACATGCTATTGACGTTCGTTTCTGCGTGTATGTGCATGTATCTGTGTGTGCATTTATATTTTTCGAAAGGGCTGTCAGGGCTGCCCTGAAATTTGGCAGATGGCAAAGGTTTTCGTGAGGCCTATTTGGAATGGGGGGATCTGATGCAAACCGAGCACGTGCCCCGTTTCTGCTGTTAGGAAAATGATTGTAAGGATATTTACAATCATTGACCCTCTGTGAAATCCAAGGTCACAGCTTTTGACCCGTCGGTTGTGCACAGATGTGTGCAGACGGAGAGGTACTTTTGAGCTAAAGAAGGGGCTGAGGGATCCACATCACCGAGAGAAGCGAGGCGGAGCTGAATGGAGAGACGTAGAGCACCAAGAGAAGGATCTTTGTAGATCATGGGGCAAACAGAGTTTGGAGACAGAATTCAAGAGGATGGAAAGGAGTATGGGGTAGGTGCGTTCAGAAAGAGAAATCACAAGGAGGTGTGAAGAAAACACAACAGGGCTCTGAGGAGGTGAAAAAAAGGACTAGCGTGCTGGTGAGGGATCAGGCTTGTGGTACTTGAAGAGAGTGCCATAAATCAATAGTGTGCTTTCCCTGCCAAATCTCTGTTTCGCCTGCTCTATATGTAAAGACAGGCCTAGTGAATGTGTACTGAAAAGCATGCTACCAAATTATTGCACTCCGGTGATTATATGAAGATAATTGTGTTTTGACTCTATCCAGCATTAAGCAGCCCGTGGGGAAAAGGAGCAGTTATTTTTGCATGGTATAGTAATGTCATATTAACATTTTGTTATTCCCTTCAGCCATTAGCAGGGCAAGTCAGGTTCGCTTGCTGTGCTCGCTCGCCACAACCTGTACACCCCACACCCCCACCACTGTCAAATGTCACCAGGCGCCCCTGGCAATGCAGTGTAACAGCCCTACAAGTTAACCGAACCAGTGGCGTAACGAAACTAGAGGGGGACCCCCTGCAAAGTACACGGAGGGGGCCCACTCCCCAACACCTACCATTTTTGCTTAGGGGTCCCCTGGAGCTCTGCACTCCCGCATTGTGGGGGCTTATGCTACATCACTGCTGAAGAAAAATATTCACTGAAGTATTGCCTAATATACATACAAACGTTGCCGAAAAATAAATAGGGGCGTGCTCAATTTACTCTGAATGTGTGGATGCGAAACACGATTCGGTATTCTCAACAAAGTTAAAAATGTACATGGAGAATATCTGTTGCAAAAGCCATTTGTCAAGTTTTTCATGTGTCACACCGCATCCAGAGGCACCAGACCCTCCAATAAAGAAACATCAATAAATCAAATACCCTTGCAGGGCTGAAAGCTGACATCTGCAAAATGTCGCAAAAGAAAGGCTTATTTTATGATGGGTGTAAGGCTTGTAGTGATTTCTAATATTTGTTCAGCATTTCACTGACCAGTTACAGCTTATTACATTATTTAATCCAACCAATGGATGCACATGTTTATTGAAGGTTTAATATGAGTTATTGACATTAAAATGCATTCACAAAGTAGGATACATTCCCAATCACAGAATGTCCCACATACGCTCAAAAGTAGTATCACAAGTTATCTGTCTCCGAGCCATGGTGACTCTGTCATCAGAACTTCTCTTGCCCTTTTCCACAAGAGCAATTCAAACATGAATGGGTAAATATCCTAGTTTGCAAATGTATTTCTCAAAATCATGGCTCTGCACAGATGCACAAATGCTCACCCCAGCACATGTGCTATCTCGATAGCAAACGGTGCAGCTCAGAAGTTTCACATTTATTTTCATTTATACAGTGCAAGCAAATAACAGGATAAAACCTAGCTATAAAGAATGACTATGACAAAGATAAACTGCAAATGCAACAGTTTGTCTAAAAACAGACACTCTGACTGCTCTGTTCCGTTCACACTACCACTACCATCATGTTACAGAGTTAAATTAATTACTTACAGGGACAGCCTTTTTTGGTTTAAGTAATCTACGAAGGAGGCTTGCTGCTCGACACGATGATTACTTCTGTCGTCGGCTGAATAGGTCTGCGGCTGCGCAGTATGGGCCGGCCGTGGGCAAAAACACTGCTCATTGGGCCACTCCGGGTACACGCTTGAAGATTCGCCAAGCAGGGTCGAATTTACAACCCTTCACCATTGATTGAACGATTTCAAAATGGGGTGTGACCTAACTTACCCCGAGGCAGGGGCCCAGGCAGTTTCTGGCAGTACTGTGTGGCTTACAATAAGGCGGCCAGCTGGGCCGCGACAAGCAGCGGCATCCAATTTGAAATATTTTAAACACATGCAGTCACATGAGATAGGAGCTCTTCGCCGGCTACACTGGGAACCATGTCAGTACTTAGTAAGCAACGTGCAGTGCAACCAATTATCAATATTTCGCGTAGAGTGTAGACCCGGCCCTGAAAAATAAGTGCCGGTGCTAAGCACTGGCACAAATTAAGCACTCAGGGACGGAGAGGTGACAGGCATTGGCAGAGAAGTGGCACGACGGGGGCGTGTGAGGAAGAAAGGCTGAAAGCGGTGATGGGGTGATAGGGGGAGAAATGGTGACAGCATGGAAAAGAATGAAGGAGAAAGTATGGTGGAGAGAGGAGTGAGTGGAGACACGGCAAAAGAGAATGAGGGGAAGGAACAGGGAGGGCATGAAGGAGGGAAGGACGGTGGAACATTGTCAGGATCAGGAATGGATTAAGTACAGCGGGTGGGGGAATCATGATCCTGGTGGGGTATGGGGTGGGGGGTAGCAGAAGCTTGGCAGGAAGCTGGAGTGGGGTGAAGCACGCACTGAGGTCTGAGGTAAAGGGAGTGAAGGAGAATGAGGTGGGAAAAAACATGTGAGGGAGGGAGGGAGGGAAGAGGCTATTAATGAAGGAGCGCCTGGCAGAAAAGAGGAAGCATAACATGGCAGAAGCATGGTAGGGGGTAGAAAGCATGTCAAGGGGTGCGGAGGAGGGTGTCACAGACCGTAGAAGGGTGAGTGAGCATGACCTGGAAGGACAGGGAGGGACTGAAGGTGGTGTGGTAGAGAGCACACAAGAGATCTGGCAGGAGGGGAGAGGCCATGAAACAGAAGGCGCTTGGTAGATAGCTGGTGCGCGAGACATATATATATATATATATATATATATATATATATATATATATGCGCATTTATTGTTTCTGGTAGTGGAGCAGTGTAAACTGTTTGGGAGGCTGGATAAAGTTTCTGAACTCTGGAATATTCCACCCTGGCTAGCAGTACAGACAGTTGTCATCTAGTGCCATGGGCATATGCTATCATCAGTGCTGGGCAAGTGTACAAGCCTGTAGAAATGCCACTAAAGTCTTTGAACCACCCTTTAGAATCCCAGCAGGGCTCACTCAGCCTTTCATCCTCCTAGATTCTATAAAACGAATGTAATTGGTTGGGAAATAGTACCGCTATTACTTTTCATTGTTATGGTATCTCGAGATCGTGGTAGCAATTGGTGCTCAAAAGCAAGTTATTACAATTTAGACCTTTTTTTTTCCCGCGAAATTATTGAGCAGGGAGAAAATAAACCGGGGCTTACATTTTTATAACTCCAGGCTACCGGGATTGGTATAGAACCTGCCTTGTGTTAGTGTTATGTTGTCTGTTTGCTGCAGATTGCTGAAATCATAAAAATCCCATTTGTCAAGTTTTCGTGTCAACCCAAAGCGAAAATCAGATTAGATCGTTCAGTGCGTGAATGCTGGTCTCCGACGCCGAGCTGGAAACTGTTTACATTACATTAGAATCAGAGTTCATATAAGAATGAACGCGGTGCATGTCCTACATATACGTTTATTTATTGTTAGGTTTTTTTAAGCACTACAGTTATAGTTATACCTCAAGTCTTTGTTGCTTCGGTGCACTTTCTTACAGTAACCGGAAGACTCTTCTGTTCTGTGGTGCCTTGGCTGAGGGAAAAAGCGAGACTCTGGTATATTTGGGATTGATGGGACGCTTAGCTGTGACACTCCAACAACCCATGGGTGGCAGTACGGAGAGGAGGCAGATTTTTATGGGAAAGAGTCTGCTGAACACTCATGATAGCAAAGTAACCGGTGAGATATTTTATAGGGTGGCATCAACAGACGGACCCCGTCTGTGAATAGGTGTATTGTGCGCTTAGGGGGCCCCTGGGCCTGGGGCCCCCCCGCACCGCGGGGGCTGAGTGGGCCTTTGTTACGCCCCTGAACCGAACGTCAGTCATTTCAATGGGATAGGTGCTCACGCAGGAGGGACCTCACGCTTCAGGGAGCGTGCTGCTGCTTGCAGGCAACAGGCACGATGCGAGGAGTCCGAGGCCAGCATATCAACCAGAGCACTGGCTGCAGGCAGCAGAGGTGAGAACGAAATAATGCCCGGAGCCTCACAAAGAGTTCAAAAGGGCAGAGGCAGGGGGGCGAGTGGCCTCTGACGTCACCTTATGGCGGCTCACAGACAGGTACCTGGAGAGGCGCCAGGTCAAGTGCAGGGCCATTAGGTCACGCAGCACCTCTCGCACGCTAATGGCCTGCCAATCTCCCTCTCAGGAGGTAGATGGGAATTTTGTTTGACCCCTCGTCCCCCCCACCCTTGTCCCCCGTGTCCCCCCCACTCCAAAATCTGGGGGGGATATGTCCCCCGCGTCCCCCACAGTTCCTACGCCCATGCGTGCTACAATACAGTTTGCTAAGGTTTGATGGTCCAGTCCACGTTTTGCCGATCAGCAAGTCAGCGAGGAGGAAAGGAGCAGAGCGGAGTGCGAGCGGGCTGTGAGGGGCCGGGAGCATGAACACTGCAAAGCAAAGCGCCATAAAGCCACAGATAGTGAGCCTGGACTGGCTTGGCCCCCACCTGGCCCTCCCTCGCCAGAGGCGAAGCTACAGTACTATCTGTGCCAAGGTGGTGCTGCCCTGCGCAGTGGGAACCGCGAACGTTTGTTTAAAGCGGGAGGAGCCGCATATCAGAAAGTTTGCTTAACGCGGCAGCAGCCACATATCGGATAGCTTATTTAATGCGGCAGGAGCCACACATAAGAAAGTCTGTTTAACGCGGCAGCAGCCGCATATCGGAAAGTTTGTTTGACGCGGCAGGCGCTGCATAATCAGCTTGCTAAGCACGCCCGAAGCGGCGGGTCATTTACAACGCGGCAGGATCCGTGAGGTCCCCCGGCAAGTCATTCTTCGGTGCGGCAGAGAGGTAAAACCTTCACTCAACAACAGCAGGAGCCGCGGAGCTTCTGCAGAGGCCGCGAGACATTCCTCAACGGGACAGAAGCTGCAAAAACCTTCCAGAAAACAGATCAGAGGTGATCAGAGGTGAGCTGTGGGAGAGACCATTAGAAAGATCGTGTGGGTTTGATTAGGCTTGTAGTAACCCCCCAGCTATCCCCAGCAACTCAGCGACTACACCAACACCAGTCCCAACACCAATCCCAGCAGTCACAGCAATTTGGTCTCTCGGTCTGCAGCGGCCCAACTTCTGGCCCAACTTCTGGTGGATTGTGGTCCCTGTAGTTTTTCCTCTTCTACCACTCCCGGGTCATCGACATGGAGCTCCAGCTTTGCCAAGTTCACAAATAATACTGAGAGGGGGATTCATGGAGGGGCAAGCCACTAAGCCACTTAGGAGACTTCCTCGGAGAAAGGGCACTACCCTTCGTGATGTCTCCCCCGGGGGTGTTCAACAACAGCCGTCGTCAAGTACAGACAAAACATCACACCCAGGTGGCCTACTTCAACACCACACCAAGACGCGGATGTGGATGCTGACGCGGGCGTGGAAATCCAGGATTTCGACAAGCTTCTTCTTTCTCCCAGCCCTGTTCACATCAAAAGATCACTCTCGGAGAGTCTCCGCTTACGCTCGCCTGAAGCTCATGTTTTACATGAGAGCTACCAGCCGCACAGGCTCTCCCAGGACGATGTCATCATAATCCAGGATAGCCTTATTGACCCTGAAATAGTCTATTCCACTGGCCCGGGAAATTCATCTGCATCAGTTTCTGACTCTACAAACACTACTGTAAGAAATACTGTGGTTAATCTACAAGTGCAAGCCCAAGTCCACGGCAGCGACCTGTCCACTCTTTCAAATCGCCCAGATAGTGGCAGAGATCAGGCAGCTGCTAACTCAGCATCAAAGTCCTCACCACAACGCAGTCCAGGTGCTCCTCAAATGAATCCCAGCGAATCTCTGTTTTTAAAGAAGAGCCCAAAGTATGAAAGTCATCTCCTATCTAAAAATTTATCTTACCGTTTCCTGGCCTCTTTAAAAGCCCGAATCGAAGAATCCCTCGCTCATACACCGGGCCTTAGCCCTCACTTCAACTCTTTCAGCACAGTGCAAGAAGAACCGGATCCATCTGTGTTTGCCCCTTCGGGATCTACAAGTTCCATCTCGGTCTCTTTGACATCCCTTCATGTAAAGCAAGATGCAATTGCAACAGCCTTGCTATGGCAATCACAGAAAATGGAATTACAGATTGACTTAATTCAAACTTTGGCTTCAGCATTGTCAGACCTGGGCTCCAGGCTAAGCTCTCTTGAAAGATCCACAGGGCCCTCGGATAGTTCGAACTCTTATTTATTTATTTGCGGTATTTATAAAGCGCGACACTCATCCCAAGGGATATCACGGCGCTATGAACCAAGAGAGACTACTGAAGGCGTTGCTGGGGGGTTATGTTTTAGGGAGGGTTATGTTTTAGGGAAAAGGTGAGTTTTCACTTTTTGTCGAAACTGAAGATAGTTTGTGATGTGTCTTAGGTCGGAAGGTAGGTCATTCCACCTTTTGGCTGCCAGGTAGGAAAAGGCGCGGCCACCTGTTCTGACTTTGTAAATACACTTAGGTTTGGCCAGAGCTGATTGACTCGATCGTAGATTCCTGTTGGGAACGTAGAAGTTGATCTTCCCTAGGAGAATTGTGGGGACAGTTTTGTGAAGAGCTCTGTGCGTATGACTAAGTAGTTTAAAGGCAGCCCTCTGGCGCATCGGTAGCCAGTGAAGTTTCTTTAGGCATTCTGATGCCGAGTCTCGCTTGCCTTTATTGCAGACCAGTTTGGCCGCCTGATTTTGCAAGACCTGAAGGCGGGAGAAGAGTGGTTCCTTCATCCCTTCGAATAATGCGTTGCCATAGTCCAGGCGGCTAACCAGTAGGGCTTGGGTGACTGAGCGTCTGCAATCCAGGGGTATCCAGGGGAATATCTTTGCGAGAAGTTTAAGTATGGCAAAACCCTTGCCCCAGAGTGATCGGACATGGTCCTTCATGGACAGGGCGTCGTCCATGATGATCCCCAAGTTTCTCGCGTGTTGTTTTGGAGTGGGGGCCAGTCCTAGTGAGGGTGGCCACCATGTGGCGTCCCATATAAGTTTGGCTTCCCTGAACAGGAGAATCTCCGATTTGCCGGCGTTTAATTTTAGGCAGTGGTTGTGCATCCATTGGGCCATCTCGGAGAGACAGTCGTGTAGCTTTTGTTTTGTTGTCTCAGTTCCTTCATCCATTGCCACCATCAGCTGTGTGTCATCAGCATAAGAGCATATGCCAATGCCCCACTTCCTTCCAATGTCAGCCAGTGTTGAAATATAGACAGTGAAAAGAGTGGGGCTCAATGAGGCCCCCTGTGGGACCCCACAGCCGATGGGGTTGGGTTTTGAGTGGAACTGACCCATATGTACTGCCTGGGTACGATTGCTCAAGAAGGATCGAATCCAGTTCAATGCTGTTGATTGCACTCCTTTATTCATGAGTGTGTTTAGCAGGCAGTCGTGGGATACCGTGTCAAACGCCGCTGACAGGTCAAGCAGTATCAACGCCACCGATCCCCCTTGATCTGTGGAGCATCTGATACTGTCCGACACTGCCAGCAACGTTGCCTTGGTGCTATTGTTGGCTCTAAAACCGGTCTGGGAGGGATCCAGGAGAGCGTTGTTTTCCAGATACCGGGTCAGTTGTATGTTGACCGATTTCTCCAAGGCTTTGGAGAGATAGGGAAGCTGGGAGATGGGTCTGTAGTTTTCTGGATTAGAAATGTCAGATCCTGCTTTCTTCAAAAGGGGGGTCACAGAGGCATGTTTCCAGGCCTCAGGGAAAGTAGCGGTGGTGAGCGATTTATTAAAGAGTTGGGTGACAAGGGGGCAGAGCGTGGGTGCGATTTTGGAGAACACGAAGTGGGGACAGGGGTCCGAGGGGGATCCGGATTTGACTGTGTTCAATACCGCTAGCACCTCCTCTTCCGAGAGTGGTTGAAAACTAGTTAGACGAGGTGCATTGCCTGAGTCTGATTGGTCGTTGCATCTTTCTGATGTCATTATATGCTTGCCAGAGTTGTCCGGCATGCTGGGGGTATTTAGGGGAGTGAAGGTGGAATATATTTTGTTGATTTTATCGGAAAAGAAAGTGCTGATGCGCTCACAGGCCTCGGTTGAGGGGATGAGGGTTTGTGAGGTGCTGGATGGTTTGCTAAGCTCCTTCACTATTCTGAACAGTTCTTTTGCTGAGTTGCTGTTCTCATGGATGCGTTGAGTAAAATACGCCTTTTTTGCGTCTTTAATGGCCGAGATGTATTGTTTCCGTTTGGTAATATAGTTTGATCTTGCTTGCTCTTGTTCCTGTTTTCCACTAATTAACAAACTTTCATCCTTCCCAGAAATTCTGGGTGCGCTCTTAGATAGCGTGAAGTTTAACATCAATGGAAACGGGAAATTGAAATCTACTCAAGAGTCTCAAACCTCCTTTTCTTCCGAAGAGCCCTTGTGTACTGCAATAGTGGCTAATCCAATATCAGCGAGAAGAACTATTCCCCCTTCCTTCGATCCAGATCTTAAAATTTCGGCTTGTTCGTCATTGGGGACCAGCCCAGGCAATTCCAAAGCTGGCTCGGAGAGCACTAACACCAGCAGCCTAAAGACCATTTCATTAGCGAATTCTCAGTCTGTCCTCACTGACACAGTCACATAAATATGGTTCACATGTCACCTAACTCTCCCTTGAAACCTCCATTGTCCAGGAGGGCGAGAAAGAAACTTAAAAAACAATCCAAAAAACAACGTCTTGCGAAAAGGAGAGCGGGACATTATGGGTCAGGGGCACCCAGTACGCCAGTTACCAAAGTAAGGGGGCTCTCCTACTTTCCCATTTTCAACCTGGCCCTAAAACCGAAATCGAAAATCACTGAGACAAGAATGACTCCTGTGGTCAATAATGAGGCCACTGAAAATCTTGGGCCATTGATTCAGGAAGTGCCCATGAGAACGCCCCCGGCTCCCAGAGTCACCGAATTATACTCTACAATGGCAATGCATGGATCCCAGCCAATTAAAACTAAAGGAACAGCCTCTCTTGACCAAAGCCTAGGCCGCCAAAATAACACAGCACAGCCCCCAACGGAAGTACCAAACATACGGAACAGCCCGATCAAAGGCCCGGGAAAGGCACAATGAACGAACGCAGAGTCCCAAACTACAACAGAAGGTGAAGCGACGGATCGCTCCCTGTGCCACTCGTTAGGTGTCCCAATTGAACCCCATTGGGATCACTCTATAAAAATGCAGAGGTCTCTTCAGTCTCAACTGATACATATCCCAGGAGGGATAGGTCAACTAGGGGGGAATAATCACCTATCTGAAGTATGCCCCCAACATCTCAAGGTACCTCCACCTCAAATCGAAACAGCTAGGAGACAGAACTATCAAAATCCGGAAAAGGAAGCAGAACTTGTTTTTTTTCCACATTATGATCACAAGGGCCCACAAGACATCCTCAATAGGAACAACCTTATCCTCTTATTGAGCCACGTCCCGGCGCTCTCCGGGGTCACCTCTACAGATCTCACATTGGTCAAGTTTCTCTCATTACCAGGCAAAGGGGGCTCAGAAGCAACTGTCCCAACGTGGTCCCGAGAATCCCTAAGGGATATAATTCTCGGGGAAGCAAGCAAATTTGAAAACTGGGGCATAGAACTGTGGGTTCCTAAACAACAAAAATATCCCCATGTTCTTCTTCAGGTAGACTCTGTGAGGCCGTACATCAGTGTTCTGAAGGGGACCCGGGGTGCTACCCATGCCTGGCTACCAGAAGCTTCGAAAGTGGATAACTCTATAAACATCTCATGTACCAATAATCAACGTTTGGTAAGCTGCAAATTCAGCCATCCTGTCTCCCATGCTACTGACAGCCACTACAGGCACTCCGACCGAGAGCCCCCAACCACACGCTCCCAGCAGCAGTCTTCCTAATGGGGAAGCCAACCGGTCAGTCTCCAAACTGTCCATCACGTCTTAGAATGTGGCTGGGTTAAAGTCAACCTTTTCATCTAAATCAGCCGTGGAATTTCTGAACAAAAGCGACATCATTTGCTTTCAGGAGACTTGGTCTCTATCTCCATCGCCTCTCCACGGCTATTATGAACTTTTTCAATCAGCTACCCAGCCCTATTCCCATGGAAGACCCTCTGGGGGCCTTTCCATTTTCATCAAACATGGCTGTAAGATTGTGGCCACTCCCATCCTTCGGAACTTAACGGCTGGGCAAGCTGTGCTAATTACCGGTCTTTCATCTCTAGGTAATGCTTTCTCAATGCTCTTAATCAACTGTTAACACAATACAGCTAAAACTTTAAAATCAACGGCAACAGTTCTACTGATTAAACATCTGGAAGAACTTTTATTGGAATTTGCCTCAGCAGAGGTATTGCTTCTAGGGGACTTCAACATCAGAGACCTGGCAACCAACGGCCTTTCAGTCATCAAATCTAAAGAGCAAGAAACCATGATTACTTTTCTAACTAATTACAACCTACGCTCTGCAAAGCAAACTATTTTGGAACAAAACCCGGGTGTCTATTTCCCGCCAACATTTAAGAATATTTCGACCATCGATTACATCTTCTTATCCCCATCTTTGGTGAATAAATTAATCAGGATGGAAATTTCTACTCGCTCCGAGAGCGATCATAATCCTTTAACTGTAACAATGCCATTGCAAGTGCCTGCCGCTGCCGAAATAACTTAAGTGGGGCACTCAATGCAGGCCGAACTCCACACTTTAGTCAGAAGAATCAAATGGGAAGCTTCGGGCTCTGTTAAGGTGTGTACTTGGCTTGGGGGAGAAATCCCAATTTCCACGCACAACGCCCCCACAGACTTTTTTCACCGGTGGGACAACGCCATTGCTAAATTACGAGGTCTCCAAGTATTTGAAAGCCATGAAAAACGACGGAGCTCCTGGGCCAAACGGCCTTCCAGCAGCGGTATTTAAATGTGCTCCGGAAGAGTGGGCCAAGCTTTTGGTCCCCCTATATAACAACGTGTTTATGAGCCTTCGGCTACCAGATTCGTGGCTGGGCTCGATCCTATGCCCGATTTGCAAGAAAGGAGATCCCTCGCTACCAGTTAACTACCGACTCATTGCCCTATTAGATCTTGAGGCAAAGGTATACGCCCGGTGTCTTCTTAGGTCATTAGAAAAATGGGTAGCAGAAAACAACATTCTACCATATTTCCAAACAGGGTTCCGATCTTCGGCCTCCACAATAGATAACATCACGACTCTAGCTATTCTGAGCCAACAAGCAGCACAAAAAAATCATCTTCCTCTCTACTGCTGCTTTATAGACTACATCATTAACAACAACAGAGGCTGTCCAATACCCCTGAACCAGGGACAGTTAATAATAACACCTAACAAAAGGTTCAGGGCCATAACTAATTGGTCCCCACGGACTTTTTTTGTCGTGCTGAAGACACACTCTTATATAAGCTTCCCTATCAGCCCTCGAATGGTGTTATGAGGATTTGCGATTTGCTTTATAAATTTTAACGTATTATATCTGCTGTTCATCAGCCGAATCGTCAACTTTTTAATATTGTTAGTCAAAACCCTCTAACCACTGTTTGTCCTGAGGATGACCGCATAGTCAACCAGCGGTTGAAACACCGTTGACGCATTCTGTGGCCACAAACTGTGAAAGACACATTATGTTTGTTTTTGTTGTTCTTTCTATATATGTAATATTTGTATGTTAGCCACGTGTTTGGTAAAATGAATTGGTTGTCTTAGTTTTGCCAACACCTTTTTGTGAGCGTTTATTTCACTTGGAATGTGTTTTTTGAAATTATATGTCTAATAAATTATGAGTATCTTTTGTAATTGTTTTTGAAATATAGGCTTCTTTCTTTCTTTTATTTTTTCTTTCTCTCCCCGTTCATTATTTGAACTAATTTTCCAGTAGAAATTATAGCTTGCTAGTGTAGCTTTATAGACTACAGCGCTGCCTTTGATAACGTTTCGCGCAACACCTTATGGAGGAAACTGGATAATTGGGAGATTCCACAGAGTTTGCTAGGAGCCCTTATCTCCTTGCATAAGAACACATAGGTGCAAATTGAAACTGGCCCAAAGACAGTCTCTCTAAAAATTGTTACCGGAAACGGACTAAAGCAAGGCTGCATTCTTGCCCCCCTCTTGTTCAATCTCTATATTGCCGACCTGGGAACATTTTTGGAGAAAAGTAACCTCCTCCCGCCAACATTGGGCTCTGCAAAAAGGAACTTGCACATTTTAAAATATGCCGACGATACTGTAATAATGGACCAGACAAAATCAGGCCTCCAAAGAGCGTTAAGCAGGCTCCACAAATATAATACTGCCAATACCTTAATTATCAATCAGGAAAAGACTAAGGTTTTGATATTCGGTGGCTGTAAGAACAAGAAAAGCTTAAGGTGGTATATTGGGCCTGCAAACATCAAGACAACGACAAAATATAATTATCTGGGGGTCTGGTTTAGCGAGACCTCTAGACCAGCTAGCCATCTAGCCACCTTGAAAAAGAGAGCAGGAGCTATAACCTACTCCCTGATCCGACTCAATCAGTCTTTGAGCAGTCCTTCTGCAGAACCTATCCTGAAGGTGATTAAAGCTACCCTTCTCCCGGCCTTAAACTATGGGCACCAGGCCTTCCCTGGCGCATGATCTACTAGTCTTGACCTTGCCCAAGTTGCCATTTATAAAAAAATCTTTCATCTTCCAAACTTCATTCATAGGGCAAGATTACGACTGGAGCTGGGCCTCCAAAGACAATCGATCTATTGTGAGGCTGACATCCTGAAATACTTTATGAGGTCATTAAAGGCCGCAGACAACACCTTAAAAGCTCGGCTAAAAGAAGCCTTTTCCAGCCCAGGAAATCCATGGAATTGTCAAGTTACAAAGGCTATAAAATCGCTAGAGATCGACAACTCATTACTAACCTCGGATACTATTCCATACACAGTCTGGAAAAAGGTTATCAATAAGCAGGTCAAACAAATCTCCCATCGGATGGACTCCCAAGCTTTAAAGACTTCTACAGTCTTGCTCCCCCTGAACAACTCATACCTTCCTGGGGCACCTCAAGCTTACCTCCTGGAAAACTTAAATGCAGTGGCTCGGAAGAACATAATGTTCATGCGTCTCCTAGGTCTGCGTTCATCTGCCTTTCACCGATGGGCTCCACCAAGTGAGAAGGGGGCATGCAGACTGTGCAATTACCAGACTGAATCATGGCTGCATCTCCTGTGCTGCTGTCCTGCCCTGGACGCCCCCAGAAGACTTCATTTAAAACCCTTATTTTTAAAATGGGGCACCAGGTCGTGTTGGGAAGCATCGGCCATGTGCTTCACCTTCTCAGACACTCAAGTACTTGCAAGGACTGGAAAAATTCGTGAGACTCTTGGACAACCTTTTCTTACCCTCTTTGGCCCCCGTGCTTCCAGTTCTCCCTACCCAAAAACTTATCACAGACTTTTTCTACCCCCTTACTTAGCATTCCTACACAAAAAAAAATTCTCGATTGCACGGGCACTTACAAGATCGATTTTTATATATACAGGTCTTTAAATCTTGATTGTTTTTTCAGTTTTTGCTTTTTTTAAACTGTGCTAATGTTGATATTTTATAGCTATGGTTTATATTAACTGTGCTAATCCAATAAAAAAAAACCTGGTCCGGTGCTCGGCAACATCCCGGTCTCATTCAGGAGACCAAGGTATAATCAACACGCACTGCTAATGGCGAGAAGACTACCCACACTGCGACGTTTTAAGAGTATGCCGAAAAAACTGCTTATTATATTCATGTGTTGTTTACATAGTGTGTGTTATGGCCGAAATAGCCATGTCTTAGCTTTGTTCTAAACAGGTGTTGATTCTGACTATCTGGGTATGGGGGTTGATTCACCAAATCGCCTGGGGTAGCGGAAGTGACATCACACAACCTTGACCATAATGACATCACAAGAAATTACATCGTATGACCTTTGACCCTCAATCTTCATACGGAGTGATGTAACAAGACCTGAACCCTTACGATATCATAATAATATTTGACATTGTTGAAGTTGCATAATGAATGAATGATTGACCTAACACCACAACGTCCGTTCTGAAACCACTTGTACATCGGTGCCGACATGATATACAGGGGGATCATTACTTGTCACTATTAGTATTACTTGAAAATGATGTGCTTATCTGAAGAGGATCTAGTGGCACACAACCGCACTGGAATAGTACATTTTTCATCCACAAACTCACATGGTTTAATAGTTCTCCTACTGTATACAGCAACGAGAAATGTGTCGATAAACACAGGAAGAGAAAAAAAGTTTTAAATAAACAAAAGAGTAGTTATGTCAGCAGGTATAAATTGACGTAGACCATATATTAAAAATTAACTATATTAGTGGGCTAAACTATTTCCTACTGTTAGTATATTTTGAGTTAAGGTGGGTGAGTGAGGTTAGTAGGGAGTCGAACCCCTGCAGCACCCGGATACACCTACAGGTCACTGGTTCTCTTGGAACTTTTCAATCATTATATATGATTTTGAAGAAAATGCACGGGCACTCCAGACCAAATCTGCGCACAAGAGGAAACATATAAACAACATAAATGACAGATTAAACAATGGAAAGTATCTATGTGCTGCCAGTTCTTCAGCAAGAGCTGTCTTCTTTCCTATTTTTTCAATGTCATTCCCGCCATTGTACGTGACATTACTATTGAGACCATTAAACTGCAGGTGGAGGGGCTAATCGTTGCCAATCCTCATTCTAATTACCTGGATAGCTGCCCAAAAGATAATTACTTGGAATGAGAAGGTGATTTCACATAGGCAACTGCACAACCACGCGAAGCTAAAAACAAACCTTGGTTGCTGCACTAGCTCTTTTCCGAAGAGTAAGTTGTAAAGCGTTGCCTCAGTAAGCTATATGATTCCCACTAGTGCTGTATTGAAGAACACATTTAATCATTTTTTTCAATGTGGTTAATGTGCTTACTTGATACGTTTTTTAAAGCAACATATAGATCTGAATTTTTAAAATGTATAAACTAATAGAAACAAAAAGCAAACATTTTGTCTGTACATTGTTGTTCTGTCTCAGCTGTAGCCTTTTTGTATAATTCCTAGAATTTTGTTGGAGGGCCGCAATTCCCTTGCAAATACAACTACAGTTCCATGTGAATGAATTTGCATTGAAGTTAGAGATGCTGGGCCTTATTTATGAAGGCCTTGCGCCGCCGTTGCGTCATTTTTAAAATGGGGAAAAGTGACGCACCGGTAGCGCAAGGCCTTCATAAATAAGGCCCGCTGTATTTTACTGCCAGTATATCTTTTTTATTGAATCCGAGGTTTTCTTCTTTCGTTTTAGAATTTTTCTTTGAGAATGTAAAGGTATCCTTTACCCTGATTAAGTACACAGCATTGCAACTTGGCTGTCTCAAGATATTCCGTCAGATCTGCCTAAAATAGGGGATCTCATGAATGGAATATAAATGTTGAACTACTGAGCACTTTCTGACTTGGCACTTCCATAGCCCCTCAATTTTCAACTTCACACAAACCTAGTTTAACAGATTTGTAGTCTGACGGACCTAGTGGCACAATTAGACCCAAACTTCGGAAGGGGTTAGTACTTCAAGATTGACGTAACCAGAAAGATCCTCAGAGTCAGTATTAGAGCACACATTGCCAATATGTCTGGGTTTAATATGCTAATGCATGCAAACAGCATTTAGGCATGTTTGTATTTTCATGCTTTAGCACATTACAGGCAGAATTCTTGGCTTTGTCAATAACTTCCACTCAGACACTAAGCACTGCTGGAGCTTCCAGAGTATTCACCACTCCTGCGAGCTTCAAATGTCTGCAAGATGGTTGGGACTGAGCGAGTATTGTGCATTTGTGAATGTCTGACACATAGTAAAAAAGCAATGAAGCCGTATTGGTAAAAGTGTCTTCTCTTACCCAAAAGCAACTAAAGTCACATAATGAACAAATACTTCCATGGAACAATACGATGTGCATGGGGGATCTCCCAATAAACACAAGAAAGTGCTTTCACGTACATCAAGAAGTAGACTTACATGAACACTAATAAAAGTTTGACACACGGTCTGGAACAAAGAAAATTATATGGGACTTGTTAGACCTGTCTGGCTTTTTGCGTAGTCCCTCCAACGTATTATTTATTTTGCCCCTTTTTGCCCCCCATACTTTTACTAATTTTTGTGTCCACTAGCTTTTCTAGGTGTTGGTGAAGGGGATAGGTGTTCTTTTCCCCCCTCATAGTTTTTCACCTCAGGCCTAGAGGCCTGTTCTGACAGGAATAAAGTTGGAGTCACAAAATGGTGGCTACCAACTGCCCTAACTGCCAAACCCGGAACCTGTCCCATAGAGTAGAATAGGGTGTTCTAGAACCTTCTAGTCCCTTCTGGACTGCTGAGGGTCAGCCTATAAAAGGCGGAATGCTGGACAGCCATTTTGTCTTACTGGAGAGAGTCAGCTGGAGGACAGGCTGTAGCTTAAGGTGGGGGTAGGATAGTCAGAGGATTGACCTATTGATTCACCACCCTTCCTCCCTTGGGTTATTTGTCCTGACCCTGCTGCTTTGGATGACTGGAGACCCTGGGTGCCTGGTTAACCCCTAGTCTAGTAATACAAGGGGGTGTAAAAAGGAGAAGGAGACTGCAGCGCTGCGGAGCGCAGTCCTCTGCCCAGTAAAGAGACTGTTTCTGAGGGAAGCCTAATCCCCTCCTTACCCAGTAGGAACAGAGGCTTAGGGCGGCACCTGAGGGAAGTGACCCTTAGATACTTCTCTTATCAGCTAAAAGGGTCTGTGAGCAGGAGAGGAGTCACTCGCCATAAAACTCAAGTTTATTCCCCCTTTCCCTGTTACCTGGGGCAGCCTTGCCAGGGAGGAATTGAGGTGACTGTGGTGGGGCTGGAAACGTGTCCTCAGCGGGGCACCACAGAGTGCACTGGCCGCCTGAATCAGCCCACCGACGTTGTCCTGTATCCGGTGACTGCGGCGGTAGAATTGTGAGGAGAAGTGCCCTTCCTCTTTCCTGGGTTTGAGAGAGAGTGCTGGCCCTGCCGAAGGAGCGTGACTGCTGGCGCGTGGGGGCCGGACCGGAGGAGGCAGTCCCAGTGAGCCGAGCAGACACCGTCCTGAGCCGCTGTACTCCCGCGCATGCCCGGTCGCGCCGCGCTCCGTCAGGAAGGTGGAGGCGGGACCAGACGGGGAAGCGCCGGGAGCCCAGCAGCGGCTAGGAAGCGTTGAATCATCTCTTCCCCGCTCAAGCGCCTCACAGGAGAGCCGGCGCGAGCGGGAGGGGAGAGCTGAGGAGCCCAGCAGCGGCCTGTAAGCATTGTAGAGATCTCTTTTCCCCGCTCGAGCGCCACACGGAGGAGCTGGCTCGAGCGGGAGAGGGGAGCTGAGGTGCCCTGGAGGCTGGTGGGCCTTGCCAGCGCTTGGCTCCTTTGTCCTGTCAAGCGGTTATCCCCACCCTCTGGCGTTTCAAGACTACAACTGGAAAACCCTACCACAAGTAAGGAGAATAACACGAGGGCAGGGGAGCGAGACTTAACAAGTAGGGGAATAAAGAGTCTATTCCAGAGTGTGAAGTGCCCTTGGGGAATCCCTGAATGGAATACATGAAACGTTACTCTAATTGGAATAGTCACATTTCCAGTTGTCAGTAGTGAGGAGGAAGGAAAGGAGTCCCCTTTGCTAGAGGAGTACAGGCTCTACTTCAAGGAAACTACTGTGCTTTGATGGGAAGGTGACAAGCCAAAAAGGGGAATTGTAAGGTTGACAATGAAATGGTTATTGCATATCTGGCTAAATGTAAAGTGCTGACTCTGCCTCTTCTAAAGTAATGTTTGTGATGAAAGTTACAGAAAGTCATAATAGCAAAATTTAATCAATTCTAGAGTTTAATGAGATGTACTGTTAATACTGATTAATGTGATAAGTTGATACTTCTGAAAGTGCTATTACTAATTTTTCATGACATCCGTATGTACTGAGTTATGATTTCCAGAGGTATAAAACAGAGAATATTTTTATAAAGCAGCTCTTATTTTTCCATAATTTGGTGTAGTGTCATTTTTGTGTGTGTTATTGCATGGAGTTACTGCTGGGTGGTTTGCAACCTTCACACTTGTGCCTCTAGCAATTGTGCCCTACCCTAGGCCAGGCTACCCTAGGTGACCTGTCATCCCAGGTTCCAACAAATTGGTGTCTAGCGGTGGGATCCTGACTGTGGTTGCAGCTACTCAGTAGTCATTAAACGTAATACACTAGCCTACACCAGGAGTTTTCTCCTAGAGGCCCTCCTAATTTGTCTTTTTGTTTTTCCAAATTTGTTCCTGGTGGTGGGTGGAGGTAGCTTTAGGTTGCCCTTGCAACTCTAATTTCCTGGTGTGTATAATCTGGTTTTGCCTATTTCAAAATGGAGTTTGCACTAGAAAACCTAGATACCTATTCTGTGGCTCAGCTGAAAGATTTCTGCCAGAAAATGGGGGTATTTTTTAAGCATGGTGCCAAGAAGGGGGAACTCCAGACCAGTCTAAGGGCTTGGGTGGAGGCACACAAAGAAGGGAAGGAGGAGGAGGAAGGGACAGACCGGGACACGGTTGTGGAGATAGAAGGATTATTCCACTCTGAGGGGGAAAACCTAATCCCAGGACCAGTGTCCTACTCCAGGAAGGGCAGTAGTTCCTCTGGGGGAAGCTTAACTGAAGCCGAGCTTACTGACAGGAGGGAAAAAAGGCAATTGAGATGGGAGTTGGCTAAGCTGGAGCAGGAGAAAGAGGAGCGGAGGATGGTTCATGAGTTCAGGTTGAAAGAGCTAGAACTCCAGGCCCTGCAAAGGGGGCCCTCTCCTGTAATAAATGGTGGCAGCGAATCCAAAGAAACAGCTAGGGAGTCCAGACCCTATTTGCCAAAAGACCTTATTGCTAGCTTCAGTCAGGGAGATGACATAGCCAAGTGGTTGGCTGCCTATGAGGTCTCCTTAAGAGCCCATGGGGTGCAGGAGAAGCACTGGGGGGTGGTTTGTATAGGTACATGCCTCCTACTGGTCGGGACACCTTGCTGGCCCTGGAACCAGAGGAGCAAACCAACTACCCCATCATTAAGCTAGCATTGGTAAAGAAGTTTGGGCTTATCCCAGAAAGGTATTGCCAGAAGTTCAGGGGGAGCCACAAGTTAAGCACTCAGAACTGGGTGGACTTCCTTGATTATGCAAGAAAGGCATTAGAGGGCTGGGTAAAGGGCAGTGAGGTGAAGGACTATGAGGGGTTATATGATCTATTTTTGAAAGAGCACCTCCTTGAGAAATGCTTTCCCGAGCTGCGCCAACACCTAGTGGACAGCAAGCTGACCAATCCCCGGAAGCTTGCAGAGGAGGCGGACATCTGGGCAAGTACCCGGGTGTCCTCAAAGGGGACTGGAGGGGATTCCCAAAAGACCGGACAGGGCATCCCCCAGAAGAAGGAGGGGGAGATAAAAAGAGGGAGTTCTCTAAATGTCCCCAAAACAGTTTCCAAGGGAAGGGAACAGGTTTCATCCCTAAGGCAAACCCGCCCAGAAACCCTAATCCTGGCCAAAGCCAGCAGCCAAGGGTTCTCCACTGTTTTGAGTGTGGTGGTGTTGGACATTATAAGGGAGATGTCAGATGCCCAAAGAGACCACCCCCTCCCACCGGAGGAAAACCACCGGGAGTAGCTAGTGTAGCGCTCGGGGAGGAGTTGCCCTTAGATAAGGGGGGTGAGTGGGCGGGTGTCACCTTAGTGTCCCTGGGAGAACGGGAGATGGTTCCTAAGATCCAGGTGCCCCCAAATACTGCAAAGTATGGGCAATGGGTCACCATCAATGGCCAGAGAGGGGAGGCTCTGAGAGATACAGGAGCCAGTATGACTATGGTGAGAAGTCAACTGGTGTCTCCAGAGCAGGTGGTTCCCCATGTACTCTACCCCGCCGCGATGGCTGACGGCAGAATGGGCCACTATCCAGTGGCTGAGGTTCCCTTTGAGTGGGAAGGGGTTGCAGGTTCACTTCGAGTTGCCGTAAGCCCTGCCGTGCCAGTTGATTGTCTGCTGGGGAATGACATGGAGCACAACACTTGGAGAGAGGTAGAATACCGGACGCACTCTGCGATGCTGGGTACACCTGACTGGGCCTGTGTGAGCACACGGTCTGCGGCTGCCCGGAGAGGGAGTTCGCCTGGGTTGGAGCCTGGAACAATGGCCCAACCCGCTGCCAAAAAGGGACAGATCCGAAGACAGGAAGAGCCTGCTTCGGCTTCCACACCCCATGTGACGGATCGGCCACCTGCAGTGGTGGACCAGGAGTCTGTGGAGGGGGAAGTAGACTCTCTGGAGGATTTACCCATCCCTGCTGTGTGGCATGTGGAGGGAGGACCTACCAGAGAGGAATTCTGTAAGGGGCAGAGGGAGTGCCCTACCCTTGAGGGACTGAGGCGTCAGGCTGAAGCCCAGGCAGCAGGTGATGTTACGGGATACTACCATATTTACTGGGAGGATGGACTCCTCTACAGTGAACCCAAGGTACCCTTACCTGGCTCATCAAGGGCCTTGGTAGTCCCGCAACAATACCGAGCCTTTCTGTTGGAATTGGCTCATGCTATACCCTTGGCAGGACACTTAGGTCAGGACAAGACCTTTGCTCGGCTTGTCCTCCACTTTTACTGGCCTCAAATGAAAGTGGCGTCCAACACTTACTGTCGGACATGTGTATCCTGCCAGGCCAGTGGGAAAACAGGGGTGAAGCTGAAGGCTCCCCTGGAACCACTTCCAGTCGTTAGCACCCCCTTTGAAAGGGTGGGCATCGACATTGTAGGGCCATTGGATCCACCAACAACAGCTGGTCACAGGTTTATCCTGGTTCTGGTGGATCATGCCACACGGTATCCAGAGGCCATTCCTCTGAGGACTGTCACTGCACCTGTGGTGGCTAGGGCCCTGATGGGGATCTTTACCCGAGTGGGATTCCCCAAGGAAGTTGTGTCCGACAGGGGGACCAACTTTATGTCAGCTTACATGCGGGCGATGTGGAAGGAGTGTGGAGTGACTTACCGGTTCACCACTCCTTATCACCCCCAGTCGAATGGACTAGTAGAGAGGTTCAATAAGACCCTGAAGGGCATGATAAGAAGTCTGCCTTAGAGCCTACGGAGGAAATGGGACGTCCTCCTGCCCTGTTGGCTGTTTTCCTACCGAGAAGTGCCGCAGAAGGGAGTGGGCTTCAGCCCTTTTGAACTGTTGTACGGGCACCCTGTGCGTGGACCTCTCAGCCTGGTGAAGGATGGATGGGAAAAGTCTCCCAGAAAACCTCCTCAGGATGTGGTGAGCTACATGGTGGCCTTTCGGAGCCAAATGGCAAAGTTGTGGAAGCAAGCTTCTGACAACTTGGAGGCCAGCCAGGCAGTAATGAAGGAATGGTACGACCACAATGCTCACCCGGTGGAGTTGGAGCCTGGCCAGAAAGTGTGGGTGATGGAACCTGGAGAGCTAAGTGCCCTTCAAGATCGTTGGACAGGCCCATTTGAGGTGTTGGAAAAGAAGGGTAAGGCCACTTACTTGGTGGATCTTAAGACCCCTCGACAGCCCCTACGGGTGCTGCATGCCAATCGCCTCAAACCCCACCATGGGAGGCCAGAGGTCATCCTGGTGATGGTGACTGATGGTGCCGAGGAAGCAGAAAGCGAGCCTCTCCCTGATCTCTTCTCGTCTCAAGAGAAGGATGGGTCGGTGGAGGGAGTGATTCTCTCCCCATCCCTAACTCCTGAGCAGCGAGAGGATTGCCGCCAGGTATTGGAGCAGTACTCTTCGTTGTTCTCCCTTGTCCCAGGAAGAACCCACCTGTGTACCCATGATGTGGACACAGGAGACAGCCCCCCAGTGAAATCAAAGACCTACCGGCTGTCAGACAAGGTGAAGGCTAGCATCCATGGAGAGGTTGCCAAGATGCTAGAGCTGGGAGTGATAGAACCTTCCAACAGCCCTTGGTCCAGTCCGGTGGTGTTAGTGCCAAAAGCCGCTCCACCGGGCACCACGCCAGAACTGAGGTTCTGTGTGGATTACCGGGGACTGAACTCAGTTACAAAGACTGATGCTCATCCGATCCCTAGGGCGGATGAATTAATTGACCGGCTAGGAGCTGCCCAATATCTAAGTACCTTTGACCTCACTTCAGGGTACTGGCAGATCTCCTTGACAGATGGCGCAAAGGAAAGGTCAGCCTTCTCCACGCCTGAGGGACACTTCCAATTTTGTGTGATGCCCTTTGGGCTCAAAAATGCCCCTGCCACATTTCAGCGGCTGGTGAATCAGGTCCTCTCTGGAATGGAGAGTTTCTCTGCTGCTTACCTGGATGACATTGCTGTCTTCAGTAGCAGTTGGGAGGACCATTTGCAACATTTGCAAGCAGTTCTCCAGGCCCTGAAACAAGCTGGATTGACCATCAAGGCCAGCAAATGTCAGATTGGGCAGGGGTCGGTTGTGTACCTTGGACACTTGGTGGGTAGGGGGTCAGTGCAGCCCCTGCAGGCAAAGATTGAGGCAATCATGGCCTGGGAACCCCCCAAGATACAGACTGAGGTCTGAGCTTTCCTGGGCCTCACAGGCTACTACCGTCGCTTTGTGAAGGGATATGGCACTATTGTAGCGCCCCTCACAGAGCTCACCTCAAAGAAACAACCTCGACGGGTAGTTTGGACGAAAGCTTGTCAGCAAGCTTTTGAGAAACTGAAGCAGGCAATGTGTGCAGCACCGGTCCTGAGGGCCCCAGACTTCTCCAAGGAGTTCATTGTCCAGACAGATGCATCAGAACATGGCATTGGGGCAGTGTTATCGCAACTAAATGAAGAGGGCCTGGATCAGCCTGTGGTCTTCTTATCCAGGAGACTGCTTCCCCGGGAACAGAAGTGGAGTGCAATTGAGAGGGAAGCTTTTGCGGTGGTGTGGGCTCTGAAGAAGCTGCGACCATACCTCTTTGGCTCGCACTTCCTGGTTCAGACTGACCACCGACCCCTTCGTTGGCTGATGCAAATGAAGGGGGAAAATCCCAAGCTGTTGAGGTGGTCCATCTCCCTACAGGGAATGGACTTCCGGGTGGAACATCGGCCTGGAGTGGACCACGCCAATGCAGACGGTCTCTCCAGGTATTTCCGCCTCAGTGATGAGGACTCCCAAGGGGTTGGGTAGTTCTCCCCACTTTCAGCTGGGGGGGACGCGTGTTAGACCTGTCTGGCTTTTTGCGTAGTCCCTCCAACTTATTATTTATTTTGCCCCTTTTGGCCCCCCCATACTTTTACTAATTTTTGTGTCCACTAGCTTTTCTAGGTGTTGGTGAAGGGGATAGGTGTTCTTTCCCCCCCCTCATAGTTTTTCACCTCAGGCCTAGAGGCCTGTTCTGACAGGAATAAAGTTGGAGTCACAAAATGGTGGCTACCAACTGCCCTAACTGCCAAACCCGGAACCTGTCCCATAGAGTAGAATAGGGCGTTCTAGAACCTTCTGGTCCCTTCTGGACTCCTGAGGGTCAGCCTATAAAAGGCGGAATGCTGGACAGCCATTTTGTCTTACTGGAGAGAGTCAGCTGGAGGACAGGCTGTAGCTTAAGGTGGGGGTAGGATAGTCAGAGGATTGACCTATTGATTCACCACCCTTCCTCCCTTGGGTTATTTGTCCTGACCCTGCTGCTTTGGATGACTGGAGACCCTGGGCGCCTGGTTAACCCCTAGTCTAGTAATACAAGGGGGTGTAAAAAGGAGAAGGAGACTGCAGCGCTGCGGAGCGCAGTCCTCTGCCCAGTAAAGAGACTGTTTCTGAGGGAAGCCTAATCCCCTCCTTACCCAGTAGGAACAGAGGCTTAGGGCGGAACCTGAGGGAAGTGACCCTTAGATACTTCTCTTATCAGCTAAAAGGGTCTGTGAGCAGGAGAGGAGTCACTCGCCATAAAACTCAAGTTTATTCCCCCTTTCCCTGTTACCTGGGGCAGCCTTGCCAGGGAGGAATTGAGGTGACTGTGGTGGGGCTGGAAACGTGTCCTCAGCGGGGCACCACAGAGTGCACTGGCCGCCTGAATCAGCCCACCGACGTTGTCCTGTATCCGGTGACTGCAGCGGTAGAATTGTGAGGAGAAGTGCCCTTCCTCTTTCCTGGGTTTGAGAGAGAGTGCTGGCCCTGCCGAAGGAGCGTGACTGCTGGTGCGTGGGGGCGGGACCGGAGGAGGCAGTCCCAGTGAGCCGAGCAGACACCGTCCTGAGCCGCTGAACTCCCGCGCATGCCCGGTCGCGCCGCGCTCCGTCAGGAAGGTGGAGGCGGGACCAGACGGGGAAGCACCGGGAGCCCAGCAGCGGCTAGGAAGCGTTGAATCATCTCTTCCCCGCTCAAGCGCCTCACAGGAGAGCCAGCGCGAGCGGGAGGGGAGAGCTGAGGAGCCCAGCAGCGGCCTGTAAGCATTGTAGAGATCTCTTTTCCCCGCTCGAGCGCCACACGGAGGAGCTGGCTCGAGCGGGAAAGGGGAGCTGAGGTGCCCTGGAGGCTGGTGGGCCTTGCCAGCGCTTGGCTCCTTTGTCCTGTCAAGCGGTTACCCCCACCCTCTGGCGTTTCAAGACTACAACTGGAACACCCTACCACAAGTAAGGAGAATAACACGAGGGCAGGGGAGCGAGACTTAACAAGTATGGGAATAAAGAGTCTATTCCAGAGTGTGAAGTGCCCTTGGGGAATCCCTGAATGGAATACATGAAACGTTACTCTAATTGGAATAGTCACATTTCCAGTTGTCAGTAGTGAGGAGGAAGGAAAGGAGTCCCCTTTGCTAGAGGAGTACAGGCTCTACTTCAAGGAAACTACTGTGCTTTGATGGGAAGGTGACAAGCCAAAAAGGGGAACTGTAAGGTTGACAATGAAATGGTTATTGCATATCTGGCTAAATGTAAAGTGCTGACTCTGCCTCTTCTAAAGTAATGTTTGTGATGAAAGTTACAGAAAGTCATAATAGCAAAATTTAATCAATTCTAGAGTTTAATGAGATGTACTGTTAATACTGATTAATGTGATAAGTTGATACTTCTGAAAGTGCTATTACTAATTTTTCATGACATCCGTATGTACTGAGTTATGATTTCCAGAGGTATAAAACAGAGAATATTTTTATAAAGCAGCTCTTATTTTTCCATAATTTGGTGTAGTGTCATTTGTGTGTGTGTTATTGCGTGGAGTTACTGCTGGGTGGTTTGCAACCTTCACACTTGTGCCTCTACCAATTGTGCCCTACCCTAGGCCAGGCTACCCTAGGTGACCTGTCATCCCAGGTTCCAACAGGACTTCTATCTGAGTGTCACAAAATGAGGGGCTTCACAAAGAGCTCAAAAGGCAGGAGCATCCACAGAGCGGAGTAAGCAGGATAACTTCATAATGTAAAAACGTATTTGTTTATATTGCTTTAGCACATACTTAGCTGGGGAGCAACGGAGCTATGTATATTATGTGGAGTGATGGAAGTCAAAGCAAGATTGAATACATTCAGTGAGCGCTTACATCTTTTGATTTGATTAATGAATCACCAGAGATTAGGAAATTTGCCCAGAACTGCACAGTTCTAGATCAAGTGCTAGGCTGTATTCAAAAGCAGGTCCCCATGTTCACTACGCCACATCTTCTTCCTTAGTTGATGTAATAAAACATTCAAACAAAGGTTAACAGTTGAATGTGCTCCTAAAGTTCATGTTCACCTATCCTTGTGAACACTCACATTATTTGGATGTTTTACTATAGGCATTATGCTGTGTCTCACATGATGTCTAGTGAGTAGATCAAATGCAGTTTTTGTTGTATGTAATTATTATACAGGAGTCACATCTTGATTATGTTGTGTGTCATTTAAGGTTACGATTTGTCTATGTGCATAAGCACTATAAGTTAAAGTATAATGTGTTATATAACATAAATAGTTACCCAGTTCTAAACAATGTAATGATTTGTTAATAGTGATCCACCTCCACTGTAACCTTCAGGGTGGAACAGAGATCATGGTCCAGACGATGGGTAAACATTTTTATTGTTATTTTTTATTATTTCAAATAGTATACAAAGGGTTGATGAATCTTTTTTCAGTCTTTGGCACTACAAATATTTCTTGAAATAGCTATAGGCTGCTGTGACAGGAAAGCACCAACATTGCAAATTACAACTAGAAAGCCAGTTGGTGTTTGAGAACTGGAGGTTAGATATCTTTCACAAAAATACAGGTATGTGTCAAGACAAAATCTTCACTCAGTGAAATTTTCATTTTCTCCAAATGAAAGAGCGTTGGATAAAGATGGCAACATTTGACTTTGCACATGCTGCACCAGAAATGACTTGTATTAAATAGTGTTGTCAGCCATGCTTGCAAAGGAGCCGGAGCTGTATAAAAATGAGAGGAAATCTTGTTATGGTGAGCATCAACAGCACAAAACACACTGCTGCAGGATTAGAATGAATGATATGAGGATAACCAGACAGAGACCTGGGGGACAAACTTATGTATGTGGAAAAGTGTGCGCCTGCCCATGAACCTGCAGCCACTCGGATGCTGTAGGTCCAGCTGGTTTGCATAACCTGCACCACCAGCCAGTTAGGAGCTCATGTTTCTCCACCTGAAGAGATGCTGTTGATCTCTTGCAGAAGGATGGAAGGAATAGCTAGTAGTCTTGGTGAGTGCTTAGATCGTTTGTCTTCTGGGGGACCATGATCAGAGCCTGCAGCTGCTGACGGAAATCCCTCCTCCTGTATCATTGAAGTTGACCTACTCTCACAAGTTTTTTGCTTCACACATCCATCCACTCAATTTGGGGTTTACCTGCTGCAATCAAGCCTGGATTGGTTGTACTGGGGAGACGCTAAATACACGCACTCATGGGTTGAAGGAGACTGCTGCTGAGCCTTTCAGCGGTCGCCCTGCCAAAGAGAGGTGTGCCTGTTGCTTTGTTTGTCTCCCCCCGCCGCCGCTTACTGGAACACCTGCGGCTGCCGAGCGGCGGGGACTACACCGCCCACAAACCTCAGCGCGAGTATCCCACCTGCACACGCCCACCTAAGCGCCCGGAGGCGCACAAAAGGCTGGTGCTCCCTACGCGCCGCGGGACGCACCGCGGGCTAAGCCTGGGCAAAGGGCAGGCCGTCTGTGGCCCTCCGGGGCTGACCGGGCTGGGCTGGGCCACCCCCTTTGTTTTTGCTGAACTGTCTCATCTGGACACCTATTGTGAACAAAAAGGTACTTTTATGCCCCTGAGTAACTTGTGTTATGCATGATGGGTAAAAAGTCTCCGGTTGCTACAAGGTCCAGTACTAGACAGAAAAAATTTATTTCTACTACGCCACTACCAACTCTGACTGCTATAGATAGGATGCTCCAACAAACAATTGGGGTAGTTGTAACAGCCATCGAAAGCACCGAAAGACGTTTCTCGCTTCCCCCAAACATGTGCTTGCCCCAGATTCATACTGATACTACTGAAAAGGCGGGATTTAACTTCTTGAGTCTGCTTACCATTCCCCAGAATCCCGTCACAGGTCGACTGGACCTTTTTACCTGTCATAGAGTGAATTTAGGCAATCTAGCCACAACTAAATAAATCAATTTCAGAATACCAATTTGCTTTCCCCAAAGAACCACTGACTAAAGACTGAAATTAAAAGGGTTTATTACATAACCAAAAATAACTGAAGATACAGGCACCTCAACAAGAGGTTCAGAAGATAAATAGGTACTAGCACAAACATAATCCTTCGGAAAAGTCTCAACCGACTAATGAAAAGAACGAGAATCAATTCCAGAACCATTAAACTAAACAGGATAGCTATAACTTGTGTTCTGGTGCTCATCAGGATAAAAGACATACATTCAGATTAGTCTGTCCCTACTCTATGCTAGATGACATCCCTACTCTACAATAGCCCAACCTAACCAAAGGTGTCAGCCGTGGAGACTTCCTAAGAAGTTCGCCACCTTCTCTCTTAGACTAAAATTTCCATCTCTGCTGCTAAGCTCCTTGCCCATGCGACCGCTCTCCCTAGCTCCTCAGCCATCTGCTCTGCTTACACCCTCGGGTACTGTCCCTAATACGAAACCCCACAATGTTGTTGTCACGCCTATAGGTACGCCCTCTAGAAGGTGTTAAGTTCTGTAAAATTCCACATGGCGAGGATCCATCTTTGTCCGTTCAGCCGTCCTTGGGTCTCAGGCTCTTCATCCTTTCAAGTTGCCTCCTTGAATTCCGGGTCTACTCCTCCATGTCTAGGTCTAGAATCCTAACATACACACACAATGGGCCCTTCTACTACACTATCTGCTCGATGAGGCGCCTGCAAAGGAATACACGCAAATAACTCGCAGTCTATGATTATTGCAACATTTCTAAAGGTCACATCTATCAGTCCTGTCTACTGCAATGTTTAAACAAGACATTTCTCAACAGGCCTGCACCGTTTCCATTTAACTAGGCCTCTGCTTGTGTTATAGGCCCAACGTGTTACATTAACTTGTTCTCTTAGTTCACTAAGCATCAAACCTTAAACAGTAAATGCATCTTCTACTTTAAGCAAATCATATATATATGTATGTAACTCGTTACATTTCAGATAAAGCAGATCTCAAGTTCTATTGCATTGTTAAACACACGTTGCATTAGGAGAAGGTTTCATGTTAAAAGCATCTATATAAGTCAGCAAGCCTAGATTGCACTTTGTAACGTTGGCTCTGCACATATTCTGATACCAATTCACTTTAGCACTTTTCATACCTTGCATCTAAATATGATTAACAGGCCTCTATATATGCGGGTGCTGACTACTTGTACATATGCTGCACCCCTACAAATTTCACTGTAAATGGCGCTCTCTCAGTTCCCCCCTTTGATGACCCATGTCATCACCACCCTCACATCATCCTCCGGGCAAGAACTGAACTAAACAGAGCTTGTTGCCATTTTTCCCCTCTTGAGCATCTCCAATGCTCTCAAACTGCGGTATTGATTATCTTGCAGTCTTTCCATTCGCATCTCTTGCACCCTCATTGATCTCGCCAATCTATTCGCTTTATACCACTTGCACAACCTCACTAAACCCCACAAGGCGATCACACATGCCACTGCTATGATAAGGGGTTTTAGTACAAAACCAAGGAAACCCTTTCCTAGGTTGGCAAACCAGTTTCCAACCTTCCCAAATCCTTTGCCAACAGTCTCCCATGTATTCTCTCTGGTCAAGTCCTCGATCTCATAATGGATCGCAGTAATGTTGCTTATATATGTCTCCAGATCCTTAGAGTTGTCTGGTATATAAGTGCAGCATTCCTGAATCTTCAAACGTTTACAGACTCCGCCCTCTTTTGCTAGGAGGACGTCTAGGGCAAGACGGTTCTGTAAAACCATTGTCCTTATCGACAACATCTCACCCTCAACTAGCACTAATGACTTGGCTGTATTCATTGACAGTTCATCCACTACAGTTGCTAACCGTCTTATCTTGATGTCATTCAAAATGACTCCTAATATAGGTATCGCTGCTCCAAACACATCTCCAATCACTGCTCCAGCACTCTCCCCCCGCTTTACCCTCCTCTGGGACCCTTCCTCCAAGAGAGCAAAATCCTCAGTATGGTAAATCTTGGGAAAGATAATTGCTAGATAACACGTTCCATACCACTTCTCTGGCAATCTCACATACGCATTCTTTCCACAGACAAAGTATACAGTAGGGATCACCTGCACCACGCTCTTCAAGAAGTCCTTCGTGTAGTACTCTAATGTAAAGGTGTGTTCGCACGTGGTATGGCCTACATACACATTCTCATAATAAGTCTGTGGTCGATGGAGGCACAGCTTCCCTTTCTGTACTTCATCTAAAGCTATTGGACCGTAACTCCCTTTTGACTTGTGCTTCTTCTCTTCTTCGGTCCAATCTACCTTTCCTTGTCCTGAATCTCGCAACTGTTTTTGCTTCGTGTACCTATCTTCCACCTGCTCAATGAACTTCTTTTCTACCTCTGACAACGAACAAGTCAAATTGTGTCGGTGTGCATACGGTGTGTCTAGTTCTTGTGTTGGAATGAAAAAATATCCCAGTCTGTCTTCCGATTTATAATAGTCCCACTTATTCAAATGCTTGTAATTTGGGACTTCTGGTAACACAGCATCATAATTTGAAAAATAATATTCAAAATGATTTCTACAATACAATATACTAATCAATAAACTACAGGAAATTCCATATGTCAACGGAAGTTGATGGTATCTAATACCCTCATCTACTGAAGCTGGCAATTGCATACACACGTAACAGTCTTTCGCATCAATCGCATCAATGTATTCATACAACAGTTTTGCATAAGCGTTCTGTCCAAAATTTCCTTTAGACAGGTCAGTATGCAACCTACGACTTTCTGCAGCCAGTAAGGCCTTCTCTCTTCTTTCTCTTTCTTCCTTCTGGCTAGGGGTGTCAGGTGCCTGCGTCCCTTCAGCCTTCTCTACTGGTTCGTGTGGTGCAAAATAGGAAACTGAAACTACTATAACTATAAGGAGGATCACTCCTGCTAAAAGGGTGCCTATTATGCACTTGGCTCTACGATTCGGGTTTCCAGGTGCCATGGTTTCGGCTCAAGCAGTTCGTGCTCGGAAAGCACCCAAGTCTCTTTCCTTGCTGTTTGAGTCTCTTGAACCACACCTGGCAACTTGAATATTCTGTTTCAGTTCTTCTTTTTCTTCAATCAACAGACAGCCCTAACCCTTCTCCGTCCTCTGTGGAAAGTCCCTAACTTTGTTCTTCTTCCACTCGGCTCTAGGTTAGTTTTTAACAGTTTATTCACAACAGTCTTTTCAAAGTCTTTCAACGCACATTTTAAAGCTCAAAGTTCTTTTCAAAAAGTTCAAAGTTCAATTCACGGCTCTTAATAGTCTATGATTATACTTGATCCGATTGCCTGCAACACATAATCCAAAAGTTCCATGCGAAGCACAACTACATCATAGGCTGGCATGTCATGAACGAAGGTAGGAAAAATCAGTCTTTCCAGGAGTAAATCACGTATCTTGCTTAGGAGAGGGGGATTAGGAATGGTGAGTGTCAGGATACCTTCAATTTCTAGTCCAGGTATCAACAGCACCACTTGCAGCTTAACATTGGGGATTGTGCTGGTCACTTCCACTGACCTCACCCTCCCGGACCTCAGTACCCCTGGCATTGGTAATCCTAACATTTGTGAAAGGATAGGTCCACTCTGGAGTGGCATATCTTTGGCACGGCACTCGCACCCTCCTTGACCTTCTCGGTCCACTTTGCACCGCTCCTTCGTTTTCTCCTTCCAGATCGGACTCTTCGGACACAGGGGCGAGTTCTCTTTCGGAAGCCAATCTCACATTCATTTGCCTCCGCCTTTCGGGCCAATGAGCTTCTGCACCTCTTGCTCGCCGGCCTCTCGTTTGCGCACCCTGTTCTTCCTCACTGTCAGCCTCTTCTGCACTCAGATCACCTTCTCCGCCACTTCCTTCTTCTGGGGCGGATTCAGTATCACTGTCGTCGTGATCATACACAGCTTGATCAGGGGAGTTCCCAACTTCTACCGACACCCCCACAGCTTGACTTGTCCCCTCTTCCGGATCTTCCTCGTATTTTTGTTCTCATCTACGAGAGGAGCTGTTCCTTCTTTAGGTGCTGGAGCTCGTCGAGTGTGAGAAGCATGGACCCAATTCGGCAATCCGCCACACTTCACAGCAGTAGTGGTCACGAGTATCACCTGGAAAGGTCCTCTCCAGCGTACATCCAAGCAGCTCTTCCTCACGTGCTTCCTCACGAACACCCAGTCACCCGGGCACAAGTCGTGACAGAGGTCGCTAGCAGCCGGAACTTCAGCAGCCTGCACCTGAAGGGACACAGAACGGATGACATGAGATAGTCCCCTGCAATAATCAAGAATCAGGTCATCTGTGATATTCAGCAAGGCAGTTGTAGGAATAGATGGCAGTCTCATAGCCCTCCCCATCAGGATTTCGTGAGGTGAGAGCCCTGTCCTTCTATCCGGGGTACTACGCATACTCATTAATACCAACGGCAGTGCATCGGGCCATTTCAGGGACGTGGATGAGCACACTTTTGCCATTCGGGCCTTCAGGGTCCCATTGATCTGCTCTACTATGCCAGAAGCCTCTGGACGGTAGCTACAATGCAGTCTTTGATCAATGTTCAGAGCAGGGAAAAGCATCTTCACAACTTCGCTATTAAAATGTTTTACTCGGTCCGATTCCAGAGAGGTCAGAACCCCGAAACGTGGCACCAATTCCCTCAACAATAGTTTAGCCACAGTGAGTGTATCGCACCTGCGAGTAGGGTATGCCTCAACCCATCTAGAGAACACAATCACCAAGACATACCTAAGGCTATTACACCTCGGCATTTCAATGAAGTCTATTTGCATCCTGTAAAAAGGTCCGCCAGACCTTCCAATGTGACTCAGTGTAACTGGTGTTCTTTTCCCAACATTTATCTGTTGACATGTCACACATCTCTGACATACTGCTTCCGCAGCTGTCTAAATTTGGGATTGTACCATGTCTGTCTGAACACACGCAACATCGCATCCCTTCCCAGATGCACAGGACCATGTATCTGTCGTGCCATCGCACTCACCAACTCATTCGGCAACACAGCTCTTCCATCCTCTGAAATCCACATGTCCAGATCTCCCTTGACACAACCAGCCGATTCCCACACCTTTTTCCCATAATCTGACGTCTGTCCTTGCATGTCTCTCAATTCTTCCCAGGTATCTGCCACCTCAAGCATCATGCTTAGCTCAGTTCTCTCCTTTGGCCCCTCGATCGTCTGTTCAGTATATGAATATCCCTGCTCTGCACAGTAACGTGTAACTTCATCAGCATAGCGATTCCCCATAGTCACGAAGTCTGTGCCTTTGGTGTGAGCTGTACATTTATCCACTGCTATCGCTGCAGGACCCTGCAAGGCCTCCAGCAATAACCTGACAAATTCGCCATTCCTGATTGGGGAGCCAGATGACGTCATGTAACCCCGCTGAGACCACAACTGACCGAAGTCATGGACCACCCCAAACCCATATTGGCTGTCGGTGAAGATGGTAATCCGAATACCGTTGGCTGCCAAACAGGCACGCGTCAACGCAATGATCTCAGCCACCTGAGCGGAGTGTACTCCTTCCAGGCAGGCTGCTTCAATTATTCCAGAATATAGTACAAACAGCAAACGCTGCTCTCAACTGACGAGTATTGTCTCTTATACATGAGCCGTCGACAAAGTAAATTTCATCTGGGTCGGTCAACGGCACATCAACAATATCCGGCCTAGGCTTTGTGCACAGTTCAGTTACATCAAGACAATCATGGTCTTCCCAATCATCTTCTATATCGTTTGGTAATGGCAACAAGGTAGCATTATTCAAGACAGAGCACCTCCTGAGAGTCACATTCTCCGCAGCAAGTATAACCTGCTCGTAGCGTGTGAGCCTGTTGTTGGTTAAGTGCTGCGTCCTGGTCCTGGTCATCAACAATTCCACAGAATGAGGTACATGCACTGTCAGTGGATATCCCATTACAATGCTTTCATATCTTTCAATGCTGACACCTGTTGCAGCAACGGATTTGAGACATCCGGGCAACGCTGCGGCTACTGGGTCTAAGGTAGCCGAAAAATAGGCAACTGGTCTACGGACTCCTCCATGATCCTGCACTAAAACTGCTAAAGCACATCCTTCCCTTTCGCAGCAGAATAATGCAAATGATTTGTGGTAATCTGGCATTCCCAGAGCCGGAGCACGACACAAGTCCTCTCGCAGCTCGAGAAAAGCCATCATACAGTCTGTGTCCCATGGTACCGGATCAATTACATCCTTGTGCGTCAGTTTCTGCAAGGGTTTTGCTTTCAGAGAAAAGTTTGCAATCCATTGTCGGCAGTAGCCAACCATGCCCAGGAACATTCTAACCTCCCTCTGGGTCGAGGGCACAGTCATTCTCATGATCATTTCTATTCTGTCTGGTGACACTTTCCGCTTTCCCTGCTCGATTCTGTGACCCAGATACTGCACTTCTTGCAGGCAGTACTGTAACTTGTTAGGTGATACCTTGTGCCCATTCTCTCCCAAATGGTTCAACAAGGCTATGGTGTCAATCCTACAAGCGTCTTCGGAGTCTGACGCAACAAGGAGGTCGTCTATGTACTGTACAAGAACTGAGTTCTGTGGCAGTACTAGACTCTCCAAATTCCTTTTCAGCAACTGATTAAAGATCGATGGGCTCTCTGTATACCCTTGTGGGATACGGCACCATGTTAATACGCGACTCTCTATTTTGAACGCAAAAAGAAATTGGCTTTCCTCATGCAGTGGGATGGAAAAGAAAGCTTGACACAAATCAATCACAGAAAACCACTCAGCTTGGAACGGTATCTGAAACAGTATTACTGCTGGATTCGGTACCACTGGACAACATGGGACAACTATGTTGTTAATTTTTCATAGATCCTGTACTATCCTGTACTTCCCGCTTGGCTTCTGCAAGCCCATTATCGGAGAGTTACAGGGGCTGCCCATAACCTCCTTCAAGATCCCTTGTCTAATCATGGACTCAATCACGGGTTTTATACCTTCAAGTGTCTCTGGGGTCAGCTTGTACTATGGCGTTCTAGGGAAGTCAGCGTTCGGCTTTATCTGTATTCTAACAGGCTCTACTCCTTTGATCAGTCCGATCTCTTCCCCCGTAAAGTCCCACACTTCCAGTGCGACTGAATCTCTCAAATCCCAGGGAAGTTCTTCCACAGTTATGGCAGGGTACAGTTCAATGCACACATGCGAATTTGCAACTTTAAAATCGGTATCATCATCATTAGTCTGCAACTCTACTCCCTTGGGGGTACAATAGATGGTGCAATTCAGCTTACACAAAAGGTCTCTTCCTAGCAGACATACGGGGCTAGAATCACACACCACAAACTGGTGTCTTTCTCTGAAACTTCAGATCTTTACCGGAACTGGCTCAGTCAGGGGATTTGTCATTCTTCTGTTTGCAACCCCCACCACTTGAATAGTCTGTCCTGAAAGGGGCAAATTAGGGACCACTGCGGACCGCACAGTAGACCTGGAAGCACCAGTATCTACCAAGAAGGTGGTGGGGTGTCCATCTACGTCAGCCTCTACAAAGGGTCCCCTCTGATCTACCTCTAGTACTGCTCCAAGGGTACAGTCTTCCTCCCCATTCAGGCACCGTCCTGACACTGGATCAAAGTAATAATGCTCATCTCCCTCGACTATGAAGGGCATCTGCTTGTAAACCTTGTTCCCTACTGAAATCTTAGGTGGTTGAGGAACCGGAGCCCTAGGGGCCGATATTCCCCCTTGTCATTTGGGGCTTAGTCACTGTCACCTTCCGCCTCGGAGGGGCTTCGACTTCCTCGACTTCCTCCTCCTCCTTCTCCTGCACCTGGTTGTCCAGATTATGGGGGCACTCGCGTTTCCAATGCCCGACCTCGTGACACTGATGGCACTTGGTCGTCTTTTTCAGGGTCGCTATATCTATCCTAGGTCTCGGACCTTCCTCATTGTCTCTTTTCTGCCCCCCTGACTTCCTTCCCAAGGTGCCATTTCCTTATTGGCCCTGTCCTACTGCTTGCATCTGGACTAGCATCAGTTTGTCCTTAAGCTTCTTCGTTTTCGAATCTATCTCATCACTGCAGTACCTTGCATACCTCAAAATCTCGTCTAAAGGCTTGTTTTGCCAACAGATCAAATGTTGCTGTATCATGAGGCAGATATCAGGCCTCAATCCCAGCACAAACTTGGATACAAACTGTCCCATCTCCTTCGGATCCATCACATCTAATCCACTGTACTGTTTAAAAAATCAGCAATAGCCTCTCATACTACTCATGCACCGTCTCTTTTGGTTCCTGCCTAGTCCGATCTATTTTTACCCAGTCTATGTCCTGTGGTGGTACTTTAGTCTTCAGCCACGTGATCGCCTGCTCGTACTTTGCCATTACCCTAGGTGACGGCCCGTTTGTGGCTGTATCTCGCTCTGGCTCCGCTGTGGGCCACTCGACACTGACTTTGCACGCTATCCACAAATCCACAAATCACTTGGAACCACAATGTCAAACGGTGTGTTTAAATCAATCCACAGCACCTTTGAGATTTTAACGAACCTCTCTACCTGCTTGTACCATTCCACTGGGCTCTCTCGCAACTTTGGGAAAGTGTTAGTAAAGGCAGCCAGGTCTCCCCTGCTCCAGGGTACATGTACATATCCCCCATGGGCCACCTCCCGCAAGGGGTACGCTTCGGCATGCATCAACCCTCCTCCCGGGGGTGTCCCAATAACACTCCGCCTAACAGTCTTTTTCTTTGACCACCTTTCCTCCCATCTCTCCAAGTTGGACCATGTTCGGATTCCCATGATCAGCTCCCTGATATGGGTCTTTAACCCGATCACCCTCTTTTCTTCCAGGTCTTGATCTGAGTACTGTAACCTATGGCCCCCTTGTAGGGCTTTCGTTTTTGTCAAATCCACCTCATACTTGTTCGCTAATTCTGAGAGTTCCTCATGAGCAGTCCTAGCCTTCCGAGTGACATCCTTTGCCACGAACAATAGCTCATCTGGTTCGTATAATTCAATCCTTTCTAGTGGCAGTGTACCTTCTACAACCTCCTCTACTTCTGACTTTAGTCTCAGCACGTCTAACCTTCTTGCCTAATGTCTTCCACCCATCTGCCACATGAGTTCTACCATCGCTTGCACTTCTCTCACTCCCCATCTGGGGTAAATTCTCATTCTGTGTCTGTTCTGGATTGTACACTGATACTATGGGACCTATGGTAACCGATACTGTAAGTGCGTCTGGCAGTTTCTGAGAATGGACACCCTCTTCCACCCGTACCTTCTGTACTGTAAATCTTCCCACTACTCTATTTACCGGTGAGGGTGGAGGTGCCTTTTCTCCCTTATCTGGGGTAAACTTGTCCCCTGAGGTGTCCCATCCGTTCCCCATTGGAACTCCGCCTTCCCCTGTTGGGGCCTCCCAGTGCTTTCTCGATGGTCGCGTTCCCTCTAGCTCTGGATTGTATGGGGGTGGCCTTTCTGACAACAGCCTCTCTATCAGGCTGTCATCTGTCTCGCTGTCTTCATCTTCTGTACTCTTTTTCTTCCCATCCCCTGTACTTTCCAGTAACGGATACAACTTATCTACTGTAATCGTCTGTACCCTCCATCTCTTTCCCATGGCATCCCATCTTGCTTCCTGAACCGCCCTTAACGTTCGTTTCACTCTTTCCTGTCTTCTGTCTCTGTTCCTGTCGTGGGCTGCCCTGATCCATGCATTGAGCGCTTCAAACTGTGTTGGTCTGGGCAAAGGTCGCAATGCAGCCATAATTGCTTTCAACTGGTATAACACTTCTAGTCTAAACGTTCCATATTTAGGAAAGGTCAATTCCTCATTTCCATCTGTCATCTTACACCAATTATCAAGCCACAATATGGTATGCAACCCAACATTCGTTGCCATGTAATAAGCTGGAGTATCCTCGGGTGGAGCCTCCTCGCCGCCCCGAGGTTCTATCTTGTTTTCTCCTTTGAAACATTTCCGCAATACTTTAAAACATTTCATGATGAAACCCACAACGTTTCCTTGTTTACAACCCTCGTTTACTTCCTGATGACAATCCACCAATCTCAGCGCAGCTTCACACTAACCGCCCTATCACAGCGCAGCTTCACACCAACCGCCCTATCACAGCGCGGCTCCTTCTGACGTCACTCGCCTCCGTTTCGCAGCAGTTCCCCTCCTTTTTCCGATGTCTCGCCGGTCACGCATGCGTCCCAATCACACACTAGAAATTATTACTTCCGATCAAGCAACCACCTCCCTGACTGTACAGCCACAGTCTAACTGTAATTGTCACCTTTCCCGGCAAATGCCTGTCCGCGAGCGAACAGACAATCACCTCAACTGTCTCCGGTAACTTCCGACCAGCGTCCGTTACCCACACACTCTTTCGGGCGATCAATGGTACCTCATGACCCCCTTTCACAACAGTCGACAATTACTGTGGATGTTCGATACACCCAAACCACTTAAACTCTCCTTGAGCTTAAGATTTTCACCGGTTGCGCGCGCTCACAACCTGATCTCCTTTCACACCACAGGCATTCAACTCCGCAAGACATTACAACACAATGACACAACATAACACCGCATTCTAGCAACGCATGACCCTTTTCATACTCACTCTCCTCCGACCTGCTGCTTTCCACCGCACTGTTACTCTCCCTCAGATTCCATGGAACGCCATCCTCCGTCCGTGGCTCTCTGGACACTCCTCATGTTCTTCTCTATGGGCCTCGGGGAAATCTCAACCTACTTCTAGATTACCCTTTCTCTAGAAGGTAACCATCCTACACTGCTACCAACTGAAAAGGCGGGATTTAACTTCTTGAGTCTGCTTACCATTCTCCAGAATCCCGTCACAGGTCGACTGGACCTTTTTACCTGTCATAGAGTGAATTTAGGCAATCTAGCCACAACTAAATAAATCAATTTCAGAATACCCAATTGCTTTCCCCAAAGAACCACTGACTAAAGACTGAAATTAAAAGGGTTTATTACATAACCAAAAATAACTGAAGATACAGGCACCTCAACAAGAGGTTCAGAAGATAAACAGGTACTAGCACAAACATAATCCTTCGGAAAAGTCTCAACCGACTAATGAAAAGAACGAGAATCAATTCCAGAACCATTAAACTAACTTGTGTTGTGGTGCTCATCAGGATAAAAGACATAAATTCAGATTAGTCTGTCCCTACTCTATGCTAGATGACATCCCTACTCTACAATAGCCCAACCTAACCAAAGGTGTCAGCCGTGGAGACTTCCTAAGAAGTTCGCCACCTTCTCTCTTAGACTAAAATTTCCATCTCTGCTGCTAAGCTCCTTGCCCATGCGACCGCTCTCCCTAGCTCCTCAGCCATCTGCTCTGCTTACACCCTCGGGGCACTGTCCCTAATACGAAACCCCACAATGTTGTTGACACGCCTATAGGTACGCCCTCTAGAAGGTGTTAAGTTCTGTAAAATTCCACATGGCGAGGATCCATCTTTGTCCGTTCAGCCGTCCTTGGGTCTCAGGCTCTTCATCCTTTCAAGTTGCCTCCTTGAATTCCACGTCTACTCCTACATGTCTAGGTCTAGAATCCTAACATACCCACACAATGGGCCCTTCTACTACACTATCTGCTCGATGAGGCGCCTGCAAAGGAATACACGCAAATAACTCGCAGTCTATGATTTTTGCAACATTTCTAAAGGTCACATCTATCAGTCCTGTCTACTGCAATGTTTAAACAAGACATTTCTCAACAGGCCTGCACCGTTTCCATTTAACTAGGCCTCTGCTTGTGTTATAGGCCCAACGTGTTACATTAACTTGTTCTCTTAGTTCACTAAGCATCAAACCTTAAACAGTAAATGCATCTTCTACTTTAAGCAAATCATATATATATGTATGTAACTCGTTACATTTCAGATAAAGCAGATCTCAAGTTCTATTGCATTGTTAAACACACGTTGCATTAGGAGAAGGTTTCATTTTAAAAGCATCTATATAAGTCAGCAAGCCTAGATTGCACTTTGTAACGTTGGCTCTGCACATATTCTGATACCAATTCACTTTAGCACTTTTCATACCTTGCATCTAAATATGATTAACAGGCCTCTATATATGCGGGTGCTGACTACTTGTACATATGCTGCACCCCTACAAATTTCACTGTAAATGGCGCTCTCTCACTACTGTAACATTGGCAAATTTTACTGACTCTATACTCATGGACTCCTATGCAGAATTGCCCAGGGTTGAGAGTAATGACATCAGTTCACCATCACAATCTCAATCTCTGGCATCGTTTTCTATCGCTAGCAGGCTTTCACAAACACCAATCCTGCAGCTTGAAGACGTAATTATAGATCCCTCCTTTTTATTAGATAGATCACCTTTGGGGATTGTTATCCAGGATACTGCCTCGAATACATTAGCCAGGCCATTGTCTAAGTTAACTACCGAGGAAGTTTTCCATTCAAGTAAAACTGATCTAGCATCAGGTCAGGAAACACATGTAACTAAGGAGGTGCCTCCCTTAATAATGGCCAATAAACAGCCTCGAAATTTAGTTAATGCAGGAGGATCAACAATAAGGAAAAAGGCAGAGGCTAAACAGATAGGGCAGAAGCATAGAGCGAGGAAAATGGTAGATTCTGAACATTTTGAATCAGGGTCACCTTCAGATAGAGAACTACCAGGATCTGATGGTGCCCATGGGGGATGCACTTCAATTACGAGAGGTAACGACCAGGGACTTTTCCAACATGGAGAGGAAGTTGGGGGTTCAGTGGCTCATATTGAGCATATTGTTAAATCACTGATTCTTCTCCTCCTCGAAAGAGAAAAACTAGTAAAAGAGAAATTGGATAGGTTGGAACAGCTAACCCTAAATAACTTCACCTCCTTAAAAAATATGATTAAATTAGAAGTTAGAGGGAGACCGACGAGTCTGGTATCGCCCCCCCTAAATGTTGTCAATTCTTCAGGAAGTACAACTGGCATAGCCACTACTCAGCTAATAAAGGTAGCAATTCAAAAAGATCAGACTACTAATAAAACGACCAGAGAAGCTCCCCAAAGAGACTCCCTTGCCAACAGAAAGACAAAAACAAAAACCCCAAAAGGAACCCACTACAAATAAAAAGACCCTAGAAGCTCCTATCAAAACTGTGCCATGCCCCAAAACCAATGCAAACAAAAATGCATTGGAAAAGGCTCCCTCCCTAGAAGCCACCCACACACCAATTGATAATCGGGATAGTAATCAGATAGCTCCTTTGGCTAGGATCGATCTACCGCCAGAGTCATTACCTTATGTAATCGTGCTCACTGGCGTCCCAGAACTAGTGGGATACAAGAATCTCATCAAGATTTAAAAAACAAGGTGACATTCTGGCTGAATAAAAATAGGCAGATCCCAAGACATCTGAATGGTGAAGTATTGTTTGTGAGAAGGGCTAATTAGATAGGGAGAAGACGAAAAGAAATACAGGGCGACATAATAATTGTTAATTTTAGGGACAGTAATGTAGTGAGATTCATTTCTAACGAATATTGTTTTTTCGATAGGGGATCCATTCAAGTAAAAAACCTTTCTTACTTCTATAGAGTAAAGGCCATGCGACTATCTGATAGTCAGCGAACTATGGCCGATGAAGAAATGTTGGGAGGTTTTTATGCCTATCCCACGGCTGACACCAAAAATCGCTTAATAGATTACTATGGGCTAGAAGGTGTTGACTGACTGGGAGTAATCAATGGAAAGAAAAGAAAAACTGTAACAGTTAATCCCTCTTTGGGGAGTGAGACTATTTGTAATGTAAGGGATTTAACCTTTCAGCGCTGTAATTCAACGCTGATGGAAGAGCCAGTAAAAGCTAACTTGCAAGTTTTGAGAATCAAAGAGCATTCAGTTATAGGCAATAGAATTGAAGGGCACTAAGTTATGGACAATAGACAAGGGCACAGTAAATCCAGGGCTGATTTTAAAATATTTTCATGGAACATCGCTGGCATAAAGAAAAATATGCCTGATCCAGTATGGCATGATTATATTAATACCGGAGATCTTATCTTGTTCCAGGAAACATGGGGAGTAGATAACCATTTTAAAGTAGGTTATAGGTGTTTCTTTATACCAGCATTAAATGCTAGTAAAGGTAGACCATCGGGTGGGTTAATAATTTGGGTAAGAATCTCCATGGGCATTGTCTTTAAACAGATAGACGCTAATAGTCCTGACATCCTGGTTTTAAAATCCCAAGAAATTAAAGGACGGGTACTCTGTATTATTAACGTCTATAATAGACCGCAATCAACAAATAAAGAATCAGAGACAATAGCCCAGTTTGATAGTATTATTTCTAGCTTAGGCCATAAAAGCTGTTTGATTATAGGAGGAGACTTCAATAGGAAGTTTGAACCAATAATGGGTCTTGACGATATTTATGGGGAGGAAGATAACGTTAGTAATATTCCCTCTATAGATGCCGGCCAGAGTATGGCCTGCACGAAAAGTGCCCTGCAGTTGTTAAAAATGTCAATGCAATATGGTCTACGGGCCTGTAATGGACGCTTACCTTCAGACTGCCCAAGCAAACCCACCTTCAAAAGAGACCGCTGCACCATTCATTTAGACTATATATTGGTCTCTGTGCCCCTATGGCCAATGCTCTCTGACCTGAAGGTGGATAATCGTAGCGAAAGTGACCATTTCCCACTCAATTTAACTGTCTATACTTCATTATTTGTATTCCCTATGGAGCGGGTTCCCTGTGATAGTAATCTATCTGATGACCCCCTAGAGTCCAATAACCGCAGTGCCTTGAAATGGCCTGCTGTTATTGCCAATGTGAGTATCAAAAAGAAAATTTATGATCTTTATGTAACAATAATGTCACCATTAGTTGATGTTAACATTGAGGGCTATTACCTAATAGAGGTACATGGGAACCTGATGCCGCAGCTTACCGAGATTCTCTCAAAAGACATCCAAAGAGTTCAAACTGGCCGAAATAGCTGCCTTAAGCAAGGATTTTAGTACAATAGAGCATGTCGTCAGGCTAAAGCAAAGCCAATAAAAGCAGTAAAAGGGAACCAAATAAATATTATTAGGGACAAAAGAAAGGATTACAAAAGAATAATTTGGCAAGCAAAAAAGGGATGAAAAAGTTTGGTCGGATCTAATTGTAGCATGCAAATTGAATGACCAATCTTTGTTTTGGAAACTTGTTGCCGGGGGAACTAAAGATGGAATCCGATTGGGGGATAGGTTCCTTGAGGAAAGTGTCTGGGTAAAACACTTCTCAACACTCTACTCGGGTGATGGGGGTGATGACGAGTGGACATACGATAATACAGACCTAGGCACTTGTGATATACCCCTAAAATTTAGCTTGGCTGATACGATATCAGCTATTAAAGCAGTTAAACAGGGGAAAGCCCCGGGCCCAGATAGAATACCCGGTGATCTCTGGAAACACGAAATTTTTTTGTGGGCGCCGTATATCAATATACTTTGTAATGAGATCCTGAGGGGAGCTCCAATTCCTGAGACCTGGCGGGGCGCAGAAATTGTGACTATCTTTAAGAAGGGAGATAGATCCGATCCATCACATTACAGACCAATTAGTCTGATAGACGTGCTCCAAAATTTTGTGCGTCAGCTTTTAAGTAGGCTGAACACTTGGATTGAGGAAAATTCGATTTTTACAAAATTTCAGGCAGGTTTTAGAGTCAGAGTAAGTACTGTAGATCAGGTTTTTAGATTCATATGTTTATTCTGGAAATATATAAACATAAGGAAGTCACATTTATATGTAGCCTTTGTGGACCTCAGAGCGGCCTTTGATTTGGTCCCCAGGGGAAAACTATGGAAATCGCAAGGGACATGGGTATCCCCGGGGACATTCTTCTACAATTAATAAAGCTGCACGAGCGGAATTACGCAAGAGTCAGGTGGGGCCCGAACGGGGAGTTAACAGAGAAAATAGATATAAAGAGAGGCGTCAGGCAACACTTTTCTCTCTTTATGTTAATGACATCCCAAACACTCTCTTGGGCTGCAAGCATGACTCTCCCAAGCTATGTGGTCAAGCTATTTGCGGATGACACCATTTTAATCTCTCAGACCCCCAAAGGCCTACAGAACCTACTGAATACATTTTGGTCCTACTGTTTGGATAAAAGTTTAGAAATAAATTCCTCTAAAACTAAGGTTATGGCGATTAACCCTCACAAAGGTTTTAATAAAGTGTTTAAGGTAAATAGTGACAAGATTGAACATGTTCAAAATTTTAAATACCTGGGCATCACCCTTGACACCAAAATGAATTGGAAGTCACAAATAGAAAAATCAAGGTTATCATTAATACAGAATCAAGCCCCTATAATTAGGAAACATAGGAGTAGCTTCACTAGAGCAGTTTCACCTGCAATTCAGCTATTTAAGTGTAAAGCTCAATCGGCTACCCTATATGGGGCCGAACTATGGGGCCATTCAGGAGGAGATGCTTTTTCTGCACAAGAAAACAGTTTTTTTAGACAACTCTTATCTGTGCCCGGCTGTACCCCCTTAATTCCTTTATTTTTGGATTTAGATATTCGTCGTTCTGACGATCATGCTTCCCTACGCCCATTGTTATACTGGATCCACTTGTGGTCCACTGACGAGTTAGTGGGCTACAGGAATGGATTAAGGGAAATTATGAGAATAAAGAACACTACAAGATTGGCATGGTTAGTCCATATTGAAAATTGGTTGGAAAAATTGGGCTTATACACTTTTTGGACAGACCCGGATTCCCTTACGCGTCTTTCAAAAAAACTCTTGAAAGCAAGGTGCTGGGAGTATATCCATAGCTGTCTTTTGCAAAACCCCAAAATCGGGAAATTGACTCTCAGTTTCCTCGATGTCAAAATTGACAGTAAATTCGAATGTTTCATGGACGAAATTGTGCCTACATTGGCAAAATCATTATACTTGAAGTATCGCTATGGCATTCTGCAAATTAAATCTAGAACATCCAAGTGGGGTTGTAATAAGGGGCTCATAGAGAATGCCAAACATGATATGTGTGAATTGTGTGACATGGGCACTAGGGAAGATGAGGCCCACGTCCTGTTTCTTTGTCCTGCATATTTACAGGCTAGGAAAAAATGGATTAAACCCATTTGTCTCCTCCTAGGACTCAGAAAAATGAATGATGGGGGAAGAGTATTTAAGGGGGACACGTCACAGACTATAGTTTTCAGTTTGAGCCGTTTCCTCTTTGCCGTGGCAATAATTAGAAAAAATCATGGCCTAAAAATATAATTGTATCACCAGGTTGCGCACTATCACTATTTGTACTGCTCTTGAAAAATTAATTTACTCACTTGTCTTTTTAATATAGTTCTTGGTACTTTTTAAAGTTTGAAATTAAAGTATTGTATTAACTTATATTATCAGGATTTTCCTCACCCAAATGAATTTGTATTTTCTTTTTTATTTTTAAACTCCCTAACTTTTAGATAAAAATGTTGTGCCCCAAATTGTCAAGACTTTAAGATGCCGGATGTATGTTTGCACAAAGTTCTATTTTTATTCTATTTTGGACCTTTATTATATGCTGAATGTCAATTATTGCACTGTATCTTTTATGGTTTGTTTTTAACCGAAATAAAGATTTAATGAATGGTTGTACTGGAAGGATTAACAGCTGGACCACCAGTGAATGACAGCATTGTGCATGATGTCCTGGAGAAGAAGGATACTAGCCTGAGTTATATCCACTGGCATCAGTACACAGAGGGAAAGCAGCAGGACCTAACAGTATATAATAGCACCAGAAGTTGCAGGACATGATAGCATTAAGACCTGCAGGCACCGAAGGCAAGACTCAGCAACAGTTGCAAGGCTCAAAGATATGCCAAAAGTAGGAGGTGTGGTAACAAGAAGACTCAATATGGCAGCTTCAGAAGTTTCAGGATATTGCGTAAGCATCTCTAACAGCATCTTAAGTAAACACGTGGACTGCACATGTACTGTCAGAATGCTAATGTAGTGAGAGTGGTACAAAAGGGGGTGGTGATGGACCCACTGACTGGGTGTGAGTGTTTGATTGGTTCAGATGCTCCGTCCATCACCACCCCCTTTTGTACCGAATAAAGTGAGAGAGGCATCAGCACTCACATTTTCACCAATATACCCATTTCATTGGATTTAGAGCCTGCTCCAATAACTGTGTGGAACCTGCATCCTGTGCTGTACATGTTCTGTCGGCGATAAACGGTTAGACAACAGCTGCCTTGTAGTGTCTGTAACTAAATGGATGTTGAGCTTGTACTACTGCTATCTACTGAAAGAAAAATGTTTATTGCTGTCAAGGAGTACCTCTTCTGTGAGGAAAGAAAGCTTGAACTGTAGTGGCCTGTATGTAGTAAAGCTTACATTGCTGCTGTCCAGGACATACATGTTCTGTAAGAGAGGGAGACTGCTGCCATCTGCACCTGTTCTGTAAAGGAGAGACGCATTTCTACTGATGCTCGTCTTCTACCTGTTCTTCAGCGAAGCTTTCTCAATAGCTGTAGGACTTGGCCTTTTTGGCTTAAGTTCCCTAAACTTTTTGCTTTCCCCCTAGACCGTTTTCCTGATAGAGTTGCCAATTTAGATGCTTTGGGTACTTTTCCACTGCTGATCAGTGTCAAATTACAAGTGTTCCCTATGTAAACTGTAATGTTAATTGGTTGGCCATGATTGGTATGTTTGCCTTGCTAGTAAAGTCCCAAGTGATGTGCACTGTGTGTGCCAGGGCTAGTAATGGAAAGATGCGTGGAGAAGGTAACTCGGGCCTGCAGTGTAAGGCCTGTGCACAGAATGCTATGTTAGCATGTTGTCCTGACAAGTGCAACCACTTTTCAGGCCTGACTTTCCCTTTTGCATACACATTGGGCAATCCTGTGGTAGGCCCCGGGTAATTCCTGGGCAGGGTGCAGTGTAGGTAAAAGGCAGGATATATCCTAAGGTGTGTGTTACGTTCTGACAGGCAAAAACACTCCCTTTCGTTTTTCACTGCTGAAAGGCTATCCTGCCCATAGGACAGAATAGTGGAGGCTGGGTGTTGTGTTTGTTAGCCTAGTTTCCTGTAAGTTTATAATGGAGAGGTGAAGTTTAGTTTTTATGAACTCACAGTGTCATAACACATCTTTCTGTGAAGGTGGTTTTGTCACTGAGTGTTCAGAACCCACTCTTTTAGAAAGTGGCTGAGTTTTGGGCTTTTGGAATTTCTGTGTGTGTCTGCTGAAATGTGGATTGTCCATCTGGAACTGAAAGATGAGAGGAGCTGGGAGAGGTCTTGACCCAGGGAGGTCTTGAGATGGCACCAGGCTGCCCTGCATCTGGAGAGTAGGGGGAGGAGAAGCACGGGAGGTGAATAGGCCTGGGCTGGTGCTATAAACCAATTGACCCATTTCCTGCTAAGTGATTAAGGATCCAGACCCCCAGTATCAAAGGGAGAGAGGTGACACTGGGTGGGAGACACCCAGAACTGATTTACGGAGGGGTTAGGGACCCCTGGGCACAAACAAACTTCAAAGACATTAAGGGATATAACTATGAGAGCTGGAACCCCTGAACATTGGAATGAAACAAAAAGGATTGAGACCCATTCTGTGGTCAAGAGGAACCTCTTCTAAAGAAGGAGTAACTGAAGAGAATGATGTGGAAAGACCAATCCTTGCTTTGTGGTCTGGGGCTGGTCTGCAGTTTGCTGTTATCACCAAGGGAGAGGCTGTTGGGACTGTGCTTGGAGGCGCTGGGTCCCCCTGCTTGAGGAACATGGTCCTTTGTGTTGTGTCTAGTAACCCCAAGGGCCCGAGGTAAGCTGGCTCCATGTTTGGAAATACAGGATCATAAAAGTTTTCAGAGAAGTCCCAAGCACTGCGTTGTGCTTGTGCTTTTGCAGCTTGAGACCGTCAGAAGTTGTGCCTTGTGATAATGGGCACGCAGGAGTACGCTAAGTCTCAGAAGCGCTGGGTGTGTGTCGTGATGCAGGACAGGGCATTGTTGAGGAGTGCCTGGTCGTTGTGTGCACCAAAAGAAGAAGTGAGTCTCAGACGCGCAGAGTGGTGTCGTGGTGCAGCCAGGGCATTGGTGAGGAGCGCCTGGTCATCCTGTGCACCGGAAGAAGAGGTGAGATTCGGATGCGTGGGGTGCATGTCATGGTGCAGCCAGGGCGTTGGTGAGAAGCTGCTGGACATCGTGTGCACCGGGAGAAGAGGAGAGACTCGGATGTGCAGGGTGCATGTCGAGGTGCTAGCAGAGGTGCTGGTGAAGAGCGCCGGTTCATTGTGAACACCAGAAAAGAGGCGAGTCTCGGACGCGCAGTGTGTGTGGTGAGGTGCAACCTGAAGCGCTGGTGAGGGGACCCTGGGTAGGGTGTGCACCAAATTTGAAGTAAAGTCTCCACAGTGCTGAGGGCAGGTCTCGGTGTTCACCAAGACTGCCGGAAGGAGGGCCAAGTCATCGGGCCCTCGGTGGAAAACAGCAACGTCCCGGACCGGCAGCCCCGGAGGAGCTGAGCTGTCGGGCCGAGCTCGCCGCACCCCATGACGGAGTTCTAAATCAAGGTCCAAGTCGCTGATGTCAGAGAGGAGAGTGGGGTCACGCCCCACACAGGTAACGTGGATCACCTCCTGGTGTGGGGTGTGGGCCCTCGGCCTCTTGCTTCTGCCACCTGTGCAAGCCTGTTTTTTCGCTCAGATCTCGGCCCCTGCTGACCCAAGAATTACTGATCAGCAGGAGGTCAGTATGCATTTGGAATCTTACTTTGACCATGATTATGAGACTGACAGTGCATATGAGGGAGAGGAGTAAGTGCAAGATTCTGGTAGTGAGTTTTCTGTCTATGAGGAATTATCTGATGATGAAGCTACTCTGAGTGTGGATGAAGCTCCTCTCAGTGCGGCTGAAGTGCCTGTTTTAGAGGTGAACACTGATGTGTCGATGGTGCAGAAAGAGGCATCTGGATTGCAGGGGAGTGAATTGTGAAATTGTTTTGCCTCTACAGTTTTTTCAGTTGTTTATGGATGATGTATTTTTGGCTGAGATTGTTGAGCAGACTAATTTGTATGCTGAACAGTATTTGAGGGACAGCAGTGCCAGACTTAGGCTTGCTCTAGAGCTACCCGGTGGACTCCCACACATCTATATGATATGAATAAGTTTTTGGGTTTAACTTTTTTGATGGGCTTGATAAGTAAGCCGTCCGCTCTTCATATTGGTCTATCAGTCCATTGATGGCAACAGCAATATTTCCTCCAATTATGAGTCGTGATCAGTATTTACTTTTGCTTCGAATGATGCATTTTGTTGATAATGCTTCGGCGTTGCCATGAGATCACCCTAAGTGTGACCATCTTTTTAAGATTTGGCCTGTTCTTGATCAATTTGTAGATTGATTTCCAGAGATCTATACTCCAGGGAAAGAAATAGCTGTTGATGAGTCTTTGGTCTTGTTCAAGAGCCGTTTGGTTTTTAGGCAGTACATTCCTAGCAAGAGGGCACATTATGGAATTTAGATATATATGTTGTCTGAGAGAAGGACAGGATATGTTTATAATTTCCGGGTGTACACTGGTAGGGATTCCACTATTGGCCGTCCTGGTTGTCCATTCACTTTAGGAGTTTCAGAGAAAATTGTGTGGGAACTTGCTAGAGGACTTTTTAACAAAGGTCACCATTTGTACCTAGATGACTTCTAGATTCAGTGCAATTGTTTAAGGAATTGTTCAAAGTGGACACTCTTGCTTGTAGCACAATCCGCTTTACCAGTAATGGTTACCCAAAAGAGCTTGTTTGCAAAAAGCTTTAGAGGGGACAGTGCGGTGCCTTGCGAAGTGATGAACTGCTAGCTATGATGTTTGTCGACAGGAGGGATGTGTACATGCTGACTACCCTCCATGATGACAGTACTTCAACTGTGACTATTTGGGGTCAGGTTGCTGAAGTGCGCAAACCAGTGTGCATTGTAGACTACAATAGGCACATGGGTGGTGTTGATAGAGTAGTTCAGAGGCTGGAACCTTACACTGCTGTTCATAGGGCTTACGTTTTGTATAAGAAGTTGGCCATCCATCTTTTCAATTTAGCAACTTTGAATGTTTTTATTGTGTTCAAGGAGTGTTCTCCAGCGTCAAAGTTGACTTTAGTTCAGTTTCATGAGTCTGTGATAGGCCGCCTTGTTTTAGTGTAACATGCAAATGTTCCCACAGTAGGGGTGGCTAGATTGAAAGATCGCCACTTACCCGATTTAATTGCTCCCATGCCTGAAAAAAAAACAATTCCTGTAAGAGATAGAATGATGTCTTTAGTTACCGCTGTTGTGTTTGTAGTTATGGTTTTGTATCTAGTTCCAATTGGTTTGTATTCTCTTTATTGTTAAAAATAAATTTAATGACGGTGTGCGTGGACTGGCGCTGGGCTGACGGTGTGCGTGGACTGGCGCTGGGCTGGTGGTGTGCTTGGCCTGGCACCTGGATGGCGGTGTGCATTGACTGGTGGTGTGCATGGGCTGGCGCTTGTCTGGCAGTGTAGTTGGGCTGGCACTTGGCTGGCGGTGTGTGTGGGCTAGCACTTGGCTGGTGGTGTGGATAGAATGGAGTTTGGCTGGCAGTGTGCGTGGACTGGCACTTGATTGGCGGTGTGCATGGGCTGGCATTTGGATGACGTTGTGTGAGTAGTGACTTGGCGCTTGTCATTACACACTCTGCTAGCCAAACGCTACTGCACACACTATAACAACCACTGGCCGGTGTGATTGCTGTGTCAGTCATGTGGGCATATGAAAGTGATGGGCCCTCGAAGGCGCTGTCTCTTGATGTGAATGTTGTAATGTGCTGGGCCCGTGGCTGGCGGTGTGAATGTGTCATGTATGAAAAGTGTGTGAGTGGCCTTTATGGAGGTTGGTGCCTTACCGTGGCTTTACAGTTCACGAGCTGTGAGTTATTGGTTCAGGATTTAACCTTTTATTTATTAGCAGTGCATTTCCATTTTGTGAAATCTCTTGTTAATAGAATTTTACTCTCATAACCTTCACTCACCCTCATGCCAAATCCAACCAGTATGTGTGTGTACTTGAGAAATAGTTTTTTTGATGTAATATGTCTTTTCTGTCTTTCTCTGCCAGGGTGTACATTGTCTCTACCTTGTCTGTTGATGTGAGTTTTGTAATGTGCTATGGCCAGAGCTGGTGGTGTGAACGTGTGTGTCAAGTATCAGAGGTGTGTGAATGGCCTGCAAAGATGTTGGTGCCTTGCTGTGGCTTTACATCTCATGAGCTGTGAGGCATTGATTCACGGTTTTTAATCTTTTAATTATTAACAGTGCATTTACTTTTTGTGAAATTTCTTGTTAATAAAATATACATTTTGAACCTTTCACTCACCCTCGTGCCAAATGAACACCAGTATGTGTGTGTACTTGAGGAACAGATGGATAGGCAGTCATATTTGTCTTATCTAGCTTTCTGAGCTAAGGTGCAGTTTGTCTCTAGGGAAAATTAACCAGTTTTAGATATTTTTGTAAACCAAAAAATAGTCACACATTGTTCTTGCATTACTCTGTAATAATCTTCTGGTATCAGAAAAAAACACAATTTTCATGCCATCCAGCATTCCCCCCAGGTCTCCCGATAAAAACGGTACCTTACTCGTGTGGGTGGGCCAAGTACCAGTTACAGGCAAGGGCCCAAAATGTATTGTGAAGACATTAAAATGATGGTGTTTTTGCAAATGGGGTCATCTGGGTATTTAGCCCCGGGCTCAGCGGCCATCGTGGGAAACCTACCAAACCCACACATTTCTGAAAGCTAGACACCCGAGGGAGGCCAGGGAGTTACGGCTTGCATGGACCCACCAATGTTTTCCTACCCCGAATCCCCTGCAAACCTCACATTTAGCTGAAAAAAGCACATTTATCTCAAACACCTGTATGTGAACATTGTGGGATCACCAGGCTGACACAAATTTCCTACCACCCAGTGTTCCCCTAGATCTCTTGATCAAAATGGCAGCTCACTTGTATAGGAGGGCCAAGGATCCACAACAGGCAAGGGTCCTAAATGTATTGAGACATTAAAATTACCTGTCACTAAACAACCTGGTATTGCAAGGGGGGTCACCTGGGTTTTTTGCCTAAGGTTCAATGGCCATCTAGGGAAAGCTACCAAACCCCCCACATTTCCGAAAGCTAGACACTCGGGGGGGTCTAGGGAGGTATGGCTTGCATGGATCCCCAATGTTTTCCTACCCAAATTCCCATACAAACCTCACATTTAGCTGAAAAAAATCAGATTTTCTCAAATTTCTCTGTGGGGAATTTGCAGAATCACTGGGCTGACACAAATTTCCTACCACCCAGCATTCCCCAATGTCTCCTGATAAAAATGGTAGCTCACTCATGTGGGTGGGTCTAGTACCCGTGACAGGCAAGGGCCCAAAACATTTTGAGGAGACATCAAAATAACCTATCACAGAAATAACCTGGTTTTGCAAGGGGTGTCACCTGGGTTTTTGGCCCCGGGCTCAGTGGCCATCTAGGGAAACAAATCAAATCCAACCATTTCTGGAAACCAGATACCCAGGGGAGTCCAGGGAGGTACGACTTGCATTAATCCCCCAATGTTTTTCTACCCAGAATCCCATGCAAACCTCAAATTTAGCCAGAAAAAGAACGTTTTCCAAATATTTTGGTGTGGGATCACTATGTCGGCACAAATGTCCTATCCCACAGCAGTCCCCTCAGTCTCCCGAGTAAAATGAAAACTCACTTGTGTGGGTGGGACAAGGCCCTGTTACTGGGAAGGGCCAAAAACATAGGGATTAAGGGTGTAGCACAGTAAGTTCTACACACTACATTTTTTAATAAAAATGTTTTTAGCCAATTCTACATAGGACACCAACACAAGTGAGGTAACATTTTGATTGCAACACTTTGGGAAATGCATAGTGGGTGGAATGTAGTGGATCCAAGCAGATTCCAGAACTTTCCATTACAGAAATGTGAGGAAAATGTGGTTTGTTTTACACAGTTTGAGGTTTGCAAGGGATTCTGGTTAACAGAACCCGGTGAGAGCCACACAAGTCACCCCATCCTGGATTACTCTATGTGTCTAGTTTAAAAAAAATTATAGTTTTGCTAGGTTTCCCTAGGTGCCGGCAGAGCTAAGGTTCAAAATCAACAACTAAGCACTTTGCAAAAAAAGGGTCAGTTTTCACTGTACAAATGTGGTGTGTATACGTTGCGTTTTGGGCCGTTTCCGGTCATGGGCACTAGGCCTACCCACACAAGAGAGGTACCATTTTTATTGAGGCACTTTAGGGAATGCGGGTGGGTGGAATTACGTTGATCCACGCAGATTCCAGAACTTTCCCTCACAGAAATGTGAGGAATATGTATTTTTTGTTTACACAGTTTGAGGTTTGGAAGGGATTCTGGGTAACAGAACATGCTGCAAGCCACACAAGTAACTTCACCCTAGCTTTCCATGGGTGTCTAGTTTCCCAAAAATGTATAGGTTTGCTAGGTTTCCCTGGGTTCCGGCAGAGCTAGGGTTCATAATCAACAGCTAGGCACATTGCAAAAAAAGGGTCAGAATTTGATGTGCCCACGTTGCATTTTGGGTCTTTTCCTGTTGCGGACGCTAGGCCTACCCACACAAGTAAGGTAGCGTTTTATGAGGAGACTTAGGGTAATACAGAATAGTAGCACATGTGCCCATAGGCTTTCTTTGCATTTCTGCCTTCCAAAGGTAAGACAAATTGTAAAAATAATAATTTGGGTAAGAATCTCCATGGGCATTGTCTTTAAACAGATAGACGCTAATAGTCCTGACATCCTGGTTTTAAAATCCCAAGAAATTAAAGGACGGGTACTCTGTATTATTAACGTCTATAATACACCGCAATCAACAAATAAAGAATCAGAGACAATAGCCCAGTTTGATAGTATTATTTCTAGCTTAGGCCATAAAAGCTGTTTGATTATAGGAGGAGACTTCAATAGGAAGTTTGAACCTATAATGGGTCTTGAAGATATTTATGGGGAGGAAGATAACGTTAGTAATATTCCCTCTATAGATGCCGGCCAGAGTATGGCCTGCACGAAAAGTGCCCTGCAGTTGTTAAAAATGTCAATGCAATATGGTCTACGGGCCTGTAATGGACGCTTACCTTCAGACTGCCCAAGCAAACCCACCTTCAAAAGAGACCGCTGCACCAGTCATTTAGACTATATATTGGTCTCTGTGCCCCTATGGCCAATGCTCTCTGACCTGAAGGTGGATAATCGTAGCGAAAGTGACCATTTCCCACTCAATTTAACTGTCTATACTTCATTATTTGTATTCCCTATGGAGCGGGTTCCCTGTGATAGTAATCTATCTGATGACCCCCTAGAGTCCAATAACCGCAGTGCCTTGAAATGGCCTGCTGTTATTGCCAATGTGAGTATCAAAAAGAAAATTTATGATCTTTATGTAACAATAATGTCACCATTAGTTGATGTTAACATTGAGGGCTATTACCTAATAGAGGTACATGGGAACCTGATGCCGCAGCTTACCGAGATTCTCTCAAAAGACATCCAAAGAGTTCAAACTGGCCGAAATAGCTGCCTTAAGCAAGGATTTTAGTACAATAGATCATGTCGTCAGGCTAAAGCAGAGCTAATAAAAGCAGTAAAAGGGAACCAAATAAATATTATTAGGGACAAAAGAAAGGATTACAAAAGAATAATTTGGCAAGCAAAAAAGGGATGAAAAAGTTTGGTCGGATCTAATTGTAGCATGCAAATTGAAAGACCAATCTTTGTTTTGGAAACTTGTTGCTGGGGGAACTAAAGATGGAATCCGATCGGGGGATAGGTTCCTTGAGGAAAGTGTCTGGGTAAAACACTTCTCAACACTCTACTCGGGTGATGGGGGTGATGACGAGTGGACATACGATAATACAGACCTAGGCACTTGTGATATACCCCTAAAATTTAGCTTGGCTGATACGATATCAGCTATTAAAGCAGTTAAACAGGGGAAGCCCCGGGCCCAGATAGAATACCCGGTGATCTCTGGAAACACGAAAATTTTTTGTCGGCGCCGTATATCAATATACTTTGTAATGAGATCCTGAGGGGAGCTCCAATTCCTGACACCTGGCGGGGCGCAGAAATTGTGACTATATTTAAGAAGGGAGATAGATCCGATCCATCACATTACAGACCAATTAGTCTGATAGACGTGCTCCAAAATTTTTTTGTGCGTCAGCTTTTAAGTAGGCTGAACACTTGGATTGAGGAAAATTCGATTTTTACAAAATTTCAGGCAGGTTTTAGAGTCAGAGTAAGTACTGTAGATCAGGTTTTTAGATTCATATGTTTATTCTGGAAATATATAAACATAAGGAAGTCACATTTATATGTAGCCTTTGTGGACCTCAGAGCGGCCTTTGATTTGGTCCCCAGGGGAAAACTATGGAAATCGCTGAGGGACATGGGTATCCCCGGGGACATTCTTCTACAATTAATAAAGCTGCACGAGCGGAATTACGCAAGAGTCAGGTGGGGCCCGAACGGGGAGTTAACAGAGGAAATAGATATAAAGAGAGGCGTCAGGCAAGGCTGTGTCATGGCGCCAACACTTTTCTCTCTTTATGTTAATGACATCCCAAACACTCTCTTGGGCTGCAAGCATGACTCTCCCAAGCTATGTGGTCAAGCTATTTGCGGATGACACCATTTTAATCTCTCAGACCCCCAAAGGCCTACAGAACCTACTGAATACATTTTGGTCCTACTGTTTGGATAAAAGTTTAGAAATAAATTCCTCTAAAACTAAGGTTATGGCGATTAACCCTCACAAAGGTTTTAATAAAGTGTTTAAGGTAAATAGTGACAAGATTGAACATGTTCAAAATTTTAAATACCTGGGCATCACCCTTGACACCAAAATGAATTGGAAGTCACAAATAGAAAAATCAAGGTTATCATTAATACAGAATCAAGCCCCTATAATTAGGAAACATAGGAGTAGCTTCACTAGAGCAGTTTCACCTGCAATTCAGCTATTTAAGTGTAAAGCTCAATCGGCTACCCTATATGGGGCCGAACTATGGGGCCATTCAGGAGGAGATGCTTTTTCTGCACAAGAAAACAGTTTTTTTAGACAACTCTTATCTGTGCCCGGCTGTACCCCCTTAATTCCTTTATTTTTGGATTTAGATATTCGTCGTTCTGACGATCATGCTTCCCTACGCCCATTGTTATACTGGATCCACTTGTGGTCCACTGACGAGTTAGTGGGCTACAGGAATGGATTAAGGGAAATTATGAGAATAAAGAACACTACAAGATTGGCATGGTTAGTCCATATTGAAAATTGGTTGGAAAAATTGGGCTTATACACTTTTTGGACAGACCCGGATTCCCTTACGCGTCTTTCAAAAAAACTCTTGAAAGCAAGGTGCTGGGAGTATATCCATAGCTGTCTTTTGCAAAACCCCAAAATCGGGAAATTGACTCTCAGTTTCCTCGGAGGAGCTGAGCTGTCGGGCCGAGCTCGCCGCACCCCATGACGGAGTTCTAAATCAAGGTCCAAGTCGCTGATGTCAGAGAGGAGAGTGGGGTCACGACCCCACAGGTAACGTGGATCACCTCCTGGGGTGGGGTGTGGGCCCTCGGCCTCTTGCTTCTGCAACCTGTGCAAGCCTGTTTTTTCGCTCAGATCTCGGCCCCTGCTGACCCAAGAATTACTGATCAGCAGGAGGTCAGTATGCATTTGGAATCTTACTTTGACCATGATTATGAGACTGACAGTGCATGTGAGGGAGAGGAGGAAGTGCAAGATTCTGGTAGTGAGTTTTCTGTCTATGAGGAATTATCTGATGATGAAGCTACTCTGAGTGTGGATGAAGCTCCTCTCAGTGCGGCTGAAGTGCCTGTTTTAGAGGTGAACACTGATGTGTCGATGGTGCAGAAAGAGGCATCCGGATTGCAGGGGAGTGAATTGTGAAATTGTTTTGCCTCTACAGTTTTTTCAGTTGTTTATGGATGATGTATTTTTGGCTGAGATTGTTGAGCAGACTAATTTGTATGCTGAACAGTATTTGAGGGACAGCAGTGCCAGACTTAGGCTTGCTCTAGAGCTACCCGGTGGACTCCCACACATCTATATGATATGAATACGTTTTTGGATTTTACTTTTTTGATGGGCTTGATAAGTAAGCCGTCCTCTCTTCATATTGGTCTATCAGTCCATTGATGGCAACAGCAATATTTCCTCCAATTATGAGTCGTGATCAGTATTTACTTTTGCTTCGAATGATGCATTTTGTTGATAATGCTTCGGCGTTGCCATGAGATCACCCTAAGTGTGACCATCTTTTTAAGATTTGGCCTGTTCTTGATCAATTTGTAGATTGATTTCCAGAGATCTATACTCCAGGGAAAGAAATAGCTGTTGATGAGTCTTTGGTCTTGTTCAAGAGCCGTTTGGTCTTTAGGCAGTACATTCCTAGCAAGAGGGCACATTATGGAATTTAGATATATATGTTGTCTGAGAGAAGGACAGGATATGTTTATAATTTCCGGGTGTACACTGGTAGGGATTCCACTATTGGCCACCCTGGTTGTCCATTCACTTTAGGAGTTTCAGAGAAAATTGTGTGGGAACTTGCTAGAGGACTTTTTAACAAAGGTCACCATTTGTACCTAGATAACTTCTAGATTCAGTGCAATTGTTTAAGGAATTGTTCAAAGTGGACACTCTTGCTTGTAGCACAATCCGCTTTACCAGTAATGGTTACCCAAAAGAGCTTGTTTGCAAAAAGCTTTAGAGGGGACAGTGCGGTGCCTTGCGAAGTGATGAACTGCTAGCTATGAAGTTTGTCGACAGGAGGGATGTGTACATGCTGACTACCCTCCATGATGACAGTACTTCAACTGTGACTATTTGGGGTCAGGTTGCTGAAGTGCGCAAACCAGTGTGCATTGTAGACTACAATAGGCACATGGGTGGTGTTGATAGAGTAGTTCAGAGGCTGGAACCTTACACTGCTGTTCATAAGGCTTACGTTTTGTATAAGAAGTTGGCCATCCATCTTTTCAATTTAGCAACTTTGAATGTTTTTATTGTGTTCAAGGAGTGTTCTCCAGCGTCAAAGTTGACTTTAGTTCAGTTTCATGAGTCTGTGATAGGCCGCCTTGTTTTAGTGTAACATGCAAATGTTCCCACAGTAGGGGTGGCTAGATTGAAAGATCGCCACTTACCCGATTTAATTGCTCCCATGCCTGAAAAAAAAACAATTCCTGTAAGAGATAGAATGATGTCTTTAGTTACCGCTGTTGTGTTTGTAGTTATGGTTTTGTATCTAGTTCCAATTGGTTTGTATTCTCTTTATTGTTAAAAATAAATTTAATGACGGTGTGCGTGGACTGGCGCTGGGCTGACGGTGTGCGTGGACTGGCGCTGGGCTGGTGGTGTGCTTGGCCTGGCACCTGGATGGCGGTGTGCATTGACTGGTGGTGTGCATGGGCTGGCGCTTGTCTGGCAGTGTAGTTGGGCTGGCACTTGGCTGGCGGTGTGTGTGGGCTAGCACTTGGCTGGTGGTGTGGATAGAATGGAGTTTGGCTGGCAGTGTGCATGGACTGGCACTTGATTGGCGGTGTGCATGGGCTGGCATTTGGATGACGTTGTGTGAGTAGTGACTTGGCGCTCGTCATTACACACTGTGCTAGCCAAACGCTACTGCACACACTATAACAACCACTGGCCGGTGTGATTGCTGTGTCAGTCATGTGGGCATATGAAAGTGATGGGCCCTCGAAGGCGCTGTCTCTTGATGTGAATGTTGTAATGTGCTGGGCCCGTGGCTGGCGGTGTGAATGTGTCATGTATGAAAAGTGTGTGAGTGGCCTTTATGGAGGTTGGTGCCTTACCGTGGCTTTACAGTTCACGAGCTGTGAGTTATTGGTTCAGGATTTAACCTTTTATTTATTAGCAGTGCATTTCCATTTTGTGAAATCTCTTGTTAATAGAATTTTACTCTCATAACCTTCACTCACCCTCATGCCAAACCCAACCAGTATGTGTGTGTACTTGAGAAATAGTTTTTTTGATGTAATATGTCTTTTCTGTCTTTCTCTGCCAGGGTGTACATTGTCTCTACCTTGTCTGTTGATGTGAGTTTTGTAATGTGCTGTGGCCAGAGCTGGTGGTGTGAACGTGTGTATCAAGTATCAGAGGTGTGTGAATGGCCTGCAAAGATGTTGGTGCCTTGCTGTGGCTTTACAGCTCATGAGCTGTGAGGCATTGATTCACAGTTTTTAATCTTTTAATTATTAACAGTGCATTTACTTTTTGTGAAATTTCTTGTTAATAAAATATACATTTTGAACCTTTCACTCACCCTCGTGCCAAATGAACACCAGTATGTGTGTGTACTTGAGGAACAGATGGATAGGCAGTCATATTTGTCTTATCTAGCTTTCTGAGCTAAGGTGCAGTTTGTCTCTAGGGAAAATTAACCAGTTTTAGATATTTTTGTAAACCAAAAAATAGTCACACATTGTTCTTGCATTACTCTGTAATAATCTTCTGGTATCAGAAAAAAACACAATTTTCATACCATCCAGCATTCCCCCCAGGTCTCCCGATAAAAACGGTACCTTACTCGTGTGGGTGGGCCAAGTACCAGTTACAGGCAAGGGCCCAAAATGTATTGTGAAGACATTAAAATGATGGTGTTTTTGCAAATGGGGTCATCTGGGTTTTTAGCCCCGGGCTCAGCGGCCATCTTGGGAAACCTACCAAACTCACACATTTCTGAAAGCTAGACACCCGAGGGAGGCCAGGGAGTTACGGCTTGCATGGACCCACCAATGTTTTCCTACCCCGAATCCCCTGCAAACCTCACATTTAGCTGAAAAAAGCACATTTATCTCAAACACCTGTATGTGAACATTGTGGGATCACCAGGCTGACACAAATTTCCTACCACCCAGTGTTCCCCTAGATCTCTTGATCAAAATGGCAGCTCACTTGTATAGGAGGGCCAAGGATCCACAACAGGCAAGGGTCCTAAATGTATTGAGACATTAAAATTACCTGTCACTAAACAACCTGGTATTGCAAGGGGGGTCACCTGGGTTTTTTGCCTAAGGTTCAATGGCCATCTAGGGAAAGCTACCAAACCCCCCACATTTCCGAAAGCTAGACACTCGGGGGGGTCTAGGGAGGTATGGCTTGCATGGATCCCCAATGTTTTCCTACCCAAATTCCCATACAAACCTCACATTTAGCTGAAAAAAATCAGATTTTCTCAAATTTCTCTGTGGGGAATTTGCAGAATCACTGGGCTGACACAAATTTCCTACCACCCAGCATTCCCCAATGTCTCCTGATAAAAATGGTAGCTCACTCCTGTGGGTGGGTCTAGTACCCGTGACAGGCAAGGGCCCAAAACATTTTGAGGAGACATCAAAATAACCTATCACAGAAATAACCTGGTTTTGCAAGGGGTGTCACCTGGGTTTTTGGCCCCGGGCTCAGTGGCCATCTAGGGAAACAAATCAAATCCAACCATTTCTGGAAACCAGATACCCAGGGGAGTCCAGGGAGGTACGACTTGCATTAATCCCCCAATGTTTTTCTACCCAGAATCCCATGCAAACCTCAAATTTAGCCAGAAAAAGAACGTTTTCCAAATATTTTGGTGTGGGATCACTATGTCGGCACAAATGTCCTATCCCACAGCAGTCCCCTCAGTCTCTCGAGTAAAATGAAAACTCACTTGTGTGGGTGGGACAAGGCCCTGTTACTGGGAAGGGCCAAAAACATAGGGATTAAGGGTGTAGCACAGTAAGTTCTACACACTACATTTTTTAATAAAAATGTTTTTAGCCAATTCTACATAGGACACCAACACAAGTGAGGTAACATTTTGATTGCAACACTTTGGGAAATGCATAGTGGGTGGAATGTAGTGGATCCAAGCAGATTCCAGAACTTTCCATTACAGAAATGTGAGGAAAATGTGGTTTGTTTTACACAGTTTGAGGTTTGCAAGGGATTCTGGTTAACAGAACCCGGTGAGAGCCACACAAGTCACCCCATCCTGGATTACTCTATGTGTCTAGTTTTAAAAAAATTATAGTTTTGCTAGGTTTCCCTAGGTGCCGGCAGAGCTAAGGTTCAAAATCAACAACTAGGCACTTTGCAAAAAAAGGGTCAGTTTTCACTGTACAAATGTGGTGTGTATACGTTGCGTTTTGGGCCGTTTCCGGTCATGGGCACTAGGCCTACCCACACAAGAGAGGTACCATTTTTATTGAGAGACTTTAGGGAATGCGGGTGGGTGGAATTACGTTGATCCACACAGATTCCAGAACTTTCCCTCACAGAAATGTGAGGAATATGTATTTTTTGTTTACACAGTTTGAGGTTTGGAAGGGATTCTGGGTAACAGAACATGCTGCAAGCCACACAAGTAACTTCACCCTAGCTTTCCATGGGTGTCTAGTTTCCAAAAATGTATAGGTTTGCTAGGTTTCCCTGGGTTCCGGCAGAGCTAGGGTTCATAATCAACAGCTAGGCACATTGCAAAAAAAGGGTCAGAATTTGATGTGCCCACGTTGCATTTTGGGTCTTTTCCTGTTGCGGACGCTAGGCCTACCCACACAAGTAAGGTAGCGTTTTATGAGGAGACTTAGGGTAATACAGAATAGTAGCACATGTGCCCATAGGCTTTCTTTGCATTTCTGCCTTCCAAAGGTAAGACAAATTGTAAAAAAATAAGTCATTTTGAAAAATTACCTCTAATTCACATGCTTGTATGGGTATCTACAATTTTCGAGATGCGTAAAATCCACTGCTTCCAAACTCTATATCCAGTTCCCATTTCAGAAATATATTGGTTATCTTGGTACCTATGTTTTACTCTTTATATTTTACCAAATGAATTGCGATGTACCCGGTAAACAATGAAAAACCATTGCATGTTGCAGATCAGTTATTGGCTCAGGGTTCCTCTGGTTCTTGGTGAACCTACATGTTCTACATATCTCCACAACCTGAAGTGGATATAATGGTATACTTTCAACAATCTGTCATACTTAGAAGAAGTTACAGGTGAAAACATTGGCATAAATGGCTGTTTTTTCCAACTCAATGTCAATATTTTTATATTCAACTGTTAGTTTATATATAAAAACTTAAAGGATCAACACAAATGACCCCTTGCTAAATTCAAAATTTAGAAATGTATAGCTTTCTGGGATCTATTATTGGTATCACACCCATTTCTACCACCAACTGGAAGGAGGTTGAAAGCACAAAAATGAGGAAAAATAGGCTATGTCCCAGAAAAATGACAAAACTGTATAGAAATGTGTGATTTTCTGATAAATGTTTTGCCTTTCCCTGAAAGCTGAGAAGATGGTGATTTCAGCACCACAAACCCTTTGTTGATGCCATTTGCAGGATCCAAACCAGATGCTTTCTTCTGAAGCAAGTTTTCCCCCATTTTGTACATAAAAACCAACATTTAGCTGTATCTTGGCTAATTTCTGGGTTTCCTCTAGAGAAGTGCACAAACCCTGGACACCTTTAGAATCCTCAGGCTATTAGGAAAAAGGAGTGATAATTTGACGTTAATATCTTATGTGGACAAAACGTTACAGGGCCCTAAGTGTGAACTACCCCAAATTACCAAAGCAAGGCTTAACAAGGGGGAGGCCTAGCAGCGAAGGGATTAACACAATTTCTTGGTGCTTGTTCACGTCACTCACTCTGCCATCTCCCATTTCACACGTCTCTTTCCCATCTCAGCCACAATCTCCTCTCATTTCTTTTTCCTCATTTTTGCCCCTCCTTATTTTCTTACATGTTCTCTCGCTTCTCTGTCACTATTCTCTGTATTGTCTATTCATCACAATTTCTTACCTCAGTCCATTCCCTCTCAGTTTCATCCTCCCTCCTACCTTTTCTTCCTCACTCACAATCAGCGACAGACTATGTCGGACATTAATCACTCCCACAGATTAGGAGCTGGTGACTGGTATCACACTCCCTACAGAAGTTCAGCTTTTACATTGTATGACGACTACTGAAAGAGCTGAATTCTGCCAGTGAACTGGCTCAATAAAATCTATGAATCAACACAACTCTTACTGTGAAGTTGCTCAGCTGTGTCTACATGGACTCTTCTCTGGTTCAGTGCAAGAAATAAACTGTCTACAAAGAAATCAACATTATGGACTACATGCATCTAGCATTTTTGCCCTTGCAAATGGGCCGATTCGCAATAATGCTTTTTCCAATGCACCAAAGGCTTTCCATTCTCAATGTAGGAAATTACAATTTTTTGCGATTACCTAAATTAAGAATGCATTTAGGGAATCGCAATTTGCTATTCCCGAAATGCGATGCATCACACCTTTCCTAAATGCAAAGTGTGCATTTAGGAAACGCTAATTACCATCAACTTCAGGTTGATGGTAATTTGCGCATTCTTTGAAAAATGCACAAAAGTGCATTTTTCAAAGTGACATGTGGGCACACCCTTCCCTTAGGGCATGTGTGTGCGCCACATGAGCACACTTACCTTTTTGGGGGGGTGCATCGGGGGGGCCTAGAGGTCCATTGAAATGAATGGAGTTATATTACCTAATTGCGAATCGCTATTAGGTAATGTTCAGGAATCACAATTTATTTTGCGATTCATACATGCATAAGGAATTGCGATCCCTAAATAGCGATTCCTTAACAATCGCTATTTAGGAATCGCAATTCCTTATGTTGATGCATGTGGCAGTATATCTTTAGGTGCTCAGCTCCATCTTTGCATAAACTCTGCAGCAACTGTGCAAGAGTTCAGCACTATGTTGGCAGGGAGTCATCTGTAGTGTTATGGCAGCTTGGAACTGGGAAACCAGGTTCGAGTCTCGGCGACTGCTCAACATTCTCTGAATCTGAGCAAATCTCTGAAGATCCCTGTGTGGAAAAAATGCTATGTGACCCTTTGTAATGTCACTGTTACTCCTGTAACATGCCCCATTACCCATTAGTAAGCTCTACTCGTCTGTGAATAAGCTCCACTCTTCAAGAAGACGGGGGTCTGTTTATGGCAGTGTCCTGCTCTCTTTGCATGTGCAAGAACACATTTTATCTGTGCAGGAACTCACTTATGTCTTCCAGGAATTTAGGTGCATCTCTAGAAGTGCAACCACCTTCAGTTTTTGGGTTCCTGTGAGCAGAAAAAAGGAAGCAGTGTATGGAGAGTGTTACTACAGGGACAGGGAGTGACTGCCTTTGGACAATGTGTTAGAAGTCAAAATACACTGCAATATATTGGAAGGAAAAATAGGACCTGGGCTGAAAAGCAAAAGACAAAGAACTAATGTGCACAAAGTGGGTTCCATGTTGGAGCCACAAGCATTTTGTCAAGGGCCGGTGGGAGGATCAAGGGGATTCTCAATGGCAGGTCTTGTCATAATGTATGAAATTTCAAACTTTCAGCAGGAGCCATAGAGTGGGTTCTGAAGCCTGTGAAAATGTGATCCATTATAATGTCAGGCGAGTTCCATATTTGTCTTTAATTATCACCCCATGGCGGGGTAGTGGAGCAGAGTTCTGCAGGAGGCTGCAGTTTGGGCGCTACAGTAATTAGATTTTAGCTGCCAATGGGTACTTGTTTAACACTGCCTATGTTAATTTAGGAGATGGTATAGCAACATGGGACCAAGATATGACCAGGCTACCCATGACCATCTTCCAAAGGGTGCCAGGGGTATCCAATTTTTGGCTGTTTGTGAACGGTTTAGGGTCTGACTTACTGGTTGACCTAAGGGGGATCCCCTGGTATGAGGGAGTGGCTGAGTTCACATTACCAAGTACTAAGTAGGGGTCATATAAAAAAAACATCTGGGGGTACCAAATCACATTTTCTTGGGGATTGTGCTTAAAGGGCCAGCCCAGTGGGAAACCATGACTTTGAGAATTTCAGACAGAAAAATACATGTCTAGCCTTTTATCGATATGGATGTTCAATATACATGATGTAAATATTTTGAAGTGTGTCACTATCAAGACATTTTATTTATGTGCCTTTAGGAAAATAAATATGGTCCGAGAATGTTTAATTCTCAAAACCAAGCATGGCGTCCTCAGGATACTTCATTGCTTTAAGGCTGGTTTGGGGAATGGGGATGACTTAGTGTATTCACCCAGATGTCATTCCCATTCAACCTCGGAGAGTTCCTTGCTTTTATTCATGTGAACTCTTTCTTTGGAATCAAGCTCGAGCTTTACAATCCCCTATTCAGGCAGACATTTAAGGATGCATCGGGACTGTATCTCAGCAGAAGGTGAATTAACACACAGTACTACCGTTGCCAGACTGAAGTTGGCATAGGGTAGTGGGAGGCAGTGTGAGCACCAGCTGCAGTGCCAGGTGCTGTTGATAACCAGTGCCATACCGATCCACTTGTCAGTCTATTACATGCTCAGCAAACAAATACCCAGAGAAAGAGTCACACATACAGTGCTCTGTGAGGTGAACTGTGAGAGGCCAGCACACAGCAGCCCTTGATAAATCACAGTGGAATACTGCATCCATTGTGTGTCCCTACTGTGGTGCAAATGTCACGCTCTACCCAAACTGAGACAGATAGCAATTATCAGGTAGAGGAGCACATTGACTGGCAGCTCTCTTCCTTTGTACGAAATGTTAGACTGGCGGCATGATTGTTAAAGTCACACGTGTGACATGCCATTATTGTCAAGCTGAAAATCACCCTGACACAAGTACTGACTGACAGACTCACAGGCAACTTCAACGCCTTGGCCATGGCTGGCCTTCTTCTTCATCTGGAATAAAATAAGAAGCCAGGAGCATTTTACTCAGAGACTGCACACAGAACCATATTTTAAAAGTCCCTGCCCCCACTAATAAGTGCTGGTGCCACCAATTAACTGCTCACCAGATCCCTATTTTCCAATATCACTTTGCATGTACTTACTTTTTAAACAGTACTTGGAATTTCTAGAAGCCAAAACACAGGTGCCCAAGTATCCAGGATGATGTTGGTAAAAAGAATTCTGGGCTGTCTGATGGACACTGAATCACTGCAATACCATTTAAAAAAAGAAAAAAAACATTCTCACAGTTTTTTGCTAGCCCTTGTCAACAGTCGTAAGTGCTATATAAATTAAAGTACATGCAATCAGGGATACTGGAATTATGTGACAGGGGAGGGACAAAATATGAAGCAGGGTTGAGTAAATTGTGTGACAAGACAAGATAAATTATGAGCATAATGTCAAAATCTGCAGATTATGCAGCAGAAGATGCGTTTAGTGTTATTTTGTGCAAAATCCACCTTCGGATCAATATTTAATTGAATAAAATTACAACAAAACAACAAAAAATCAATAAGGGAAATGGGAGGTATTACACTTTTAAATAATGGAGCCAAAAAACAGTATGCATTATACGCCAACTATAGTCCTCTGGTCGCGATATGTTTTCAAGCCCATCGTGATGGAGTGCAGGTCAGATACAAATACCTGGTTTGTCCCAGTGTAAAAAGTTACCTCCGTCATCAACAGCCTTCAGCAAAAGCAGATTTCTCAGAATAAAAGGATGTACTTTTGGTTTTCTGCTGGATGATAAACTGTTTTCTTAGATGGAAATAACAGTGGAAAAGCAAGCAGCGCTACTTGGCATGGTCTATACTCAGGAATTATGATTGTAGGAAAGTGCCTTATCAAGAATGTAGAAGAACAATTTCAAACCAATCCACATCACAATAAATAATGGTTTACACTGCAAAGTAACTGGTTCACCAAGAAATGCATTGATTGCTGCTTTCACGTGACTTTTTCCTAAATAGATAGCCTCTGGATTTTTGCAAAATATACTCCTAATTTGCAGATATTTGTTTGTTATGGTCTTTGGGGCAGAAAGAGATATTTATTTCTTCCTTAGTAACAAGAAGGGTTGTTTAATGCCTTCTTTCACTGCACTCCTTGCAGACCTCTCTGGTTAAAAATATAATGAACAGTGGTATTATGGATTCAATGCACCATAGCAAGACTATTATATTTACATACTTTATGACAACAGGAATTAATCTCTTAAGCAAGTGTTCATATTATCCCAATTTAATGTTTTCAATATTATTTAACTTTGAAGGGAAAAAGGTTGAGTTACTCTATTAGGAATTGAGTTAGTATCATACATTTTGCATACATATAACTGCTGCGGGCACATTAACTGAATAAACTATGATACCAGTTGTGCATTGCGGAAAAGATGTAATATCAGTATTGATTTTCATTAATTTATGGAAGAATGAAGTTGCTGCAACTACAATTTTTAGGTCTCCGCTAGACAGCACATGCTCTGTATCTTCGAGACTATTGTGTAGAACAAGGCGCTTGAGGCCCACCCATGTCACACCATTTGTGGACTTTACTGCCACATTTCTTTGCTGCTCTGTAGTTGATAAGCAGGCACCAGTCATCAATTCCTTTTCCTTGTGTGGTGTTTTGACCAAGCACAAATTTATTCATTTTAATGAAAGTGCGTCTGCCACTCGCACTGTTATTCAGGTACCATTTCTGCTCCCCCTTCCACCTACCAATTTTCCGTGATGCTGTCCCTTATTCCTTCACCCCACCCCATCTTTACTTTAAACAATAGCACACACACTTTTAACTGGCTCTGTAACTAATTACTCAAAATGTTACCCGATTGTACAAATCATTGCCAATGTGCACAATGCTCATGCTGTCCAGCAGGAACAAAAGGCAACGCCAGAGGCAATAGTCTCAGAGGTGAGGACAATTGGTTTTACCAATGCCTGTTGTTGCATGTTGCAGACAAAAAACACACTGTATGTGCTTCATTTGCATTACCACAATTGTCCCAGCTCATCTCCTCTCTGCCAAACTGCTCCTCTAATAGCTACCTTACTTATGTGCTTCAGTGATTCTGAACAGAGAAACGTTTTTGCTATACAAAAGTCAACTGAAAACCATTAACTTTTGCACATAGCAGCAAAACTAACTCAACAGTTCTCTAGGGAAATCAATCAACATCAAACCTCCTCCAATCACTTTTCTCTTCACCATCTGCCCCCTTCTGCAAAACAGTTTATATAGCTCGAGCAAAGACACTCCCAGGGGGGGTGGGGGGGGAGGCGTGGCCATACTGCTCGAAAGATGGGCGCGAGTCTGTGAAGCTCCGTCCGTCGTCGAAGGCTTTCACTGCAAATGGACCGCAGTTAATCCTTAAGGAGAGTATGCTATGGAGATTCAGGTGCACGAACGCAGAGAGAGCAGGTATTTTTCTTTTTGACTGATTTTCATCCGTTTTTGCCTTGCTCTGGCATCTAAGATCCGGCGGTTGCCACTGCCATTTTATGAAATAAGGAGCGCGACGGAGCCAGCTTTTCGCGCCTGGTCGTGCTGGTTGTTTGAACTCTCCATTGATAACGGGGGAGACTATGGGCTCATAAATATGGGCCTCCTTTAATTTGTATTCTCTTTTGTGCATGCTTTGAATGCTATCATTAATAATGCTGGCATGTTATGATGTGAAGGCACCAGAAACCTAAATTACTTATCCTGTCTTCACTTGTGCGCTGTGGGTACATTGAATATCAGCAGTCCTGCTGTGAATTATTCTATATTTTTTAGACGGTGAGTGTTGCCCTTTTTGCAGGGTTATCCCCAAACTTTTTGCTTCTTCCTCCTATTTTTTTCCTGACCTGTGTTTGTTGGTTTTAGGACTCTGGGCACTTTACCACTGCTAATCAGTGCTAAAGTGCATATGCTCCCTCTGTAAATTGTTATTATGATTGGTACTCCCTGATTTGCATATCTTGATTTACTGGTCAGTCCCTCGTAAAGTGCACTGGGTGTGGCGGGGCTGATAAATCAAATACTACTAGTGAGCCTGCAGCACTTTTTGTGCCACCCACATGAGTAGCCCTTAAAAGATGTCTCAGGCATGCCACTGCAGTGCCTGTGCGCAGTTTGCCATGTCGACTTGGCAAGTGCACCTACTTGCCAGGCCCTAACCTTCCCTTTTCTTACATATAGGACACCCCTATGGTAGGCTCAAAGTGACCCCCCCTCCCGGGCAGGGTGCAGTGTATGTGAAAGGTAGGACTTGTACTAATGTGTGCAACATGTCCTGATAGTGAAATACTGCCAATTTCGTTTTTCACTATTGAAAGGCTATCTTGCCCCACAGGGGAGAATGGGAATGCTTTGTAACATTTTACAAGCATATCTTCCCATAGGGATAAGATGAAAACATAAAGTTTAGGCTTTCTGAACTCAGAATCTAATAACACATCTTTTACTAAAGATGTTTTTTTTAATTGGGTGTTTGAAAATGCCACTTTTAGAAAGTAGGCATTTTCTTGTTTAACCATTCTGTGTGCCTCTGCCTTTTTGTGTATTGACTGTCTATTTATGGAGTGACAGGTGCTGGGGAGGTGCATTTTCTCAGACAGCCACCAGGGGAGGGGTGAGTTGATGTGTGTCTTGCTTTCTTGAATGAGTCAGGGCTGGGCTGAATAGACCTGGGCTACATTCAGAGTAGGGGGAGAAGTTCTCACTAGCACCTGAATAGGCCCGGTCTGCATTTGGAGTGGTGGAAGGAGTTTTCCCTTGCACCCGAATAGGGCCTGTCTACCTTACACAATGTTGTCTCCAGCTCCTACAGGGCAGCTGCACCAGAGATGACAGAACTGGTTTGGACTGGGCTCAGAGACCCTTGCACAAAGAGAACAAAGCCATTTTGGGATATAAGTATTAGACCTAAAACCCCTAAACTTTAGACTACTTCTGGAATCAAGAGGAAACTTTGCCAAGGAGAAGAGCTGGAGAAAGTGAGGAGAAGTACTGCCCTTGCTGTGTGTCTGGGTTTGGCCTGCAGTTGCTGTTTTCTGCCAAGGAAAGGAGAAGGCCTTTACTGTGTGCTGTTTCCCCTGCTTGAAGAAAGTCTCAAGGGCTTGAGTATAGCTTGCCTCCTGTTTTGAAGTCTCAGGAACACAAACACTTCACCCCCAGCTCCCTTGAACTTCCTTGCTGGGAGTTCCGACCTGCCAGGAGTGCCTGTGACTGTGTGGGGACACTGGAGTTTGTTTCTGCTGCTGGGAGCTGGCAAGCAACGTAACAACAAGAAAATTGACGCATCGCTCTTCTTGCAACTGTTTTTTTGATGCGACGCGTGGTGAGAAGAATCTCTCTGCACCGCCGCTGCGAAACCAACGCAGTGACTGTCACCACTGCAAGAATCGATGCATTGAGGGTTTGCATCTGAAGAAATCGACACAGTGCTGCTCGACGCTGCCGCATTGTTTGCCAATGCATTCTGGATTTTCACGCATCATCCCTGTGTGCCAAGTTTTTCCAGACACATCACCCACGGATCGGAGTCATCTCGGAATCGAAGCATTGCTTCCCCCTACAGACCGGACCCGATGCGCCGCTCCCCTGTGTCCAGAGGAACTGTCGCATCGCATCCACGAAGGTCCCAGGAAACAACACATCTCTTTGTTTTTCGGCGCTTCCCATCACTGCAACTGTTTGGTGTGGTAAATTTTGTCACAACCACAAGTACTTTGCAAGAAATCACGCATCCATAGTTTTCTATGGACTCTGTTGCTAAAACCTTTTGAAAGTCATTTTTCTTAATAATTCTATGTTGGATTTTTCTCATCTTGCTAAGTTTAGATAAAGACACTTTACTTTTTTTAACTGGTGTGGTATCCATTTGTGGTGTTATCACTGTGTTACTGTGAGTGTTGGTACACATACTTTACACATTGCCTTTGGGATAAGTCTGTCTGCTCATGCCAAGCTACCAAGGGAGTGAGCAGGAGTTATCTAGAGTGTGTATCCCCTTTACCCTGACTTAAAGCAAGGGTCCCTATTTGGACAAAGGTACCTACCTCTGCCAACTAGAGACCCCATGCCTACCAGTGAGCTTAAGTCTGGGCTAGCATTACCAGTTTCACTCCTTCCATAGCACATTGTTCTGTGCACCTTTTTGATGCCATATTCTGACATCACAGAAGCACGCTCACACTTCAATAATTTTTTAATGTGTGACTGTAGGACTTTTTTGCCAACGAGTGTGAAATACTCTTCTTATAGAGGCTGCTATATCTGCTAATCAGAAGACTGTTGCTTTATCCACTATCATGCCCTCTATACGCAAAGACTCAAATGCTCCTACAAAGCAACAAAAAAAGATCCTAGGTCCCTACGAAGTCTCCTCTACCCTTGACGCTGGAAGACCTCATGGAGGAGATTAAGCATTTGAAGCCTTTTGTTATGGAGACAAATGTCACGCTTCAGCACATTAAAGAAATAAAGTCCACTTTGTAGTCTAGCGTGTCAAGTGTTGTACAGCGGATTGGTGAAGGGCAGGATGCGACTGCCAAGGTTGACAGCATAGAGAGGGAGATAATGCACTTGAAGCAACAGACAGAGGACTTAGAAAATAGAAACCGGTGCAACAACCTCTGAATTCATGGTATTCCGGATGGAGCGTAGGGGTCTGACATGCTTGCTTTTCTGGGGGTTCACATTCCTAAATTGGTGGGCGTTAAAGAAGGGACACATCTCAACCTAGAGCGTGCTCACTGAATTGGCCCTAAATTTGCTGACACCTTGGGGTCTGGCCACTTTAAAGGAATAGTTGTTCTTTTTTTGGAATATACTGAGTTGCACATGGTCTTATCGGTGGCCAAACAAAAAAAGCAGATGCTATGGTCTGATCAGAGTGTCTATATCTCCCAAGATGTAGCACGTGCAACTGCTGCTCCTCGGAAGCAGTTTTTGTCCTTCCAAACTACTCTACTATCCATGAATGCGAGATATGGTCTTGTGCACCCATGTTTCTTTAAAGTTACCTATAAGTAACACATTTTTGGTTTCAGTGTCCAGAAGATATAAGGAAATGTATTCTTCGACACAAGGGTGAAGTAATGGACCATGGAAAGACTTGAACCTTTTCTTTAAATGTCTCTGATCTGTTGTATGCTTGTACTTTGGGCCCTTTTTCTCTAGGCTCTCTAAGTTGTTTATAATTACAATTTCTATAAGTTAGCTTTAACATTATTAATGAAAATGTGTACATTGCCCAATGGTGTTCATAATGTATTTGATGCTTCCTGCTTATTTTCTATTTATGTAACTTTGATATATATTTATTCCCCTTTCTCTGGTGTGTTGTCTCCCAAGTGCCTCCCTTCCTAGACCTCCTGTTCGCATATTACCCTCTTGTCTTGGTAAGTGGTATTTTTTGGTATTTATTGGTCCTTTATGTGCCTTACACCTATCTGTTGATCCATTTGTATTGGTGTCTTGTCGGTTTTATTCATATGATCAACTGCCGTTTCCCTTTTGTAGTCCCTATTTCTCTCTCTATTATACTGATTGTCTCTGTCTGTACTGCTGTTCAACTTCTTTTGATCTTGGTCTGCTGTCCGTCTTCAGTTTTTCAAGTTCTCTACCCTTCAGCATATTCTCTTCCCACTGGATGTGTCTCATTTTCTTCATGACTGTAGCCCTTTGGCTCTTTGTCATCTACCTCTTCTCTACCAGATTCACTGTGTTTTCCTTTATTCTTATCTCTTTTTCCTGTATTTCTTTTCTCTTTAGTTTCTTTTCACCTTTCCTGTTACTTGATCTTACTATATATTACATTTTGTCTTTAAATGCAATTGTTCAGCTATTTTTAGACTTATTTATTTTTAGTTGTCTAGCCACTAGCTTTTTATGATTATTGCTGTCTAATATGTATGTTACTTTCTTGCAATTGCGGCTACTCTTAAGGTTATCTCTTGGAATGCAAGGGCTTTTGTAATCCTATTAAGAACACTTAGCATGCCTCAAATGCAATATTGCCCTACTACAGGAAACACATTTACTTGATAAGGATCTAAACTCACTGCGTAGAAATTGGTTTGGCCAAGTCTTTTGTTCTTCAGCCCTTGATCACAAAAAATGGGGTCATTATATTCGTTCCAAATCCCTTCCCTTGGTAATAGAGAAAGTGAAAAGAGATGCGGAGGGCCGATGGGTATTAATACATGCCACTGTTCATCACACAACTATCGCCATCCTCATCATTTATGGTCCTACTGGTATCGACATGAAGTTTTGGGAGTGGATGTCAGTTGTGTTACACAATTGCCCGAATACAACTCTAATAGTAAGCAGTGATTTTAATCAGATTGTAGACCCTTTTTTGATGGAAAACCTACATTTAAATATGTTCCTAATAAAATGCAGAAAACATTCACACAATGTATTCATTCCAGAGGTCTAGTTGATACCTGGAGATTATATTCCCGGGACACGGTGGAATAAAAGTTGTACTCACCTACCCATAAATTGCAATCTAGAATTGAATATATATTTCTTTCACCTCCCATAGTTTCCTCACTGGCACATGCTGAAATGGGGTCAATATTGATTTCAGATCCTGTTATGCTTGTCTTAGATTACTTGAGATCTCTAAACCCAGTAGATGGTATTTTAATAATAATTTACTAAAAGACAAAGAATTTGTGAAGAATTTTGAAGGTTTTCTACAAGAGTTCTTCCTACACAGTAGCACACCTGACATGCCATTTCATATAGTTTGGAATGCCTTTAAAGCTTCTGCTTGCGGACATATAAATAATTATACCACAGCCAAAAGGAAAAAAGCTGCTAGAGAACCCTTATTACAGCTTAAATCTATTAAACAACTAGAACCTGAATTTTTCACACCCAAGAAGGATAATGTTTTACACCGTTTAATTAATGCCAAATTTGAATTCAACAAAAGTTGACAGAACAAACTTCTGGAACATTGTTAAAAATTAACTCTAAATGTTATGGAGGGCAGAATAAGGCCAGCAAATAACTTGCTAATTATTTAAAGGTCAAATCTCAAAAGTCCAAAATAGTCAAATTTATCAATTAAAACGGGACTCCTCATTTTAAAAACACGGAAATTTTGAAATGTATTTCTGATTATTATGCAAACGTTTATACACCAGATCGTTTTCCCATATCCGAGACATTAGATGCATATTTTCACTCTCTCCCACCAAGACAACAGGTACAGGATCTTTCTTTTCTAGACAAGTCTATTTTTATTTCTTAAATAAAGTCAGCTCTTAATGCATTACCCAAAGATAAAGCACCTGGTCCAGATGGTTTTTCTGTTGAATTGTATTCCTGTTTTTCACACATTTTACTCCCACATTTACTCACTTTATATCAGTACTTCATTTCATAGGATGAAGCAATGGGTACATTTTTGGAGGCTATGATCTGTTTATTTCCTAAAAAAGATAAATATATGTCTTCATGTACCAACCGTAGACCCATTTCTCTCAAAAATGTTATCTATTTGACTTTCTCTTCTTATTTTGGATATGGTTGGCTTCAAACAAACAGGATTTGTTAAAGGAAGACACTTGACAGATAATTCCAGGGTGTTTTTAAACATCTTACATGCGGCCTCTGCCAACAATTCACCGAGGGCTGCTGTAAACTTGGATGCTGAAAACACCTTTGACTGTGTTAATTGGAAATTTATGATGATGGCTCCTAAATGGCATGGTTTTAGTCCAACTTTTCTCATATATATTGCTATACTGTATTCTTCTCTGATTACATCTGTTTTTATAAATTGCATTGTCTTCAAATTTTCCTCTTTTACGGGGTAATAGACAGGGATGTCCTCTATCTCTTTTACTTTTAATTTTATCTTTAGAACCTTTTTTGCATACTCTACGTAACTCCCCTGCATTTTGAGGCTTTAGACATAAAGACACTGAGATTCAATTTACAGCATACTCCGATGATGTGATACTTTATTTTTCTCAACTGGAATCATCAATACCAGCCTTTAATAACATTTTAGCCACCTACTCCTAGCTATCGGGATAAAAATTGAATTTTTTAAAATCTAAGGTACTTCCCCTAAATAAGTACTGTATGAAAGATATGTTTAACGCCACTGGCCTTAAATGGTCTCCACACTTTATCAAGAGTTTGGGCATTAAATATCCTAATTCCATAGCAAAAATAATTCAGATAAATGTAGATGCTGTCCAATATAAGCTTTTACAAATCACAGAGAAGTGGTCCCCTTTGTATTTATCTTGGTGGGGAAGGTTGGTCACTATAAAGATGATGTTTCTACCTGTCCCTTGGTATTACCTGTCCATGGTGCCTATTAAACTTCCTTAAAATTCTGTAAGTTGTTAGATAAATCACTTAGAGTATTTTTATGGAATGCGAAATAGCTGAGTGTTTTTTTAGCATCCCTTTGCAGACCTAAAGAACTGGGTGGTGCAAGCTTTCCAAATATTCAACAAGATCATGCTGCTTTTGCTTTAAAACAAATCTTACCCTCTATTAGAGACACTGATTCTTCACCTACTAGTATTTGGCGTAAATTAGAAGATTCAATTGTGTCACCTTTTCCTTTTTACTCTTTAGCACATTTTTCAAAGCCTCCTTGAGCTTTTTCTGCTCCGCCATACTGACATTTATAGAATCCTCTATATGGCATAATAAATCCATAAAAATTTCGAATCCAATTATTTTCTGGAAACAATGGGTGCTCAAAGGTATAATTCAAGTAAAAAAAATATTGTGTGATATGACTCCTCTGTCTTTTTTGGAAATCAAAACCAAATTTGATCTTTCTTCTGCTTATGCCAACAAATATGAGTCCCTCAAAAGGGTTCTTCTGCATACTAGTTCCATGTTGAGATCAATTGAAATCGCCTATTCCTTTCTGACCTCCTGGCCCAATTAAGCTTTCGTCATCCTTTAAAGCATCATATATATATATATATATATATATATATATATATTACCTACTGGCATTTTGTTTCTGAGCAGCCCCTGAAAATTTGGGGGGGGTTCGTCAAGAGGGGGCCGAGAAAAAAGGGGGTCCCAAAACGCGTTTTTCCCATGTTAATTTCCATAGGGCGGTTGGCCTCACTTTTAGCCCGAACGGCTGAATGGATTTGCACGAAACTTGGCAAAATTGTAGGGACTGGTAGCCCGATGTGCCTTTGCTAGGTCTCAATATATGTGCTCCAGTGGATTTTGAGAAATTAACGTTAAAAAAAAGATATATATCTGTAAGCGCGCTCTGGGCAGCGCTCCGGTTCGCGTACTTGACGCGTAACGGAACTTCGCGTAGCGAAGCTGATTGGCTCTCCGGTGTCTGTAAACATTCCAAACAGTCCGTAGCGGCCGCCATCTTGTCTCTCGGTAGGATCAAGAGACAAGAGGAGGCCAAAGCGAAGGGGCAAATGACCATAAGGGGGCATAGTAGATCCTCCCTGACCCCCTAGGTTTGATGTAGAGGCTTTAAAAGGGCCCGCAGGGCAAAAAAATAATATTTTTTTTTTTGTTTTTTTGCGTGGGGAGCGCCGGTCCGCGAAACGGGAAGCGTTCTGGGAAGCGTACTAAAAGGAAAAAAGAATGATAGACTTTTCTAATATTGTTATTCCACATGTTTTAATCCTATTTTGAACATTCACTCATATTCTCTAAGAAACTCTTCTTTGTTATTGTTCTACTCTCGTTTTTTTCTTTCACTTCCTTATCTATTTTGTTTTTCACAATTATATCCTCTTCCCTCTTTTCTTAGGTAAATAAATCTATTAAACAGTATCTCTGGTTTAGACCCTATAGCTGTCTTTGTTTTAACATTACTCTCTGTTTACTTCCCTTATACTTACTCTTCTTTTTTAAAAAAAAAATGTTTTGGGTTCGCTCCCGGTTCGCGTACCGGTGAGCGAACCAGGAAGCGAACCAAAAGAAATACAGCTTGCCAGAGTGCTAAACATTCTAGCAATTTTTTTTGAAAGGGGAGGTAGTTCTGAAAGGAACTTTTTTTTAATGTTTTTGTTGTTTTATATTTATTTTTTATTTTTCTGAACATTTTTTGTTTTTTTTGTATTTTTTGAACAGTTTTATGTTTTTTTTGTTTTTTTGGGAGGGGAAACAACAAAAAACAGGCATTGGAAAGGGCTCAACAGGAGCAAAAAAAAAATTTACTTTCTGGGGCGTTTAGAGCACTTGTGATTTTCATAAGCTCGGTTGATTAAGGTAATGCTCATATTGCCACATGAGAGTAATGCACCGCAATACAAACAGGTAAACTTCATATGGACAAAGTTGTCCTGAATGTTTGGCACGGTTTCCCGTGCCTCTGGTCCTGTCAAATATACCTGTGTTGATGTCGTGGCCACAGGAGTTGATGGGTTGTCCTGCAGGTCACGCATCTCTGCCCGGCTGTAGTTTAATGGATGCCACCTGCTCATGTGACGATGCATGGTGTAGTTGCCGAAGCTATACTTTTTTAAGGTGCCTCTAGATAAGGCCTCTTTACATATGAGGCACGTCACATATCTAGCATTAACTTTCTTCTGCCCTTCAGGGATTGAAAAAAACTGCCAAATAAAACTGGTTTTACGATGAGAAACCCGGGGCTCCTCTTGTAAAAACTGTGGTCCTTCTGTCTCCTCTTCCTCTTGTTCATCCTCTTCCTCCTCTGTGTTGCTGATGAACTGTGGAGGTGGTCCTCTCTTCCCATGAGGAGGTGGTGGGGTGGTGGTGGGGGTCCACCAGCTGAAGCTACCAATGAAGCCATTGCTCAAATATCAAAAAAGGTCTTCCTCTCACAAAGATGAAAGTCAGAGTGAGGAAAGAAGGAGGGGTTTTCATCATTTGGGAAAAACAATAGTTCTAAACCAATGAAAAGTGTTATTTTTAGGTCACCTGACCTAGCCTTACATCATTATGAAACCAAAAGTGAAATGAACCAATGAAAAGTTTTATTAACAAGTCACATGACCTGTTACGCTTATGTTACGCGCTGCGGAACGCGCCCCGGATCGCTTCCGAGGCGCTGCGCTTCGCGCCTCGGTTCGCGCTCGGAGCACTTCCGGGTGCGCTAACGCGGCGCGTCATAAGACGCATTACGCGGCAACGCGATACGTCGCGCTTTCGCGACGCGCCCCGGATTGCTTCTGGGGAGCTGCGCTTCGCGTCTCAGTTCGCGTACCGGAGCACTTCCGGGTGCGCTAACGCGGCGCGTCATAAGACGCATTACGCGACAACGTGATACGTCGCGCTTCCGCGACGCGTCACGATGTTGATTTCTAACGCGGCAGTTGCGCAAACGGAACGTTTACCGGTTCGCGGACCGGGTCGCGGCACCACATTGAGCTAACGGGAAGCTTCCCGGTTCGCGAACCGGGAGCGAACAAAAAAATAATAATAATAAAAAAAATTATTATTAAACATATAAAATATATTTTTTGATTTAAAGAAGAATACATTTTACAGCTATAGATATTAGCTTTTAAAAAACCAATGAAATTCACTGAAAAAACCATAGGTTATAGACCATATATAGTTAGGAATTAGCATTTACAAAACCTTGAAAATTCACTGAAAAAACCATAGGTTATAGACCATATATAGTTAGGAATTAGCATTTAAAAAACCTTATTTTACTCACACAAAACCATTGAAATTCCATATAGAGTTAGTTGTACTAACTATATATCGCGCACCCGCAATCCACTGCTGATCATGTCACATATTACATCATTCATGACATGGTCAGTGACATCACTGATGACATCACTGATGACATCTCAAATGACATCACTGATGACATCACTGATGACATCTCAAATGACATCACTGATGACATCACTGATGACAACATCCAGTGACTGTATGTTTCTGTAAAGTTAAAATATGTCTTACATATTGAAGAATGAGTGGATGTAGCAGTGTCTGGATGAAGGATTTAGTAGGTGCATGACTGACTGTATGAGTGAGTGAATAAATGTGTGTCACTGAGTGCATGGGTTAGTGACTAAACTGTCTTAATTTGTGCATCATTATGTCTGTTGTTCTGTAAACTGCTGCATGTGTTGATCAGTAGCTATATGAGTAACTATATGGGTTATTGATTGGTTGCCCAAGTATTTGTATGGGAGACTGAGTGTGTGTGTGGCTGGCTGGGAGATGTGTGACTCTGTGCAGATCAATGTGTTCTTGTATCAATGATTGTATAAGAGAGTAAGTATGTGTTAGTATATGTTTGAAAATGTAAGGTACTCTATGTTTAACTGTATAGATTAGAAAATGGAAGTGTGATTGATTCTTTACAGGACTGACTAGGTGTGTGAGTAACTCCATGGATGAGTGGCAGAGTGTGAGTGTCTGTATAGGTGTATGAGTGCATATATTGTAAAGATGAGTGATTGTATGTATGAATGATTGTATGGGTGAATGAGTGAATGTGTGTGTAGACATAGGAATCAGTGAGTGCGTATGTAGTAACTAGTATTGGTGTGTCAATGGTTTAAAAAATGATATTCTGTATTTAACACTGGGTGTAACAGAGGTTATATTAAAGTGTGAGGAGATGCATTGTATTGTCACATGAATGATATCATCAGTGATGTGACCATTGATGTCAAATGAAATGTCATCAGTGATGTCATCAGTGATGTCATTTGAGATGTCATCAGTGATGTCATTTGAGATGTTATCAGTGATGTCATTTGAGATGTCATCAGTGATGTCATCAGTGATGTCATTTGAGATGTCATCAGTGATGTCATCAGTGATGTCATTTGAGATGTCATCAGTGATGTCATCAGTGATGTCACTGACCATGTCATGAATGATGTAATATGTGACATGATCAGCAGTGGATTGCGGGTGCGCGATATATAGTTAGTACAACTAACTATATATGGAATTTCAATGGTTTTGTGTGAGTAAAATAAGGTTTTTTAAATGCTAATTCCTAACTATATATGGTCTATAACCTATGGTTTTTTCAGTGAATTTTCAAGGTTTTGTAAATGCTAATTCCTAACTATATATGGTCTATAACCTATGGTTTTTTCAGTGAATATATATATATATACGTATTTACATTACTCTACCCCCACCCGCTCCGAATCTAAAACTGAATTAATGTGGGAGTTTGATCTTCAAAACTAATTTTCTTTAAAGGTCTGGGGCTCAATCTGGTACAAGATACATCATACCTCATGTAATACCAGCACTACACAATCTCTTTATTTTTTTTATAATAGGCTCTATATTACCCCAATTTCTTTGTATAAATATAATTCATCTGATTTGAATTTGTGTTGGTCTTGTAATCTTGTAACACCATCCATGGAACATATCTACATATGTTTTTCACCGCCAATTACAGCCTTTTGGTTACAGGTATGCAGAAATATTTCTGATATTTGTTCCATTAATTACCCGTTTGATATTCATTGCATTTTTTTTGTGAGGTTCCTCACATTCCTGCCCTGCACTCTCCAAATCAGGTACATTTCTGGTCTTATCACTTGCCATTGCATTTCAAGACATTGCATCCAAATGGGGAGAGGAGTTGGGCTAACAGCTAGGGCGGTCGACCTTGAATCTAGGGAACCGGGTTTGAGTCTCAACAATGATGCTGAACATCCTGTGATTCTGGGCAAATCACTTAATCACCCTGTGCCTAGCAAAAATGAATGTGTCCTGATGTAACACAACTGGTGCTATGTAAAGCGCTCTGATATCCAATACCTTCGGGTCAAGTTCGTGCTATATAAAACTCTGTAAAAAGAATGCTGAAAATGTTAATGTTACTGGCTGGTGGAACCTTCCTTGTTCTTACCATAGACTTGATACAACATCGGCTACATCTACAGTTACAGATAATTAATAAAGACCTCTTTTGGTCTCTGCTGGTTGGATACGTAAGCAAGAATCATAAACCCTCCAAAGATTTTACGATGTTTTCCAACCCCTGTGACTGTTTTTCCTTTCCTGATCAACATTACATATAGTTATTTACCATTGCCTCTGTATAGGATATGCTGTTATATCACATGAAGTTGCTGTGGGAATATAAGATAATCTATACTACTATAATAAAGTAAGAACTTTCAGGCTTTGAGGCGGGTAAACTCTGCAACCACGGCGCCAATCTACACACCCGATACACCGTTGAAATCGTCAGGGTGTGTAGATGGCTATCGGCTATATAAATATAAAAAATAAACGTTATTTAAAAAATGTATAATAAAAAAAAGTATCCCCTACAACTGTAGCGCCGGCCGCGACGTGCGTGCTCACGTCAGGAGCACGGGGAGGAGCGGCGTCCTAGGAGCGGCGGACATGGCGCGGGGGAGGAGCGGTGATGTGAGGAGCTGCGGACAGGCCAGCGACGGTGCGAGCAGCAGAGAGGCGGACATGGCGTGGGGGAGGAGCCGCGGCGGACAGGCGGTGAGGAGCTGAGCGGCCAGGAGCGGTGAACTGAGGAGCGGCGGATGAGGTAAGGCTCCGGGGACAATGTCGGGGCAGGCGGGTGTCGGGCCAGGCGGGGGACGGGGAGTTAATGTTGGGGCAGGCGGGTCTCGGGCCGGGCGGGGGACGGGGAGTTAGAACACAGAGCGGCCAGGAGCGGTGAACTGAGGAGCGGCGGATGAGGTAAGGCTCCGGGGACAATGTCGGGGCAGGCGGGTGTCGGGCCAGGCGAGGGACGGGGAGTTAATGTCGGGGCAGGCGGATGGCGGGCCAGGCGGGGGACGGGGAGTTACAACACAACAGACTACAAGGCAGGCGGGGGTCGGGGCAGGCGCGGGACGGGGCGGGCGGGGGCACGGGCTGCTGGGCAATGTCGGGGGAGGCAGGGGTAGGGGAAGCCTGAATGCTCCCGGACAAGGTCGGGACGGGCTGCTAGTAGATAATATACGGTGTATTATGTACTACATATACAGACATTTACTATATTCGTTTTTATTTTTCCCTTTCTGCTTCCTCCTTTCCTTCTTTTTCTTTTTCTCTTGTCTTCTTATTACGTTTTTCTTCCTTGTTTTTCCTCTTTTATTTATTATAAAATATAAAACAGGCAATCTTATGAGTAGAATTTTGACTTTATCCACAAGTTTATTGTATAACTTATCTCCTTTTTATATTAAGTACTGGGTTTTGTAAGTACTTCTTCCTTTCAGTCTGTAATCAATTTATCTAATTATCTAGTTTGTTATTCTGAACAAAAAGATAATTCTGTACATTTGTATTATACTTCAATAAAGCTTGCATTAAACAAAAAAAAGCAACTCTTCTTCAGACTGAAATTAGATCATGTCCAGGCCTTGCAATTTCCCTTTTACTGTGAATCAAGAAATCTTGTTCTCATCTATTGTCAGCTGAAGCGTGGGCCATAACTATAGCTAAATCAGCCCAGGTAAACAGTACGACTATACAAGTTGCAGCGTGATAAGTGCTGTGGTTATTTTCAGACCTACCATGTGATGATTAATATATGGCATGTTCCAAGGCCATATATTTGGGTGCTCTGCTATCATGAATTAGGCAAAGTGGAATTCATTATTAATGCACTACCCTACCCTGAAATATAATGGAGTGTATTCCCTGGAAGTGTATGGGTAACAGCAGCATGCAGGAAGGTAAGTGCGTTAATCAGTTAAAAATGTACCTTGACTGTCCAGGCACTACACGGGTGACTTCTCAGGTTAACAAAAGCTGTAGATATTTACATTTCAACCATCAGATAAGCAGACTTTTCCATGACAATTTAGTAGTACAACGATGCAACTGCAGTGTTGCGAATGTTTGCTTATTTACATACTAACACTAATATAATGTATGCTTTTTCAAAATCATCAATTACCATCTATCAATTTTATTGTAATGTTTGGTTTATTCACACTCGTTAAAAGGAATATAAAATTCTAATCTCAGAGTGGTTACTTTATTATTTACCCTCTCTGGATACCCAGGTTTCAGAAGCAGTTTATGGTTGTGAGGAAATTGTATTATAGAAACTGATACTGTGTCATGGTTTTGTAGTGAGGAAATAATCTTGAATGCTTCTCCCCTTATTATAAGTTGGGCGGATCTTGGTGCAAAGATAACAGAAAGGGCAGAATCTAATTTATTGGCAGTGGCGGCTGGTGACATTTGAAAGTGGTGAGGCGTAAAATTAGTGGCAGAGCACACCACGGTCAGCGAGCGGAGCGAGTGAGCCCGAACAACCTAAGAGGGTTTGTGGCAATTTAGAAAAAGGAGTGGGCAAATGATGCATTTTCAAGCAAATTTGAGAAAACAAGCACTTTTCACAGTCAAAAACAAGATGAGAGTTAGCCTAAATTAATTAATAATTAGTCGAGACCAACGCTCACGTCCTTTTTGCATATGGTTATGTAGATGCTTAAAAACATACATCCCATCCTAGTCAGCCTAGCCTAGCTTGACTCACACAAAAAAAATATAATTATCTCTCTTGCAGACAGAATATCAGTTGTGTTTCTGTGGCACAGCTCTGCCGATGAGATAGCCGGACTGCATGCTTTTACATTTATGAATTTTTTAGATACATTGGACTGGCAGAAGAGCTAAATCTGTCTCTCGACTAAACCTACAAATACAAGGTCTATTAATAACAATGGCTTTATATGTATCACCCACCACTAAATCGTATACCTGGAGATTTTTGTCCAAACTTGCAATGATTCTTATTCTAAATGTAAATGTACAGGAATTTATATAGCGCAAATCACCAAGCGGTTTCTAAGCGCTTGCTTAGGGAACCCGTCCTGGTATTCCCCTGTGAGATAACCCCAGCAGGGTAAATGTAAATGTAAATGTAAATGTAGTTGAGCTTATATAGCGCACAGCTACCCGCAGTGGGTTTCCCGGCGCTTGCTTAGGGAACCCTTCCTGGTATTCCCCTGTGAGATAGCAGGGTATCCACAAGGTGAAAGTCAGGCATCCCACCGCGAGGGGCCGTTGTGGAGATTAAGCAAGCTATTGCCCAGAGTCGCAGAGTGTGAACCCGTGAATCGAGTAGGCACCGGAGCGAGAATTGTCGAGTCCATGGACATTTTAGGGCTCAAGACCCCGCCGAGCCGGGAATTGAACCCTGGTCTCGGGCTGACCTCTGCTTCCAGGTCTGCCTCCTCTAACCAATGAGCCACACTTCTCCACATTTTACTGGCATTGCAAGGATGAAAGACTGAACTGTCCCTGATATCCCCTGACAACATATTAACTGCATGTCAACAGGCAGTGGTTTCAACCAAATCACATATGTAGCAAATTGTCCTACTTGTGAATAAACAGAAGCCAGAACCAAAGTGAGGTTGATTTTGTCATTTAACGTAATAAAGTAAGAACAACACACAGTTAAATTAAAGTATATTATTGCTTCCGAACTGCAACAGCCATTTGATATATGTCTGAGCAACAACAACATCAAACTAAGAAAAGTAGCATTTACCATCCACATAGCCGATATTATACTAGGAGTATGTCGCTTTTGTATCATATATAAAGGTAGCACCTTCTCCCTCTGATTAAATAACAGAGCTCTCTACTTATGATAATACCAATTGTTATTTGATTCCAAAGATTATGGAACAAAGTCGAAGGCTTTTTATTAGATGAATAGGTTAGGTCGAAATCTCCATAGGTGTCACCAGAAACTGCCTGATAATTAAGCTCCCAGTGCTGACAATGGGAAGGCATGGACTTTTTTCTTGCCTGACCAGCAGTTGGCCTGTGTGAGCAGAGAAAAACTCAGGAATAGTGAGAAATGATTTTGAAGTGCGAACTACCATCTTCTAGTTTATGTAAAATGCTGCATGGGGTAAGACACGCTTTAGGTTAGTTTAAATGAAAACAGTAAGGAGTGGAGGGATAATATGGCCCAACTACATCAGGAGGTGCCTCACTGTTCCTGAAATCTTCAGCTGTCTTCATAGGCCTCTACACAGGTGGCGATAGCTGATAAGAAGCCCGAAAAGGGTGGAAGATAGATAAACAACATACTGCGCCCTTTCAGGAAACTTGGGTTTGCACTTATTCCTGATTTTTTATTGCAGGACTTTGAGAACTTTTTTTTAAAGCTGTGGACACCTGCGTCCTGCTTTTTCCTATGTTCAGTGGAGAATAAACCAGCTGAGGGCCGTAAATTATATTGGTCCTCAGAACTTCTTTTGACTAATCCTTTTTAGTAAATTGAGGAGTGGAAGCTGCATACTCTTACTGTTATGGAACTCCACACAAGAAGTTGCATGTCTCAGTGGCTGGCTAGTGCGGGCAAGGAAATTGGTCTGCCATGCAAGATAAGTGGGCTGCTTCTGCGGAAGTCCTCTAGTCAGGATGTTTGTAGGGCTGGGCAGGAATGCGTACCTACAGCCATAACAACTGACCTGGTTTTAGGGAGAGGGACATGGAGGGGGAAGCAGTGCTAACAGATGCTATGAGGATGCCTCAATGTAAATCGTGTTCAAAAGGAATTCCCTAGCTCTGGGTATGTAAACCGTCGCCTAAATCCTTGAACGAGGCCCAAAATAGTTCAATTTTATTATGCCACTAATGTGTTTTCTCTTCCTAGCAGCAGTGGATCCCTTGGACTATAGGCAGCTGCTGCAGATTAGAAATCTTAAATGCAATGGCACTTTATTTTAAAATTTGGCCCTTATTGTGTTGCACCTCTAGGGGAAATGTTGCAGCTTCTGAAACTGTCTGCTTTATTAAAGCTAGCGGGCCCATGTGAGGCCTCACACCCTGCAAGGAACAGAAGAAACGTCTCCACCCTCTGAAAGATGCTTCCAATTTAATGTTGGTCAATAGACCTTGATAGTGGCTTGAGAAGAAAATGGGTTAGTGTTAGGACACGCAGCCGCTGACGTTCCCGCAAACGAGCAAAGCGAGTCCGGGACTACAAATCCCAAAAAACCCTCACCTTGAACTACAAAACCCAGGAGGGCACCGCGCGGGACGGAAGCAGGCGCCGCCATAAAACAAACACCGGTGGCAGGACGCGGCGTCGGATATTCCGTGTTCAAGTTGCCGAACACTAACACCGGACGGAAGGAGAGACCAGACGTGGAGACAAGCTTTTCCGATGGAGAGCGTCGGTCTCGGGTAAGCCGTTTGGTTACCGCTGCTGTCAGAGGCGCTGCAGTCCCCGCTCGAAGGCAACGAGCGCGAGGGACACGAACCTGCGGGTGCGAACACTCAGTCCCCGCTCAAGGGCTCTCGAGCGATAGGAGCTTACCGCAGTTGTTGCCACAGGCCCCGCTCGAGGATTATCGAGCGTGTGCAACGCCAACGGGAGCCTGTAATTGTGCCTCAGTCCCCGCTCGAGGGTTATCGAGCAGGAGAGACGCTTAGGCTGCTGTCCTTTGCCCTAGTCCCCGCTCGAGGGTTATCGAGCGTGGACAACGCCAACGGGAGCCTGTACTTTTGCCTCCGTCCCCGCTCGAGGGTTATCGAGCAGGAGAGACGCCCAGGCTGCCTGTCCCTTGCCCTAGTCCCCGCTCGAGGGTTATCGAGCGCGAGAGACGCTTACATCGTTTATACTTTGCCCCTGTCCCCACTCGAGGGTATCGAGTGTGAGAAACGCTGAAAGCCGCAACTCCAAAGAACCTTGCCACACGTGCTAGCCCTCCGTTGGAGAGTGTAGGGACCGACACTCATGCGGTGGACGACTTGAGGATTTCCATCACCCTCAGCTTAAGATCGAGTGGCATCGTCGGCCACTGCTTAGCACGGTGTCCTCTGTTGGTGAATGCCGGGACCGGCATTCGCACAGAGGACGGTTGGAAACAGGGTGAACGGGTCACCGTGATTGCTTGCGTGCTGTTAAACCTTTATTTTGCTGTACGGTGCAGAATAAAAGCTGATTAAACCAACCTACAGGTCTGTTCTCTGTTGAGAGTAAGCACGTGGGTGAAGTGTTCTTAGCTGCCCCAATCCTGAGGAAGCAAGGAGATTACATAATATCCGACCTGACATTTCCTAATCATCCTCCCGTTGGGTGCGGTTGTCATGGCCTCCATGGAAGATGTGCTGGCCGCTTTACTGGACGTGCAGAACGAACTAGCTACACCGCTGATAGAGAGCTACTCGCGCTCAAACAAGGCACTTCAGGGCTAGTCCAGTACTTGAATGCATTTAGGCGCCTTGTGGCAGAAACCAAGGGGCCACCCGCTAAACAAACAGCGCTCTTCCACCAGGGATTGAGCGAAGACCTTAAGGACGTGATTGCTCAGATCGATCCACAACCAGTACAGTGCGAGGACTTGATTAGTTTGGCACTTCATCTGGACCATAGACTGAGCGAACGTCGTGGGGGAGGTCATAAGAAGGACAAGGCACCTCTCGCGTCGGGCCAACCGGTTCCCACTGAAGCAACACCGGCGCATCGTACGGAGTCCATGGATATAGGAGCCGTCAGAGCAAGCCTTAACGCAACCGAGAAGGAGTCTCGCAGGAAGCAAGGACTATGTTTGTACTGCGGGAAGAAAGGACATTACGTCCGTGAGTGCCCCGTGAAACCAAGAACAGGACGATCTCGCCCCAACCGTTTGTCGGCTGTGACAGAAGACAAGGGGGTGGAAAACTAAGGGACTCTCGGAACAAGGAAGGGGATTCCCGGAGTCATGGTTACATCCCTTCAGCACAGACTTTTGCCACAACCAGTCCCCGACACATGTTTATACCCCTGCAACTGAAAGTACGAAACGAGTGGGTTTCGGTATCTGCGATGATCGACTCAGGAGCCACGGGGGTGTTCATGGATGAGGAAGAAGCGCACCGTCTAGGGGTGGTGCTCCTACGGTATGAGGTCCCGGAAGAAGTCTTTGCGGTTGATGGGCGGAGGTTGAAATCTGGACCCATCAGTCAACATACCGGGGACCTCGTGGTGGTATACGAACATCAACACAAAGAGGTCTTGGACTTTAACGTCATCTGTGCGCCGCAGTATGGTGTCATTCTTGGATTACCGTGGCTCAAGAAACACAACCCCTCCATTGACTGGGAGTCCCTAGAACTGCGTATGGACTCCCCGTATTGTGCCCGCTCTTGTGGGTGGTCTTCAGACCCTCCGTCTTTGAAGCTGAGTCCAGGACACGGGGTGGCCACCGCAGCAGAAAAAGAAGTGCTCCTCCCCAAGGCATACCAGTAATACAGAGACGTGTTTGATGACAAACAGGCGGAAACACTCCCTCCGCATAGGATCTACGACTGTCAGATAGATCTGGTCCCTGGCGCTAGCATACCCGGTGGGAGGCTGTATGCCCTGTCGGAGCCCGAAAACACCCACCTACGTTCTTACCTGGATACCATGTTGAACCTGGGGTTCATTAGGCCTTCCAAATCACAGGCGGCCTCGCCTCTGTTCTTTATACCGAAAGCAAACGGAGAGCTCCGCGCTTGTGTGGACTTCAGGGCGCTCAACGCCATCACGATAAAGAACAGATACCCGCTACCACTGATCAACGTGCTCCTGGAGCAGGTCAAGAAGGCACGCATATACACCAAACTCGATCTAAAGTGAGCGTACCACCTTGTCCGCATGCGGTGCGGAGACGAGTGGAAAACCGCCTTCAAGACGTGGTTCGGACTGTTCGAGTACAGAGTGATGCCGTTCGGGCTCTGTAACGCCCCCGCGGCGTTTCAGTTCTTCCTGAACGACGTTCTGCGAGACATCCTGGACGTCTATGTCGTCGTTTACATAGATGACATTCTGGTCTACTCGGACAGCTTGGAGGACCACGAGAGGCATGTGTCTACGGTGCTGAGGATCCTACGGGAAAACTCACTATACTGCAAACTCAGCAAGTGCGACTTCCACGTAACAACGGTGGAATTCCTGGGGGTTATGCTGAGCCCAGAAGGACAAACGATGGCGGAAAGGAAAGTCAAGGCTGTGGTGGACTGGCCGGCACCGAAAAGCATTAAGGAGGTGCAGAGCTTTCTCGGATTTGCAAACTTTTATAGGAGGTTCATTCAGGGATTTCTGGACTGGTAGCCCCCATCACGCATCTCCTGAGGAAGGCGGCTGCCTTTTTGTGGTCAACCGAGGCTGAGGGAGAGTTCCAAGCTTTGAAGCTAGCCTTTGTGTCAGCTCCTGTTCTTGCTCATCCAGACCCAGAACAGCAGTACATAGTGGAGGCGGATGCCTCAGACCGGGCGGTGGGGGCCATCCTTTCGCGGAGGAACGCTGCGTCAGGGTTGCTACACCCTGTGGCATTCATGTCAAGGAAACTGAACGTAGCCGAAATAAACTACCACGTCACCGAAAAGGAACTGTTAGCCATCAAGGACGCGTTCCCCGAATGGAGACATCTGCTGATGGGGGCCAGGCAAGTGGTATTGGTGTATACCGACCACAGGAACCTCCATGATGACAGCTGCCAGGCAACTGTCTCCGCGTCAACTCCGATGGATGCTGTTCTTCTCCGGCTTCCATTTTACCATCACCTACAGGCCTGGCATGGAAAACAGGAAAGCGGATGCTCTTTCAAGACAGACGAGGGACATCCCTTACCAACCGTCAAATCCATCATAAATCCCGGGGCGGTGGTAGGAGCGATACAGCCAGGGGCTTTCTTTCGTGGGGTCCAGAAAGGCATCGGCACTTTCGAGTGGATATCATGGCTTCGTCGACACAAGGAATGGCAGGTCAAGGATGGTATACCGATGAAAGGCCGCTGTGTCCTGGTACCGACAGCACGACTGAGGAAACAAGCCTACCAATGGTGCCACGAATCACCCTGTGCGGGGCACTTTGGTCTGCAGAAATCTGTAGACTGCGTCGTGCAACAGTTCTGGTGGCCGTCAGTGAGGGCTGACATCCGGAGGTGGATAGCCTCATGTACGGTGTGCTCCTCCATGAAATCGGATCATGGCCGCCCCCAGGGTCTCTTACAGCCGCTTCCTACCCCCACCAGGCCGTGGGACAGCATATCCCTGGATTTCATCGTGGGACTGCCCAAGGATCAAGGGTGTATCACCATACTCGTGGTCATCGACTACCTCACCAAGATGGGTCAGTTCATCGCCTGTAAAGGTGTACCAACGGCAGGACAATTGGCCATCACGCTTCTGAAAGAAGTGGTGCGGGTTCATGGACTGCCCAGAGTGATTGTGTCGGATCGAGGGTCGCAGTTCACTGCGCGGTTTTGGAAAACCTGGTGTTCCTCTTTACATGTTACGTTCGCTATGTCCACCAGCTATCACCCCCAAACGGAAGGCCAAACCGAGCGCCTCAACCAGACGCTGAAGCAATACCTCCGCTGTTTCATCGATCAGGGCACAGAGGAATGGGTTGATAAGCTGTGGCTTGCAGAAATAGCCTATAACAACGCCACGCATAGTTCAACAAAGGTGTCACCGTTCTACAACAACTACGGACACCATCCCAGGTTCCTTCCTCTGGTGCATCCAGCCACTACGGTGGGCATCCCGGAAACCATCAGACGGGTTGCCCACATCAAGGAAACGATCGGGTGCGCCAGGAGGTGTCTGGAGGATGCTAAGAGGGCCTACAAGGCCTCTGCGGACCAACGGCGGAGACCAAGCCCTCTGTATAAGGTGGGGGATTACGTCTGGGTGTCCTCGAAGAACCTGAGGTTTTGGAAACATAGCGTTTTCCGCCCGCGCTTCATCGGCCCATATCGCATCAAGGAATGCCTTAGCCCAGTGAGCATGCGGCTGGACCTGCCGGGCTGCCTGAGGATCCACCCGGTATTCCACGTATCCCTCCTCAAGCCCTCCTACGCGTCCGGAGATTCCAGTCCTTCGCCGGTGTCGGTGGACGCTGACCGCAACTATGAGGTCGAGGGCATCGTGGATTCCAAGTGGAGCAGAGGCCGGCTCTGGTACCTTTTTGCGTGGAAGGGCTATGGGCCGGAGGAACAGTCATGGGAGCCTGTCTCAGGGATCTGTGCTCCTCGCTTGGTCTCCGCCTTTCACAGGAAGCATCCGGACAAGCCCGGTTCTGCGATGGGTCCCGGATGGAAGGGGGATATACTGTTAGGACACGCAGCAGCTGACGTTCCCGCATACGAGCGAAGCGAGTCCGGGACTACAAATCCCCAAAACCCCTCGCCTTGAACTACAAAACCCAGGAGGGCACCGCGCGGGACGGAAGCAGGCGCCGCCATAAAACAAACACCGGTGGCAGGACGCGGCGTCGGATATTCCGTGTTCAAGTTGCCGAACACTAACACCGGACGGAAGGAGAGACCAGACGCGGAGACAAGCTTTGCCGACAGAGAGCGTCGGTCTCGGGTAAGCCGTTTGGTTACCGCTGCTGTCAGAGGCGCTGCAGTCCCTGCTCGAAGGCAACGAGCGCGAGGGACACGAACCTGCGGGTGCGAACACTCAGTCCCCGCTCGAGGGCTCTCGAGCGATAGGAGCTTACCGCAGTTGTTGCCACAGTCCCCGCTCGAGGGTTATTGAGCATGTGCAACGCCAACGGGAGCCTGTAATTGTGCCTCAGTCCCCGCTCGAGGGTTATCGAGCAGGAGAGACGCTCAGGCTGCCTGTCCTTTGCCCTAGTCCTCGCTCGAGGGTTATCGAGCGCGAGAGACGCTTACATTGTTTATACTTTGCCCCTGTCCCCACTCGAGGGTATCGAGTGTGAGAAACGCTGAAAGCCGCAACTCCAAAGAACCTTGCCACACGTGCTAACCCTCCGTTGGAGAGTGTCGGGACCGACACTCATGCGGTGGACGACTTGAGGATTTCCATCACCCTCAGATTAAGATCGAGTGGCATTGTCGGCCACTGCTTAGCACGGTGTCCTCTGTTGGTGAATGCCGGGACCGGCATTCATGCAGAGGACGGTTGGAAACAGGGTGAACGGGTCACCGTGATTGCTTGCGTGCTGTTAAACCTTTATTTTGCTGTACGGTGCAAAATAAAAGCTGATTAAACCAACCTACAGGTCTGTTCTCTGTTGAGAGCAAGCGCGTGGGCGAAGTGTTCTTAGCTGCCCCAATCCTGAGGAAGCAAGGGGATTACAGTTAGCAACCAATTTGAAACTTAAGGTACAGTGTGACCATTAGGACCACGCAATAAAAGTGTGACTCAGTAACCTGAACTTAAAAGGTTTATTACAAACGTTAAGCCAGACTAATGTAAATCAATCTCAAGAGCATAGTATAAAAGTACAATATTATCAAGGGAAGACCAAAGCGATGTCCACTATTGGTCCTCAAAAGCAGAGAGCACATATGGATCTCTCCTTAAGATATGCAAAAAAATAGGAAAAAATGATTTGATGACCAGACCAAGGGTCTTGATGTTTCTCCTCATACATGAAAAAGATATGCAACATCTACTAAACTCCACACAAAACAAAGGATAGGGAAACCCCTATTAAATAAAGGAAGCAAGAAATGTGTCAGCATCTAAACCTCTCTAGAAGTTCTATAGGTAAGGAGTTATGTATAGAATGAAGCCACACAATCAGAGATAACAAGAGAGGTTTGTACTTCTCCAAGTCTAAATGGAATCTGACTAACCCCAAGGTAGGTTCACTAATTAAAATGTACAAAGAACATTTGAGACATATGACCGCATATACATCACAGTACTTTTCCAGTTCACAAGGAAGAACTAGGTACCTTGAAAACTATTCCCATATTCCTGTCTCTGCTTCCACAGCATCCTTGGATTCTTACCTTCGTCTAAATGTACCAACTGGTAACACTCCCTTTGTTCTTCATTAAGGATATTTGATCTTGCCAGTTCTTCCTCGCCTCACTATCTCTGAAAAACAATGTGGTTTTCGCTAATTAATGAATGCTGTTGGTCTGCAAATGCAGAGGAGAAAACATGTAAAAAACAACTTTCAGGTTAGTATTAAATGTCTCAACCGTCAGCCCACAATCATTCTAACAGTTTTTTTAAATGTATATTAATTCAACATCCTACATATAATTCAATAAATGAAATCTTTAAAAAATGTATCAATCATATTATGTTGTGCTCTTGTATGCAGCACATTCACATGTTTGGTTAATAGAAACAGCAACTGATCACCATTTATAAAGAAAGCATTGAACACACATTCCCACTAAATGCATTTTAGTGCAACACCATACAATCTAAACCTACAAAAGATTATGGTCACAATTCAGATGTCTCTAAAAAGGAACTGCTTTTATATGCACACACATATATGTCACAACACACAACACATGCACATTCTTTATCCCTTGGTTTACCATATCTGATTAATATTATTGCATCACAAGAGTACATAAGGCCAAATGTGAATATGAATGAGGCCTAACCAAAAGTAAACAGGATGGAGGCACAATTATACTATTCCTTTATCAAAGGTCATAAAGAAACATTGGAAGGTTCTACACTAAGGGAACATCTCTCTAGATGTCCCTTTAATTGCATACAAAAGGGTTGTTTCAAAAGCTTTATTCGGTTTGTCAATAACAACCATATAAGCATCTTATTAAAATACTGAACTATTATTAGCAGCCCACTAAAACTCTCAGATATTTGCTAAACAGCATGGGTAATTTTATATATGACATAGGCAATGTATAATTCATGCAAAATCGCAAAAAAGTGCCAAATGCTTTTAATTTTACATTATGTACAAATTTCGCAATAAAATACCACATGCAATCAGTTTAAATTTCGTGCAAATTATGCAAAAAAGTGCCAAGTGCTATCAATTTTAGATTATGTGCAAATTTTGCAATAAAATTTCATATGCAATCAGTTTACATTTCGTGCAAAATTTGGCAAAAAATGCAATATGCCACTGATGCTAAATTAAATATGCAGCTAGTACATGGCAACACAGGTTGATCACATACATTATTGAATATAAGTCACATGTACAGAACCTGTGTTCCGGAATTGCATAAAGTGCTTACGTGCTACCTTAGTTGTTTAAAACGCGACATACAAATATGCATACTCAAAAATTGATAGATTTCCTAGCAGCTATACATTTTAAAATATCGGATGCCTCATAAAAGCATATGTCTGGACCTTCCAGAGAAAACATTAACTTCATAGCATTTTTAGTGGATCGTACATTATATTTTAAAAAGATAGGTTTCAGATAAAACTTCCTTAAAAAAGAATAACATTTGCAAAACATTAAAAAGTGACAGCAACTTTGATTGGATATGTTATCACATGGGCAAACTGAATTGGAACTTTTTTTTATGGTCGGGAAAGCCACAAGATGGTGAACGATCCCCAACCTTAGGCGTGTCAATACAAAACGGTGGGAGATTCTAGTCACTTCGATCAAATATGCCTGAAAGCCAATTCTAAGGTTTAATTGCTGATAAAATACAATGGTGGGTTGTTCCCCATTTGTTCTCCCACGGGCCTCCCTTTTATGTGCTAGGAAGGTTGTTTTTAACTCATTCTTTGCATTTCAGGCACCGTACTCGGGCTCCACCTGAATGGTGCAATTAAACAAAAGACTATACCAATGGTGGATAAAACTTAGCCAGGAAATGCGAAAACAGTGATCCAGCTTCAAACAATCTTTAATAATTTATTGCGTAAATAATGTTTCTTCTTTGGACCAAATAGATCGCCACAATAGCAGGGGGAGTAGGGCAGCTGGTCCGAAATATATTTGATTCCCACTTCCTGGTGTACTAGTTCCGTAGAAGCCGATGTTGGCACACTCAGCCAGCATTTAAGGAAGATATTTTAATCTTGCTGAAGTGACTTTTCGTGGCAGTGACCCCAGACTCCTGCCCCATAAAGTGCGGAAGACACACACCTAGCATTATAGATGGCCACCATATCTTTTACTCGGCGGTCCCCCAATTTTGCAGAAAATCTAAAGATACTATCAGTATTACTACCCATTTTATAACGCACATTTTCATGTTCGCATGTCCATTTCCGGTTACCTGCAAATGTTAAACCCAGGTAACAGAAGGATTTGACCGATTGCATTTTAGTATTCTCTAGATAAAAAGTTCTGGCTGGTTTGACGTTTTTCCCACATGTCATAACAAATGTCTTGGATTTGTTAATTAGAAGTTTTCTCCCATTAATAAACAGTGTAAAATTATTGATGAGCCGCTGGAGCGCAATCGGAGTACGTGACAATAAAACGGCATCACCTGCATACAATAAAATAGGTACAGCATTTCCGTCTATCAATGGAGCATCCGTAGGTATCTGTCTAAAAAAAGGAGTGCATTCACCCGCGGGCCCATAACCTCTCATAAACTCTTGCTAAAAAATATACAATCTCCTTTGGGGCGCCAGAGTCAAGTAATGTAGACCACAGAGTTGAGTGGTCCACAAGATCAAAAGCACTACTCAAGTAGGCGAAACATAAAAACATATTGCCCCCTTTAGCTAATGTATATTTACTAATGAGAAGATCAAGATTCACACACTGTTCCAGGGTTCCTAAACCCTTTCTGAACCCATATTGAGCTTGTGAAAGAATGTTATTGTCTGAAGCCCAAGTTTCAAGCCTTTTTAGCAAAATCCTGCTCATAACCTTGATAGACAAATTCAACAATGATATTGGACGATTTTGAGCCTAAAAAGTGGGATAATTAGTGACTGGCCCCAAGACAACGGAAATTGACCCACTACAGCAGCATTAAAAATCCTAGCTAGAATCGGGGCCCATAAATTCATTTCATTTTTGTACAGGTCAATCGGCACCCAGTCGGGGCCTGGTGCTTTGCTCCCCTTGCTGTTGACCAGCCCTTCGAACACCTCTTCAACATTTATTATCAAAGGTAGTGTGGACCACATAGAATCATTAATTAGCGACAAATCTAAGACAAACCTATCTGAATTAAAAATATTTGTAAAATGTTCGATCCAAGCGTTGCAATTTACATGCAAATTTAATTCTGGTACACAGTCATCCTTTAATAAAGGGCAATTTATTGTCTCCCAAAACAATCTGCTAATATTAGTGGCTGCTGCTAGGCTAAGTTGGTCCCATGCCTCAGCTTGAAGTTTTCTTTTTCGAGCCTTAATAGATAACTTATAATTGAGATGTAAATCTTGGATATGTGCTGTATTTTGGGGTTTAGCACCAAGGGCCTGTTTCAAACTGTGTAGAGCTTGAGTACAGTTATGGTCGACCCATCCAGCATGCTCCTGTTTTTTTTGCTCCATGGCTCTTGGTTAGTAAACCTTCTATTATATTATTTATCTTTAAAAAACTAGAGATCAATAAATTTGAATTAGCCTTGTTACCGAGACAATAATTTATTTTCCTTCTGCATTTTGTTACCACATCCCTTTGTATCTTTTGTGGGTCAACACCAGGCCATTTTATCCTCATGCCGTTTGGTCTTATGGGGGCAATGTTGGAAATACGATCATCATTGTTAGGTGATTTATTCCCCCAGCATAGCAGTGATGAAGAAATACTGTTGTGGTCTCTTACGGTCTGTTCTGTAATCCATAAGTTTGAATAATCATTGTTACATGAGAACAGTATATGATCGATGTTGCTGGTGGCATTCCTACCAGTAAAGGTTGGGCATTTAATATTTCCCCTGGTCACAGTACAGCTTAATAATTCAAGATCGAATTTTGCTATTAGTGTATTTAAGGCTGTACCATATTCGCAATGGGGGAAATGAATAAAGTCGTCATTATCATCGAGGTTATGGCCCTTCCTGAATCTGCATATCTTAGTTTGAGCCAGCAGACATGCCTGAATGTTAAAGTCACCGACCCAAAGGGTAATGGCTACCTTACTAGTCGATGCCATCACCCTTCCAATTTATTTTTCCAATGTGTAAACTACAGACCCACGTCTGTTATCAAACATGTTATTATAGTAGTTGACTAAAACCAAGTCTTTGCCCTTATAAAAGTGGAGTCTCATCACCTGGCTATACATATCTACTGCTGTACAACTTTTGATTTTACATGTGTTCAGTTTATTAGAGACAAGAATCAGGAGGCCACCCTTTGCTCTACCTGCCACAGAGTCATCAGCATTTAGCCAATGCGAGGTGTAGCCCTCTACAAAGATCGGTTCTCTACACCAGGTTTCCTGCAAGCGAATTATATCATAATGTGAGGTAATAAAATCCCTCCAGAACGGCGTGTCTTGTTTCTTTGTAAGGCCTGCGATATTCCACGTTACAAGAGTGTAGCCTTCGTTTAAATTACTGTTTACAAACTTGCATAAGGGGGTACTTGGGGTCTCCATAGAGGATATATCAGTTGTTTCCCCAGTTGTTATTATCGAAATTTCTGTTGGCCCCCCTGGTGGTATGTCTTTTATTTCCTTTATAGTAGTTATGGCTAATTCTGCATAGGGTTTCCTACAATCTTGTGGCATTAAAGAAAAGGATGGCTTAACCTGTGATTGGTGGGGAGGGTAGTCTACAGCTAATACATCAGCATCCTTGTACAAAGTCCCTTTTGGGTTATGTTTCCAAGACGTTACATGGATTATCTTAAATCAATCGTTATCCTCTAAGGAACTTAGTGCTTGAAATCTATTGTATGTTGGAACAGTGATGCAGGGTGGTGGTATTAGTGATGGTAGCATTTTATTACAATTAGGGTTGTGGTTGTGTCTGTCATAATTATTGGTTGTCATCAAATGTCTATAAAAATATTCTAAAGGCAGGAGGGTCGTATTATACTCCCAATGTGACGGAGAAGGGGCGCTCGCAAGGGTATTCCGTGCCCACCCATGGGTTCTGAAATTAATAATTATGCAGTCTCCCTCAAAACTTTTCTTGAGGGGACCAATCCATCCCACCCTTTGGGTTAGCAAAACCTGGTTTACCCCAGCCATTGGAATGCCACAATTGTTAGTTAGCCAATGTATAGTTTTATTCTTGAGCAATTCGTGGTTTTCAATCTGGTCTTTCCGTAATTTAGGCACATTAACAAGGACCGCAACATAAGCACCACATTCAGGTGGTAAATTGATAGATGTAGTTGTCTTGTTTGTAGTGGAAAACATTGGGTCTAGATAGCCTAGTTTAGTAACATCTTTTGCTGGATGTTTACTAACCCCTTGGGTTAATTTCTCCCTTTGGTTCAAGCCAGGGTTGAGATCAGTAGTTGGCATTACTCTGGTTAACATAGAGTATTCCTTTGGTTTTTCACTGGGGCCTAGATTTTCTGTAGATGGTCTCTCCGTATGGTGATTATTAGTTTTAGGCACACATAAAGTACTATTACTATTAGTGTCCAATGTGATAACCTTGCTATTTACAGCACTATTTACATCTGCCCTTGATCTGCCTTGCTGTGTCCTTGCATTCATTTTTTCAAGGGTTCCACTCAGCTTGTGGACTTCCTTGGCTAAGTTATCTAGCCTATCATGAAATGGCCTAAGCAGCTCAATTAGCTTATCAAAAATTGCTTCTAATGTTAATGTACCATGGTCAACATCTAAACCTTGTTTATTACTTGTAGTTGCTGAACCCCCCGTGTGGTTCTTTTGTCTTTTTTAGCCTTTGTATTTCCCTGACCTGTTGTTTTCTTTTTATAATCCTTTGATTGTGTTGGGGGGAGGGGGAAGAGTGAGGAGAGTTGGCCAGTATAGATAGAGTGGGTGTGTTGGAAATATGAGAGTGGACGTCATTGTTGTTGGTCACACTAACACCTAGCATAGAAATACTCTGTCAGTCTTCACTGGCCAAAATGCACTCTTTGCTAACCTGGTCTCCGCACACAAAGCTAGACCCCCTGGATAGACGCCTCTGTGATCAATTTCCTCAGATAAGGCACTAACTGCTTTTACTAGGTAAGAATCTGTAGTTGTGCATGTTTTTTCCATCAAGGGTTTTCTGGCTCGTCTTCTGGCCATGTTGTAATTATTTATGAGGGATGGGCAATACTCGATTCTCAATATAGTTACTTAACTTATAGCCCGAGGTGATACAGTCCTAAATCAACGGTAATGCAATTTGTCAACCTTTCCCCAGCATTGCAATTACGGTACCTTTTTAAATGCCCAGTCCAGGTTCATTACAGGGGTTAGAGGGGTGGCCCAGCCCGGCCTCCTCTGGCCTCAGATGGCCTAAGACTGTCCCGTCCTCGTCCCGGGCTTTGCCCGGGCACCGCCTGCGCGCGTCCCGCGCTGCGGGGGCGCCTCAATGCTTATGAGGGCCTTTGGCGCCCTCAGATGGTGACCTTCTCCTGCACCGGTAGGGGCTTCTGGGATATGTAGTTTGCCGTTCCCCTCACTGCGCTGAACTACAATGCGGGCAGGAAAGCTCCAAGGCTGTTCCCCTCACGGCGGAAAGGAGCAGGGATAAAGAACAACAAGCCGTTCCCCTCACGGCCGCTGGTAAAACAATGTTGCATCCCGCGCTGCGGGTGAGCCTCAGTGCTTATGAGGGCCTTTGGTGCCCTCAGATGATGACCTTCTCCTGCGCCGGTAGGGGCCTCTGGGATATGTAGTTTGCCGTTCCCCTCACAGCGCTGAACTACAATGCGGGCAGAAAAGCTCCAAGTCCATTCCTCTCACGATGGAAAGGCGCAGGGATAAAGAACAACAAGCCGTTCCCCTCACGGCCGCCGGTAAAACAATGGTGCGTCCCAAAGCTCATAACATAAAAGATCATATTGTCCATTTGACAGGAATGTGGAATGGCAATAAAGACACACTCTTGAACGTCTTGAGACTTCCCCACGTAGTGGGGCACAACTAATAGACTACTTACGTGGCTTGTATATTAACCTTCAAAACAAATACCTTTTTTCATAAGAAAAGAAAATATGGCCTTATAGCTTTCTTAAACTGTAATACTACCACTGCAGTTTATTGTTTATGGGTACACATAATATGATTTATATAGGACAGCCTCTGAAACAAGGGAAAGCAAGAATTGAACAACATGTGAGCTAGGTATGAAGTAAAATGACTAAAGCGTCGCTTATCACACACTTCCTGGAAAATTACATGTAGGATATTATAGGATGGCAAGTTACTGACATAGTGAAAAAATCACAAAGAGGAGGGAATCTAGGAAAAATGGAAGAAGCATGAGGTTTCATTGCTATTAGTATTTGAGACCAACCTATTTTTTTGGACTGTGAGGTGTACCTCATAAGAAGTGTCCCTAAGAGACTATAAGTTAACCAACACCATCTCTCCAATTCTCAGTACACAATACCAACCTGAGGCATTAAACAGGAATTTGTACAAATGGAACTTCTGCCCCATTCACCACTATCAGTGGCAGTGTGAGAGATAGTCCCACGAGAAATAGTATTGTTATTTATTAATATAGAAATCATGTGGCTAGTTTCAATGACGTCGTACTCACTGGATTGGTATTATGAATATGTTAAGAAGTATGTTCCTGTGATTGACATAAAAGAGAGGTTTGTATTCAGCGTTATGCAATGAACTTTTTCCAAACTTGACGTTCATATTTCACTCAAAAGCTTTCATCACCAATATGATATCTTTATATTTAAACCTTTCTCTGGGTATTCAATTTTATTCTCTTCACTGGACGTCTGTCCTCAGCACAGCTGAGACTTTCTTCTTTATTTATTACTTTGATTTTTTTACTCCACATTGCATAAATATCATACATAATTCATGAAGAGACATGTTATGGCAAACTTGCATTATTCCTCAGGTATGATTATTTTCTTGAGTGTTTACACATTTGTCTCAAGCGTCTCTTTGCTTAATCTGCCAATTTTAACAGATTACTATGTGACTCGATGAATCTCATGAGTGACTAAAGACATGCCTGTATCACTTCTGCATTTTATTTTACCAATAACAGTGATGGTTCAAGCTGTCTCCCGCCTCGTATATACCAAGTGGTATGTGGATACTCAAGTCCATTACTTTTGATCTCAGGGGGTTAGCCAACTTGACATAATCATTTTTTTCATCTTTAGCTTTCCCCTTTTTATACCATGATTTTTATGTTTGCATCATTTTTGTTCTCAACTTTTGGTGTCAATCACTATCATTGGCTTTTGCGACCCTTGAGACACTAGCTTTTTTTTTATCCATCAGGCTGATTACAAACGATTTCAATTCTCTCCTATATATTACCTTATTAATGCATTGACATTGGCCCTAATTGTTTACCCTTTTTTGTTGCGTACTCCCCCCACTTCAACAAACAACTTGAAATTCGGTAAGGCTTTAGTCTTCTGTGTCCTTGCTTCTGACCTTACACTAGCTGTACCTAATTTCTGCTTCAAATTCTGCAGTCTAGCCATTTTCAAGTTTCCAGTTACAGTCTTGGCACTTGCACTGTGTTTTCATATTTAGATGTCCCTCATCTAAAAAGTTCTGATGTGACCTATACATTCTCGAGAGAGGTTGATACTTTGTCCACAATATGAATCACAGACTTGGTGAACAGATGAATATCATTAGGCATGACTGTATATTATTTACGAGCAGCCCTGGAATGTATATACACTGATGGCCTGGTTCACAAAGGTCAACCTACAATTTGTGTAAGTTTACTTTTTGTAGTTTTCACAAAATATGCTGCATTAGTAACTTTAAGACTGTGGAAACTCTGCAGTCGGGGTGGAGAACACCGTGTATAAAAATATAGGATACGCCCAGTGCCGGCTTTAGTACTGGTGGCTCCCTGTGCAACAATGTTTGTTGGTGCCCCCCGCCCTATGACCACCATGTCACGGATTCCCTCACTACCACCATTTGACAATGCCCCAACGTCTCCATAACCACTCTGTTAATTCATTTAGTTTTATAGCACCACTCATACCAGTGCATGGTCTCAGAACACTTTACATCACACATACATTGCACAGAGACAATCATATGTATAGTAAATGTTACACAAGACAGAAACCTACACGATGTAGGAGTGACATCATCCATACTAGTAGGCAGTATAGGTTAAGAGTCCTTGGTCTGAAAAAGCACATACTCAGCATTTAAAATGTAACACCATTGTTAGAGGTTTTCTTCAAAAATAGGAACTGATTTCTACCCAAATAAACACTTTTCACCATGTTAGGATAAGGTAAGAATGGGCAAAAAAACATGTAGCTGTCATATATCCTTGCTAATATATCCTTGCAGTTTGCATGCAGCTCTTTGAGGTCAGTGAACAGCTCACTGCTCTATATTAGGATTTTAACTTTTAAACTGCAGGTAACAAAAGGATCTCTCTGGCAAAGCAATAACCCATTGACCTATTTATAGTGTATGCATTTTGTGACCGGAATGGGACAAGTTCTTTGCAGCAGGCATATTTAACCCTCTGCGCTATGATGAGTCAAAACATTCTCTACTAGACAAAGCTCCGGTCTGTCTACAGGAAAAACATTAATCACTGCAGTTATTGTGACATGTTTATTGATGCCTGAAACTTGCTGGGGCTTCTTAATCACACCCAGAGCCTAAGCGTACCGTCTGTGTTAAGCCATGGGAACAAGCGGTACCTGTTATACTCCTAGAGACAAGCGTACCCTCTGTGTCACCCCCAGTGGTACAAGCGACAAAACTGTTGCTACCTTCACCTTCTGTACTATGCTGACTAGGCAAAAGCAAAAGTGATCTACGCTCTTGTCCTAGTTTGCCACACATCACATTCTGGGACTACGGAGCAGATGTAGTCTCTTACCGTGTGACGGCTGTCTCCGGATGGAACTCCGTCTCATGGATTCAGGAGAACTTCTAATTAATCATGGTGACGGCTCACCAATCTCGTTTGTAGAAGTGCATTCGTTCTGGCTCGGGTCCTACTGTCGACAGCAGTCGGGCTTGATGAGCCAATATCTCCTGGCTGGCTCGCCAAAATGTGATTTTACCAGAAATAAATGAAAAGACAAGAGACGTTTGGCAAAACAGGAACAAGTTGGTTTAATTAAACACAGCGACCGGGAGAGTATCGACAGAGGTGTGTCTGAAGACAATCTCAGAGTACAGAAGTTTTTGACACATATGTGTATTTTTTTATTACAATAAAACACTTCAGAATTCTTTGAAAAGCATCATAGTCATACAAAACAAGAATAAGCATTTGCAATGCAATAGGTCTTGCATTTGTTTAGAGTTAGAGCTATTGGCGCTGTAATGGAAATGTTTGTTACTTATGAAGATGTTTGTTTTTATCACCTTTAAATGCCCTTAAGTAATGTCTCACAGCTACATTTTTTATAGGTGTTTGCATCCTTTTATATGCAGTACCTGGAGATGAAAAAGCAACTAATTACAGTTTGACTTCGCCCCACCTGACAATCTGGGTCAGTTCACTTACTGCTTTTTAGGCACTTCAAACAATGGGCTCAAAATGCATTAACATAGAATGCAATACACTCCGATGTCATTGCGATTTACACAAGCTGGGCTGCACTATACATTAGGTGAAACTGGACCATATGCAGGTGACTCTGCTTCAGGGTCTGTAATCTTTACTGCAGTTGGCAATTCACATATATAATCCTTAGCCACAGCTTTGATTGGTGGGTTGAGTGGGCACTCATGTAAGCACAATGTCATGCTTTTATTACACAGAGTGCAGGGGTATACACCCATATTTTACAGGGAACCTTTGAAATATAGAAATATTTCACTGCTGTCGATAAAATATAGAAATATTTAACTACCCCCAACCCTCCGTCAAATATGGTTTTCGTCATCAGGACAGCCCAAACCACTCTACACAGCTTTACAATTGTCCATGATTTAAACTACATTCTAGTAAAGAAAGCTAAATATGTATTTATGACAAAATAGTGCAAATAGTCAAGAACTGTTATTACTGCATATTGTACAAGAAAAAGTTTCAAAACCCATAGTTCACAAGAATAAAAGTGTATACTTCAATATTTCTAGAAATTGTCTTTAATAAATTATTTTATAAGCATGAACGCGCTTTTAAATAAACAAACATCATAAATAGTGTGTAATTTACTGTTATCATATTGATCATTTCAGAAGCACAATACAGTTACCCCAAACAAATAGTAGTCTAGTTAGACTCACATTGGCAACTGCAGAACTCATCCAGATGAATATGAAATATCATGTTTTAAAAAGCACCGTAAAACTAAAATATTGCACTTAAACATCGCCTACTTATGCAAATTGACCTTTTACTATTCTGTGTACAATGAACAGTCAAAAAATGTCACTGTTTTTATTAAACGAGTAGAAGAAGGAAATGTGAATGAGCACGCTTTCTCAGGCTAACTACACCTAACATTGCTCCTTTTGGGAAGTTGCAACACTTATATTAGCCTTGTCACTGAAGTAGAGGCACTTGAAGCATGCAAAAAAAAGAAGGACTAAACTGGAGAAGGGTTGCCTCGGAAAAAGAACATTTTAGGATGTTAAATGTTAGGCAACACTGATTGACAAGATGCTGTTAAAAAAGTAAAAGGAGGTTGATAGATAAATGAGTGACAAGTATTGTTTATTCCACTTCCAAAAATGGTTAAAATTACTGCAGCACATTATTTCTTCAAAGCAATGTATGCAGGCACCTTAATGTACACAACATCATTTTTTGCTTTGTCCACGTTTTCTAGTTACCCTTTTTGTTCGAAATGCAAGGCTTCTACTACTTGCATGCTTCTGACAAACTACGTAACTGTTTCAAGTTAGCTGCGCTGGTGAAGTCACACCACTGGCTAGCCCTGTGATTTTGTGAAAAGGGCGTCCTTCTATTATGTCTACTTCAGAAGCCCTTTTGGAATATGGTAAACAGCCTGAATCAGAGTAACTTTTTTCTACAAAGGGGCCTTCCTGCCCTTTTATAACCCCACCTAAGTATGAATATGTAGAAGCGCCATAAAAAGCTTGATTGGAACTGCTCACAGCAATGTATGTAAGCACCTCAATGAATTAGAGAGCGCGATCAGAACTGCTGACAGCAATTTATGTCAGCACCTTAATGTACTAGATAGCACGATCAGAACTGCTGGCAGCAATGTATGTAAGCAGCTTAACCCCTCCACCGCGGGGTTCATTCCCCTGATGTGCAGCCCGACTAGGGTTCAAGTTTTTTCTGCAAAGGAGCCTACCTGCCTTTTTATAACCCAGTTTATGGCAAGGAGCAGGAAAACATTAAAAACACAAGATGCTGCAGGCGTCATGCCTAAAAAATTAAAGGCGCTTGGCTGCCATCGTGTGTGATGTAGGGCGGGACGTGATACACGGAGCATAAGTAAAAACGTCGTCATGCCCGAAGTAGGAGACACTCAATAGAAAAAGTAGTGCTAACAAGACTAAATAACACATACCATGTAACAACCAAAGTAAAGGGGCTAGTAACCATGGAAGGTTTCAAATGAAGACAAGGCGGTACTAAGGAGGGACTAAGAAGCCTATTAAGTAATCAGAAGCCAGCATTTATGAAGGACAAAGACACAAACCATTGAAAAATATGGGCGCGGAGTGAGCGGGGCTTCTCTTCTATACTCCACTAAAGCAGCTCCCCAGAGCAGTGCCTGCGCGCTAACTCAGGCTCGACCTAAAAACCATCTGATAAGGGGGACACAGATGGCTCTCGACCTTGTGGAGAGCTAGTGTGAGCCTTTGTGTGCTTGTCCAGATGTCTGGTGTGATGAGCGCGTGATCACTTCACACGGTGTGCATGTTGTGTCCTGATTGGCTGAGTGTTATAACTACGTGTGACCTCTACCTTTGTGGTATTTTGGGAATGCATGCCTTTGGCCAAACATGTTTTATTGGGGCAAATCACCTTCGGCCTGTTTGTAATGTGACTACCTATCTGTGTGATCGATTAGGTTTTCTCTGGGTGCACGTTTGTCTTTGGGCTAGGTGTAACCCCATCTGTGACCTGTAAAAACGGTAGGCTTGGGTTTGGGTGTCAGTGCCTGTCTGACCACGTATGTCTGACATAGGGTTGATGGGATGTCATCTCGAATGAATTCGACACCAATGATATGAGTTTGTGAGTGTGTGTACGTATAACATGGTGGTCTTTGATATCATATTTTCCGATATTCTCATCATTATTTGTACAGTTGTTGCATCATACATCAACATTGCATTCACTGATATTGACATCATTATGTGGACCTAAGTTACAGTGTAGGATTTACTAGATTTGACATCACTGTGCGTGCATAGATTACAATGTACATTAATATTGCATTTATTGGTACTGCTGCTGCTATGCGTGCATACATCAGGGTGTACATTCCTATCATATTTATCGATCTCAACACCTTTTTCCTTTTTATTCTTGTAAGAATTGTATCTTGAGTCTGGCATTTCAGTTTTATGGTGGAAAAAGGTTAAATAACTAGCAAGGTGGTTCATTTACTTACATAGATTTATAAGACGGGGTGCTTGAAATAAATGATTAGGTCTATTCAGGGCTACATATTCCTGGAACATTCAAAGTGCCAAGTGAAAGCACATACAATTGAAAATCCATTAACTGATGACTGTTGGCATGCTGAGTGTGCAATTAGTATGCAGATATAAAATGTAAGAAAACACACCAATCACTAGTCAGTGTGTAAGAGCTGTGATGGCAGATAGCTGACAGTGGTTGTGTTTGGTACTTACCCAGAAGTGCGATTGCTCTCAAAAGAAATGCACTGCGCATCAAGTTGGTTCAAGCTACAGCAACAACTAAGGATGTGTTGCATTCTGCCGCTATGTAAATGTTACACAGCTATAGCTGCCGATGCTTTGGAAGTGTATAGTAAATAAGATTTATTATAAAGTTTCAACAAGCTTTGGCATAGCCAATAGGTCTCGCCTTTGGGACTTTATTAGTGTTTAGCCATGCAGTACATTTTCCTGTGTGTACTGCCACCAGGGATTGATGAGCTAGACAATTACTACACACTGAGTCATGCGGTCTGATTCAGCAATACATGCTCGCCTCAGAAAACATTTTGGACTCATCCCAAGGTTTTTTAATGCACAAACAGAAAGGCAAGTGCCTCAATGAAAGTTAACATCACTATAACATTTTGTGTGAGACTGCATCACTGGATTATTGAATAGCCTGAAGAATCAGTGTCTAGGGCAAGTTATGCTTAACACAATAAGATGATAATTTAACACACCTACCGCTGAAAACAATGCACTGAATTTACAAAAGTCCACTTGTTTGAGCAGTGCATGAACCTTCCTCTATGTGAGTTCATGGACTGCCATCCTTCACTGGGCTGTATTGCAGAGTGCTGTAAGTAATATTAGAAGAGTGGAAGGTGCTGTCAGTAGTATCAAAAGAGGGTGAGAGCGCTGTCAGTAGCCTTAGAAGCGTGCTGGCAGTAGTATCACAAGAGTGGCAGGCTTTCAGTAGCATTAGATGAGTGTGAGAGTGCTGTTAGTATTATCAGAAGAGTGTGAGAGTGCTGTTAGTAGTATTACGAGGGGTGTGCTGTCAGTAGTATTAGAAGAATGTGAGTGCTGTCAGTATTCTAGAAGAGAGTGCGAATGCTCTGACCCTGCTCTCAGGCAGGTCACTCCCCACGCCACCACACAGCCACCAGCTGCCTCGTACCTGCTCTCTGCCGACCACCTGTTTTCCCGCCGTTTCCTGCTCCTTCCCGCCACTGCGTCCCTGTGGCCCCGTCTCCCTGCTCTCCATTGGCCACCCCGCTCCCGCCTCCCGGCTGCTCCTCCCTCCATATCCCCTTCTTATGGAGGCTGCGCAGCGGACATGCACAGCGGGCGTGCCGCTGGCGCTGAAGGCGTGGTACAGGCAATCCCGCATGCGCCCTTCTGCGCCTGGACCACGCCCAGAGCCCCTGGACCCCGCAAACGCCACAACACCAGACTCCGCTGCGATACCAGCACTCTCTACGCACTCAACGCCGGCCGAATCCACACCTGCTTCCATGCCGCCCCCGAAATGGGCACACGGACCTTTCTCCTGCCACACCTGCAGCTTCACCTGTGACAAAGCCACCAACCCTCCAAGGACTGGACCCAACCACCTCCCCTGAATACTCCTCAACACCGTCACCGCACGCAAACACGCTGTCGAGCTCTGGGATCTGCTCGACACCTCTGCCCCAGACGTGGCCTTCCTGACCAAGACCTGGTGGAACAACTCCTCGGCGCCCGACATTGCCATAGCCATCCCAGACGGCTACAAGATCACCCGCAGGGAACGCGCCAACGGAATCGGAGGAGGAATAGCCATCGTCCACCCTCAAGGCACCACCCACACAGACGACAGCCTCAACACCGCCGAACACCTGCACTTCCGGATCCACACCGACCCCACCACCACCCTCAGAGTAACACTCATCTACAGACCCCCCGGACCTCGAGCTCAATTCAGCGACTCCATCGCCGACCTCGCCAGCACCCACGCACTCGCCTCCATGGACTACATCCTCCTCCTGAATTTCCACCTCGAGAACAACAACAACACCAACTCTGCTACCCTGATCTACAACCTCGTCAACCTTGGGCTCAGACAACTCGTCACCGCACCCACCCACGCCGCTGGCCATGCGCTGGACCACGTCTTCTCGACAGGCATCCATGTCACCTTCGACCACACCACCGAACTCCACTGGACCGACCACCGCTGCATCCATTTCACCTTCAATAAACCAACCACGAACCGCCACACCCAACAGCTACCTGCTGGAGCAAAGTCACCCTCGCCCAAAACCCACCCACCAACCCCACCAACCCAGACAAAGCAGCCCGCAACCTCAGACAGTGGATCGACGCCTGCACCGACACCCTCGCTGCACTCAAGAACCCCTCCAACAACCACGCCAGCAAGAGAGCCACCTGGTTCACCGACGAGCTGCAGACCTTCAAACGTGCATGCTAGAAACTGGAGAAGATATGGCTCCAGGAACGCACTCCGGACAACCACGCAGCCCACAATGACGCCACCCGCAGACATCACCCCCTCATCAGATTAGACAAGAGATCCTCCTTCAAAGACAGCCTGGATAACAACGCACACGACAGCAAAGAGCTTTTCAGCATCGTAAAGGAACTCTCCAACCCCAGTGCCAACGCCAACGACATACCGCCCTCACAAGAACTGTGCAACTCACTGGCCATCTTCTTCCACTGCCAGATCGCTGACATCCATGACAGCTTCAACACCATGACCGCCCGACTACGCCAGACCCCACCTCCCCTGTGAACACCACCAGTGCCAACCGCCTGACCTCCTGGTCCAACGTCAACGACGATGAGACACGCAAGGTCATGAACTCCATCCACTCAGGATCTCCGTCAGACCCAGCCCACACCACATATTCAACAAAGCAGACGCTGCCATCGCACCCCAACTACGGAAGGTCATCAACATCTCCTTCGAAACAGCGACATTCCCGGAAAGCTGGAAACACGCCAAAATCAAAGCCCTCCTCAAGAAGCCTAAGGCGGACCCCAAGGACCTCAAGAACTTCCGGCCCATCTCCCTGCTCCCGTTACCGGTGAAGGTAATCGAGAAAATCATCAACATGCAACTGGCCCGCCACCTGGAAGACAACAACATCTTGGACCCGTCCCAGTCCGGGTTCAGATGGATCCACAGCACCGAGACAGCCCTCATCGCCACCACAGACGACATCAGGTGCCAACTAGACAACGGCGAAACATCAGCCCTCATCCTCCTGGACCTGTCAGCCACCTTCGAAACGGTCTGCCATCGCACTTTAAAGACACGCCTCCTAGAAGCCGGAATCCAAGAGAAGACCCTTGACTGGACCACGTCCTTCCTCTCCGGCAGAACAAAGAGCATCCGCCTCCAGCCCTTTCCGATCCGAGGCCACCGACATCATCTGCGGCGTCCCCCAGGGCTCAGCCCGATGCTGTTCAACGTCTACATGGCCCCCCTTGCACAAGTGGCCCGCCATCACGACCTCAATATTATCTCCTATGCTGATGACACTCATCTCATCCTCTCACTGACCAAGGACCCGCACACCGCCAAAACCAACCTCCATGAGGGAATGAAGGCCGTCGCCGACTGGATGAGGAACAGCCGTCTGAAGCTGAAGTCGGACAAGACGGAGGTACTCATCCTCGGACCCTTCCCCTCAGCCTGGGACGACTCCTGGTGGCCGACCACATTGGGAACAGCACCGACATCCACCGACAATGCACGCAACCTAAGATTCATCCTCGACTCCTCCCTCTCCATATCTAAACAGGTCAATGCCATCTCCTCCTCCTGCTACAACACCCTCCACATGCTCCACAGGATCTACAAGTGGATCCCGACCGAAACAAGAAGAACGTGACATAGGCCCTCGTCAGCAGCAGACTGGACTACGGCAACGCAGGAATCCCAGTCAAACACCTACGACAACTACAACGCATCCAAAACGCCGCCGCCCGACTGATCGTCAACGTCCCCCACTGCAGCCACATCACCCCCCACCTGAGAGACCTACACTGGCTCCCCGTCGACAAGAGGATAACCTTTAAGCTCCTCACCCACGTACACAAAGCACTGCACAACGCCGGACCAGCCTACCTGAACAGCAGACTCAGCTTCTACACCCCCACCCACCAGCTCCGCTCCACCAGCCTCGCCCTCGCCACTGTTCCCCTCATCCAACGAACAACCTACGGCAGAAGATCCTTCTCCTACCTCGCCTACAAGACCTGGAACACCCTCCCTACCCACCTACGGCAGACCCAAGACCTACTCTCCTTCAGAAGCCTCCTCAAGACCTGGCTCTTTGAGCAGTAGCGGCACCCCCTCCCCTCAACGCCTTGAGACCCTTACGGGTAAGTAGCGCGCTTTACAAGTACTCTGATTCATTGATTGATTGATTGCTGTCAGTAGTGTATGATTGCCAATCTGTAAAGGGTGCAAGGCTTGTGTAACGCTTATGGTAGATCAGTACCACGATGTATGAAATGAGTACACACTCTGATCCAGTGTGAATGGAAAAATGGACAGGCGGGTAAAAACATGGGGGCAGATTTACAAGCCCCTTGCGCTGCCACTACGTTACTTTTTGTGACACACCGGCAGCGCATTGCACTGCCACATATTTACAGGGACAGGAAAAGCCACCCTACATGGCTTTTCCTGTCCTTGTAAATACAGCCCCTTTACAAGCAGAACTTTGCGTGAAAGGGGCGTTCCTTGGGTGTTGCTGTGGTTGTTCCCACGCAACACCCATGGAACCAGACACATTTCCAGGTTTACCATGATTTGTAAACCTGGAGATGTGTCAGTATGCTACGCCACCCTAAGGGTGGCATAGTGAGGCGCAACGAGGAGAAATGTTTTCATTTCTCCTCGCTTTTTTCCTCTTCCTCTTTCAATGCGTGCTGCATTCTACAGCACGCATTGAAAGAGAAAAATGCCTGTAATTATTGTTTGTGTGCAGGAAGTTGCCCCTTCCTGCACATAAACAATCTCCCCATGATGCAGTCATCCTTTCACCATGGCGCAAGGGAGACTGCGCCGGCGCATGGCAGCTGTTTGCGCGCCATCGCAGGGGAAGTACAGGAATGCGACATCATTTTAAATATGTCACATTCCTGTGCTCTGAATGTGACGCAGCATGTCACAGCCAAAGGGCATGCGGTGCCATGCTGCTGCACCTTCTTGTAAATCTGCCCCATGGTGCTGTGGTGGAAATCAATATCTAGTGCACTCAAGTGTACAAACTGACCACAGCTGCAAGATCACTGGCATTAAGTTTATCGCAGCAACATTTAGAATCGTTGTAAGTATGTATACTCTTTCGTAAGGTACAAAAACAGTAGCGACTCTACGTTACAATATTGTGATGAATATACTGAGACGCGAGCTCACATGTTGTGGGTGCCTGCAAACATATGAAACATGACAATGCCATCTTGAAGTGGCAAATAATGAAGGTGCGATGCTAATGTTTACTGTCTTCACTCACACTGGCTTACCAAAGCCTGGGGGAGCAGCTGTGAGAAGATCCCATGCAGCCCTGCAGAAACAATACAAGCAGCTAGGGCCACCGAAGCTGCACACAGGCAAATATTCACACGAGCAGGAAACAAATAAAACAAGTATTACTATGTTGCAACTCAGTGGTACTCACTATGTAGACCATGGAAGGATAAAAGGCAGATTCAGCTCTTTCAGAATTCGTACCTCAGAAGCACAGGTGACACAAAGAATGTTGCAGTAGCTGCAATATTAGACTGAACTATCTAAGAGTTAGAATCTGACATTGCCCGGGCTATCTTAGGGACAATAAATACCACTATGTACTTTTTCAACAACTGCACACATGTTTTAAATGTCTTTTTAAATATCATATAAATGATGATAGGTGACCCCTTCTGCTACTGATGTGGGCAATGTCATGCACACATAACAGTCACTAATTTCCATAGCTTCTACATAGTGTACTAGCAAACTAGCAAATACATTTTAATCTGTTATGTTTTTAGCTCTACTATAGTGTAGTTCTACCTCCTCTAGTGCTTCTAGATCTACTCTGTCTTGTTTAAAGCTATCTACCCTTTTATGTGTATCTACCTTTTCATGTGTACTAGTATCATTTTGTCTATTCTTACTCATTATATAAGGTAAAGCTACTGGCAGTCCTAACCATGCGATGAGTACTATCAGTATACTACATGTGCATATTCTACAGCATGTTTTTATACAATTTCTTTTCGGTTTTCCAACAGCATTATAATCAGCCATTTTGACTAAGGAGACTTAAACCCTCTTTGTAACTTTACACAGTCTATAACCTGTGAATTTTCTTTCAGGTTGGTCTCACTTCTTCATCAATCTGATCAACAATTAATTTGTCTTCACTTTCATCACTTATTTCTAAGTTTTCAAAATCTTCAAGGATGACATATGTCCATTCAGGACCTTTAAATTTATTATTCAGTCTTTTCAATCGTGGACTCCTCCTTCTTGTGTTCTGTTAGATCTGGGGGTCTCTAGTTGGCTATGGTATTCACATTTGTCCAAATAGGGACCCTTACTTCTAAGTAAGGGTAAGTTGATTACACTCCTTAATAACCCCTGCTCACCCCCTAGGTAGCTTGGCACACGAGCAGACAGGCTTATCTCCGAGGCAGTATGTTAAGCATTTGTGAAAATACACAGTAATACAGTGAAAACTCTACCGATGGACACAACACAGGTTTTATAAAAATAAGTATTCTTTATATAGACTTAAACACAAGACCACAAACGACAAACATCGACTATACTACACTTAAGATTGCTTTAAAGATGATTAAAGTTGGTTAGTTCAAGTTGTTGCTAAATGCGACAAAGTTCTCAACAAAGTACCTGGATGCGTAACGCAAAGTAAGCAAAAGGCTCGCAAAAGGGGAGATGAGTCGGTTCCGTGATCCTTGGGAGAGGATGCGTCATGCCTCAATGCTTGCGCAGAGTAGGGGATGCGTCGTCATCCTTACCGGTGCAGAAGTGATGCGTAGACTCTAGGCCTGCGGGCCCGTTGCGGTGCGCAAGATGGCGCCCTTGATGCGGCGATGCGATGATGATGTGATGACGCCCTGGCAGCCTTGCAACGACTCTGTACTTAGGGGGGCTTGACAGGCCCTTCGACATGCTTCTTTGGTGATGCGGTGGCGACTCTCAAGATGATGTCACGCTTCTCCGGTGATGCAACAGCAGGCAGCTTCGAAGAACACACTCTTCCAGGGATATGCGGCGAAGGCTTACTTCTCCAGCAATGCGTCGATTTCAGCTGCGGCGGTGACGAGCTTCTTCTTGATGTGTCGCACTTCCAGCTCACAGCGGCACGCAAGTGTCTGGAGTCAGAATTCCCAGCAAGGAAACTCAGTGGGGAGCTGGAGTCTTTTGTCCCTGAGACTTCAGCAGGAGGCAAGCACAGTTCAAGCCCATGGAGAATATTCTGTAGAGGAAAGTGCTTACAAAGTTCCTTCTCCTTTCCCTTGGCAATGAAGCAACCACTGCAGGCCAACCCAGCAAACAACACACTGGCTGAGGGGCAGTAAAACTCCTGCAGCTTCCTTTGCTCTTTGGCAGAAAGGTTTCTTGTCCAGAAGTGATCTAATTTCTTGGGATCAGGGTCCCAATATTTATACCCCAACATCTTTTGTTCTCTGAAGGCAGAGAGGCCTCTGCCTAGTACAAGCCAGTTCCTGAGCACGCATTTACATGACTCTCTCCTTCCTTTCACTGTTCAGGGCAGAGACATCAGCCGCCTCACAGGAGGTGGAGCCAACACAGGGGAGGGAAGATACAGCTCTGGAGCACTCTGTTGACATGACTCCTCCTCTCCTTTCACAGTGCAGGGCAGAGACATCAGACAAGCCACAGGAGGTGGAACCAGCATTGTAGAGGGAAGACCCAGCCCTAATCAGGTCCCAGGTGCAACTCCTCCCTCCCATCTAAATGCAGATCTCTCTATTCACCACCGCGCTGCCCCAGCCTGCCTCCTGGAATCCCCCAGCCCTGTCACTCACAAACCCAGACAAGGAATACACAACCCAACAGAGGCAGGCCTGGATAGTTAGGCAAAAAAATACCTACTTTCTAAAAGGGGTATTTTCAAACACGGAATATTAAAACAAACTTTACTAAAAGATGCATTTTATTATTCTGAGTTCAGGCATTTGTACCATGTTCCCTGAGTCAGTTAGGATTATAAGAATGTAATATTCTAACTGCCCATTCTAGCCTATGGAGAATAGGTAGCCTTCAATAGTGAAAAACGAAAATGGCTGTAATTCACTATTAGAACATGCTACACACATCAGACAATGTCCTACCTTATACTTACAATGCACCCAGCCCTTCGGCCTACCATAGGGGTGTCTAATATGAAGCAAAGGGAAGGCTTAGGGACTGGCAAGTGGGTGCACCTGGCCAAGTCGACATAGCAGTTCTAGTACAGCACAGTACAGTTCTAGTACGGCACACCCAGTGCAGCAAGCCCACCAGCAGCATTTGATTTACAAGCACTGGGCTCACATGGTGCACTGTACTAGGGGCTGACAGATAAATCAAAATAACCCAATCATGGAATAACCAATTAATACATCAATTTAACTTAGGGAGCACTTGCACTTTGGCACTAGCTAGCAGTGGCACAGTGCCCAAAGCATATAACCAGCAAAAACAGAGGAGGCAATCCGTCAAAAATGGAAGGGAGACTCACGCCAATGATGCCAGGTCTAACAGGTTCTCTATGGATGGTCCAGCTTGGCTAGTTATTTCATTTACTTGCTCTGCATCTTCATTTAATGTTTTAAGCGAAATTTCAATCTTTTGATAAAACCAGGCCACTTATCTCCCGCTCTGAGTCTTTTAGCAGGCACTGTGCTTTGATTTTTCTCAGATGCTCTTTTGTTTTCATTCAGTTGTTGCAAATTTTGTTCATTGTCATCTTCTGAATTCCTCTCTATCGGACCTTGTCCAGGGCATATTTTTGTCTGTTCTGCCTAGATGCGTTCTTCAAGACTAATCTGACCTTGTTCAGGAGTTTGCTGAATTTGACTTTGACTTTTACTTTGTTCGCCTTCTTCTTCCTGAACACATTTTTCTACACCTATCTGGTCCTGTTCAGGTATTTCAATATCTTGATTGTCTTCCGCCTGAACCTTTGCTGTAATAACTGTCTGTCCCTTCTCAGACTCAGGAGTTCTGGTGGGTGTTTCGGATGTCTGAATATATTGATCTTTCCTTAGCTGATCCTCCTCAGAATTACTATTGACTGTGATTTCTGTAATCTGAGTGCGTTCTTCTATTACTGACTCGTACTCACTATCACTCTGTCTATCTAGATAGGTTTCACTTCTGGTTCTTCTGATCTCTTCAGGTATGTCGACTACTGGAATCCATTTATCCTGACTGGTGCTCGGTTGTTCCTCATCAGCAACTTCGGGATCGATTTCTTGGGACCCTTCAGCTGTACAACCTTCAGCTTCTACTTCATTAGGTTCTGTCACTCTTTTAGAATGACTGGCATGGATCCAGTTTGAAATTCCCTTGCACTTTACAGCTGTGGTGATAACCAATATCACTTAGGGGGTCGATTCCGATTCGGGAAAGAAAACCGCCCAACGAATCGTATTTGTAGCCGTTTCCGTACGAATCGTACAAATCTGTACGAATAGCTTAGTACGATCCGTTTCCTAAAAATACGTCTGAATCCTTGCGAACCGTACGAAAATCATGCGATAATCTGTACGACACGGACTTGGGAAATAAACCGTACAATTCGTAAACATGCTGTACGACCCGACAAGCATGATCCAGACCGGGGACCGAGAACGGGATTCGTACGGGAAAACGTCGTCACGTATGAACAGCGATTTGTATGGAAAACATCCCGTATGAGCGAGCCGCACAATCAAATACAATTCAAACCCCCCCTGACAGAAGCGCACGCGAACTCCGTATAAATGTCGCGTATGAGCGAGCCGCACAAACAAAAATGATTCGAACCCCCCCTGAACGAAGCGCACGCGAACCCCGGAAAAACGTCGCGTATGAGTGAGCCACACAAACAAAAACAAATTGAACCGCCCCGAACGAAGGGCATGCAAACCACGGAAAAACGTTGCGTATGAGCGAGCCACAAAAGCAAATAGGAAGCGCACGCAAACCCATTAAAACAGCACAAGGAGGGTGCAAACGACTCGCACAACACCACAAAACATTTCTCCTGTGTACAAACCATTGGAAATTAATGTCCTGGCCAGATCTAAACAGGCAAACAGAGGGCCTAACTCAGATCCACCCCTTATAACACACCCACCAAAATCTCAAACTAAGCCCCACCCACAAATGGACCAATAAAAAGGGCCCACACACAAACCATGATCCTTTGCGACACACCGATTTAGCCACAGAGACAGACACCACACTAACAACTGCACACATCCACCTTCATACATACCCCCAATCATATACAGACCCACTTCACCCCATTCACATTCATACCCACACACCCACATCCATACACACCCTCACCCCCCACCCATCAGAATCACCCCACACCATGTCCGCACAGAAGAATCCAAAGTTCACAAAGGAGGAGATGGAGATCCTTGTAGATGAAGTCATCAGAGTTGAGCCACAGCTGTTTGGTGCATTGGTTAGGCAGAGCAGCATAGCGGAGAAAACACGCATGTGGGAGAGGATCATCAATAAGGTGAATGCTGTTGCACCCATCAGATGCACCAGGAGGGATTGCCAGGCCAGGTGGTACGATCTGCGGAGGATGGTCAAGTGGAAGATGGACGAGGACCACACCAAGAGCCAGCACACTGGAGGTGGTGATCCCCGCAGACCAGTACAGTACCATCCCTGAGAGGAGAAGGTCATGGACCTGCTACCACCGGTGGGAGTACATGGCATTGAAGGAGTCGTAGAGCCTGGTGAGTATACAAACAACTCATGTAACATGGGAGTAATGGCATCTACACTCCAAGTACAAAAATGCCCGCAACAAGCCCCAAGCGCCAGCTGCCCATAACTACAGGCAAAAACAACGCACTAACATGTGTATGTCCCATTGAAAAACCAAGGCAATGCCATGTCCCATGCTATAGGAAGCACAAACCAAAGAAAAGACGTCCTGTATCCTGGGCGGGTGGTTGTCACTAATTGCATTGTGGGACCCCAAATCAGACCCAATTCCCTGTGCGTCCGCACAGGGGGCAAGGGGGACTCCTGGGCCCCCTGGATCGCCAGTGTTTCAGGTGTCAGCCCAATCAGGGCCAGCCCTAGTCCATCATGCTTTACACATGGTACCATTGTGCCAGGTGGCAGCACCCTACATTGGGTGGGAAGGGTGCAAGGGGGATGCCCAGAATTGTGGAAGACAGAGGGGAGGAGGGTGCAAGGCACAGGGTGAGAAGGGTGAAAGGGGGAGGAGGAGAAGGGTGCAAGGCAGAGAGTGACAAGGGTGCAAGGCAGAGGGGAGGAGGGTGCAAGGCGCAGGGCAAGAAGGGTGCAAGGGGGAGGGTGACAAGTGTGCATAAGGTAGGGTGATAAGTGCAAGGCAGAGGGTGAGAAGTGTGCAAGGCGGAGGGTGAGAAGGATGCAAGGCAGAGGGGAGGAGGGTGCAAGGGGAAGGGTGGATAAGTGTGCAAGTGGTAGGGTGAGAAGTGTACAAGGCGGAGGGTGAGAAGGGTGCAAGGTGGAGGGGAGGAGGGTGCAAGGTGCAGGATGAGAAGGGTGCAAGGGGGAGGGGGAGAAGTGTGCAAGGTGCAGGGTGAGAAGGGTCCAAGGGGAGGGTGATAAGTGTGCAAGGGGTGGGGTGAGAAGTGTGCACGGGGGAGGGTGAGAAGTGTGCAAGAGGTAGGGTGAGAAGTGTGCAAGGCAGAGGGTGATAAATGTGCAAGGGGTAGGGTGAGAAGTGTGCAAGGCAGAGGGTGTGAAGGGTGCAAGTGGTAGGGTGATAAGTGTGCAAGGCAGAGGGGAGGAGGGTGCAAGGTGCAGGGTGTGAAGGGTGCAAGGGGGGTGGTGATAAGTGTGCAAGAGGTAGGGTGAGAAGTGTGTAAGACGGAGGGTGAGAAGGGTGCAAGGGGGATGGTGAAGAAGCAAAAAAATCTGGCCACCCCTATAAACATCTCTGTGGATGCCCATGTCCAATTGTACTCATCCTTTATGGTGCAGTTACACAACCATGCACCATGCTCAATGAACATGGAGTGGGAATGTACTGACAAGATAGCTGACACTGGGCCCTGGTGTAGGCAGCACAAGGCTCTCCTGCGACCAGTGCAAACACAAACACCAGGACAACAAGGTCAGATATTTTGTGCAGGAACTCACAGCCACTGTCATTTCAGCATGCTCCATGGGGGACAGCCACACCACGAGGGAGGCCCAGTGGCAACTCAGACTCCAACTACCACCACAGGCTGTCACACACACCCCTTACACAAACATACCCACCTGGGACAGGCAATGGAGTTCTCCACTGTCACAATGGTCATGTAACACAACTAAACCAATTCAGATCTGATGAAGCATCCAAGCAACAAATGCATGGTGCACATTCACAAGCCACTTGCGCTTCTTACACGCTGCCATTGCGTCACCTCTGTGACACAGCTGCGGCACAAAAGAGGCGCCATGTTGCTGGTAATATACAAGGTGACGCACCTGGGAGATGTGTCACGTTCTAAAGCCCTGCGCCACAAGTAAGTGTACTGGCGCAGGGGAGGAAGTGGGGGGTGTAATGGCGCAGGCACGCCTCCCAAAAGTGGCTATGTGAAATCTACAAGATTCCACTCTGTCACTTATGAGCACATGCTGCGTCAAAACCCTGTGCATGGCTGATGCAGGCGTAAGGAATGAAGCAACATTGGGCAGATAGGGCCCCCTAGACCATTACTGGAGCTATCTTGCGCTGGTGACGCTACTCCAGCAAGACGCCTACTTATACAGCACAGATGTGTGACGCAGCTGACCCATTTTTTCCAAAATGGTGCTCCACAATGTGAATGCGTTGCATCTGTGCTGGTATAGGTGTGGTGCACAATGAATGGTGAATCCCTGCTGATATGCAGGGTGGTGCCAGGTACAGTAAATATGCCCCCCATGTCAATGACTCAGAAGCACATATCAATCGGACCCCACAACATACCCACAAGTGAACATTGAGGACAATCCAAAGCATGGACAACTACCAGGTGGAACAGTGCCAACTACAATGTGTATGAGAAATGGATGTTGCATTATATGGCATTAACATTGTCTGTCTCTCAAACCCACAGGGCAACGTGTGGATTCGAACCCCAACGATGGGGAAGACGATTCAAAGTCCCAGGCTCTGCAGGACCCTCATCCCACCAACAGCGACGCCTTTCGCCACTCCATGGATGACTCCCGACCGACCTGGCACCTCTGGTGCCCCAAACCGTGCAGCATCTGGATCAGGCACACCTGCGCCAACCGCCACCACCATTCCTGCCACATCCAAGCAGACACCTCGGAGCCCTGGCCACACTCAAGAAATGAGCCAGTCTGACAATGAGGGACAAGGTTCAACGGGCACCAAGGAGGGGGCAGACAACACCACCACTGCCATCACTCAGAGGTCCAGTTGAGCAGATGTGCCCACAATGGCAGGCCAGGCTTGTGTGGGCAGGGGTGGCGGGAGTGGCAGCAGGCAGAGGCGAGAACCTGACCAGACAGCTGCAGGTCCCGGTATGTCTGAGCTCCGCAACATCATGGAGGCATACCGGCGGGACACCAGGGAGTTCAGCCAGGTAGTGGGGGCCCTCACAGAGATAAAAAACCTGCAGGCCGAGCAACACGCCAGTCAACAATAACACCAAGGACGGATGGAGGCAAGACTGGCTGAGCTCCTGGCGGTGCAAAGGGACATTAGCCATTCACTCCGTCGGATTGCTGACAACATGCAGCACCCTCCTTGTGTCACCAGGCAAGACACTTCAAGGCGAAGACGGCCAACAGGCACAGGGAGGGAGGAGGAGGAGGAATTGACTGATGGAGCATCCCATGCATCGTCAAGGCCTGCACCTGAGGGTCCCCCAAGGAAGGTGGGTCATCCACAGAAGATACACTGAGAGGCAGCGGGCCATGCGCATCTCCCAGGACACTTGGTCCGGCACCTGGAGTCTGTGCGCAACAGCATCACCTCATTGACTGTCCTACTCTCCCACATGGACTTGCTGGTTGCATTCTGACCAATGATGGCAAGCACTGTGGTCTGGACTCTGGTGACTCAAACTGCAAGGCATCACATCTCCCTTTGTGAACTTTGGATTCCCCCTTTTTGTACAGCACCCATCACTAACTCACGTTTCCCGCACAAGAACGATAAATAAAAACAACCAACACTACTGAAATTGATGTTGCAGTCATTTTCCATCATTCTACAACATACGTGTGGGGATATGTCAAAGTATGCCATAGTGTGGAACAAACTCAACCCATCCATACACTGGGATCTGAGTCCGGTCAAGGATACACGTAGTTCACAATGTTTCATCAAATACATACATGGAGCGCTATACTCACCTGTGATGGTCTCAATCTGCTAAGGGGTGCGGTCTGCCATACTGCTCAAACTGACAGTTTTGGAAGAGTGTAATGAAGGTGTAGAGGTCATGGGTCATGTGGAGGTGCCCAGGGAGGGAGTACCAGGTCTGTTTGGTGAGGTGGGAGAACTATGGGGCATATTTTCAAGGACCGGTGTTAAAATTATCGCCGTTTTATCGGCAGGAAACTGCCGATAAAACGGCGACAATAGGTTTGATAATACGCCCTTGTTAATTCCCATAGAAGCCCATGTTAACATCAGAACATGGGCTTCTATGGGAATTAACAAGGGCGTATTATCAAGCCCATTATCACCATTTTATCGGCAGTTTCCTGTCGATAAAACGGTGATAATTTTAACACCTGTCCTTGATAATATGGCCCTGTATTCTGCATGCAGTTGTACTGTGGATGTGAAGAATGGTGCAAAGGGCAAGGTTGGCTGGACGGAGTTGGTGCAATGGGGTGTTGGATGGGAGACATCCATGCTCGTCTCCGGGGCTGGGGTTGTGTAGTGCCTCCTGAGTGTGGCTGAGGAGTATGAAGGTGATCCTGCTGTTGAGAGTGAGCCTATTGTAGGTATCTCAGGTGGACGGTCATGTGGCTGTGGCAGGGGATGTTGAGGATGAGGTGTGCTGATGCACCGTGGATGTACACAAGTCCTCCTGGAGTCCTGTGTAGAGGGCGTTGCTGTAGTACAGCCGACTGTTGTCGTGTACCTGGGTGACTGTCTGTCTTGACTAGGAGTGGATCTATCTGATGAACATTTGCTGCATGCGGAGGGACTTCCAGCATGAGGTAGAGATGGTGTTCATTTCCATGGTTATTGTGAGCGAGGATTGTACGATGAGCACCTACTTGCGTGTGTGGCCAATGTGTGCTCGTGCCCTGCCGACGCTGCTGTGACACAAGGAGTTGTCCAAGCCATAAGGGGACATTCCTCAGATGATGAGCCTAGTCTTATCCAAGTCCGGCCTCATGTGGCTGAGGTACCTCTAAATGTCAATGAACCTAATGCTTCTTGAAGGTTGGATCTGGGAGTGGCTGGGTCTTTGGTGATTGTGAGGAGCAGCTGGGTGTCAATGGCAGAGGACATGATGATGAGATTGTGTGTGCATATGATGTTGGCTAGGGGGGTCATGGAGATAATGTAGATAGTCACATTGCGAGATGGCGCCTGGGCCCGAAGACCCCAGTGTACTACGTGCCGAAGGGGGGAGGCAGACTCCATGGGCCTTGCTGGTGAGGTACTTGGGGCTTTCATACTGGCCCTTCGTCTGGATCCCAGTGTTGGAGATGTGTGAACTGACACCGTGGTATCACATGGTATAGAATGCTTGATGAGAGGTCAATGGGGTGAGGGTGGTGTACTCACCATTGTTGAGCACGGTCCAAGATGTTGTTGGTGGTGGCAATGAGAGCAGTTGCAGTTGGGTGATTACTGTGGAAGATGGTCTGGTGCGGTTTGCCTGGAGATGTTTGCTTGGAGTGAGGTGGTCAGTTGCTTGTTGACTGTCTTCATGACATTTGCCGGGTAGGGAAGCAGAGTGAAGTTCCAGGCGATCCTGCGGTACAGCCGTACGTCGTCAAAGAAGGGCCTGGCTACCTGCATGCCTACAGCTCCCATGGAAAGTGGCATACTCAAAGGAGACATTCATGACGTCCCGGAGGTGGGCCTGAAGGATGATGTTTGCTGTGATTGAAATGTTGTGTGGGAAGGGTCCAGATGGAGATCCCGAGTGCATGGATGTTCATGAGCCGGGTGGTGTTTTTGCTGCTGACGGGTGTCCTGGATCTGAGGGGGGTATGTCCTGTGGAAAAAACGCTGACTGCCTCTGTGTGGCGAGGCTGTCGTGTACGTCCACGAGCTTGCAGTGGTAGTAAGTTGCAAGGGATCCCCTTGGCCTTGCAAGGCTGGGATGTCTCTTGGATGGAGAGCTGGGGTCAGATAGTTCTCACAATGCCGATGAATTCATTCATGTTGTGTGTGTTTGTGCCTAGGCCATACATGGAGGTTGTCCTCTTATCCATGCTGGTGATATGGTGATGTCTGTGTGTTGTGGATTTCAGGGCAGAAAGGTAACTGATGGTTGCTTGTTTTACAAGGTTTGCACATGAGTGTGGCTAGAAGTGTATGAGTCCAGTAGGTCTGCCTTGTCCCGGGTGGCTTAACTGTTGTGCTTCACAGGAAATTCCGCCAATGTGGGAAGAGTGTTGGGTCAGTCATTGATCCAGTGTGTGCGGTTGCAGGGTGTGGCGGTGTCGTTGGTTGTAGTGTCCTGTGTAAGGGTGCCACACAGCTTGTTTGTGTTGACTTTGGTCAATCATTCTTGGTGGATCTGTAACGGAGTGTGGTGCAGTGTGTTGTTTTTTGGGCAACTGGATGCAAATGTTGATGTACAAATGCAGAATGGTGCTATGGTTGTCCTCCAGCCAGGAGTTGCTGTATCCCTGACCCATGTTGTCTGTGTAGGTGAGGGCCTGCGTGCTGATGTAGTCGTCTAATTTCTGAGGACCAATCTGTAAAGCCATTTCCCATCTCTGTGGTCTCACTGTATTTTACACATTTTCATATAAAACCTCTCTGCTCTAATTGCAGATGTGTAAATCCCGTTACCCTTCTGACCCCTTGCCAGCCAAGCTATACAACATCCTTGCTAAGAGTCCCAATCACCATTTAAGCTCCATCTGGAACCTTTCCCTCAAATTGGGCTCTAATCCGGATGTGTGGAGACATGTGTTCCTTCTGCCCATCTTAAGTAAAGCCAACGCAGATCCTGTATCTCCTTGCAATCATAGACCTAACTCCCACGTACCAGCTCCAGCCAAGCTTCAAGTGAACAATTCCTTGCAGCAACTGATGGCCTTTGTTGAAGATAATAGCCTCCTTCACAACTCTCAATTCAGCTACAACCCCGGATATAGTACGGAGTCGGTCCTCATTGAAATGGGAGACTCTATATGCTGGGCGGTTGTCAGAGGTTCCAAGGCGGTGTTGGTGCTGTTAGACTTGTCTACACCATTTGACACCATCGCCATCCCATTCTTCAGAACCTCCTTAAGACCATAGGCATGGGTGGCTTCATGGTGAACTGTATATCGTCCTCACTATCTGCTGCACACAGCTGGTCCAGACCTATCCATTCATCTCCCCAGTCAAATCACTGAAGTGGGGCGTGCTGCTGGTCTCTGCTCTGAGCCCTATGTCTTGTAATATTTACTTAACCCCGCCGGCTGCATTGCTTGCCATGTCTGAAGTCCAAATCATATCATATGCTCATGAGCCTCAGCTGCTATTCACCTACAATGCTGTGTGTGCCGCTAACTTTTGACACGCTAGAAAATATTCTCTAGATTATTGTGGCCTAGATGTTCCACAATTTCTGAGAACTTAATACAGTTAACACAGAGTTCCTCTTCATTTAACCAAACTTCTCCCCTCTCTTCCAATCTGTGGTGGCCAGAGGAACTGGCCATTGCTCCGGCACACAAGGACGTGTTCAGGATTCTGGGAGTAAGATGGGAGTAAGATGGGAAAATCACCTATCCCTTGCCACACAGGTACAAGAGGCGGTGCCGCTTGTATTCACAAGATTAAACTCATCAAGAGAATTATACACTATCTGCACATTGTAACCCGTAAAACGGTGCTTCACCCACTGATTACCTCTCATTTACACTACGCAAAAGTCTCATACGTACGTCTCACATTAGGCTTGCTCTGTATACTGCAGATGGGGAAAAAGTGCTGCTGCCTGCCTGGTATGTTGACTCTCACTTTGAGAACATATCTCCCCGTGTCAAACACTACTCCATTGGCTGCCATGGCTACACAAATAGAATTCAAGGCGCTTATACTCGCCTTCTCGGCAGACAAGGCTGTGGTCCGGTCTACCTTAAGAGGAGACTGCGTCCCTATTGTCAATCACGATCTCTATGTTCCAATGACAAGCACTTGCTCATTCGTCCTTGCTTAGCTAAACCTAGATCAGGAGGTGAAACCTCTCAGGTAGGAACCACCCAATGTTGGACTAAGCTACCTCTTCCGCTCCGTCTGATTCTGTATGAATGTGATTCTCGCTAAGCCCTTAAGACCTGGATATTTAGCCTGCTAGATTAGTTGCTCTTCCGTATGCTGCCTCATTTTCGGCACACTACAGCGCTGGGACAACCCTGTTGGCTTACATGTGCGCTCAATACATGACTATTATAATAATTGTAGATGGCTTCGCAGAATTGTGGGTGTAGGCCTGGAGATCTGTAGATGATAGTTAGACTGAGGGTGGTCTGGGGGTTGGTGAGAAACCTGAAGGGCAGATGTTTGACAATGCTGAGTGTGTCTATGGTGTAGTATGAGACTTTGAGGGGGTACTTCTGATGAAATTTCTAGTCATCATCATGGAGTGTTGGTGTGGTCCCTGTGGGTGATCTTGTATCCATCTGTGATGGCAATGTTGATGTAGTGTGCTGAGGATGCGTTCAACCAGGTCACTGTAATGAAGGAGATGTGTGGGGCTGTTGTGTTGGCTGAGGCGGCAGAGTCCAATGGCGTGCTGGTGGATGTAGCGGGTGTGCAGTAGGAGGCACATGACCTGGTTGTACGGACATGGTCTGTCATGTGGGGCAGCGCGTTGTTGGCAGTAGGAGTTGCACACACAGACTGCAAAGATGTAATGGTTACGCTTAGGGGTTGCCTGATAGCAGGTGGATGAATGTCTTGTGTTCCCTGTTTGGAGGGTGGCTAGAGCATTAGTCTGTTGTGTTACCTGCGTCATGGAAGGACCAGAGGGTCTTGCACTGTGCACGTTGCAGGCGCAGACGGTTCTGCCTTTGGCACGGATGTGGCGCAACAGTGGTACTGACAAGCTGATACCTGCATTAACAATGGGTGGAGGGAGGGAGGAGCATCTGGGAGGTGTGTGTTGCAGAATCAGGGCACTCGGTGGGGTGGTGCCGCAGGGGAGGCAGTAGCAGGAATGAGTGAACACATGATGGTGGAAGGGGTGAGATACCATGCAAAAATTAGCACAGAAAGAGAAGGAGGATTGAAAGGCACAATGTAACCGGTGTATGGAAAGGAAGGAGTGTCTGGTTACTCATGGGTCACAGACCTAAAATGGAAGAACAATCACCATAAATTACGGGCACAGGATCAGGCACCAAAAGGCCAAGCTGCGCACAGGACACACAGCGTCAGCAGGTGTGGGCTGCCTGTTGTGTGTAGCAAGCTGCAACAATACATACACAACCATGTCCTTCATGTACAATATGGATCATTAGCTATGATGAACACCATGCATAATGCCACAGTACACATACTCCCATATGCACAATCTTTGTCAATTATGACATAAATGACGCTTGCAAACTGGCAAGAGATCTGCAGTGATTGTAATGATGCACATTGTACTGTGTGGGACACATTTGCTGTACAAATGGATTAAGTTTGTGTGGAGGCCATGCTGCTTTAGCCAATGTTCATGTCCAGTCCCATTGCTCAGAAGAAAATAACACTCATGCAAGGAGTTTACCTGTAATGCTGGTGAGACAATGTGCACACGACTGCCTGGGACTGTTGTTTCCTTGAATTCTCATAAAGGTGCTATGATCATTGTGGTCCACCTCCCGCTAGCCCCTTGGTCTGAGTATAAATCACTGACTCAATAGGGTGATCAGGCGAGGGAAGGAAAGGAAGGGAACAGCAGGGAAGGAGATCTGAAACAAATATAAACAAGCATAAGCATTCAACACATCTTGCCACTGATTCACAGAATACATCAGGACCTATACTGTCACCGTTACACCTGTAAAGTGAACCAACAGCCACTGTATCATACTTGGCATCACAGTAATGAAAATTATACTAGATCTGATGTTTCAACATGGACATATAAAAGGTAGCAGAGTTTTTCAGCAAAAATGAAGGGTGTATAACGCTGTGCAGGCTGCTTCACTGCAATTCGAGCCATGCAGTAACGAAGGTACTCACAGTGTATGAATAATAAACCAATTTTAAAAAATACTAATGCGCTGCAGTGGTACTCACACAAAGGCAACAATCCATAGTTACCCCTGGCAATCAGTGACGGTCAAGAAGGGAAATTATACATCACCCGCAAGAGCCTTAAGAAGCTCATCCGACGACGGAGGGAATTATGTAAACACAAGCAAGCCCCACAATAGACAGCCATTGTCTCGTCCAACTGGGCTTGGAAATGCCTAACATAACAAGCTACTGGTCTGGCAATCAACAGAGAATAATGAGGAGCAATGCCAGAAAACCAACCCTACCGTGACCAGGATATGCAGAACGCCACAAGAGAATTCTGGAATTGACGTCACCCGGCTGGTGCAACGTAACTGTTTACATTAGCTACAGCACAACGTTGTGACGTCATCAGCGCAACTTTCCTGGCATCATGGGAATACAAAGTTAACATCAACTGACCGAGAACGCTTGCAAAGCAGTGTTCTCCACCGGCCCTGAGGAAGCAACATGACAGTGACATGACATACTGGCACAAGGGGCAATGCATCCATATGAACAGACTCACAGGACACTTGACAGGACATGTTGGACATACCCTGCCCACACCTTCACAACATGGTTGATTACAAATCGAACTGTACTGGCACACAAGATTAAGTGGACGGCCAAACACATCCAGCTGCACACAGTGAGGCTGCAATTCACCATGGAGCCTGTGGTTGTGATGTCTCACACAATGTCAACACGTGGAATCCTCAATGTGTCAGGGTCAAGGTTGACACACATTGATGCCTTCACCAGAGTCAATACTCCACAACAGATGACTGTCAAGAAGGGTGACTGTCCTGTCATGGGAGTGGTGCAACATGTAATTTGATCCATGGTGTTTATACATGTATGGATGGGTCTTCAACATGCACAGAAACACTTCTGACACATTCCCAAACCATAACAACCCAAAAAAAGCTGTTTGGTTCTCTTACCTGAACTGACATTTACACATGTCCGTGCATGGAACGCTGATTCGGCCCACGTTGCAATCATCACGAGGAATAGCAGGAGGACTGAGATGTCACAAACAGACAACAGGCACAGCAACCTGGGAATGACAAACACACAAGGGATCACCATTACAAATCTTTGCTAAAAACATGGGCATGTACAAAACACGAACTATGTGGTACACATGTAAAATGAAAGCTAAGTCATTGTGCATTTCAGTTTGGCATGACATCAGCACTTGCGTGACACATCAGAACACACATCAAAGTGAATATGCATACAGTCAGCTGGACACACACATTGCAACACATGCCACTCAATGCTACAAGCTTGCACACTCATTCGCAGTGACTCACCAATATGAGAAGAAGTTGCGTATGAGCTGACTCCGGATATCATCCTCCTCCTCATTACTTGCATCGTGACCAAGCCCTTGATCCTCAATGGGTGGATGTTCCTGCTCCTCAGGATCCAGGATGAGTGGCACTGCCTTCTCAACTGCCATGTTGTGCAGCATGCAGCACACGATGAAGATATTACAGACCTTGGCCGGGGGATATGGGAGGTATCCGCCGGTCTTATCAAGACACCGGAACCGGCTCTTCAGGAGGCCAAACGTCCGCTCTATCACTCGCCTGGTCTGACAGTGTGCATTATTGTACCGCTGATCTGCAGCTATTCTTGGGCTCCTGAGATGTGTCATCAGGCATGGCATGTTGGGATATCCCGGGTCACCTGCAAATATACATCATGTCAATAAGTGGTTCATGAGATGCAGGATGAGCAAAAGATACTGAAACACACAGGACACACAGAGTATACCCACCAAAAAGACATGCCCGATCGTTGCGCAGCTGCAGCATCATTCTTGGCACCCTGCTACGCCTCATGATGAATGCATCATGGCACGATCCTGGAAAACGTGTACAAACATGGGAAATCAGCATGTTAGCAAGACACACCACCAGGGCATTTATTGAGTGATAATGTTTCCTGTTGCGGTAAGCCTGTTCCTGAGCCTATGGTGGCACCAAAGCCAGATGTGTCCCATCAATAGACCCAATTACATGTGGCATCCCACCCAGGGCAGAGAATTCACCCTTGATATCTTTCAACTCTTCAGGAGTAGGAAATCTGATGAATTCATCAATATTCTCCAACATGGCTGCTAACACATCACGCAAGACACGGATGAACATTGTTTGCGACATTCCACCTACATCAGCTATGGTTAATTGGAACGTACCTGTTGCAAAAAAATGGAGGGCTGCCATCACCTTTATCTTGGGGATCAGCGCAGTAGGATACCTGTGTTGCGGTTCGAGATGTGGTGCCAGCTTGTTCGTCAAGTCCTGAATCAACGCTCGAGTGAATCTGTAACGTCGGATGCTCCCTCATGGTAGCCAAGTCTGGAAATGGCCTTGGTAGAGGCGGTGCCCTGCAGGACATATTTGGGAAGAATGGAGAATAACCGTCAAACAACATCAATGGCAAGGTACATATCACATGTAAAACTGCTACCAGACATCATGTCACAATGGAGTCTGGCGTGTGCAATACATCCCGAACACATATGGCAGCTTGCTGGAACTCCTACAAGAACCCAGATACACCTGTTGTTTGCCTCAATAAACATGACATGCCCTGAAACAAGCTGCTGGTCTGGTCTGAGTGAACAACCCAAGATATCACTTGAGTGACACACGTTACCAATCCTGCAGTGTAACGTTGTCAACATGCACAGGTCAGATGGAATATCAAAAGTACATCTCAAACACATAGCGATAAAGGTGTGCATGTGACAAAAAAACGAATCAGCCCTTGTCAGGATTCAGACATGTGTGCCTTGGTAAAATTGATGTCTGATGACATCAGACCCAAAAGCCGTAGAAACGCACATGTGGCATGGTGAGCGTACATGTGAAACCATTCCCCATCTCAACACAGACCCATGTTAGATGCACCAACAGCAGATGCAGTTTACGTAACACAAACAACAAGCTCAAGGTTTGACATGACACACACTGGACATAGTCGCATAGGGTCATGCTGTGCGTGAAATGTCAAGTGACAAAGTGGCCCGGTCCCTGGCATCATGAGACAGGGGCCCATAGTGATGACTGTGCCATCCTAGTGTAGATGTGCATGGCTACATCTGCATAATGGTACACATGTGACAAGTGTAAAGGTTATGTGTACCACATAGTGACTCATCACACAGGACATGTGTCAGCACACATCAATTGTGCAACAAGATCATATGCCCTGTGCTATATCACTGCCTGCCACAGCTAGGGCCTGCCATGTAAGTATGAAATGAAAAGAACTTGATACACATCCTTGTTTGAACCGTACCCCTACATCCCTGCCATGTGTGCCTCCTATCAGTATTGTAATGGTGCCATGCGTGAGCGTGTGAAATGCACCATAACCCTGCATTCACAAATGCGTGTGAAATGCACCGTGTGAAACGCACCGTACCCCTGCATTCACAAATGCATGTAAAACACACCATACCCCTGCATTCACAAATGCTTGTGAAACGCACCGTGTGAAACGCACCGTTCCCCTGCATTCACAAATGTTAATGCTAATTAAAAATATTATTCCTGGAGTGGGCTTGCATAGAGGTACATTAGATCCTGCCCCTACTTTTACTTTTACTTTCTTGGGGAGTCTTCTTTAAAAATATGGGAAAATGTTTCCTTGATCTGTACTTTGTTGCTTTTTGTTTTTGAGCCTTGCCTTCCTTGCCCTTTTTTTCTGCCTCTTTGTTGGTTTTACGTCAATTAAGGATTTATTAGTGGACTGGGTTGATTCCATTGCGTTTACTGTTATTTCTGGTTGTTCTTCCACTAACACTTGTTCTTTGTCTTCAGTTGCATTTTTTGTTGGAATTGTTATTACATTATTGCTTTTAGGAGTTACCAGCATGTCCAGATTATGTTGCGTTTCCATATTCTGTTTGCTGTTTGCTAAAGTGAGTTAGTTTTACCTCCCCAAGAATGTCTTTTAAAATGTCCGGATGACATGCTAACTTCTCAATTATGCTCCCACAGCCGCAATTAGACTGCTGTTTAATGTTGTGAGTTTGAAACTCCAGTTTCTCCCTGTTGGTTAAAAGGGATGAAAGCAAGTCCAATTTAGTGTTTCTACCTGAGATGTGGCCTGCGATTATATTTATGAGGTCTATTTGGACCTCCATTTTGTCTGATTGATAGTTCAACACCCGTATTGCTTGATCTAGGGTGCCTAGCATGGACTGGCTCCATTGGAAGGGTTGCTGTTGTTTTTGGAATTTTCGGAATTCTTCTGACTCGTGGTCCGTCGTGCTCACAGAAGAAATTGATATGGGTGCTGAGAGGTTAGAATACTTTGATTTAGTTGGAATACTTACGCTGTCGTCCAGTAAAAGAAGTTGTTGGACTTTATTTGCCTGAGGGCTACGTGGAGTAGAAACCAACATTCCCGGTTTGCTCTCTTAAGGAATGTTACCCATAGCTACGGGTGAGGCTTTCCCTTGGAGGTCCTTGTCCTTTGTTGTTATTTCGATAATTTCTAAAGATTTAGAATCATTAGATAGAAAAAAATTGATTTAGCCATGATTCCTCTTCTTGTACGATCGGCGTGGGAGAGTGACTGGATTTTGAGATTTCCTCCATTACTTCCTTTGTGGGGTCCCTTGCGTTGACTGTTTCCTCTTTTGCCTTCTCTGAAGGTTTTGTGTTTCTGTTTACAGTTATTAGATTTATGTTTAACAAGGGATCATCTGTACTTTCCCCGATTGGTGTACTTCTTTTTCCTTCTATTACGTTTGTAAAAGTATTGGATTGGTGCACTTGTGCAATTACTGTTTCCGACTTTTTCTGACATAAATTTGTCATTTGGTTCTGTGAGGAATGTGATCCTGTTGAGGCGTTTTTTATTTTAATCGCGCCTTTGATCCCTGGAACCAATGAATTGACTGGTGCAATGGGGCTTGGCAATTTGCCAGCTTCAGTTGTTGGTGCATAGATTGCTGCCATTGGGATCCTTTAAATAAAATAATTTGTATAATCCGGTTTTCCTTCTTGGGCTCAACTGGGTTGTTTCTGGAGTTGGTGCTGAGACCAACCTCTCTCTTAGGCTTGGCGGTTTCCCTCTTTGAAATTGCGGGGAGCCTTCTTCAGGTACTTTTTTTTTTTTTTTAGTTTTTGTTTTTTACTTAATACCGCTTGACGAATTTTCCCAGATCTCATTTCCAGTTTTACTCCAACTATATTCCTTAATGGTGTTTCAGTCGCGCGTGTACATATACCCGTTTAATTTTGGGGGTCTTTTTTAACCCACTGCATCTTTGATGGAGGAAATAGCCTATGCACTAAATGACAGGATCGACAGTGGGTACTCTCTAATCGGGCATTAAAGCAAGGTCCCAAAAACGCTGAAATAGCCGGGAGGTGCACTTCCAGTCCCACTTTTTTTTCTTTTTTTTTTGTTTGTTTTATTGCTTTTGTTGCTTTTAGCCAACACCCTTGGAACGTAGTTCGGGGCAGTGGGGGTTGGTTCGACAAACTGCACAGTTGGGAGAAATGACCCTGGTGCTCTGGCCCCTCCGTTCCTTGTAGGGCAAGGGGTTAAAACATGCAGGGAAAAACAGTTTACTCACAGGCTCTGGGCACTCCAACTTGCATCAGCCAATGTCGCTTTTGCCACTATTAAAGCACCTTGCTGGTCTTGAAGCTCCCCGAGTCTTCTGGATCTCCTAAGCACCTGGATACCACTCCCCCTGTGTCCTCTGTGTCTCCCTCTGTGTCTCCTTAGCGCCTAGATACCGCTCCCTCTGTGTCTCCTGGGTGCCTGGGAACCACACGGCTCACGGTGCCTCTCTGACAAACCCCCCTACCACTGCCACTGTTGGTCTCCGCTGCTGTGCTGTTGAGGCTCTGCATTGCTAGGGTTCGGACGTTAGGAAAGCTGGCAGGGCTGGGCTGAGTCTTTCCACAGTTGCCCCTTGTTGCCCCTTGTTGCTGGTCCCGCTAAAAGCCGCTGCCGCCCCTACCGCCGTATACGTGACTCCTGCTCCTGTCCCCTCTCACAGAGCACGTAGCATGGAGGCGCGGCCGGAAGCGAGTGAGCAGGCGGACGGGCGGGCGGGCTGGACAGGCTGGCTGGCTGGCTGGTGGGCAGCGGGCGGGCTCACCGGCACCTGGCACTCTGCGCAGGTCGCTGCCTCAGTACTCCCGGCTGCGACCGCTACCCAGTGACTCGAGTCTGGTTGGATCGGGTCGGGTCTGGCCTAACGGACCGAAAGTTGACTGTCCCCGCGTTGCTCTGCTTCAGCTTCAGCTTCCTCGCTTCCTCACTCCTCTCACTCGTCTCACCTCGCTGTCTCACAGAGAGCACCACACTGCTGGGAGTCATATCCACCCACCCACATACTGTAGGCCTATGCTAGGAGTCCCCTGCACCCACCCCTCATATGTCTGGACACTGCTGGGGGTCCTCTGCACCCACCCCTCATATGTCTGGGCACTGCTGGGAGTCATATCCACCCACCCCCATACTGTAGAAGTTTGAAGTTTAAAATATTTATAGAGCGCTCTGTGGCCAAGCGGCTTCCTGGCGCTAGGAGAATAAAACAGTTACCATAAGACAGAACACCAGGAGGTGATTAGGACGGGAAAGCTTGGGAGAACAGATGTGTTTTAAGTGCCTTGCGAAAGTGCAAGTAGAAAGGAATGGATCTGATAGTCAGAGGAAGGCTGTTCCTGAAGCGGGGGCAAGGATGGAAAATCTGGTGCCGCCTACTCTGGACTTACGGAAGCGGGGAACGGTTAAGAGTGCCTGGTTGGAGGAGCGAAGGTTGCGAGAGGGAAGGTAGTGGGTGATCATGGAATTGATGAAGATACGAGCCGTGCGAGCGCGGGCCATAAAGACAATGCAACCCATCTTGAAGGGGGTCCTCTGCAGGATGGGGAGACAGTGAGGGGATCTAAGTAGGGGAGTGATATGCTGGGATTTAGGAAGCCTATGAATAAGGAGGGCGGCCTGATTCTGGATGGACTAGAGACGCCGCAGCTCGTAGGCGGGAATTCCCACATAGATGCAGTTTCCGTAGTCCACCCGTGAAAGAATCATGGCCAAAACAATAATTTTCAAGGCATCAGAGGAGAAAAAACGGCCTATGCTGGGACTCCTCTGCACCCACCCCTCATATGTCTGGACACTTCTGGGCATCATATCCACCCACCCCCATACTGTAGGCCTATGCTGGGAGTCATATCCACCCACCCCTCATATGTGACGCACCATACCCCAACATTCATGGCATGTGTGCGGCTCGTATCAGTATTGCAATGGTGCCATACGTGAGTGCATTCATGGCGTGTGTGCGCATCGTATCACTGTTGCAATGGTGCCATACACGAGCGCGTGTGATGCACCGTACCCCAACATTCATGGCGTATGTGCGGCTCGTATCACTATTGCAATGGTGGTACACGTGAGTGTGTATGAGGCACCGTACAGGTACGCTTGCGTTGTTGAGGTACGTTGTACACACCGTCTGCGCCGTCGTCGGTTTCTATGCACCAGGTCGTAGGCTTACAGGACTGGGATGACATGAACGATGGGGTTCATGGCGTGTATGTCGCGTACCGTGGTGCGGTACGAGCCGGACTCTCCTTTTACGGCTGTTTTCGGGTCCCGTAGAAAAAGGGCCGTACGGAGTGTCGCAGAGACGAATCGTACTTGCTTGGCCAGAAAATGCTGCTTTTTTACGTACGGACGTAGCCTACTGCGTGACCCAGATACAAATCGTATGTATTGTTGTGTCGTATGGTGTTTGGTACGATTCGTACGGGGATCTGCTTTGGGTTTGGATCATACTTGATCGTACGTACGGGGAACTTGAAGGTGTACGATTCGTACGGGAAATACGCTCCATACAGCTATTCGGAGCGCATTTTCCAGAATCGGAATTGACCCCTTAGTGTGGCTTTCCCCATCATGATGCTAGGCAATATTCTCGGGTGTGTTCCTTTATCACTACCCAGTCACCTAGATTCAAATCATGTGCTGGAGTTGATTGTCTGGCATCAGCATCTTCCCCAACCTGGTGAGAGATAAAACACACTTTATCAGCCAGTTATTTGCAGTATTCTAGCAATAATTCATCAGTTATATTTATCAGCTTGTGTCCTGGTACCCACGCTTGCCTCATTGCTCTTCCCATGAGTATCTCATGGGGACTCATGCCTGTGTTCTTGTCTGGAATGCTTCTGAGTCCCATCAGAACAAGAGGTAAAGCATCAGGCCCCTCCAATTGGGTAGGTTCATAAATTTTCCCAATCTTGACTTGATTGTGCCATTCAGTTGTTCTACCACTCCAGCAGCCTCTGGACGGTATTCACAGTGCAGCTTTTGCTCAATTCGGAATGCTTTACAGATTAGACAAATTATTTCATTATTAAAATGAGACCCTCAGTCTGATTCAATTGTTACTGGAAAATTGAAACGACGAATGAGCTCTCTCAACAGGAGTTTGGCTACAGTCAAGATATCATTCCTCCGGGTCGGGTAGGCTTCCACCCATTTTGAAAATAAGCAGACAATGACAAGGACATATTTCGACAAGGGGGTAAATCAAGTTGTAACCTTATGAATGGGCCTGCTGCCTTTCAAATTTTTGCGGGGCAAACTACAGTTTTCCTACCAGGATTAATTTGTCGCCAAATTATGCACCTCTGGCAAAGACTCTCTGCTACATTCCTGAACTTCGCATTAAACCAGGTGTGCTAGAATAGTCTTATGATCGCATCTCAACCTATGTGGGTGTCTCCGTGGTACATCCTAGCCATAGGAGCAAGCATACAGTCTGGTAACACAGGTCTCCCATCCAAGTAAACAATAACACCATCTCCAGCCCTTCTCTGACAGCCTATTCTTTCCCACTCTTCCTTTTCTTTTTGTTCTGCTTCATTTTGTAAGTCTCTCACTTCTTCCCACGTTCTTACACCCTCAAGCAACATAAGTTGGCAGCTGATTCCGCATGCATCTATTTTCTGGTTTATAGCCATTCGGTTTTTGGCACAATGTTGGGCTACCTGGTCAGCATAACGGTTACCTGCTGTCACTCTGTCATTTCCAGATTGGTGAGCAGCACACTTGACCACAGCCACTGCTTTTGGCAACTGAATTGCTTCAAGCAATTATTTTACAAAATGTCCATTGTTAATAGGAGTTCCTGAAGAAGTCATGAAGTCCCTTTGCATTCAAAGTTGGCCAAAGTGCTGCACAACCCCATAACCATATTGGCTATCAGTGTTTATGATTACTTTCCAATTGTTCCCAATTTTGCAAGCTTTTATTAAAGCAATCAATTTGGCTACTGGTGCAGACTTGACTCCGAGTAAATAGGATGCTTCGACTATACCACCCAATGTGCACACAGCATAAGCAGAACTCAATCCTCCTTCCTCATGCCGCATGCATGAGCCATTTACAAATAGCTAATACTCTGAATTTAAAAGTGTCTCTTCCTGTATGTCTGGGCGTTGTTTAGTACAGTATTCTGTGAGGTTGACACAATCATGTTCGACTTCTTCCCCTACCTCATCAAAATGTGAATCGGGTAATAATGTTGCTGGGTTCAGGACAGTACATCTGGCAATTGTTACATTTTCTGCACCTACAATGACTCGTTCATATTTAGTTAGCTGACTAGGAGTCAGGTACTGAGTACGTGTTCTTGTAAATAAAATCCCAACTGCATGTGGAACATACATGGTTACAGGATGTCCCATTATGATGGACTCACTCTGTTCTAAACTCATGCAGGTTACAGCTACCGCTTTCAGACATCCCAGCAATGCAGATGCCATTTGATCCAGTGTAGCAGAAAAATATGCCACAGTACATCGCATTAAGCCATGAGTTTGGTCAGAACTGAAAGTGCACATTTGTCTTGTGCATCACAGAGCAGTGCAAATTATTTTGAATAATCAGGCATTCCTAATGCTGGAGCTGAACACAAACAGTTTTGCAATTTTAGGAAAGCAGTCATGCTCTCTTTATCCCATTCTACTGGGTCCTTGGCTTGTTTCTTTGCCATCTGTATCAATGGTTTAGCTAGGACTGCAAATCCCTTAATCTACTGACTGCAGTAACCTACCACTCCGAGAAACATCCTGAACTCTTTTTGTGTTTGAGGCAAAGTCATATTTCTAATTATTTTGATTCTTTCCGAAGTTACTCTTCTTACACCTCTTTCTATCTGGTGCCCCAGATATTTCACTGAGGTGGTGCAATATTGTAGCTTCTCAGGTGACACTTTATATCCGCCTTCGGCCAAATGATTCAATAATGCAATTGTGTCAACAACACAGTCATTTCGAGTCTTAGACGCCACCAACAGGTCGTCTATATACTGCACCAGGACAGACTGTCCGGGCAGCACCAAAGATTCAAGAAATTTTTTCAAAATCTGACTAAAAATCGATGGACTTATGTGTACCCTTGAGGAACACGATTCCAGACATATACATGCTCGTCAAACTTAAAAAAGAATACAAAATTACTGTCTGGATACAATGGAATGGAGAAAAAGGAATGGCATAAATCAATGACAGTGAACCATCTGGCTCCCCACGGTATCTGATACAGAATCACTGCAGGATTTGGCACAACTGGACAACATGGGACAACAATTTTATTTATGTTGCGCAGGTCTTACATGACCCTATATTTTCTGTTCGTTTCTTTATGCCAATTATAGGTGAATTACATGGACTGCTCATTATTTCTTTTAGAATGCCTTGCTCAATCAAACGCTCTATTTCTGCTGCAACTCCTGCTTTTATTTCTGGGCTCATTTTGTACAGTTGAGTATTTGGGTATACTGCACCTTCTTTCACTGCCACTTTTATTGGATCGACATTTGCCATCAATCCTACTTCTTTGCCGGTAAAATCCCACACATCAGGATTTATGGTATTTTGCAACTCTTCTGGTAAATCTTTTATGGTCATCTTTTTGATTTCAGTTTCTTGCTTGGCTAATATTAATTTATAGATTCGGTCTTCATCTGGGGTCTGAATCTCAACACCACTTGGGGTGCAAAAGATTGTACAGTTCATTTTGCATTGCAAGTCCCTACCTAATATGTTCACTGGACTAGAGTTGCATACTACAAACTTGTGCATTTCTTTAAAATTGCTGATTCTTACTTCCATGGGTTCTGTGACAGGGGTCCTAATTTGTTTATTAGAAAAGCCCACTACTCGAATCACTTCTCCCGAGAGGGGTAGGTTTGGAATGTCTGCTGTTCTCACAGTAGAACGGGTAGCACCTGTGTCGAACAAAAAGGTAACATCATTTCCCTCAACTTTTCCCCAAATGCATGGACCTGTCTGATCTACCGGCAAGGATGCGCCAAGTACGCATTCCTCTTCCTCCCCTCTCAGGCACCGTCAGAAACTATCTTCTTCAAAAAATGTGTCTTGCAAAAGAAACTGTGTTGTCCCTGCGTTTTTCCTATTACTTCCCTCCCAATTTGTGGTATCCACACAGTATTTGGCTTGACTCCCAAAATCTGGCATAGGAGCAAGGGGTAACTGGTTTTGTACTACCTGTTGCTGCTGTTCCCTTGACACCTCATTCTGCATCTGTGGATTCAAATTTTCATTTTGAACATTATTACTTTGTACAGCCTTACATTCGTTCTTCCAATGCCCAATTTTCCGCACCCTTGACAGGGAAACTTTTTCTTTGCTTCTTCTCTGTTCATTCTTTCCCTTGGCCTGCACTCATTTCCCTCCCCTTGTCCTTCTCCTTTTCCTGTATTATTTTTCAATTGGCTCAACTGTAGTTCCTGTTGCTCTGCTAATTGCACTTGTGCCCTCATTACCTTTTCTTCTAAATTCGTCTGTCTATTATCAATTTCATCTCCACAATATTTAGCATATTTGAGAATGTCATCGACAGGCTTTGCCTGCCAGCTTATTTTATAGTCTTTAATCATTTGCGAAATTTCTGGCCTTAACCCTGACACAAACCGGTATATAAAATGTGTCATGTCTTTCGTATCAATGTTCTCCAACCCACTGTACTGCTTGAATACCTGTAAAAGGCGCTCATAATATGCATGCACTGATTCATCTTTGTTTTGGGTAGTTCTGTCTATTCTTCTCCAATATGTCTCTTTTGGGGGTACCTTTCCTTTTAAATATGTTATAACTTGATGGTACTTTTTCATGACGTCATCTGACGGCGCTCCTGTCTTTGGGTCTCTAGGGTACTCATCATTGGGCCAATCTACCGTAATTTTACATTCTGTCCACAAATCCGTAGGAACAACAATGTCGAATAAACCATCTCAATCTTTTAACAATACATTTGAGACTTTTACAGACCTTTCGACTTGCCTGTACCATTCTACAGGTTTCTCTCGAAGTTTTGGGAAATCATTTGCGAATGACAAAGTATCCTGTCGGGACCATGAGACATGTACATAACCTCCTCCTGGCACTTCTCTCATTGGGCACAACCTTTCCACTTTTTCGGGTTCCTTTAGTACATATTCAGATGTAGTGCGATTTGCCTGAGATTCCTCCTTTTTGTTTGTCCATCTAGCTTTCCATCTGTCTAGATCACCCCATTTTTGCAACAATGACAATAGTTCTTCTATTTGCAATTTTAGTCTTGACACATTCATGTTTTCTAAATCGTTGTCAGAAAATTCAGCTCGGTAAGGTTTCTGTAATACTTTAGATTTACCTATGTCAATTCCCATTTCAGAGGCCAAACTCATCAATTTCTCATGAAACGTTTTTGTATTTCGAGTGATACTCCTGCATATGAATAACAACTCTTCTTAACTGAATGTATTTAACATTTCCATTCCCACATTTCCAGCAATCATCTCTTCTAATACTTTTGGGTAATCATTTTGGCTGTGATTTCAGCTTTTCTACTTCTCGGGACCACCTCTCTAATTTTTCTGGGGTTACTATGGTGGCACCTCTGGTTCCTATAGATGTTTCCAACTGCACTTCTCTAGAGTTTCCAGAAGTGCATTTCCTGATTGAATCACCCACAGGTTCTCTTCTAGGTAAATCCATCAGGGAAATCACTGACTCGCACTCACTTGTCTGGTCATCAATTATTACGGTTTCCTTTTTAGGTTGCACTACAGGTGTAGTCAGAACAGGAGCTTTAGGACAGGTTTTTTGTCTCCAGATAAGGGAACAACAGGACCTATGGTTACCGGTATCGTTAGGGCTTCAGGGCTGGTATTCAATTGGGTGATTTTCTGAATTAACTCACTTCTCTGCCTATTTATTGCTTCTCTTTCCCTTTCCTGTAATACTTTTTCTTATGAGGTTTCATGTACAATTTGTGGAATCAAAGGTGGTTTTAAGAACGGGGCACTAGAGTTGATTCTGGTTGTTTCTTCATGATAAGGTGGAGGATTATTCATTAATAAATCCTCAAGGTAGACATCTTCTGAATCACCACTAGTCATCAAATTTCTCATTTTCTCTGTGCTTGTACTTCCTGACGATTCTTCTAAGGTTAAGACAGGATACAATCCCTCCACTAACATGGACTGTCTCCATTTCTTCATTTGCTTATATCTTTGGGAAATCTGGGATAGAATTTACTCAAATTTCTGTCACTTCTGGGTCTATCTTGCTCAAAAGCTTCTGCCTCCCATTCCTCCAGTGCTTCATACTGCTTTAATCTAGGTCTGGGATCTAACTCATTCATGCGTTTTCTCAAATTGTACAAAATTCTACCATTAAAGGTACCATTTCTGGAAGTGCTAAAATACCGTCTTCCTTGGTGTATTCTATTTTAAGACCTTTATTATACAGTTTCAAAAGACACAGTTATACGCCTACAACCCAGGGGCCGGCGGCAGTCTGCACATCGATGGTAAATAAACACAGCCTTTTAGCCAACAACCCTGGAATCCGGCGGCGTCATGAAGAAGGGTGTACACAAAACTACCATATCCTTGTAAGGCGGTACTGGTGGTCTGTTTTCTGTTTTATATAAACTAAACAAATGAACAAAACAATGAAAGCGGAGTCAAAAAGCCCCTGTGGAGTGGGGGTTATTGCAAAGCAAGGGGGGCCGCTGTACCTTACCTGAGGGCCACCGCATCTTGTTTATTTTGGTCGCCAGTCCTGCCGTCTGCTCGTCTCCCTCCCGCCACCGCACCCCCACACCTGAGCGGCCGCAGAGCAGAGGGGGACCAGGGTCGCAGACCATAAGTTCCAGCCTGCACAGCGGCGGAAGCCGCCGACGCCCATACTTCCTGCGCCAGGAGGCGCATAAGACGGAGAACTGCTCCCGCGTCGCGGGATCGTGCGCGGGTCAGCGCCGGACTACGCCCGGGCAAAGGGCGGGCCCTCTGTGGCCCTCAGAGGCCCTCGGAGGCTGGGCAGGGCCACCCCATTTGACTCTCGCCTGATTTTCGCTGGAAAAAGGAGGTAAACGGAACTAACCCACCACAGTGACTGCCTTTACCTACACTTTGGCTCACCCTAAAGGACTACTTTTTGGTTATTAAGTTACGCGCCCGACCAGCATAGGTGTCTGTTGTTGTTATATCCACACTGCTACATACACAAAAGCAAGCCACACTATGACTGGTAAAGGGGTTCCAAAAAATATTATCTCTCAGGGGGGGCCACGAAAGGGGACATTGGACAACTATTTAACTAGGGCAACATCGGCAATTGAACGTGAAATAGAGAGAGCAGAACAAAGTCTTTCCATAGAAACTACATCTAGTATCCAATCTCATCTGGTGGCAGCAGACCAAATTCAAAATTCTACATTACTGGAGGAATTAAATCAGATCTGCAAAACTATATATACTAATGTTGAAGAGGGAAACGAGCAAACCGGTGCTCCTACATGTGTAATGAGAAACACAAGTCCCCACCTTAGCACACCATCCCAACTAAATGTAAGCCATCTTGGTACCCCCCCTTTATTATCAGCTAAAGACAATACCCAATCGATAGCGAACCTTCAGGCCCCTTTTGTTAAAAGAAAACGCAAAGGTGATAAACAAAGGGAAGTAAAAAAACAGAAATTGCATTTAAGTCCCCCTTCGGTCATTACCAACACCCCAAAAACATCTAAGGCATGTTCAATTCTGGAATCCCCTGTATCCACTATATCATCTGACTTACTGGTCCAGATTGAACTTCTGGTCAAATCCTTAATATCCCCGCTGGCAAAAAGAATCAAGGTAATAGGGGAAAAGGTCACAAGTATAGAGGAAACAACCAAGGCAAATGCGATACTTATAAAAAGAATGGCAGGATATAAGCAAGTAGAGTCCCTAGTCGCTACTGACGTCCCCAATACCTCTGCACAAAGTAATACTGCCCAAATTCACTCAGTTGCCCCAAAAACATCAAATACTCAGTATGTAACATCAAACCCCCCAATAGTCCAGAGCTCCGCCATCAGAGTAGGACTGACCAAAGAATCCACGCCCACAGAGGGGATATCTTCCAACTATGGCAACATGCAAAGAAAGAATAACCAAATAGATCTACCCCGGAGGCCGCACCATTTGTGTGCATCCTCTCAGGTGTGCCTGAACTTACTAATGGCAAAATTGAAGGACAACCGGAATTGGTAAATAAGGTATCTTTCTGGCTAACCAAAAATAGACCCCTTCCACCTAACATCGATGGAAAAATCTTAAATGTCAGAAGGGTGGGGTGGTTAGGATCCCTCCCGAAGGATATAGCTGGAGATCTGGCTATAGTAAACTTTAGGGATACCCATGTCGTCCCATATCTGCAAAGTTGGCAGCCACAAACGGGAGACGGCCCTATAGTAACTTGGGAACTGTGCGATTTTTACCCTAGAACCACATACCTGCCCCCTGTAAGATCAAATGTAGAAAAGAACCACTGTATGGGTAGCAGAGGACCTGTATCTAGTAGCTACAATATACCCATTCACAATCAATTTGCTTTATTCTCTGGTTTAGATTTGGTGCACTGACTTGTTAATCCGATTTCTGAATGGTTTGTTAATAATGATAATGACAACCACCCACCCTAAGCCTGGGGATGGTCCTTACTAAAGTAAGCATCTATGCACTTTGCTCTTTTGCACATTCTGAAGCCTATTTGCGTTTAATCTTGTCACTACAAATTGTCCAAGTCAAACAATACTACATGTAATGCTGCTGTGAGTCAATTCTTTACATCAGGAACACTGAAGTGGAGGCATTTTTTAGTACTGAAAAGCTGCTAGGAGTAGATTGTCTACATTAAGTGAACTGAGGGGTGCTTCTCCTTTATATTTAATGAGTTATGTATGATGTCTCAATGTAATTATTTTTATTGGTGTTGTTTCTTTTATCTATTGTACCTAATGTATTTTGACCTTGTACTGTGCTTTTATGGTTGCTCTGTCTCAACCAAATAAAGCTTATTGAATGAATGAGTCAAAAAGCAGTCATGAGCACTACAGTACAGTGATAGGTTAAATATATGTCAAACCAATAATTTTTACCGTACAGTCCCACCCGCAGGTCCGATACGGGACATAGCCAGTTGAGTTGTAGGAGAGTCACATAGTTCCCCCCGGTAAGCATTCCAATGCCCCCATTTCTTGTCCCATAATTTTGTGCACCCTCTAATCTTGTAAACTGTCTTCTCCGCAATCATACACTGATCCATTTCAGCCACCCAGCCGACCACCAATGGCCTGTCAGGCGATCCCCACTTCATTGCTATAGAACTCTTAACCACAGGAACCCCAATGCCGCCCACTGGAGCTCCTGAGCCGTCAGGTCGTTGGCCCCCCAGACATTAAGGACACACTCTCTGGGTGTCGGCAATAGTGGCTTACCCAGGGAGCTGCTCATTTTTCTAAGTGCCCTGCCCCAAAACTGTCGCACCACCGGGCACTCCCATAAGATGTGGTAGAAAGTGCCCGGAAGGCCACAGCCGCGCAAACACAAGGCATCTAGGCGCCTTCCAATCTTGGCCAGGGTGGGGGCGGACATGTACGCTCTATGGAATACTTTCAGTTGGATTAATCTAAACCTATGGCAGATAGCCGATTCTCTCGGGGACATTAAGGCCGAGCGCCAGTCTGCCTCATCCAACGGACCCAGGTCAGCCTCCCATTTGGCCCGCAGAGATTGAAAGGGGTCAGGAAGGTTATTACACAACTTTCTATACGTAAGGGAGATGGCCTTCTCTGGGAGAGGTTCGGACAGTAGTCTGTCCTCCAAAGGAGAAGTCACCGGCAAGGTGGTAAGGTCCGGGACTGCCGCCAAAATAGCGTGTTTAATTTGCAAATAGCGGAAGAATTCAGTAGGCGCAAGGGCATATTTAGTCTGAAGATCAGCAAAGGTCAGCAGATTTCCCTTATGAACAAGGTCCCCCAGTTCCGAAATCCCAATCGTATCCCATCTATCAAAGCCCTGAAGGAAACAGAGGGAGCCCAAACTCTGTGTTGACCACAGAGGCGTTGCCAAGGTGAGCTTGTGAGACCACCCCAAACATTTATTGGCCTTATGCCAAATAGCTACTGTGTGTGCCATCGGACCCACATATTTAGCTCCAGCAGGTTTACTGTACAGAGCTCCCAGGTATCCCTCTCAACCCGTTTGGCATCTGTCCAGGAGGTAAGCCGGGTACAAGGGCAAGCCGTGTAACCATTGGTTAATTTCCACCAGCTGCGAGGCCCAATAATAGAGGCGGAGGTTGGGTAGCGCTATGCCCCCATCATACCACCCCTGAAAGAGTTAAGTTAGGGCAATCCGAGCGGCACCCCCATTCCAAAGTAGAAGTCGGAGCTCACTCTCCACCGTCCGGAAATATGAATCTGAAATCAAAAAAGGGCAGTTCTGCAGGGCATATAAGAAGCGTGGGAGGGCCAACATTTTGAACAGTGCCGCCCTGCCTGGGAGTGACAGCGGGAGTGATCGCCAGTGGGCAACACCTTGGGATCAGGCGTAATGAAAATACCTAGATACATAAAACCCTCCGTGGCGATCGCAATGGAAAACCCTCTGGGCAAACAGGGCGGAGGGCCATATAGCATTTACAGCACTGATTTGTTCTAGTTTATGGAGTAGCCTGAATATTTCCCAAAGTTGGAAAGGACACGGAATAGACTATTGATAGAGGATCGGGGAGATGACACGGGGAGATGACACGTATATTAGGATATAGTCTGCATATAGGGAAATCTTATCTACAACATCCTCTTTCCAGTGCAGGCCTCTGCTGGAGTTATCTGTGCGGACCCAGTGAGCCAAGGGCTCCAGAGTAAGGGCAAACAATAATGGGGACAGGGGGCAGCCCTGCCTGGTACCCCGATGAAGTTGAAACCCCGAGATGTGTGATTGTTGACTCGGACTTGGCCCCACATGTCCGTATACAGGAGTCGCACCCAACTGATGAATTGAGGTCTTAAAGCCAAAGCGGCGGAGAACCTCGAACAGATAGGGCCATTTGATCGAGTCGAACGCCGTTGTGGCATCGAGGGACAAAATGGCCGCGTCCTGTTGCAGAGTAGAGCAGCGACTCAAGACGTTATGAACCCTGCGAAGATTCAACGCTGTGTTGCGGCCCGGAAGAAAACCAGATTGATCATCGTGTATCAGTGAGGGGGAGCACTAGGAGAAGGCGATTGGCCAAGAGTTTAGCAAGGACCTTAGCCTCTGCACTGATCAGGGAGATAGGCCGGTAAGAGCCACCATCATTGGGCGGTTTAGCGCGTTTAAGTAGGACCACAACAGAGGCCACTCTTTGAGCGAGTGGAAGGACCCCGACCTCCCGACTCTTTGCGAACATATTCAGGATATGAGGAATAACGTCAGGGACCATGCCCTTCAAAAATTCAACAGGGACCCAGTCTGGGCCCATAGCTTTGCCGAAATGAACGGCAAACAAAGCCATAGTTAGCTCCTCTGTCGTGATGTCTGCGTCCAAGGCCACCCTATCAGTGCCCGAAACCGTTGGAAGGTGCATCTCTTCCAGAAGTTGTCTGGACTCGTCGGACGTGTAGCCCTGTGTAGACACATTCCAAATGGTCGGCAAAGGCCTTTGCGATGTCTTGTGGGTCTACTACCGTAGATCCATCCGGCTTGGTTAAGGACGATACCCATCTGGACCCCTGGTCACGGCGTTCCAGCCAGGCAAGCATTTTCCCCGCACTATCCCCGTACTAGTATACCCGATGGCGCGTATGAAGAAGCCGTGTTTGCGGCTTCTCCTGCGACAAGGCTTTATAGACCAGTTGTTGGGCACGAAATTTAGTAGCAGTATTCCCTTCATAACCGCCAAGTAAGCGTCCCAGAGCGTGACCGCCGAGTCGACAGACCCAACATTTTCAGCGAAATAGAGTTCGGTGCGTTCACGCAACGCGTCTCTGATATCTGGGATCTGCATAAGCCAGGGACTAATAATGATCGGGCCTCGTGTCACCTGGCGATTATAGGTGAGGTCCACATTAAGTGGGGAGTGATCTGAGATGCCACGGGGGAGGCCTCTCAGGCGTACAAAGCATCCGACGTCCGCGATGGGTCAGAATAAATAATCGATGCGAGACATGCTGTTGTGTGCATTGGAGTAGTGTGTGAAATACGGTGTATCTGGATACCGAAGGCGCCATATGTCCTCCAACCCCATGGCATGTGCAAAGTCTGTTAAGTCCGAACTATGGTGATGGGAGCTCCGCTGTGGTCTGCGGTCTAAGTCATCGCACATTGTTGCATTAAAGTCACCTCCTATCAGGAGCGTGCCCGGAGAAAGGCCCAACAGCTGAGCACTCAACTCTCTGAGGGAATCCCTGACCAGTGTTGGCGGAAGATACGCTGAAATAATGTTTAAGGGGCGCCCTTCCCAGGCGGCTTCCATCAGCGCAAACCGGTCCAGGGGGTCAGCCCAAGTCCGAGTGTGGGTAAGTGCAAGAGTCTTTTTGATCAGGATCCCGACGCCACGGCATCCCGAAGAGAAATCTGCGTGCACTAACAATTTGTACCCTCTCCTCTGGAGTGCCTGACAGGTGTTGCCCCCCAAATGCGTTTCCTGTAGTAAAACAATGTCGGGGGAGTGGCGTCTGAGAAATTGAAGGACCACGCTCCTTTTTATTTTATGTACTAATCCATTAACATTCCAGGATAAAATGGTAAGGGTTCTAGATAGTGGTTGTGGCATGATGGCAGCGTTGGTGGAGCTGATAGGAAGGATGGCTTAAGAAGGGCCGTCTATGAAGCCTTAGCCCTAGGATAACCCGGAGCGTGGGACTAAGAAGACCTCCGACTCCGAGGGAGTCCGTGGCCCATCGAAGAGGCCTGTCTGTCAATAAGGGACCATGAATGGGCAGAACAGCACGACTAAATAGGACTCCGCTGAAAACTTAAAGAAACAGTATCATGGCAACAAACCTTTTCCTTGCCTCCCCCATTCCCCCCACCCTGCTTCCCTGCCCGTGGATCCAGAACTATCCACCCCCCCAACTAGGCAGAGTGCCTGTCGCCCTCCCCTCCATGATCGGGCCTGGTAGGTCGTTAACGCCACTGAAATTTCACAAATTAGAAAAGTTACTTGTAAGTCAGCTGGTGAGGCCCGACCGGGGCCAGAGAAGGCTCTCCCCCGGAGCAGAGGTCCATGAAACGTAGAAGTTGTCCAACCCCCTCAGTAGTACCAAGCAAAAAAGACCAAATGAGCAATGTCTTACAGTCCTCACAAATTATTCTCTTCTTGACCGGGATTCGTCATTCCTCTTCATTACCCGGACTGGTGAATAGGTCTTGGGTGATAGGCACTTGATCTTCTCTGGAATGTTCCCCTAATTCCGCCCGGATCTGTGGGGATCCCCCAGCTCGGCGCCATCCCTCCAGCCAGTCCCACACCTCTTCTGGTGATAGGAAGAACCACGCATTACCATCCATCTCAACACGGAGTTTAGCAGGAAAAAGCATAGAATATTTGATGCCTTGGTTCCGTAGGGCCTTCTTGACCTCGAGAAAGCTGCGCTATCTCGCCTGCACTTTCACCGTGAAGTCCGGAATTATCGAGATGCGAGCGTTTTCCAAGAGAAGCGGCGATCCAGATCTGGCTGTCTGGAGGACAGCGTCCCGATCTTGAAAGTTGAAGACCCTCGCTATGATGGGACGGGAGGGGGCCCCCGGCCTCGGTTTACCCCCTGGAACCCTGTGTGCCCGTTCGATGGAAAAATAGCACGACAGTTGTTTGGGTTTAAGATGTTTCGTCACCAAGTCTTCCACGAATAGGTACTCCCAAAATTCGAAAGTTGTTCCGTTGCGCGCTCCCTTCATAGTCGTCCAGCAGGTCACCCATTTGTTTCTGTTGGTTCTGAAGCTGGGCCACCTGTCGTTGAAGTGTAGAGGTGTCGTCGATGAGAGCCGCCGTTTTAACCTCAGCCTCCTTTACCTTGGTGTCCATTTTGCGCAGGTCCGCCCGCAAGAGTGTTACCTCAATATTAACGGAGTCAATTCGCATTTCCAGTGAGGAGCGAACTCCCGCAATCGCCTCCATGACGTCTTCCAGGGTAAGCGTCTTCGGTCCCTGTGATGGGGACGTATTTTTTGGTTCGCCGGGGGGGCGCGTCTTTAGTGTCACCTCTGGAGGCCCAGGAGTTCTTATTTATTTGTCTCTGAGTCGAGGGCCTCCCTCGCTGGAAGCCATCGTAGAATCTCCCGGGCAGCCGCGATCCAATGTGGTCGTAGATAATGGCAGGCGAAGTCCTCCACTCCACCCCGGCCGCTCCACCCGATGCCAGGCAGTCCTCTCACCTCAGAGTTCTCGTATGACCCAGTAGAGCACCCACAGGATTCACAGGGGGGCTCAATCCACCTCCACGACACTCTAGTTTTCAGACAGGCCCAGCACAACCTAATATGGCCGCCGCTCTCGGAGCTCCATCAGGGGGTCTCTCCCATGCAGAAACAGGCGCCGGGCAGGTGGGGAGTGACCAGCTATCACCTCGTTGTTTTGCGGCCAGAAGGCCCCGACCTCCACCAGGACTTAGAGCGGGGCGACCGCGCGCTGGAGTTACAGGATTATAGGGCCCACTGGGTCAGTTGTGGCTTTCACGTGAACCCGGCCTATGTGTCCCCTACAAGTCTTGCGTTACTGGCTTGGACCTCCAATATAGGCTAAGGAGTCCCCTGGGCCCACGCCGAGTTCACTCCATATATGCGGCACCATATAGCTGGGCCGATCTATCCGAACTCGACACCCCGATCCCCAGCTGTGCAGATGGGCGATGGCCTTCTCCCGGCCTGCCAACGTGTTGTTGGGGGCCGTCGGAGGATCCAAGTCTCGTAACGAAGCCGACGGGGACCGCGCCGGAGCCCTGGCAGGTGTAGGCCCCTAAGCCGGGACATCGCGTAAATGGCGTCCTGGCGGGCGAACAGCAGCATCCAACTTTCCCGCTGTCTCTCTCCGGTCCAGCGGCCGTGGGGGGGAGATCCCCGGCAGCCGCGGGAGGTCTCGCTGGCGGCCCGATGAGAAGCGGTGGGGCAATACTGTGCAACAGCGGGTCCGGATGCCCTCAAACCTCCGAGGCAGATCGATGTTCGGGTCGGAGCACCAACGCAGCCGCCATCTTGCGGGCCCCGGGGGACCTCCTTCCAGAGGGCTCGATCCCAGGCGCGGTGTCTCCGATCAGGCCAGCAGCACCTCAAGATGTGCACAATCGGTAATGGGACGGGGATCTCCCAATTACAAGGGAGTCCCCAGTCGTAAAGACGGATTTATTGGGCGGATAGCCAGGCGAGGGCTGGGTGTCGCTCTAGCAAGCAACCATTCCCTCTGGCAGCTAGCCACGCCCCCTATCCAGTTTTTTAACCAGTTTTGTAGCCCCTTTCTACCATCATGTATGATGTGGGCGTATTTGGCGGTGGAATGAAAAATCCTTCTCTGGTTTTAATGACTTTTTCCTTTTTAAAATAATTCTTTATTTTCTTGAAAAGCGAAAATTTTCTCTTTTCTCCGTACATGATATAAGGTCTTCCTCTAATATGTTATTCTTTAGCAAATCCTAAATATTTTCTATCAGGACGATTTTCTGCTGGATCTAAATGCCACATATCATTTCGTACTAAAATTCTAATTAATTCCAACTTACTCAGTTGTTTTACTATACTAGAAATGCTCCTCCAAAACCAGAGCGTTTCTTATTTTCAATAACAAATCAACAATTAGATTTCAAATACTTGCAACCAATAGTTGCACGGCTTTTTTCGTGAGACAAGTTCTCACGCTCCTGCATTCACCCCTCCTTTACAAGTATTGACTCAGCTACACACCCGCTGTCTCAACCAATACCAGTGCGGCTCTTGGTGACGTCAGCGCAGCACCACGACTGACTCCCTCCTTTGCAAGGTAATACGAAAACTTTTTCTTTTCACTTTTGAATGCAAATTTATTAATTAACAACGTAAAAACATTTGCCACTGTGCTTGATTGACTAAATTCAAAGGAAAGATAATTTTCTTTTACTGCGAGTAAATCCCTTCCGTTTACCCTTCACTCACTACGAGTAAATCTCTTCCGCTTACTCTTCACACAACCATCAAAGAACCTGCTACTCCTTCAGGCTTACCCCTTCTAGGTGATATAAGACCAAAGTTTCACCAGCGAACTTCTTTGCTATCACTTATTCACATATATATATACAGAAATCCCTAATTAGTACTTCAAGTTCTACCTAACTTTACCCAATTATTCATCAAACCAGTGACCTCACTGCAGTGTTGCTTCCATTTACCACCCGGTCGTCCATATCCTCGGGGCTTCCAGACAACACTTAACAATACGAACGGGTTTTGGTTAACACATAAAATCAATACAAAATCAATGATCAATACACAATTAACTACCTATCTTAAGTAAACCCTAACCACTACTCTGCTACCAAAGTAATACTGATGGCGCACCGAGTTACCTGCTCAATTACCATACTCACCTGGGCCCATAAAACATACACACTTTGAACAGGTAATCCTGTTTTACCTTTGCCTATCAGGATATTGTTCACTTTAGAACTTATACCTATACACCTTGACTTACCAACCCTTGCCACCTGTATTTAAAGTCCTAAGGGATCAAGGATGTTAGAATAATAGGTAGAAAATAACATTACCTTCATAAAATAACCACAAACTCGGGAAAACTTTTAACTCTTTATCTATGCAAAGTCTTAAATGTCAGAGTCCATACAAGCGAAGTTAAAGCCCTTTCAATTAAGAAAATAATGATCAAAGCAATGATATGTAGAAATATTACGAGACTTCTTTAAGCATTGATGCCTGAGAAGGTTGAGAGAGAAACAGTACAATGACATACCCTCACAGATTTATATTTACCTAGAATGGTGCAAAGGCCAACCCTGGCCACGTGCTGGGACAAAGAAACAGGACTCCCGGAAATTCAGGTGCCAACAGAACAGGACAGGTGCAGATCAGGACAGGACCAATGCAGGTCAGGACAGGACAGATGCAGGTCAGGACAGGTACCCTCAGCTAAGTGCAACGCCAGCGTCACACTCCTCTCTGCGGCTAACTGCCGAACCCCAATTGGGTTATTGATTCTTTTCCCTCAGCAATTCCCGATTCTTCTGACAGAGTGCTCCGCCAGCACCTCCACTCTCGATCTCCTATAGCATGCGTTGGGTCAGTGACAGGTCAGCTACTCGGACAAGTCGGACAATCTAACTAGCTAAGCCTACCTTAGTTATACAATTTTCCAGGGCAATGTACCACCCCCCAATGTTGCAAATTTGTGTATTCCCTTGATTTGATTGGTCAAAAGGCGAGGAGAGGTCATCATACCATACCAGTATGAGATCATTTTCATTCAATAATTTAGATCAATGTTACCACCCATAATTTTTATTTTCCCATGCATTTTTATTCTACCCAGCAATAAATGTTTCAATCGATCAATCAATCAATCAGTCAACTTGTAAAGCGCACTACTTACCCGTAAGGGTCTCAAGGCGCTGAGGGGGGGGGGTGCTGCAACTGCTCGAAGAGCCAGGTCTTGAGGAGCCTTCTGAAGGTGAGCAGGTCTTGGGTCTGCCTCAGATGGGCGGGGAGGGTGTTCCAGGTCTTGGCGGCGAGGAAGGAGAAGGATCGCCGCCGGAGGTTTGTTCGTTGGATGTGCAGGACGGCAGCAAGGGCGAGGCTGGTGGAGAGGAGCTGGCGGGCGGGGGTGTAAAAGTTGAGTCTCTTGTTCAGGTAAGCTGGTCCGGTGTTGTGGAGTGCTTTGTGTGCGTGGGTGAGGAGCTTGAAGGTGATTCTCTTGTTGACGGGGAGCCAGTGCAGGTCTCTTAGGTGGGGGGTGATGTGGCTGCATCGGGGGTGTTGAGGATCAGACGGGCGGAGGGGTTTTGGATGCGTTGTAGTTGTTGCAGGTGTTTGGCCGGGATTCCTGTGTAGAGTGCGTTGCCGTAGTCTAGCCTGCTGCTGATGAGGGCTTGGGTCACCATTCTTCTGGTTTCGGTCGGGATCCACTTGTAGATCCTGAGAAGCATGCGGAGGGTGTTGTAGCAGGAGGAGGAGATGGCATTGACCTGCTTTGACATGGAGATGGAGGAGTCAAGGATGAATCCTAAGACGCGTGCGTAGTCCGTTGTTGTTGGAGCTGTTCCCAGTGTGGTCGGCCACCAGGAGTCGTCCCATGCTGAGGGGGTGGGGCCGAGGATGAGGACTTCCATCTTGTCCGAGTTCAACTTCAGGCAGCTTTCCCTCATCCACTCGGTGACGGCCTTCTTTCCCTCATGGAGGTTCATTTTGGTGGTGTGTGGGTCCTTGGTAAGGGAGAGGATGAGCTGGGTGTCGTTGGCGTGGAGATGATGTTAAGGTCGTGCTGGCCGGCCACTTGTGCGAGGGGGGCCATGTAGACTTTGAACAGGGTCGGGCTGAGGGATGAGCCTTGGGGTACGCCGCAGATGATGGCAGTGGCTTCGGATCGGAACGGTGGGAGGCGGACTCGTTGGGTTCTGCCGGAGAGGAAGGACATGGTCCAGTCCAGGGCCTTCTTCTGGATTCTGGCTTCTTGGAGGCGTGTTCCTAGTGTATATTGGCAGACCGTGTGGAAGGCGGCTGGCAGGTCCAGGAAGATGAGGGTTGAAGTTTCGCTGTTGTCTAGTTGGCGTCTGATGTCGTCTGTGGCAGTGATGAGGGCTGTCTCGGTGCTGTTGTTTCATCTGAATCTGGACTGGGATGCGTCTAGGATGTTGTTGTCATCGAGGTAGCGGGTCAGCTGCATGTTGGCGATTTTCTCGATAACCTTCGCCGGGAAAGGGAGCAGGGAGATGGGCCAGACATTTTTGAGGTCCTAGGGGTCCACCTTGGGCTTCTTGAGGAGGGCGTTGATTTTGGCGTGCTTCCAGCTGTCCGGGAATGTTGCTGTGTTGAAGGAGATGTTGATGACCTTCCGTCGTTGGGGTGCGATGGTTGTGTCAGCTTTGTTGAAAATGTGGTGTGGGCAGGGGTCTGACAGAGATCCTGAGTGGATGGAGTTCATAACCTTGCGTGTCTTGTCGTCGTTGACTTGGGACCAGGCGGTCAGCTGGTTGGTGCAGGAGGCGTTCGGGGTGGGGTCTGTCGCGGTCGGGGTGGGTGAGGTGCTGAAGCTGTTGTGGATGTCGGCGATCTTGTGATGGGAGAAGGTGGCCAGTGAGTCGCACTGATCTTGCAAGGGCAGGATGTCATTGGTGTTGGCGCGGGGGGTGGGGAGTTACTTCACTATGTTGAAAAGTTCTTTGCTGTCGTGTGCATTGTTATCCAGGCGGGCTTTGAAGGAGGATCTCTTTGCTGTTTTGATGAGGTGGTGATGTCCGCGGATGGTGTCCTTGTGGGCTGCGTGGCTGTCTGGTGTGCGGTCGTGGAGCCATTTCTTCTCCAGTTTGCGGCAAGTGCGTTTGGACGTTTGGAGTTCTTCGGTGAACCAGGCGGCTTTCTTGCTGGAGTGGTTGAAGGAGGGTTTCTTGAGCGGGGCGAGGGTGTTGGCGCAGTCTTTGATCCACTGTCTAAAGTTTCGGGTGGCGGCGTCTGTGTTGGTGGGGTCGGTGGGCTGGTCTTTGGCGACTTTGCTCCAGCAGCGGGGAGGCAGCTGTTAGGTGCGGTGGTGCATGGTTGGTTTCTTGAAGGTGAGGTGGATGCAGCGGTGGTCGGTCCAGTGGAGTTCGATGGAGTGGTTCAAGGTGATGTGGGCGCTTGTGGAAATGAGGTTGGGCGTGTGGCCGGCGGCGTGGGTAGGTTCGGTGACGAGTTGTCAGAGGCCGAGGTTGGCGAGGTTGTCGGAGTTGGCGTTGTTCCCGAGGTGGAAGTTCATGGTTCAGAGGACGATGTAGTCTGCGGAGGTGAAAGAGTGGGTGCTGGCGAGGTCAGCGATGGAGTCCCTGCAGAGGGCCTGGGGTCCGGGAGATCTGTAGACGATTGGTCCCCTGAGGGTGGTCTTGGGGTTGGTGTGGATCCGGAAGTGAAGGTGTTCAGCGGAGTTGAAGGAGTCGTCTACGAGGGTGTGGACCTGGAGGGTGTACTTGTGGATGATGGCTATTCCTCCGCCCATTCCGTTGGTGCGGCCTCTGTGGGAGATCTTGTAGCCGTCCGGGATGGCTATGGCGATGTCAGGTGCAGAAGAGTCGTTCCACCAGGTCTCGGTCAGGAAGGCAACGTCTGGGACGGAGGTGTCGAACAGATCCCAGAGCTCTACGGCGTGTTTGCGTGCAGAGCCGGTGTTCAGGAGTATGCAGCGGAGGTTGTTGGGTCCGGTCCTTGGAGGTTTGGTGGTTCTGTCGCATGTGAAGTTGAGGGTGGGGCAGGAGAAGGGTCTGTGGGTGCGTATCGGGGCGGCCTGGAAGAAGCGGCGGTCTCGTCTGATGTTGAGTGCGAGGAGAGTGCTGGCTTCGTATCGGAGTCTGGCGTCATGGCGGGTGTGAGGTCCAGGGGTTCTGGTGCTGGGCGCGGTCCAGGCGCGGACGGGCGCAGACGAGCTTGCCTTTGGCATACCTTCGACACGCCCGCTGCACGTGTCCGCTGTGCGTCCAGGCTGCGGCTGTCATTTAAGGTGGGGAGGCAGGGAGGAGCTGCTGGGAGGCGGGGCAGCAAAGGGGCATGGACGCAGGGGTCAGCGGTGGGAAAAAACGGCAACACCGAAGGCAAAATGGGGGATGGGGAGCGAACTGGGCTACAGCAACAAAAATAGAGTGCAAGTGAACACAAAAGAAACAACAATCAAGCAGGAGAAAACACAAGTATAAATGCAAACCAGAACACAGCGGGGATGAGGGGGACACAGGAGGCGAACACACGATAGGAGCGGCAGCAGCGGATCGAGCAGACACATGTGGTGCTGTTCGGCAGTAGGGAGGCGACCTGGCCTGCAAGTAGGGTCAGGGGTCAATAATGAATAAAATGTACTTGATCAGTTCATATTTACTTACTTTTGAGAGGTCATAAGGTAAAATTCTCATGAACATCGCAGGTAAGTTGGGACTTGGCTGCGATTCAATGCCAATGCTTTAGAGATTTAGAGTTCCTCTGCGCGGACAAAGCTCTTTCAAGATGGAGTTCAGAAGCCACACGTTAGGCCCAAATATGAGCTAGCAGCAAAGTCAAAGAGAAACAATTTAGAACAAGGAAATAAATGAATGAACTGAATACCACTTATCTCTACTCTATTCCATTACTTTATTTTAACTATAGCACTAATAGTTAAGCAGAACAAACAAGGTTTAGTTAAAGCAGCAGCAGGTGCTTTAGTATGTAAAACATGAAGCAGCCATTTTAATTCTAGTGTGCAGCTGCAAGGAATTCCGCCCAAGCAAAGATACGTCACACCACGTGAGTGTGGCAGACGCATGCGCAGTAAAGTTCCCACGTTTTCTGCAGCCATTTTAATGCATTCAGGTTACTGTTAGTAAAAGCACTTAGGCGAGCTTCCTTTAGATACTAGAAATGTCATGGGATGCTTATTAGTAAGACAAAACATGTTGATTAATAGATTACTTGGTAGTTAGAGAGGATTGAATCCAAGCAAGTCTCTTTACGTATGAAACCTTGCTCCATCAATAGTGAAAACACAACTTCAAGAGAAACTCTGGTAATTGTGCTCATTCGAAAGATAAAGCTATCAGAGGCTTGGAAAAAATACTTGAGATGTCAGAATCAAACATCCTTGCTAAAGTAAACTGCATAATGTAAATAATAATTATATTTACTCATTTATGATTTGGACATGCTAAGTAAAATCTCATATTTCTCAAATAGTATATGTGCATCATTTTATTTCTGATAAGGGTTATTAATATTTGTATCACTGTATCAGTTCAGTATTATAAAGGAATCATACGTATGTAAACAACTGATAACATTTGACAGGTTTTGTTTAGATTTTAAAATCCAGCAGTAAAGTTCTAAAACAAACACAGTCTGCAAAATCTATACCAGTAACATGTTTTACTGGAGTCTTTCCAAAAGCTTTCAGGAGAAGCATTTTGGGACAAGTGCTTTTTAAGGCAATTGAATGCCTTTAAAAAAACAAATCTAGCCATATCAGAACACAAAACAATATAAATGATGTTTGGTTAAAAAACATTAGAGTTAAAGGAAGACTTGGGGGTTCTTCTATAAGCGCCTCTGCTCATTTACATTTTCCCTCCTCAGATGCGGAGCGCCGCTGCCGGGCCACCTTGCTAAGACAGTTCGAGGCTTCAGTAGGCCATGTGCGCTGGCAGCAACCAGCTTACCATATTTACACCCTACCTTTGGCAATAAGTGGAGAAGTGTGGCTCACTGGTTAGAGGATGCAGACCTGGAAGCAGAGGTCAGCCCGGGACCAGGGTTTAATTCCTGGCTCGGCGGGGTCTTGAGACCTAAAATGTCCATGGACTCGACAATTCTCGCTCCGGTGCCTACTCGATTCACGGGTTCACACTCTGCGACTCTGGGCAATAGCTTGCTTAATCTCCACAACAGCCCCTCGCGGCGGGATGCCTGGCTTTCACCTTGCAGATACCCTGCCGGAGTTATCTCACAGGGGAATACCAGGATGGGTTCCCTAAGCAAGCGCTTAGAAACCGCTTGGTGATTTGCGCTATATAAATTCCTGTACATTTACATTTACAATAAACTTGACTGATAGCTGCTTGACCGGCTTGGGAATCTTGTACAACTGGCTCTTGCAGTGGCATCGCTCGATCTCAGTCTCCAGCCAGGAGCCAGACTTTTGGTTGCCATGGGGGAGTGGGGAAACCTCCGGGAGCAGAGGGAGGAGGTCGGGCAGAGCAGCAAAGGCAGCGGGAGGAGGAGTGAGGTGGCTGCTGAAGCAGGAGAGGATTACCACAAGCACACCCACCACCGCCACCGGTAAGGTCACTTTCCTACGGTATTTCCCTGCCACCAGTGCACATACAAGTAATTTGAATTTCAATAGTTGTATCTATTTGCATTAATTTATTTGCCAGCAACAAACAGAGGCAGTAGCTGGGCTCCTCTGATAGTTTCAGTGAGCTACGAGATAAGATTACAGCCCTGTTTACATTAAAAAGGGAAAACACAGAGCGCTAGCTTCCCAAAACACGCTGAGCTGGCTTACATGAAAATAAAACAAGGCAAGCCTTGGAGCTGCCTTCTGTTAGGGTTTAATGGTGGAGCAGATGTTCAAGGAGCCACAAGGAGACGAGGACAATACCTGTATAATTGCAGTGACATGGGAGAAGATGGGAGGGATGAATGTAGCATGTGGCAGAACGCAGAGCGTCCGCCTCCAGCCCTTCCGATCCGAGGCCACCGACATCATCTGCGGCGTCCCCCAGGGCTCATACCTCAGCCTGACGCTGTACAACGTCTACATGGCCCCCTTCGCACAAGTGGCCCGCCAACAGGACCTCAATATCATCTCCTACGCTGACAACACCCACCTCATCCTCTCCCTCAAAAAGGACCCGCACACCGCCAAAACCAACCTCCACGAGGGAATGAAGCCCGCCGCCGACTGGATGAGGAACAGCCGTCTGAAGCTGAAGTCGGACAAGACAGAGGTACTCATCCTCGGACCCACCCCCTCAGCCTGGGATGACTCCTGGTGGCCGATCACACTGGGAACAGCACCGACACCCACCGACCATGCACGCAACCTAGGATTCATCCTCGACTCCTCCCTCTCCATGTCTAAACAGGTCAACGCCATCTCCTCCTCCTGCTACAACACCCTCCGCTTGCTCCGCAGGATCCCAACTGAAACAAAAAGAACGGTGACACAGGCCCTTGTCAGCAGCAGACTGGACTACGGCAACGCGCTCTATCCAGGAATCCCAGCCAAACACCTACGACGACTACAACGCATCCAAAACGCCTCCGCCCGACCGATCGTCAACGTCCCCGTCAACAAGAGGATCACCTTCAAGCTCCTCACCCACGCACACAAAGCACTCCACAACGCAGGACCAGCCTACCTGAACAGCGGACTCAGCTTCTGCACCCCCACCCGCCAGCACCGCTCCACCAGCCTCGCCCTCGCCGCTGTCCCCCGCATTCAATGAACAACCTCCGGTGGCAGATCCTTCTCCTACCTCGCCGCCAAGACGTGGAACACCCTCCCTACCCACCTGCAGCAGACCAAAGACCTACTTGCCTTCAGATGACTCCTCAAGACCTGGCTCTTCAAGCAGTAGCGGCACCCCCTCCCCTCAGCGCCTTGAGACCCTCACGGGTAAGTAGCGCGCTTTACAAGTACTCTGATTGATTGATTGATTGATTGAGTAAACTGCAAGCATCTATGGGCATGAAGCTGAACATGCGCCCACAAGCAGGGAAGAAATACAAAAATAGACTCCCAAAGAACAGATAAAGAACTAAAGTGTGAACATACTTTACTTGGTCTCTGTTCCATGGGGGGAATGAAAGAGAAAAAAGAGGGACACAGAGTCAGGACTGACAACTCACAAGCAAGGATTTTTAAAATACACTGAAACAGGCAAATGAAAAGTGGGGTAATGGCTTTAATGTATGCCCAAGAGAAGTATATACTAATGTATATACAAGAGGACTCTAATCCTCGATCTAACAAGCATCGGCATAGCCAATAGGTCTCGCCTTTGGGAACTTATAAGTGTTTAGTTATCCAGCACAATATCCTTGGTGCAACAACATCAACTGTTGCATAGCTAAACACTGATAAGGTCCCAAAGGCAAGACCTATTGGCAATACAAATGCTGGTTTACAGCTTGTTGGAGTCTTACTGCAAACTATTAGCCAGTAGCCCCTTGTGAAACAATTGAAGATTTTTTTCAAACGTACCCAGAAAGGATTTCAACAGTACAAGAAAAAGCCTAAAAATGCGAATGATTTAACCAGGGTGGCCAGCAGGGTCACATAAATATTAAAAGAGTGGGACTCACTGAGGAGCCCTGTGGGACTCCGCAGAGCAGGGGAAAAGGTTTTGATGTAAAATCACCTAAGATGTCAGTTTTTGAAAGCAAATACAGATCTAACTGATACCTGTATTCCAGAGAGAACACCCCTGGGCAGCAGACTTGGAATTAATGGAAGAACGAATAAGCTGGCTATTTTAGTCACACTAATTGCTCAATAAATTATGGCCTTGTATTAAGCAAGGAGTTTTTCTTCTTTGATTCATAATTTAGTGCCTTAGCAAAGTGGGTTTTTGGGAAACTGGGGAATTATCTAGGCGGGTCTGTGCTGAGGTACAATAACCTTATACTGGGCTGCCTTTGCATGTGCCCAGAAGTGCTGTTCCTTCCTGTCTCGTAGAGGATTCTGCCACAAGAAATGTCTATTTAAAATGCACTGTGACTTTTAAGTCATAGACTTGGTTTTAGATAGCTTTTAGGTCTGGCTAAAGAGGGCCTAAATGCAAAGAGTGAAGTTAAATGTATGCCTGGGTAATTATTTATTTTTTGCAGTTTTATATAGCGCAAACTCGACCAGAAGGTATTGGAGTGCTTTACATGAACACCAGTTACATTACAGATAAACACAATACATTTTTGATAGGCCCAGGGAGATTAAGTGATTAGCCCAGAATCACAGGATTTTGAGCCCACGATGAGACCTCTCACCTGGTCCCCCAACTCCAAAGTCGGCAGCTCTGCAATGAGCATTACAATTGTTAAACACAATCAGTGAGGTTATAGCATGGCGCCATATCAAGTAACTAAGGCTTCATTCAGTTAAAAATCTTCTCACAGGAGCAAGGTAAAACGTAATGAAGTGAGGTCAAGTGGGTGTTTTCGTCAAATGTGATTTTCCTTTTTTTTTGGCGCAGCGCACCAAAAACAGATGCCAGAATGCATTTTACACTATAAATAAATAAATAGTGCGAAGTGCCGATCTTGTGCCTAATGTTGTTAAACGGGAAACAGAGAACAACTCACCAACGAGAGAGACAGAAGGAAGCTTGCACTTGATGGTGCTGCCTTCTGCTGAGTGTCTCAGCATAGGATATTTGTGTAGGTGTGTGTCTGTGCTAGTAAATGTGTCTGTGTGTGTTTTTTATGTTGTTGTGTGCTTACATCTGTGTATCTATTGCATCTGAATGCCCACAGAGGTCTGTGTCTTGTGTGTCTGCTGTTCTGCTGTGCGTGTGTTTGTGCATGCATCTGTGTTAGTGCTTACATGCCTGCCGGTTGTCTGGTTGTGTGTCAATGCACATGTGTGTTTGCGTACATGTGTCTGTATCCACATGTGTGTATTTCTGTCTGTTTACGTGTTGGTCTCTGCTGTGTGTTTTTCCGTTGTGTGTACAGTTGTCTACTTGTGTGTCATGCATATGTTTGCCTGACTTCCGATATGAATGTGTGTGTGAGAAAGAGAACGAAAAAGACTTGGGGCCAGATGTAGGTAATTCTATTTTACCGATTCATAAATACCAAATTTTACCGATTCTGTATTTATGAATCGGTAAAATAGAAGTACTGAGATGTAGGTACATTTATTTTCAAATTTACCGAATCAGTAAGAATCGGTATTTACCGAATCGGTAAATACCGATTCGGTAATGCCCATTGATTCCTACGGGCCTTGAAGCCCATAGGAATCAATGGGCAATACCGAATCGGTATTTACTGATTCGGTAAATACCGAATCCTGCAAGGGTGCAGGGGGTGTCACTTTGACACCCTCTAGCACCCTAAATACAGGTATGTGTGACATGTGGCACACAGACATGCCTTAAGGGCATGTCTGTGTGTCACATGGCATAGGTGTGCATGCACACATGTGCATGCACACCTGGATTCGGTATTTTACCACCCAATTGGATTGGGTGGTAAAATACCGAATCTGTAAGGCCTGTGGCACTCTCAGGAGTGCCACCTACATTTGGAAATACCGAATCGGTAAAAATACTGATTCGGTATTTTTGCAGAATTGGTAAATTTACCGATTCGGTAAATTTACAGATTCTGTAAAATATATGCCCCTACATCTGAAAAACCAAATACCGGTCGGTAATGGCAGAATTCGGCCGTTACCGACCGGTATTTTGGCTCCTACATCTGGCCCTGAGAGAGAGAAGCATAGAGAGTGAAAGACTCTGTCACACCACCTTTCCTCCTTTCAGTGTGTGTCAGTCCCTCGCTGGACCGTTAACAGAGGTCACTCAGTAATGAGTACAATGAGTGATTGCATTATCGGCTCCCACTGGAGTACACATGAATGGCAAAGGCAGCTACCAGAATGGAGGTCTGGATTTTAATCTGGGCTGGTGAATTCCGACGGAAGGTCAGCCTCATGCTAATGAGCCCTTGTAACCTTCCTCGGGATGCAGGAGCAGTTGGTAATGTGAGTGGCCTTCTTCCAGCAAGGCTAATGTAAGAGGAGTAAGAGAGAATTATTTATTGTTCATTTTTTTAAATGTAATGTTGTGCATAGCAAGGACAACAGTCCAAGGATATTAGTTTGCTTTGGAAAGCACTTTTAAATGTAATGTTGTGCATAGCGAGGACAACCGTCCAAGGATGTTAGCATGCTTTGGAAAGCGCTGTGCGGCTGTGAAAGTGACGCGGCCGTGCGGCCACGAAAGTGAAAGTGATCGCGATCGCAGGCTGTAAGGGTGCCTGCGAGTGATGCGCCTATTGAGCCATGATGAGACAGGAAAGCCAGATGGCAGCTGCGCTCGTAACTGTGCGCGTAACTGCACCATCTAGGCCACAACAAAAACCTGTGGTCGGCTTTTTGAAGCCCACTTACTAAACGTCTCGCCAGAGCAGCGCATGTGCTGGCTAAAGTGAGACCTAAAAAGGGATGGATCAATCTGGGACAGCAATTTGATAATGGGTGTCAGCCTGCAAACGCTCGGCCAAATCTAAACTTTAAATCGAATCACGTTACGGTAAGGGCAATCACTATATTATTACATTAGAGCTGTTTTCATTGGATATTTTGTGCAAGTATTATCGGTAAAGTTTAGAGGGAGCATGTGAATTATGGGTCTATGTATTTGAGACTATGAGAACTAGCATATACACAACAAGAAAGAGGAATTGGCAATTCGCATATGTCTGCCTTGGTTTTTTGTTGCTTTATTTAAGTTGCTTGAGAGGACAAATGGAAAGATGGAAAGAGGTAAGGAATTCCAGGTTTTAGTAGCTAGGTAAGAGAAGGACTGACATCTGGATAGGCATATTTTAATATGGAGGATTTGAAGTAGGAAAGAAGTGACAGCTGACGGAATGCAGTGGGGTGTGCAGTTTAAATCTTAGACCAGGAAGCAGAGATCAATTTGATGGAAGGCCTTGTAAATTAGGCAGAGTGACTTGTAGACCACTTGCTTCCTGATAGGGAGCCAGTGGAGGTCCTGCAAAAAAGAGGAGACTGATTGACGTGGAGAGAGACGTAGGATGAGGTGAGCAGTGGCATTCTGGAAGACCTGCAACCTGTATAGTAAATTCTTTGGAAAGCACAAATATACTCAATTTTGGTCTTGGCCTTCTCTGCATGGGCGCCCCCAAACATTTTGCCTTCACCCCTCCTATTTTCTGCATTTGCTTTTGGGACTCAGTACACTTTACCAGTACTAACCAGGTCCAAAGTGCTTGTGCTCTCTCCCTAAATCATGGTAGAATTGGCCTACACATGATTGGCACATTTAGTTTACTTATATGTCCTTAGCATATGGTACTACATGTAACAAGGCCTGTACATTAAATGCTATTACTGGGCCTGCAGTACTCATTGTGGCATCCACTGAAGTAGCCCCTTTAAAACATGCCTCATTCCATTGTAGCCAGTAGTGCAGTCTCATACTGCTATTTCAACCAGGCAAAATAAACAGTTTGCCCTGCTTAAACCTTCCTTTTTAATACATATTTCACATATAATGTAAGCCCTAAACAGTCCATAGGGCAGGGTACATTTAATTTAAAAAGTAGAATATGTATTTTTATGTTTTACATGTCCGGGTAGTGAAAAACTGTTAAAATCCTTTTTCAATACTATCTCTACTATTTGATAATATTAAATTAGGGTATTATATTTCAAAAGTGCTAACTTCTGATTGGTAGCAGGCAGAAATGTCATGTTTGGCGGACTCAAATAAATTGTGAAATAAAATCCTCTTGAAAATGCCATTTTTAAAAAGTTGGCATTTCCTGCCCAAACATTTCTAATGCCTTTTAGGAGAGTTCAACTGCCTGGGCCTGTTAATGGTTCGCCTATGAAAAATGCATATTGGGCTCACACAGTGAAGAAAAGGGGACTAGTTGCGGGCATGATGGAGACAGAGCTTACATTTCAAAGGTTCTGCCTATAGCACATACAAAGAAACCTAACATTAGTCTTTTGTGACCCTAGACTTCTTTGAGCCTTCGCAGAGAAAGGGAAGAACTTTCCAGAGCCAGATGTGTGGGTACCCTAGATAATGTCCCTACTTCAAAGATGGAACCAGGTATAAATATTGGACCTTCTGAGCCACTCTACAGTACACTTCTGGAACTTCTGACATTACAGAGGAAGGCCTGCCTTATTCTGCAGAACACTGCCATGATTCATATGGCCTGCTCTGTTTTCCAGAGGACAGCCTTGCTGCTTGTAGCTTGCCTTGCTCCCAGAGGACTGTCCTACTGCTTGAGGCCTGTTATATTTTGCAGAGGACTGCCTTGCTACTCGAGACTTGCCATGTTCCCCAGAGGAGTGCCCTACTCTCTGTGAAACTAGACTAAACCTGCTGCACACGTCCCAGGCCACCTGAGTGACTCAGAGGGTCAGTTGCTGAACTCCTGTTCTGAGCTACAGGGGCACAACATGCTCCAGCGGCCTTCCAGCAACTGCCCAGCTAACCTGCTGCAACTGGACCTGCCTAGACCTGCAACTCGACCTGCCTGAGCCCTGCTCACCTCAGCTAGAGTGAGTCCCTGATCCCCAAGACGTACCGCCTCAGACCATTGACCTTTGGCTGGTATCAGAGAGCACTCTATCATAAGAAATGGAGAAATCCTAAATTGTTGGACTCTTCACGCTGGACTTTGAGAAGGTAACTTTTTCAGTGGGACTAACCTGGTCCCTGCCTCCGACTCGTGCTTCTTCTCTGTCGACCAAAACTTTTAGGTGCTATACCTACCTAAAACTTTCAAATTGAATATTTCCGATTCTACTGATTGGATTTTTTATTGTTTGGTCTCATTTTATGCATTAAAATGTGTCCTATTTATCTACATTGGTCTTGATTTTTTTTGTGTTGTGTTTTCACTTTATGACTGCTTAAGTGCTGCATAAAATCTTTTCATTTGCCTCCAAGTTAAGTCTCACTGCTTTTGTGCCAAGTTACAAAAGGGTTAAGTACAGGATAATTTAATGATTTTTGCGGTTCACCCCGACAAGGATTTTGGTTGTTGCTTGAGAAGGGTTTCACCTCCCCTCAATCAATAACCCAATTTAGTACAATCAGTTGCTGTAATTCAATGTGGAGTATATATTAAGCCTGAATAGTAGAACCATTTTTGTGAGCATTCTCTGGATCAAGAAACAAGATGAGGAATACAATTCACTTCACTCCTAAAATATAGAACGGAAAGAAAAAGACTAGGTTTTAGCAGTTTTAGCAGGTACGAGTGGAGAGCCAACGTCCGAGGAACATCATGAAGAATTACATGTAAAGGATGTCTAGCTAAAAAGACAGAATTTCAGTTTTATCACTATTAAAAAGATGAATGGAAAACAGTTGCACTGATGATAAAAAAGGTTAAAATATATCAATAGGAGGACATCTTGATATCAATAAAATCAGGTGTACAATCAATGTGAAAACACAAAACATTTAACATAAATGAGCTCTCAGTCTGCAGTAAAACTGATTGCCACCTACATAAATTGTAAATTATAACAATGAAAAGGGATGGGCTGTCTAAAAAAAGTGACATCTCGAAATTATAATTCCAGTACAACGCACATGGGAGCAGAAATGGGTGGGCTGTTTAGCATTTCTTGACTTCTGGGACAGTGTTGCTTAAAACAGATTTAAAAAAGGCTACATTTTGAATCAGGGGTGTTGGGGCTGGGAGTGTCTGGGAATAGCCAAGTGCTTCTCCCAAGGCAAAGCAGTCTTTCTGTCCCCTTGGGAGCATAGAGTATGTGTTCTACGCTAATCTAGCCCTTGGGAAGAAGACACGAGGGGAATTATTTGTATTGGAATAAGAAATTGTGGTGTGCCCCACCCTGGCTTTGGGCTCTACCCCACCACAAAATAGACTGCAATGTCCTTCTGTTCCACTCAAGACAGATTAGGGGTCTTGTCCCCCAATATGACCCCCCAAGGAAGCAAAAAGTCACTAACAGAAGCAGCAGTCTTTCTTCTCTCCTGTCGGGTGTTTACCCTAATCTGCCGCCCATAGGTGGGTGAGGGGGAAAAGCTTGGTTGACACAGGGATAAAGAAACATAAAAAATAAGATGTGGCATCAAGCTGTCCCACCCCTCCCCCATAATGGTAAGCATGACACACAAACAGATGACAACTGTGAACTTACAATGTCAATATGGTTTTTGCATGGTCCCCAGTTTGATGTGTTTCTAGGCCCGCCCAAAGATGCGGATGTCGTTTTCATCAGAAGTGTGGGAATGCTGGCTGGAAGGAATTTTGTGGATCCCTGTAGATTCGGGGACTTTCCGTCACAGAAATTAGAGGACAATATGAGTTTTTAGTCAACATGCAGTGCCTGCCACTTGGTGCAGGGAAATGTAGGGGGGACCCCAAACCAAAATGCCTGGGTGAAAGAGGGGCCCTCTACGGGCCCCCAAAGTCCTTCCCCGCCAGCCTGCCCATGGCGGGTGAACCACCATGGTAAGGCTGGTGGGAATGGCCCATCGTAATCACAACGGCGGTGCCTGGTAAGCACTGCCACCATTTATGGGAATACAATGGCCTCTGCAGCACCAGTGGGCTCAAGGAGCCCATCGGATGTGTGGCGGTCAGAGTTTCCGACCGCCATGGTACCGCCCACCATATTATAATATGGCAGGTGGAAAATGGCCTCAAGATGGCGGTGAGCTCACCACTGAAAGCCTGTCGGTTGCGGGTTCACCGTCATCATAATCAGGCACTATGTTTTGGGAGCTTTCTTGTTGTGGTCATTAAGGCCGCGAACACACGTGGGTTACCATATTTTTGGGTGATGTGTAGTAAAAGAGAATATTAGAACATTTGGTATTATCAATTTAAACTTCCTTCCATTTTGGCTTCCAAATGTAAGCCAGTATGCAAGACAGAATGCATTTTAAAAACTGACCCCTGAATCACATGATAGCATGGGTAACCCAAAATTTAGTAGTATACACTACTAATCCTCAACTCAGTGTCTTGGAGAAATTTAAAAAATGCAAATGTTTCCGTCATATTGATTTTTCTTTCATTAGATTGTTTCGTATGAATTGGAGCATAGTCTGTACACAATGAAAAATCATTAAACTGCAGCTCAGTTTTTGACTCTGGGCATTGCGTGTTTTTGGATAATGAAAAAACACTGTCTGTCCCTGCGATCAAAAGAGGCCAATGGATATCATGTTATATTACGTTTATAAATCATTCCATTGGGGCAACAAGTTACAGTTGAAAATGCTGAATGTTACTTATATTTCCTAATTTTTCAAACAATATTTAGTATTTAAATTACTAGTTTCTTTTACTAAAACATGAGTTAGCTACGCAAGTGGCCATTTACTACATTTGGAATTGTATCTTGCATTCTGAAATGTATAGTTTTCCATGTTTTTCCATGTTTTCCCATTGTTTCCCATCTGTTTCCACTGCATACGGCATGTAGGTTGAACCTCCCCAACAACAGGACAAATTTACTACCAATAAGAAAAATGCAAAACATTTTGGTGAAAAAAGGTTTTTTACAAGTCTGCTTTTTCCTGTAAGCTGAGAAGATGGTGATATAAGTTCAGGAAATGTTTTGTTGAAGCCCTTTTTAAAAGAAAAAAACACACTTTCTTAAACTGCAAATTTCTCTATTTTAATCAGAACCAAATTTGCTATATGTTGGCTATTTTCCTGGTTCCCACCTGGGAACCTACAAAGCCTGTGCACCTGTAGAATCCCCGATATGTTTGCAAATTTGGCCTGGATAACTCCTATGTGAAAAGAGTGATGAATGAGCCAGTCCTGGAGAGGTGAGGAGTGGAGAAGTTTCACCAGCTTAGGAATTAAAAGAACACCTTTTCTGCAATTTGTACTTTCCTGTGAAGGATGGTGGGCAGTCCGAGAAAGCACTCCTCTCAAAAGTGCAGGAGTAACAGAATAAAAACACAGACATGGTAGATCTCACTTGTCTATGTCCTGTGTATGAAAGGCCTTTCCACCCTCTGGGCCATAACATTTGAATCTTGATCTAACTACATGATCAAGGTGGCCTTGTTTCAAGAAACAGCACAGGAAGTATCCTTCTTGTGGGCCTCCTCAGACCACGCCACCACCATCTGTTCTATTGTCAGCATTACCGAGTTCATATGGATTGAAACTTGAGATACGGATGATCCCTTCTCCTGTGCGGAAGAAAGTGTCTCTCTGGATATTGAGGCGAAGGGGAAAAAGGAAGAGAGATATGTTTTGCAAAAGTCGTAGCTAATTTTTGGGGCAACACTTCTTTGTAGATTTCTTGGAAAACTCATCAAGAAAGCAACTGTTGATTGTAAGCTGGCAGCTTTTTCTGAAGCACAACCATCTTCATTATGAGGTGATCTTCATCTATGCTCCCCCACTGCGACCTTATGTTTCACATCATTACTGATTAAGAGGTAAACCTCAGAATATGGTTTCTGGGTCTTCTTTGAATCCTATTTCCTTTCTCTATACATGTGTAGTGCTCATACTGCACTGCTTCAGTAGCCCCTTCTCAGTATATCCCTATCACAGGCAATTACTTCCTTGGTACCTTGCTTCAAGATGTTTCAAATCGATGGGTTCTAGATATGGATCATCAAGGACATGCAATCAGATTGGTTCCTCCTCCTGCTATATTTGGGACCACCCAGTGGCGGAAAAATCCTGCAAAAAAACAAGCCCTCCAACTAGGTTTCCAGGACATGGTTCCCCTACCAAACAAGGAATGAGTGATTTCTCAATGTTGTTTATAGGCTCAAAATCTTCAGTAAAGTTCGATCTCATAGTCGACCTGAAGGATGTGAATTCATGGGTCCGGTCTGGACGAGATTCTAACTCATCAATGCCTCTGTATTACTACAGGTTTTCCGGACTTCCATAGAATGTGTATCTTTCATTCCCATTCATCCTTCTCGCCATCCATACTTTGAATTTGTTCAACTAAAACCCATTCCAGCTGCTGTCTTTCAGACTAAAATCTTCTTCACAGGTATTCACCAAGATCATGGACCCCTTGATAGCTATTTTCATGAGGAGGATATTCATGTTCCACCCATATCCAGACAATTTGAAGGTTCTCCATATCTGGCAACATTTCAAACAGAAAAAGTATGGACTCTTCTACTATCCCAAGGAACTCTGTTTATCCTAAAAAATCGAATTAATTACCAAGTCAACTGCTTGAGCTCATAGGAGTCCACTTTGATACCTGTTTTGGAATGGTGTTTCTAGGATGTACCATGTTACTCCGCATACTTTTACTCCGCATACCGTTGAAATGCGACTTTTACAACGCATACCATTACAACGCATAGCGCTTTGGGGTGCTGGATAGTGGTAAGTATAATTTACTATTCTAACTCCAGTCCCCGTGGACCCTAGGGAAGGTGTTGGATAGTAAATTATACTTATTCCCTATCCTAGAGCGCCCCCCAGCGCAATGCGTTGTAATGGTATGCGGAGTAAAAGTCGCGTTGTAATGGTAGTGCGGAGTAAAAGATGCGTTGTAACGGGTGTATACCGTGTTTCTATGTCTTATATAGCTTTAAAAACCTAAGTCCAGACTTACAAGTCTTTCTAGGGAGCAGAATATCACCAGCTCTTCCGTGACTCTAAATACAGATAGGCTTGGCACATCCATTTTTGTGCTATTCTGCAGGTTTACACTGATTCATCAACTTCTTCATTATTGACATTGATCCTCATTGGATCTTGATATCCTAGTCTATGTCACTCACCATACACACAAAGCTCTCCAGTGGTGGTTGAACCCTGAACATAATTACAATGCAGAAGAACCAGCACCGCCTTCAGCAGTCATTTTAACTGCTGACAACAGCATGACTGGCTGGGGACAAGTTTCGAGCTAAAACAATTCACAGGTATTTCGGAAGCTAAAGGGAAAAGCCAGGTGTTCAAACTGGAGACATTTATCAATCTTTCTCCAGGCTACTTACCCTGTTGTGTGTTTCCTACATAGCCAATTGTCGTTGTCCCTATGTTAGCCTTTTTATGCACATTGTAGACTGCTTTTGCTTTGTACAGGTTACCATACATTATGCTTGTTTTGGTGCCACATTGTATTTTCACACTTAGTCAGCACTTGTTTGTGTAGTTTGTTCTTTTCCTGGGATTTGTTGGAGCAGCCTATGCAAGGTCAGTCAACAATGCTCCTTGTTATTCTCTGTGATCAGACACTAGCGCCTAGACATAACAGAGGAACATAGCTGCTGTTTTTGACCAGTATTTGTTTTCTATTTGGGGGTGCAGATATTGCATATTAGAGCACAGTAGTTTAAATAAATATTGTAAAGCTCCTTCATGTCTCTTATTTATTTATTCTGGATGAGTGAGAGACCGAAAAGATGTGACCTGTTAGCACGAACCTTGAGAGGGTCGTGAGTGTTGTGTTCTGGGATGCCAAATCCCATGTCTCTCTAAAAAGGCTAGGAGGGCAAGTGCGGCACATTAAACTGGTCAGATTCAGATTTTCTTTTTACAGACTTTTATATAGCTCAAACTTGACCTGAATCAGGTATCAGAGCGCTTTACATAGCACCAGTTGCATTACAGGAGAACACATTCATTTTTGTTAGGCACTGGGAGATTAAAGTGATTTGCCCAGAATCACAGGATGTTCAGCATCATTGCTGAGAATCGAGCCCAGTTCCCCAGATTTGAGGTCAACCGCCCTAGCCGTTGGGCCAACTCCTCTGCCCAACTCCATACTAGTGATGTGGTATGGTGACTTAGGGCTAGATGTAGGTAAATCAGATTTACCGCTTCATAAATACCGAATTTTACAGATTCGGTATTCATGAATCGGTAAATCTGATGTAGGTATTCATTCTGTAAACAATACAGAATCGGTATGATTCGGTATTTACCGATTCTGTAATTACAGAATCGGTATTTGCCCTTGATTCCAATGGGCCTTGAAGCCCATAGGAATCACTGGCAAATACCGATTCTGTAATTACAGAATCTGTAAAAATACCGAATTGCCAAGGGGGACAGGGTGTCACTTTGACACTCTGTAGCACCCCAGTTTTTGCCTTGTGTGCACAGGCACAGATGTGCATGTACACAGAAATTTGTAATTTACCATGCAACAGTATTACATGGTAAATAACGAATTTCTAAGGGCCTGTGGCACTGTCAACTGTGCCACCTACATTTGGAATTACAGAATCGGTATATTTACCGATTCGGTAATTTACCAAATCGGTAATTTTACCGAATTGGTAAATATACCGATTCTGTAATTTTCAGCCCCCTACATAGCAAAACACAAATACCGGTCGGTAACGGCCAAAATCGGCCGTTACCAACCGGTAATTGGCGACCTACATCGGGCCCTTAGTCCCTACATACTGATGTTCTATGGTCCCAAGCATAGATCTGTTCCTGAGCATAATCCCTGCCACAACCCAATTACTACTGAACCAAGCTGTTCAAATAAAGACACACAATGTCAGGAACCTAATAAGGTTCGCAATTTTTTGTTCCTCAGGAGCAGTACCCAAAAGCCCACCTTCCAGCAGCTTCGACTCTGTACAATAAGTTCCGCAGAGGATCGAAGTGGCTAGACGAGGGGAGGTAAGGGAGGGTACTGCGGGGAGGGAGATCTGGGATGAGCAGAAATAAACAACTGGAACACCTGAGTATTGATCCACTGAAGAAATCTCCTTTGAACTCACGATCCTGGATTCCTGATACCTAAAGGAAAAACTAGTTAGTTATGATTCACATACCAAAGTTCTATCCACTTTGAATGTAGTTAGTTATGAGTAACATACACAGTTCTATCCACTTTGAATGACTGTGCTTTGCAGGAAAGTAAGTAACTATTTGACTGGCTGAGAGTAAGAGATTGGATTGTTCTCTTAATCAGGTTCTATAGTCTCCTAAAAATATTATTCAAGTGTCACTTATAACAAAGGAGCTTTTCAAGATCTTAAATCGCAATGAAAACATAAATAGATCATTTCGTTCAGCAATAAGAACTGTTTCAAAGAAGAACCAAAGGTAAAAATAACACTGGCCACTCAGAAACATTAATTGTGTCATTAAATGGAAATCGCCTTAAAGAGCCGCTTAGTGATGCATAGAGGGGCTGAGAAGACGAAATGGTTAAATGTCGAAGCTTTCAGCCGAAAGGCTTCTGTTCGGAGGAGGCGCGTTTAACTGCCGCACCAAGACACGCAAAGTGAAGGTCTCAAACACAGGCCGCAGCAAGACACGATCCTTGATAATAGGAGAAACCGCGGTTAGCGCTGCTTTTTTTATCACTAACAGGGTTAGCGAAATCCTTGATAATAGGAGAAATGTTGCTTAACTACATTTCTCCTATTATTTTTCTCTGGAACGCCCCCTTTGCATCTCATTAGAGATGCAAGGGGAAGCGTAGAGAAAAAGGGTGCTAACATGCGAATTTGCGTATTAGCACCCTGTTGCTGATAGGGAGATAATTTTATCTGCGCTTTCTTGGCTTTTAAAACCAAAAAAGCGGAGATAAATCCCTTGATAATATGCCCCTCAGTTTCTTTAAAGGTGCAACTATTCGATATTAGCCACATGCTTGGAGTTAGCCATTTGTCAACATGGTATGGCTTACTGGATCATCAAGACCAGAGCGGGCAGATTTTTTGATGAAATAACAAGAGAAGAAAAGCATAGTGCCTGAAAAATAAATAAAGAACAATCTAATTCCCACAGCGCCCACACTATACTTCTTGAACCTAAAGCATCTGTTGCAGGCTACACAATTGGATGGCATCTATTGGGCAGAAAATTCTGAATATTGCTCAACCTGAGTATTAGAAATTGAGGTCTCTGGTTGGCAGATTATATTCCCTATTCAAGCAGGAGCAACAATCCCACTCAAGGTAAGTCAGATACACAACCTAAATTAACCTGTGGTCACCCTCTGGTAGCTAGGCACAGAGCAGTCAGGCTTAACTTAAGAGGCAATGTGTGAAGTATTTGCACAAAACTTTAATTACAGTAACACCGTGAAAATGTTGCAAAAAAACTCCACACCATTTTAGCAAAATAGAGAATCTGTATCTGACTAAAACAAGACCAAAATGACACACACCCAATCATTAGAACTTGAGATATGAATTTTCAAATATGAAATTGCAATATAGTGGTTTAAAGTCAATAACAGTTAGATGTGACGTGAGGTCGTGCTAGACCAGGGCAAATCCATACTTTCAGGCTGACCACGAATGATGGCAGGCCGGCTCCAGGACCCATGCAGAGCCCCTGAAAAGTACCCTTAATGGAGCAAGTGTCAGTGTCGAATGGTAGATGCGTCAACTCCAACTCACTCAGTCGGAGAGATGCATTGTCGTCGAGCCTCGCAGTCGTGAGTGCTTAATTTGTGCTGGTGATTTCCAGTACTGAGCACCAGCAATTAATTGTCAACACCAGAACTAGTGACACTCCATCCACATGGTGGCGGTGTCTTTTTAATTTCGAGATAAGCGCTAAAGCTGTCTTTATTAAGTCAATATACATTTAAAATGAATTATACCAGCCTCTTGTGCCATTATTATAGCTAAGTGTGGCCTGAAATAGTCTGAATTGCCACACTTGTTGGAGTGCGATGGTGCTGTGTAATGTTAGTATTGCCGCTGGCAAAGTATGGGTGGTTCAGGCTGTAGTGGCGTTCCAAGGAGTGCCCAGGCTCTTAATTTTTTACAAATTAGGCACTGAGTCGTGTCCTGCATTGTCTTTGAATCTGTTACAATGCAGGCACTGTGTTGTCATTGAGCCTCAGAGCGGTGTCTTCGGATCGACGCTGCTTCGCTGTCAAGCCTTGGAGTAGTGGCACGTTTTGTCATCGAATCGCCACTCTGTCAGTATCAAACCCCTTCACGATGCAGGCGATGCATCAATTTTTACAATTTAAAATCCAACTTCACCATAAGTTGTGATTTTATATTGTGAGTCCAGAGACACCAAAGTCCAAATTTCTATATTTTCTGAGTTGGAAATTACACATAATAGATGTTTTAAGAAAATCCCAATGTTAACCTACGGGAGAGATAGGCCTTGCAATAGTGTAAAACGAATTTTGCAGTTTGTCACACCAGGATGTGTAAAGCTCAAAAGTTCCTGTCTTATCTTTCAAATACAGTGCACCGTGCCCATAAGGCTGCCTAGGGACTACCTTTTGGGTGACATATATGTAATGCAAGGGAAGGTTTGGTGAACTTACCAGGTCGAAATGGCAGTTAAAACTGCACAAACAGGCTCTACAGTGGCAGGCTAGAGCTATGTTTAAAGGGCTACTGAATTGAGTGGGTGGCACAATCAGTGCTGCGGGCTCAGTAGTAGCATTTAATTTACAGGCCCTTGGCACACGTAGTGCACTCTACTTGGGACTTATAAGTAAACTAAATAAGCCAATTGTGGTTCAGCCAATGTTACCACATTTTAGGGAGAACACACACACGTTAGCACTGGTTAGCAGTGGTAAAGTGCCTATAGTCCTACAATCAACAACAAATATTTCAGTAAAAAGGGTAAGAGGAAGGCAAAAGGTTTGGGGGGACCCTGCAGAAAGGGTCATTCCCAACAGTGAGCAATAGTGTAATAACCACAAGGTCCTTTGTATATAAACAAACAAAATAGGTGGGCTCAAGGGGCCAGTCCACCCACTCAAGATGCCACAGTCTTCCTCAACAATGTTCACATCCTTTTCACTTCTTTATCCAGCTGTCTGTACATGTGCATATGAAAATCTGATTGCCCTTGAAAGAGGAGGGGGAGAAAAGGATTGTTGTGACAATAAGACAAAAAGGAGGACTACCCCCTACAAAAACAGCAAGTGTAGCAGTTCAGGACATCCCTCCACTCCTTTTACGATAATTCCTTTGTCTTCCGGCCTGCTTCTCTGATCAGCTCTTTGATCAACTGGATCTATTAATCTTCCACACCACACAGAGTGGGAACATCCACCATTTTGAGAGCCATTTGGAGGCTGTTTTGATGGTCCTGGGAGTTAGGTGTCTGGGGAAGTGCTGCAAAGACCTCAGGTGGAGCTCTCGGTCTATGATTTTATGACATGACAGGAGACGAGCATGATGCATAATACTTTAAATTACCAATTCTGAGTAGCAAACCCTTGAAGGATCTATCTGAATAGAATAACACTAAACAATTGAAAATAATCCTGCCGCCCACTATCTTCTCCTTCTTTTCTATGTGCTATGTGTACTTTTTAAATGTGCGTTTTGAGTGTTTGTTTCTTGAAAAGGGCCCAATTTAAAAGCCAAATGTTTAGTTGGTTGAGTGTTTAAACATTAAATACACTCAACCAACAGAAACATTTGGTAAATATATATATATATATATATATATATATATATATATATATATATATATATATATATATATATATATCCTTGCTCCAAAACACCAGTCTGCCGCACTCAAGAGCGGGTGCACACGTAACGGGGGAGTACCCGTTAAATATATTCTGCTCCCAACATCCTCAGGCACTCTACCTGACAAGGAACGTAGCACTCACAGGGGTGGTTTCCACTTCGATTTTATTGGGAAACACTCAGCACATCAATATGTGCTGAGTGTTTCCCAATAAAATCGAAGTGGAAACCACCCCGGTGAGTGCTACGTTCCTTGTCAGGTAGAGTGCCTGAGGATGTTGGGAGCAGAATATATATATATATATATATATATATATATATATATATATATATATATATATATATATATATATATATATATATACATATATATATATATATATATATATATATATATATATATACACATATATATATATATATGTATATATGTGTATTTTGAAGTACTAAACTCCTCTGCAACGTTGGTAAAGAGCGTGTTAAAAATACCTGAAACACTGTCCCTTTAACTGGATTAATGGACTGTAGTCCTTTTTCACTGCTCCAGAGTTACGTTATTTAAAACTAACGAACCCACAGGATATGGCAGTAGATGGCATTTGAGGAAGAGTTATGTTAACTCGAAACGCGTTATGCCTGTTTTTCTTGAAAAATAAAAGAACACTGTAAAGCTCTGCTGGTGTGGCCCGTGTAGCGTGATGTATGGCGCACGTCTTTTGTGGATATATATATATATATATATATATACATATGCCTGCTTATTCCAAACTGACGAACACGTCCCTCAGCTCCGGAACGCGACAGAAAAAAGGAACGGAAGACCCAAGATGCAGGTGAGTTTTTTTATTGATCGCACCTCGTCAGCATAACGTTTCGGCCTACAGAGAAGCCTTGGTCACATGACGCCATGAGAGAAGTGGGCAGTTTTTAAAGTGCAAGTGCAAAGAAATTAGTGCATTTCATTGGTTGACCTGACAGTGAGGCAGGGGTATGTTTAAAAGACATAGAAAACACACTTGTTCCTTACACATAATGGGATAATCCTCGGGAATTCAAAACAATCACTTTTAAAATGCATTAGTTAATAATTTAATCCTATAAAAACGATATTTCTACCCTATACAAAAGTGATGTAAAATACTTGCATAAGAAATTCATTAATATTATTTACAAGATAAATAGTTGTAAAACATTTGGATTAAAACCACCACGTAATAAATCGTTTCTTTACAGTAATCTGTTGGTGTTAACATTATATGCTGAGTGATGTTCATGTTGGCTGGATAGTTTAAATTCAGACCACACTTTCCCTTTCAGAATTTTTCTATGCTATCTAATAGGTCACAACCATACCACCAAACCCGTATGTACAATGTCTTAAATAGAACGTCAAGTTTTTCTGAGGGCAAACAAGTATTAGTGAATGAGTAAAGAATAAAAAATTAAAAACAAGTAATGCACGATGTTTCTTGTAGGCTACTCCTAACCTACGGCAAATACTTTAGGTGACTCACAAGGTATAGGAACCGAACGAAAGTATACTTTCACTGACCAACCCAGTTGGAAATACATATTTAGTTGGTCAAGTAAATAGGTATAGGCATCCACAAAAAAAAAAAAAAAAAAAAAAAGATTTGTTTAAATGACCCAGACACATCAGACAGGAATACCAAGGTCCTAGTTATTAGAGGCAGGTGTGGAAATCTTCTGTTGAGTTAAGACCCCGCGGGGTCTTGCTGTCCATTTCTAGAATGTATCTAGTTTCTAGTGCTCTTAGGATGCCCTCCCTATTGCCACCTCTTCTCAGGGGACCCACTGTATCAATGGCATAGTACGTAAGGAGTCCACTGTTGTTGTTGTGGCACTCCTTAAAATGCCTGGCAACCGGGTACGTGGCGTCATTGGTGTTAATTGCCCTTATGTGCTGGTGTATCCTTTTGTGGACCTGCAACTTGGTGCTACCAACATATTGCAGGCCACACATACATATTACCTACTGGCGGTCGCCAGTAGGTATATATAGTTAGGATTTTTTCTCTATGGGATTTTTGAAACTTCTATGTCTAATAACTTTGGCGTTTGTGGACGGAATTGGCTGAAATTTTCAGGAAAATGGCACATTTTGTTTCTGAGTAGCCCTTGAAAATTTGGGGGGGGTTCGTCAAGGGGGGGCGAGAAAAAAGGGGGGTCCCAAAACGTGTTTTTAACATTGAGTTTTCCATAGGGCGGTTGGCCTCACTTTTAGCCCGAACGGCTGAATGGATTTGCACGAAACTTGGAAAAATTGTAGGGACTGGTAGCCCGATGTGCCTTTGCTAGGTCTCAATATATGTGCTTCAGTGGATTTTGAGAAATTAACGTTCAAAAAAAGATATATATCTGTAACAGCGGACCGGGCAGCGCTCCGGTTCGCGGACTTTTCGCGGTACGGAGCTTTGTGAAGCGAAGCTGATTGGTTCTCCGGCGTCTGTGAACATTCCAAACAGTCCGTAGCGGCCGCCATCTTGTCTCTCGGTAGGATTGAGAGACAAGAGGAGGCCAAAGCGAAGGGGCAAATGACGATAAGGGGGCATAGTAGATCCTCGCTGACCCCCTAGGTTTGATGTGGAGGTTTTAAAAGGGCCCCGCGGGGCAAAAAAAAATAATAATAATAATAATCGAACGGCTGAATGGATTTGCACGAAACTTGGTAAAATATTAGGGACTGGTAGCCCGATGTGCCTTTGCTAGGTCTCAATATATGTGCTCCAGTGGATTTTGAGAAATTAACGTTCAAAAAAAGATATATATCTGTAACAGCGCTCCGCTTCGCGTAACGGAGGTTTGCGAAGCTGATTGGTTCTCCGGCGTCTGTAAACATTGCAAACAGTCCGTAGCGGCCGCCATCTTGTCTCTCGGTAGGATCGAGAGACAAGAGGAGGCCAAAGCGAAGGGGCAAATGACCATAAGGGGGCATAGTAGATCCTCCTTGACCTCTTAGGTTTGATGTGGAGGTTTTAAAAGGGCCCCGCGGGGCAAAAAAAATAATAATAATAATAATCGAACGGCTGAATGGATTTGCACGAAACTTGGCAAAATTGTAGGGACTGGTAGCTCGATGTGCCTTTGCTAGGTCTCAATATATGTGCTTCAGTGGATTTTGAGAAATTAACGTTCAAAAAGAAGATATATATCTGTAACAGCGCTCCGCTTCGCGGAGATAAAATTATATCTGTATTACCTAGCTGTTGCTAACACCAGTTAGCGACGGCTAGTAGGAGATAGCGACCATCTTGGGCCCCACTTTGCATGTGAGTGATATTTATCACTAATGACATGCAAAGTGGGAATGCCAAGATGTTAGCGACTGGAAACAGTCGCTAACATCGCTATCTCCTATTATCAACTTTTGGAAATATTCGCGATAAGCGCGAATATCTCCAAAAGCTAGCACCTGCCCTGAGCAGTTCTTAGCCATGTTATCCAATGGGAGGTGGATAACATGGCTAAGAGCATTAGCTCGGTAATGCATGAATATCGCTGAGTTTTCAGCGATATTAATGCATTGCGGTCGTTTTTTATCGTATTTGCGATAAACCTTGATAATAGCAAGGTTTATCTGCGATAATTTCTGACGATGCTTAGCGGTAAAAAAATCGTTGCTAAGCATCGTTAGGGATAAATATCGCTTAACTTTGGTAATATGCCCCAACGTCTGTTAACGTTCGATTCGAAGGAAATCAGGAAGTGTTGAAAAACATTGTCTGCGCCATCTTGCCTTTTTTCAAATGCCACACTTTTGTCGTGCACGGCAGTCATTTTAGATGCCTTGACCAGACCCACTCTGTGCACGCTGTCGATCCTTAGCATGGCTCTCCACCCTCGCAAGCATCTCCCCCAGGCAGTGGTCACCCCCGGTCTCTGTCTTATGCATGGGTAATAAACCACCCCCCATCTGCGCTGCTCTTCCCTGAGAATCACACCCTGTGCCCGCCCGACACCTCCCTTTCGCCCTATTCACTTCCGCACCCTCTGACACTCCTTTTCCTCTGTGTCCGATTGTCCAGGCCGGTCCTAGGGTCTCAGCTAGCCCTGCAGATGTAGTTTATGGCCCCAGCTGTAAAGAATCACCCCTCTTCAAAGGAGTTATAGTAGATCAAGGCCCACACTCGATGAGATCCGTCACAGCAGACGCGTTCCTATTATCTGAAAACCATCCTGTATTGTGATTGGGGAGGGGACCGAGCCTGAAGCGGAAGATTCCAGGGATGACTCTTTGTACATCAAAGTTTTTACAATTATGTGTCACATTAAAAATATATAGCACTCCAACAAAGTAGTAAGATTATAAAACTTTAATAACTTATAAATATATACAAGAAAACAAAAACAGTAATAACATATAAACATTTTTAGGGAAAAACAACGAAGTAGCGGTCGGCTGTGCGAATAGTCCCAACGCAGCACAACGTCCAGATTTCTGGCGTGGGGCGTCGCGGGGGGTGGGTCATCAGTAGCAAACTGTTGTGCGAATAGTTCCAAGGCAGCAGAACGATGGCACCAAGGTGATGTCCAGTAAGTTGCCGCACTGGTTTTGGTATCCTACAATGCTGCTCCGAATAACGGTGTGGGGCGCCCCGGGGGAGGCGGCGTGAATGGGCCTCTCCAGGTGGAGTCTCGTCTGTTGTAGTGGGGCGCCCCTTTACCGTTTCAGTTGCCATTCCGTCCGCTTTTGGTCCACTGTGTCAAAAGCCGCAATTCAGCTGAGTTGCGCCCATTCTTGCGGTGCAGCGATAGGCGGCTGTCACAGGACTCTCAAAATGGCGGCAGGCTGTTTCCTTTTTGGGCCTGGTCCACTGAAATGGCCCTGGGACACCTTGGAAATCGGACGCTTGTCTGCTAGGTCTTGGACCCCATTCTAGAAAGCGTCCCCTCCGCCTTGAAGATTCTACAAAAGTCTTGGGGGCCCCCGACTCCTGCAGGTTTCCGGTGGGGAGCGGCTGCCATGATTGCTCGCGGAATGACCACGACGGAGCTACGAGATGGTGGTGCTCTCATGCTGACGCCAGCTTCAGTCTGAAACATCCAGAAACAAGGTGGGGCTTTCATCGTTTGGGAAAAAAAAAAGTTTTCATTCAATGAAAAGTGTTGTTTTTAGGTCATATGATCAAGCCTTCCATCATTAGGAAACCAAAAGTAAAATGAACCAATGAAAAGTTTTATAAACAAGTCACATGACCTGTTATGCGGCATAGGGTATAAAATGCGGAGAAAATACGTTGGCACGTGAGGCGGCGTCAGTAGCGGACCGATGTGCGAATAGGCCGAAGGCAACACAACGCGCCAAGATCCGGATGGCACCGAGGTGGTGTCCAGCAAGTTGCAGCACTGGTGTGGCCATCCTACAATGCTGAAAGTCGGCGTGGGGCGCCCCGTTGGCCTGTGAGTTTGCATCAGTAGCGGACCGATGTGCGAATAGGCCGAAGGCAGCACAACGCGCCAAGATCCGGATGGCACCGAGGTGGTGTCTAGTAAGTTGCCGCACTGGTGTGGCCATCCTACAATGTTGAAAGTCGGCGTGGGGCGCCCCGTTGGCCTGTGAGATGGCGTCAGTAGCGGACCGATGTGCGAATGGGGCCAAAGGCAGCGCAACAATATTTTCTGACTAGAAGACACCACAAGGCGCTGAGATGCCAAGATTCGGATGGCACCGAGGTGGTGTCTAGCAAGTTGTGGCACTGGTGTGGCCATCCTACAATGGTAAAAGTCGGCGTGGGGCGCCCTGTTGGCCTGTGAGATGGTGTCAGTTGCGGACCGATGTGCGAATGGGGCCAAAGGCAGCGCAACAATATTTTCTGAATAGAAGACACCACAAGGCGCTGAGATGCCAAGATCCGGATGGCACCGAGGTGGTGTCTAGCAAGTTGTGGCACTGGTGTGGCCATCCTACAATGGTAAAAGTCGGCGTGGGGCGCCCTGTTGGCCTGTGAGATGGTGTCAGTAGCGGACCGATGTGCGAATGGGGCCAAAGGCAGCGCAACAATATTTTCTGTATGGAAGATACCACTAGGCGTTGAGATGCCAAGATCCGGATGGCACCGAGGTGATGTCTAGCAAGTTGCTGTACTGGTGTGGCCATCCTACAATGCTGAAACTCGGCGTGGGGCGCCCCGTTGGCCTGTGAGGTGGCGTCAGTAGCGGACCGATGTGTGAATAGGCCGGAACCAGCACAAGGCGCCAAGATCCGGATGTCACCGTGGTGGTTTCATAGTTGAGAGGCACTTCATCTGCAGTGGGGCGCCGAGATCCGGATGGCACCGAGGTGATGTCTAGCAAGTTGCTGTACTGGTGTGGTCATCCTACAATGCTGAAACTCGGCGTGGGGCGCCCCATTAGCCTATGAGATGGCGTCAGTAGCGGACCGATGTGCGAATGGGGCCAAAGGTAGCGCAACAATATTTTTGGAATAGAAGACACCACAAGGCGCTGAGATTCGGTTAGCACCGAGGTGGTGTCTAGCAAGCTATGCAGCTGAGTTGCGTGCGCACTTGCGGCGAATAGGTCGAAGGCAGCACAACAATATTTTCTGAATAGAAGACACCACAAGGCGCTGAGATTCGGTTACCACCGAGGTGATGTCTAGCAAGTTGCCGCACTGGTGTGGCCATCCTACAATACTGCTCCGAATAACGGCGTGGGGTGCCCGAAGGGGGGGGGGGGAGGCGGCGTGAACGGGCCTTCCTAGGTGGAGGCTCGTCTGCTGTAGTGGGGCGCCCCTTTACCGTTTCAGTTGCCATTCAGCTGAGTTTCGGCTGCTATTGATGCTACAGCGACAGGCGGCTGCAACAGGACTCTCAAAATGGCGGCCTGTTCTTTGGATTTGGGCCTGGTCCACTAAAATGGCCCTGGGACACCTTAGAACTCGGACGCTCGATTTTTTTTTCCTTTCCTGTACATGCAAAAAAAGGTAAATGCCCGGTACGTTACACGCTTCATCTGCCACGATGAACTCTCCAGAGGAACCGAAAAAAAATATAGTTATGGTAACTATACCATGCATCGTCATATGGAGAGGTGGCACCAATTAATTATAGTGCTGCATAAAAGAGAGATTTGGAGGAGAACCCCTGACCTGCTAGTACATTCATCAAAGAAGTGGCACTGACAGCATCAGAGGCAAGGGAAACGGTCCCAAATATTTAGAAGAACTTTGGAAAGATTAAAATGACAAGTTTAGATTGTGGCAAATTAATTTCATGTGGACAGATGAGTGTTACTCTAATAAATACAGCATATGAACATCATCATAGTCAATGGTTGGTAGAGACATTTTGACTATATCCTGGACCTGCCCGTCCTCGCCCAAAATGGCGCCGGAATAAATGGGACTCGTAACTCCTTGTTGTGTACTGGTTGCAGAACCTTGAAATCACGAGATACGTATGCAGTTTTGAAGCACATGGCGGGCGGGGACGAGAATTGATTGAATATTTCGACATCCCTATTAATATTAAGTTCTGATGTGTTATTGATTACTGTACTATTGAAAGTTCGAATTAACGTCACCCATGGTACTTGCCCGCAAATGTATATCTAGATAATTTTATTGTAACTGGCCCTGTCGTATTTTAATTATAAAATGTACGTCCACCGATTCCGTAACTGTTTGACACCTTAGTTCTTGCAACCTAATGGCCCGCCCGTTACGTTCCTCTACAGTGTAAATGTCTACTCATCATATACGATTACAGTTTGCTCCGTGGCCGGCCCACGTGGTTATAGGCTCGTATTTGTATAATGAAATTTTCACAATAAAGGTTTTTAAAAGAAAACATGGTAGTAGTATATACATTGGTAAAGTTTTTAATAATAGTCACTGTTTTAGAATCATTAAAAGGCAAGTGAAATAAAGCAGACCAATTACATGAAGGGTAAAAGGTATAATACGAAGGAACGCAGTAAAGATAAATGGTCAAGGGCTGTTGTGTTTTCTACTCCTGCAACATAAAGTGATCGATAAGAATCTCATATTCAGGCGTATCGGCGACTAAGACAGCAGGTCGACCCTCTTTTGCTCAACGGCTCCGTCATGGGACGAAGAAACGCTCTTTTTCTCGAACAAAGAATATATTTTACTTGCAGGACAGTTGTAAATTTTCCGGGAAAGTACATTAGCCTGGAACATTATAACATATATTTAAGAAAAAATAATGTTCGGAAGTAATAAAAAGCGTAATTTTTAGGTCATATGACCAAGCCTTTCATCATTAGAATAAGAAAAGTAAAATGAACCAATGAAAAGTTTTAACAAGTCACATGACTTGTTATGCTTACGTTACGCGCTGCGCGCCCCGGATGACTTCCGGATGCGCTAACGCGGCGCGTCATATGACGCATTACGCGACAACGCAGGTCCAGAATATAGTCAAAATGTCTCCACCAACCAGCGGTCGGAACACAACCCCTTTCAGCAGGCTAAATAGTTCTGTTAAATGACAACAGAAGGGACAGGCAACAAGAACCATCAGTCAAAGAGGGGAGGGCTAGTTCTTCTCTACCGGGTTACATTGGGGCGCTACCGGAACTGATCGAATTGGTAGTCTACAGTGTTTCTGGATGTTTCAGACTGAAGCTGGGTTTAGCATGAGAGCAGCACCATTTCGTAGCTCCGTCGTGGCCATTCCGCAACCAATCATGGCAGCCGCTCTTTATCGTTATTTTGGGCGGGGTGGGTGGCGGAGCCGAGCTGTTTTGCAGCCATCATTGTGTGGAGTTCAGTTCATCTCACTAGTTTTGTATTTGTCATGAGGGATTGTTCCTAATGTTTCTATTTTAGCGAGGTCAAAAAGAGATCCCATTAGTGGCCTACTGATTTTGCTCGATTCTTTTTTACACGATTTTTCGTTATCTGCAAAGACTAAACAGAGTATTGCGACTCTGTGTTTGTTTGTAAATAGAGAATGAACCAAAGAGAACCAATTCTAAAACAGTAAATACTTGGATAACAATCAATCAAATGGAGAGAGAAGCAGGCACGACGTATTACAACGGGGGTAAAGGCCTGCGTTAACTACCTTTCACTATCTGCAAAGAGAGAGTACTCCTAATAGAAATGAGGGGGGGGGCACCATTCAAAGCAGATCAGTGTGCATAAACACGAAAATGTTTTCACTTACCACGTACTTGACATTCGACAGCTTATGATATTTGCTATTAAAAAAACATTGAAATTCACTGAAAAAACCATAGGTTATAGACCATATATAGTTAGGAATTAGCATTTACAAAACCTTGAAAATTCACTGAAAAATACATAGGTTATAGACCATATATAGTTAGGAATTAGCATTTAAAAAACCTTATTTTACTCACACAAAACCATTGAAATTCCATATATAGTTAGTTGCACTAACTATATATCGCGCACCCGCAATCCACTGCTGATGATGTCACATATTACATCATTCATGACATGGTCAGTGACATCACTGATGACATCACTGATGACATCTCAAATGACATCACTGATGACATCACTGATGACATCTCATTTGACATCAATGACCACATCACTGATGATATCATTCATGTGACAATACAATGCATCTCCTCACATTTTAATATAACCTCTGTTTCACCCAGTGTTAAATACAGAGTATAATTTTTGAAAGCATTGACACACCAATACTAGTTACTACATACGCACTCACTGATTCCTACGTCTACACACACATTCACTCATTCACCCATACAATCATTCACACATACAATCACTCATGTGTACAACACTATCATATGCACTCATACACCTATACAGACACTCACACTCTGCCACTCATCCATGGAGTTACTCACACACCTAGTCAGTCCTGTAAAGAATCAATCACACTTCCATTTTCTTGTCTATACAGTTAAACATAGAGCACCTTACATTTTCAAACATATATTAACACATATTTACTTTCTTATACAATCATTGATACAAGTACACATTGATCTGCACAGAGTCACACACCTCCCAGCCAGCCACACACACACTCAGTCGCCCATACAAATACTTGGACAATCAATCAATAACCCATATAGTTAATCATATAGCTACTGATCAACACATGCAGCAGTTTACAGAACAACAGACATAATGATGCACAAATTAAGACAGTTTAGTCACTAACCCATGCACTCAGTGAGACACATTTAATCACTCACTCATACATTCAGTCATGCACCTACTAAATCCTTCGTCCAGACACTTATACATCTACTCATTCTTCAATATGCAAAACATATTTAAACTTTACAGAAACACACAGTCACTGGATGATGTCATCAGTGATGTCATCAGTGATGTCATTTGAGATGTCATCAGTGATGTCATCAGTGATGTCACTGACCATGTCATGAATGATGTAATATGTGACATCATCAGCAGTGGATTGCGGGTGCGCGATATATAGTTAGTGCAACTAACTATATATGGAATTTCAATGGTTTTGTGTGAGTAAAATAAGGTTTTTTAAATGCTAATTCCTAACTATATATGGTCTATAACCTATGGTTTTTTCAGTGAATTTTCAAGGTTTTATAAATGCTAATTCGTAACTATATATGGTCTATAACCTATGGTTTTTTCAGTGAATATATATATATATATATATATGTTGTACATTCATTTTATAGTTTAAAACGAGCAGTATGTATACTATTTAGGCAGATTGTTAGTTTGAGGAGTATCAGTATTTTTTTTAATTAGTTTTGACAAATTGGAGGTAAGTATCCGGTTATTGTGAAGTTTAATGTTTACACTTTGAAATGCTGTGCTTACTGTTGACTGCGCGTGTCTTTCAGCAGCATGGTATGCAAGGAGTACAAGTCAATATGACTTTCCGTAGTCGGGAGCTCGAGGCTTGGCTGCAACGCAGCGGCCATTTTCTATTATACTCCGGTAATCTGGTGACCCGAACCATGGAGTATTGAGGCGGCAAGATTTGTCTCAGTTTATTAGAGTGAGTTGTGAGGAAAGTTATTATGTGCAAATTAAAAGTTAACAACTTTTGTAATTTCAAAATGAATTAGGAAGATTCTGTTTGAAGACGTCAATTTGACGTGGGTTGCATTTGGATTTGATGTGCCCTATTTCTTTCTAAAGGTGATTGGGCATGTTGTATAGCTTTTAGGTAGTTAAGTTTCTAGGCAACCAATTCTGCCATTTTAGTAATGGAAATTGTGCATCACATTATCAGATTATCGGTGAGTTGTGGAGATAGTGTAGCAGGAGACTTGAGTGTAGGTTGTTGAGGAGATACATTTTAGTCATGCCTGAAAAGGGGACTAAAATTGAGGAGCAAGGGTCCAAGATTAAAACGTTTTTTAACAGAGGAAATAAGGAGCTTAGTCCAGGAAACTGTGAAAACAGCCATGTCTGGTAGGAAGAGAACTCATCTTGATGAGGAGGAACAATATTTTTTAATATCTGAGGGTGAGGAGAGAGCTCACAGAGCGCCAGGAGGCAAGTGTTCTGGTAAAAGGAAGAGGAGTTCCAAGCGGCTCACTGAGAGTGGTTGTCCATAGCACACTAATGATGGGCAGGATATCCCTGCAGATGGTGTAGACAATAATGATTTGGATGAGTACATATTTTTTAAGAGGACTTTCGATTGTTATGACCAAATATATTTTAGTCAAACTAATATCAGGCCAGTTGTCCCCTGTCACTTGGACGAGATTGGTTTATCGCTATATTCCATGTATTTGAATTATCTGTTTTTTTTATTTCCACAGTATAATGGCTTGATTTCTTAAGATTGGTTTATCTTGTTTCAGTTTTAATAATGGGGCAGATGTGATCACCATCTGTTTGGTGATGTTCGACTGTTAAACTGTAAACTATAATATACTTTTCTTTGAAATGCCAATAATGAAATATTTAAAAAGAAAACATATTTAATACATTGGTGATTATAAATACACATCAGAAATATTTGCTGTATATTCCAATAGTTCAAGGAGCTCACATTAAGTATACTCCGCAACGTGCAGATTTTCATGAAATCATAAGTGCTCAGTCTGTATACTCACAGCTAAATAAAAAGCAGAAACAAAAGCTATACAAGTGACTTGAGTTAAGGGATGTGCCAGCCCTAAAAAACACCAGTGGCAGCCGGCACGGATCTGGGGTGGCGAGGCGGGGGTAATGGGGTAAGTGGGTGTAAAAAAAAGAAAAAAACACTTACCTCCTCCCCACTCTCTCCCACATTGTCTCTCCTCCACGTTGGCCGAACAGGAAGCAGCCAGGATCCCCTGAGCCAATCACAACTCTGCAATGCAGTGCTATTATTGGCTCCCCAAAGCCAATCACAACACTGCAGTGCAGTCTTGTGAGTGGTCTGAGCACCGTAGTTTGGTGCTCAGACAAATACTGGGGGCCTGGGCATGTTCTCCACCGAAGCTGTAATGCCGCCTGGGTGTAGAACATGCTAAGTGTGCATGACTGTTTGGTTGGCTTGAGATTGCCGGCTAAAGCTTCATGTGTGCTTCACTGTGCCCACCACTTCTCCACTGCCTTGCTCTGTGAGCAGGTCAGCCCTACCTTATCCCACCCCCATGCTGCTGCAGCAGGAACACATAAAATAAAAATAACATTGTTATTATCATTTTTGTCCCTTTTTTTCACTGCTGGAAAGCAGTTTGGCGATGCTCCTCCCCCTTAGCGGACGAGCTGCCACTGATATAACCATGTTCAATTCACCATCATGTAAAAGGCAATGTTTCTATACTGAGGATAGACCTGAGGGTGGAGGATGACATAGTTTCATGGGACTGCCTATGTAAGCATGATTGACATATCACAGATACGTTTTCCTCATATCTTCATAAAACATGTATAAACGTACACTTTTTGCTATTTTTCAGCAACAAATGCTTCCTTGTATGAATTTTGAATCAAGGAGGCATTTTGCAGCAAATAAAGACAACACAAGTGTGAGCAATAGCTACTCGCATTCTGGTTAATCGGATTTTTCCAGCATGCTTGCAGCGAAATTTTGGTGAGCTGCATGTAATTACCTGTGGTGGCATATTTACATCATTATGGGAACTTTGCATCCCAAGTGTTGGACCTGGCCCTTTTTGGCAGGTTCACCCCGAAACTTTTAGCTTTTTCCTAGCCTATTTCTGTAACCTAGTGTTGGTGATTTTAGGCCTCTGCGCACTTTTTCACTGTGGTCCAGTGTAAAGTGCGTGAGCTCTCTGTGTAGGTGTGGTGAGTGACCTGCCCTCCCATAGGTATGCATGGGGAATATGTGTGACCATGGTAATTCCTGATGTGTGGGGAGTGCAGGGTCGGGTTTGGTATGTGCGAACTCGTGAGATTGAATGCAGCGTACTGATGTATGCAGCATGTGGCTGGAGCCTGGCTCCAGGAGTCTGGATGGATCTGCCCAGTGGTGAGTGTTGAGATTAGCATGCTGATGTGAGGGGAGGGGTGCACCTGGGTCCTGAATAGGGCTGGGCTTTCCCCACACAATACTGGCTCCGCCCCCTGTGGTGCGACTGATGACCCTAGCCTGACTAGTGAATGGGAGGGGTGGCTGAGCTCATCAAGGGGCCTCCCAAACCAGCTGCGCCTGGTTTTTCCCCCACCCTGCACCTTTAGACAAAGGAATTCACTGTATAAAAAGGGGCTGTGTCCCCTTACAAAATGTTCTTGTTTCTGACTTGAATCCTGCCAGGGGCGTGCTGCTGCTTGGGCCCAGGGGAAGGCTTGCCTCCTTGGGCCCTGCCCAGCCCCTGGATACCTGATGGATCTGGATGCCTGGAGGATCTTTTCTTTCATTGGGGTCCTCTTTGCTTCACTTTGCCCCCAGGACCTTTTGTCTTTGAATCCTGTGTTCCTGTGGGCTTGCCTATGCCTCTAGCGCTTTGGGAGCGCTTTATTTCTACTTGGACCTTGTTGGTCCTCTAGCGCTCAGAGCGCTTTATTCTACTTTTCCTGGGGCAGAGCGCTGTCGTTTTCCCTCTGTGGGAAGCGCTCCTGCCCTTTGTGTGCCGAGTGCGCAGATGCCACCCTGCATCTTTATCGATATTGGATTATTTTTATGCACGGGTGCCCACCCCGTTTATGGGTGTCTTTGCGAGCGCCCACCTCGCTGCTACGGTTATTTTTACAACCGAGGGTGCCCACCCCTCGTTATGCCCCTCTGTTTCACCGCCGCAGCCCGAGTTGCTGTGTAAAACATTGCCGGTATTGCCGCAGCCCGCCTGACTGTGGGGGGGGCCAGCGGGACAGAAGCAGGGGAGCAGGAAGAGGGTGGCGGTAGCAGGGCTCCCATGTGAGGAGAGAGCCCTGCCGGTGCAGTGAAGCCCCGGGTCCCAGGAGGGGGCCCGGGGGAAGAGGCAGTGAGGCGACGTCCTAGCGAGGCTCCTGTCAGGGAAGAGGAGCCCCGCCTGCTGCCCCAGAGGAGTTACCGGTGGAGCGCGGTGCAGCGGATCTCTGCGAGGCTCTCAGGAGTGAGAGAGCCCCGCCCGCTGCCACCGCCGATAGAAGCGCTGCCGCATCAAGAGAAGAGGAGCCCCTGCCCCCGCAACAGCCTGGTGAGTAGAAACGGGCTGGGGGGCTCCAGGCGCGTGCGAGTGCCAGCGCGAGGCACAGTGTGTCGGTGGCCTGTAGGGCGGCCCCGAATGGCAGTGTGCCGCCCCACCATTTTCCAGAGCCCAGTGGGGCTCCAACCCGGGCCCATATTTGATAAGAGTCCCTGTGAGGGGCTTGGGGGCCCAGTTGTTTAGTACGAGGCCCCAGAGCTGAAGGGGCATCTGTGGATCTTTCAGGAGCCGGTGCGCTCCCCGTGGCCATTGATTTTGAGAGGCTCGTGTTTCCCCATGGGATGCCTTAGTGTTTGGGGGACATCTTTATTTACAGAGCCCCGTGTGGCTACAGCCTGAGCATATGTGTTTCCAGAGCCAGATGCCTCCGTTTGTCGCAGTTTTGTCTCCAGCTGTCCAGCAATTAGTGGGCAGCTGCACCGTTTAGGCGCCAAGGGAGAGAGAGTCCCTGTGTGGGACGGAGATGGCACAGAGGTGCCAGGCCTTCTACAACTGCGCAGCACTTAGTGCCAGCTGCAACGTTTAGGCCCTGTTGTTGTTCTCAGCTGCCCAGCAATTAGTGGGCAGCTGCAACATTTAGGTTTGTGCCTGTGGCGCACCCCTGACTGGCGCTGCATTGGCAGCGCACCCTGACATTCTGGACACAGGGCTTTTTGAGTCCCCTTGTTGGATGGCCAGTTGGCCAGGGGGCTGGTATGTGGATAGGGTGCAAGGCCCTAATGTGAGTTATGCATAATGTGCTATGCCATTATGCCTGTGGCACCTCTGAATGTGTTTTGATGCATCATGTGCCTTGTTCTTACACCGCTGAATGTATGTTTATGAATCATGTGTTTTCCTTCCCTACACCTCTGAATGTTGTGATGCATCATGTGTAATATGTTCATGCTTATACCCCTACAGGTATTGTGATACTTAGGTGTTTGTTTTTCTCCTAGTACAGGTGTTGCTAGTGAGGTCCTGGTTCCCTGCGCAATATTTTCCTAAGGTGGGTAGGGTTGCGTAAGTGGTACTTAACTGGTACCAGTAATTACTGGTTGTGTGCTAAAGTGATTATTATTCTATGATCTACAAAGTGCTATTTCTGACTGTATTTCTAGTTCAAAAAGTGATGATTCCTGACAGTGGTCCAGGTGGCCCTGTCTTGTACATATCCTTTGTGAATATTGCCCGTGCCAGTTGGCACAATTGTATATTGTGTGATTACTATCTGATGTGTTTTGACAATACAAAAGTTATTTTTATATAACCTTGTGTGGAGTTCCTTTTGTGGTGTGCCTAGGATGTTGTTGCTGTTGTGTGCGTGCGCACATGCTTTACACATTGCCTCCGGGATAAGCCTGTCTTCTCGTGCCAAGCTACCAAGGGGGTGAGCAGGGGTTATCTTGGCGTGTGACTCCCTTTCCCTGACTAGAATGGTGATTTCTGCCTGGCTTTGGCGTCAGCCTTAGCCAACCAGAAAATCCCAGTTCTAACACCAAGCATAATATAAAAGTATACGAATTAGGCAGGCGCAAATTACATTTTACCAAGGCCTAGTTGACACCCATAGCTATTCTTGAAGGACATCCATTTCTGAATATATATTCCAAACCCAGTGATATTCTGGTATACACTACCAACATATGCTATTGAACACACACATTGTTTATGAGCTCTTATGAAAGAGGTATCCACTGCCACGTGCATTAGGAGGCTCTCAGAATAGCATAGCAGAACACTGAACGGCTTCTGTCAACCACGTATCTACTGGCACCTATTATATGAATATCAGGAGAGCATCTTGATTTCTGTTTTGTTGTGCAGAGCTTGAAGGCCCTGCACAACATGGGACCAGCTTACCTCAACGGCGAACAGAACTTCCACCAACCCACCAGACAGATGTGATCCACATCCCTTGCCCTCAACCTCGCCCACACCCCTTAGGTCTGGTGAAGCAGGATCGGTGGCCTCTCTTTCTCTTTCCTGGGCACCAAGACCTGGAACAGCCCCCCACCCCACCTCAGGGCCTCCCCCAAACTGCAAGATTTCAGAAATGGCCTCAAGACCTGGCTGTTCGATTGATGGTGCCAAGCAGCATAATTCCCCCCCCCACCCCCACCCTGTTCCTTGATACCCTCACAGGTGATAAGAAGCACTTTATAATCCAGTTTGATTGATTGATTTTTTCAAACATTTATCAACTGGTCCATCATACAAATTATCTCTCACAGCTCAGAAGAGTGAAACCATTCTGCCTGGATGAAAACTTTACAATTGCAATGCAAGCTCTCCCACACCTTGACAGAGACACTATTCTGCCATTCAGAATCCAAGAGACCGACCTACCCACTTGAGGAGCATCCACTATGTGGCATCATAACTGATGAAAGGCCTGTTGATGTTCTACAATATAGCACCGACTTTCTGCTCATTGCTTTTTCTTTTTTTGTAGAGTTTTAAATAGCGCAGATATTGGGTATCAGAGAACTTTACATGAGCAGCAGTTTTGTTGCACATGGACACATTCAGTTTTTGTTAGGCACAAGGAGATGAAGTGATTTGCCCAGAATCACAGTATGTTGAGCATCATTGCCGATACTCGAACCCAGTTTCCCAGCTTCGAGGTTGACCGCTCTAGCCATAAGGCATTGGGTTTGTGGTTTGTAGTTCACATTTTCTGCCTTTCTATATACTAGCTTTATGTGTTTTAGGAAGTCCAGCGTGAGTTTGTCCCTCCAATGGAGTGAAACTTTTTCTCAATACCTCTCCTTGTATTCTTCAAGGAGGGCTTCATTCTGTGAACAGGCCCGTAAATCTTGTTCTTATCTTGTCACATTTGCTGTGTATTCAGAGACAGAGGTCAAATGTCAGAATCTGCCTTCTGAAGGAGCTTGATGTTTACTTTTCTTTCTCTGACTTCAAAGTAAGATGATTTATGTGACACTCTTGCAGGATACTGAGGGTACACACAAAACCCTATTTAAATTAAATGTGGAGATATTTCAGAATATATCAGAATTACAAAGGCATGAATGAAGCAAATTTGCTATTAATTCTTAAGTGTGGTTTAAACAAATACTTTATTATGATCTAAACAAATTAATACACTAGGTGATGCTATTCCCACATACTATCGTTTGTATGCTATATAGTTTTATCAGTAAAACTGTATGTCTGTGCAAATTTAATGATCATTTCAATTGAAAATGTGTTGTCTGTAATGGAAGTGTTCTACCACAACATGCATAGTCCACCCTGCTCTGTACCACTCCACTTTACTCAACTCAATGCCTCTACACTCTGCACCACTGCACTCTATTCCACTCTGCCTCTCTACACTCTACACCATTACACTGTTTGCCACCTCACTCTACCCCTCTCTACTCTACTCTGCACCACTCTACTCTATGCCAATTAAATCTAAACTACTCTACCTTACACCACTGTGCTCTTTGTCACTTCGCCACACCATATCAGTCTAGGTCACTAGACTTTGCACAAGTCCACTCCATGCCATTCTGAAACTCTGCACTCCACGCCACTGAACTCAATGCCAATACACTCCGCGCCAATGCACTCTACACTGTACCACTCCACTCTATGCTCCTGTACTGTACGCGAATCCACTATATGCCACTCTAATCTACTCTGCACCATGGCACTCTATGCCACTGTGCTCTATGCCATAAAACTCTGACCCACTGTACTCTACGCCACTCTACTCTACCCTGCACTACTCCACTCTAAGCCCTTTCCCTCCACTGTGAAACAATCTACTCTATGCTACTCTACTCCACTCTGCGCCACTCCACTGTATGCCACAGTACTCCATGCCACTCGACTGTAAGCTACTGCACTCTATGTCAATGCACTCTACACACTTGCACTCTGTGCTACTACATTCTACTGTGCACCACTCTAATCCACTCTAATCCATTGAGTTCTACAACACGGCATTGGATTCCCCAGAATTCTATGCTGCAGAAGTCTATGCCATTTTACCCTGCAACTTTACATCAATACACTTCACACCACTCCACTCTACTCTATGCCACTTCATGCCACTGTATGCCACTGCACTCTATGCCAGTACACTCCACTCCATGCCACTGCACTCTACTCTATGCCACTGTATTCTGTGCCTCTCTACACCACTACACTGTATAACACTTTGCTCTGCAATATGCACTCTATGCCACTCTACTCTGCACTACTGCATTCTATGCCAATACAATCTATGTCACTCTACTCTGCATCACTCCACTCTATGTCACTGCACTCTGCAGTACTCCACTCTATGCCACTGCACTCTACAGCACTATACTCTATACTCTACTCTGCGCCACTCTACCCTGCACCACCCTATGTCACTGCACTCTATGCCATTCTACTCTACACCACTGCACTCTATGCCACTGTATTCAACACTACTGTTCTCTGCACAACTTCACTCTACGCCACTAAATTCTACTATGCAATAGTCTAATCTACACCACTGCATTCTAAAATGGTGCATTGTGCATCACCAAATTGTATGCCACTGCTCTTTACAACACTGTACTCTGCAACACTCTAACCAATGCGATTAACACAAGTCCACTCTAGATCTATGCCACTCTACTGTACGTCACTCTACCCGACTCCACTCTATGCCACTCCAGTATACAACACTCCACTCTGACACTCTACACCACTCTTCACCATTCCACTCTACAATCCCAGTCCATGCAATTCGCTGCTACATCACTGACTTTTATATATGCTTAACAGCAGCCACATTGGTGTGCAACATGGCTAAAATACATTGCCAAAGCCAATAGCTGTTGCATAGACGAGACCTATTGGCATTGCTAGTGCTTTTTGTGCCAGTGCAGTTGATGTACAATCGTATTCTACTGTGATCTGTTGCTAGATATTCTATGCTACTGTTCTCTGCACAACTTCACTCTATGCCACTATATTCTACTATGCAATAGTCTAATCTACACCACTGCATTCTAAAATGGTGCATTGTACATCCCCAAATTCTATGCCACTGCACTTTACACCACTATACTCTGAAACACTCTATGCCAATGCGATTGACACTAGTCCACTCTAGATCTATGCCACTCTACTGTACGTCACTCTACGCAACTCCACTCTATGCCACTCCAGTGTACAGCACTCCACTCTGACACTCTACACCACTCTTCAGCATTCCATTCTACAATCCCACTCTGTGCCATTCGCTGCTACACCACTGACTTTTAGACATGCTTAACAGCAGCCACATTGGTGTGCAATATGGCTAAAATACATTGCCAAAGCCAATAGCTGTTGCATAGACGAGACCTATTGGCGTTGCTAGTGCTTGTTTTGCCAGTGCAGTTGATGTGCAATCGTATTCTACGGTGCTCTGTTGCTAGATTTGTGCTTTATAACTAACATATCATTTGTGGGTTTGCAAAACTGGAAGGACGTTTTGTTTGTCTTCAATTCAAGAACCTTCAAAATGGGAAATCTATCTCTTGTAGTTCAATACCTTTACCTTTCCCCATCATCCTTCCTCTACTTAAACTCTCTTTCCCAGTCTTCTAATCTATAGCTAGAGAGGTGTTGTCCAAGTTGGCCCGAAAAAAACAGTAGCATCTAATATTACAAGAAACAATGCTCAGCAGGATTTATGAAAAAGAAATCCTTCTCTTGAGGAGATCCCACCTCTATCAATGCTTAATTCTATCTTAAAAGTGTGCCCGGCCCTCAAAAACACTCCCTCATAACACCGCTCGTCGCCTACTCATCTGCCAATCAGAAGTCACTGCCTTGATACTGGCTAATATGTCATAATATAACACATCCTTGCAAAATGAAAGAAAAATACTTCACAAGTTATCTTCAAAACAATGTGGAATTCAATCACATCTTACAAGGGCAAAGATAAGGGCACAGACCTGCAAGGAGCAGTGAAACCCCCCTGGTGAACATCTGAGAAGAGCTTATTTTGTCCTTGCATGAAAACAAGAAGTGGGGGGCATAATATCGAGGGCCAGCAATAATTTTATCGCCGCTTTTGCATTCGTTTTCAGATGAAAAGCGACAATAAAATTATCACTTTATTTACAAGAGCACGCTAACGCGTGTTTAATGGGATTAGCACTGGCTTCAATATCGCATCGCTAATGAGATGCATGGGAGGCGTGTCCCGTGAAACAACATGGGATAATATTGCTAACTCAGCTTCTCTCTATTTGCAAGTGTATCGCTAATATGCAGAGCGATATTTAAGTCAGCGCTAACCGGGTATTTCGCCTGTTTGTTACGCCTGCTGTCTTTCTTACTAAGCCATATCCATAATGGGAGGTGGATTGTCATGCTGAGTCCACATCTCCCTATCTACAAGGTTTTCCCTAACGCAGTTTTCTATCGCTGGAATTCTGGCGATTTTGAGTCTTTCCGACGATTTTGCCTAGATGTCTATCACCTCGGCGATGCGCGTTGGTAATAGTGCGCTAACCGGGCGATAGATTCCGGCGATAGTCGGCGTTAAGATTTTACACGCTAAAAGCGCCCAGCGATAAATATCGCTGCCGCTTGATGATATGCCCCTAAGTTCTAATACTCCTTGACCTTTCAACGATCTTTAACCCTGTGGACCACAACATCTTGCAGAAAAGACATTAGGAGTGGGATGATATCTATGGATCAGCCTTAGGATGGATCAGTTCATCCTCACCAATCACAAACAAGATGCCCATAATGGGGCATAAAAATTGTAATCAGATATGGTGTCTTTTGAGTGCCACAAGAATCATGCCCATACCACTGTTCAACAACAGTGTTCACCTACTAACAATGCTTCAAGACCAGTATCAGGCGAACCTGTAAACGTATGTTGATGATAATCAAAGCCATATTTACGTTCAAAGCACTTAATCAAACAAAGAAATGTTCATAACGTGCCTGTGTCAGACGTTTCATTGCTTCATAGAAAGCATCCTTTGTCTGAACTGGTCCAGGACTGTGACTGTGATACTGGTTGAACAAAAACAAAAAACACTATTCATACCATTTGAGTAGCCTCTAAATTGGATCAACACCACCTAACTTTGCTGAAAGTAAGGACCTTACGTCTTTTAATTAATGTGAAGCTCAACTTTGTGAGTTTACCAGTGCTTTGAATAAGGATGCAGCATTTTCTTTACTGGGCTCCCAATGTAGCACATGCATAGGCTTCAAAGGCTTCCCAATTCGGCTCTCAGATTGTGCCTAAATCTGTGAAAGAATGTCCACATAAAGTTACATCCTTAACTCCCTGAGGGCATGGCATGTGGATCATGTTTAAAGCTCCCCACCCCCTTAACAAGGTGTATTGTGGCAAACGTCTTACACATCTATAAAATGTAACACCCAATATTCCCTATGGATCCTGCTTACATTAATCAGACTGATTTGCATATAGCCATGTCTGAACTGGGGTGGCAGAGTGGGCTAAAGAACGGTGATGGATCAAACCCAGATCTTTTGACTGGGTGTGAGTGTTTGATTGGTTCAGATGCTCCATCCATCACCACCCCCTTTTGTACCGCTTTGGCCGCCATAAGTGTGGCAGGGTATGGTCAGACGTGAGTCCCTTGCTTACTTTGCCACTGGATTCAAGCAAGCCGGGCTGAAGACGGCTGGAATGCCAGAAACTGGTCCTCGGAAGCTTGTTTCCGGTCCAGGGAAGGCATGGCTTGACAGTTCGGGCTGGACTGTTCCCTTGAGGCACAGGGTCAGACTGATTTGCATATAGCCATGTCTGAACTGGGGTGGCAGAGTGGGCTAAAGAACGGTGATGGATCAAACCCAGATCTTTTGACTGGGTGTGAGTGTTTGATTGGTTCTGATGCTCCGTCCATCACCACCCCCTTTTGTACAGCTTAGGCCGCCATAAGTGTGGCAGGGTATGCTCAGACGTGAGTCCCATGCTCACTTTGCCTCTGGATTCAAGCAAGCCTGGCTGAAGACGGCTGGAATGCCAGAAACCGGTCCTCAGAAGCTTGTTTCCGGTCCAGGGACGGCATGGCTTGGCAGTTCGGGCTGGACTGTTCCCATGAGGCACAGGGTCAGACTGATTTGCATATAGCCATGTCTGAACTGGGGTGGCAGAGTGGGCTAAAGAACGGTGATGGATTAAACCCAGATCTTTTGACTGGGTGTGAGTGTTTGATTGGTTCTGATGCTCCGTCCATCACCACCCCCTTTTTTACCGCTTAGGCCGCCATAAGTGTGGCAGGGTATGCCCAGACATGAGTCCCTTGCTCACCTTGCCACTGGATTCAAGCAAGCCGGGCTGAAGACGGCTGGAATGCCAGAAACCAGTCCTCGGAAGCTTGTTTCCGGTCCAGGGAAGGCATGGCTTGACAGTTCGGGCTGGACTGTTCCCTTGAGGCACAGGGTCAGACTGATTTGCATATAGCCATGTCTGAACTGGGGTGGCAGAGTGGGCTAAAGAACGGTGATGGATCAAACCCAGATCTTTTGACTGGGTGTGAGTGTTTGATTGGTTCTGATGCTCCGTCCATCACCACCCCCTTTTGTACCGCTTAGGCCGCCATAAGTGTGGCAGGGTATGCTCAGACGTGAGTCCCTTGCTCACTTTGCCACTGGATTCAAGCAAGCCGGGCTGAAGACGGCTGGAATGCCAGAAACCGGTCCTCGGAAGCTTGTTTCCGGTCCAGGGAAGGCATGGCTTGGCAGTTCGGGCTGTACTGTTCCCATGAGGCACAGGGTCAGACTGATTTGCATATAGCCATGTCTGAACTGGGGTGGCAGAGTGGGCTAAAGAACGGTGATGGATCAAACCCAGATCTTTTGACTGGGTGTGAGTGTTTGATTGGTTCTGATGCTCCGTCCATCACCACCCCCTTTTGTACCATCTTTTTAAAAGGAGCTCAACTTCCTCTGAGACTCTATCTAAATTGACACTTCGGATTTCCCTAGGATCTTTGGTTATTGTAATTCCAAGGTATCTAAGAACTGCAGCGGTGGACCCCTCCTGATTGGCACTATTCCATGCCATAATCCTTGTTTTATCTTTCTTTATTTCGTAACCAGAAAACATTCCAAAAGTTAGAGTTTCAGAGATAAGTGCGTGTAATGTCCACATTAGAGGAGAATACCACTAGATCGTCCGCATATAGAGCTATTTACTAACAAACCACCCAATTTTGTAAGAAGCAATCTTTTTGTTTAATCTTAGACTCGGGGCCAGGGGTTCTATGCAGAGATCTAATAAAATTGGGGACAGGTGACAACCTTGCCTAGTGCTGCGTTCTATGTTGATGACAGACGAAGACTTCCATTAACCAGAATCCGAGCCCGTGGCGATCTTTAAAGTTTTTTAATTACTTCTCTAAAACTGAGAGTAAAGCCCAAGACATTCAAGGTTCTATCTAAAAAACACCAATTCACACGGTCAAAGGCTTTAGCCGCATCGACCGTATTGATTGACAAAGGGAGGCCCTGTGATACCGCCATTTCCACTGTTCTAACTAAAGTATATACCAGATCTGACATCTGCCTAACCGGAAGAAAACCCCTTTGATCTTCATTGATTATTTGGCCTATAATCTTACAAAGCTGTTTAATTAAAAAGCCCGTGAAGACCTTATAATCAACATTCAATAAAGTAATTGGTTAATACAAGTGACATTTAGGAGGATCTTTACCGGGCTTCAGGATTAAGGTAATAACTGCATAACACCATGAGTCCAACAAGGGAGATGTACCCTTTAGTATTTCATGAAACAGTTTCAGCCAAACCGGAATGATTTTTTCCCTCAACATCGGATAGACCTCAATCAGTATTGCATCCGGGCCTGCAGTTTTACCTTTTTTAGCAGAATCTAAAACATCTAATATCTCGCTCCCTGATATTTTTAGAGAGAGAAATTCTTGATTGACCTCGGTTAATCTTGGAAGTTGTTTATCTTCCAGCACCCTATCCATATGCTCCCCCACCCCCTGAAGATCTTCATGATATAATTCTTGGAAGACCTCTGAAAAGGCGTGTTCTATTTTATCTTTCTCCTCTATAAGTTGTGTACCTACTTTGATCTTATTTATGTCATTGTTAGCTCTATCAACCCTGGTCTTCATGGCGAGGAGCTTGCCACAATTCTCCCTTTGGTCAAACTCCCTCATTTTACTTATCTCCCATTTTTGTTGTGAAGTCTCTTCTGACTTGAGTCTAAATTTTACCTCAAGCTCCCTACTCTCTTAATCCAGCTAACTTTCTCCAGATCATCACACTCGCTTTTAAGACAGCTTCTGCGCCCGCTATCTGTTGTCCTAAGTTGACGAGATCTTCCCTCTCCGATCTAGCCCACCCCGCTACAGCCCCTTTTAGTATCTCCCTCAGCCAAGCCTTGAAGGAGTCCCATACGATATGTAGGGGGGCAGACCCTAAATTATTATGAAATAATGTGTCAGTTTCAAGCTTCAAAAATCCCGGAGTAGCAGATAACAAGAGAAATCTCCTATTTAATGTCCATCCCCTCAAAGAGAGTTCAGGAGAAAAATTCAATTCAAAGATAATAGCTCCAGGATCTAATAAGTGAATAGGTAAATATATAATTAGGATAACCTTATGGACCTCCAGGTGTTCCATAAATACAGAGCTCTTTTCCTTGGGAGGAACATGGCGGTCAGCTAGGAAGCCAGTCGCGAGTCGAGCACCTCGGGAAGCCTTCGTTTTTGATGCAGATATGGTTTTTTTGAGCTGAACTACATTGCCTTGTGTTTGTTCCATACCTTACGTGACATCGATGGATTGTGGAGTTGCAGAATCACAGGTCTCATCTTGTTTCGTCTCTTGCTGTTTCCTCCTGCTGGTCTCCGCTGATCGCCGCTGATCACCGCGGTTCCTAGGTTGCTGGGAGTGGCGGAAGAGTGGCTGAGAGGCGCTGCTGGGAATCGCCGCTGCTGTGAAGGGTCTGGGACGCGCTGGAACGGTATGTGTCGTCTCTGCTGTGCAGGGCGTTAGGACGGTGCGCGGGGGGTCTGGCACCTCTGGCTCCCCGTAGTGAGGGAAGCGCCTGATTCAAGCGAGCTAAGTGAGGAGAGCTGAGCGGATTGCGGGGAGATTGTTTGGGGGGTGTTTGAGGGTTGTTGAAGGATCTTGAGCCCTGATCAGAGCTCAGTGACTGGAGTAAAAAGTCACAGAAGGCACTATTTTAAATAAGGGCTATAAGGACTGTGAAAGTAAGAAGGAGCAGTAATTAGGAGATAGGGGACTCAGTGCCTTGTCTCTTCTCTTTCTAGTGTCAGATGCATGTTAGTGCTGTGCTTACCATTTTTAGGGCGGTCGGGGCACTGGCAGAACACTATATAACGCTTTCTCGCTAAATCAGGATAGGGTTAGTGTTACTCCCACCTTAAGCAAGGGCAATTCTGGGATTAAATCTGGGATTGAGCCAAAGTCTTGTATAGATTTAAAAAGGACAAAAAGAAGGAATCTTGTCTCTCCTTGCGCCTTTTCTTTTAAGCAGTCAAAGCAAAACACGAAGTTGAGATATGCACCTCTCCTTTGCCCCATGAAGGTAGCTACTCAACTATCTGGACTCTCTGAGGCTGCTTGGATAGAGCGATTAAACGTAGGCACCGCTGGTGTCCCTGGTAGTGGATGCACTATTTCTACCCCTATTGCCCCAATCACCCCTATCGCCTCAATTACTGAGATTACATGGGTCAGGAGATATAAATTAAGATTGAACAACTTTCTGGGGGTGGGATCCTCCTGCACTACAGCCGTATCAAGTTGTTGAGACTGACGGAGGTGAAGGCAGACAGAAGATTAAACCAGTAGCTACCTAACAAACCGGCGAAGTTCACCCCAGCAAAGAAACGGAAGAAAAATAAGATTTTTTTCCCAGTAAAGGTGTCTCCCTCACTTAGATCTTACTTCTTTGGCAACTCACAGTGCAAAATGGATAGCGTAACACAGGGTGGGACCATGGCTGTAGTAGAGGAAAACCGGGTACTGGAACTGGCTCCCTCCATTATGCTCTCTAATCGTTGCGCTCCCCTACGTAATATGACTTTACTGACGGGGAAAGACAAGAGGAACCTGGGGAAGAACTTGGGGAGGTGGAGACCTCGCCATCTACGCCATCATAGGTGCTTGCTTAAAGCAAGGAAACGGTGCATGGGTTGCTAAAACAGTTGACATTAGAAATTGGTGCTTGTTTTTCCACCTCCGATGCAAACCAAGAAAAAATACAAGATACCTGTACTGGTTTAGAAGAAAACTTTATGGCACTTACACACAGGATGGAAGCCCTAGAGCACAAGGTGGGGGAACTGGGGCCGGAGGTAAAAGACAACACACAAGAAGTAATCAGACTAAAAGAGAGAGAGCGGGACTCGGCAGAGAGACTGGAGAGGCTGGAAAATATATCAAGAAGGAATAATATCAGGATCCTGGATTTAAAAGAAGGGTTCGAAGGGGATAATCTAAAATACTATGTTATCAATATCTTGACCAAAGCTTTTCCCCAGATAGCATCAGCTCCTTTTTGGGAAGCCGAAATTCAGCGAATTCATAGAGATCCTTTTAAGTTAAACCCGGCCCGAAAAAAACCTAGAAAGATTCTGATTTATATACATTTTTATAGGCTTAAGGAGCAGTTATTGGGGGCTGCCCTTAAACTTAAAACTATAAAGGTCCAGGATGCTTCCTTCAGAGTTTGCTCTGATATTTCCTGGGTCACGGAGGACAGGAGATGGGAGCTGGGAAAGCAGATGGATGCTTTAAAGGATTTGGGAGCCCAAGTCCTGCTGCGGTTTCCTGCCTTCCTGAAAGTTATCTTGGCAAACAAAATGTATAATTTTAGGTTTCCGGAGGAGGTCGACAGTGTTCTTGCAAAATGTAATTCTAGTGTGTAAGGTGCGGTGCAAGGGCTTTAGCATCTAACCTTCTGTTTTTTAATGTTTTTTATTACCCGCATAGGAGGCTAGGGGTCCTTGTCTCAAAAGGCAATATTTATTGCCGATAGGTAGTTGGGAGGGTTCCCGCGAGTTGGGGTGGGGAAGGGGGAGAGCAGGGAGGCTGTGGGTATTATCACTGTTTTTGGTGGAGAACATTGGGAGAAAATTATTTTAAAAAAGCATTGAAATCATGTGACGTAACATCTTTCAGTGTCTACAGCAGAGGGTGGAGCCTGGTTTATGATGGGGGATAGGCCTGCTCTGGGAGGGAATCAATGCCTTGTATTTGTAACTTGGAATGTTAACGTCTTGAGAGTTAAAGGAAGACAGCGCCTGATATTTCAATTCTTAAGAAACAGTTCAGCTAGAATTCTTCTGATTCTGGAGACCCATCTTCTACAAACAGAGTGTATGGCATTATTTGGTAGACAAAAATGGGTGGATAAAATGATTGCCTCTGATCAGCAATGCTGCTCAAAAGGGCTGCCATAATATCCAAACTGAATTCGGGTGTTGAGTTTACCAAGTGTCAGGTAGATGATAGAGGACGTTGGGTTATTGTGTAAATCAAATTTAGGGGGTCAAATATACAGTAGTCAGTTACTATGGGCCGAACAAAGATGATATAACACCTTTAAATACCCTTTGTCTTGCCCTGGCTGATTTTGAGGCCCCTCTGATTTTGGGGGGGGGGCTTTAATGTGCTTTTACATAAGAAGCTAGATAGGTCTTCTCCTCTTACACAGATAGCAGCTCCTCATGTTAAGGCACATCTTTTGAACATCTTAACATTTTTTAAGCTTTGTGATGTGTGGAGGAAAAATTGTGGAGAGGTTAGGGAGTACTCTTTCTACTGTAAAAAGAACTCCCACTACTCTAGAATGAACTATGTATTCATGGAGTATTATAGGCTTGTTGATATGTAATGAAAAGAGGAAGTTTATTTCTCGCATGGATGAGTAGCTTTTTTCCTGGATTTTCCACCTGATGTACTACTCTGGGGACTGTACAAAATGTACATCTCTGGGATCTGTACAACATGCTTTAGTCTGTCTTTCTCCAACCATCATCACTCAACTGCAATGTGATTGGTAAGCTGCTAGGACTCCATTACTCAGCACAGCAAGAAGATTAAGGATCGCTTCTGAAGGGCAATACTATTACTGGTTTCATTGACTTGCATTAATTCTAAAGAAAATGTGGTGATATATGTCTGTGCAGGTTTTATCTAAAGGCCTAGCAGCAATTCCTTAAATGATCCTCCTGCCACTTACCTCTGCTTAGTCAGTCCCCAGCTTAATGCACTTCCGTGTTTCAAAGTTGTGCTTCAGAGTTGGTGCTTATACTTCTATGGTGACATACAGAGGCAGGCATTAGGAACTGGGATTCCAACTACGGAGTGGGCGGCCCTTCCACAGATCTGGGCAAAGACCTGTTGGTAGTGACAGCATCCTTCTACTTTGAAGATCCTGTGGTTAGAGTAAAAACAGGACCTCACTGAACTCTTTTATGCCATACTTAATATGCTGGGCTGGTGGCTCAGGGGACAAACGTGTCCAGTGGGGGTCCTTCTATTTTACTTTATGATCACTATTTCAAATCCTGTTAGGTCCATACAAGCCTTCAACCTTCCAAGGTTTATTAAATTAGGAAAAATGAGTAAGGGAACATTGAACATCAGTTATCAGTGCCGCTAAAGATTCATAGGCGAATGTCAACTTTGTAAATTGATAGGTATGCTAGAAATAATACACTTATGAAGTGCGAGCAACACAAATATGGTGCAAATGTAATATATTAGAATTTACCATAAACTGCATGGCCCCGGGTTAGATCCTGAGGCAAGACTCCTAGCTGTTAAGCTATATTCATTGACGATGAACAACTTGAGACGGATATCCTGTATTTGAACTGTCCAAAATTGTAGATAATATTCACAGATTGTCTCTGCTCGTCTCTGTATTGCTAGGGCTTGGGTCTCCCTTTCTCCTCCATAGCCAGCGGAGTGATGGGCCATAATTCGGGAAATCTATAAGTATAAATTGGCCTTGGCCAAAGCTCGAGGTCCTGCCCCTCTTGGAAAATATACTCGAATCTGGGTAGATTTTTATTGGGAATCTTTAAATTAGATTGTGGATTACAGTCATACGTATTGTTTGTTAATTGGAATTTGGTGTGATCATATTGTCGTAATTTGGCAGTACCTGAGTTAGCGTTAAGCTCAGCTACACAAACATTTCTGTTAACTTGACTAAACGTGTGGGGGCCATTTTGTATTCGGTGGCTTCCATTTTCTATGAACATGCGGCCTCGTGGTCAGCATGCCCTTTCGTCCTTCCTTCATGCCAATGAACCTTTACCCTACCGAGCAACAGGCTATTTTTAGCAATGGTCAGTCTCGCGCATGCGTACATCTGATCTTTGGACTAGAGAGTGGTCACTCCTTAGGAATGTTCCTCCCAACTGACCAGTGGTATTAAACCCCTCCCTCATGTTGGCTGTGTTCCAAAAATGCCCTTATATGTACCTAAAACTGTTCAAATGTATACCGCCTACCTTTTTATTACCTTTAAACTGTATAAAAGAGGTCGCACACCGATGTTCGGGGTGATACTTCTTGCATTGCCGAAGGGTGCTGTAGGAATGTACCACCACCCCATGGGGTCCTAATAAACTTGTCTCTTTGCATTTTTAGTTTCCGTGCCAACTTCTGTTTTATGGTGTCCGAGTGGTTCTGCAAGTATGTAGACCTGATAGAACCCGATACCACAATTGGCGACCACGAAGGGACCTCATCGGCGACTCGGATGCCCGAAGGAGAGGCGGGGACGAAGGATAGGAAACTCGCTATGGACGCGTACGCTGCCACTGAGTGACCCGAGTCTTGGCACCCACGGTGTTTTTTCCTTTCCTTCTGATCTGACCTTCCAGGTGGCGCCGGTCCTCGACTGAGGTTCTGATCGTTTGGCTTGTCGTGTAGTGCCTGTTTTGGCTGATTCGGCTACGGAACTTGGCAGTTGGAATCTGGCCAATTTTGAAGATATTTGGTAAGATTATGTTTGGTAAGGTAGTCTATTGACACTTACTGTGGCTTTTTGAATTTGAATTTGAATTTGTATGAGGACCTATGATTTGAATTATATGTGGAGTGCACCTCACATAGCCAGGCATGTAGGGATATTTCTCTGCTTTTGAATTTGTTTGAACGGCACATTGTGCATAAGTACCCTTAAGTGCCATTTTATGTAATATCGCGTTTTTCCGTGATATTTTGAACATGCCTGTCCTCAGCACACTCCGAGGAATGTGCTGCTTTGGAAATGGTACCACTTATCGATTAAATGAATCTCAGCCGGCTCCCCCAGAGGGGACTCCTAATCGCGAAATGTACATTAAATTTGGCCTTCCTCCCATAATGTATAGCAGGTTATGGCACAAATACACTAAACCTGATCGTGAATTGCAATGGCCACTACATGGGTCATTCGATTTGCGAAAAGTCCAGTATGTAGAACAGTGTTTGTTTCAGCGCAGGTCTAGACCGGATATGTTTTATTGTGCGCGTATGTGGGAGAAAGCGGTGCATGAACGAATGAAGCGTGCAGAAGCCTTGGCGGACAAAGAGCAGCGAAAGGCTGCTCGGGATAAAGCTTTACAGCTACAGGAGAAGGAATTGCAGGAACAGAAAGAGAAAGAGAGTCGAGAACGTAACCTGCAGGTTAATGGTCAGTTTCCTATTAGACGTCCTCTTTATCCTGTCCTTACTAATGAATTAGATGATTTTTCATTGTTAGATCGTTGCCCGCCTCCGTATGTTAAGCCTACGGCTCCGGATGTGGAATCGGACGAGGATAATCAGGACAAACAACGTACCAGGTTACATGCTGAGCGTATGACGGAATTGCGTTCGATTGCCCGTAAACTTAATGTAAATTCTATAACTGTTTCAGAGGTTGATGATTTTATGAGCAAGTGGTCCGACAAGGAACAATTGTATTTTTTAGATCACCTAGCAGGTGAAGTTGTTGAGCGGTTTAGAAAACACTCTCCTGAGTTGGAACCTAAAGATATATCAGTTGGTCGTGAGAATTTTCGTAAAGGTATTTTTCCTCTTTCAGATGCGGACGAATTCTTCCGGCGGTTGGTTCAGTTACGAGATGAGGCGACGCGATTGCGAGCGGCGAACAAAACAACAGAGCAATCAGCGTCTGGATCGACGGAAAATACCAGAGTGTGCCCTATTTATGGATCAGATAAGAGTGTTGCAATTAATGTTTTGCCTATGCGGGAAGCTGCACCTTTGTATGTCCCTCCTAAAGGGGACGGTACGGATGATGATAAGACGTCTAAAGATTCAAAGGGCTATTTTGTGTATAATTGGGTTTATACGCCATGGAATAGAGCAGATGTTATGGCACTTAAGAATGCTTTGCCTGACCCCCGTAAAAATCCAGCAGCTTTCTATGAAGGTGTGGAGGGTGCTATTTCTTTGTGTATTATGACGTTAGTTGATATTGATCTTTTCTTTGGGCTGATATTGCCTTCTGATATGTGGAGGGTGATTCGTAAGTTTGACGATCGAACGATATTAGGCGCAGATTGGAAGGACATAGTGAGAGCTGATTCAGATAGGGAACCTGCATGTAAACCGTGTCAGTTGATTTTAGATTTGCCAACAGCTATCTTGAATAAATAAAAAACGCTTGTCCCTCCTAAGAAAATAGATTGGACAGTGTTAGCATCGTGTAAGCAGAAGCCAGACAAATCGGTTTCTGATTTCTTTTCACGTTTTGAGGAAGCATTCCATGATTACAGTGGCCAATCATTAACAGAGGACACGGGCAGGCACTTATTCATAGATAAGTATGTGGCTAATCTCCTACCGGAGATTGCAAAGCGATTAAAGGCTAGTGAAAGTTCATGGACCACGGCAACGCCTGCCTCCTTATTAACTATGGCTCAGTATTATGAATGTCAGGAACTAGAGACTAAAGAGAGTAGTGATAAGAAAGCGAAGGACTTAAAGACGAAAGTGATGTTGGCACAGGTTTGTGCTACGAAATCGAGAGGGAACGATAGGGGTAGACGAGGATCGTACGTTACGTCTCCCCCTCGTTCTGACATTTCTGAGGATCAGTGTGCATACTGTAAGCAGTTTGGACATTGGCTCGCAGATTGTCCGGTACTTCGTGAACAGCGTAGTCAGAGGGGTCGAGGAAGTGGAAGGTCACGGAATAGTTATTCAGGACCAAGAGGTGGAGCAAATGATCGCGGTAGGGGTGAAGAGAGGGGTCGTGGTCAGGTTGAACATAATACTTTTGATCGACGGAATCAGTATCAGATAGCTGAAGGAGAGTATACTGAGTCTCAGGATAATAATTATGCATAGGGTTGCGTAGGATGGGGTGTGGAATCGGTTGAAGTACCAGTCGATCAAAGGGGTCCATATATATCAGCACATGTTTTGGGTTCTACTGATCAGTTTCTGGTCGACACCGGAGCTACTCGAAGTGCTCTGTCTAAACACTTGGTTCCAAGGGCTCCCCTGTCTGGCGAAACGATTACAGCAATAGGGTTTGATGGAACACCTTCACTAAGCCCATTGTCTCAACCCCTTACATTTCATGTTGATAAATTCACTGCCCCATGTCCGTTTTTATTATCTCCAAATACACCAGATAATATTATGGGACTTGACATGCTAAAGCATTTTCGTGCAACAATACGCTGTGCCCCTGAAGGGGTGCGGGTCATTTTGAATGAAAACTACCCAGAAATAGAGAGATCGTGCCTCATGCAAGAGGCCGACGCATTAGCTTCCCTTCCAAGTACGTTATGGGCTACTTCCGATACTGATGTGGGTCAAATGATTATTCCTCCTGTACGCATTACTGTGAAGGAGGGAGCGGTTTTACCTCGTGTTCCTCAGTACAAGATCTCTAGAGAAGGCGAAATAGCTTTGATACATACTGTGAATGACTTGATAACGGCAGGGGTGGTGGAGGAAGTTCCCTATAATGTTTGCAATAGTCCAATTCTTCCGATCCTAAAGAAAGACACAGATACTAAGATCTATCGTTTTATTATTGATTTGAGGGAAATTAATAAGATAGTTGTACCGCAGTATCCAGTAGTATCTGACATTACCACTTTACTTACTTTGGTTCCACCCACGGCTACTACATTTACAGTGATTGATTTGAAAAATGCTTTCTTTTCAATCCCTATCCATCCTGATAGCCGATATTTGTTCGGCTTTACATTAAATAATAAATCTTATAGATTTTGTCGAGTTCCTCAAGGTTACACCGAAAGTCCTAGCATTTACAGTCAGGCTTTGAAAAGACAACTTGATTCATTTGATTTGCAGTCTGGGGTGGCACTAATCCAATATGTTGATGACATTCTGCTTGCAGCAGACACACAGGAGCAATGCGAGGAGAGTACACTCTCCCTGCTTTCTTTCCTTGCGGAACACAATCACAAGGTTTCGCGGAAGAAGCTACAATATTGTAGACCAAAGGTGACATATATTGGTCATCTTTTGTCTAAGGAGGGACGTGCATTAACATCAGACCGAATTCAAGCAATCTTAGATACACCAGTCCCTTGCACGCAGAAGGATGTTCGTGCTTTCATAGGGTTGACGTCCTTCTGTAGGCAATGGATACTAGGATTTTCGTACATTGTAAAACCTTTGTTAGCATTGCTGTCCAAAACTGCACCACTCCCCCTCGAATGGACGGACGAATGTCAAAATGCTTTTGAACAATTGAGACAAGCTCTTTGTTCTGCGCCAGTGTTAGGTACCCCAGATTATACAAAGCTCTTTACACTGTATGTACATGAGAAGGATGGGTGCGCATTGTCAGTCTTGGTACAGTTACACGGAGATAAACAGAGGCCTTGCGCATACTTTTCAGCGGTACTCGATCCTATGGCTCGAGGACTGCCTGGATGCCTTCGAGCAGTTGCAGCAACAGCAGTAGCTATACGGCAGAGTGAGGGAATAGTTTTGTCACACAAATTGTTGGTGTTAGTTCCCCATGCAGTAGATGCGCTATTGAACCAAACGAAAACGCAGCATCTAACCAGTGCCCGTTTAACAGGATACGAGTTAACATTGCTGGCGCCACACATTACATTGAAGAGGTGCGCCACTTTGAACCCCGCTACTTTATTGCCATATCCTGTTACTGAGACCCAGGAAGAAGAACAACATGATTGTGTTTTTCTGACTGATGAACAAACAAAGGGTCGTGTCATTTTACAGGACACGCCACTTCCTGATGTAGATGGGGAACTGTGGGTTGATGGATCGTGTGTGAGATTGCCAGATGGTACGGCTTCCGCGGCCTATGCGATCACAACACTTAAGACAGTGGTAGAAACAGCACGAATACCACAAAAATCTGCTCAAGCGGCTGAATTGATAGCCTTAACGAAAGCATGTGAGCTAAGTGCTGGATTATGTGTGAATATCTACACCGATAGTCGTTATGCCTTTGGAGTAGCACACGATTTTGGCCTACTCTGGAGGGAACGAGGGTTTATGACTTCACACGGAACACATATTATGTACGGAGAGTTGGTATGCGACCTCCTGAATGCACTATTATGCCCAAGGAAGGTGGCGATAATAAAATGTAGTGCACATAAAAAGGTGACGGACAAAATAGGGCAAGGAAACGCTTTTGCAGACCGCATAGCGAGAGAGACTGCCATGTTGCAAAATGACTCCCCCATGTATGTGGTGAGATCGCAAGCCGAGCGATGGCATGATGCTAGAGAGGAAGTTTTAGACATACAGAAATCAGCGTCTGAAGCGGAGCTTGCAGCATGGGCAATAGAGGGAGTGTTGGATGATGAGGGTTGCTGGAGAAGCAAAGACATGAAGAGATGGAAATTACCTGCTGCTTACTTGCAGGCAATGGTTCAAATGACACATGGGTTGGCACATATTGGAGCTCTTGCGATTACTAAATCGCTTACACGAGTTTGGGAGCATCCTGAGATTACCAGCACGGCTAGGAGAATAGTACAGACCTGTCTGATATGCCTACAGTACAATCCTGCAAAAGGGACCTCTACTCCTAAAGGAGGGTTCGTTCCACCTACTGCACCATTCGAAGTACTGCAAATGGACTATATCCAACTGGAGCGCTGTAATAACCTCAAGTATGTCCTAGTGGTGGTGTGTGCTTTTAGTAAATGGGTTGAAGCCTACCCCACAAAGGACAATACAGCATTAACAACAGCTAAGGTACTACTAAAAGAGTACTTCCCACGTTATGGTGTTTGTAAATTCTTGTGGAATGATAATGGTCCTCATTTTGTTGGGAAGATAGTGGAGCATGTCCTGAAAGGATTGGGAATCAGACAAAAATTCCACGCTGTATTCCACCCGCAGTCAGCAGGTCTAGTAGAAAGGTATAATACGACTCTGAAGCTGAAGCTAGCGAAGATCGTGGCATCCACGTCTTTGAAATGGCCAGACGCTTTGCCATTGGCATTATTGTCTATTTAATCAGTGCCACACTCCCAAACTGGCCTCACACCCTATGAAGTGGTGTTTGGAAGGCCCATGAATATCTGGGGAGTTCCAAAGCCTTGTTTGATACATGATGTGCCTTGTATAATGATGAACGATTATTTGGCACGATTAACAAATGATTTACTTTCTATTCATCAACAGGTTCGAGAAGCGCTCCCCGACAATTCCATTGGAGAGGCTCACAATCTTCGTCCTGGTGACCATGTCATGATCCGGGTGTTTGAGATATCCAGCAGTTTGGAGCCGAGGTGGCGTGGCCCTGAGCAAGTGCTGCTGGCAACGCGTACGGCTGTGCGAGTCACGAATAAGAAGCGGTGGATACATTCAACGCACTGTCGACGTGTTTCTCCGGATCTGGTGAACCCTACTGTCCTGTCTGATTACCGAGACATCTTGGATGCGGAGAAGGGCCCAGCTGTTACGCCTCACGAGTCGGAGGGAGCCTTCCCAGACCACACTATTTCTGGCGGAGTGAAGTACAATCTACGGCCAAGGAAATCATTTTTTTTGTATTTTTCATGACTGGTTGGTAACCGTTCCGAGGTTTGTGAAGCGGAAGCCGGGAATATCAAGGGGGGGGGGATCAGTTCGGTCCAGTGTAGCGACACCCGTCTTGAATCTCGGAGAAAAACTCAATGGCAGCCTCGGTTCTCAGCACCATATATATATTTTTTTTTTTGTTTGTTTCTTGAGACTTTTGTTCATTGTACCATGGCACCTATGACATTGAAAAACAGAAGACTTCTGGGTGCGGTTCTTTTTGTTGCGAAAATAGTGGTAATAGCAGTAATAGCTTGGACTATAGAAAGACTATTTCCTGCACGGGACTATTTACTGCCTACCACTCCAATTCCATCTGAACATTTCCATTTTACTTTGCCCTATCACGAAGAAAGACATAGACAGACCTATTTGAATAATAGTTTCATTCGGATATTGCACCACACGCATAATATGACCAACACGTCCAATTGTTGGGTATGTGGGATGTTACCTGGGCATCAGAAGAAGGGAGGAACCCCACTTATTCCTCTTCCTTTTTCTCACAATGGGTCATGTAATGCTTGGTACACTCTTCTCTTTACATTGAGATGGCCAACAAAAGGTGGACTACTTTTTCGATTGAACAAAGTTTGCTATAATGATCGAGATGGCTATCCACAAGCAGAAGGAACTAAATTCGAGTGGGAAGAATATCGACCGGACAATGTATCTACGCCTCGTATCTTCACCAATCAGAGACTTACAAATATGACCAGTTTACATGTAATTACCGTTATTGATACAAAAGCAGACCTTTGTATTAGGAATAAGGGAACAATTCCGGTGGGGAAAAGTGAATGCAATGTTACTCTTGCCTTTGATACACCCAATGGTGTTTCATTTGTGGCCTCACGAAACACTTACTTTATTTGCGGAAATAAAGGTTATCATCGTCTTCCTCTTGGATGGTTAGGTACATGTTATATATCTTTTGAATTACCCCCTGTGTTTATTGCCCCACCTATGTACCATAATGATTATGTATTGTATCACGATTTTCTATTGAATAGAGTTAAGAGAACATTGGATATTGATGAAGTAACCAAACCGACACCTCACTACAACAATATGTGGATTTTAATTTAGGGTTGTTCTCTTTTGTAGGTGCTGCCCTAAACAGCAGGAAAATTAGACGGTTAACACGTGTTGTGGAGGCAGTTGCTAATGAGACTGCTTCTGCTTTAGGTAATATAACTGAAGAGCTTCAGATTACAAGAATCGTTACGCTTCAGAACCGGATGGTTCTGGACGTAGTGTTAGCTGATCGTGGGGGTGCATGCCGCGTCATTGGAAGTAGTTGTTGTGTTTATGTGCCAGATAATTCAACATCTGTGTATGATGCTATCTCTAGGTTGCACAAAAGTGCCTCTGAAATTCACACTGACAATGGTACTTGGACTTTTTCTAGCTGGTTTTGGACTCTGCTTAGTACATGGGGTTGGAAACTGCTAACTGTTCTATGTGTGATTATTGGGATATTTTTCTTCTGTTGCCTATGTATTCAATGTGGTCCTACTTTATGTACTGTATGTATTACGGCCTGTATCCCATCCAAACGAGCTATTGCTAAAAATTTACAGATGAGTAATGCTGAAGTGAAGCAAATCATGATGATTGACATTAATGATGAACATTCGGATTACTTCCATTATGAGGTAGCTTCAGCTAAACGCTAAAAGGGTAGTCTGTCGTAATTTGGCAGTACCTGAGTTAGCGTTAAGCTCAGCTACACGAACATTTCTGTTAACTTGACTAAACGTGTGGGGGCCATTTTGTATTCGGTGGCTTCCATTTTCTATGAACATGCGGCCTCGTGGTCAGCATGCCCTTTCGTACTTCCTTCATGCCAATGAACCTTTACCCTACCCAGCAACAGGCTATTTTTAGCAATGGTCAGTCTCGCGCATGCGTACATCTGACCTTTGGACTAGAGAGTGGTCACTCCTTAGGAATGTTCCTCCCAACTGACCAGTGGTATTAAACCCCTCCCTCATGTTGGCTGTGTTCCAAAAATGCCCTTATATGTACCTAAAACTGTTCAAATGTATACCGCCTACCTTTTTATTGCCTTTAAACTGTATAAAAGAGGTCGCACACCGATGTTCGGGGTGATACTTCTTGCATTGCCGAAGGGTGCTGTAAGAATGTACCACCACCCCATGGGGTCCTAATAAACTTGTCTCTTTGCATTTTCAGTTTCCGTGCCAACTTCTGTTTTATGGTGTCCGAGTGGTTCTGCAAGTATGTAGACTTGATAGAACCCGATACCACAATATTGTTCTATTAGTTCTTTTTCATATTTTATATTCTAGATTTGACTTTACAACAGACTTTGATTATTCTACTCTGGACTTAATTTTGCATAGGGCTGATTCCCCTGTATGTTGATTTTAAACTGCTACATATTGATTGTATTTGTATCTGATTTGTAAAATAAAAAAATAAAAAAGATGATATCCATGGATAAACCCGTAACAAGTCGAGCATCAATTTTTATTGCTACTGCACGAGACAGATTCTACGAATACCTGAAGTATAGCAATACCATTATGTATACCCATAGTGTCATAGTCCTTTAGCCCTGCATATTAACATGGTTGCCTCCTAGCGTAGCATACTATACATTCCAAAGAGGTTTAATCAGTTCAGCTGCTTGTGGAAGGGATCCTTTTTACTGTCGCTGAAGGGAATCAATGTACACCTTCTTGCAACTGTTTCTTTAACAGATTATAACCAGGCCCACTAGAATTATTTGACAGTGTTGACAAAATAATGCTGCAAGAAAAGGCAACGTTTGCAGCATAATGCGGGACACTTGATACCATTACTTCATTATAATTTGTTTCCATGTTAACAATAGCTTTGAACAGGTTTTACCTCATTGGTACCAGTGTAACCCAATAAGCAATTTAAAGGTGACCTTAAACAGAGCCATAGTTTTATGAGTGCGATGCAAGGGGTGTGAATCTAAAAAACAGTGGGCTGCAGGAAGGAAGGGTGAGATGACCAAGGTTTGGGATGAACTTTTTCCATGAGTAAGAGGGTCAGTACTGATTTGCATTAGCCAGGCCTCTGCTAAGAGTGGCACATTGGACGCAAAATGGTCAGTTGGAATGCTACCCTGACTGATTGCCACTGGTTAAAAAATGTGCAAGCATCTATCCAATCAGCTTTTGTGTGTTTGATTGCCAGTGTTATGCTGGAATACCGAGAATGGCACAGCTTTAGAAAGCCTAATATTGCCAGTGATGAAGAGAAAAAACAACATACATTGCAGAACTTGGCTCTGGACCCAGAGACCCAATCACCAAGCCACAAATGCATTTGGGGGGTGTAGGAAGTTGGCTCTTTATATGGTATACCAAAACTAAGTATACCTTGCAAAGAGTCCAGGTATTCCCTCACTAGCGGACAGGGGCTTACTCTCGCAATCCCAAAATGTTCTTCCAGGAGGTAGTGTGGTCGAGCAGGCTTAGGCTTATCAGAGGGGAGTGTTGGACATTTGCTGCACACACACAGCCAATAAATGATACAAATGACTCAATAAGGAGATCCACAACAATTTATAAAAATAAAACTTTATATAACTTTTGGCACCAAGATCATCAAAATCAGGTAAGCACTTTTTAAACTAGCAGGTTTGAAAAAAACAGGTTTTTGATACTGGAAGCACTTTGCAGCACTGTTTTTTTTAATAACTTTATTTACCAAAGTGCATCATATAACTTCATACAAAAAACATGACGCTCACAGTAACAATTGCTCAACTTGCAGATAATGGCATATACAATAATCACAAAACGTTGCATAAACCGTCCCAGAGGCATTTTCCGGCTGGAACCCCAGCACCCCAATTGCTTGTCAGTTTTTTTGGGGATATCCACCATGAGATCAGAACCACGGCTTGCCAATACAATTCTGGAGACATTCCCAAAAGGTCCACCATCCAACCAAGTAGCGTCACTAACCCACCCCGGCAGGGACAAGGCCCTGCTCTATCGGTGTGGGAGGATTCAACTGCTCCAGTGTCCCGTAGGACCTGAGCGGCCCCCAAATATCCTTAGGCCGCGAGGAGCACGGCAAAGTGCTTGCATATAAATCACTATTTGGATTATTATATGTTAAGCTGTTCAGCCAATTCTTAAATGTAGGAGCCCTTTTCTGTCCCCAGTGTATGGCTATTTCCCTTTATGCCAGTACTAAACTTGGGGCCACAAACTTCCGGACTTTTTAGGGAAGTTGGCCACATAGCCCAATAATGCCACCTTTGGTGTGGGAGCTATGTCTAGGTCTCCCATGTCCCATGAGCCTTATGTACTTCCTCCCAATAAGTTCTAACCTTAGTGCAGGTCCAAGTGAGATGTAAAAAAGCTGCCTGCGGGGCCCCGCATTTTAGACATGTGTATGGTCTGGTCGGGTCAATTATATATGAGTTGCCACCGGAGTCACATATAATCTGCGTAAAAATTTAAAATGGAGTCATTTATGACGCCTGTTTAGAGAAACCGTTTTGGTCAGGGAACAACATTCAGCCCACTGTTCATCCGGAATGTGGTGCCCCAGCTCCTCCCCCAAGCCCCGCATGGTTTGTCATCCGTAACCAGGATTATGGCAAAGTATTCACTATACAATTTAGATATCAAGTGTGCGCCCCCAGCTGACTTGATTACCATTGTGAGAGGGTAAATGACTCTGGTTTGAGAAGGAAACTGGACAATGTGGGCCTGAGGGCTGATCCAACCCGGCCCACACGAACCTGTCCATGAAGGAGGTGGAGCAGAAACACTTGTCCTCTGTCAATTGGAAGAAGTGTCCACCCGGGAACAAGTCCCCAAACTTAGTGATGCCAAATTTAGCCAATGTGTGCTGCACTAGCTTCTCCCCCATAATCGGTACCCATTTGGTATTGGGGCAACGCAGGGCAGACGAGTACAACAAGGGGACACCAGTCATGCCCCTAAGCTTGTTCTTTGCCTAACAAGTGGTGGAGACAGTTTGGATATCTTTGTGATCCCTAGCCAAGCCCCAGGGCAATGCAACCTGCAAGGCGTCAGAGAGGACCCGATCAGCCTCTGGCCGTAGATAAGGGATCCTAGCATCGGGGTGGTACCAGGCGTACGCTTAGCTGCTCTGGGCAACCAGGTAGTAGAGCAGAATCCTCCCCTATCATATGGCAAGGTCATAATCTGCCACTGCGCCCTAGATCGCCTACCCCCCCCATGTTATTCTGATCAGATGTGATCGTAGTGCTAAAAAAAACTATTCGGTAGAGGGATTGGAATATTGTTAAAGGGCTATACAAATGTTGGCAATACAACCATTTTGATCAGGGCCACACGGCCTGCAAGGTAGAGGGGAGGCGTAACCATCTGTCTATCTGCTCCTTCAAATTATAACCCGCCCAACCATATTTAAGCCTGTGCGTTTTTGCCGTGTCTAGATGAATATGAACGCCTAAATATTTGGTTGAGTCCGTGCACCAATCCAGCAGGTATTCACAGGCCCACTGTGCTGTGATAGATGTTTGGGGGAATATTGATTTCCACCAGTTTATATCCAATCCGGAGAAGTGGCCAAACGTATGATTTCCTGTATGCATGGATCTAGATTCTCCTGGGGTTTGTGCACATTCAGAATAACATGGTCCACATGTAGGGAAACCAGCAAAAGTCCAGTGTTAAACTGCAGACTTCTGGGTAGATGTTTCTCCTGAAAGTGGCGGACTACTGAGTCCATTGCAAGGATAAATATAAGCGGTGACAAGGGGCAACCCTGTCAGGTGCCTCGCGAAAGCGGGAAAGGGCGGGACAATAAACCGTTTAGACACAATCTCACTGTGGGGCCGCTGTACAGCATTGCTGTGTTAGCCACGAATCCCGAATGGCTATCATTCTCAGCATTACTGTCACAAAAAGGGCCACTGTAATGAATTGAAGGCCTTCTCCGTGTCTAGCAGTATAGCCGCGGCAGGAACCTCGGGGCTTATTCAATGCAGGACCGCAAACTGGGTGCGAAGATTAAGCAAGGTGGATCTCAGGGGAATAAATCCTGATTGCGCAGGCGAAATTATCTTGTCCATCAAAAGGGCGAGGTGAAGGGCAATCATTTTCGCGAGGATCTTATAATCTAAATTTAAAGAGATAATGGCCAATATGAGGTACATTGCAGGGGGTCTTTGCCCGGTTTGGGAAGGAGTATAATTTCTCCTTCTCTGACCGTAGGGGGTAGCGTATTTCGTTAAAGGGATTCGGCATATACTTTTATCAACTTAGGGGGCAGTAAATCCTTATATGTTTTTTAAAAATCACAGGTAAACCATCCAAGCCAGGAGCGGTAGAGCCATTCAGAGTCTCTGTTGCACTCACGACTTCCTTCTTCAAGAAGGGTTCCGCAAGGAAGTCCTGAAAGTATTTTTCCAAATATACCATGGCTATCTCAGATACATATGCCTCCTGTGAAGTGGGATCTTGGGCAGCCTTGGAGGTACACAGAGTGCTGTAATAGTCCAGAAATCCATTGCGAATCTCGGTAGTGGTATTGAGGAGCTGTTCCGAGCCGGACCTCAGAGCTGCAATGTATGATTTATTGTATGGGGTTCTCAGCATGTGCGCAAGTGTACGACCAGGCAGCTCTCCCTCTTCATAGCACTGGGCGTTCGCATATTTGCTTTAAAAATGGGATTCACGCTCAGCAGAGTCCCTGAAGACTGTTAACAAATTGACCCGTTGCCTTGTCTTTTCTGGGCTAGGGTGGGTCAAACATTCCCTGCCTAGGTCTGTCAGATGCTGCTCAATACGGGTCAGCAGAGCCCGCAGATTGTCAGCTCCCCAGCGTGTTTTATGTTGCAGAACCCTGTATGTAGGCATTGAAGGCCTCCCACAGTACCGCCCAGGTATCCACCGAGCCTGTATTGAGAGCAAAATAGTCTTCTATCGCCACACCCACCTCAGTGAGAAACAAATCATTATGCACAACCGTCCAGCCTGGGAACCTGAAGCCGTAATAACACAGAGGAGTGGTCGGAATAGGTCCTGGGGAACGTAGTGAGGGACTTATACCACTGGCACAGTCCCGGTGTAAGCAACCAAAAGTCAATCCCAGTCCATGTGTTGTATTGCGCTGCATAATGTGTATGAACCGTGGTGGATGGGTTACCGTGTCGCCAGATATCAATTAGTGTCAGGGAGTCACACAAATCATGGAGGGCCCTTCGTGCGCGCGGTTTAGTGACAGTAGAAGGCGCAGAGCAGTCTAGCACAGGGTTTTGTATCATATTTAAATCTCCTCCAATTATCAGATGCCCTGCGTCTAGTGGGAGAAGCTGTGAGTGCAGCTCATGCAAAAACTTGGGGCAATCTGTGTTGGGTGTGTACACGCACAGTAAAGTGAGTCTATGTGGTGGGTGCAGTGAGCGCGCTCCACCACAAAGCCAGGTGTGAAGGCTTCTCTACCAAAACAGATATATGAGGTCAGTTTCGACTAAAGTGTCCATGCGGCCAGTGTTTGTGCATTCCAAAACACCTAAAATGCGTATGTTGATGCTCCGGCTGCAGGCCTCCAAATCCTCATTTTTTTATAGCAACTTCCTTGAGAATGCGCTCCACTTGTTCTTTGCGCTTCGAGGAATGTGTCGAGCTGTCCTAGATGTCTGGCCTTCACCACCTCAAGTCTCTTATCATGCACCTCACTTTTTGCACCTAGCCCCTCAAGTTGTTTACCAAGATCATCAAACCTGCCATCCAGCGCTCTAAATCCGGCCCTCATCTCCTGCAATAGCAAGACAGCAGTGGCAGAGAATTCACCTCCCAAAGCCGGGTCCTGACCACCCTCCGCCATGTCTGCGCCTACGTCTTGTGCTTTCTGTACGAGTTTCTAAAATGGTAGGACCCTTTGTTTGGGGTCTTTGCTGCCCATGCCGCTGTGTGAGGACCGAGGGGTGGCCTTGTTAGCTGCATCGTTCGTGGGGCGAGAGTCTAGCTGTGGTGGAGTCTGACCACTCAAGCCCCAGAGCATCAGGGACAGGTAAAATGTCCTGGGGCAAGGGACTTGCGCACAGTGGGGGCAGAGGCAACAAACATGGGGGCCCAAGGTGTCACCCCCAAAACAGAAAGAGTGTAACAGCAGGTGTGTACAGGCAGGTCCAGTTGGGGTGGTGCAGATGTGTCTGGGGCGACCTTCAAATCCCCACAGCGCACGTCTCAGCAAGCAGGGGCTTCAAAAGGACAGCTGTAGGCTGAAGGCATTAGCAAGGCCAGCATTGGCTTTCTGTGTAGTTGTGCTTCTGGGTGGGAGGACAAATCAAGCAATGCTGCATGGTGTGATCAGGCGCAGGACACTACCAGGGCAACCACTGACCTCTCCCCGGGGCTCAATAATGCAGCTGCCTCTCGGGCTCACCCACAGGCCCTGTCCCGCGGGCCTTCGGGAGCAACACAAGTGCTCGGGGGGCACCTACCACACATAGCGGTCAAAGACGAGGGAGAGGGAGGGAATCCCTGGCGGCCCGTGCCCAGTGCACTCACCTCATTCCACGCCCAGGCAGGGCCGTAGCAGGGTAACAGCAGGCTCACTAAGGCCCAGGTAAACTCTGATCGTGCATACTTCTGCCGGCTCATGTGGGCGCCCCCCCGCCACCCCCAGCCTTGGGATCTGGTCTGCGTTCGCCACAATCGGGAGCCCTCGCAACAGTCCCAGGGTCCTCCCCACACTCGACATCGCCTCCGCCAGCAGCCAGAGTCGCTTCAATGGTACCAGCAGCACATTGTCAGTGGATAGTTCAGACGTGCGTGGGAAATTCGGCGGAGCTTCAGCACCGCGCTGCTATGTTGGCGGCCTGGCCACGCCCCCCCACTTTGTAGCATTGTTAATCTCTGGAGGAAAAACATGCACTGCATTCGGGCAGTCCGCACGGACTTACTTGACCAATCTTCTGGACTTAGGGTGAGTATGGGGCAAGGTCCAAGGCAGCACTACCAGTTCACTTCGGGCATCATCAGTTCAATGGGGCGGCCGGGTGCAGAGGTGCCTCTCAGAGTTGGATGCCTCAGTCTATGGATATCGGTTTCTCGGAAAAGAGGCTGCATGCTTGGACTGGGGGACCAGTTGAGCTGAACCAACAGGGTGGCCCAACTCTTGTGATGCTCAGGGATGTAGGGATGTCTTGGTCCTCTTTGCCAAAGGCGATGGGTGCAAAGGTGTCTTTAGGTGTTGGATTTTCGGCACAGGGAGCACTTGCTGTACAGGGGGCCTGCAAATAGAGGCGGTAGACAATGTTGGGAAGTCCACAGCGGGCAAGTCGAAAGTGGGCTTTGTCTCTGGAGGGCCGGGGGATTATGCTGGCAACATTTGCCAACTTCAACTTGGGCTAGGGAACACGAATGCAGTGGTGCTTGGCAGTGTTGGGTTGGGTGTTGGGTGGTCTGGCGCACTCACCGTCTTCTTTGGGGGTGCCTGCATGATGTAGGGAAGCAGATCCTCTGCTCCCCAGGAGTTCTTGAGCATTTTGGTGAAGGCAGGCCATCCTCCCAGGCTTTGGAGACACAACAGCTGTAGGACGAGACTTCTTTGTCACAGTTTCAACAAGGAATACCAGACAGGCCAGCAGAGCTGGTGCCAAGTCAGTTGCTTTTCTACAGTCTTTTGCTTTTGCGGCTCTTGTTATGTTATGTTATGTTAAAAACTATTTATAGAGTGCACGTTCACCAACGGTTTCTTGGCGCTGAGCTGGGTCAAACAGTTGCTGGGACAGAAAAAAAGATGAAATTATTTGTATGCCTGAACAAATAACCACGTTTTGAGAGACTTCCTAACCTGAGTATAGGAGGTGGTCAAACGCAATTCGGGGGGGAGAGAATTCCAGAATTGTGGCGCCAAAGCAGAGAACCTTAGACCCCCGTGTTTTTTACGTTTAAATGAACAAGGGGTCAACAGATTCAAATTTACAGAGCGTAAGACGCGGGAGGGGACATGGCGCCGAACTTTGGATCTGATGAAGTCTGGGCCGCGATCTGAAAGGGTTTTTTGGATTATGCAGCCTGATTTAAAGTGGCAGTGTTGGGTCACGGGAAGCCAATGTAAGTGTTCCAACAAAGCTTTCACGTGGTGAGATTTCAGAAGACCATAGACAAGCCTAGTGGCTTGGTTCTGCACCAATTGAAGCCGACGTAGTTGATAGGCTGATATGCCGGTATACAGGGAGTTAGCGTAATCTATATGAGACATTACCAGGGCAAGAATAACTTGAATCAGGGCTTCGATGGTTAAATATCTGCATATCTTGCGAATTCTCCGGAGATGGAAGAAACAAGCAGAGACTACAGCATTTATCTGTGCCTTCATTGTGAGGTCATTGCTAATCACAATTCCCAGACTTTTGACCGAGTTGACAGGAGGTGTAGGGCACCCCAGTGAATATGGCCAGATGTAGGAGTTACAGGGATTCACTGGGCCACCAGTAAGGATCGGATCAGTTTTGTCTGGATTTAGCTTGAGATGGTTAGTATGTATCCCATTGCTGATGAATAACATGGTAGACTGAAAGTTTTCTGTAGATGAAGGGGAGGAATCGATGTTAAACACTAGCTGGAGATCGTCCCCGTAGTTGAATATGACCACCTCTCTCTTTTGATGGGACAGAATTAAGGGAAAAATGTACATATTAAATAGGAGGGGAGTAAGCGATAAACCTTGAGGGACCCCACACGGTAGTCTCCTCTTCTCAGCAAGAAAGCTAGCGAGACGGACTGCGTGAAAGCGATCACTCAGAAAGGAAGATATCCATTCCCAAGGGAATACCTGGATCCCTGCGCTCTTGACCCGGTTGACCAGTAAACAGTGGTCGACCGTATCGAAAGCAGCCAAGAGATCCAGGAGTACCAGGGCTTGTGTGGAGCTCCAGTCCTTCATAATTCATCGAGAACTGCTAAAATGACAGACTTGGTATAATGTTCGGGTCTAAAACCGGCTTGGTGTGGGTCAGGCTAATGTGACTGCTCAACAAAAGTGCTCAACCAGTTAGCCACGTGGGCTTCCAAGATTTTACCCAAAAAGAGCAGCAGTTAAATAGGTTATGTCATATAGTTACTGCTTACCTATATACCGTGTTAAGTTAGCATGAGCTTATTAAATGTTTCAACGCCATTTTTCCTTTTGCTGCTTTTGCACACAACACATAATTGTTATTTTAGCTTTCAACCTAGAAGAGCGTTGTGATTTACATGAGAATAATATGTTATTACTCTGATATCAGCTTGCTTGGTAAAATATGTCTGTACAGTGAGTGCTGAAGCTTCCAAGGATAACTCGACACAGTGTTGTTGTGAGAACTGATCTTCGCACCTTTCTAGACATAACCTGAATGCAGCTGCTGCCAAAATCTAGCTTTGCGTGCGTTTTATATTGCTTTGCTTAGAGCACATGTAACACACACTTGATGGTGCTTCGCATGCAGAGAGCTGATGATGTGATCCTCTGACACTGAGATCTTGAGGTATGGGCCCGCCCTGCTAAAACCCAAAGAGACCTTCATAGATATAATATTCTATGCTAGTTAGGGAGGGTGAGAATTAGGTGTTGCTTACTCCTATTCATTTCAGCATTATAGCATGCTGTCACCTTTCGCTTTCTATGGACTAGTAACTATGCTGATAACTTTGTTTCTTATAATATGTTTGCTTGTATTATATAAGATACTGCGTTTGAGAACCCTGCATTAGTAAATAAATATTTCAAATATGCACGTGTCCTCTTTTACTCCACGTTCTGGTTTGTAATGATTGTATAACGAAAGAGTGTTCATGTGTTCCACGATACCTGAGGTATTCTAAGTTCATGTTCTGGTCTGTCTAAACATTGGGAGTTTCTTATGACCAATGAGACACTGTAGCTAGCTCGGTAAGGGGATTTTGGGTACTAAGGTGAGTTTTGGGCCACCCTAATTCACTGAGGTTCCAAATCTCTATGCACAGTTCTGTAGGAGAACAGAATTCCCGCTACAGTTGCTGGGGATAGAAGGATCAGAGCCTGTTTTTTTTAAAATAGGTACAACTTCCACACTCTTAAAAAGGTTGGGGACAATGCCCTTAGTAAGGGAATTATTAAGAAGCTACATAGGGGGCTCAGGACTGTGGAGGAAAACTTCCCCAAAGGATATGAGGGGGGCAGCTGTCCGTGGGGGAGCCAGAGCGGACCTTCTTAAGTAAAGAAACAAAAACCTCTTGTGTAATGGGAGGGAATTGGTCCAGATGGTGAGGGTTAGTGTGCAAGCCTAGAGGATCTGGTGATACCAGGGATTGAGGAATACTGGATTTGATGTTGGCAATTTTTTCAATAAAATAAGTATTAAGGGAGTCACATAAAGATTGTGATGGAGTGGGCTTTGCAGTAATCCGATCGGGTTTGGCAAGTTCATCCACTATCGTGAAAATATCCTTGGCCTTATTAGTGAAATCCAGGATTTTAGAAGAAAAGTATTCCAAGTTAGTCATAAGAATGGCACTTTTGTAGGCTTTACAAGCTGCCAAAAAGATGGTCTTTTTATTAGGACAAGCGTCCTGTCTCCACTTCCGTTCAGATCATCGCACAGCTAATTCCATTGCCTTCAGATCATCAGGGAACCAACGCTGTGCGTCGTGGAGCCTCTTATTTTTAATTGTCTTCAGAGAAGCAAGACTGTCTCTGGCCAATTCCAACCAAGCATTAATATTTTCGGCCTGGATGTGAGGGGATACAGACAGACCAGAGGGAATAGATGCGTCTAGTAAGGTGATGAGTTCTTTGATATCAACCCGACTCCAATTCCTGGCCAGGATAGTAGCTGAGGACAAAGCTTTGGGGATAGGACTACTCGGGATGGTGAAGGTAATGAAGTAATGGTCCGACCAAGAGCATGGGGAAATTCTTATCTCGGCTATCTCTAGGTTGACAAACCAGACCTGATCTGGGGTATGTCCCTTAAGGTGAATGGCTACTTTAATGTGCTGCTTGTAGTTCATGCCTGTCAGCAGGCCAGTAAATTCGGCAGTGTGAGGGCTCTCCCATGTGTTGTTAGGCCAGTAGTTGAAATCGCCAACAATCACAACTTTATCGTGATTTATGGCCAATTCAACAATGGCCTCGCTCAGCAGCTGCGCAAAAGTCAGGTAAACATTTAACACCATTAAAAATGTCAGCAGGGATCACCTGTGCGAGCGTCCGCTGCGTGCGTGCATTTCTAAGTGGCCTTTATGCTACCCCACCCAGAGTGAGAGAGTTGCCCCAGCTGGACTGCCTACCACCACCAAGATGGAGGCTGTCCCAGCGAGTGTCCCGAGCAGTCTAAGTTCCTAAAACCCTCTCCGCACAAACGGAAAACTGAACACTGCAGCGGACCGGAGGGTGCAACTAAGCAGGTAGGGGAGTTTATTTACTAATGAAACACAAGTTAAATAGTGAAGAGCTAGGAAAAGTTAAAATAATCAAAGTGTAAGCGGCGATTAGCATAGGTCAGGTAAACATTAAAAATGTCAGCAGGGATCACCTGTTCGAGCGTCTGCCCTCTTCAGTGTCATTCTTCTTCATAGGTTGTCAGGCTCTGGAGACCACATTGGCACTGTTGTCCCACTTTAGCTCAGGCTAGGAGGCTTGGGTGCAGTGGTGCTTTCCGGTGACTTGCTTAAGCAGTCCTGTAGCCTCAAATCTCAGTCTTTGGTAAATGCAAGACACAGGGGTACAGCTCTGATGTTCCACATGAGTTTATGAGTCTTTGGAAAAGTGCTGGCAGTCCTCCAGGCTCTGGAGGATCAGCTGCTTGCAGGATGAGACAACTTTGGTGCAATTGTCAAGAATAGGCAAACAGGCTGGCAGGGCTGGTGCCAAGTCCATTGCTTCTTCCTCAGTTCTTGCTTTCACGGTTCTTCAGCCAGCCTTTTTCTTTTGGTCATCAGGATCCTACTTCCTGGTGCCAGGATTTCCCTAAATACTGATGTTACAGTCATTAGGGCAGTATAGGCTAGTAGCCAAAGGGCTACTTTCCCCTGGGGTCACTATGCCCCCTATATGACCACTACCTGGGTGAAGTGAGCATAACCCTTTCTGAGGATTCCTAAATGTTCCATCACAAGATGGTCACTTCTCAAAAGTTGCATCCATTTCAGGTAGCCAAGTTGAGGGGTGGTACTCCCCTGAGGGTGGAAACGGCAATCTTGCCTAGCTAATTTTCTTGGCTGGTCAGGTGCAAAAGGTTCTGGACAAAGGGGGCCGGTTTCCTCTCTTGTGAGAGAATCCAGATTTGCATACCAAAGGTGATGGGCCCCTTTGAAGCTACTCACCCTGGAATGCCAACCCGCAGGTCATCCTGTGGGGGAAGGGGGGGAGGAAAGCAGCCTCTGCCCGAGCAGGCTTGATGTATGGCCGCCTGAGAGCAAAGCCTCTAACCCTTGGGTGCCAGAAACCCATTTCTGGAGGCAGGCTGTTGAAAACCAGTCAGTCAGCATACCAGTAACTGATAGGTTTTCACAGGACACCTTTAAGGTTCGTTCTGGGTGCATGTATTACTAAATTTTACACTAGCATCAGTGTGGCTTTACTAATACGAGATGCTTGATAACAAACATCCCTATTTTCAGTGAAGCCATCATGTAGCTGGGGAGCTGGTTTTCAACAGTACCCATGACATATTTTTACAATGGCTTCCCTGATTAATGTACTGGCAGTAATGAGACTGACCAGTATGAGGGCATATATGCTTGTGTAGTTATGTCCTTGCATGTAGCATAGTGCACCCTGCCTAAGGGCAGTAAGCCCTGTTGTAGAGTTGACACAGGCTGCGTGCCATGTAGTGTTTTCAATTTTTGTCTGCACCAAGACACACAGCCTGAAGTAGCAGTTTGCGTAAGCTTTGTAATGGGTCCCGTAGTGTGGCACAAATTTTGCTGCCACCATTTGGTATCTCTTTACTAGGGACTTACAGTGGATATTGAAGGTATCGTCAATTGAGGGAAATAATTGCACAGTTTTGAAAAGAGAACTGGCACTGGGGACCTGGTTACCAGGAACCCCGTGCACTTGCAGTCAAAATCAAATTAAATTCCATGCAAAGAGTGGGGGTGACTATGTCAAAAGGGGCACTTTCCAAATGAGAGAAAATAAGACTAACCCTTCCCATGAGAGTCTTCATGTTCACTGAGAAAAACCTGGAAAGGCCATCTGCATTGTCATGGTCTGTCCCATGTCTGTGTTCCACTGTACAGTGCACCCCCGGTAGTGGCCTACTCAACAGTTTGGAGTTTTCCCCTTCCATTTACATAAGCCATGTGCTCAGTTTTTACAAGGACGTGAGAGCCAAACAAGTATGGCGTCAACTTCTTATGAGACCAAACCATGGCAAACGCTTCCCTCTCAATGGCACTCCAATGCTGCTCTGTGGGGAGTAACCTCCTGATAACGAAAGCACCAGGTTGGATCATGGCCAGCTTCATTGGTTTGAGATAGGACCACTCCTATCCCATGTTCAAAGGCATCTGTCTGCACAATGAACTTCTTCGAATAATTAGGAGTTTTTAGAATGGGTGCCAAGCACATTATTTCCTTTTGGCAGTTCTCTGTCCAGTTTTCTTGCTTCAGCATTTTCTTAGAGGTCAGTTCTGTGAGGGGGGCCACAATGGACCCATATCCCTTCACAAACCTCCAGTATTACCCAGTCAAGCGAAGGAATGCCCTGACTTAAGTATGGGTGGTTGGAGCTACTCAGTCCACTATTGTCTTGATCTTGTAAGTGTTGATCTTGTCCTATACCTACAAGGTGGCCCAACTATACAACCGAGCCCTGCCCTATTTGGCACTTGTTCGCCTTGATGGTGAGGTCTGCATTTCACAGAGCCTCAATGACCTTACCAATGTGGATAAGGTGATCCTTCCAAGTGGAGCTACCAACAGCATCCAGATATGCTTCACTAAAAGCCTTAAACCGGGCAAGGACTTTGTTCACCAACATTTGGAAGGTGACAGGGTCATTCGTTAGTCTGATGGGCATAACAGTGAACTGATAATGTCCATCTGGGATTAAGAATACAGATTTCTCTTTAGCTTCTGTGGTCAGTACTGAGAAATGTGGCTGTCGCTAATGTGTCAATCAATTTGTCAGCCCTAGGAATTGGGTGTGCAGCTGTCTTGGTTACTGCATTGAGGCCTCTATAGTACACAAAACCTCAGCTCTGTTTTTTTTACCCTTGGTATGAGGTTTGGTGGCTAAGATAACTGGGCTGGCTCAGGGGCTCTCAGAGTGTTCAATGACTCCCAATTCTAGCATCTTGCTTACTTCAGCTTTCACGCTCTCTTTGACATGATCAGAGTGCCTGTAGATCATTTTTTTACAGGTAGGCTGTCCTCAGTGTCCACGTCATGTGTATACCAGTTGGTTTGACCAGGGGTCAAAGCGAAGAGCCCAGCATACTGGTGCAGGGTTTGCCTGCAGTCAGTATGCTGTTGGGCAGAAAGGGTGTCTAAGAGGACAACTCTTTCTACCGACCCATCTTTAGGGTTGTGGGAGAGAGGTGAGGGAAAGGTTTGCTCTCTTCTACCTGATCCTCATCAGTGGCCATCAGCATGATCGGGTTTAAGGCGATTCACATGAATGCCCGTTTTAGAGTTCCTGCCAGTGCTAAGGCCCACCAGATAGGTGACCTCCCCTTTTCTTTCTAGGATAGGGTATGGTCCACTCCATTTGTCCTGGTTGGTCCTAGGAGCCTCAGGCTCCAAAACCCACACCTTCTGCCTTGGTTGAAACTCTACCAGTGCAGCCTTTTGGTCATACGAGCGCTTCTGGAGCTCCTGGCTTGCATCAAGGTTTTTAGATGTCTTCTCCATGTACTAAGCCATTCTTGAACCTAGGCCGAGCACTATGTCTTGCTTAGATTCTATTAGAGGCCTCTCCCAGTCTACCTTCACTAGATACAATTGTCCCTTATAGGGTGACCAAACAGATGTTCAAAGGGGGAAAATCTGCAATGGCAGGCCTAAGGCATGTTTACAGGGCTACTTAAGTGGGTGGCAGAATCAGTGCTACAGGCCCACTAGTGACATTCACAGGCCCTTGGTACATGTAGTACTACTTTATTAAGGACTTATAAGTCAATTGGGGATAAGCCAATATTACAATGTTTTAAGTAATAGCATATGCACTTTAACACTGCTTAACAGTAGTAAAGTGCTCAGAGTCCTAAGTCTAGTATAATCCGATCTGTAAAAATGGAGGAGGAAAGCAAAACGTTTGTGGGGCGGCCACCCCAAGGCCAACAGGTCTAACTTTAGAATGCTACAATCCACATTGCCTAAAAGGGTGATTTTTTAAAGTATATCCATCTAAAGATATGCCCCGTTCTAAGTGGTGTAATAAGTAAACGCAAGAGGATCAGATTCCTGATAGATTTTCAGGATTACCATGTTAGATTTGGGGGTCTCTAGTTGGCAGTGGTAGGTACCTTTGACCAAATAGGGACCCTTGCGTCTAGACAGGATAAGGGGCTACACTCCTAAAATAACCCCTGCTCACCCCCTTGGGTGCTTGACACGAACAGGCAGGCTTATCTCAGAGGCAGTGTGTAAAGCTTTTGTGAACACATACTGTAATACAGTGACAACACTGCAGATGCCCACCACACAGGTTGTATTATAAAAATAAGTATTTTTATATAGACTTAACACAAGACCAAACAATAAAAATCCACAATACTGTTTTCAAGATATGCTTAAAAATAGGTTAGTCACTTAAAATCAGTCTCTAGCAACAGATAACTCCAACGTGAGTTATCACAACGTCGTGACAGGAAAAATCCCAAAGTACAGCGCCAACCGCAAGGTGCACGGCGTCGGGTCCGGAGTCAAACAGACCCCAACGAACAATACCTTGGAAAAGCGATGAGGAACAAAGACAGTTCATGGCTCAGTTGGCTCTGAGCAGCATCGGTTCCTTATGACCCCAGAGGAGGTGTAGAATGGGTTCCTTACTGCAGCGCAGGGTAGGTGAGATAACGGTCCCTTACTGCGTCGGGGAGGTGACGTCACGAAGGCGCCTAAACCATGGTTCCTTACACTGTGCTGTTGATGGATTCTCGGTCACCCATGTCGAGGATCGGCTCCGCGATGTCGATGTCAGCTTCAGAGTCGATGCGGTCCAGCAGCAGGCATCGGGACCACGGCACAAGTCGGAGCAGCATTCATGTCTTCACGCAGGTTACGGCGTCGCTCGCTGGCATCGATGTGGCACGGCGGCCCGCGTCGGGTCTACGGTGCATGTCGGAGCAGCGCTCACGGCTTCGGTGCAGAAGATGGGGTTGGTGTTGCAATTTCCTTCTGCAGCAGCTAAAACCGCAGTTCTAGATGCAGGCAAGCAGAATGGGTGAAGTCTTGTATCCCTGAGACTTCAGGCAGGAGGCAAGCTCAAGTTCAAGCCCTTGGAGATCTTCCTCAAGATAATGAAAGCACACTCAGTCCTTTTTCTCCTTTCTTTGGCACTGAAGCAACCACTGTAGGCCAACCCCAACAACACACAGCATAGGGGTAGTCTGCTTCTTCAGTTTGCTGGTTCTTCCCCTCAGGAAATGTTTATTTTGATTCCCATAAGTGATCTAAAGTTCTGTGGTCTGGATCCCCTCTTTCATGCACCAATATCATTTGTCTCCGAGGGCAGAGAGTGTCTGTACCTAGTCCAAACCAGTTCTGGTCGGTGCTGGAGCACTTGCTGACAAGACTCCTTCTTTCCTTTGACATGTGGGCCAGAGACATCAGATGCACCACAGGAGGTGGAGCTAGCACTGTGGAAGTCAGGCACAGCCCTATTCAGGTCCCAGGTGCTCCCCTCCCCTCACGCTACATGCAGATGGGTCGATTCAGCCATGTGCTGATTCCCCCTGTCTCCTGGAATCCCCCCAGCCCCTGTCACTCAAACTCCAGACAAGGAATACACAACCTAGCAGAGGCAGGCTTGGACAGTTAGGTAAGAAAATACCTACTTTCTAAAAGTGGTATTTTCATACACAGAATGTTAAAAGCAATTTCACTAAAGGATGCATTTTATCATTCCGAGTACAGGCTAAGCATGGGCGTAAAATCCGCTCCGCTCGCGGATTTTTCAGATTTTCGGCAAATCCGCAATCCGCGAACGCTCGCGAATTTGTCGAAAATCCGTGAATCCGCTCGCGGCGGATTTTTTGCTTGGTTGCGGCGCGCGGCGTGGTGCACGGCGTTCACTTTCCGTCATTTTAGCGTTTGCCGAGTTGTTTTTCTTTGCGAGTGATGCGCCATTTTAGATCTTGCTGCGTGTTCCCGCGGGAGTTTGTCGCCCGCGAATACGTACTCGCGGCTTGCCACCTTGCACAGCACACCTCGCGAGAGTTCGCAATTGCGAACACGTAGTTGCGGCGGAAAGGAACAATCTCGCACTTGCGAAATAGAGATTTTGCAATTTCGCACAAGAAAATCACCAGCAAACAGGATAAACCTTCAGAAAATTATGATTTTTATCAGAATCACTCCTCAGGTTGACATTTGCATGGCTTTTTTTTTTTGCAAGGAGTCCATTTTGGGGGGGGGAGGAAGGAAGTGCCCCACAGTCTCCAACTTCCTGTTCCTGTCCAGCAGGCTCCTCCCAGTGCTTTGTCCATCTCCTGGTCACTTTCATTTGGATCTGGAGCTGGAAGGATTACTTTTTGTGGGTGCTGCTGGATATTTGGATTTGAGGCCTTTTTGACTGTCTTTGGATCACTTTTGGATTAGAAATCAACTTTCACAAGTAAGTTTGTTTGGGGCATTACAGTTGCTGCAAGTAAAATTTTGGAACTTTTTCAGAACATTAAATAAATTATATTGTGGGTAGCCACAGTATCCAGTAGGACCAGGGTTGGTTAGGGGTGCATGATACAACTGTTTTGTTGAATTTAAACACCATTTAGGCCATGGATGGGCTGGGATTGTGCTGATTTTTGTCGTTTTTTTGGGCCTGCTGGTGGGGCCCTTTGCCCAGGGGTGGTGAGTGTTGCATGGGCCTAGTCTTTCTGTGGGGTGTCTTCTTGAATTTAAACATAATTGAGGCCATGGATGGGGTGGGATTGTGCTTATTTTATTGTTTTTGTCGTTTTTGGGGGGCTGCTGGTGGGGCCCTTTGCCCAGGGGTGGTGGGTGGTGCATGGACTGAGTGTGCCTGTGGTGTGGTCTCACTCTCTTTAATGTAAACATCATGGATGGCGTTGGATTGTGGTGATTTCTGGCTGTTTTTCTGTTTTTTGGGGGTGTACTGTTGATGTGGACTGGCCATGTGGGTGGTGGTGGTGGCCATCTTGAGTGCTGGCTGGTACAGGCAACATGTGCCTGGGGTGTAAGGGGCCATTTTGAGGAGAGGCAGTGTCTGAGGCCTGCACTTATTTTGCCTACTTTTCATCCATTATGCCCAGGGGTAGTGAGTGTTGCATACTTGCATGTCCGTAGTCTTTCTGTGGGGTGTCTTCAATGTAAACATCAAGGATGGCATGGGATTGTGCTCATTTTTCTGTGTTTTGTCGAATTTTTGTGGTGTATAACTGAACTGATGTTCCTCTGTCTTCCATTGCTTTTAGGTGCACAAGAAGACTCAAGAGAACCACCAGTGCCAGGAAGAAGTCCTGCAGCGGTGTGTGCAGCATAACGTCACGCGACGTCACGTCTGGACACAGAACCCTCTGCAACTCGTGCAACTGCTGCCTGCTGACCTGCTCTGAAGAGGATGGCCCCAAAAAAAGTAACCCGTAGCTCCTCTAGCAAGAAAGGTGCCAGTAAGGAGCAGAAGAAGCAAGTTACCAAGGAGACTGGTGTGCCGCCCGCCCCTTTTTTTGGGAGTAAAAAAAAAAGTATGCCTGCAGCAGCAGCAGCGGGATCTGCTGGGGACCAAGCTGGCAGCACCCCCCCCCGCTCCATTGGGCTCAGTGCCACCACCACCACCACGCCAACTTAAGTCCAAGCCCTTGAGTGCTGCAGAGGCAGCCAGTATAGTTCTTCAATCACCATCGACCAGTGATGTTGGCTCATCGCAAGAAAGCAGCAGCAATGTCCCTCAATCAACACAGGTTGTTGTAGCTCATCTGACGAGTGTTGAACAACCACAGCCGCAACAACAATCACATGTGCAAGTACAAGCCCAAGTACATGTGGAAGGAGAGGCAGCGCAAGGAGATGCGCAAGCAGAGGTGCATGGAGGGTCACAAGTGCCCACAATAGTTGTTCCTCCCGAAGTAGGGGCACATCAGGAAATCGACAATCAAGGCGAGGTATCATTTGAGGAAGCCACTCCTCCTGCTGATCCTTCATTGTCTTCCACAACCCTAGCAAGGAAGAGATCAAGGGTGGTGTCTACATCCTCTTCAAGCACACCTCCTTCTGATGATACGGATCAAACTTGGGAACCAGCACCACAGCCGTCTGAGAGTGAGGCACACCATGATCCAACAAAGGTACTTAAGCGTAAAAGGAAGCTCGTCCAAAGTCTCAGACTTATGGAGTGTGATGAGGCTCAACAAGAAGTGGCGGATACTGCTGCTGATGAAGACTCTGCCAACGACGACCCAGTCATCATAAAGGTCACTGCAGCCCCAGCGGGCATGCAGCAAACAGACATTTTGACCCTAGCCCGTAGAGCTGCTGCGCGTGATGATGATGATGATGATGATGTTGTCGATGAGGAGGCAGTGGAAACACCACAATCATTGGAGTTAAGTAGTACACCAACTCGTCCCGCTTCCATATTTCTTTCTGGCAAGAAGAGACCTGCGTCAACCTCGACCTTAATTAGTGGCGGTGAAAGTGGAAAACGTACAAAAGTTGGCCAATCCAGATCCTCCACTTCATCTGGCATTAGCTTCATGACCACCACCACCAGTATCGCCGCCTCCTCCAGGTCCCACAGACACTTCAAGTCCCCAGTTTGGGACTTCTTTACTGTTTGTCCCAAAAATCCAAAGTTTGCCATTTGTACCCTTTGTAAGCTTGCAGTTAGTCGTGGTAAGTCAGGTAGCAACTATGGTACCGGCGGCCAGAGTGGTCATCTTGAGAGAAAGCACGCTGTCCAATGGTTTGCGCACCTAGCTGCGATCAAGAAAGGCCAAAATCAAGGAAACGTTGATGTTTCATCTGATGTTGACGAGCAGGAAGAAGACGTGTCAAACACTTCCCTTACACCCAGTACCCCTGTCAGCAGCACACCCAATGTGAGGCACACTAAGAGTGTTGGAGCGAGTGAGACACCAACGCACAAAAGTTCACCAGCGAGCAAAATTGGGTCAACGAAGTCATTATCAGCCCGTAAATGCTTGGTCCAGGGCAACATTAGAACAATGCTTACTTCAGACGTGCCATATGAACGCAACCACCCACTGACGCGTCTGTATAACACTAAGCTGGCTAAAATGCTAGCTGTGGACCTTCTACCTTTTTCTTTTGTAGAAGCGGTAGGTTTTCTTGAATTAGTTGCAACGCTCTGCCCTAAATGGAAGGTTCCGAGCCGGTTCTATTTTGCCAGAGTTGCGGTTCCAGCACTACATGAAGATGTGCTGCAGGCGATTGGGGCAGCTTTGCAGAAGAGTGCTGTTCACACAATACATCTGACAACAGACATGTGGACCAGTGGCCCAGGCGATGATTACATGTGCATCACTGCACACTGGGTCTCTTTTTCAGGTGTTATAGCAAAGCTAAACGCAGGTGTTGACCCGGACCAAGTTTTCAAAGCTGCTCGGAAACATGCAACACTAGCCATGTTTGGCTTGGAGAAAAGTCACACAGCAGAAAACCTTTTGGAAGAGTTTGACAAAAAGGTCTTGACAATGCTATCCCCCCTAAAACGCAAGATTGGTTATGTTTCCACGGATAATGGCGCCAATGTAGTTAAGGCCATGTTGAAGGGTGACCATGTTAGAGTGCCGTGTTTGGCGCACTGTATCAACCTGGTAGTTCAAAAATTCTTGAGTGATAAAGAGAGTCCAGCGTTCGAGGTAATGGCCACCTGCCGCAAAATGTGCAACCATTTCAGCCATTCTTTTAAGGCCCGGAAGCATCTGCGGAGACTGCTACTTGAACGTGGAATGCCAGTGAAAGCACTCATCCAGGAGGTGGCAACACCTTGGAACTCAACCTTCTACATGCTTGAGCGTCTGTATGAGCAGTATACGGTACTCGATCACTATTTCTTGACAGAGGCTACATCTCAGAAGGAGGACCTGCGGATGAGTAAGGCGCAATGGGCCATAGTTAAAAGCCTGACAGACATGCTTCGTCCTTTTGAGTTCTTCACGCGTGCAGTCAGCCAGGAGGACTGTAATTTGGGAAAAGCTATCCCATTGTTGTGCATACTGGAGCACCAACTGATGGCGGTTTCTTCTGAGTTTCAAAAAGATGAAAAAAAAAAAAAACATTTCATTTTGTCTGAGAAATTATTACATCGCCTACGTGGTGATGAACGTCTTAAAAACATCAACTCAGATCAGCATTACATTTGTGCTACTATTCTGGATCCACGCTACAAAAAGGCGCTGGCAGACAACGCATTCTTTCCTTTCGCTGATGCAGATGTTCAAAAGTACAAACATTGGTTAGCCTGGTCAGCCAAGAGGTTTGAAAAAGAACAGCAGGTTATTGAAGGAGAAGCCAGTACATCAGCATCAGCATCAGCAGGCCATCCGCAGTCACAAGAATCCACTTCTGCACCTGTGGCTGGGGCACAAGTGACCTCTCAGCCGTTAAAGACACCGGCAACTGGATCATCTGCACCACACACAATGACAACACTAACAGTGGCTGGGGAGGAGGATTGGCTAAGTTTGATGGGGTATGGTTCTCGAAAAAATGTCACAGGCACAGCAAAAAGTAAGCAAAGTGGAGGAACAGTTGATGACCTTGAGTCGATGGTGCAGGACTATCTGAATGACTCAACAGAGGTCTTCCTTAATGATGAGCCATTGCAGTATTGGCATGGCAAAAAACAATTGTGGCCACAGCTCTTCAACCTGGCTATAAACTATTTGTCTTGCCCACTCGCAAGTGTGTCTTCTGAACGTGTTTTCAGTGCTGCTGGTGGCATTGTAACTCCCAAACGGAGCCGCCTCTCGCCCAAAAATGTGGAGCGGCTGACAATGATCAAGATGAATCAGCACCTCATACCACCAGATTACAAAGTACGAGAAAGCACGCCGCATGAAGACGAGGAGGACAGCAACGTAGATGAGGGGATTTTTTCTCTGTTCGGTGCCACTGACCTCATCCAGCCTGAATTCGCAGAGTTTGATGACGAAATCTTGTTCTTATTCCCTGACACCGAGCCCTGAAAATGAGACAATCAATCAAGAACTTTCTTTTTCGTCCTTATTCACTTTTATTCCTGTGTGCTTTGTGTCTCTCTTTCTTTGTTTTGCACAGTTAATTTAATTCAAACTTTAATCACCTAATCCCAAAAACAAGACCATCATCAGAACTGTCTTCACTTGTTTGCTTATTGATTTGAAGGTGCCGCAGTCTACATTCCTCAGGTTCACAAGTTCTGAAGAACATGCTCCTCTATCCTCCTCCTCCAGACTGCGATTTCCCTCCAAGCAGAGTGCTGGATTACGCACAATGAAGAAAGACTCAGCACTTGTGGGGGTGTTGTACTTCTTTGCGGGTGAGTTGACGGTTTTGGGCCCATTGCTGTGAAGCTCTAATAATGGACAAAAGTGTTTTGGACCAAATATGAGGTGGAAATTTCTTGCCGTTTTTGCTGACTTGCTTGCCTTTGAGGTGCTCTTTGGCGGGGTTCCGGGGGTTTGTGTGTAATTTTTGGTGTCTGTCGAAGCACTGCTGCGACAGTCTAATCTTGATTGCATTTGCTTTTCAGGAAATCCGTGGTGGAAAACAGGAGTTATGATGATTGATGATGATGACGACCTAGCTGCACAGCGCCGCGTTTGGACCGAAGGCCGAGAGACATTGTAAGTATGAGATTTAGCTTTTCCGCTGTTTGGGGGTGTTGTGTCGGGTGTTTTTTTGCGGGTGGGTTGGCGGGTCTTGCCTGGGGCATTCCTGGGAAGGTCTAATACCGGATACAAGTGTTTTGGACAAAATCCATAAGGAACAGACTTTTTTTTGCCATTTCTTCAGACATCTTGCTCAATGTAGCGTTTTGGGGGGCTTCCTGCTGTTCGTGGGTGGGTTGCGGCCGGGGTCTCTGTCGAAGCACTGCTGCGACAGTCTAATCTTGATTGCATTTGCTTTTCAGGAAATCCGTGGTGGAAAACAGGAGTTATGATGATTGATGATGACCTAGCTGCACAGCGCGTTACTTTGGACCGAAGGCCGAGAGATATTGTAAGTATGAGATTTAGCTTTTTCGCTGTTTGGGGGTGTTGTCGCGTGTTTTTTTGCGGGTGGGTTGGCGGGTCTTGGCTGGGGCATTCCTGGGAAGGTCTAATGCCGGATAGAAGTGTTTTGGACAAAATCCTTAAGGAAAAGCCTTTTTTTTGCCATTTCTTCAGACATCTTGCTCAATGTAGCGTTTTGGGGGGCTTCCTGCTGTTCGTGGGTGGGTTGCGGCCGGGGTCTCTGTCGAAGCACTGCTGCGACAGTCTAATCTTGATTGCATTTGCTTTTCAGGAAATCCGTGGTGGAAAACAGGAGTTATGATGATTGATGATGACGACCTAGCTGCACAGCGCCGCGTTTGGACCGAAGGCCGAGAGACATTGTAAGTATGAGATTTAGCTTTTTCGCTGTTTGGTGGTGTTGTGTCGGGTGTTTTTTTGCGGGTGGGTTGGCGGGTCTTGCCTGGGGCATTCCTGGGAAGGTCTAATACCGGCTAGAAGTTTGTTGGACAAAATCCATAAGGAAACACCAGTTTTGGCACTTTTTGTAAGTTAGGGTTCGTTAGGGTTAGCCCTAGCAGCAGGATTGCATGTGTTTAGGGGGGTTCTATTGCAACGCGGTTCTGTTGTTGTAGAGCACTGTTGGAGCGATGCTGGCTATGGATACTTTTGCTTGCAGGCAAGTGGTTTGAATACAATCCACGGTCTGTATTTGGGTCTACTGTTACTTTCAAAGTACGTTTTGTAACCATTTTTCTGCTAGGCATCGTTTTTGGAGATATGATTGGGTTCTTCTACATTTTTGCGACTGGCTTTAGTAAGGGTCTTGGTGGGAGCATTGCTGGGAAGGTCAAATTTTGTTCTAAAACACAGTAGTACACCCACCTTGAGGGGAAAGATCCGCTATAATATTTTGGCCATACTTATTGATCCTTAAAAAGGTGACTCAGACAGAGCACGCAATTTCAAAAATATTGTACTGTCTATTAGGGAAATCAAAGTGTCACTTTTTGAACCACACAGCGTACATACCTTTTATTTATTTATCAGTGGTATTGTAATAGCACTTCCTGTTTTCCGTTCAATAATTACAGGCCGGGTTTCAGTCAACATCCGCCAGGCAGGCAGTGGACAGGGTGTCTCTTCTGTCAGTGGTCACCACCACATTGATGGACGAAGCGTCAGCTGGAATGGAGGAGTGCCGCCAATAAGAGGAATTGTTTGCTGCATGCAACTTACTTACCAATTTCAACAGGACAACTCCAACAACATACGCAATACAGATACAGTATCCATTGTTGTCTTTTATTCTATGAGTGTGACTGCATGTGCTTACCTTTAGTTTGTAACCAAAGATTGTCTGTAAACTCTGTATCTTCAATTATTGTTTGTCCATGCTCTGGTTTTTTTTTCTTCTCTCAACAAAACCTACCCAAAAAGAAACCCCCATTCCCATCCATTTTACAAACCCTAACCCTCTTCCCCCGGGCTGTGTTGTTTTGCTTGATGTCTGACTAAAATGACATCAATAATTCCACACACTTGCTGGGGAGGATAAGGTGATAGCAGCAACAGGCTGGTGAAGGAATACGAGGATATCTTCTAGACTTACTCAGCTTCAGTACTATATCTTCTAGTAGTAGTAGCCAATGTCAAATAAATTCAACGCAAGTACTAGTTATACTTGCAATACTTTACCATTTGTTAGGCTACATTATGGCACTGTTCTAGTGTACTGTCACCTGCTATTTTCTCGATCGTACCGTAACCGTTGTAATGCTACAGTAAGGAGTACAAACAAGGTTTCGTTTTCTTTTTTTCCATAGGCATGCAACTGCCACTGTGTCACACCACTAGTACCACCGCAATGAGGAAATGTCACCCGCCCAGGAATGACAACGTTAATCCCCATTTCACCTGGAGCCAGCCCTGGGCCTAGCCCTAATTTCTAACACAAATTACAGGTAAGATAAGCGTTTGGTGGGAGGTAGTATAATGGAGTATTATTTCGGAGTAGACAAGAGATTGACGGTTGTACTACTAAAGTCCTACGACTGTTCAGGAAAACAAAGTTACTGTTACACCCCCGCCCCCCACCCACCAGACTGAAAAGCAGTAAAAAACAGGTATGGTCAGATAAAGTTGAAAAATATATTTATTTATCCCTAACAAAATAATCTCCCTCACCCACCCTGACCCCAACGATTGTCTCTGAAACGTCCCAAAACGATCCCAACTCCCAAATCCCACCCCCCAAAAGTCTATAAAAAAAGGGCAAGGGACACTCCACTACTGGAGGGTGCTGGTGCTGGTGCATGATGCGGCATGGGCATCATACTCCTTGCGGAGGGTGGCAAGCTCGGAGCGGAGGCCCTTAACCAAGGTCTTATACCTCAGGACCTCCTGCTCCAGGTTGGACATGCGGACTCGTAGGCGGCGTTGGCGTTCCTTGCAGCTCCTGTGGGGGGCAGCTGGTATTTCGGTTGCTTGGCGGTGGCGGTCGGCTTTCTTAGCCCGGCTCGGTCCCGCTGGCTTAGTCACGGAGGAGGATGCAGTGGTCACAGTCGAAGATGTTGCCCCGCTCGACTGCGTGTCCTCCTCCTCCTCCAGGGCCACCAGCCGCCGATACTCGGCGACTGTGGCCTCCAGCCTCCGTTGCCGGGCCAATCTAGCCTGCTCCCTCCTTGTTGTTGATTTGGAAGGAGCAACTATATGAAGAAAGAAAGACATAGTCTGTAACCAATGCTCCTTATTAATAACACAAAGTGATTGAGCCGAAAGTTGGGTCACAGAGTACAAGTAGCAAATTGAAAGCACAGTACATAACTATTGAGGACAGTATCTATGTAACCTCCCACTTCTGCATCCTTGCTCTAACAGTAGTGGTAGTTTAATGAACTAATTCTACGACCACTATGGACTTCCATTACAGTCGACTATGACAGTACACCAGTCTTATTCTTCTTCTTCTCTCTTGTTTAGGGAAATGGGTACGTTATCTTATGCAAGCCGGCAGAATGACATGGACACAGCACAGTGAAGTTGCACCCGAGAAAAAAAGTTGCACACCATGATGATGGAGACAGACTTGCGTTACTGTACCGGTCCAGTACATGCAGGTGGTGAAGCTATTACTTTTCTATTACGGGTGGCACTGAGAATACTCTGTTACAAGGGCTACTGCTTAATTAATTTACCTTTCACCCTACAGTGCAAATGAGTACTAGAAAAGGAAACTGAAGAAGCTAACTAATTTGATTATCTATCACTTCACATGGGACGTATTTAATGACAGATGAGATGACTTTAGGTGCTTTGCTTAATATTGAGTGAACAGTGATACACCCACACATGAATGACGTACTACAAGTAAACTAAAGGTATTAAGAGAGGTACGGAGTGTCCACCGTAATAACCAGATATATGCTGTGAATGCAAACGCAATACAAAGTACTGCTACTATTCATGGTAGTATTGGACACATTTACAATTTCTTTTCCTTGCCTTCCCTGCACTGGGACGGACGTGCGGGTGCGGTGGTACATGCTCTTCAAGGTAACACTTACTTCACCTGGCGACCATCTACTCTCTCTAGATACACATGTGCTATGTAAGAGTCAGAGAATACCATGCTCCAGGCATCCATTCAGTCAAAGTATACGCACACATACAGTTTCTGTTTCACCCACCCAGGCTGCTGTCCTTCCACCCATCCTTGCTTCATCATTGACCCAGCCATGCACCATACCATATTCTTTCCTTCCCAGCCACCTCTGGGTCCAAGCAAACACATATCGTTCTTCTTTGCCAGCCATCATACAAGTTCGCGTCCCACTTACTTACACCCTTCTTTCGCTTTTCGTTCATCCCATCCATCACGTTCGTCTAAGAACTTATTGGGATTCTTCTCACCAAAAACTTCACAGCTAAGTCGAAGTACATTTCGAGGAGGCTACTACCTGGTTGATTTGTAATTGTAATACACCCGTGCAGAAAGCACACTATGCAGTCTTCAATCTCAATAAGTAAGGAATATATAGCTTACCTGTTTCCGCCACCACCGTTTGATCCCCCACAGGAACGGCCACCAGCTCTTCTAACGCCGCCTCCTCCCCAGAGGCCTCCGAGTCCAAGTCCAACACAGCCACCTCCGCGCTGGCCCCGTCACCAGATGTTACACCTACAAAGTACATTTAAGAATGTTAGAATTCACCACTCACTACTATATAATTTTTGGTCTAGGAGAAATGTTAAAAAAACAGAATACAATGTAATAATTTGGGACTGTCTACTCCATAGTAAAAATGTCCCATTTTCCAGGGAAGGCTGTTGTCTTGCTGCACTTTTATGCACAACTGATGAATGCTTGCTTTTGATTTTTAACACGCACCACTTTTTCTCCTAACAGACAGAAGCTTGACTCCTGAGTCCTAAGAACACGACCAGGATCAAGTTCAAACTAGGTGAGAGTTCGGCTCGACCACAAGAAATGTGTCCAATTAATCGTCAGCACTAACCACTTTTCCGTTTACAGTTAAATAGTTTTATGACAAAGTAGATTTTAATAAATGTGTTTACTTTTAATAAAGCTTTTACACTTAAATAGACTCTGTGGTTTTTGTTCCTCTAGACTAGAGTGGATGAGCTAAAGGTTTTGGAATTTTTGCAAGCATGAGTGCCTCTGACACTTCTTGACTGTGCTGTGACTCCGTACTACTCTCTTGTCCTGCGTACGATAATCTAGAGATCATTGGGGATCTATAATCGGTGACTTCGGGAGCTGAATGACTCTGCCACACTATCTAGTCAGTAAGGAGACAGTGCATAGAGGTATTGCTGAATATAATGGGAGTCCAATGGAATTGCCAAATGTCCAATCTTAGTTAGCTACACAGACAGACTAATAAGAATAGTCTAGTAATACCACAGGGAGTCATATTCGAGGCAGGATAAGAATTTATATCCAGTCTACAAGAAGATCAAAGACGATTTAGAAAAAATCGAATGAGGAACGCTAGGAAAAAATATGTACTGTTTATTAAAATGTAAACTTACTGGGGCCAGCAAAGGAGCCCTCGCCTGCCCGATCCTGGCCTGCATCTTCAGCACCCTCCTCCTGTGTCCTCTTGCCCTTGGGGGGAGCTGATGTACAACATGAAAGAAAGAAAAACCAGAAAACATGGATGAGATTTTTCAACCAAATCAAACATTTCAAAAGAACAATAACAACATATTTTGGAAAAATAGCAAATAGATAGACAACTATTCCACGGGATCTATCTCATGTGGTATACTACGTTATTCGTATTGCCTGATTTGCGGAACGTTGACTTAGAAAGTTCCTATGTAACTCAATAAACAGACTACTAAAGAGGTTTGCCTAGGCCTGGCACTGCAGGCAGCAGTGCGCAACACGTGACAGACAAAGTCCATCCTGCTTGCAGATCAGTGAATACTCAAACTATCAATCCACCCGCCACCACCGCCACTATTTCTTCTGATAGCCATGTGACTGTCTAAAGGAAGGACTGGACTTCAGTCTGTTGGGGCTGATTTATAAGTCCCTTGCGGAAGTTGCGGCTGATTTTCCTCCATTGTTGCGTGCCTTTTCTGACGCAGCGGCAGAACAAAAGACTCGCCATGGTGTTGGTGCGGCGTATATATTAAAAAAAAAAACACATATGGGCATATGGGCGATGCATCACGTTGTAAAGCCCTGCGCCATCAGGGGGCGTTCCGGCGCAAGGGAGGGCGTACCTGCGCAGGAACGAATCCTAAAAGTGGCTGAGGGAAATCTACAAGATGTCAATCAGTCACTTTTAGGACAATGATGCATGACTCAAACCCTGCGCGCTTGAAGCCGACGTACGGCTTGATGCAGCATTGGGGAGATAGGGTACCCCAGAGCATTGCTGGAGCTGCGCCATCGTTGGCACACAACTCCAGCAATGCGCTGCCTTTACGGCACAGATGCGTAAGGCTTCTGTGACGTTTTGGGCCAATGGGTGGTGGTGGCATGGCACACAATTACTGCCGCATCCCTGCTACTTTGCAGGGATGCGCCGGTAATTGAAAATATGACCCTTACTGTCTAGCATTACGCAGTTCTTTTCTTTACAGTACACTCATACATAATTTCTCAGGCCTATGAAATGCTTCTGAACACAACATACAAAACAAAGAAGCATAGTAGCAAGCAAGGCTACTGAGAAGGAGAGCAGTGCACCTGAAAATGAAATGCATAGAAGATTTTGAAATATAATTTACCTCAATGTAATCGGCAGCATTATTGCTCTTGGTAAAGAACAAAGATTTGCAAATAACAGAGCAGGATAAAACAGAGTAGTAAATGTACTACTACTACTACTCACCAAGCCCGGGGACCTCTACGCCGAGCGCGTCCAGCAAGTCCCGCTCCCGGTCCATGACATCGGTCCAGTGGTGGGTGGCCTGGTTATATGTGCGCCGGACCCCAGAGATCTTGTACATGGCCCGGCACACCTTCTCCCACCGCTGGCGGCGCTCCCGGATGCCATAGCCGGTCGCGATCTTGCCGCCTCCCAGGATCGTCTTGGGGAGGCGGCGCTGGACGTGGAAGATCAGTGCCGCCACTTCCTCCGCGCTGAAGATCTCCCTCGGGACCACTTGCTCCCCCCTTAAACGCCCGCACGGGAGCCGGGCACGGGGTGCGGGACCCTTCCCCTTCTCAGGGTGCTTCCCGGCTCCCTTTACCATGGTCTGGGCAGAAATAAACTTAAATGATAAAGAAGAAATAGAATAGTGAAGAAGAAAAGAAAAGAGTTTAAAAAAGTAGTTTAAAAGTAACTAAAAGCTGCAGAAAACACAAAAATATAGAGCTAGAAAAATAGAGGGTTAGATAATAAGTAAAATTAGATCAAAAAAACTTCAAACAAGCAAAGGATGGCAGAGATTGAGAGAGGATAGAGAAAGCATGCCCAGAACCATAGCAATGAATGAGAAACAAGATGGCCGCGCCCGTTCACGACCGCGTGGGTAAGTTCGCGCGAGATTTTCCTTGCGAGTACGCGCGAAATTGTACTAGCGAGCAGCACACTTTGCGAGATTACACATAGCGGGCGGAAACGGAATTACGTCACGCCAACAAGATGGCCGCGCCCGTGTACGACCGATAGGGTAACTTGGCAAACGAATAGCTAGAAGCGCCTCGCGAACACGCGCAAGATCACGCGAACATACACGTCGCAACAAAAACAATTTTGTATTCGCACGTATTCGCGGCTTCCAAAATCGATCTCGCACGGATTCGCGCCCCAAAAAACGCGCGAAATTGCAGAAAAAACGATTTTAGCTAAAATGAAAGCAATGAGCAGGTGCAAAAGTTCAAACTTAACATTAGTAACATTCAAGGTAGTGCTTCCTGATGGGCCCCTCCAGAGTTTGCAACTATTCTATGACCCTGCTATGACCCAAACAGCAGGCTCATAGAATAGCACCATAAAGGTCCTGTGAAAAAAAAATTTCACTGCAACAAAAAGCAAATTACAGATAAGGAAGGAAGCAGGTGCCAGCCAGACTGGAACTTTCAAAATTACTGACACATTAATGAAACACAAATTAATTGATGGCAGTTGAAGAAGGGCAGGTGTGCTTGCTTTTTTCAACCACCATAATCTACAGTGATAAATAAACCTAATAGGTGCCAGTGAGGATGTACTAGAGGGTGGCATGGGTGTCCCAGAGGGTGGCAGTGGTGAAACAGAGGGTGCTGTGAACCTGTGATGATAAACCAGACGTAGAAACAACATAGTCGCGGCCGTTGCAAGCCGAAAAGTAAGTTCGCAATTGCGAACTTGTCCCAAAATCGGCGCGAACACGCGCCAACACAAAAAACGGAAAAATCCGCAAATCCGCTAGAGTTCGCGGATCTTCGCGGATTGCGAATCCGTAAATACGCAAGTTCGCGGATTGCCAATCCGCAAAATCCGCCCATGCTTAGTACAGGCATACTAAACTCGAATTTCTACCTAGTTCCCTGAGTCAGTTAGGATTATAAGATGTTGTAATCAAACTCCCCATTCTGGCCTATGGGGAACAGCTAGCCCTGCAATAGTGAAAAACGAAAATGGCTGTAATTGACTGTCAGGACATGCCACACACATCAGGGTATGTCCTACCTTTTACCTACAACAGACCCTGCCCTTGAGCCTACTTTGGGGGTGACTAATATGTATAAAAGGGTAGCTTTAGGGACTGGCAAGTGGGTGCACTTGCCTAGTCAACATGGCAATACCAGACTGCACACAGGCTCTGCAATGGCAGGCCTGAGGCACACTTTACAAGCTGCTCCAGTGGGTGGCACAATCAGTGCTGCAAGCCCACCAGCAGCATTTGATTTACAAGCCCTGGGCACACAGAGTGCACTGTACTAGGGTCTGACAAGTAAACCAAATAAACCAATCATGGAGTCACTAATCCATAAATCAATTTACAATAGGGAGAGCATATGCACTTTAGCACTGATAAGCAGTGGTAAAGTCCAACAAACCATGTAAGGTAAATTTACATACAATTAATCTAAATGGAATTTCCCAAGTCAGTGGTTGTCTTGAAATGATGTCATGTATACCACTCTCCTTGACCTACGTTGGGCAGCTGTGCACTAGACCATCCTTGTACTGTTGTGACCTTCTGCTATAAATTCCGGTGGATTTATTTGTCATCCATAAACATTTTGTAGTCTTCCTGGTGACTGCTGGTGATGACGAATTAGGATTATGGGCAAATCATCTCACATCAGTGTCCCTCAAATTGCAAATTACATCCTAACCTGCTCCCTTTGAATCCCACATTGGCTATATAGTATGACATCAGCAGTATTGCACACGCCTTATTCAAGATAGTCAAAGTTAAATAAATCAATGCTCTGAAAATCCTAGTTGCTCTACACTAAATAAATAAAGATCTACCGGACATGGTACAGTAAACTGGATATCAATAGTGTTTTTAAATAATCTAATAATGGCAGTGAGAGAGGAGACAGTTTTATTTTTTTAATAAACACGAGGTTACTGTTGGAAGAAAACATATTTTCCTTACGTGTTTAACATAAAGTACGTTTTACTTGCAATCTTCGGTAAAGACTAGACAGAAAGGCACATTTGACAATTTACAGATTGATTTAGCTCAGAAAGGCTCTTTTAATGCCACCTGAACAAACAATTGCACCTCTTTACTTGTACACAAGCTAAGCACAATTGCTGTCAAATCACAAAGGAAAGCCAATTATTACACTAATGTATTCTTTTGGTGCAATGACAGTGAGACAGTGTTTGTTAAAATGTATGTCTCCTGTCAGAAAGCCTGCATCCTATCCATCTGAGCTTTCCATCACTTGCTCTAATTATTTCTGCATTGCAAATGAAGCATGTCTAACTTCACTAGTGATCTGCCCTCAAAGAATGATGACTTCCCTAATCATGTGCATCTCGAGGCCGGGAGGCAGAAAGCAGAAAGAACTGTCAATCGCATTTCGGCGGCAAATACATTTGCCTGAATTTAAAGCCCATAGGCCTCCTAATCTGCTTTTCATTCCTGATGCAGCTTTGAGGTGAAAGTGTGTCTTTTTTTGCAAAGTACCTTTCAATGGGGCACACCGCGAAACGCTCTACCAACTACAGTTTAATTAGGCTGCACAATTATTTCAGAAACTTCCATACTGGGGGCGCCAACGCCAGCTGCTTCAGGGATTAACAAGCATTGGCAACGCTATTAAACTGGCCTTGGACAGCTGTTGCGATGTTTTTTTTTTTTAATATAATTTTCTGCAAGCACAGCCCACAAAAAGAAATAAGGAAACATGAATCCATCCAAGCGTGGCTGTCCTATCATTGCAATCAAAAACATTAAAATAATTCGCAAAGTAGCCATGTTACGAATGATATTATTCTGATAAATTAAAAGCCTTTCACTTTTACCAATAATGTTATTATTAATATTATTTGTGAAGGATAAATCACCACCCAACAAAACACTAAAATCGCAGGTAGCTACATTACAATAGTGCCCTTAAATTCGTTATAACATCAACTTTAAAAATCAGATGGAAAACAAACTGTTTAAACAGAATATCAGAAATAAAAATATCGTGTGACAAAATATAGTGCCAAGAATATTGTGGACAAAAATCTTTTGAAGGTAAGTTTCTCTAGGTAAGCAAAATTGCATTATGCATAACTTCACATATATGTACCATGTCGATATAAATCTTCATAAAAATAGATGTGGAGTTCAGAATAGTAGGGGCCTGATTTACAAATAAATTACACAGCGAGGCGCCGGAATACATTTTGCTACGTCATTTTAAAAGCACAGGGATGCATGTATTAACAACAACACAGTGTATCCTTGTGCTTTCCCCATGCGTTGGAACACAATTGGTTGCCATGCGCCGGTTCAGGCACTATTGCGTCATGTTGCATGGGGACCTGGAGATGATTGTTTTAGTGCAGGAAGGGACATCATCCTGCATAAAAGCAATCATTGATGGCATTTTCCTCTTCCTATCAGAATGAAGCACGCATAGAAAGAGGAAAAAACGAGGCGAAATAAAAATATTTCTCCTCGTTCCGCCACTCCAATGCCTAACTTGGGAGGTGCAGTATTCCGACAGATTCCCAGCTTTACCAATCTTTGTAAATCTGGGAATGTGTCAGGTTCCATGGATGTTGCGTGGGAACACCACAGCAGCACCCATGGAACACCACTTTCACAGGGAGTAATGGGTGAAAGTGGCCCATATTTACAGACCATGAAAAAGTCACGAACTGTGACTTTATGTGGCCTTGTAAATATGGGCAAGTCCATTGCGCCACCGGTGCATCAAAATAAGTGACGCACCAGCAGTGCAATGGCCTTCTAGATAAGGCCTTAAATATATACTTACCTTTTTGCACTTACCTCTTGATATTTAGGCCCTCAATATTTTTGACATGGTACTCTGTCCACACAATATATTTTTTCCCGACATTCTGTCAGTGATCCAAATAAATCACCAATCTACCGGGAGTGCAGACAAAACCAAATGAATAAAAAAAAAATCCACTGAATATAAAGGAACTATTTTTAGGTGGATGTGAGAAACAACGCACACTTGCTTTTTGCTGTCACTCAAAATGAGGATAGCTAAGGGGTAAAGTGTGCTGAGACATTGCCTCCAGCCGTATTCCATGGAGTCCCGAAACAAAATATGAACAGCAGTTTAAAAGACCAATAAATGAATCCCTCTGACCAAAACACCATCTTTGGGCTTGATCATGGCTGGCCTGGTGTTCTCGCACCCAGTTTTCCCGGGAGCAGGCACATCTTATTCCATTTTACCTGCTGATAAATCTGACCAGAAAAACTGCATGAGGCTTGGCTGCAACAGCAAATAATCCTTGTCCCCTGCTCTACCATTTCCTCTGGCAAGGCGGGAACATTCTATGCTGCCCTACAAGAAGCAATCTTTCCCTTCCCTCCCCCTACCGTCACCTCACCTTACCTTCCAATTATTTATCCCATCTCTGCCCTCAACAGAAGCCCCCTCACACATGTATACGTTAAACTCCTGAGAAAAGGCAATATCCCCATTCCGACAGGATAAACTCGTAATTGCTCGATTCCGGTGAGTTATTACTGTATTACATGTGCCGGTATTTATGTATATTTAGTATGAATTTATTGGAGATCTAAAAGCCCGGCAGAAGAGCTGCAGATGTCTATAAGGCCATACCTAAAAATATAAAGAAACTGCAGAAATGCAGACCGGTTAGTCCAGGAGCATCTATCAGTGATCGTTTTAAAACCCATGTGGATGCGCATTTTGGACTGTTATAAATGGAGCCTATTATTCAAGAGTGGCACTCCATAATGTTGCTGGCGAGTTCGTGGCTAAATTACTGCATGCACGTTCCTTATTTAAGAAGCCATAAAGCAGCGTCTATTGATTGCTCAGCTAATTCTCTCTGGCACCACAAACGAAGCCTGGAACATTAACCGCTCTGGAAAATGAATACAAATATTTTTCACTGCCAGCTGTGGAATCTGAAATCTCGAGCTTTCGGACTCAATCTTAATCCAATGAAAGAGGTTTATCTTCTGAATTCTTGAATTTCAACCTTTTACATTGTCTTTTTCATTTCAGATTTACACCTTAGCCCAATGTATCACCCCTTTTTTTGTACCAAGGAGCTGTTCACTGACTTTGTTGTAACTAAATCACCTTCCCTCTAAACAAGTTTTATTCACTTTTAATGTATTTGAGAATTAATTTTAAAGAGCTTTGTTTTCTGTCACCGCATATATCCTACTGCATAATCTGGCGAATTTGCAGTGCATTTATGGTGGCCCCGAGTGGAATAATAATAAATATGTCTGTTCGTGCATTCAGACATTTTGTGTGTCTAGTTACATTTTTTATATCCATACCACTGTTTACATCGTAAACACATACAACTTTTTAAATGTAAAAAAACTCCTCTTTTACTAAAATACACATATATGTTCAGATTTACAATGCCTTTTCTGCGTAGCATTTTTCCATTCGTTTCTCCTGAAAAATGGCATTCTGCCCAAGAAGCAATGCATGCCATTAAAAAAATAAAATAATAACAGTACAATACAACGTAGAAGAAACAATATATTAACAAAATGCTAACAATTGATAACAACTAAATTTATTAATAGCCAAACGTATTACTTTTTTTATTTTGATGTGATTCCTTTAGTTGTTTTGTGCCAAAAGAGGATCTGATTCACGGAGGCATAGTCTTGCAGTATTCCCTAATAATAAATCACTTTAGACTTTTTAACACCAATATTTTTATAACATGTCTTACCGTAATTCCCTTCACCCTTTTCCAATAAACGAAAGTGAGGAGTGGGGGCTCTGCATTTTTCTATCACTGTTTTGCTTGCTCCAATCTACACTACTGGTTCCTATTTACAAAAAAGCATACAGTTGGTAGTACCACAATAGTACTACTAATGTTCTACAAAATGTTCTTCACAAATCTACACCTGGAGTTTCTGCTTCGACCATGCCTCTCTTTTATTGATAGGAGATCTATGCAACAAATATAAAAAGTATGATATTTTTACATTAGGTAGGAATTTCCCTTCCAATTTAAACTTCTGAATTTCACTCCAATTATTTTAATATAATTAGGTTTTACATTGAAATAAGGTTAATAATCCTGTGACTTTGACGTTCTCTACAGTTAAAATAAATATAAAAATATATTATTAATTAACATAAACATACTAATTTTGTGAAATATAATAAACATTTTTACTGTGCCTTATACTTTTCCATTGAAAGACGTCTGCCACTGGGCCACAGAACTCCCTATGGTAAATTGTAAGGAACAATTCAAAAGTTTGCTAAACCTGAAAAAAGATATTTTAATGTTAAATATTAATATAAATTAATTTAAATGGAGAACAAAATCAAAAAACATGCTACAGCTTTATAAACTTACATTTGAAATATATCTTTACTTTATTTAAGTATATTATATTTTATTATCAGAATATTTTAAATATTTATTAGCAAATGAAATATGACTGTATATATATGTGTGTGTGTATATATATATATATGCGGACTTTGTTATCTCAAGGCCAACAAAGGGAATTATGGGTCCTGTAGTTCCGTGGGGACAGCAGCGTTGAAGCACCACGAATATCGGACTGCCCTGAACATTATGCTATTAGTGTGTTCGCTCTTGTTTGCACCTGCAGACTGCATTTTAATTTTAATTTAGCTATGCTCCATAGTCAACTGGACTAGTTGTTCAGAACAGGATGGTCATGCTCCGTGTTTTTCATGTAAGGCACAGCGCTATGAGTTCATTATTTGTTACCAGTATTGCAGCTCGATTTTATTTTACTGTAATCAGTCAGTTTTTCATTTAAATACAAATAGGGCAGCATGCAATGAGAAGAGCGGCTCCATACAAAGTGTTTACATGCCTCCACCTCAGGGTAGATATCATGTTTAGATTCTGTGTCAATACATCGCATGAGTTTTGAACCTTGTTTCAAGCATGTAGTAGAGCATGTTGATAATGCATTATGATGACAATTTTTTCACATCAACTGTGTGTTTTTCTATACATAAAGTATTGAGGCTGGGTTAATCTTCGTTGTAATTTACTAGCGAACATTTTGCACACAGTCCTTCTTTTATGTCTACCCCTGTTTGAAGAAGAAAGGGGAGGGTTATATATACCTTTGAATATTTGGAGCCGTTTAGATTGAGAAAGCCTGCTGTGCAGGCGAAACGCGTCTCTCTTTATTGCGAGGTCGGGGGTCACCTGAAACAACATTAAATTGGCCCCATACCTTCAGACCTGAGTACGTGCCTCTTCTTTTGGAAGTTGGATTGTGGTTGTGGATATATATATATATATATATATATATATATATATATATATATATATATATATATATATATATATATATATATATATATATATACATATATATAACAATTTTATTTTTTATTATGCATAAAAATATTACATGTGATGTACAGAATATTTTAAAGTAATTTAATCATATTTCATTGAAAACAATTTTACATTACTTTTTCATTTAAAAGTGATTATTAAAATATGTTAAAATAGAATACAAATATATAATATTTTGAGATTTTTTTACATTAAATCAACATAATTTATATTTCAACTATTTAAAATAATTTAATTTAATTTAACATTATTTACTACGGGGTTTTGTTTTAAGACGAGATGGCCAGCCAAACAAACATGAGCACTTAGAGACTAGGGAGTTCAAAAGCACTCCTCCTCCCCCTCCTCTTCCCATGCCCCGTCCCTCCATGCACTAGCTGGCAAACAAAAAGTAAAACAATGCTAGAGCATCTTTTTATTTTTCCTTTGATGGCTCTGCGCCAGGCAGATTAGCGATGCTTCTGCGCCCATGCAGAGAAGCCACCACTGGAGGATGCAGCAGTATGAGTTATTGGCCATGTATTGTGCTTGACTTACTACTGCTCCTTTTTGGCTGCAGTAACATTTAACATGTTCAGCTGGCTGCATCTTCTGTTTTTTTTTTTCGAGGGGTGTAGACATGTAACTGTACATTTTTCAGTGACCTTACACTAATAAATAAAGAAAAGTCCAAAGCAGTTACTCAAAATGTGTAAGAGAAAACTATAATGTGCAGATATACTCTTGTGTAAGTTTACTTTTGTGAATAGGCTCCTTAATTTCATAGCCAATTTTCTTCAATTTGCCACCTTAAACCAGCGCAACCACTTGCTGTTTAGCTGCTGTACTATTGCCTGCGTATTATTTTCTGTTTTAGCAATGGTTTTCTCCATGAGAGAAAACATCCAACCATCAAACAAAAAACTGCATTATTAACCATCATTAGATAAAGTGTACTACAAACAACGTTCATCAATCACATTATTTCGTCTATATCTTTATTTCGGTCCATACTGCTTTCCCACTCTAGTCTTTTCACCCCATTCTACCCCCACATGAACCTCGTTCATCACGTTGCCTAAACAAGTGAGAATAAATGTAAATTGCCCCTCCAAAGTGATTACCCAGTTCTCTTTTACAAACACCGGACCCCTGATTCTAACCAGTACACATATATTTCTCAAATTGAGCTGTTCAGAATGTATCAGTATCGCTCCCATCATCCGTGGTTGAGTCCCTATATTGTGACATCCGATTGTCTAATCTCAACACCTACCCTCCAAAATCTTCTAAGATTTGAAGAGCTGTTTGACCATATCCCTACCCAATGATTAATTGCTGACACTCTAAAGCACTGGAATTTTTATGCACCTTCAACTTGTAAGAATAACCCACCCTCCGCACCCCCGACCCACCGAGATCCTCTGAAATGTAGACACTAGGTCATTCTTTTGAGAAATTAGTCTTTCATATGAAGTCATGTGGAACATTTCCCATGTCCATGTTTCTACTGTCAGGCAGCTGCCTGTCCTCCATAGCCTTCATACACATAACTTGACCATCGCCATTGCTTTAGCAAACCAGTGCTCGTATTGGGTGTGTCCTAAGTGTAAATAGAAATGGCATGTAACAATACTGCTTAGCCTGGCCGCTCCCCTGACATTTTTAATGTAGTTTTCACCCTGTTCAATATCCCTTTCCAATAGCGCTGTAATTTCTGGCGATCCCATACCCCATCTAAATTTGACTAATGACAGCGCCAGCAGTCAGACACAGGGGGCAGGTCCAGTCTCTTGGGTGTGCAGTACCATCTATGTAATACTTTATGGTATCCTATCCTTTTTGTCGTGTGTCAACAGGAGCCCCATCCAATTCTCATCAGTATATGTTACTTGCAGTCTAAAGGCCCTCCCCTCTTAAAGTTGCTGTCTCACTCAGTACGAAATCCTCCATTTCATCTTGATTCTACAAACTTTCAAAAACACCTCTCTGTAAGTTCCCCAGGTCTGTAGGTCTTTCAGGAGCCTTGATTCCTGCAGAGTAATCGACTGGATTTCCCTCAAAGTACTGAGACAGTGGGACAAATGACAATACGTTTCAAAATGTTGCAGCTTCAGGCCCCAGTGATCTGTGCCGGCATAAAGTTTCTCATTTTCAGTCTTGGTTTCTTCTCACCCTAGAAAAATAATTTCATCATTATAGACAACTCCTCTAACCTTTATATAGGGACCTTAAGAAGTAGCATAAAAAACTCAATAAAGGTGAGGTGCAACACTCACTTTTAGGTCGAGCATCGAGACCTCTTGTATATACTTTAGTATATACTTTAGTATATATATTTTAGTATATACCGTAGTATATACTTATATGTGTATGTACTTTGTGGGCTCTGGAGATCAGGGACTTGTCTGCTTCCACTTAGGGACTTTTTGTTCTGTTCAACTGCCTCTATTTAACTGTCTTGATAGAAAACGACCAGCAGACGCAAGTAAAATACCAGAATTGCTTTCAGCTGAGGGACTTTCTTTTTAAAAAATGTATGGCAACTGCCTCTATTAAACTTTCTTTATACAAAACGGCCAGCAGAGGTCAGTAAAATACCAGAATCACTTTAGCATTCTCTAGATTCCAGTACATAGAAATTGTCTTCCATGAGCACCCGTAGACAATAATATTTCATTCAAATCTTGTATTTTAAGTGATATGACCACCGAAGCCCTGCTTTTATATTAAAATCAGAGCTTTGGATTTTACCATTTCCCGCTAAAAGGCAATATTTCTCTCCATGCATTCCCATACCTGGCGCTTCACACAGTTTAGTGCTGATGGAGCAGGATTTCGCAAAAAGAAACCTGCTCGGATGAACACCCTCATAATACATACTAACTGTAAGTAGTAATAGAAAATTAACGTGCACCTTACATGAACATAAGGGAAACTGCTTTGCGCATGCATGCACTTACGTGAGATAATGCATGAAAGAACTAAAACCGTATTTACATTGTGCATTGAAAGAAACGAGAAATAATGCATGACTAGGCCGGATGTGCATTTGTTATTCTGCATGTTGCATCTTGCTTTAAAATAATAAATAATGCCGCTTTTGCTTAAGCTTATGCTAGGAAACATTGACAAAGAATAGTGCAAAGGTGGGTGGTAAACAGTGAAAAGTGCATTATCATTTTAATTAATTAATGTTTATGTTCCATTTACTATAGTGAGCCGAATGGTCTCCCATTTTATCCTTAAGTTGGCCGGATAGATGAGGGGTTGGAGAAAAGAGTGCAACTGACCTGTCTGAACAGTCAGAAGCACTGAGCACAGGAGACGAGGCACAAAGGTTCAAGGCCGATACGCTGAGAGAGAATACTGAGTGCCTGCCAAAGGGATGTGACTGACCGTTGGACCCAAAACCTCTTCCGCGGACGTAGCCGAACAACTTATGAGAATGTCATTTAAACTGCTACATGTATTAAATGTATGAATGAGTCAGAACTGAGGTAATGGGAAGATTATTAAAACAATAGTCTATAGTAGTCCTAAAGGGGAACCTGATGGTGTGACACACCACCTCCTATATCCACCAATCGACTGTTGAGTTTTGTGAAATGTTTCAACTGATGTGGGATTGACATGTAGGTTTTAGGGTATAACTGGGGTGCCTTTAGACTTGCGGGGAGAAAGAGAATAAGGGTGAATGCGTCGCTGTTTGTCGGTTTTCAGTGAGGCCTAGCTGTTCCTGTCCCTGTCCTGCTCCTTGGTCCTGAAATCTTTGTTCCCTGATTCTCTTTCAGGGGACACCCACCACTTCCTTTGTCGGGGGGATATTCCATAGATCTTTTGGGTTTGTATTATTATTCTGACTTTTAATTTGCATAATCATTTTGAAAATGTATTTTTGTCTCTGAAACGTATGTCTCTTCATCTATCCCCTCCGTTAGATGTATTTTTGTTTCGCATTGTTTTGCTAAAACGTTTGCCTATTAATCTATCCACTCCTTTATGCGCATGTCACAATTGAATGATGAGTTTGACTCTATTTGAAATTGCTGATGTTTTCTCTCCCTTTTGTGAATTTCATTGTTTGCATTTGTGACCGTATGCATTGGGCATTTTATTAATCATATTGAGATAAAACTTTATTAACTTTACCGAGAGTCTGTGATTATTTAGCTGACTAAATAGTTAGTTAGATAGAATTATCATTACCATCAACTATTCAACTAATTGGTCCATCGACCAAGAAGAAGGAAAGTTAATGTATATAAGTTAGATATATATTTGGAGATGTCAACATGAATATGTAAAGTGAACCGAAATTTGAAGTCATTATAAAAATTGACCTCCAGCGCATCAGGCATTTGGGTGAATGTGTATGGGCCATTGTTCTGTGATGTTATCAAATATTGATCCCCGATTAGGTATTGGTTCGCGCTGGGTCAGTCCTTACTTTTTCTCCATGTTAAAGAACAGTAGATGTTTCAGCACCCAGGCTAATGTGCTGCATAGCTAACCACATATAAGGTCCCAAAGGCGAGACCGATTGCATTGCAAATGCTAGTTACCACTTTGATCTTCTCCCACATGGACACATTTTGGCCTGGCCATCTTGATAGACCATGTTTTATTCTATTCACCAATAAACCTAGTTTATTTTCTACTACAGAATAACTGCCTCTCTTTGGAAAAATCCCTAGATATTTCAATACACTCTTTCCGTCCAAAAGGGTGCTTGACTAAGGATGCTACACTCATGGTCCGGTTCCCAAATTGGAACAGCATCTGGAAAATTCAGAAAACTGTGAGATGAGAGGTGTAAGCTGTGTGATTGGGTTTATGAGATCTGATAATATCACCAGAATGTCGTCAGCATACACAATGGCTTTTTATTCCCCTGCTGGAGTAAGCATTCCTTTTATGCCCATATTGTGTCTAGTTGCAAATGCCAGAAGCTCAATTGCCATAATAAAAAGTAGTGGGGGCAGAGGACATCCGTCTCCTGTGCCCCTCCATATTTCAAAACACTGCACTGAGACACATAGCTATAGTTGGTCAGCAATGTTCTGGGGTTTGGGTAAAGCCATCTTACCTTCAGCAAAAATCTTGACCCAATTCCCACATTTTAGGACTCAGAACAGGTCCCTACATTTTACCCGATCAAAAAACATTTTCAGTGTCCAGTGAGACCAATGCCTTTTCGTCCATTCCATCATGGACCTGTCAAAATCATGGGTCAATGATTTCAAAAGGGCTGTTGAAGAGACTAATACAGGGCAAATTCAACATGGCCTGGTGTATCAGAAATGATAACAGAGCTTTCAGCCTATTGATTAGGTTTCTTGCTAATATCTTGACATCAACATTGATGACAGAGATAGATCTTTAACTCGCATAGTTCAAAGGACCATTTTCTGCCTTCGGATCAGGGAAATTCTTACTTTGTTCATCTCTTAGAAGGGAGGCATACCGTTTTGTATTTCTTTAAACACCTTACAGAAGAGGGGGACTGTTTGCTGTTTATTCATTATATACAATCCAAATGGTAAGCTTCTACCCCGTTGGTTTGCTAGTGTGGAGGCCATCAATTACTTGTCCAATTTCATCTTCCATGATGTCCCCTTCTAACTGCTGGGCCATTACAGGGGACAGCGTGGGTTCCCTGACATTCAGCTGAATAAAAGACTAAAAGTATGTCTAAAGGATGTGTGTCTAGCTATTGCATGTCTCTTTTGCTCTCTGAGATAATATGGTTAGCCTCTTGCTGATGGAACTAGAGAGCTTGTAGACGTACTGCCTTCTCCCCCTGTTCAAAATGGTTTTGTATTAGGCAGAAAAGATATTTTTATGATCTGGAAGGGTAAACTCCCTTAAGGTTATATTTGGCCTTCAGATGCTCCTGTAGCACCTCAGGAATGTGTGTGTGCTATCTCTGATTGCACCATCAAGTGTTCTACGGACGTATCAACAACTTCCGAGCGACCTCTGATTTCTTCCTGTGTGGTACAGAATCCCACATTATCACAGAGCTGGCCTTTGCTAAAATAGTGGCCTGGGCATGGGCGGAAAGAAATGTACTGCCCTTGCTGGTGGTAGTGAATTAAATGAGGCAGCAGGAGGTCTCTTTTTTGTTCATTAGTCAGTACCTGAATGAGCAGGGACAGGCCCCTGTACATCTTCCGGACCTCTCCCAGCTCACCTAAATCACCAATGGTTTAGCTGCCTCTCACAGATGATGGTTTTGTTGATGTGTGCCAGCAGGTGTCAGAGGGTGAAGGGAAGGCAAGGAAGTGGGCTAAAAGGGTGTTAAAATCATTGCCCTCCATATGATAATAAAGTACTAAAACCACTTTAAACTGGCAAATCAGACAGAACAGGCAGGGACAAGGACAAGTCTGAAACAAGACGAGAAGGGTGCTAATGGGAGCCTGTGTTGTCTGTCGGAACACAGGCTCTTATTGAAGTCAATGAGAGTCCAACCGAACGGTGATCGGAAACATTGTAACGGTCGGTCGGACTCCCTTAATCTGATTCGATCAGAAACCATTGCGACACTGAGTCAGTCTAAATGTTTTCCAACCGACATCGTAATGAGACCCGTAGTGTCCTTCCAAGTCTGTTCATGTCTGCATCCCCCTCAATAGCAGTCCTTTCTAACTAGAATAGCAGTCCCCCTTTACAGTAAGGCTTGAGGAGGGTGCCAATACACCTTTGTATGCATGGCACACCCACCGAACCCAATCTCTTCTGAGTTTCACATACTTCTCTGGGGACAAATGTGTCCCTTGTATCACAGCAATATCTGGATATAAGTATTGAAGGTATGAAAATATTTTTTCTTTCAATATAGTGCATGAGTACTTTAACATAAAGTGAAACTATCACCATATTATGGGGGTTGGTCCTAACAATTTGGGAGAGGTCAAATCTGGAGAAATCTTTGGTGGGCAAGAGGGTCTTGTCTGATGGTGCACTTCAATGCAGGTATACTCGTCAGGCCTCTATTAATTTGGAAACGTAATCTATGTAGAACAAAAAACTAGAGCACTGTTAGTGTGAATAGATGTGAGCATTAGATTCAACAACAGACCTCTAGTTTTGGAATCTATTGATGCTAATCCTACGAAGGTAGCAATGCGGGGAAGCAAGATATATACATTTTGTAGGGCAAAAAGTCAAAGATATTGTGAGCATGAAAGCAGGTACCAGTACTGTAGTCAGGCAAATATGTGCCTACCTAGGAACTTGACCCACCCTCTTAGTGGCAGTACTAACAGTGATAACATATGATGAAATGTCCCACTCCGTGACCATGAATCATAATGATGTTGAAAAAAAAATAAACTTCCATGAAGATTTACTGCTGATTTTACAGCTGCCATTTCCAGCCGCAGGGAGCTTTGCTTAACATAAAACAAGCTGACTCAGTCAGTAGCCCTGAAAGGCTGTCCTATGATGAGATTTATGCAATCCTGTACATGTGTTCTTGCACAGATTATAAATCTCATAATCTGTTACCTACCGACCCAGCACAGTTGAGCACCAACAGAACTAGTTTTTTTCCCAGTCAATATTTGGTGATACACGTGATTGCTGAGCCTAGTATACCATATAAAATATAAACATTTTCAGCTAAAGTTGTAAGGCTAAGAATCCTTCCCTCTGTAATCAGTGGAGAAGTGTGGCTCACTGGTTAGAGGAGGCAGACCCTGAAGCAGAGGTCAGACCCGGGACCAGGGTTCAATTCCCGACGCGGCAGGGTCTTGAGCCCAAATATCCACGGACTCGATAATTCTCGTTTCGGTGCCTACTTGAATCACGGGTTCACACTCTGCAGCTCTGGGCATTAGCCTGCTTAATCTCCACTACGCCCCCCCCCCCCCACCCCCCCCCGACCCCCCGCAGCGGGATGCCTGGCTTTCACCTTGGGGAAGCCAGGACGGGTTCACAAGGCAAGCGCCGAGATGCCTACGGGTAATCGAGCGCTATATAAGAACGCATAATAATTACATGGTCTCATGAAAAAAGTCCTGAGGGATATGTATCTTGTGTTTCTGAATAAGAATGACACCCATTGTTTAGCTGCCAGGAGTGTAGCCTGAGCCTACGGCTGCCACAGGAAACTGCAAATCACTTGTCTTGCAGTATCTCTCGGATTATTACTGTGGACCTTGATTATAATGCCCCTCTGCAGTTCTAAAAGCAAAATAAAGTCTAGTTTTGCACGTTTAGGGGTAAAGCGCAGCATAAAGGACATCATATCATCTTTTCCATTTTTCCTGGGATACCAGTTGTCTGTTTATTTCGGTCTTCCAATTCAGTCAGTTCTGGCTGCATGGACCAGTGATCTTCTTCCCTATCACTTTTAGTTTACTCGTTTCTGTTGTACAGCCTCCAGTCTGTCTTCTGTCCCCAATAACCTTGGGCTAAACTTGGTAAAGTCAACCCTCACGGACGGAGATGAGTACGGAAGATGTTGGTTTAAATTGATGACACCGACGTCCTCAGCTCCTTCAGTTCTTTCAGGATCATCTAAAGTACTGCAGCTTGAGAGATTTTTTCTGGTTCTTTTCGGTGGGGTGGGGGCTGGGGAGGGGCGGAGGTGGAGGGTAGTTTTCACCTTCGTTTCACCATTACAGCTTCCATAAACAAAAGCTGTCTTGCTCGTTTCAACATGTGGACAGCAAGCAGCACATTGTGGGGTATCTCAATCCAGCTGGCACAGATACCTCACGGCGGTCTTAATCCATTTCTCTCTTGCAAGTCAGATTAACAGCACCTGGATCGCTGGGTTAGCTCGATGTCAATCTACATACTGGTGAAAGCAACCTTTAAGTAAAAATAGGAAGGCAGTCCAATTGTAGTCACCGTACAAGCCAAGCACAACCAAAATTCATTGTGGTGCCCATTTCAAATGTATAGCCCAGTGGTTAATAATGCCTCAGTTCAGGTGAGATGCATCTGGTCTGACACAAAATCCAAGGTGTAGGAAAAGTTGAAAGGGTACTTGCATGAAAGGAAACCCCATGCAGGGAAACTAGTTCCATCAAGAAATCAACATTTATTCAGGAGATGGCATAGGCAAGACTCGGAAGTCAAGTAAACTGATACTCCTAACCACCAGTCAGCAACTTAAATATACACACGCCTTCCACGAGGAAACAAGCTCGTTCATGTAACGGAAATGTATCTTCTGAAAAAGGCACAATCGTTACATAAGGTGTCACACATGTGTCTATCTCATTACAATAACAGCATTATATGAGCAGCTGTAACAGCGCATGAGTGTAACATGGAACATGTCGTTCTCATGCATGCAACACACCTTCTCTCTTTAGATTTGTATTTTTAATGTTAAAGCATAAACCTGTAACCTCATGGAAAGACGCCATGAACATACACTCCAGGAGCATCCTTGACGCTATATGCTCCATGTGAATTTGTTCCATCATTCATTCCTGTGTTCTTGGCACACTCTTGTTCTGCCACATCCCAAAGAAACATTACTCCTATTATCAGAACACACTCCTCTTTAAATCCTATCTCATGTAAGACTTGTACTTCTTCACCCTGCATCAAATCCCTTTAAAATCCACTTCAGCAATTTCACCTACCATGTTCTATTTGTTCTCCAGCCACCAGGGCATTAGCCTCGTGCTAGGATTATGCTCTCTCAAATATTCAAAAGGACTCACAAAACTCATGGAATTTGGGGGAAGTGCTATAAGCTAGCAACATTCAAACCTCCCTTCACAGACAGCTGACTAGCTTCTTTGACCACGTGGTTGAATCTCTTAATTGTTGTAGGGATTCTGCACATATACAGAACTATGCACAGGAAAACAGGACCTCAGTGAATAGGTGGTGTACCGACCTACCACAGCTGTACCCATACTCCCAAACCGACTAGCTATAGTGTCTCATTCGTTCTCTGTCTACAGTGGCGCTACCAATAATTAGACAACCCAGAACACGCACTCTTGGGAATCGCGGGAGGCAGACACTCTTTCGCTTAGTCACTCATACTTGTCCACAATGTGAGTAGTCAGAGACGCAGTATATTTCAAAATGTTTATTTCAACTATTGCGCTCTATGGTGCAGTACTTTAGCAAATACTAGCAGCAGAATGCATAAACACAATATAGTTAGCATTATTACAATGCCATAGAATATCAACGGGATGTCATGTCATAACAAACAGTCGAAAAGGACTGAACGACCTAACCACCCTCCCCGTGACAAGAGATAGTTTATTATAAAACAGAAGGCCTCTGGGTTTTGTCAGCAGACCCCCATACCTCAAAACCTAGAAGCAATGTTCACATCGCGGGACAAACATAGGTCTTCTCTCTGGAAAGGTGTTTCTCCGAGCGTGTGAAAACAGGTTGCGGTTGTAATATTAAACTACATAATTTCCAGAGGTGCAGCTGTGTGTAGCATGTTTTTTTGTTGTTGTCCTCATTTGTCAAATCGATATATAAAGGGAGATAAAAAAGGGTTTGGGTTGTCTCGATTCAATAAAGGGAGATAAATAGTCACTCCTTAAAAGGAGATGAATCACATCTCAGGTTCCCAGTAGCTTGCCGCCCATCCTTTTACTCCAGTTACACAGGTACTGACAGATTTTCCCCAGGCTGAATGCCAATCAATCTTAAGCAATCTCCTGTAATCTAAAAAAAAACTATATTTCTGATTGATAATCATTGGACTAAGTATAAACCATAATAAAAAAGGTTGAAAAATGTAATCCATGAATAAGAGAAAAACCATAAAAGAAAAACTCTAGAGAGTCATCTAGTTTAGGGATAGGCTATCTTAAACCAATGATCCCACAAACTCCAGAATGTTGTTCTTTTCGTGTTCTGAGTTGCCCTATCCATTTTAGCTATTCTTTGTACCGAGTTTACCCACTCAGTTTCGAGAGGAGGAATTGGTAAGATTCCTTTAACACACAACTCTCTCCGGGCCAGAAGAACTAGAGTAAAAATAAGCTCTTATAGGCTTTAGATACTATCCTATTACACTTCTTGAGCGGTATCTCCCCAAAAATAACCAATGCCAGACTCACCTTAACTTCTTCACCCACAATTCCCGAGTGCGTCATACCCACTTTCGGCCAGAAGATCTGGATGGAAGGACACTGCCAGAACATATGTACTTCATCTGTGTTTACATCTTCACACTTTGGACAGTTCCTCACAGATTGAAAGCCAATCTTTGCCAATCTTCGAGGTGTCCAATATGCCTTGTGGATGGTAAAAAAGTGTTTTTTTCTTAGTGAAGCAGAATTCACACAGGACAATAGGAAGGATAAAGATACTTGCCTTAATAAGCTTAGGTCGAACGCCAGCAGTTCCTTCATCCAGATCGCTTTCAACAAGGCTTGTGAGTCTTCTATGGACTATATCAGCATCCAATACCATTCTGATACCTCTTTTTGCACAGGGGTCGCAAGAACATTTTAGATTCCCAGAACAGATTTCCCTTTACCCCTTATCTTGGTATTTTGGCCCAACTTAGTAATTGATAATACTTGAATTTAGAAACAGATCCCTTTGAGATCTCCCGCATTCTTTGCCAAGGAATTAGTTCCTCTCCTTTAAAAAGGTGACCCCATGTAAAAATTCCTTTTTCTTTCATGGGTGCTGCAAGAGAGTCTTGTAAACAGAGTGGTGTACCAGGTGATTTCCAAATAGGCGCATAATGGCTATAATACGGTATCTGCAGCAAGACTCTTATTTGATGCCATATTTTGCATGCCCGCTGGAGAATCTTTAGTCTCACTTTTTTTAAGTATTTGGGGTCACCAAATTTGAAAAGGAAAAAACTGGATACATCTGGTGGGCCCAATGTAAGTGTGCAAAAGAGTGGTGAAAGGTCAGGAGTATCCTTCAACAATTGCCTGAACTTTTTTGAGTGGAAAGCTCTCTGATATTGAAGAAGGTCTGGGCTTGCTATACCGCCATTTTCCTTTTTTCCCCTAAATGTTTACTAGGCAATTCTGGGTCTCATGTTCCCCATATAAAGCAAGAAAAGAGGCCTTGTACTTTCTTTATCCACTCCTTCTTAAATTCTAAATGGATAGTATTGAATAAGAAAATATATTTGGGTAGAATGGACATTTTGAAAAGGTTTAATTTGTCTAAAAAAGATAAAGGTAAGGAATCCCAAATCTGAACTTGTTTCTTTACTTTAGAAGTGACCAGATCAAAATTCACTTTTGCTAGTTTCTCCAAATTCTGGGCAACTTGCATCCCTAAGTAGCTGATATTTTGCTAATTAGATCACCCTGGTAGTTTGTATTCCATTGCATGATCTTGGTTTTCTGTTGATTAACAGCATAACCAGATATTTTGCTGAAGCTCTCTAATGTTTCCCAAATAGGTGGTAACGACAGGTATAAATGGCCTGTAAAAATCATCAAGTCATCAGCGTGAAGCCCAATCTTCTTTTTCCACCCATTGCATGAAAATGGAAGTATGTTCCTACATGCTCTTAATTTTATTGTCAATGTTTCGATATAAAGATTGAATAACAATGGATAAAGAGGACATCCCTGTCTGGTACCCCTACCAATATTTAATTGTTTAGAGAGATTCCCAATAACCAGCACTCTAGCCATCAGGTTTTTATAAAGAGCCTTTATTGCTAATACAAAAGTTCAAAAGTTATATCTTGGAGAACAGGGCAGCTGACTCTATCAAAGGCTTTGGCAGTGCCACATGTTATCACCGTCAAGGATTTACCACATTCATTTGCAAGATCTATTGTGCCAAGTAACTCATGTGTCAGATCATGTAATTGCCTCCCCTTCATGAAGCCCTTCTGGTCACTATGTATCAATGCACCAACCAAAGGATCTAACCTTTTTGTGAGAATCTGCTTGTATAGCTTATAATCGCTATTAAGGAGAGATATCAGTCTAAACGACTCGCAGACCCTTGGGTTCTTATTAGATTTGAGAAGAATTATTATGGTGGCTAGGTCTCAAGAAGGAGGAAGGTCTTGATTTAGGGTATACACTGAGTTAAAAAGCTAAAAACAAATTGGGGCCAATTCTTTCAGTAGGGTGTAGATTTCATTGGGGAGGGCACCCGGCCCTGCAGCCTTACCTTTTTTTTAGACCGTTTATTATGTTGTAGACTTCTGCTATTGTAATAGGGGCATTTAGTTTGCATCTAGATTCTTCATTAAGGGAAGATAGGTCTAAATCCCGAAAGAACACTTCTATCTGTTCCTTACTAGGAGCTATATCTTCTGTGTATAAGTCCTGGAAAAACTGAACAAATGCGTTTTTAATCTCCCCATCCTCAGAAATAACATTTCCAGTGACTTGACATTTTAACTCTTTGATGGAATTTCTAGGCTGCTTAGCTTTAATCTTCCAGGCCAATAGTTTGTCACACCCTTCCCCGTATTCATAATTAGCAAGTCTGCTGGCTTCCCACTTTCGTTTTACCATGTCTTCCAGATAGTCAGCTAAATTAGCCTTTGCCTCTATCAGCTCAGCTTCTAAGCGCAATTTATTTGTTACGTTTGGGGTATACCGTTTGGAGTGTTGTAATGTTTTGATTGCATCTTCTAAGGTTTTGATTTCCTCCCTAACCTTTTTGTTTTGAGATACGCTTAGACTGGCTAGAATACCTCTAAGAAAGGCTTTATATGCATCCCATACCTTTTTTAAAGGAGAAAAATCAAGATTAAAAAATACCTGAAAGTACTGATCGATTCAAAGTCCAGCGCTGCTCAGGTGCCTTATCTTTGAACAAAATCTCGAGTGAAACTGCTGAATGATCGGATAGATGTTCCGGGATATGAATGACTTTCTTAGTATTGTTGCTAAGAGTAGGGCCTTCCAGAAAAAAATCGATCCTAGATCGGTGTCCATGTTTTTTGTTATGGAAAATGAATCTTACCCCCTCTGCCCCTTTCGTTGGGCCCATAAACTTCTAAATATCAATGAGGCCTATATCCTGAATTAGGTATTTCAAGACCTTTCACTTTTTGGGCACAGCTACAGATGCCCTCTTAGAGGTTATATCCTGTGCTAGATCTAAAAAGACACTAAAGTCACCTCCCATAATAATAGTTTCATTTAAGTCAACTAAAATAAGGTGCGTAAAGGCGTGGGGTCATCCAAATTTGGACCATAGTAACGTACAAAGGTGAGCCATACACCATGCATTTTTGCCTTAGTAATTACCCATCTACCTAATGGATCTACCATAGTATCTCCTAGTAAGGTTTGAGAATTTATTTTTTAATAAAATAGCCACACCTTTAACTGTACAAGATTGCATAGTGCATATTCAATACTCAATCCATTGTTTGACTTTTTAAAATTTCAGACCATTCTTTTTTCAGAAGATGGGATTTCCTGAATATGAATAACCTCCGAATCGCTCAGCTTCAAATATTCTAAAATCTTCCTCCTTCTCGAAGCCACCCTGAGTCCATTGACATTCCACGTTAATATCCTTAAAGGTCTAGGTTCATCCGGGCCAGCCATATAGGAAAATAATATGCCAAGAAAGACCTGGGTAACTTAACCAGTCTCAACCAGTCACTGAAGAAAAAGCAAGCAAAACACGAAAAAAAATAACTAATAATGACAAAAGAGGACCGTATTTTTTTTATTTTCTTCCACATGCTCCCACACCCAATGTGACTATTTTATTTGTTTCCTTTTAGGATTGCATTTTTTTCAAGTGACCCTCCCCCTCTTCCTGGGGAACACTTCCTTCTAACTAGAGGTATACTGAGAATACCTCATATGAGCTCTCCTTCAGCATGGCGGTCGGATTTAAGTGAATATTATACCGATTGTGCCTTGATCTGCTCTATGAAGTCCTTCACCTCGTTTGGATCTCTGAAGCTATACATTTTGTTGCTTCCCATGACCCTCAGAGATGCCGGAAATCTTATATTCGCAGTGGCGCTCAAATCTCTTAGTTCCTGAATAAATCTGGTGAGCTCCCACTGCCTATCTAGGGTAGTGCGGGAGATATCAGACCGTATACGAAAAAAAGACCAGATTCTTTCTTTCAAACAGTATGTTTTTAAAATTCGCAAGAATCCTTCTTGATGTTTTTCTGCCTGGGAGATTCACTAAAGGATCACAATGGACTCTTTGTATATCTTCTTATGGTATAGTTTAAAAGGGGGATTATGTAGGCCTTAATGTCCCCCCTTCAATGGCCTTCTCGAACATTTAGAACTCTTACATTATTCCTCCTTGCGTTGTTTTCAAGGGATTCTAGTTTATCTCTAAGATCCATTTCGCTGTTCTTCAGCTTCTGAATCTCTTACTGATTACCGTCAACTTTTGTGTTAATGTCCTTGTATGCTATTTCCATAGCCCCCACTCTATCGACCAAGCTGTTCATTTTCTCCTCCATAGCTTTGCAGTAACCTTGTATTTTCTGTTGGTTAAGTTCTGAGATTGCATATTTCTCTCTGACTTCAGTTAATAGAGTGGACATTAAGTTTTCCAAACCCCGGGGACTAGTGAAAACCATGCCCATCGAGGGATTGCCTGTATTGTCCTGAGATTGACTTTCTGCGAGAACCAAGATAGAACTGGGACTCTGAGTGGAGCTAGAGCTAACAGAATATGGTCTGTCTTTGATTTTTTAGAGCCATCGGCAGCCATACTTTCTCTCCCTTGGTTGTATAATATATTCTTGTGAGATTGAAAGGAAGATTTGCAACTGGATTGGGAGTCTAGTGGAACTGCGGCTCCTTGTGCTTGTACTTTAAAGTAAGAGCGTTGCAAGTTTTTAAAAAAAATATTTTCTGGCTTTTTCTTTGTGTGCTTTATATCTGTTTTTGACCGTTTTTCGTTGCAGCACTTTTTTTAGAATAACGCAAATTACTCACAGTTTGCTCGCTCTGAGTGGGTGGTAAGACTACAGGGACCATTGGGGGAATACCCTGGAAATGAGTGACTTTAGAGCCAATTTCCCCTTTTCCCAAGCACCTCTACTTCTTAACGTGTACCTATTCACACAACTCACAGTTCCTACTGTGTAACTTAAACTCTCTGTTTCTCCACTATTTAGCAGAGAAGCTGCTTTTTGCTTGGAGTTTTCAATACTGGTGCCGGTATCAAGATAACCTTCCAGAAAGACCTGCTCCCTTCTCCTTACCTGGGGTCATCAGGGGGTATCTGGAAGCATCTCTTGTTCTTGCTGACTTACCGGGGAAGCTTAAAAAATGAACTTCCCCACGTCCGTATTGCCGGAGAGCTGAGACTTAATGATCCCTCTCGCTGAAAAACTGCTCCTAGCAGCAGTGCGGTGGCTCCAGCTGACACTCAGTGTTCCCGGGCGGTGTTTCCCGAGTTGGGTGGCTGAAATCACTGAGAACTGCAAAACAAAGAGTTTCGCCTGAGCCCCCGCGTCAACCCAGCTCTGCACACCCCGCACACTTCACGCTCCTGACTGCATTCAATCAGGCACAGGTACGTTCAGGAATTCCTCCAATGCTGCCAGCCTAAAAGAGCTTATGACCGGAGCTAACTAGCGGCAGCCAAGTTCCCCGTGTCCTCCCATCAAGGTCATTTACATTCTCGTGTGTAGCATGTTATGTCTAAGTGCGAGGGACTGATCAGAACAAGGGCCATTGTTGTTTAACCTTGAACATCGTGTGCAGACTAAACCTCAGAGCACAGCAAAGAACTTGCAAGGTAGACAGTTCACATGTGAAAGCGCAAAAGCAGGCTCATGGCAGCGAAGCTCATACTAACTTAAACTCCCTCTTTCCCTACTATTTACCAGAGAAGCTGCTTTTTGCCTGGAGTTTTCAATACTGGTGCCGGTATCAAGATAACCTTCCAGAAAGACGGTCGACAATGGAATCTAAGCCTTACTATACAACCTGACCGTTCACTTCAGGACTGAACACATCAATTATCTTATGTGTCACCCCACACTTCTACAAAAGACTCTCCATTTATTTACTGACAAACTGGGGGCCACGGTCCGCTACCAGGTGCTGGGGAATGCCCTCTCTCCGAAAAACATAGTCTAAAAAAAGTAAGAACGTTTTCTGAAGTGGCTTCCTTTCCCATTTTAACCTCAGGCCATTGTCAGTAGTGATCAACCAACACAATCACAAAAGCCTCCCAACTTGGTAACACAGCAAAAGAGCCAATAATATCTAAACATCTGGTATGGTGTGTCAGGAAATCCAACTGGTTGCAGATAAGTAGACATTGCCTTAGCTGATTTATCATTAGAAGCACACTGTTAGACCTGGCACCATTGGAGTGGGTCTCCCTACCATTTTTCGCTGTTTCCTCCTCTGTTTTTGCTGGTATAAGATGCTCTAGGCGCTGTGCCACTGCCATTCAGTGCCACAGCGCGAATGCTTCCTGTGTAAATATGACTGTGAATTGGTATATCCCTGATTGGCTTATTTGGTTTACCTGTTAGTCCCTAGTAGTGTGGCATGTGTATGCCCTGGGCTGGTAACCCAAATGCTGCTGGTGGGCCTGCAGCACTGGTTTGCGCCACCCACAGAAGCAGCCTGTAAAGTGTACCTCAGACCTGCCACTGCAGTGTCTGTGTGGAGTCCAAAACTGCCATCTTGTTGGTGAAGTGCCCACACTTCCCAGCCCCTAAACCTTCCCTTGGCATCATATCAGTCGCCCCTATGGCAGGGTGCATTGTGTGTAAGGTAGGACTTGGCTTGATATGTGTAGCATGTCCTGATAGTGAATAACACCCCATTTTGTTTTTCACTACTGCAAGGCTACCTGTTCTCCATAAGCTAGAATGGGAAGTTTGATTATGACATCTTATAATCCTAACTGACGCAGGGATAATGGTGGAAATCCTAGTTTAGTATGCCTGAACTCAGAATGATAAAATACATATTTTAGTGAGTTGGTTTAACATTCTGTGTTTGAAAATACCACTTTTAGAAAGTAGGTATTTTCTTGCCTAAACCTTCCAGTGTGCTCTGCTATTATGTGTATTGGCTGTCTGGGTTTAGAGGGGCAAGGCAGGCTGAGTCAGACCTGGGTTGAATAGAGAGATCTGCATTGAGTATTGGGGAGGGGTAGCTCCTTGACCTGAAAAGGGCTGTGCCTGGCAAGGTGAATGCTGGCTCCACCTCCTACTGTGCGTCTGATGGCAGACCCCTTCTTTCTGAAAGGAAGGATGCAGCCTGGTAAACAAAGTGCTCCAGGGCTGAGCAGAACTGGTTTTGACTGGGTTCAGTGACAAGTGACTTTTTAGAACAAAGACTTTTGGGGTATAAATATCTGTGCCCAAACCCCTGTATTTTGTATTGCTCCTGGATGTCAAGAAGAACCCCTGTCCATGTAACTGAAGGGATCTGCAGGAGAGGGCTGTCCTTGTGCTTGTGTGCTGTTTCTTGGATTGGCCTGCAGTAGGTCCCCCTGGACTTGGAAGAAGAGGGAAAAGGACTTTGAGAGAACTTTTATTTTAACTTGCTAAAGCAATCACCCAAGGCCTAGAAGAGAGCTAGCCTCCTGCTGGAGTCACAGACCCATCTGACTCCCCCACCAGCCTCCTGATTCCCCCCAGCGAGGAGTTCTATCTGCAGGTGAGGCCCCTGTGAGTTCCAGGGTCCCTAATTCTACTACAGAGAAGAAACTGCTGAAATCGTCGCTAACACCTGTTTGCGAGTCACTGCAGCTGAAGAGGGTAAGAAAAATCAATGCGCTGCTGCCGTCTAGCGCTCTCAAACCAAAACCCATTTCACGCTTGCGGGCCGCAAAGTGCTCGCTTACACCCAAAGATCATCGCATCGCACGTTTGCAGACTTTTCGAGTGCTCGCTAACCCCGGATCCTCGCATCGAGATCATCGCATCGCGATATCACAGTGCGTGCGCCGTGCGTCCGCCATTTTCATAGCATCACACCCGGAGTGTAGCTCCCTCGCGGAGCGCCATTTCTTCTCATCGCAACAAGGTCACACACGCAACAGGCTCGGCGCATCATCCTCCTTTGCAGCGAGGATTCACCGCATCACTGGCATTCCGTGAAGAAGTTTGTTGCTGTGTCCCCCACGCATCCTTTCTTGCTGCAAGGATTCAACGCATCGCCGGCCTCGCGTGAGGAAAATCACTGCTACAGCTTGTTTGTGTTATTTTGTTTGTTTTGCTACGAAATCCAGGTACTTTGTAAGTAAAGGGTCGCAGAGACCACTGCTTTGAACTGAACTCCACCACAATTTGAACTATTTTTTACAGCATTTCAAAACTAACCCTATTTTACAGTATGGTGGCTTTTTAACTTTATTGGTCTTGTGTTAAGTCTATATATAAAGATATTTATTTTTTATAACTACTTGTGTGGTGTCCCTTTGTAGTGTTCTTCACTGTGTTACTGTGTATGATCATAAATGCGTCACACACTGCCTTTGAATTAAGCCTAGCTGATTGTGCTAGGTTATCACAGGGTTGAGCAGGGGTTATTAAAGGGTGTAGCCCCCTTACTCTGACTTAGGAAGAAGGGTCCCTACTTGGTCAGTGGCCAGCCATTGCCAACTAGAGACCCCCATTTCTAACTTTGGTGGGCAGCGGTGAGGATCTGGACTTGCATTTATGATCGCATACAGTAATTATAGTGTACACTACTAGTGAGTGCAGACCATAAAACAACCGCATACATTTTTGAGGTTTTTGATTCTATTTTTGATTGATATCACTAGTTATTCCTACAAGGGGCAAGCCCAGATCCAATGCCTCGGAAGAGCTCTCCTGGGAAGAAGAGAAATTAGATACCTACAATGGCAAGCAGCTCAAATATTTTTGCAAACAATTCACAGCCCCTATCACAGGTCTCACTAAAAGGGTGGAGTTTTACAAAGCTCTGAAGGCCTGACTAGAAGCCAGGGATGCCCCTAAAGATGGGGGAGTCTGTGGAGGAGGGACAGGATGCAAGAGAGCACCAGGTGGAAGTAGTAGACTTAGTAGGTGGTAAATCGCTTTCCAGCCCGGCCACTAGTGTGTCCTCAAGGGGTCTGTCTCCAGAAGAGATGGAGAACAGGGGGAGAGAGAGGCGCATAATATGGAGATGGCTAAGCTCAAAATGGATGGTCAGAGGGACCTAGAGAACAAGAAGTTAAAGGTTGAGATAATGAAGATGAAATTTGAACATGAGAGACTATTGAGGGTGTTGGAGATTAAGGCAAAGAATGTAGAGATCTCCCCTCTGGTGGCAGCATACCTGTGGTGCATACTGAGAATAGAGTATATATACACCCAAAGAGGTTATTAAGGTTTTTCACAAAAGTGAAGATATTGGGCAGTGGTTTGCAGCCTACGAATTAGCCATGGTGTCCCACCGAGTCCCTGAGAAGGACTGGGGAGCAGGGTTGTGGGGGGTGCTTTGTTAGTGAGGGGAGGGATACCTTGTTGGACCTGCCCCAGGAAAGTAGAATGGTTTATGCCCACATGAAGAAGGCTTTGATGACCCCCTATGGTTTGACCCCTGAGATGTATAGGCAGTGGTTTAGGACCTTCAAGAAGTTAGAGGGTACCACGTGGGTTGAATATGCGTCTTTATTTTTGCAGAGAATTAGAGCGCTGGGTAAGAGGTAGCAAAGTAGAAGCTTTTGAGAAACTTTAAGATTTGATTGCATGGGAGAATTTACCTAGTAACTTTTTTCCCGAGCTACGCCAGCACCTGATTGATTGCAAGCTAACTAACCCTAGGAAGCTTGCTGAGGAGGCAGACCGCTGGGTGAGCACCCGGGTTTGCAAGGGTCCGATGGAAGACTTTGCCAAAGGTGGGCAGGGTCCCCAGCAGAGAAGTGGGGGAGTTTCCAAGAGGACCCCAAAGTAATTCCCAAGGGAACCAAGCAGTGGTATCCCAGCCTCCCCAAGAGTAGAGGTCAGTGCCCCCGACAGGTAGGCCTGTTCAGAGGGGGCCCTTACTTGTTTTAAGTGTGGTTAAGTGGGCCACCGGTATTTTGATCCCCTGCACCAACCCGTGAACACCCGGCCAGCTTGCTAGTGTAGCCCCGCGAGAGGAAGATATGGGCACCCTAGATAGGTGGGATCCGGTAGAATAGACCCTTGTTTCATTAGGAGACTTTGAGATGGTCCCTAAACCTGCACTGCCTGAAAACACTAAGAAGTACAGGCAGTGGGTGACCATCAATGGCCATAGAGTGGAGGCTCTAAGAGACACAGGAGCCAGTGTAACTGCTGTCAGCTCCCAGTTTATGACCAAAGAGCAGGTTTTCCCTCATGCATTCTACCCTGTAGAGTCAGCAGACAACTCAGAGAGCCAATGTGAGGTGGCTCAGGTTCCCTTTGAGTGGGGGGGGGTCTCAGGAACTCTTCAGGGGGCTGTGAGGCCCACTATGCCTGTAGACTGTCTCTTGGGCAATGATTTGGAGAACTCCCCGTGGGCTATGGTGGAGAGGAGAGCTCACTTGCAAATGTTGGGTCTGCCTGAGTGGACGTGTGCTACCACTAGGTCCATGGCAGCCAAGGAGGGTGTTGAGAAGGATCTGGAGCCTGAGAGTATGGCCCAGATCCCTGCCTTAGAGCGAAGGGGCAGGGGGCATGGGAAGCCGGCCCCCTTGGTTCCCACGGCCCAGGAGGAAGCAGACCCTGAGGGGAATGTCCTGGAGCCTACCGGGGAGCAGAGTGCCAACCTGGGGTACCTGCCTGAGCTGACCCACTGGCAGCAGGATGGAGAGCCCACCAGGGAGGAGTTTTGTGAGCAGCAAAGAGTTTGTCCTTCTCTTGAGGGTATGCGGAAACAGGCTTCAGCCCAGGCAGCAGGTGACTAGTCTGGTTCACATCTGATTTATTGGGAGAACGGTCTCCTGTATAGCAAGCCTAAGGTTGCTGAGCTGGGGACAGCCCATGTGCTGGTGGTGCCCGCATGCTTCAGAACCTTCCTACTGGGGTTGGCTCATGACATTCCATTGGCAGGACATCTGGGGCAGACCAAGACCTTTGAAAGGCTGTCTACCCCTTTTATTGGCCCAGATGCGCAAGAGCTCAGACGCTCATTGCAGGACATGTGAGACTTACCAGGCAGGCGGGAAGAGTGGGGGAAAGATCAAGGCCCCACTCCAACCCTTTCCAGTTGTTAGTACCCTATTCGTAATTCGTAATTCATTTTTTTTTTAACTCTGTTTTTATTATTCTTTCGATCACACACATTATACATTCAGCAGTTTGTTTGCTCCTCCACAAACAAAAGTTCAATGTAGTATTGTATTACAGCACAAGCAATTTACAGAAAGAAAAAATAAAAAGAGAAAAAAAAGAAACAAATAAAATTATGACCACACTGTTGTACTTTTCATTGTTCATAGAACCCCATATTTAAACCAATATCAGAAATTAAATAGAATCCTAAACATTGTCATGTTACCCTATCCCAACCCTCCATCGAGCTAAAGGCTCCCAAATTCTTACTCCTCGGGCTCTCCCTGCCCTTCCCTTCCTAGCATATATAGGTTTCTCCGGATTGTATGCAGCTATTACATTCGCCAACCAGATTTGCATTAACGGGGGGGTCTTTTCAAGCCAAGCCCTTGCTAGCGTTAATCTATAGACTGCCATAGCAACAAACAAAATGTCGGTTTGTGCAAAATTACTCCCTTCTGGTCCAACTCCCAGCAGAATCCAGATGGGGGCTAAAATTATCTGTATCCCTAATGACCTATCCAGAAAACCTTCTATGTCTTTAATTAAGGTGTAAAGTTGTGGACAGGTAGCGAACATGTGAACGATATCTGCATCAGGGGAATTGCACCTAGGGCAAGTCGTCCCCTCAGAACCCCTCCATTTAGCAATCCTCGCTGGCATGCGGTAGAGTGAATATAAGGTCTTATAGTGCTGGGATTGAAGGGGAGCTGAACACAGGATAGTGTGACCCAGATCCAATGACTCCTTAAAGGCTTCAGGTTCAGCCCCTAGTTTCTCTGTCCACTTACTACTAATTTTAACCATGTCATCCGGTTTGCCACTTGCTAAAAACGCATACACTGACCTAATCGTAGGCTCCCCACCGCTAATTATATTCTCCATGAAATCATTACAATTATACCCCGCTGGACCCCCCTGTTTGTTACTCAAGAAACTCCTGGCCTGTAAATACTTAAAGAAATATCTTCTGTCTACTCTATATTTACTTACAAGGTCCCCAAACTGTATTATTCCCTCATGATTCCTTAAGTCGCCTCTCTGTCTAATCCCTTTAACCTCCCAAGCAGCCATTACTGAGTCAGAAAAGATTTCTGGAGGAAAGGATTTATTATTATATAATTTAATATACCTGTTGTATCTACCCAGGCCCGACTTTTTCAGAAAGGCGTTCCATATTTTAAGAGCAGCACTAATAGTCTTTGATTGTTTCCTTCTAAAATAACCTAACTCAGTGTGATATAAGAAACCATTTTCTGTCTCTTGCCCTAACACTACTGCATATATTTCTGTGGACATAGTTGTTATTTTCTGTAGCAGACCACCCCTTCCAATCAATCCCTGCATATATTGCAGTGCAGCCACCAAATAGTACAACCCAAAGTCTGGCGCGCCCCAACCCCCTCTTTCTCTTGGTAGAGACATAAATCTATACGCCCTCCGAGTTCTTCCATGAGCCCATATAAACCTATTTAAGGTGCCTTCCAGCATATTAAACCATTTGGCCTAAAAAAAAAGGGGAATCGATCTAAATAAATAAAGAAACTTAGGTAAAATCATCATTTTTAAAACATTAGTGCACCCCACTAAAGAAAGATGCAAATTATTCATCCTCTCTAAATCTTTTTTGACTTTAGCCAGTAACGGAGCCATATTAATCTCAGATTTAGATAAAGGAAAAATATAGCAAACCAATGATAGTTATACCGCCCGAATAATGCACATATCGTTGTGTGACTTTAAATGACTATTGACTGAGACATATTGATATATAAAAATTAAGAAGCCATTTTATTTGATTTATTTATCTTTTCTTTTGCATTGATAATGCTTTTTTTCTTTTTTGTTTTTTTAGGAATAAAACAGGATATACAATTCATATAAATACATGTATTACATATATTCACATCTTAGTGCTGACAAAGAAAAACAGTGATAATACATAATAACAATACATATAAATAGTGCTATACGATATATTCGGTCGATGGAAGTATGGAGGAAGGCAATGCGGTGGAATGGAACTACGCGCGTTTCGGCCAAAGGGCCTTCGTCAGGAGACCGTCATTCGTAAACTACAGACATAGTGACGTGCAACAAACACATCCGTGATATTGGATGGTATTTCACTTTGATATTCCTCAAAGGGTCCTTAGTTTTGACTGCTTTATCTAAATCTGTTTATGTACTCCCTACGAATAGCAAACCTGACTATATGTAGGGGTCCCCATTTTTCCAATCGCCATATTAATCTCAACCACAGTGTCCAAGTTCGCGGAAATTAAAATCCCCAGATATGTTGCAGAACTGACCACCCTGCTGTCAAAACTCCTAGTAAAATGGTTCCTAACGATTTGCGTCTTGGATTTATTTAGGCTATAACCCGAGACTTGGCCAAACAGATGGGCTTCAGTTTCCACCCCCCTAATAGCTATATCTGGGTTCGGAGTTAGTATAGCCACGTCGTCGGCGTAAGCTAAAGATTTAACTGTGTAGCCATTCAGTTTCATTGGTGGAATCCCTTCATTTCTTTCTAATCTACGTAGTAGTGGCTCCAGATATAGTGCAAAGAGCAATGGGGATGACGGACACCCTTGCCTCGTCCCCCTTAAAATTTTAACTGCCTCTGAGTGCCCCATGTTCACTCTAATATTTGCGGTAGAATCATTATACAGGGCTTGTATGGCTGTTATAAAACCTTCGCCAATACCACTCCACCTCAGAACTGCCCATAGGAATTCCCAGGCTACCCTATCGAAGGCCTTTTCGGCATCTCAAAAGAGTGCCGCGATAGGGTCGCCCAGGCCCCCTGCAGCATCGAACATAGTGACAACCATTCTAACATGCTGGGTCGTGCCCTTTCCTGGTATGAAGCCGTGTTGTGATGAGCTTACCAAATGTTCAATACTCCCTGCAAGCCTTTTTGCCAACATTTTTTAATATATTTTAACGTCTGAATTCATCAGAGTAATAGGTCTGTATGAACCAGGAAGTGTTGCAGGTTTCCCTTTTTTTGCAATGACAATAATATCCGCACCACCCCAGGACTCTGGAAGTAACCCACCCCGTTGTGTGTGTAGCATAATGTCAAACATGTCGACCAACAAAGCATTTTGAAACACTTTATAAAATTCAACCGGGATTTGATCTGGCCCAGCTGCTTTCCCTGAAGGGAGGCTACCCAAAGCTCCAATCAGCTCCTCCAAACGCAGTGGGGCATCTAAAGCCTCCTTCTCCTCAGGAGACAAAGAAGGGGAGAGAATATCACAAAGATAACTATCTATCTCGTTCTGGCTCGTTGCATCACTCAGGGAGTTTAAATCATCATACAATTTCCTGAAAGCTTCCCTTATCAGGTCTGGCTCTGTAACAGAAGCCCCCGGTGAATCTAAGATCTCCTTTATATCGGTTGCAGCTGTCCGCTGCCTGGTTCGCGCTGCCAGGATGTGGCCAACTCTCTCACTCAGTTCGTACGCATCCTGCTTTTTAACCAAATAGTTCTCAGCTGCTTTACTACTGAAACCTTCTATAGCATCCCCTTTGAGGGCTATAATTTTAAGCAGGAAGGGCTCCAATGAGATATTCTGTCTTATGGCTGTGGCTAATTTTCCTTCCTCTACAGTTAGCCTTTGTCGGATTTCTTCAATTTTTTTTCTTTCCCTTTTTCGCCTTGCCAACACATAACTCATCGTCTCCCCTCTTATGCCAGCTTTGAAGCAGTCCCAAACCGCCCCTGGAGATGCCGAGCCTCTATTTATATCCCAGAAAAACTTTATCCAAGCTTCCATATGCTTCTGATAAGCCCCATCTTTTAATAGGACACGTTCAAAAGTCCACTGTGTGTTCCTACTCTGAGTCCTAGGGATATTAAATGTCAACACGAGGGGCTGTGGTCTGAGATAATCCTAGGTTGTTTTTCCACTTGCACACTAGAAATTAAAGAGTTAGAAACTAAAAAATAATCCAATCTGACCAAAATTTTGTGAGGGGCAGAAAAAAAAGTACTGCCATCCAAAAAAGGATATTGCTTCACCCACGGGTCAGCTAAAGAATTGTGCTGTACCATGTTGACTAGTGCACTGTATGTCTTTTTCTTTCTCCCTACATATCTACCCCCCGGCATTGTAAAAGAGCTTTTTGGGTCGTGAATGTTGAAGTCCCCACAGCATACGATGGGTTCTGGCCACTGGGCAAGTTCTGTATCCATAAACTGCCAAACATCAGGATCGTCATCGGTGGAGCCATATATTGTAACAAAAGTAAACCTCACCCCTTTGAAACTTATTTCCACTATAACCCATCTACCCCACTGGTCCTCCTTCTTCCTATGAATCACCACATCTCTATTCCTCCCCAAAATTGCCACCCCTCTTGTCCTAGTTCCTTGTTTACTGGCTGCTAATACTGCAAACCCTAACTGATCTAATAGGTATACTTGCATAGCCTAAATATGGGTCTCCTGGAGACATACCAAATCTAGATGGAGAGCTCTCAACAATCCCGTGACTTTCACTCTCTTATTGGAATCATTGAGGCCGTATACATTAATTGATGCCATCATACAACACATTAAAAAACGTCAAACATGTCTCTACTCATAAACCGTCCTACAATAGAAAAAGTGTAAAAAATATGAAAACAACATTCTGCTGTCTTTATGCATTGCCTGTACTGCTTGCACTGTAACCGAAACTCAGGGAAAATGTGTGTTATTACACCAGAAAAACCAACAAATTTAACCGTGTTTAAAACCCCCAGCCCCCTCCCTTGCCTTGCCCTCTCCCCTCTGCCCCCCCCACTACAAGCAAATAGGTCAAAAATTACCTATATGTGACCGTTTCTGGGTTGTGTCAGTCGCACCCCTCCCCATCACCACTCACCAGCTAATAACCCCCCTCAAAATAAAAAAACCCTCGTCACCCGATGACCCTACCAAGCCCCACATGACTCTTGGTGCTGCTACTTCACTACCCAGCCAGCAATTCAATTCAGACTATTCCTTGTACCTCCTATTTTTTCAATTCTTCCATATATTGCTGTGCTTTAATCTCTGATAAAAACATTCTGACTCTCCCATTCGTAACTACTTTCAGTTTGGCAGGAAATAGTAAATAGGCCTCTGATCCCAGAGCCTGGAATTGCGAAATCAACTGCCTCAACCTCCACCTTCTCTCGACTGTCACATGACAAAAGTCTGGCCTGGCAAAGAATGTAGTACCCTCAAAAGATCTCTTCCTGTCAGGTCTTGCCTTATCGATAATTTCTTGACGTAACAAAAAGTTCCCTACGTATACTAGAATAGCTCTGGGAAGGGTTGCATGGCCTCCTCCTTCTGCTCCGTGCACCTTCTTCTGCGTGAAGGGGAACCTATGTGCCCTCTGAATCTCCCTGTCCGACTGCCACTGGGACTCCGGAAATGCACCCTCAAGTAGATTTATCACAAAGCGCCTTGGGTCTTGCCCCTCCAGCCCCTCAGCCACACCCAGAAGTCTAACATTGTTACGTCTTTGACGATTTTCAAAATCCTCCATTTTCCACTGGAGGTCTTCCGAAAGCTTTTCCTGCGTTGACTTAAAAGATTGCCAGTTCCCAAGATCATCTTCAAGTTTGCCCGTTCTCTCTTCCACCTCTGTGACTCTCCCTACAAGATCATCATAAAGCTTATTTGTTTTCTTCAAAGTCAACTGAATCTTTTTAGAGTCTTGTCTTGCTTTCCGACCCACTGATCTGGCCTCAGCCTGCATTTGCTTCAGCATGTTAAACAAGAGATCAAATGGGGCGCTGTGCTTTGAAAAGCCCGCTGAATCCTCTTCCTGGTATGTCTGAGAGGTTGCTGAATAATACCAAAGGACCCGCTTCTCTGTACCTCCCGGGGAGCCTGCCAAACGTCTACTCGGTTTTGCCTGCCTTGTCTTTTGGGTGGTATCATTACCCATATTAGTGCCTGAAGAACTAGAGCCCGAGAGAACATCCTCATCAGCATCACCCTCTTCCTCAGAGGTCTCTTCACTAGGCTGCACTGAGTCAGAATCTTCATTTAAAAAGTAAAAATGCTCCCCCTCCACTGAGCCGACATCACCTTTTTTCACCATTTCCTGAGTTCCTGAGCTCTCAACAGTACACAAATCTCTGTTTGCGAGGCTAACTGAACTCCCCCAAGTAGCCTTGGTGTTTTTAGATGCACGCAGCTCTTCCTCGAGCGACATAATGGTACTCATCATGTCTGCATTCCCAGTCTCACCTTTGAGTGTGCTCCCCTCCAGCGCTGACATCGCGCCCCCCGAAATTGAATCAGGAGCTAATTCTTTCCGTCCTGTATCCTGGGACCCAGAAACGCTGACTTCTCCGCACACCACGCTCTGACTGGGCTGTTGCTTAGCAACGACCGGGGACGAGATCAGTGCATCTGCAGCGTCCTCGAGGACGCCTCCAGCATCGCCCAGACCTCCAGGATTGTTATCGCTAAGCCTGCTTGGAATACCATCGCTTTGTCCCGCTAAGCGAGCGGAGAAAACCTCTGATAAGGTAGGCTGTCTAAGTGGTGTTTCCTTAGATTTCCTTCTTTCCATCCTATCAGCCGATTTTCCTGGCATCACTGAGTGCGTCTCAGCAGGGCTATTCAAATCAGCTCCGGAGATCGCGCTGGGTTTCCCCTGCTGCTCAGTCTTCTTTTTCTGTTGTGGGGCCACTGTTTTCCTAATCGCCCCTGGATTCTTGGCAGGCAGCGTGACTTCTTCAGCCGGTACATTCTTCCCTGCGTCCGGTTGCTCTTTTGTCTTATCTTTCCCTTTGTCTGTTTTAGCCGGGCGCGGGGGCATCTTAGTCAGCTGCTGCTGGTGCACTGTTCTTTTAGAGCCAAGGGAGCTCATCAGGTCACAAAGCTTTCCTTTCAGCCAGAGATACTCCGCTAAAAAACGGAATTTTAACACTGCACCAACGGAAGATGTGACTCGTATTTGCCGCCACCACTCAGAAGCCATCGGGGTCATTAATCTACTCATAAATCGGTTAACATTGGTGATGACTGGAGAGAGGTCTTAGTGCAACCTTTCAGCACAACCCGTCCGCGGCCATCTTGCCTCAAGGTTGTGGATTCATCCGTAATTCGTAATTCATAATCTTTATTCGGTTTTCATTATTCGTAAAAAAACATAAAACTACAAATTCAGCTTGGTTCCAGTTAATATAATTCTTTTAAAAGCACATAATTCATTATACAGTTTAAGATAAAACATACATTAATTAATTAAAATTGGATCGATGATTTATACAAAATTAAAAAAAAACAGGCAATGGACTTAGCATATAATTAATTTTTTAACATCAAAAGTGCTAGGAATGCTGGTCGGCAGGTTCGAATTCCCATTTGTCTCAGTAATGGAAGAATCCATCATCTACGTGGGGCCTCATAAAATTTACAGAACAGGGACACGTGAATTGAAGATTGAGTTGAAATATTATCACACGGGCACGGTGGTAAATTCTCAGTCCAGTCATTCTGTATAGGGAACGAGATCAGCCTGTGAAATATGGTTAGTCTAACGCGGGTAAGCAAGAATTTCTCAAATTGGGTTAATTTGTACTTTAGATATGGCTGGATTGAAAAGGAGGTTTGAATGGTCAGCAGATGTTGAACTGAGCACTATCCTATTTCTTCAGCCAATCGAAGGGCTCCCAAATGGTGAAGTGAAATTTTTTTTAGGTCTTTTCTAGGTATTTCAGAGATTGTGGTTGGATGAATAAAATATCTCTGCATACCTAAATCACTAAAAAAGGACTTTACATAAGCTAACCATCTGATTTCTTTGCTATTGTCAAGTTGAATACATTCCTCTATAAGAGAGCGGGTCAAGATGCACTGTTCAGTGGTCCATATGCGCTGCCATAGCATTATGGGCTGGATCTTTATAATATCTACTACGTAGTCCAGTCCTAATTCTAAGTGGCAGCCATATGTCGTTGTACTCTGGGGGACTGACAAAAGGTATCTAATAAAAGAATTCTCTACCTTCTGTAACGCTTCAGTGTTTGAGTAACCCCATATCCCTGAACCGTAGGTTGCCACACTGATGCATTTGGACTGATATATTTTTAGCATCTCTTCAGGCGATCTCTTGCCTAACTTTTGTGCAAAAGCCACTAGTGCTTTTGTGGTTCTTAAGAATGATAGCTTCCTACCTTGAATTGCCCTTACCCATCATGTCTTATTGTTAATTAAGATCCCTAAATAGGGGTAAGAAGTAGTAGTCTCTAAGCTTGAGTTGTTAACAAATATTGCTTTGCTTTTAATTGTATTTCTTCCCGGACCAATATGCATTGTAAATGTCTTTTTTATATTAATCTTGAGGTTCAGGGAGTGCATAAATTTGCAATATGTGTTTAGCGAGCGCTGTAGCTGTACAGGGGTTCTGGCCAGTATGACGGCGTCGTCGGCATATAACAATGCCGGTATAGGACGGCGGCGTATTGATGGTAAATCTCGGCTCTCTCTGGCCATCTCCTGCTCCAGCCCATTAGTATATAGTGTAAATAGAAAGGGGGCCAGAACACACCCTTGTCTGACCCCCTTCCTATACTAAATGGCTTAGTCAGCTCTCCATCTACCCCATATCTTAACCTTGCGGATGCATCTGAGTAAAGTTCGCTTAAAAAATTTACCAGCTTGGAATCTACCCCCATGTCTAAAATTATTGCCCATAGCTTTGAATGACTCTAACAGTTGAAGGCTGCGGTTAGGTCTACATAGACCATATGCAGAGCTCCTCCCTTTGCTGAAACGTACTTCCCTATTAATAAAGTGAGGTTCAATGCCTGGTCCACTGTGCCCAAGCCTTCTCGGAACCCGTACTGTAGGTCCGATAGTATCTTATTATCAGAGGCCCAAATCTGAAGACGATCTAGAAGGATTCGTCCGGCAGTTTTACCAAGGGAGTCCAAAAGTGATATAGGCCGATAACAGGCCGGACTTTCACGGTCGCCCTTTTTAAAAATTGGAACCAATATGGACGTAGATCATGATTCAACCAATCCTATGCTCATTGCTTCCTCCAGTACCCTTGTTAAAATAGGGGACCACAGGTCTAAATTATATTTAAAAAGATCTACCGGATTCCCGTCCGGACCTGGTGCCTTTCTGGATTTTGATTTTTTAAGTGCGTTGATGACTTCTTCATGTGCAATTTTTAATTGTAATGGATAGTTGACTTGGTTCAAGGACTCTTCCGAACATAGTGGGTTGTCGTCATCCTTTTTGAAGATGTTTGAAAAGTGATCTACCCACTTGGCGGCATCTATCGCTACTTCCAACTTCGGGAGATCATAACCATCACAAAGAAAGGTAGATTTAACTATCCTCCAGAATGTGATGTTATCTTTCAAATGGCAGCTCTCATGTAATTGTTTCCAAAAGTTGTCCTTAATCTGTAATTTGCGTTTTTTAGGGCTAACTTATATCTTTTCCTTAATTCCACTATTTCATTTCTAGACCTTATATCTCCTGTTAGGGCTACCTTTAATTTTGTATAGGCTTTTGTACAGTCTGTATTAAACCAACCCTTCCTTTCGGACCTTTTTGGTTTCTTTATACATAGTAATTCATCTCCTATGATTTTAATGATGGAATCATAGTTGGACAATACCAACTCAGGGGTAGTAGACAAATCTAAACAAGCAAAAAACATGGGGAGAGCTTTCTTTACCATGTTGCTCGTTATTATGTTCTTATCAATCTTACCCCATTTTAGTGAGAAACCATTTATTTTATCTAGATGGAGAGATTGCTGGTCTAGGGTACTCCAATAAGCTTTCTCTGCGATGGCAGAGCGAATGCTCACTGAAAACGTGTTTGGAAAGTGGTCACTAACTGCATTCGTTGTTGTTTCAAATTTGCCTGATCTTGACATATTAGTTTTTAATGTGAGTATAAAATCAATTGTATTATTGCGCCTCTTCCATTGAAAGTTCTAGACAATGGAACCAATGGGTCAACTATTTCATTCGCAAAACCCAGATTTGTAGCTTCCATAATTTAGTTAATGTGCTCTTCAGCCCTCGTATGTGTAAAGTGTGTTGGATTTTTCCGATCCTCGTCCTCAATGCCACATTTTTCAGAGCCGCTATCTTTCCACAGGGTTATATTGAAGTCACCACCCCATATTAGTGTTACCGATCTTTTGATATGTTTCTGAGTTAGATTCTGAATTAGAAAAGAAATCTCATTTAAAACTCCTGTTAAATCTAACCTATTCAAATTATTATAAAAATGTATAATAATAGAAAAAGTGGAGGCCCTATGTGCTATCATTAAAGCCTGATAATTGGAGCCCAGCTTCAAGACTTCAATTTTATCATCAACTAGGGTATTAGATACAAATATTATCAGACCCCCCTGTGCTCTTCCAGATATTGACGGGATAGCTTTTGAAAAATAGGTCCTTTAGCCCAGCAAATGAACTGGGGTGCACAGCCATGTTTCCTGCAGTACCCTATTCAAGCGAGTGGGCATTGACATCGTGAGGCTTCTGGATCCCAGGACAGCTATGGGCAATGGGTTTATCCTGGTCTTGGTGGACCACGCCACCCGGTATCCTGAAGCCATCCCGCTCAGGACGGTGACGGCCCCCGTGTTGGGACATGCACTGATGGGGATTTTCTCCTGTGTTCGGTTCCCCAGAGAAGTGGTGTCTGACAGGGGAACCAATTTCATCTCCGAGTACATGTAGTCTATGTGGAAGGAGTGTGGGGTAACTTATAGGTTCACCACTCCTTACCACCCTCAAGGAAATGGTCTGGTTGAAAGGTTCAACCAGACCTTGAAGGGCATGATTATGGGCCTAGAAGGGCTCCTGAGGTGTAAGTGGGACGTCCTCTTGCCATGCTTGTTGTTTGCCTACTGCGAGGTGCCACAGAACTCATTAGGGTTCAGTCTCTTAGAACTGCTCTATGGCCATCCGGTAAGAGGGCCTTTGAGTCTGGTCAAGGAAGGCTGGGAGCAATCTCCCAGGAAAGCCCCCCAAGAGGTATTTAACTACATACTGGCCTTCAGGAACCAGACTCGGCGTTTCAGAAAAATTAGTGAGGCAAATCTGGAAGCCAGCCAGGAGGAAATGAAACGCTGGCATGACCAGAACACCACTCTGGTCAAGTTTCAACCTGTTCAGAAGGTTTGGGTACTGGCCCCAGTGGAGCCTGGTGCGCTCCAAGATAAGTGGACCGGTCCATTTGAGGTGGTGGCGCAAAAAGTCCAGTTACCCACTTGGTGGACTTTCAGTCTCCCAGGAACCCCTTGCGGGTCCTGCATGTGAACCGCCTGAGCCCCACTTTGCCAGGTCAGAAGTGGGCATGCTTCTTGCCACAGATGCTGGAGTGGAGGAGGAGAGTGAGCCTCTTCCTGACCTCCTGTGTGCAGGAGCGAAGGATGGGTCAGTGGAGGGTGTGGTCCTCTCCACCACACTGACACCAGAGCAGCAGAGAGATTGTCACCAGCTGTTGGGGCAATTTTCTGATTTGTTTTCCCTGGTGTCACTGAGTGGTGCGTCCATGAAGTGGACACCGGGGACAGTCCTCCTGTCAAGCACAAGGCTTACATTAAGGAGGAGGTCTCCAAAATGTTTGCCCTAGGGGTTATTGAGTCCTCTAGCAGCCCATGGTCCAGTCCGCTCGTCTTGGTACCAAAAGCTGCCGTGCCTGGTGCCACCCCTGAATTTAGGTTCTGTGCGGACTACAAAGGACTCAATTCTGTCACGAAGCCGGACGCGCACCCCATTCCTAGAGCTGATGAGCTCATAGGTCGGTTAGGGCCGTCCGGTACCTCAGCACGTTTGATCTAACGTCTGGGGACTGGCAGATCGTCTTAACTGATGGGGCCAAGGAGAGGTCAGCATTTTCCACCCCAGATGGGTACTACCAGTTCCGTGTGATGCCCTTTGGGATAAGGAATGCCTTGCCACCTTTCAGAGGTTGGACAACCAGGTGTTGGCTGGTCTGGAGGATTTCAGTGCTGCCTTTCCTGGATGACATTTCAGTGTTTAGTACCTCCTGGGAGGACCCCTTGCGCCACCTCTGGGAAGTGTTGATGGCGCTGCGCAGAGCAGGCCTCACAATCAAAGCCAGTAAGTGTCAGATTGGGCAGGGTTCTGTGGTGTACTTGGGACACCAGGTTGGGAGTGGCCAGGTGGCACCCCTACAGCCCAAGATTGAAACCATCCTGGCATGTGAGCCCCCCAGGACCTAGACGCAGGTGAGGGCCTTCCTAGGTCTCACACGTAATTACAGGAGGTTTGTAAAGGGGTATGGCAACATTGTTGCACCCTTGACTGAGCTGATTTCCAAGAAGCAGCCAAAGATTGTGAACTGGACTGACACCTGTCAGAAAGCTTTTGATGCCCTCAAGAATGCCAAGTGTACAGCACCCGTCCTCCAGGCGTCCAATTTTGCTAAGGAATTTATTGTCCAGACAGGCACTTCAGAGCATGGGGTGGGAGCTGTTCTGTCACAGATAAATGAGGAGGGACTAGACCAACCTGTAGCCTTCATCAGTACTCAGTAGAAGGTTACTCCCCCGGGAACAAAGGTGGAGTGCAATTAAGTGTGAGGCATTTGCTGTGGTCTGGGCACTGAAGAAGCTGTGGCCATACCTGTTTGGGACTCACCTCCGGGTTCGGACAGACCACAGGCCCCTCAGATGGCTGATGCAGATGAGGGGTGAGAATCTCAAGTTGTTAAGGTGGTCCATTTCCCTACAGGGTCTGGATTTCACGGTGGAACACCGACCTGGTACAGAACACGCCAATGCTGATAGCCTGTCCAGATTTTTCTGCCTTAGTGAAGAGAACTCCCAAGGGGATGGGTAGCTCTCAGCTGGAGGGGACACTTGTTAGACCTGGCACCATTGGCGTGGGTCTCCCTTCCATTTTTCGCTGTTGTCTCCCCTGTTTTTGCTGTTATTAGATGCTCTAGGCGCTGTGCCACTGTCATTCAGTGCCACAGCGCGAATGCTCCCTGTGTAAATAATAATAATAATAATAATAAAACATTTATTGAGCGCATGGCTGCACAACTGTGTATCCCCGCGCTAATTGCTGAAGACTCTCATCCGAGAATCAAGTCGGTGGGAAAGAGAGGGCCAGAGTTATTGAGGGAAAAGGTATGTTTTCAGGTTCGCTCTGAAAAGAGTTTCAGAGGGTTCCATTCTTAAATGAATCGGAAGAGCATTCCAGAGTTTCACTCCTAGATAACAAAAGGAGCGACCACCGATTTTTGCTTTTTGAACGCGGGGTAGTTTGAAAAAGGACATTCCTGAGGACCTCAGATGACGAGTAGGGCGATGAATGGTCATGAGGCTTCTTAGATATGTGGGGCCCTTGTTGTTGGCTATCCTGTGGACATAGCAGAGGCTCTTGAATTTTATTCTTTCCCTTACGGGGAGCCAGTGCAATTTGGACAGTGCTGTCTTGGCTGAGGTTCTTTTCGGAAGGCCTAATACCAATCGGGCGGCTGCATTTTGTACACATTGCAGCTGGTGAAGCAGTTTTTGGTTAATGCCTAGAAGAAGGGCATTCCCGTAGTCCAGGTGCGGTGTGATAAGAGCATGCACGATGGTTTTCCTGGCTGTAATAGGTATTAGGTCAATGATTTTTCTAAGGATTCTTAGTGTTCCGATGCATTTGCCAATGATCTTATGAACTTGGGATTTGCCTGAAAGATCCGAGTCGATCATGATCCCGAGGTTCTTGACTTTCTCGACAGGTTGAGGGCATTCACCAAGCGATGTAGGCCACCACGCTTGAGACCAAAGGGAGGTTTTGTTCCCTATCACTAGTACCTCTGTTTTGTCACCATTTAGCCGGAGGCAATTACTGTCCATCCACCTGGCAACAGCAGTCATGCACTCCGAGAAGTTTGAAGCATACTTGTCAGTATCCGGAGTAAGCTTGAACATGAGCTGCGTATCATCGGCGTAGCTAACTATGCCCACGCCGAAGTTCTCTATGATTTGAGCCAGGGGTTCCATATAGATATTGAACAAAGTAGGGCTCAAACTAGAGCCCTGTGGAACCCCATGGCTCACGGTCCGAGAGGATGATTTAAAAGGCGGGCAATGAAGCTGGAAGGTTCTATTGGTGAGGAAAGATTTAATCCACTCCAATGCATCGTCTTTTACTCCAAAGTCGGAGAGCCGGGACAGCAGCGTGGCATGTAGCACCGTATCAAAAGCGGCGCTTAAGTCAAGCATGACCAGCGCTGCTGTTTCACCCTCGTCCACCATCTTGCGGATAAATTCCGAGGAATACAAGACAGCAGTTTCCGTGGAGTATTTGGGTCTAAAACCGGATTGGGTGGGATGGAGGATGTTTTCTTCCTCTAAATACGCCATGAGTTGGGTGTTCACTATTTTTTCTATTATTTTGGCGCATTGGGGCAATAGAGATATTGGCCGGAGATTTTGAAATAGAGTGATTGGAATATTGGTTTTTTTTTCAGGGGGATGACTTGGGCGTTTTTCCAAGCCTCCGGAACGTGACATTCTTTGAAGGAGAGGGTGATGAGATGGCTTATTTGATCCATGAGGGTGTTGTCCCTGATGTCTTTGCATTTGTCTAATGGACACGCATCGTTAGGGGAGCCAGAGTGGATACTGTTAATTATGCTGGACAATTTTGCTTTGTCAGGAGTGAGGAAGTGGGTAAGAGTGGTTTTATGAAGAGGTGAAAATATCGTACCAGAAGTGGGGGGAGCGGAGAATGTGGCATGAATTTTATCTACTTTGTTGACAAAGAAATCAGCAATTTCTTCACATAACTCATTAGAGTACGTGTCTTGCGTGTCCAGGCTCGATGTGTCTGTAAGTTCTTTGTAAATCCGAAACAGTTCTTTAGAGGGATTTATAGCCTGTTCAATTCTGTTTTGGAAAAAGAGACTTTTTTCCTCTCTTATGAGTCTCTGATAAGCCTTTAATTCACGTTTGTAGTTCTCCTTCAGTTCCGTGGAGTAGTTCTTTCTCCATTTTCTTTCAATCACTTTGCATCGGGCTTTAGCTGCCTTTAATTTTTCTGAAAACCACGGTTCAGATGTTGTTCGCCTAGCTGGGGGCTTGCAAGTCCAAGGGGCGATTTTATCAAGTGCCTTGCTCAACCAAAGTTCATAAGAATTCCAGGAGTCTTGAAGGGATTGACCTTGGGGAGGAGGGTGAGTTTTTAATTCGTCAGTGAGGCGTTCTGGGGTATAGTTTTTCCAATTGCGACGTTTGGCATATACGGGTTTATGGGCATTATTCTTAGTCCTGGTCTTTGGTATGTTGAACATGATCATATGGTGATCTGACCATATGATAGGGACCGGAGGTAGTATGTTAATGCCTTCCCAAGTCGCAAAGATGGGGTCGAGAAGGTGGCCCTGTTTATGTGTGGGTGAAGTGGAGAGCAGAGTGATCCCCAGAGCGTGCAAGGCTGTCTTCAGAAGTTGAGCTTCCTTGGCATGTAAATCTTCAAAATGAAGATTGAGATCGCCTAGTATCATGAAGTTGTTATATTTGATAGCTAGTTGCGTCGCCGTTTCAATTAGTTGATTACAGAAGGGAGTGGCATTGCCAGGGGGTCGATAAATGAGAAGCCCAGTTATGGTCATGTGGGGGGTCACTTTGATGGTGAAAGTGCCGCATTCGCTATTAGTGATGCCTTTGTGAGTGAGGGTGCACTCCAGTTCTTTTTTAAAGATCATTGCAAGACCACCACCGCGCTGTATAGGCCTGTCAATTCTCAGTAAGCTGTAGCTCAGTGGGACAGCCTCGAGTATTTCTGGTGAAGAAGATTCTTCTAGCCAGGTTTCTGTTAAAAACAATATATCGAAATCATGATGTAGTAATAGGTCGCGAAGTTCCAGTTTGTGTTTGACCATGGATCTACAATTAAGTAGCATCAGTTTAAGACAGGTTACAGGATTATTAGAATTGGGGGCATCAGCAAGGCGAAAGTTGCAAGAGTTGCATTGAGAAGACAGTGCGTTAGGGTCTATGAAGTGATGACATGGTGTAGTGGGGGTCTTACCGATTTCAAGTAGCATCTCGCGAGTATAGCGGATTGGCTTATGAGAGAGCACTCTCTCGGGTGCCTGCGTGTTGACATTGTGGCCAGAGTCTCCTGCCCCGCGTCCCGTCTGGTCGCGGACGGGCGCAGACGGGCAGGACTCTGGCTTGACTCCGGCGCGCGATTGGCGCGCCCGCAATGCGCGTCCGCTGCGCGGAGCCATGGAAGTGAGGTTTTAAGCGCTCGAAGCGCGACGTGCAGCGCGAGCCCTCACCAAGATGGCCGCTGCCTGACTTCCTTGCTCCTCTGTAGTCCCACCTGGAGCCGGTCTAACAGTCGACCGCTTCCCAGGACAGGCAGGAGTGTAAATAAACTAAAGACTTTGTCCTAGCTTTGTAAGGGGAGCGGCGCTAAAGTTGCTGGGATAGAGGTTCCGATTTCAATTTTAAAAGCAGTGCGAGGGGGGGAGCGGACACAAAGGAAGAAAAATAAGGTACAGCACACAATATTAAAAATCAACCTCCCGGCTCAAGCCTCAGGAGGACAATAACAGCAATCACTGTTTCTGCACTGAATTCCTGCTTTTAAGCGCTCGAAGCGCGACATGCAGCGCGAGCCCTCACCAAGATGGCCGCTGCCTGACTTCCTTGCTCCTCTGTAGTCCCACCTGGAGCCGGTCTAACAGTCGACCGCTTCCCAGGACAGGCAGGAGTGTAAATAAACTAAAGATAAATATGACTGTGAATTGGTATATCCCTGATTGGCTTATTTGGTTTACCTGTTAGCCCCTAGTAGTGTGGCCTGTGTGTGCCCAGGGCTGGTAACCAAAATGCTGCTGGTGGGCCTGCAGCACTGGTTTGCGCCACCCACAGAAGCAGCCTGTAAAGTGTACCTCAGACCTGCCACTGCAGTGTCTGTGTGCAGTCCAGAATGGCCATCTTGGCGGTGAAGTGTCCACACTTCCCAGACCCTGAACCTTCCCTTGGCATCATATCAGCCACCCCTATGGCAGGGTGCATTGTGTGTGTAAGGTAGGTCGTGGCTTGATATGTGTAGCATGTCCTGGTAGTGAATTACACCCTATTTCGTTTTTCACTACTGCAAGGCTACCTGTCCTCCATGGGCTAGAATGGGCGGTTTGATTATGACAGCTTATAATCCTAACTGACTCAGGGAATATGGTAGAAGTTCGAGTTTAGTATGCCTGAACTCAGAATGATAATATACATCTTTTAGAGAAGTTGGTTTTAACATCCTGTGTTTGAAAATACCACTTTTAGAAAGTAGGCATTTTCTTGCCTAATCCTTCCAGTGTGCTCGGCTGTTATGTGTATTGGCTGTCTGGGTTTAGAGGGGCAATGCAGGCTGAGTCAGACCTGCTTTGAATAGAGAGATCTGCATTGAGTATTGGGGAGGGGTAGCTCCTTGACCTGAATAGGGATGTGCCTGGCAAGGTGAATGCTGGCTCCACCTCCTACTGTGCGTCTGATGGCAGACCCCCTCTTTCTGAAAGGAAGGATGCAGCCTGGTAAACAAAGTGTTCCAGGGCTGAGCAGAACTGGTTTTGACTGGGTTCAGTGACTAGTGACTTTTTAGAACAAAGACTTTGAGGGTATAAATATCTGTGCCCAAACTCCTGTATTTTGTATTGCTCCTGGATGTCTAGAAGAACCTCTGTCCATGTGACTGAAGGAATCTGCAGGAGAGGGCTGTCCTTGTGCTTGTGTGCTGTTTCTTGGATTGGCCTGCAGTAGGTTCCCATGGACTTGGAAGAAGAGGGAAAAGGACTTTGAGAGAACCCAAGGCCTAGAAGAGAGCTAGCCTCCTGCTGGAGTCACAGGCACAGTTGACTCCCCCACCAGCCTCCTGATTCCTCCCAGCGAGGATTTCTATCTGCAGGTGAGGCCCCTGTGAGTTCCAGGGCCCCTAATTCTACTACAGAGAAGAAACTGCTGAAATCGTTGCTAACGGCTGTTTGCAAGGCGCCGCAGCTGAAGAGCGTAAGAAAAATCACTGCGCTGCTTCCGCCTAGCGCTCACAAACCAAAACCCATTGCACGCTTGCGGGCTGCCAAGTGCTCGCTAACACCCAAAGATCATCACATTGCACGTTTGCGGGCTTTTCGAATGCTCGCGAACCCCTGATCCTCGCATGGAGATCATCGCATCACGACATCACAGTGTGCGCACCGTGCGTCTGCCGTTTTCATCGCCTCACACCCGGAGTGTTGGTCCCTCGCGGAGGGCTATTTCTTCTCATCGCAACAAGGTCACACACGCAACAGGCTTGTCGCATCATCCTCCCTTGCGGCAAGGATTCAATGCATCGCTGGCTTTGCGTGAAGAAGTTTGTTGCGGTGTCCCCCACGCATCCGCAGATCAGCGCATCATCCTACCTTGCCGCATAGATTCAACGCATCGCCGGCCTCACGTGAGGAAAATCACCGCTACAGCTTGTTTGCGACATTTTGTTTGTTTTGCTAAGAAATCCAGGTACTTTGTAAGTAAAAGGGTCGCAGAGACCATTGCTTTGAACTGAACTCCTATTTGCACTTTTTGAACTATTTTTTACAGCATTTTCAAGAATAACTCCATTTTACAGTATGCTGGCTTTTTAACGTTATTGGTCTTGTGTTAAGTCTATATATAAAGATACTTATTTTTTATAACTACTTGTGTGGTGTCCCTTTGTAGTGTTCTTCACTGTGTGACTGTGTATGATCATAAATGCTTCACACACTGCCTCTGAAATAAGCCTAGCTGCTCGTGCTACGTTACCACAGGGTTGAGCAGCGGCTATTAAAGGGTGTAGCCCCCTTACTCTGACTAAGGAAGAAGGGTCCCTACTTGAACAGTGGCCAGTCATTGCCAACTAGAGACCCTCTTTTCTAACACACACTCTTCAGACCTGGTGGGCACTGTTGATTTCATGATTATTATTCAGTGAATTGAAATTAAGTAATTTTTCTATGTAAGTGTTTGTCTGTATTATTATTTTTTCTAAAGTTTCTTTGTCGTTATGTTGTAGCCAGGTAATGTCCAAAAATGTGTTGTGTGTTGTGTTTTTTGTAAAAATGTAAAAGGTGGGTGTGGGTTGTATAGATGATATGTGCACTTTCTGTGAGGGATTTCGATACAAAGAAAAAGTATAATAAGCTCTTTAAAAATTGAGAAAAATAAAAAGATGTGACGTGAAACCTTCAGTGTCACATTGAGTCAGGGATGTGTCCCATTTGTAAAGGAAGAGAATAAATAGTGAACAGTATTGGCACATCTGGAGGCAGGACATTTTCTTAGGCCAATTTTCCTTAACAATATCATGTGATTTATTAGTGTACCAGGCACAAAAAATCCACAAGCACACGTAGCACAACCCATCAACTGAAATCTCACATTGAAATAGAAACGCCCAACAGGCGTGTTGGCAGTAACGACAGGGGCTTATAATGCAACCGCCACCACGCTGGCTGCAGCACCCGCCGCAATGCAAAATGGGGATACCCGACATATCCCTGCACTACATGGCAGGCACCATAGGTGTGCCCCAAAACCCACAGTTTAGGGCCAGGAGGGAAGGAGAACCCACTCCGAGCCCCAAAAGTCCCTTTATGCCTGCCTTTTCATGGCGGGTTAACTGCCATGAAAAATCGGGCAGAAAGGGGCATCATAATCCCTATGGTGGTGCCTGGTAGGTACCGCCTCCCTTGTAGGGATGTGATTCCCCTATGATGCACTGGCGGGCTCAAGAAACACGTTGGAAGCGTGGTGGTTGATCGTTCTGATCGCCACCTATCTGCCCACCATGGTAATATGGCAGGCGGACATCATGGTTCTGATGGCTGAGGGACACCCACTGACGCACTTTCGGTGATAATCCCATTGTTATCATAAACAGCCCCATAGTGCTGTATGTAAATGACAAATCAATAAAACAATTCTAACATGTGAATACATTGAATAAATAAACAAACAAGCAATGCCATCTCATAGAATGTAGAAGTAAAAACTTTTTTCTTTCTGCCCAAAATCTTGATGCATCAAAGGCATCAAGATAAGTTTGAAATGCATCAAACCAGTTGCTCCTATATACATGTGGTTCACCCAGACTATAAAGAAAATGAGATGGTGGATTGACCAACTGCATACTCCGCTGTGAAAAAATAAACAATAACAACTTGGCTTAACCTGTAATTTTTACCCACAATATAAGCCTTGCACCGATAACTTAAAACAACGAAACCCAAAAGAAATATGCAAGATATATTAATTGAAAAACAATCCCACAGGACTAGAGCCTGCTACATGAGATGCGAGAATAGCTGACAAGACACCAGAAGAAGTGTGTGTATCACTGAATATACTAGCTTGTGCGTTGTGCTTCTAGATAGAACTCCACTAAGGTAAAATGGTGCTAGTGCCCCTTCAAGTAAGTGTATCAATGACAGTGAGTTTGTTTAGCCTGAACACAATGCTACACTAGAATGACACCCCGGAGATGAATGTGTATATCACTGAATACACTTGTTTGAAACAAATGCTATTGTTTGCACTCCAGACAAGAATCAACACTGCCCCTGCTCGCACACTGGAGTGTATCACAGATAGCAACTATTTTTCCGGTATGAAAAAAATGATACCTTTTATCAGCATGTAAACACTTTTTTTGATACAAGGGATGAGTGTATGTATCACTGAATTAATATCATTCTGCTTGCACACCTTGAATTGGCATTTTCCACCATTTAAAACTAATGACTAGCCTAATATGGCTGCTGATATACTAGGATCCGCCTCTGTCTTAGATAGAACTCTTCCTCACGAAGCAGCCATTCCCAAAAAAGTCAGCGTTGGCAAGACTGGCTAGTGTTTGTTACTGGACCGCAAAAGGAAGCGATACTACCTAGTCTTGAAATGGCTGCCTATTGACGACAGACACCTCCCTTCCTTGTACTGTCAGAACAAAAGTGCTCCTACAGCCTGCCTGACCCAAGCACAGCCAACTCCTTAAGAGAAACCCTTAGTGCTGGCCTCAACAATTTAAACAAAAAACCTTGTGGTTGCCGTGTGCCCCGCTTCTAATTTGCTGGATGACAGTCAGTCCTGAAAAATGTTCATCAGTGTGTTGGTAGCTCTTTTTCCCACTTGTCATCAAAGAAAGTGTCATGAGCAAAACATAGACCACAGCAAGATCCATTTTCAAAGGTCGGTTTATTTGTAAAGAGCCGCCAGAAAAACATCATGACAGGTGGGCAGCAACCCAGCCAACCGTCACAAATAGAATCACCACACCCCACATTCCAATCCTACATTTCATATTAAGATATGGTGCTACACCACCATATCCAAATATCAGAGACTGAGGAGAAATCTACTTAAAGATTTATACAGTGGCCCAATGGCCATTAACAATTCTACAATAATCTTGTACTTTGTGCAAACATCAATAGCTTAATCCTACTGTTCTCTTTGGTGGGTGCTGCCTACAGTAGCCTGGGTCAGACTAGGTTCAAGATTGGTGTGTATTTTGCAAAATCATCTGTGAGATCAGGCCATAGATTGAGTGACCTTGAGCTCAAGGAGGAGGTAGCAAGCCCCATGAGCCATGGACATTCCACTGGTGCTGGAGATGGTGATCACCAAAATGGATAAAAGGCTACCTTTGATACTATGGTGGGAGACTAGCAGCTGTGACTATGGCTGGCCATGGAAGACAGAGCGGGCATACGCTGAGCTACAACCAGGTCCCATGCAGCCACATGGAAAGATGAGATGGGTGTATTGCGGTGAAGCCTATCCCACCCCCTAGGGTTTTGGACCCACCCCATGGGCATTAATTGACCTCCTTTCTGGAGATACTAGAATGAAGTGGATATGCTATTTACAGCTAGATGTGGTGTATTATTAGGGGTAACACTTATGGTGGAGGTTTACATCTGCATTTAGATGCTAAACGCTGCCACAGAGTTGTTTTACCTGTTCTGCTACATAGTCAGAGGCATTGAGCATTAGTTTGGATTAGTCTGGTCTCAGTGTTACTGCAGTGTAGATTAGAGTGCCTACTGTTGATTTGGGGATACCCTAGCTGCACTGGCACCTCTTCACCAAGGATGGTGAAAGAAAAGACTGGAAGGCCAACACAGGCCAACAAAATTGTCCGGCACACTGCGGGCTTGACGGGGCTAGGAAATCCAATAGCCCAAGCACAGCAGAATAAGCAAGATCACCCATCTGTATCGACCTATGTGGATAGTTTATAGACTTTTAAAGGAATCAAGCAGCCCTGGAGCACAAACGTGAGACAGTGTCACTGAAGAAGACTCCTACATGGGTTGACCTGATGACCTGAAAAATGTTCTGAAGAGAACTAAGGTGATGAAGGACATGGTTGTGATCATCACTGGCAAAATGAAAGAAATGTAAATGGCCAGAATCAAGTTGCAGGAGACCCCTAGAGACCTTGAGTCCAGGATACTAGATGTAGAGAGCATATCACAGCTGTAAAAGCACTTCCTGGAGTTTCCTGAAAAGGTGTAGGGTCCCTCAGACAACATCTATCTACACAGGAAGTGGCATTAAGGGATCAAGACTGATTTAGCATATGGCTGGGTCCAGAGTGAGGTGGCATGGTGGGCAAAAAAATCATGGACTGGGATGCATCCCGAATGATTGCCTGTGGCTGAGAGTAATTCAAGAATTCTATCCGGTAAACAGTCAAAATATCGAGTAAAAAATATCGAATGGACATAATATCGAGTTTAAAATATAGAATGGACAAAATATCGAATGGACATAATATAGACCTCAAAAATATAGTTTTTAAGGTAAGTAATGTAATATCGAATGTTAAAAATATAGAAAGTTAAAATATCAAAGTATATAATATAGGTTATTAAAATTATCGAATTTTTAATAATATCGAATTTTTTATAGTGTTTGTTATGTTATTATATGTGTGAAAAGTGTGTATTTATGTTATAATTAATTTTAATTAATGAATGTTGTTTTTTTAATTTTTGCGTAATTTAATTCCGTAGCGGGTTGTGGGTTTATAGGGGAATAGGGTGGGAAGTAATTTAATTATAATTAATTAAATATGGAAATTTATATATTGGTATTCATTTTTAATTAAATGTTAATTAATTTATATTTGGTAATTAATTAAATTTTAATTGGCAATTCATTTTTGTTAATTGATTAATTGCTAATTATGTTAATTAATTAAATGTTAATTGGCAATTAAATTTAATTAATTGTTTAATTGCTAATTATGTTAATTTTACGAATTTATTTTCTGTAGCGGGTTGTGGGTTTATAGGGGAATTGGGTGGGAAGTAATTTATTTTTAATTAATTAAATATATAAAAATATTTATTGGTATTTTTTTAGAAGTAATTGTTAATTAATTTTTATGGGTAATTATTTACATTTTGATTGCCAATTAATTTAATTATGTTAATTTTACTAATTTATTTTCTGTAGCGGGTTGTGAGTTTATAGGGGAATAGGGTGGGAAGTCATTTTTTCATAATTAATTAAATAATTAAATTTATTTATTTCTATTTAATTTGAATTATTTGTTAATTAATTTTTAATTGTAAATTAATTAATTGTTAATTTGTAATTAATTTGAATAGGTAACTAATAGTTATAAATAATTGTAATTTGTCATTTTAATTGATTAATTATTATATTATATTAAATTGGTAATTACTTTAATTAATTTTTTATAGATATTAATTTATATTTTTTTAAATAATATACATAGTATTTACTTTCCCTACTGTTGCACTCTCTGGAGTGGGAATAGTAATTTTTACCCCTACGCTATCCAACGCTTTCCCTACTGTTGCACTCTTTGGAGTGCGAATAGTAATTTTAACCCAAACGCTATCCTATGCTTTCCTTACTGTTTCACTCTTTGGAGTGGGAATAGTAATTTTTACCCCTACGCTATCCAACGCTTTCCCTACTGTTGCAACCACTGGAGTGGGAATAATAATTTTGACCTCTACGCTATCCAATGCTTTCCCTAGTGTTGCACTCACTGGAGTGGGAATAGTAATTTTTACCCCTACGCTATCTAACGCTTTCCCTACTGTTGCACCCACTGGAGTGGGAATAGTAATTTTTACCTCTACGCTATCCAACGCTTTCCCTACTGTTGCACTCTTTGGAGTGGGAATAGAAATGTTTACCCCTACGCTATCCAACGCTTTCCCTACTGTTGCACCCACTGGAGTGGGAATAGTAATTTTTACCCCTACACTAGCCAACGCTTTCCCTACTGTTGCACTCACTGGAGTGGGAATAGTAATTTTTACCCCTACGCTATCCAATGCTTTCCCTACTGTTGCACTCTTTGGAGTGGGAATAGTAATTTTTACCTCTACGCTATCCAACACTTTCCCTACTGTTGCACTCTTTGGAGTGGGAATAGTAATTTTAACCCCTACGCTATCCAACGCTTTCCCTACTGGTGCACTCTTTGGAGTGGGAATAGTAATTTTTATCCCTACGCTATCCAACGCTTTCCCTACTGTTGCACTCTTTGGAGTGGGAATAGAAATTTTTACCCCTACGCTATCCAACGCTTTCCCTACTGTTGCACCCACTGGAGTGGGAATAGTAATTTTTACCCCTACGCTATCCAACGCTTTCCCTACTGTTGCACTCTTTGGAGTGGGAATAGTAATTTTTACCCCTACGCTATCCAACGCTTTCCCTACTGTTGCACTCTTTGGAGTGGGAATAGTAATTTTTACCCCTACGCTATCCAACGCTTTCCCTACTGTTGCACTCTTTGGAGTGGGAATAGTAATTTTTACCCCTACGCTATCCAACGCTTTCCCTACTGTTGCACCCACTGGAGTGGGAATAGTAATTTTTACCCCTACGCTATCCAACGCTTTCCCTACTGTTGCACTCACTGGAGTGGGAATAGTAATTTTTACCCCTACGCTATCCAACGCTTTCCCTACTGTTGCACTCTCTGGAGTGGTAATAGTAATTTTTACACTTACGCTATCCTACGGTAATAATATTGGATATTTTTTAATTATATTATTTTACTATATATATGTTTTAACAAATATGATTGTAACTTTTTTTTATAACTTTAATTAATTATTTAATTAATATAAGGTAATGTAAGTATTTTTAAGTATATTTTAGTAATTAATTTTTAATATTAATTTAATTTAACATTGTTTTTAATAAAGTTGATATTTTTATAAACTATATTTTTGTAAACGATATTCTTTACTCGATATTTTAGTACTTACCTGTTTGTAGATGCAAAGTCGATATTATGTCTGTCGATATTTTTTCGCCGATATTTTTGATAGTCGATATTCTGTCCCTCGATATTATGTCAGTGATCCATTCTATCCATCACCTTGTATTTCCCATAATCCATTTACACAGGAAGTGACATTACACCTCCCCCTCCCAGGACCAACTTAATGGTGGTCACAGTGAATGCATGCCAAAGACAAGTACACTGTTCCTGGACAGCACAGTGCACCAGGATCCCTGGTCTTCTCCCTTCCCATGACTACCCACTGCTTCCTTCTGTGCCCCATTCCCCAGTTGCTTCTCTACATGCTGCTGATTCACTGCACCATTACACACGGAGGGTGCATTTTCCTGAGCTTAAAGCAAGTTTTGATGCACTTACCCACACCAAACACTAACAGCACCCACACCAACAACATGCAACACCCCACCCTCTCGCACTCATAGAGTCCTACAATCACTTATACAACACTCTGCACTCACATGAATACTCCCTAACACATTCTTACTCACCAAACATGCCATAGAGATCTTGGACCTGCTGCACGACAATGGTCTAGAAGTACTTTTCCTCACGGAAACCTGGCTGAACCCTACATCATTACTTAAAAATACCACACTCATCACCAACACACCTCCAGCTACAAGATCGCAAGGCAAGAAAGCCTTCACAAGCTTGGAGGCAGAATCATCATTATCCACAAGAACACCATCAGCTGCACCACCTCTACGGACATGTCATCCTCAATCATGGAATACATGTTGTACAAGCTCCACCTCAAAGCTAACTTCACCCTAAGCGGATTTGGTATCATGAGACCACCTGAACCACGCACCAACTTCACCGACTACATCACAGACTTCGTTGCACCACTTGCCCTTGACACTAGCAATTGCATCCTAATTGAAAACCTGAACTTCCATCCGGAAGACCACGCTGACCCAAACTCAACAGCGCTCATCAAAGACCTTGGAGTAAAGGGACCCACCAACATTTTCTGGACACCTCGTGAACTGTTCACTACCTTCGACAACATCATAGTCAATGAGCCTATAATAGTCTTCTGTACAGACCCTGCCCTCATCAAGTTCAAAATCACTGCCATTTACAGCAACTTCAACTTGCAACGGGACCCATCAGACCTTGCCAGATGCCTCCCAATCTTATCCAAACAACTAATGCTAACCACATGGCCCGTCATCTTACCAGCATTGTCAGGGGAACCTGAACATGACCTTGATCCCACTCTTTCTTGATTTTTCGGCATCTCCAGTGGTTCGTAGTCACCCATATCCACTTTACTCATTCTCTAGCATTGTGCTAACATGTGTACACCCTTAGGAAGAACATACCACTGATTGTTGACTTTAACAATGCTTGTTGCCTTGTGTTTGTTGCCAGCATTATTACCAATATATTTCTTGGTTTTGCCAAGGCTTGTTTTCATTGTGTACCCTCAAGTACGGAAGCACGTTCCTGGGCTGCCTGTCTGTTTCTTGGTTACCAGGCAACCGTCATGCTTGGGGCGTGTCAAGAATTATGTAAACAACTGTCCTCCTGGGCCATGAATAATGGGGATTGGGGGGCAGCCAACCACAGAAAAGTCTGCCCCCCGGGCAGATTAGGAAGGTGTTGCAGTCCAGTGACTGCCATTTCTGTTCGGCTACTTTATAGTCAAAATATAGCCCAGCACATATGGGCTACCAGCCACCATTTTAGGTTAAGGTGACCTGGTGGCAGGTAGCCTGTATTTGGAGGTAATTTTGTTGTACTTTTGATGATCGAATTTCAGGTTAAAAGTAGGGACATTGCTGTGGAATAAGCTGCAGCATAGTGGATTGTGTTCAAAAGCCAGAAAGTGGCAGAGGCGATACAGGTGCGTAAGAGACTGGGAGGTTAGACTTCTTGGCAAGCGGTGAGGTGGTGCCTTCCTCAGCCTGCCCGCCTCATCGGGCCTCTACGGGAGCAGTGGCAGCAGTTTTTTTTGTTCCCCGCCACATTCATGACGAGCGGCGGGGGCAGGTGAGCCCCTGTTTCCACTCTGTGCCCAATGAAGCGGCCGCCGTGGAGGCTGGGACCAGGATGTATGAAGCAAGGCATTGCATGGGGAAGGCATCCACGTCAGGGTTGGGATTGAAGGCATGGGGGGAAGCGGGTTTTTGGTGGGCCATCCAGCAGGAGCAAGATTGTATATTTGAAGGCCCAGCTGGGCCTGCGGGTGCGGGGAAGGGCAGGGCAGGGGGAGGCAGCCTGTTGCGTGGCTGGCATGTTTACAGACCATGGGGAAATGAAACATGAGGAAGCAGGTGGCTTCGGAGGAGGCACCGCATATGAGGAATGAGGAGAGCCTGATAGGAGAGGCGTCCGTGGATGCGCAGCATCCCTGGGCCTCTGGGGGGCCATCAATGCAGCCAAGAGGGAGGTGGGGCTTGCCAGAGGGCAGGACGAGAAAGGATTTTTGTGGATAGGCAGAAAGAGGGAGCCTGGGGAGTCCAGTGGGAGGGGCTGGGTGGCCTGGACATTTCCTTGGAGGGGCTCCAGAGCAGCACATGTGCATGGTGGGGAAAGGGGAAGTGAAGGAAAATCTATACGGGACTCGCCTGGATTTATGTTAGCACACGGAGGAGGCCGCTGGGGTGAGGGATTGGAGCATGGTGGTCTGCCTTGATGACCACTTAGGCAGGAGAGAGACCCTTTCAATGGGAAGCATGAGGGAGGGCTCAGGAGGCAGAGATCCTTGCAGGGGGACCAGGGGCAGCATCTGCAATAGCCACAGCTATGTTGGAATGGAGTGTAGGGGAAGATAATCTCGGGGAGGCGGCCTGGTATATGGCAGTTTTGGTATAGGCAAGGGACACACAGCTTAGGTCTTATGGCAACACGGGGACCAAGGGGCAGGGCACCAGCACACCAGTCCCATTTTCTTTTTCACCAGAGCAGGGGAGGCAACTTGTTCCGGACTTGATAGTGCTGGGAACGGCTCAATAGCACCAAGAAGGGATAGAGAGGTCTGGGCCCAGTGCGGTTCACCTGACGCCAGTGAGGGACCCCGATGCAGCCAAAGCATGAAGGTTTAGAACAAATTTGTGGTCCCCAGCAGACGGTAGGTCTCGGATGGCCTCTAGTATGAGTGAGAGGAGCGACAAGTATGCGAGGGGCAGCGGTGAGCCGGCAGGTCAGAGTCTTTCCGGCCTCTCCTGGTTGCTCTGCGTCGCTGCATCATGGTGACGTGTGGCATGAGTAAGACGCAGGGGAAGGTACTGGGTAGTGACTGAGACTGTTTGGATGACCCCTTGGAGGTGGTCACTGTGGACTATGATGTGAATAACATGGAGGAGGGGGAGCTCCACGAGGCAGAGCTGGAAAGCAGTGGGGCAGAGCATGCTAATGTATGGTCAAGTATTTTTCAGGTGTACAAGGAATGGGCCCCAAAAGGTGAAGGATGGAGAAAACACTGGTGAGGTGGACTGTAGCAGCGGACTGCAGCAGCACGGGCACCAGGTAAGGACAGAGTGAAGGATCTTGATCTTACGATGGTTCCTTGGGGATGGATGCTAGCGCGTGGTCTGAAGAAGGGGGGAGACTGCACTAGCGACGATGCATAACAGATGTGCGAGTGCGCACAGAGGAGAAGGTGTCTGCTGGCAGCCTGGGAGGGAGCGCGGGCTGGGGGGTCGGGAGAGGATGAGGCTATGAAGGAGGGGCCAGACAGTTCAGAATTGAAGTTTAGAAATTACAGTCTGTGGGAGTGATGAAACCATTGGGCACTCATTGGATGTTGGCCAAGAAAGAATGCATTTGGAAAGGGGGGCACATTGAAAGGTTCAAACTCTTATGCAAAGAGGTGCAGTTGAAGGAGGGCTCAAAAGAGGAGGAATATGAGCTGGGCAAGTGGCAGAGGGTTCGCCTCACGATGGAGCATTGGACGGCCCCTTTTAATCTATGCTAGCATTTACGTAGAAAAATATCTGGAATGGTGCATGGCCATATTTAAACACATGGCTGTGATTTGGCAAGCCCAGATCATGTGGGGGAGGATACACGTGCAAGCAGACGCAATGAATTCTGGGACGTTTTCATGGAATCCGGAAGCGAAATGAGGGGAGCTTGATTCGATTGGTGGCAATACACCATGGGGGCTGCGAGGTTGGGGGAGACTATCGTCATGGCAAGTGGCCGGCCAATAGCTTATTGCCTTCAAAACAGCTGCTGGGGTTAGGAGGGACGTGATACAATTGTTAACAAGTATACAGGAGTATTATAATTTTCTAAACAAATGTTTGAAATACGCAGGGGAATACCCCCTTCTCCCCTGCTATGGGATAGGGGGTGTGTCCCATGGCCACAGCTCAGGTCAGTGGCAACATTAGGGGGGAGGAAAGGGTGGTCATCAACTGCAATTCCCGGAGATAGGGTAGAAGGGGCCATGGACCTGCTGTAAAAGGGACCAATGTCAATGATGGCAGGATTACAGGACCATGTTAGACTGGATTATGGCAGTCCTTATAGTGTCACACATTGGGGTGGTTCCCAAAAAAGAGTAAGTTCTGTTTTGATGGATATAGCAGGTGTCCTGGCCAGGGGGCGAAACAGTGAATGCTTTTATTGCAGAGGAGGTAGCGTCAGTGTCCTAATCTTCAATAGACGTAACAATGTCACTTGGGGTGGCGGCGAGCCCTGAGCAGTGCTGGCACAATGTGGCTTGAAGCTGCTTCCGGTACACCCAGAGGATTTTCAGCTACTGGGTTTGCATTATGCAGGCAAAGCCATTGATAAGGCATTGCCATTGGGCTGTTCAATATCCGGTGCATTCTTCGAGTGCTTCAGTAGGTTCTTGCAATGGTTTTCACATGGCAGACTGACCATCAGTTGGTGACTCACTATTTGGAAGATTTTCATGGTGGGGGCACCCAGTTCAGCAGACTGCCAGAGGCTGTTGGCAAGGTTCCATGAGTTCATGGGTGACATAGGAGGGCTACTGCCAGCAGAGAAAATGGGGTACCTCAATACAATGCTGTCATTATTTGGCATTGAGATTGCTTCCTGGCAGGTGGAAGACAGGCTGCCACAGTAAGGCTCCCAAGGTCTTCTATTTTGCTTTACAGTTACAGATAAGCCCACATCGTGAGCTAGGACTCCATACAACCAAATGTGCACTGATGTTGTGAAAGTTCAAAAGAATACGCAAATATTATCCCTCCATTTTGAGGTAGGAACAAAATGAGCGTGCCTTAATGTGGGAGAATCCCCTTATTTTAAACCGTTTTCCTAAGCTATTATATCGGGAAACAACCATTATAACGCAACTTTTACAACGCACTACCATTACAACGAAACTTTTACAACGCAAAAACCATTACAACGCATGTATTTACAACGCATGTTTTTACAACGCAGGTACCTTTACAACGCATACCATTAATTTACAACGTAAGTATTGGTAAGTATATAATTATATTTAAAATTTTATATGTTTGGGTTTTTTAAGGGGTATTTTTAGGGTTCAGGGTCAGTTTTCAGTTTTTGGGTAAAGGGGCATTTTTAGGGTTCAGGGTCAGTTTTCAGTTTTTGGGTAAAGGGGCATTTTTAGGGTTCAGGGTCAGTTTTTAGTTTTTGGGTAAAGGAGTATTTTTAGGGTTCAGGGTCAGTTTTCAGTTTTTGGGTAAAGGGGCATTTTTAGGGTTCAGGGTCAGTTTTTAGTTTTTGGGTAAAGGGGTATTTTTAGGGTTCAGGGTCAGTTTTCAGTTTTTGGGTAAAGGGGTATTTTTAGGGTTCAGGGTCAGTTTTCAGTTTTTGGGTAAAGGGGCCTTTTTAGGGTTCAGGGTCAGTTTTCAGTTTTTGGGTAAAGGGGTATTTTTAGGGTTCAGGGTCAGTTTTCAGTTTTTGGGTAAAGGGGTATTTTTAGGGTTCAGGGTCAGTTTTCAGTTTTTGGGTAAAAGGGTATTTTTAGAGTTCAGGGTCAGTTTTCAGTTTTTGGGTAAAGGGGTATTTTTAGGGTTCAGGGTCAGTTTTCAGTTTTTGGGTAAAGGGGTATTTTTAGGGTTCAGGGTCAGTTTGGGGTTTTTGGGTAAAGGGGTATTTTTAGGGTTCAGGGTCAGTTTGGGGTTTTTGGGGTACAGGGGTATTTTTAGGGTTCAGGGTCAGTTTGGGGTTTTTGGGGTACAGGGGTATTTTTAGGGTTCAGGGTCAGTTTGGGGTTTTTGGGGTACAGGGGTATTTTTAGGGTTCAGGGTCAGTTTGGGGTTTTTGGGGTACAGGGGTATAAGGTAAAAATAAAATAAAAATAAATTTAAATTAAATCAATTAAATAAAATAAAATTAAATTAAATTAAATTAAATTAAATTAAATTATATTATTTTCAATTATTTTAAATTAAAAAAAAAAAATATATACTTACCAATACTTACGTTGTAATGGTATGCGTTGTAAAGGTACCTGCGTTGTAAAAACATGCGTTGTAAATACATGCGTTGTAAAAGTTTTTGCATTGTAAAAAATTCGTTGTAATGGCATGCGTTGTAAAAGTATGAGTTGTAACGTCATACATCCATTATATCCTTCTTTACAGATACATATTAGATATTATCCCTGGCTGGGTTGATAAACTCCAAAGTAAAACTTCATATCTGAAGGATTTATAGGATATCCCTTTCATTGATCATCATCGGTTGAAAATGTAGGTTACTACAGTTTCTATTATATCCTTCTACGTTGGTGATGGCTTAATGACTAGTGATAAACAACACACTTTACATTCTGCTCTGTCACCATGGGAGTGAAACTACTTTCTCCCTTTTTTCTGGGGACATTCCGTTCTTTTTCTTCATTTCATAATAGATTTGTTGAAACTACTTTTAGGTCACTACTCACGAGATTCCATCTCTAAGCACAATAAAAAGATGTATTAAAAATGAAATGTTTTTGAAACTTGATGCACAGTGCAGACATTTTAATATCATACTATGTTATTTCAGACACCCCATTTTGTCTATCTGGACCCTGTTTGTTCCTTATCGGCCCTCATGAAGGTGATAAAACCACTCTAATCACCGAAACGTACGTAGGCCAGTCATGCACATCTGACAAGCCTAGGACCAGGAAAGTTACTTAAAGAAGAAACAGTTGTGGACAATAAAAGGATGGACTAATGCCTCCTATTATGACGATATTTTATACAGATTAATTCTTTGTATTCTCAGATGTGGTGTCATGTTTTTCTCATTTTTGTAACATTTGTGTTGTATGGTATGCTAGTGAGTTTGGCTGAATAGTATGCTTGGTGAAATAGTTTGTGTGAAAGTTTCATATTGACTTCACTTTTGTTTTGCAATGGGGCTATTTTCATGTGGGGTGCTTTAAACATTTAGTATTTTTATGCTTTAAAAGAAAAATGTACATATGAGTGACAATAACTGACTGTGTTGTCATGTACATCAAACATAACTGTTCACATTTATAAAAACAGAAATATATAACAAAAATGTTTTATAAAAAAAAGACAAACAAATGAATTCATACTAATAAAAAGAATACTTGTATGGAAATCAAGGTATTGCTCACTTTAAATGTTTCTGTTCTGTGCATTTAGGAAATAGCAGAGCTGTTGCCTGTTCTAAAGTATATAGGTTAGACAAGAGGTTGCTTTTGTGTATTAATTCAACACCCCTTTATGATCAGCCGGACCTTGCAAATTTCCCCCAGTCTAGCATGACTGGATCGCACTTTATGGTTCAAGCTGCTATTTTTACTTGACATTTTAAAATGATATTTCCCCGTTTACTGATTGGAATTTTGTTGTTCTAGTATCATTTTATTTATGTAGTTAGTCTAGTTTTCAAAATTGGTGTGGGATTTTTCTGGTGTTCTGTTTTTACTTTACTACTGTTTGTGCGCTGCATAAATACTTGACATATTGCCTTTAAGTTAAGCATGACTGTTTTGTGCCAAGCTACCAGAGCATTAAGCACAGGTTAATTTAATGACTCTTGCAGTTCATCCTTATAAGAATGTGGATCTCGCCTGATTGGGGCTTCCATCCCCACAACCAATAATACAATTTCTTACACATATGTGTGTTTGTGTCTATATGTGTGTTTATGTGTCTGTGTGTATTGTATAATATATTACCCAGTGGTGGTTACCACTGGGTAGATATAGTTAAGAGTGTGTTTCCATAAGAAATGCATGTTTTGTGTTACTAATAACTTTGACGCTGTTTGACGAATCACAAAAAAACTTTCCAAAAAAGGGTTACTTTTTGACTAGTTTGCACATAGCAAGTTTTTGGGGATCCGTCCAGTGCGGCCGAGAAAAAGGGGGTCCTAAACCATGATTTCCCCTTCAAGAACTTTAAACACAGCTACAACCAATACAACTGAAAGGATTTACACCAAATTTGGCAGCAAGCTAGATGTTGATCCAGACAAATGTTTTTTTTGTGATTAGGTGAAATGTGTTCAGTAGTTTTTGATCAAATAAGGCTCCAATGAATGATATTTATCATACGTTCGAGGATCCGTGCAGCTGAAAGATCTCATATTAAGATCTGAATTCTGCCAACACATCAACCAGGAAGTGGTGGCATCCAGTCCAGAGCACTAATAAAACATTAAAAAAAGAGAGTTTTAAAGTGGTGAGGTAACTCCTTAATATATACTTAAGCACGGTAGTGGCTGTGGTCTTGTATGGTGCAGGGGCATGGGGAATGTCCAGAACTTAAAACATTCAAATAATTGAGGACTCATGTTTTAAGTCCATTCTTTCTCTTCCACCCAGTATGTCAATTTACGTAGCCCATGCAGAACTGCCATCATCGGGGTCTTCGCACCCCTCTACGGGATGCGGCGTGCTGCGACCTACGATTACGCGGGAGCACTTATAAACGACTATGTGTGGTGTGTGTGAGGGTTTTTGTTTTATGTGCGTGAGTGGTGAGGTTATCGGCGAGTGATGTTTAAAAAGTGCCTGGCTCGTGGGGTGAACCCAAAAAACTTTAATGGGCCCCCGGGCTGGTGCTGTTAAAAGGGTGAAAGCATTGGAGGTATGGTATGCAGGAAAATGTGCATCACCTCCTGTGTGTGTGTCAACATGTTTCGGAGTCGGAACTCCTTCTTCAGGACTGGGGTACACAAATCCCCACCCTACTCATGTTTCTCTACTTTAAAAATTGTGTTATTTACAAAAAGTGAGATATGGTGCAGGTTATGCAATGTACCTACAAATTTCTTGATTCGTCGCTAAATAGCTGACTGTTATGTATTGATTCCACTGCCTCATGAGTCTTAGGAAACTTAGGGGTTTCTCGTGCTGGTTCGCTACGAGGGCTGCGAGAGAATGCCTCCTGACTGCCCCTTACGCGGCTCCATTGAGAGTGCACTCTCAACGGAGCCGCGTAAGGGGCAGTTCATAGCGAACCAGCACAAGCTGCTTCCCAGGTATAACTGGAAATACAAGGAAGGGTAAGCTTATTCATTTAATTTAGGTATTCCTTTAGGCTAGATACACTCATTAGCCACATCCTCCAACTTCTTCCTTTCTCTCACAGGTTGACAGCTTTGAGATTAAAAGAAGCATCATTTCCAAAAGGTCCTCTTCCTTAATCCTGATCAGTCCTTGCTGCATACTTTATTCCACGAGTAGGAGCAGTCAGGAAAAAGGACTTGGATTCATATGTTGTCTGCAAGGTCATGCTGCAAACCACAAAGTAACTGTTCATGATGTCAATTTTGACAGTTGGCCACAGGGCTGCATTTCAGGTACTGAAGCCAACCATCATGCCACCCATAACAAAACGCAGCCGTCTTTGGTGTCTGTATTACCTGTGGACTGCTGTTTTTCCTTGGATGCCCGTGGACCCTGAAATCCTTTCCTGAAGCCTTGGTGGAGACCTGAGCCAGTCCGGCTAGTGGGTGCGGGACTGCGAGTCCCAGCAGGCTAAGCGCGTGAGTCACCAGCGCACCTGCGACTCTTCCCGCCCCACTCCTCCCCCTCCTGCTGATAACGGCTCGCGGCCCCTGCTTCGCAGCCGTCTTTGGTGTCTGTATTACCTGTGGACTGCTGTTTTTCCTTGGATGCCCTTGGACCCTGAAATCCTTTCCTGAAGCCTTGGTGGAGACCTGAGCCAGTCCGGCTAGTGGGTGCGGGACTGCGAGTTCCAGCAGGCTAAGCGCGTGACTCACCAGCACACCTGCGACTCTTCCCGCCCCACTCCCTCCCCTGTATATAATTCAACTTACATCCGCGCACGTGGGACGCGCGCGGGACGGAGCTCGGGGTGAAGCCCGGGCAAAGGGTGGGCCCTCTGAGGCCCTCAGAGACCGAGTGAGGCCGGGCAGGGCCTACTCTCTTTCATCGCATTTATTGCTACTAACAGTTGGTGCACTTGTCCGCAATGGCCCAAAGTCCTGACAAAGCACTCCTTGAGAAGACTGGGGGTAACAATAATGGCACACTTGACAACTATTTTACAAGGGTTCCCACTGATCCAGATAGGGAAAAGTCATTGGCAGAGCGCCGGGCAGAGCGTCGTCGCTCTGTCGAATGTATGAAGAATAGGGCTTCCACAGATCCCCCGCTCCATGCCCTTTCCCCCACTGTAGGATGTACTGGCAGCAGTGAAGACTTCCTATCCTTGGAGAGTGTGCCACTTTTGTTACGTGACTGCACTCCAACACCTCTGGTCCCTATTGACCAGCCCATAAGTGATACCCCTCTCTCCAGTCCGATTTTGATAGATGTCGACCCGACTACCCGGACTCCGGTCCGGGTTAAACCTGCTCAAAATAAACCGAAAAAAACAGTGCCTGTCAAGGTCCATGGCCCACCACCTGCCAAAAGAAGACGGAAGGGGGGGACCCGCAAAAGCCCAAGATCAGTCATACCGACTTTGGTAAACCCTCAAAGTTTAGCACTAGTACGGCCTCGGCCCCAATGGCCGCATTAGTGAACATGTCAAACTCGATGCTTCCTCCATCACTGGTATCAGTTGTACAGGCTGAGAACACTACTGTTCCAATTGACATCCCTGATGACCCCTCTCTAAAGGACGCACCTATTGCCGTTCCACTGGATAACATGGAGCACCTAATAAGGTCTTTCATCCTACCCATTATAGAGAGGCTGAAGAGGGTCGAGAAAAGGCTTGAGGACATTGAGTATGCAATCAGTAATCATGAGGGATTATCCAAGGTACTGGAGAGTGGGGTTGTCCCACCCCCAGCCTTGGTGACATCGCGCACTCCCATTGCTCCCAAAGGTATAGTCCAATCTATCAAACTAACAAACCCTAAGCAACAGAGGGCTCCACCCCCTAAGCAGGGTAACAATCTAGTTCCAAATCCAGTTAGTACAGTTCCGAGGGGACCTGGAAAAGTATCTGCAGGAAACACACGGGAGACCATACGGGGTACCACTAGATATACCAGGTCACCTTCCCATAAAAGCCCCCAAGTAGAATTACCCCCTGAAGCTGCCCCCTATGTGGTTGTTCTGACAAGGGTCCCTAGATTGCCAGATAATAAGAGGTAAGGGTTTTATCAGCCGAAAAATAAAATTATGCACTGGCTCAGCCAATTTAGACCACTCACACAAAACATCAATGGTGACATTGTGCATGTCCGGCGTCTCTCTTGGCTGGGTAGTAGGGTCAAGGATAACGAGGGAGACCTAGTTGTTGTAAATTTTAGAGACCCACGAGCGGTCAACTATATATTAAACTGGCCCCTAGGTAGTGGCAGCAATTCCATCGTCCCTCGTCCCTTGACTTATTTTTATCCCAGATCCCTAGTGTTCCCCCCCACCTATACTGGTGGTCAGGCACCCAATCAGATTATCCCTCCATTACCTTACAATACTAGATACCTGTTACAAGCTTCACACCCTTTACCCGCTGCTGACCCCTTTGGGTGGAATATGGTACCTCCGAGGCTCAATAGAAATACCAATAGGAGAAAGGATCACCTGAGACCTTTTACACCCTTGGAGTCAGTAAATAGGTTTGATGTGTTCTCAGGTATGGACGATTGTGATTGAAGATCACAGTCTGAACAGAGCATGGGTGGCCAAACAAACGCCATTGGCGAGGGTGCGATCGGTGCGGAACTCCAATCTACCGAACCTCTCGCGGAGTTGGCGGACACCATTGTGCCCACTATTCTTGATTTCCCTGCTACATCCCCCGGCGAGCATATATCCTGTCTGTCTATTCTTTCCTGGAATTTGGTCGGACTTCAGGGTAAACTAGACTCCCCTGATTGGAGGTCTTTTATTAACACACAGGATGTATGCCTGTTTCAGGAGACATGGGCACGGGAGGACAAATGGCGATCAGGCTATGCAACCTTTTCAATTCCAGCTAAATGGGAGGGGAAGGGACGGCCCTCGGTGGGTCTCTGCATATGGGTGGCATCACATCTGGGATGCAAGGCTAGGGCCCTCAAAACTAACTCATTGGATGTCCAGTGCGTGTTGTTGGAATGGTTGAACCATACTCAACTCGGGCTGATAAATGTATACTCCAGAACAACGGGTATAACGAAGCCCTCACCAACCTTTGATGAGCTCTCTTTATTTCTGCCCACAATACCCCAGGGTGCTAGGATCTTGTTGGGGGGTGATTTTAACTGTCAGTATGAGCCGCTAACCCTGACTATGGAGGGAGCACTTCTGGAGGAGGATGACCAGTGGGGAATTCCACAATTGGTTGGCCCCCCCAGCTAAGCCATGGTCTCCCCTAGCAACACAAATTCTGGCACTCACTCTTAGTAATTCTCTGAGGGCTTGTAATGGGCGAACTAAGAGTGACATCCCTTCCAATCCCAACTTTAATAAACTAGGGCAGGAGTCTCATTTGGACTACATCCTTGTTCAGACATCGGACTGGAACAAGGTCTCTGACTTTGCGGTAGTCCAAAGAACTGATAGCGATCATAATGCGCTGATCCTTTCGCTGGTTTCGCCCAGTGGTCCCACGGGTAATCAGCCGGCAGAGGCATCTTCAGATCCTAAATTAATCTTAACTAATGATAGGCACAGAGTGAGGTGGGCCAAGCTCCTGGATAATCCTGCCCACATTTCCGAGCTCTATGAACGGATCCTCCCTATATTTGAACGCGTCGGGGCCCTTATTATTCACTCCTCTCCAGCAAAATCGTTTCCCAAGTTGGGCACCCTCCATACAGAATTGGTGGACACCCTTGCGGAACTTTTAAACCCAAGTCCGCGGAAAGGGACCCGCAGGGGGCAAACACCCTCTTGGTTCAACTCAGCTTGTAGGAAGGCAAAGGCCGACCTCCTCGCTGTATTAAAGCACCCTAGGGACACAGAGTTAATCAAAACTAGGAGGGCGGAACTGAAGCAAGCAATCCATTACGCAAAGGTGGAATGGGATTATTCTAATTGGGAAAACATGTTGGCCTCTCTCCAGACTAGAGATGCTCGTAAATGTTGGCAGATAGTGAGAACAGGGTCTGCCGAGCCGACTCAAGCTGTGGAGGCCAATATAGCGGCTGCGGTGTGGGAGGACCACTTCTGCAGCCTCTATGAAGAGGTCAGCCCTGGCTTGCCCAAGCTCCAAGATGGGCTATCGTTTGAACACCTTCCACTCCCCGGCGGGTCAACCGCGCAAACTAAAACTTTGGAGGGCGTTGAGCCAATGCAATTTTCATTGGGAGAGGTTTTCAATGTAATATCTAAATTGCCATCGGGTAAAGCCCCCGGGCTAGATAAAATCCCGGGAGATCTATTTACGCACCAACCTAGGGTCTGGGCCCCCTACTTGCTGAAAGTTTTTAATGCAATTCTTGGGGGAATGGCGGTCCCTAGTACTTGGCTGGGAGCAGAGATTGTACCTATCTTCAAGAAGGGCTCTCCTCTGCTCCCAGCCAATTACAGGCCAATCAGCCTCATTGATGTTTCACAAAAAACCTTTGCGAGGCAGATACTTGACCGCCTGCAGGAATGGATGACGGACCATTCAATCTTAAGCACGTTCCAGGCTGGGTTTAGGAGCAAGGTGTCAACTACAGACCAAATTTTTCGCCTGGCCCCCCTTTTTTGGAAGACAGTGCGGGTGGAGGGGGTACATTGTATACCGTCTTTGTTGACCTCCGCGCAGCCTTTGATTTGGTTCCGCGGAGTAAACTATGGAGGGTACTCGCCAAACTCGGCATCCCACCCGCTCTTTTAGACATCATTGTTCGTCTACACACACATAATTATGCACAGGTTAGGTGCGGGAGGATGGGTAGCCTTTCAAAAAGATTTCCCGTTGGCAGAGGGGTAAGGCAGGGATGTGTTCTTGCACCGACCCTGTTTTGACTCTTTGTCAACGGGGTCATCGATTATCTATGCAATGTCCCTAACACAGATGCATCAAGGCTCGGTGGCAGCAGGGTGCCCACAATTATGTTTGCGGACGACACCCTGCTGCTGTCGAAATCCCCAATGGGGATTCAGCATATTCTGGAGGGTTTTGATGCATTCTGTGGAGAGCATGGTCTCGAAATAAATGCCCTGAAGACCAAGTACATGATTTTTAATCCCCCCAAACAAACACGCCCCAACCCCTCTATAGGCCTGAACAGGTTAGAAAGAGTCTTTATGTTTGAGTATCTGGGTGTGACCATGAATGATAAATTGGAATGGGGCGATCATCAAGTTAGGTCCCAGCTCAGATTGGCTCAAATAGCAGGGGGAATAATTAGGCTTGTTAACTCTAATAAATCATCTGTTAGACCGTTAGCCCCCCTGTTGGAGATCTATAGACTCCAGGCCAGAGGTGCGATTCTCTATGGCAGTGAACTTTGGGGACATGTCTGCAAAAAAGAGTTGGTCATTGTTGAAAACAAGTTCCTTAGACAACTCCTAAAGTTACCGGCTAGCACCCCCCTCATGCCCCTTAGGTTGGATCTGGGTCTCAAACCTTTGGACGAAGTATTGGGTGTAAAGCCCCTAACTTTTTGGAGAAGATTATGGTCCACTCCTGAGTTAGCCAACTATAGGCAGGAATTGCAGGAAATTCTTGCTCTTCCCACTATAGAGAACATCCCGTGGTTTAAATATCTAAAAACTGAGTTCGCCCGGCTGGGTCTACCGACCCTGTGGAGTGATCCCGAAGTTGCCTGTCAGGGACTGTCCCGCAAACATCTGGTGGCAACTTTCCATGCATGCAACCTTGCATCTCACACACAGGGTATACGCCCAGATTCCTTGGCTAACACTTTTCTTGGGGTGAAAGATTCCTATAAGTTTGAGTCAGTTCTTGATGACATTTTTCCGAATCTGGCCAGGAAATTATATCTGCAATGGCGGTATGGTACTCTCACGCTAAGAGCATTTACCAGTAAATGGAAGCAGCACTCCCTGGAAAACTGTCCTGGCTGCAATTGTAGGCTTGAAGATGAATTGCATTTAGTCTTCTTTTGCCCTGCCTACATTGCGGCTAGAAGGTTCTGGATAATCCCATTATGTAAAAATCTAGGGTTTGCTAAATGCTCTGAGGCCTTTAGAATTCTTAAGACTGACCTTTCAAAAGTAACTGTTTTTGCAATAGCCAAATTTCTCGAAGCAGCATGGCACAAGAGATTGCTTCTAATTCCTAGGGTACTTCATCCCTGATTCACATCACGTATCAGTTAGTGTATAACTTTTTGTATCAGGTTATTGTATGTAAAATTTTAGCTATGTTGTTAAATCGCCTCCAATTTTTAATTCATATTATTATAGACTGTTTGTAAATAATTAATCAGCACTGATTTATTCAATTGTTTTATAGTATAGGTTGATGTGTATAGGGGCATTCTCCGTTTCTACCCGTGTGCTATCCCGCTAGTGATGTAATACTGATGTCTGATTTTTGCTTTGTAGTAATTTTATGCTTATCTTTTATGGCCAATCGCCGAAATAAAGATTAATGAAATGAAATGAATGAAAAGTACACACACCATGGGAGTGGCTGCCTGTGCCGGTGTTGGCTTCCTCTAGTGGGCTGGCCATGCCAGGCCTTGTTTTCAACCCTCTGCTGTGCACCGCTGAAGGCCATACCCAGCATGGAATGGCCACAGGTGAAGGCCATGCACAGCAGTAGTTGGCTTAACGTATAGTAATAAAATATTACTTTATGTTAAAATAAACGGAGAAATTGACAAAAAAAAACTATGGTTACAGTAACTTTATAGTTAGGTGTAATGTTCAGTAACAACGTAATTATTTAAACTCTAAAAACCACTGAAATTCACAAGTTATAGTTATCTCAAGTAACTATAACTTGTGCCCGGCTTAAGGAAACTATAACTCACGTCATTGCCATGCACTGCAAATTACCTCACATATTACATGAGCTCTTGCGGGTATGGAAACTGTGATTGTTCAGACCCAGTAAGAGATAGCATAATCAGCTGCTCCCTCTGGGTGAAATCATTGCCAGCTCTTATGCGGCAGCCAGCTGTGTTAGAGGGGGCCCTGAAACTCTCCCCAAGGCCCCAACATTATGTTTGGTCCTGAGGAATGGGGTCCCTGGGACCCATTTGGGCTTGGGGAGGGGTCTGCATGCCCACTTTCCCTAATAATATATTTTGCTACAGGGCAGGTGATGCCCAGCACCTCTTAAGTCTCAAGGAGGGAGCCCACATGCACCCCTCCCCTAATCTTAAGGCATTTGCACCTAAACATGGGTTCCCCATGGCCCATTTATGCTGGGGGTAAAAGCTGGTTGCCCCCTCCCATCATATAATTTTTTGGGCCAGGGTGGCTTGGAGTGGGGTGCCACGCGCCCTCTGCCCTTTTGTATTGAAAAAGAAGGCCCTGTGGGAAGGGTTGTTTAGTCCACTAGAGGCCCAAGGAGGGGGGATATGAAAACCCATTACCCTCTTTAACAATTAGCTCCTGTTGTCCCCAGGTCCAACAGTGGCTTGGGGAAGTAGGCCCATGCAACCCCATCCTCTGGTGGGTGGCCTTATAAGGGGTCTGTGTGCGGTTGGATACAGGATCTGACTCCAGGCCATGCCCTATGAATGGCCAGGCAAATGCACTGTGTGGTGGGGGATTACTTGACTGCGAGCGGTTGACTGTGAGTGGAGGGTGTGGGTTAGCTTTACATATAGTGTGGTAAAAAGTTATGTACGTAAAAAAAATGAAATTCACTGAAAAAAACAAAAGTTAAAGTTAGGTGAACATTTCAGTTGCAACATCACATTTTAAACTGAAAAATACTCTGAAATGTACCTTTTATAGTTATCTGTAGTAACTATTACTCATGCCCTAATGTAGTTACTTGTGCCCTCACTATGCACAGCTAATTACCCCACATTATACATCAGTCAATACAGGTTTTTTTTATAAACATTTGTTTTTTTTTAAACAAAGACCAGCATATGATCAAATACAGTATACCACAGCTTTCATGTGAGTGACAATTCCATTAAACATATGTTGAGGAGAACGGTGAGCAGCATACTGACCCATAGCTCCCAGCTCAGCAAACACAAGTCCAAGGAGGACATGTTTAGTCTATCCGCCCAGCTATTTGCCCCAAAACTTCCAGTATTTAGTTGTACACCCTCTGGCTTCGAACAGTGGTTTCTCCTGCACAGTGCACCAGTCCACCTCTCTGCGCCATTTTGGTACGCTCGGGGCAAACAGATTTATACAGCTAGCCGCAATGTCATGTTTGGCCACCATTGTGGCAGTGGTGAGAAATCGTTTGTCCGCTCGGGAACAATTGAGTCCATACCTGATGCCTAGAAGTGTATTTAAGGGGTTATGTAGCACTTCCCAGCCCAGGACCTACGTGAGCACCTTCTCTATGGAGTCCCAAGAGCATGCAATGACAGGGCAGTCCCATAACATGTGGAAGAAGTTGGCCTGATTGTGATCGCAGCGCGCACAGGAGACATCTGCCCTCATATCAGTGCTAAAGAGACGTTTGGGTGTTAGGTAGTCAGCATGTAAGTAGTATATTTGAACCAGGCCGAGCCGGTGACTGTTTTGGGTGCCATTAAGGTGGCTCTCCAGTCTTCCTCTTCAAGGGTCCCCACCCATTGCTCTCATAAGTTTCTCAATCTGGATAAAGCGTTAGGTGTGTTGTTGGTAAGTGAGTGATAGATTCGAGAGACACTCCCTCTCCCCTGGTTGCCTGTCATAATTTACGCCTCCGGAGTACTGTATGCTCGTAGGGATGTGCCCTGAGCCATGTGAATGTGAAAGGGCGTGGCGTAGCTGCAGATATTTATAGAATTGCGAGGGGCGTAAGGAATAGCGGGTTTGTAGGTCTTGAAAGGTGCGCATATGGTCATCCGCCCAGACTTCCCCAAGCTGTGAGATACCAATGAGGTTCCAAGGCCAGAATCCCTACAGGTCACTGACCTCTCGAAGCCAAGTCCCCGACGAAAGTGGTGTATATTGAGTCAGTTGATCCATCCATTGGGTGAGTCGTAGGGAGGAGTGCCAGGCCAGGAGAACCGCTTGCGTCACCATTGGCATTGTCCTGGGAATAGGTCCTCCAAACATCATCACCTGGATCCTGTGTTTTGTTTCAAATAGGTACCCTAATATAGGCCCAGGAAACATCATACCCTTTCACCTACATCACCTCCCCTACATTACACAGTAACAATCCTTTTAAGGATTGAACCCCTTTTATGGATTGAAATGTTTACCTAGTTCTAGACCTGGATGGAGAAGGAGGATTCCCCTGAACAATAGTGTTCTATGACTTCATCTTTAGATTGACACAGCATGAATGAATATTCATAAGGCTACTTGGAAACCAGGCAGGGGCTATATACCACCTACCTAATATCAATGCCCAAGGTTCATCACATACGCCATCCTCATATCCAGCAATAGCTAACACAAGAACAAGGGACAAAGGGACTCTATATACTTTTCTATTTTAATACAGCACCTCTTGCTATCAGTAGTTAGAAGGAACTGAGACTTCCAGGCCGACACACTGACCAGAGATGCTGAGGCTCCTGCATGCAGACGCTCCAGCTGACAGTGGTCTGAACATCCCTTGCGGGGTGTCCAACTCGAGACAAAGAAGGGCTCCGATATTCTCACACTTCAGGGAATAGGGTTCGACTAAATCCTAAAGGGATTCTTGGCTACACACTTACTCACATGCTAGGAACACTTAGGTACACCTAGAAAGGCATCGTAGTAGTACGCGCACTTTTATCATGCATTTTATATTAAAGTATTTATTCATGCTTTTTGCAAAATGCTAGAACTGTATTATCCTTTTATATTCATAGTACTGTTAATTATGTATCTCTGCTATTGTCTACTGGTTGTTGCAGCTCATATATTTTACACGAGAAAACAACTGTTCAATAAATCCTTATTGAAACGCCCAGACTGTTTATTCTGTGAACCTCTGAGATAAACTAAATGAGCACGAGTGACTGAGCGTAAAGTAGTACATTGTTTCCACAATCTTGAGGGATCAGGGTTATCACGTTCTAAGGCTATCAGAAACTAATCTCTCCCCGATAAGAGGAGACACTTGTGGCACTGTGAGCTAGCTAATGCAAAAACCGGCTAACATACGTGGTGGGGGTGCTCAGAGTTAGTCTGCCACCAATCCTACAGTTTATGTTATCAAAACACACAGGTCCTGCATGGGTACTATAGGAACTACACGACACTTGGGTAGACCTAGGTCACTCAGTTCCAGCCTAAATGCTGGATCCGACCAGCGTGAGTGTGAGTAGATAGGTCACCAGATAGTATAAATATAGTCATGACATGTTCTATAACATTATTGATACCATCACTGCAACATATGTTATGACATCATTGATGATAAGGGCATGGGTGGCACGAGATTCATTACTGTAGGAGATATCAATGTACAACTAGAAGTGCAGGCACACTAATTTTGTACACATTTTAGAAGGCTCCTAGCGATAATATCCCCCATCCCTCCCAGCATAGCTTTGTTAATGTGTCACTTGGGGTACTACACCTATCGGTGGATTTCCTAAGGTAAAATGCTCTCATTGGTGCTGTCTTCATTACATTCAAAATGTCGTATTTCATCAGTTTCTATGTGTCGAGTTCTTGTTTCAGTGCTATGTTGCATAATAGGTTATGAACTGAGACGTGATTGTGGGGGCCTAGGGCTACTTCCATCTCCCCCACCCCCGTCCCCACCCCCCTTACATCCTGATGTAATGCTAAATTCTTCCCTGGACCAGTGCAGGCACGCCACATAGAATCTTTACCCTGACAAATGCCATGAATTAGTCACTATGCTTCCCTTGGAGCTGAAACGGTATTCCAATGCTATGTTCATGCATTATAAATGCAACATAACATTTTAAGTATTTCAGAACCTGATGTGTAATGATGCATTTTTCATGTGCGAAAAGCAATAACATTTCCCTAATGAAACAGCAACTCTCACGACCATCTATTTTTTAAAACTAAAAATGAAAACAGGTTTGACTTTGGAAATGCGACCCTGTGACTAAGGGGAATAGATCTGTCCCTGCTGCAAGGCAGAGATAGCACTGTTAATATGTTGCCCTTCCAAGCATGTAGCAGGCCATCCGGAGAGCAGAAAATGAAAGTGTGCTCCACAATACAGTGCTGGAGCGGGTCTGCAGGGAAGAGGAGATAAAGCTGGGCTCTGTTTTGAGGATCTGAAAGGCTATCGTACTAATAGATCACTGCTGTGAAGCGAAAGAGCAGACAAAAATAAAACGAACGAGAGAAAGAAGATGTCATTGTTTTAGACAGTAGCTTTTAATTGAAAAATGTTTGGTTTCCAATGAGAGGTTTAACTTTAACAGATCATGCCCAAGAGCTCTGCGTGGAAAATGTGTTATTTCACTTCACTTTTCTCTTATTTATTTCGTTTCTTTAACTTGATTTCCACTCACTTTTACTTTTTTTTCATAAAAATTCAGCTATGAAAATTATTTGTATTGGGTTGTTAGAATTTCACAGGACCTGATTTGTCAAAATTATTGTATTTGACTAAATATAGGGCCAGATGTCCTAAGCATTTTAATTCTCTTAAACGCTCCGATTTAGTGTCACTGTAAAAATATTTTTCAGCTGTACTAATCCAATTTTTTACGACTCCTAAAATAAGATCGCACATTTATATCATTCGATATTCTGAAGGGGCGTGTTGTAGGTGTCCCTTCGAGATACCAAATTGATGTGCTATGTATCAATGTTATGTGACTGAATTTCGGTTACAAAACATCGAAAAGTTACCAAGGCCTCAAATGAGATTGTGACCAATTGACAATAAGGATTGACAAGCCAATAGGTCTTGCTTTTGTCACCTTATAAGTGTTTAGCCAGAGCTGTTTGCTTTGTCAATGTCTTTCAGCTATGTTGTAGAGGAGAATGGGGGCTGTGCAGCATGCTAATAAAGTTATAATAAAAAAGTGTTAAGAACATTTTTGTTACCTTACATATATAACCAATTGTCTAGGCGAGACCTGACAAATGAGGTGCAGCATTTTCAACGACGATGTACGGGTTTCCTTGAAAGTCTGCTCAGGAACAAAGGAGTTGTGGATGATCATGGGGTTAGGCCTGCCCAGGCTCGCAGCTGGGCTTGTCATACATTAAGTGGAGGGGGTGACGTTATAAGCATGCTGCAAGTACTATGTGAACGAAGCCTTTGGGCGCAACTGATTGGTCAAAGCAATGTCTTGTCTTGAGATTTTGGTACTGAACAAACATCCTAAAATAACATTGAAGCACAATAAAATGGGGCAGAGAATGTAGCATAACAGCTGTTAACTGGAAAAAGGCATAGGTGTAAGGTAACAATGCAGACAAAATATATAGGGCAAATAGCAAGATCGGGTATAGTGAAGAGAATGAGAAGGGGGTGAAGGAGGTAAAAACGGAAGCAAGGAAATAGAGAGAATGAAAAAGTCAAATAAGTGTAGATGAGAAGAGCAGTGTAGAAATACAGAAGTGAGAGCACAAAGGGAGAGAAAATACACGTTGGATGAGGGAGTGTAGAGCTCAAGTGAGGGAGCTGGAAGGGCAGAAAGAAAAGAGATGGGCAGAGAATAGATGCTGAAGGTCAGCGGTCACAGTCAGAAGGACTGGAGAAATAAAGAACAAAGGGCCAGATGTAGGTAAATCTGAAATACCGATTTCTTAATAGCGGATTTTGCCGATTCGCTATTAAGAAATCGGTACTTCCTATGTAGGTAAAGATTCAGTAAAAAATACCGAATGCTTAATATTCTCTATTACCGAATCCGTAATTGAGATTCTGTAATAAGAAATACCTATCCATTCATTTCTATGGGCTTGAAGGCCCATAGGAATAAATGTGAAGACATTCACTATTAGCGATTTGGTATTACCGAATCGCTAATAGCGGGATCAATTTCAAGGGTGCCAGGGTATCAAAAGATTTGAAAAAAGAGAGTTTGCCTACAATGGATTTTGTTAATCTGATGCTTCTAGAGATATTATTTCAAATGTATCTCTCAAGGATACACCCTAAAATAGTGGTGCACAACAGATTTAACCAAACAGTAAATGTGACATTTCAGAAAAGAAATCAAATCTTGAAGAACAATTGTTTAGTGACACACACGGCGAGAATCTTCTTCAAAGTATAAATATATTTAATATATAATCAATAAATCAGGGAATAGAGAATCAAAAGCAACCAAACATAGTTTGTAAGGTGACGTGAATTAATCTATACAACAGCTATGTTGACATCTTTTCATTAATTCCAACAATCAATGTACAAAGAAAAAGATGCCGTAGTCGACGTTTCGGTCTGTGATGGCAATAAGACCGTCAGACCATCTTCAGGACAGAAGTTTGATGGTAACGCCCTAAGGGCATGAATGTGATTTTTTAAAGAAAATCGGTAATTACCATGAACTTGAAGTTGGTGGGAATTACCGATGTCTTAAGGCTCAAAAGCACTCTTTAATGTGCTTCCTACATTGCATTTAAGGAATCGGTATTACCGATTCCTTAAATGCAAGAGCAATAAGGAATTGGTATTTACCGATTCCTTATTTATCAATTCCTTATTTACTGATTCCTTACCTACATTAGGAATGGCTAAATACCGATCGGTAAAGCTGAAATTTACCGAATTTCTGTGTTACCGACCAGTATTTAGCCACCTACATCTGGCCCAGGGTGTTAAGAAAGGAGAGTAGGTGTGAGGAGGAAAAAGGACAGGTGGGATTATACGATTCTTTAGAGTTTTTTGCATAATCATAGATTGCCACTGCCACTTAATTTATCAGCTGCTGCATAATTTGCAAATTTTATCAAAACATTCTTCTCTGCAAACAGATCAAAATTTACAAAAAAAAGGCAGCAACGTGGGATGTTGCACATTGGAGGCACCTTCCCAAATGTTGACTGGTTTTTTTTCAGTAGTTTATTGCTGTATTTGAATGTTAAATTCTATTCTCTCACACCTCACCATCAACCACACTACTAAGCGCTGCATCCCATAATGCAACAACTGCATCTGTGATCAGTGAAATGGAAACTCTTCCCACATAAAATAAAACCTTCACCTTTCTAATTACGCACCCTATGTAGCCCAGGATGCTACCCATGCAAAAGATTCAGCACGACATACTGGAAGTAACACTTTGCACATTTCACAACAATTTGTGAAGCCACAACCAGCGCAGGTCACTTAACTCTGGTGAGGATTGCAAAGGTCAAATGTTCGAAGAGAAGCTGCGGTGCACCTGGGCATTGTGCGCGTTCTGCCGTGTTTTACCACCTTGGCTTTCCATCTGTAGCGGGCTGTACGTTTCTGTCAAAAGCCCCTTCTTAGACCCAGACACATCAAAAGGAGCAGGGCTGGATAGGTGAGCTGCAGTGAAAGCAGCGGCCGGAGCGGCACACTTCCTGTCCTCTCCTCATGTGAGCTTTATATTAAGTTGACCAACTGGCATTGGTGCAAATTCAGGATGAGTGTAAAAATTCAGGACAAAGGGTCAAAATTCAGGACACAAATTCAGGACAGGAGGTCAAAATTCAGGACAAAACTTCAGGACAATAGGTATGTTTTACAGACACATCAGTGGTCCCGCAATAATATATAAGTAAGCCCAGCCATTTCCAAACATATTCACCCATTTGCAAACCTATCCATCATGTATCCTTCCATCTATCATTTCACTCATCCATCACTTCATCCATCCTTTCACTCATCCATCCATTATCCATCCATCCACCCTTTCACCCTATCCATCTGTACACTTATCCATCCACTCTTCATCCCATCCATCCATTCACTCATCCATCCAGCCATTTACCCTTTCACCAATCCGCCCATCCTTTCACTTACTAATCCTTCCACCCATCCACTCTTTTAGTCATCCATCCTCCCTTTCTCTCTCCATCGACCTTTTCACTTAGCCAACCTTCCTTCCATCATCCATCCACCCACCCATCCATCCATCTACTCATCCACTCTGAATCCATCCATTGATCCTATCACTCATCCATCTATCATTTCACTCCTTCACACATCTATTCATCCTTTTGTCCATCTACCATCCCTTTCTCTCACTCATCCATCCTTACATCCACCCTTTCACTCATACGTCCATTCATTCACCCTTGCACTCAATCCATCAATCCATCCATCATTTCACTCATCCACCCAACCACCCATCATCCACCCAACCATCCACCCACCCACCATCCACCCACTCATCCATCCTTTCACCCACCCATCCACTCATCCATCCTTTCACCCACCCACCATTTACCCATCCACTCATCCATCCATCCATCCTTTCACCCACCCACTCATCATCCATCCATCCTTTCACCCACCCACTCCTCATCCATCCATCCATCCATCCACCCACCCACCCACTCATCATCCATCCATCCTTCTCCTCATCATCCATCAATCCTTCCCCTCATCAACCATCCATCCATGCTTCCACCCACCCACTCATCATCCATCCATCCATTCATCCTTCCCCTCATCATCCATCCATCCTTCCCCTCATCATCCATCATCCATCATCGATCCATCCTTCCACCCACCCACCCACTCACCATCATCCATCCATCCCTTCATCATGCATCCATCCTTTCATCCACCCCCTCATCATCCATCCATCCATCCTTCCCCTCATCATCCATCCATCCTTTCACCTACCCCCTCATCATCCATCCATCCATCCTTCCCCTCATCATCCATCCTTTCACCCACCCCCTCATCATCCATCCATCCATCCTACCCCTCATCATCCATCCATCCATCCTTCCCCTCATCATCCATCCTTCCCCTCATCATCCATCCATCCATCCTTCCCCTCATCATCCATCCATCCTTCCCCTCATCGTCCATCCATTCATCCTTCCCCTCATCATCCATCCATCCTTCCCCTCATCATCCATCCATCCATCCTTCCCCTCATCATCCATCCATCCTTGCCCTCATCATCCATCCATCCTTCCCCTCATCATCCATCCATCCTTTCACCAACCCATCCATCCATCCTTCCCCTCCATCCATCCCCTCATCCATCCATCCTTCCCCTCATCCATCCATCCTACCCCTCATCCTTCCTTCCTTTCATCCATCCATCATCCATCCTTCCCCTCATTCATCCATCCTTCCCCCCATCCACCCATCCGTCCCTCCATCCATCCATCCTCCCCCTCATCATCCATCCATCCATCCATCCTTCCCCTCATCCTTCCTTATTTTCATCCATCCATCATCCATCCTTCCCCTCATCCATCCATCCTTCCCCTCATCCACCCATCCTTCCCTCCATCCATCCATCCATCCATCCTCCCCCTCATCATCCATCCATCCATCCATCCTTCCCCTCATCATCCATCCATCCTTTCACCCACCCATCCATCCATCCTTCCCCTCCATCCATCCATCCATCCATCCATCCATCCATCCATCCATCCATCCATCCTTCCCCTCATCCATCCATCCCCTCATCCTTCCTTCCTTCCTTTCATCCATCCATCATCCATCCTTCCCCTCATTCATCCATCCTTCCCCTCATCCACCCATCCTTCCCTCCATCCATCCATCCATCCATCCATCCATCCATCCATCCATCCTCCCCCTCATCATCCATCCATCCATCCATCCATCCTTCCCCTCATCCTTCCTTACTTTCATCCATCCATCATCCATCCTTCCCCTCATCCATCCATCCTTCCCCTCATCTACCCATCCTTCCCTCCATCCATCCATCCATCCATCCTCCCCCTCATCATCCATCCATCCATCCATCCATCCATCCTTCCCCTCATCATCCATCCATCCTTTCACCCACCCATCCATCCATCCTTCCCCTCCATCCATCCATCCATCCATCCATCCTTCCCCTCATCCATCCATCCCCTCATTCTTCCTTCCTTCCTTTCATCCATCCATCATCCATCCTTCCCCTCATTCATCCATCCTTCCCCTCATCCACCCATCCTTCCCTCCATCCATCCATCCATCCATCCTTCCCCTCATCCATCCATCCCCTCATTCTTCCTTCCTTCCTTTCATCCATCCATCATCCATCCTTCCCCTCATTCATCCATCCTTCCCCTCATCCACCCATCCTTCCCTCCATCCATCCATCCACCCAGGTTTGCTTTCAATTTAGTGAGTAATTAAGCTCTGTGAAGAGAACCACGTGCTGCTTTTGTGTAATCTGGCAGAGTCTAGGATGTTTGGGGCCCTGGGCTGAGGGGAATGTGTGAGGCCCCCTCTAAATTGCAGAGACGTGACCATTCAGGGCTGTTTGCATCTGAATGGATGTCCCTGCTCCTGAACCTGCAGCCCCTCCCTCTCAGTCACCTTCGAGCACCTCTTAACAGCTCATCAAGGGCTGAAGGTGTAAGGGTTGCCTTCCCGCTGTGGCTCTCCAGTGCTGCGGGGCATCTGAGCTTTGATGCAGTATCGGAGTCAAGAAGGGAGGTGGGTGTAAGCTGTGCTGGCGTTAGGGTGAGGCGACCGGTGCCCGGCTAAAATGACGGACAAATGGCGTCTGTTAAAGAATCCTTCACGGACAACGGACAGACGGCCAACATTACGGACTGTCCGTGAAATTTACGGACGGTTGGTCACCCTAACTTTATATGTTCCAGACCCCTGTCTTGGCCTTTTTTTACATCACCCCCCAGAGACAGCAAATGCAAGGTCAATTTGTTCACAGCAGTAATGGCTTTAAAGGGACATAGCCTGTCCATTGTAATCTTTTCACATACGCGGTCCGTGAATTTAACATTTCAGCCGGTAACATGGCTCTGCGAGTTAAACTTTTGCTGCTGGCATTTCCAGTGATTTAGAGGTCACAAAAATCAAGGCCAAACCAGGTTTCCATCCTGGTTAGGCCACTATATTTAACACCATTAAACTGGGCAATAAAAAAACTGTTATTTACATTTTTTAACTAGCATTGGCAAACCCAAAAGGTCTTGCCTTCGGGACCTTAAAAGTGTTTCGCCATGCAGCATATTATCCTTGGAGCTGGCTCCCAGGGATTGAATACCTATATAATTACTACATACTTGGTCCTGCCGTCTGATTCAGGAATTTATGCTTGCCTCTGTTGCACGCTTCTTCCTGAGTGGCATTGTAATATTCAACACTGGGAAGGCTTGTGTGAGGTCAGAACCAATGGGCAACAGAAGCCAGTCTATACAACATGCATATCTTTTGTCCTGTGTGATCTTTGAATATCCAATGGCTCATGCAACAGAGAGCTACTGACAATGAGGGATGGATACGTAACCAGGAGGGAAAGAAGGGGTGGTACAGTGTCTCAGGACATGCCTAGAGGAAGGTGGGTGACCAGTCAATCAGCAGTCAATGGAAGGTGCGGTTGGGACTTTTGAGGTAAGCTAGACCATATGCTTCACAAAACAATTTGATCAAATGAAAGCGTTACCAAAATAGTGTTACACAGTGGTTGCCTTTTCCCCTGGAGAAGATCTTATCCTTTAACAGTCCCCTGAAGATAGATGCTAGGACTGTAATGTGATTTTATATTTTGAAATATCCCAGCTGTAATATGTTAATTATGTAAAAGTTGTATTCATTATGACCTAATCAGTTACCAATATTATAACACCTGATGCCAGCAAAGATTTTACTGTGTGAGATGTGTAGGTGTGTTTTAAACTAAGGACAAGGAGAGAAAATACAAATGTAAAGTAGGTCAGCTGCGTAGACCGGATGCAGCAAGTGATCTTAACAGAACAGTATCTGGATCAGTTTAAGTTTGTCTTTGCTATGTGCGTGGTTTTGAGTTTTGTTTCTATGGTTTTATATTGATAATGTTGTTTTCTGTTGAGATGGTTTGATATATGTCTGCATGGGACTGTGCATCCTATTTGTTTCCTTTATGAAGGCTTTTTTGAGGTTAGAATCGGAGTGTATGGCACACTGGGGTATATGTACAAGCCCTTATCGCCACAGAAACGTCACTTTTTGTGAAGTTCCCATGGCGATAGGGGCCTTGCCTTATGTACAAGGCAGCGCTAAGCCACTTAAAGTGGCTTAATGCTGCCTTGTACATAATTAATTACAACAAGGGGTGGTGATGGACAGAGTCTCTGAATTAAGCAGAGTACTCTCACCCAGTCAAGAGATCAGGGCTAGATCCAACACCGTTTTTTAGCTCATTGCACCATCCCAGTTTCAGAACCTGGCTGTATGCAAATTAGTCTGTCCCTGGCCCAGTGCATCATGGGAACAGGGCAGACCAGACTACAAAAGCCAATTCTTACACTGGGAAGGAAACAAGCTTCCGGGGACCGGTTTCTGCCATTTCAGGCGTCTTCGGCCCGGCTTGCTTGAATCCTGATGGTGCAATGAGCAAGGGACTCACATCTGAGTATACCCTTCCACGCTTAGGGTGGACAAAATTAATTACAACAAGGGGTGGTGATGGACAGAGTCTCTGAATTAAGCAGAGTACTCTCACCCAGTCAAGAGATCAGGGCTAGATCCAACACCGTTTTTTAGCTCATTGCACCATCCCAGTTTCAGAACCTGGCTGTATGCAAATTAGTCTGTCCCTGGCCCAGTGCATCATGGGAACAGGGCAGACCAGACTACAAAAGCCAATTCTTACACTGGGAAGGAAACAAGCTTCCGGGGACCGGTTTCTGCCATTTCAGGCGTCTTCGGCCCGGCTTGCTTGAATCCTGATGGTGCAATGAGCAAGGGACTCACATCTGAGTATACCCTTCCACGCTTAGGGTGGACAAAATAATTACAAAAAGGGGGTGGTGATGGACAGAGTATCTGAGTTAATCAGAACACTCCTACCCAGTCAACAGAACAGGGCTTGACCCATCACCGTTTTTTAGCTCACTGCACCATCCCAGTTCAGAACCTGGCTATATGCAAATTAGTCTGTCCCTGGCCCAGTGCATCATGGGAACAGGGCAGACCAAACTACCAAGCCAATTCTTCACTGGAAAGGAAACAAACTTCCGGGGACCGGTTTCTGGCATTACAGCCGTCTTCGGCCCGGCTTGCTTGAATCCTGATGGTGCAATGAGCAAGGGACTCATGTCTGAGCATACCCTTCCACACTCATGGTGGCCAAAATAATTACAAAAAGGGGGTGGTGATGGACAGAGTATCTGAGTTAATCAGAACACTCCTACCCAGTCAACAGATCAGGGCTTGATCCATCACCGTTTTTTAGCTCACTGCACCATCCCAGTTCAGAACCTGGCTATATGCAAATTAGTCTGTCCCTGGCCCAGTGCATCATGGGAACAGGGCAGACCAAACTACCAAGCCAATTCTTCACTGGAAAGGAAACAAGCTTCCGGGGACCGGTTTCTGGCATTACAGCCGTCTTCGGCCCGGCTTGCTTGAATCCTGATGGTGCAATGAGCAAGGGACTCATGTCTGAGCATACCCTTCCACACTCATGGTGGCCAAAATAATTACAAAAAGGGGGTGGTGATGGACAGAGTATCTGAGTTAATCAGAACACTCCTACCCAGTCAACAGATCAGGGCTTGATCCATCACCGTTTTTTAGCTCACTGCACCATCCCAGTTCAGAACCTGGCTATATGCAAATTAGTCTGTCCCTGGCCCAGTGCATCATGGGAACAGGGCAGACCAAACTACCAAGCCAATTCTTCACTGGAAAGGAAACAAGCTTCCGGGGACCGGTTTCTGGCATTACAGCCGTCTTCGGCCCGGCTTGCTTGAATCCTGATGGTGCAATGAGCAAGGGACTCATGTCTGAGCATACCCTTCCACACTCATGGTGGCCAAAATAATTACAAAAAGGGGGTGGTGATGGACAGAGTATCTGAGTTAATCAGAACACTCCTACCCAGTCAACAGATCAGGGCTTGATCCATCACCGTTTTTTAGCTCACTGCACCATCCCAGTTCAGAACCTGGCTATATGCAAATTAGTCTGTCCCTGGCCCAGTGCATCATGGGAACAGGGCAGACCAAACTACCAAGCCAATTCTTCACTGGAAAGGAAACAAGCTTCCGGGGACCGGTTTCTGGCATTACAGCCGTCTTCGGCCCGGCTTGCTTGAATCCTGATGGTGCAATGAGCAAGGGACTCATGTCTGAGCATACCCTTCCACACTCATGGTGGCCAAAATAATTACAAAAAGGGGGTGGTGATGGACAGAGTATCTGAGTTAATCAGAACACTCCTACCTAGTCAACAGATCAGGGCTTGATCCATCACCGTTTTTTAGCTCACTGCACCATCCCAGTTCAGAACCTGGCTATATGCAAATTAGTCTGTCCCTGGCCCAGTGCAAAATGAGGAGAAACACATTATTTCTCTTCGTGTTTGCTTTTTCCATGTCTGCTGTCTTGTCCAGCAGACATGGAAAACGCAAAATGGAATGGTTTGTATATGTACAGGAAGGTGCCCCCATAAACAAACCTTTGAAAAAATGCCATTTTGTAATTTCATTTGCGCTGCAGGAAGCAGCACATATGAATGTTACAAAATGGCATTTTAGGATTGTTGATGTGCAGGAAAGGACACCTTCCTACACATAACCAATCCTCCCCTGCACACAACACCCTTAAACTCTGGTGTAAGGGTGCATGTGTTGACGCTAAGTTATTAAACTTAGCGCCATTGCAGGGGGAGATGCAAGGCTGTACCACATTCTTGTAAATATGGTGCAGCCTTGCATTTCCAAAGTGGCGGAGCGTGTCGTTAAGCCCAGGAGGCTAATGACACACTCCACCACTTCATTGTACATTTCCCCCACTGTTTCCCGGGGAAGATAGACAAGCTACCAAGATGCAAACTGTTCTGAAAGGCTGAGATCTTCTTGTATTGAAAGTGAGAAGGATGCAACAAGGAGGGTGAGGCGGAGCGGAGGAGGGCTAAATAATTTCTGGTTGTGTTGTGAAACCAGACACATAGCCATAAAGATTGCTTTCGCTCCTTAAACTTGGGAATGTATACCTTCAGCGAATTGACCAAAATTACAGGATGGGAAGCTTCCCATAGAGATACTACCCTAGTTTACAACATGCAAATAAGTTTGATGTAACTACAAAACCACATCTGGTGTGTTTTACATATATTTTTTGTGTTATTTAGGGAAAATGTGTGTTTTGAGCATCTAAAGGCAGTGTGTATTCTTTCTTATCTATATTTTTTATTGCAAACGTTGCATATTATTTGAACAGTATACAGCATTTTCAGTTACAAAGTATGTGAGTATGCTGCTACCATCTCTAGAGAAATATGATGAAGAGAAAGGTATATAAATGCACTGCTTTTAGGGAAGAGCAGGGAGAGACCAGTTTTTGCGGGGCACACTGTCTGTTGGGACACTCCAGCCTTCAGCTCTACAGTGGGATTACATGAATGACCGACTAAATTATAGTATGATGCTATGATTGAGAGTAATTACCAGGTTGCTCCCGGAGCCATAGTCATTTGTGTTGCAGTGCTCACCTTCTCTTCAAGCTAATAAGACTGTTACGTCCGGCAGTTGGTCTCCCTGCACTGAGACAGTAGGGGATTTGCCAGGGCCAACCTGCTTCTTTTACTTGAATGCAAATCAGCCCCCCTGCTCGCCAATCAATAATCTACCAGGGTTGTATACTGTTGGACTTGGCCTTGTTGGCTAAAGTTCACTTAAACGTTTTGCGTTTTTCCCCTAGACCGTTTTACCTGACAGAGAGCTGTGAAGTTAGATGCTGTAGGTACTTCCCACTGCTAATTAGTGTGCAAGTACAGATGTTCCCTGTATAAATTGTAGTGGTGTTTGGTTGTCTCTGATTGGTATGTTTGCCTTACAAGCAAGATCCATAAGTGATGTGCACAATATGTGCCAGAGCTAGTACTAAAGAAATGAGCAGAGAGGGAACATACGCCTTCAGTGTAGGGCCTGGGTGCAATATGCTAAATTAGCTTGTTGTCCTCACAAGTGCTACCACTTGTCAGGCCTTACTTTCCCTTTTGCATACACATGGGGCACCCCTATAGGACGTCCTGGGTAACCCCTAGGCAGGGTGCAGTATAGGTAAAAGGTAGGACCTGTACCAGTGTGGGTGCTAGGCCCTGACAGTAGAAAAGGCTTCATTTCATTTTCACTGGTAAAAGGCCAGCCTGGCCATCCTGCCCATAGGACAGCATAGGGAAGGCTGGGTGTAGTATCGTTAGCCTAGTTTCCAAAGAATTGGAAATGGAACAGTGAAGTTTGGTATGTCTAAACTCACAGCGTCATAACGCATCTTTTTGGGTAGATGGTTTGTCTCTGTGTGTCCATAAACGGCTGTTTGAGAAAATGGTCGAGTTTGTGTTTTAGACCTTTTTGCGTGTCTCAGCTGAGTGTGAATTGCCTGCCTGGATCTGGGAGAGGTGAGAAAGGCTGAGGGAGGTTGTGCCCCCGGGAAGGGGTGGAGATGGCGCCAGGCTGCCCTACACCTGGAGCGGGAAGAAGGAGAGGCTTTGCCAGGTGAAGAGGCCTGGTTCAGAGCCATAAACCAATAGACACATCTCTCTCTGAGTGATTAAATATCCAGGCCCCCAGTATCAAAGAGAGGACAGTGACACTGGGGGGGGGAGATACGCAAGACTGATTTAGGGAGGAGTTGGGGACCCCTGAGAACAAGGAAACTTCAAAGACAATGAGGGGTATATCTAGAAGAACTGTAACCCCAAGACTTTGGTTAGGTTTTTGTCATGTTGACGATGTCGTTGAGAACGGTTTTGGTATCGTTCAGGGAAGTACTGGGAGCCCTTTGAAGACGCCGTAGACTGGTTGAGTCTCCAGCGGCTTTGACCTGTCCACGATTGGGAAGAAAACCTCTGCCTCAGGTAGAGTTGCTGAATAGGCTGCGGGAGACACTTGACCCTTGCTTCGTGATCTGGGGCTTGTGGGCAGTTTGTAGCTCTTGACCGAGGAGAGACTGAAGGGGCGCTGCAGTGGGTCATGCCATCCTTCTTCCTGAGCAGGACTTTGGTGTAAGCTGCGTCCTGAACCTCAAGGGCCCTGAGGTGAGCTGAATCCCTGTTCAGAAACACAGGAGCATAAAAGTTTCCAGGAAGTCTCAAGTGGCGCAGTGGCGGGACTGTGTCGTGGCAGCCTTAGACCTCTGAAGGGGTGCCTGAGTTGATCGTGGGCACCCGGAGCGAATCAAGACTCTGACGTGCAGGGTGCGAGTCTTGGTGCAGCTACAGCTGTTGGAGCACCTGGGGAGTGCGGGCATCATGGAAGAGTGCCGAGATTCGGGACGCACAGGGGGTGCGTATCGTAGCGCTGTAAAGTCACTGGTGGAGAGTGACGGGACCTCGTGGACACTAATTAGGAGTGAGTCTCTGACACACGGGTCGGCGTATGGAGGTGCAACCAGGGTGTTAGTGGAGAGTGCCTGGTACCTCATGTGCACCAGGAGAGGTGAGCCTCAGACGTGCTGGAGAGTGGGGGCCAATTGATCGGACTCCCAAAGGCAATGTGGGGTAGCCTCAGTGTCATGGGAATGACTTCGTGTAAGGAGTTTGTCCTGAGCGTTCGCGGTTCGGACAAGCAGACCAGCTGGAGCTGAACTACTGGCCCGAGTTCGCCTTGCCCGTGGTGAAAAGGTTCTCAAGTGAGGCCAAGCCACTGCAGCAGGAGAGGAGAGTGCGGTCGTGCCCCCCCAGGGTAAAGTAGATCATCACCTGGGGCAGAGTGCGGGCCCAGGGGGGACACTCTCTCAGCCTTTGGCTGCTGGCAGCTGTGTGCGTCTGTTGCTTCGGCCCAGATCTTGGTCCGTGCTGGTCCCGGAAGGAGCAGTATAGGGTCCAGGGCCCAGAGTGGAACTTGGGTGCCATCGTTGATCCATGTTGGGGGCAACCTGTCGCATAACTTCTAAAAACAGCCGTATAACACTTTGCATATTTGCTGCTAACAAACTAACGAGCTATTGGACAAGGTCTGACACTAGAGGTGCCTAACAAACTCAGGGGGTAGTATGTTATGCACTACGCTACGTTTCTCTTGCTGGATAGGGGATCCTAGCGTAGCGCGCTGCATTGGCTATTTACTGCACTGTACTGAATTGCACTGTGACACACTACATTATTTCTTCCTTTCAAAGGGTATGCTGGTGGTGATACACATTGAATTGTTTTCCTATCACACTGTATGTACATGCAGTGTGACGCATTGCTGTATTCCTTCCTTAAACAGGGCATGCTGGTAGCTAACCGAGTTGCATTATCTTGTGTTGACTCAGTACATGATCAAGGCGCTACGCATTGCATTGTTTCACTGTGGCACTGTACAGGAACCCATAATTAAGTAGGGCAGTATTCCTTGTAGTTTGCAACCTGTGTGAATCTAGTGATACGACGCACCTAACCTATTGACAACGGTTAAAAATCAGCGTAACTGTTGGTTAGAAGCGGTGGTTGGGGTTCAGGACCGCCCAACCCACCCTGTTGTTTAATTATTTTGTCCACCATAAGCGTGGAAGGGTATACTCAGACGTGAGTCCCTTGCTCATTGCACCATCAGGATTCAAGCAAGCCGGGCCGAAGACGGCTGTAATGCCAGAAACCGGTCCCCGGAAGCTTGTTTCCTTCCCAGTGAAAGAATTGGCTTTTGTAGTCTGGTCTGCCCTGTTCCCATGATGCACTGGGCCAGGGACAGACTAATTTGCATACAGCCAGGTTCTGAAACTGGGATGGTGCAATGAGCTAAAAAACGGTGTTGGATCTAGCCCTGATCTCTTGACTGGGTGAGAGATTCTGCTTAATTCAGAAGCTCTGTCCATCACCACCCCCTGTTGTTTAATTATTTTGTCCACCATAAGCGTGGAAGGGTATACTCAGACGTGAGTCCCTTGCTCATTGCACCATCAGGATTCAAGCAAGCCGGGCCGAAGACGGCTGTAATGCCAGAAACCGGTCCCCGGAAGCTTGTTTCCTTCCCAGTGAAAGAATTGGCTTTTGTAGTCTGGTCTGCCCTGTTCCCATGATGCACTGGGCCAGGGACAGACTAATTTGCATACAGCCAGGTTCTGAAACTGGGATGGTGCAATGAGCTAAAAAACGGTGTTGGATCTAGCCCTGATCTCTTGACTGGGTGAGAGATTCTGCTTAATTCAGAAGCTCTGTCCATCACCACCCCCTGTTGTTTAATTATTTTGTCCACCATAAGCGTGGAAGGGTATACTCAGACGTGAGTCCCTTGCTCATTGCACCATCAGGATTCAAGCAAGCCGGGCCGAAGACGGCTGTAATGCCAGAAACCGGTCCCCGGAAGCTTGTTTCCTTCCCAGTGAAAGAATTGGCTTTTGTAGTCTGGTCTGCCCTGTTCCCATGATGCACTGGGCCAGGGACAGACTAATTTGCATACAGCCAGGTTCTGAAACTGGGATGGTGCAATGAGCTAAAAAACGGTGTTGGATCTAGCCCTGATCTCTTGACTGGGTGAGAGATTCTGCTTAATTCAGAAGCTCTGTCCATCACCACCCCCTGTTGTTTAATTATTTTGTCCACCATAAGCGTGGAAGGGTATACTCAGACGTGAGTCCCTTGCTCATTGCACCATCAGGATTCAAGCAAGCCGGGCCGAAGACGGCTGTAATGCCAGAAACCGGTCCCCGGAAGCTTGTTTCCTTCCCAGTGAAAGAATTGGCTTTTGTAGTCTGGTCTGCCCTGTTCCCATGATGCACTGGGCCAGGGACAGACTAATTTGCATACAGCCAGGTTCTGAAACTGGGATGGGGCAATGAGCTAAAAAACGGTGTTGGATCTAGCCCTGATCTCTTGACTTGGTGAGAGATTCTGCTTAATTCAGAAGCTCTGTCCATCACCACCCCCTGTTGTTTAATTATTTTGTCCACCATAAGCGTGGAAGGGTATACTCAGACGTGAGTCCCTTGCTCATTGCACCATCAGGATTCAAGCAAGCCGGGCCGAAGACGGCTGTAATGCCAGAAACCGGTCCCCGGAAGCTTGTTTCCTTCCCAGTGAAAGAATTGGCTTTTGTAGTCTGGTCTGCCCTGTTCCCATGATGCACTGGGCCAGGGACAGACTAATTTGCATACAGCCAGGTTCTGAAACTGGGATGGTGCAATGAGCTAAAAAACGGTGTTGGATCTAGCCCTGATCTCTTGACTGGGTGAGAGATTCTGCTTAATTCAGAAGCTCTGTCCATCACCACCCCCTGTTGTTTAATGCTGACTCCCTGTTATGGCCTTTCAATGGTAGCGAGTCACAATTTGTGGCCTTGCCACTATTTGTGACCTGACTAATTACAATTCATGAGGTAGACTAGATTGTGACCCACAATGATTGGTAATGTAAAAACTGGTCTATTAGTTGATAGGCTCGTTCAATCAATTATTTACTGATCCCAATTCTCAATCAATATTTTGCAACCAGTTATTCGTACATATAGCCCACAGTTATTACTACCTGGACGCCCACATACAATTTAGAACTCCATCTCAAATTACAGCATTTTTAACTGAGTTCAAATCAAGAAAAAATCACTGCTTACATTCTTTACACCTAATCACACTTTTACATTTCTTTCAACAATGCGCTTTTTTCAAAATTAGGATGCACTTTATGAGGATAGAATACAGAGGTACGTACTCTTGGCCATCATTCACCATAATATTAAAGGCAACCAAAGGGATGACACACACGATCATTGATAAAATCAGAGGGTTATCCCCTATACCATACCTGCCCTTCTACAATGTTTTGTTTTTTCCAGAGGGGTGGGGGGAAGGGAACCGCATGTAACCTAACTATTAATGGTGGTGTTGGTCTATTTCTAGTTTTTAGATATGATCAGGTCCATGCTGTGCATAATATAAATAAAATACAAAAATAAATATTTAATTTTCCTTCATTTCCTGCAACTACTGGCTTCATTTTCACTGACACTACAGGGACCAAGGGCGTTACCTGGAGCATAACAGACCATCACAGCAGTTAGAAGATCCTACAGTAAGAATATTCTAATTGCCTTTGCATGGGAGCTCCAACCCAAAGTTTAAGAAAACTGACTTGAATGCAGCTTTAATGCTGCAAAATGCAAATTAACTTTTACTTTTCTGTCCACATTGTATAAGTATTGCTTGATTATATACAGGCATTGAGTACTATTACCAATTCAATTTTCTTTGTTCAGCTTCTGCCTACTACGTTGGTTCAATTGACTTAAAAATAATCTCTTTCACTCTTTAAGCAGCTCCTTCCAACATTGGGAGAACTATAAAGCACCCTTCTTGTTTTTGTTTCCCTGTAGACACAGCTGCTTTAGAGGCAAGAGCAGGCCCTGATGGCACAGTATCATTGAAACATTTTATATTATTTTTGTTCTACAAAACTTTGAGTGCCCCTGTTAATACCCTCACCACGTAACCCTGTTCTGCAATGAAAAGATGCGAGAATAAGGGTTGAAGGGGTTATCTTGATCTCTGTTGCGTTACTGACCTGGAGAGTAAATGGATTAGGTTGTGATTTTTCACATCCTCTGTCCAGAAAAGGTCTTTTCAAGCAATTGAAACGTCTCCTTTGGGCAAAGGGTCAGAAGAGGCTCAAGCAGTGGGTACATTTCAAGTTCTGGTCGATCTGCATGCCACCTTGATGTCTTAGTGTGATGCAGGAAGTATGATGATTACAGCAATGACTTAATGCTACAAAAAGATCAGAATACTGCCTTACTCTTCCCATCTTTAAACTGAATGCATGTGTGCTGGACGTGGAAGGATAAAGGCCCACCCCACACAGACTCGTTTTGATCAAGCCGGAAAGTCTGTTTATTCATACACAAAGGAATACAGCAATATTAAAAGCCAGTTACAAAATCACTCAGACAGCCGAGCCAGCCGAGCCAGGGCTACCTGAACTTTGTACCTCTGAGAAGGTTAAAACTCAAGCTATTGTTTTAAAGGAAGGGCCCAGAACCGAGACTACTTTCCTGGGGCTTCTAAACACAGTTGATGACAGTACCCTGCTTTTGACCCGAATCAATCCGAGAGGTGTGTCTCTTCCATCATGGGGGTTTACGATAAACCACCAACTTCAATTAGTGTGGCAGCTGATATAAGTAACGATTGCTCGCAAATAGCGGGAAATGAAGGGGTGAGTGAAGATGGTTCTAACGAGGAATACGAGGTTTTAGCGGATACTGGTTCCCCGCTGGATACCGCTACATTTTTGCTTGACAGAACAGATAAAGCGAAATCAAAGGCGAAAACCAAGAATAAGAATAAGAAAGGGAAAGCTCTTGGCATAGTAAATGCACCATCCTTAATCGCTGTCCCTCCCACCAGGAAGATCCTTCTTGTGGAACAAATCCCCCTTAGGAAATGGATACAGGCTAAGGGGTTGGTGAAAAATATGACTTTACAACTTTCTGGTATCAGTTCGTCAGATTATGACCCCACTCGAGATTCCTCGGCCTCACCAGACGACTCTTCCTCCATTATTAATATATCACACCCGCCTTCTGCAAATATTATAACTTCAGTATTACCTCCTGAATTTGTTTCTGTTCCCATTCGTCCCATATCGATCTCCTCCACTGATATGGCACCTTCAAATAAAGCACCTCCAGACGATATAAATGTTGCCTCCCGTGCCACTTCATCAACCCCCTCTGCCTCATCAGCTCCCGTGACACTTGACCCCCCGACCACTGTCCCAGGGCTAGCTATCCCCGGAGAACAAGAGTCTGCTAGATCATCTCTTGATATCATCCTGCAAACTCTTTCTAGTCACCAACAGGAAGCACGAGAACACATTTTGCAGTTGCGAGATGATAATAGCAAACTGCAGAATTCACTGCAAGAGATTACTCTCAAGATGGGTGGGTTTCACTGGAAATGGAGGAATTACAACACCGGGTGGTCAATATCGAAGAAGGGTCTGCTCGTACAGAAGCTGCTGTGAGCCTACATGACGCCCAGATCACATCTCTGCAGCTAAAAGTTGAAGATTTAGAAAATCGTCAAAGACGTTTAAATCTGACACTCTTTGGTATTCCTGAGGGGACGGAGGGAGCCAATCCTAGGGTATTTGTTGTCAAGGTATTCCAGAAAGCATTTCCCGACTTAGCTGACCGGGACTGGGACTCCCAACTTCAGAGAGTACATAGGTTACCACTGGTCCAGAGGAACAAGAATAGCAAATTTCCCCATCCTTTTCTTATTTATTTTGGTATTTTTTTATTGAGACAGGCTGTTTCTTTAAAATCAAGGCCAAATACCCCTGTCATAATTGAAAACTTGTCTTTTTGTTGTCCGATCTGACGTTAGCAAGGCCACCATGGATAGGCGATGGCAGCTTCGTAAGCTTATTGATCCGTTTAAATCTCTTGGCGGGCAGGTGTTTCTGCAGGAGCCTGCCCGCCTTAAAGTTATTAAGGGCGGTCATACTTACTTTTTTACTGATGAAAAGGAGTCAGTGAGGGTACTTTCCACATTCGCTTAATTTAGAGAAAGGGAATGTTTAGATTTTCTACTCATTACACTGCCACTGACACACTTGTCCTATGCAGACGATGTACTTTTAAGCCATACGAGAATCGGATTGCAACGATCAATTCATGAGTTAGCCGTTTATACCAAAATAAATCTCATGGAAATAAACATAAAAAAACAAAGATCATGATTATAACAAACTGTCGACCGAAACAGCCAACATTTATAATTGACAACATCAAGTTGGGAGTAGTTGATAGCTACAAATATTTGGGCTTATACTTGGACCGAAAGTTTTCATTTGCTACGCATCAGGAAACAATTGAAAAGAAGGGAACTGCTCTACTGTTTGCCTTTTGCAGTATTCTAAAACGACTAAAAGGCCCATCGTTCGCCCCACTTCTTGCTGTTATGAAAGCAAAACTACTTCCGACTATTACATATGGAAGTGTGGTTCATCATGGGAAAAGTGTGCCATTATTAGACAAAATACAAACATGAGTCTACAGAAGAGTATTCCATCTGCCATGTAATGCCTCACCAGCCCAAGTACGCCTGGAGTTTGGATTACAACAACAAGAAATACACAAAAGGTATGAGACAATCACATTTTGGTATAAAATATGGTTGAATCAGGATCTAGCTATCAACTCCGCACTCTGGGACGCTCTGCAAAATGATACAAAATCATACTACGCAAAGTACTTTAATTCTTCATTGAAAATAACCAAGATGGAGGCTCTCTGGCAAAGGAAACTGCCATGGACATCTTTTCAGATGATTATAAAAAAAGCGGCAAAAGCTCACTCACCAATTGAAGATAAAGCAACCTTAAGCCGACTTGCGCATGCATGGATGGTCCTACAAGCATATACAAGGCCCGAGCCAGCAGCATATCTGGCCTTAACATTTCCGCCTTATCTGAAAACTAAGTATATGGAGTTGCGCATGGGGAAATTGCCCCTCTAATGCCGATCAACCGATCTGGATGGCCACAGGCCGAAAATATTGCGATCTATGTGGAGCAGCAGTACAGGGCTTTGCGCATTTGATATGTATCTGCCCAGGGTTAGGGCACTGCTGTCAGGACTTGTTTAAGAGAAAGTTTAATGAAAAATGCATACGCACCTGCAGATCGGCATTATTTATGAGTATGGACTCAAAGGACCGACAATTAATTTGTTATATAATCAAATTTGTAACTTATTTTGAGAATCTGAAGAAAGAATAATGTTGCAATATTAGCAGATCTTGAAAAAAAAATTGCAAAATGTTTCTTAAGCTTGATATTAACTAATTTCATCTGATCTTTTTTAACAGCTCAGAAGGCAATATGTAATATATTTTACGTCATGGAACATTGTAATGGTTTTAATTAATTACACAATAAACTATTTTACTTTGAGTACTCATTATCATTTTTATTTTTATGTACCAGTACTTTACTTACTTTTTTACTTCATCATGATACTTGCTTTCCCTTTCTTCTTCTTCATTTTCCATTTCTGGGTGGGGTGGTAGTGTGAGCCTCATGCTGTTCCCAAGGGTAGCTGCCAATTCAGCGGCAGCAGCACATTGAGGGGTGTTCCCTCCCGAGGGAGGTGAGGGAGCGGGCGGGGGGTCTCCGGGGGTAGGTGGGTGGGGGAGTTTCCTTTGAAAAAAGCAACCCGAGCAGGAGATCTGTAGGAAATGGTCAGGAGAAGTTTATCTGTTTTATTTTTGCAGAATGATAAGAGTTATTTGAATTTCTTTAATTGTTACGGCTGAGATGTTTGGCATGGAATGTTGCAGGTCTCAATAATAAGAATAAAAGACGTTTAGTTCGAGAAGAATTAGCACTATATGATCCACATTTAGTTTTTTTATCCGAGACCCATATTGCTTACAAGGATAGAAAGCTATTGGGACAACTCGGCTATGAGGTTATGATATTTTCATCTTTTAATGCCTCAGTTAGAGGGGTTGCCATCCTTAAAGATAGACGCTTCAGAGCAGAAATCTCTAAAACTGTCTGTAATAAAAGTGGACGATGGGCTATTGTTCAGGTTATTAATTGAAAATTGAAAATTTGTTTTTTGTGTTGTCTGTGGCCCAAACTCTGATGACTCCTCTGTTTTTGACCAATTGAACATGGAACTTTGGAGTGGGAGGGAGAACTTGTCATCATGGGTGATTTTAATTGTATAATGGATTACCAACTAGACACCACCAGGCGTAGCGCTTTCCAACGGATGAGCAGATCCCGTGCCTCCATTCTAGAAATTGGACGTATTCATAATACCAGAGATGTTTGGCGCAGTATTCATTCAAATGTGGCGGGCTATACTTACTACTCATCTCCGCATAAACTCTGTTCCTGCATCGACATGGCTTGGGCTTCTGCCAATGTTGTGAACACTAGCTCTATTGAGCTATGCCCCAGAGTCAACTCTGATCATTACAAAAAGGGGGTAGTGATGGACAGAGTATCTGAGTTAATCAGAACACTACCCAGTCAACAGATCAGGGCTTGATCCATCACCGTTTTTTAGCTCACTGCACCATCCCAGTTCAGAACCTGGCTATATGCAAATTAGTCTGTCCCTGGCCCAGTGCATCATGGGAACAGGGCAGACCAAACTACCAAGCCAATTCTTCACTGGAAAGGAAAAAAGCTTCCGGGGACCGGTTTCTGGCATTACAGCCGTCTTCGGCCCGGCTTGCTTGAATCCTGATGGTGCAATGAGCAAGGGACTCATGTCTGAGCATACCCTTCCACACTCATGGTGGCCAAAATAATTACAAAAAGGGGGTGGTGATGGACAGAGTATCTGAGTTAATCAGAACACTCCTACCCAGTCAACAGATCAGGGCTTGATCCATCACCGTTTTTTAGCTCACTGCACCATCCCAGTTCAGAACCTGGCTATATGCAAATTAGTCTGTCCCTGGCCCAGTGCATCATGGGAACAGGGCAGACCAAACTACCAAGCCAATTCTTCACTGGAAAGGAAACAAGCTTCCGGGGACCGGTTTCTGGCATTACAGCCATCTTCGGCCCGGCTTGCTTGAATCCTGATGGTGCAATGAGCAAGGGACTCATGTCTGAGCATACCCTTCCACACTCATGGTGGCCAAAATAATTACAAAAAGGGGGTGGTGATGGACAGAGTATCTGAGTTAATCAGAACACTCCTACCCAGTCAACAGATCAGGGCTTGATCCATCACCGTTTTTTAGCTCACTGCACCATCCCAGTTCAGAACCTGGCTATATGCAAATTAGTCTGTCCCTGGCCCAGTGCATCATGGGAACAGGGCAGACCAAACTACCAAGCCAATTCTTCACTGGAAAGGAAACAAGCTTCCGGGGACCGGTTTCTGGCATTACAGCCGTCTTCGGCCCGGCTTGCTTGAATCCTGATGGTGCAATGAGCAAGGGACTCATGTCTGAGCATACCCTTCCACACTCATGGTGGCCAAAATAATTACAAAAAGGGGGTGGTGATGAACAGAGTATCTGAGTTAATCAGAACACTCCTACCCAGTCAACAGATCAGGGCTTGATCCATCACCGTTTTTTAGCTCACTGCACCATCCCAGTTCAGAACATGGCTATATGCAAATTAGTCTGTCCCTGGCCCAGTGCATCATGGGAACAGGGCAGACCAAACTACCAAGCCAATTCTTCACTGGAAAGGAAACAAGCTTCCGGGGACCGGTTTCTGGCATTACAGCCGTCTTCGGCCCGGCTTGCTTGAATCCTGATGGTGCAATGAGCAAAGGACTCATGTCTGAGCATACCCTTCCACACTCATGGTGGCCAAAATAATTACAAAAAGGGGGTGGTGATGGACAGAGTATCTGAGTTAATCAGAACACTCCTACCCAGTCAACAGATCAGGGCTTGATCCATCACCGTTTTTTAGCTCACTGCACCATCCCAGTTCAGATCCTGGCTATATGCAAATTAGTCTGTCCCTGGCCCAGTGCATCATGGGAACAGGGCAGACCAAACTACCAAGCCAATTCTTCACTGGAAAGGAAACAAGCTTCCGGGGACCGGTTTCTGGCATTACAGCCATCTTCGGCCCGGCTTGCTTGAATCCTGATGGTGCAATGAGCAAGGGACTCATGTCTGAGCATACCCTTCCACACTCATGGTGGCCAAAATAATTACAAAAAGGGGGTGGTGATGGACAGAGTATCTGAGTTAATCTGAACACTCCTACCCAGTCAACAGATCAGGGCTTGATCCATCACCGTTTTTTAGCTCACTGCACCATCCCAGTTCAGAACCTGGCTATATGCAAATTAGTCTGTCCCTGGCCCAGTGCATCATGGGAACAGGGCAGACCAAACTACCAAGCCAATTCTTCACTGGAAAGGAAACAAGCTTCCGGGGACCGGTTTCTGGCATTACAGCCGTCTTCGGCCCGGCTTGCTTGAATCCTGATGGTGCAATGAGCAAGGGACTCATGTCTGAGCATACCCTTCCACACTCATGGTGGCCAAAATAATTACAAAAAGGGGGTGGTGATGGACAGAGTATCTGAGTTAATCAGAACACTCCTACCCAGTCAACAGATCAGGGCTTGATCCATCACCGTTTTTTAGCTCACTGCACCATCCCAGTTCAGAACCTGGCTATATGCAAATTAGTCTGTCCCTGGCCCAGTGCATCATGGGACCAGGGCAGACCAAACTACCAAGCCAATTCTTCACTGGAAAGGAAACAAGCTTCCGGGGACCGGTTTCTGGCATTACAGCCGTCTTCGGCCCGGCTTGCTTGAATCCTGATGGTGCAATGAGCAAGGGACTCATGTCTGAGCATACCCTTCCACACTCATGGTGGCCAAAATAATTACAAAAAGGGGGTGGTGATGGACAGAGTATCTGAGTTAATCAGAACACTCCTACCCAGTCAACAGATCAGGGCTTGATCCATCACCGTTTTTTAGCTCACTGCACCATCCCAGTTCAGAACCTGGCTATATGCAAATTAGTCTGTCCCTGGCCCAGTGCATCATGGGAACAGGGCAGACCAAACTACCAAGCCAATTCTTCACTGGAAAGGAAACAAGCTTCCGGGGACCGGTTTCTGGCATTACAGCCGTCTTCGGCCCGGCTTGCTTGAATCCTGATGGTGCAATGAGCAAGGGACTCATGTCTGAGCATACCCTTCCACACTCATGGTGGCCAAAATAATTACAAAAAGGGGGTGGTGATGGACAGAGTATCTGAGTTAATCAGAACACTCCTACCCAGTCAACAGATCAGGGCTTGATCCATCACCGTTTTTTAGCTCACTGCACCATCCCAGTTCAGAACCTGGCTATATGCAAATTAGTCTGTCCCTGGCCCAGTGCATCATGGGAACAGGGCAGACCAAACTACCAAGCCAATTCTTCACTGGAAAGGAAACAAGCTTCCGGGGACCGGTTTCTGGCATTACAGCCGTCTTCGGCCCGGCTTGCTTGAATCCTGATGGTGCAATGAGCAAGGGACTCATGTCTGAGCATACCCTTCCACACTCATGGTGGCCAAAATAATTACAAAAAGGGGGTGGTGATGGACAGAGTATCTGAGTTAATCAGAACACTCCTACCCAGTCAACAGATCAGGGCTTGATCCATCACCGTTTTTTAGCTCACTGCACCATCCCAGTTCAGAACCTGGCTATATGCAAATTAGTCTGTCCCTGGCCCAGTGCATCATGGGAACAGGGCAGACCAAACTACCAAGCCAATTCTTCACTGGAAAGGAAACAAGCTTCCGGGGACCGGTTTCTGGCATTACAGCCGTCTTCGGCCCGGCTTGCTTGAATCCTGATGGTGCAATGAGCAAGGGACTCATGTCTGAGCATACCCTTCCACACTCATGGTGGCCGAAATGATTACAAAAAGGGGGTGGTGATGGACAGAGTATCTGAGTTAATCAGAACACTCCTACCCAGTCAACAGATCAGGGCTTGATCCATCACCGTTTTTTAGCTCACTGCACCATCCCAGTTCAGAACCTGGCTATATGCAAATTAGTCTGTCCCTGGCCCAGTGCATCATGGGAACAGGGCAGACCAAACTACCAAGCCAATTCTTCACTGGAAAGGAAACAAGCTTCCGGGGACCGGTTTCTGGCATTACAGCCGTCTTCGGCCCGGCTTGCTTGAATCCTGATGGTGCAATGAGCAAGGGACTCATGTCTGAGCATACCCTTCCACACTCATGGTGGCCAAAATAATTACAAAAAGGGGGTGGTGATGGACAGAGTATCTGAGTTAATCAGAACACTCCTACCCAGTCAACAGATCAGGGCTTGATCCATCACCGTTTTTTAGCTCACTGCACCATCCCAGTTCAGAACCTGGCTATATGCAAATTAGTCTGTCCCTGGCCCAGTGCATCATGGGAACAGGGCAGACCAAACTACCAAGCCAATTCTTCACTGGAAAGGAAACAAGCTTCCGGGGACCGGTTTCTGGCATTACAGCCGTCTTCGGCCCGGCTTGCTTGAATCCTGATGGTGCAATGAGCAAGGGACTCATGTCTGAGCATACCCTTCCACACTCATAGTGGCCAAAATAATTACAAAAAGGGGGTGGTGATGGACAGAGTATCTGAGTTAATCAGAACACTCCTACCCAGTCAACAGAACAGGGCTTGATCCATCACCGTTTTTTAGCTCACTGCACCATCCCAGTTCAGAACCTGGCTATATGCAAATTAGTCTGTCCCTGGCCCAGTGCATCATGGGAACAGGGCAGACCAAACTACCAAGCCAATTCTTCACTGGAAAGGAAACAAACTTCCGGGGACCGGTTTCTGGCATTACAGCCGTCTTCGGCCCGGCTTGCTTGAATCCTGATGGTGCAATGAGCAAGGGACTCATGTCTGAGCATACCCTTCCACACTCATGGTGGCCAAAATAATTACAAAAAGGGGGTGGTGATGGACAGAGTATCTGAGTTAATCAGAACACTCCTACCCAGTCAACAGATCAGGGCTTGATCCATCACCGTTTTTTAGCTCACTGCACCATCCCAGTTCAGAACCTGGCTATATGCAAATTAGTCTGTCCCTGGCCCAGTGCATCATGGGAACAGGGCAGACCAAACTACCAAGCCAATTCTTCACTGGAAAGGAAACAAGCTTCCGGGGACCGGTTTCTGGCATTACAGCCGTCTTCGGCCCGGCTTGCTTGAATCCTGATGGTGCAATGAGCAAGGGACTCATGTCTGAGCATACCCTTCCACACTCATGGTGGCCAAAATAATTACAAAAAGGGGGTGGTGATGGACAGAGTATCTGAGTTAATCAGAACACTCCTACCCAGTCAACAGATCAGGGCTTGATCCATCACCGTTTTTTAGCTCACTGCACCATCCCAGTTCAGAACCTGGCTATATGCAAATTAGTCTGTCCCTGGCCCAGTGCATCATGGGAACAGGGCAGACCAAACTACCAAGCCAATTCTTCACTGGAAAGGAAACAAGCTTCCGGGGACCGGTTTCTGGCATTACAGCCGTCTTCGGCCCGGCTTGCTTGAATCCTGATGGTGCAATGAGCAAGGGACTCATGTCTGAGCATACCCTTCCACACTCATGGTGGCCAAAATAATTACAAAAAGGGGGTGGTGATGGACAGAGTATCTGAGTTAATCAGAACACTCCTACCCAGTCAACAGATCAGGGCTTGATCCATCACCGTTTTTTAGCTCACTGCACCATCCCAGTTCAGAACCTGGCTATATGCAAATTAGTCTGTCCCTGGCCCAGTGCATCATGGGAACAGGGCAGACCAAACTACCAAGCCAATTCTTCACTGGAAAGGAAACAAGCTTCCGGGGACCGGTTTCTGGCATTACAGCCGTCTTCGGCCCGGCTTGCTTGAATCCTGATGGTGCAATGAGCAAGGGACTCATGTCTGAGCATACCCTTCCACACTCATGGTGGCCAAAATAATTACAAAAAGGGGGTGGTGATGGACAGAGTATCTGAGTTAATCAGAACACTCCTACCTAGTCAACAGATCAGGGCTTGATCCATCACCGTTTTTTAGCTCACTGCACCATCCCAGTTCAGAACCTGGCTATATGCAAATTAGTCTGTCCCTGGCCCAGTGCATCATGGGAACAGGGCAGACCAAACTACCAAGCCAATTCTTCACTGGAAAGGAAACAAGCTTCCGGGGACCGGTTTCTGGCATTACAGCCGTCTTCGGCCCGGCTTGCTTGAATCCTGATGGTGCAATGAGCAAGGGACTCATGTCTGAGCATACCCTTCCACACTCATGGTGGCCAAAATAATTACAAAAAGGGGGTGGTGATGGACAGAGTATCTGAGTTAATCAGAACACTCCTACCCAGTCAACAGATCAGGGCTTGATCCATCACCGTTTTTTAGCTCACTGCACCATCCCAGTTCAGAACCTGGCTATATGCAAATTAGTCTGTCCCTGGCCCAGTGCATCATGGGAACAGGGCAGACCAAACTACCAAGCCAATTCTTCACTGGAAAGGAAACAAGCTTCCGGGGACCGGTTTCTGGCATTACAGCCGTCTTCGGCCCGGCTTGCTTGAATCCTGATGGTGCAATGAGCAAGGGACTCATGTCTGAGCATACCCTTCCACACTCATGGTGGCCAAAATAATTACAAAAAGGGGGTGGTGATGGACAGAGTATCTGAGTTAATCAGAACACTCCTACCCAGTCAACAGATCAGGGCTTGATCCATCACCGTTTTTTAGCTCACTGCACCATCCCAGTTCAGAACCTGGCTATATGCAAATTAGTCTGTCCCTGGCCCAGTGCATCATGGGAACAGGGCAGACCAAACTACCAAGCCAATTCTTCACTGGAAAGGAAACAAGCTTCCGGGGACCGGTTTCTGGCATTACAGCCGTCTTCGGCCCGGCTTGCTTGAATCCTGATGGTGCAATGAGCAAGGGACTCATGTCTGAGCATACCCTTCCACACTCATGGTGGCCAAAATAATTACAAAAAGGGGGTGGTGATGGACAGAGTATCTGAGTTAATCAGAACACTCCTACCCAGTCAACAGATCAGGGCTTGATCCATCACCGTTTTTTAGCTCACTGCACCATCCCAGTTCAGAACCTGGCTATATGCAAATTAATCTGTCCCTGGCCCAGTGCATCATGGGAACAGGGCAGACCAAACTACCAAGCCAATTCTTCACTGGAAAGGAAACAAGCTTCCGGGGATAGGATTGTGATCAACTCTGATCACAATCCTATCTTGCTCCTGTTTAACATAGCTCAAATTCACACCGGCCCCAGGCTGTTTTCTTTTCCCAGGCATTTATTTACAAACTCAGCTTTCATTTCCCAGCTTAAATTACATATTAAAGATGTTATCAAAATTAATCTCAATTCCACTTCATGTATTGCTGTTTGGGATGCTTGTAAAGCTATCATTCGGGGGTTCACTCAGCAATTCTTTTTTGACATAAGTCTGAGAATCGTAAAAGGAATAAAACTCTGATTAATAATATTCTTTCGCTTGAACTTTTGCTGGCCGAAGCTCTGTGCCTATGTTCTTCTAATGTGGTCGAATTGGGATTGAAACTAGGACACTTAAAATCTACATTAAAAACAATATTTAGGGAAAAAAGTAGCGCAAAACTACACAAATTTCATATCTTAATATGAGAGCAGAGACAAAATCGGGAAAACTCTGGCCTATAAAGTAGCTGATGAGAGAGCCAATACCCTGATTAACCACTTCCATGCTCATGACAAGGTCAGCTCGTCATGCAGTTCACTGGAGCTGTGCTAATGATGAGCTGACCTTGTCATGAACAATGGGAATCCACAATCTGCAGAACCCAGCGGGAATTGCCTTAGCATCCAAGGTGTTAAAACTTTAAGGGGCCCTAATAATATTATACTTGATCAACCGCTACAGATATTGGAACAGTTCGCAGAGTTTTATAGGAAACTATACACCTCAGAAAACCATCCCACCTTGACTCATATTCAGGACTGTGTGTATTGTAACACCTCAGAAAAGCAAGATCTTCCTGGGCTTGTTCAGCTGTCCGAACATATTAATTTGGTAGAGATCCGGAAAGCTATTTTCTCCCTACCTTCCGGAAAAGCGCCTGGGGAAGACACTCTACCTTTAGAGGTCTATACAATTTGTATTGAGGAGCTATTACCTCTCCTTTATTTAGTCATTTGTTCTATCGGCGATAATGGGAAGGCCCCGAGTTCTTGGAATATCGTTAAATAGTTTTTTTTTTTTTAAAAAGGCAAACCGGCTGACGAATGCGGGTCATATCGACCCATCTCGCTTTTGAACACAGATGCTAAGGTATTTGCCAAAGTTCTGGCCATACGTCTAGCCCCATTTATACCTAAAAAAGTTAACCCGCAGCAGCATGGGTTTGTAATAGGCAGGGACACTACAGCCCATATTAACATGGCCATAACTGCTTTTGACATAGCAGAGACGGTTTCCTCCCCACTCGGTATGATTTTATTGGATGCCGAAAAGGCTTTTGACCGGGTGGGGTGGGACTATCTCTGGTCAGTAATGACCACCTTTGGCTTTGGGGGTCAATTCTTAAGGTGGATTCAATCTTTATACGATAACCCTACGGCAAGAATAAGCTACGCTGGCTTGACGTCGGCCATTTTTTCCATTTCTCGGGGCAGCCGTCAGGGGTGTCCTTTATCACCTCTGCTGTTTGCCCTTTCAATTGAACCATTTCTTTATGCTTTGCCATCACAATCCTGCATTATTCCTTTTAGTTCGGGCCTTCACTCACTGAAAATAAAGGCATATGCCGATGATATTGCCATTTACTCCACTGACGATGCAAAGGCCTTGCGTGGAATATCCGCTGAGGCTAGTAGATTTGGAGATGTCTCCGGATACAAATTAAACTTAAATAAAACTCAAATAATTGTTAATTATAAACCATCGATTGCAATACCTGGGCTATGTAAGACTGCTACCTATTTGGGGGTTAAAATCTCATAAAAAATGAGAGATATAGTCGCAATCAATTATGACGCTTTAGTTAAAGAAACTGTTCTGTCACTAAAAAAATGGCATAAGCTTCCCTTAAATATTATCGGCAGGATCAATTTAATTAAAAAGAAAATACTCCCTAAATTTCTTTATTTATTTAGGTCCATTCCCTTATCCCTTAGCAATCTTTAAAAAAAAAATTGGATGGAATATTTAGCAGCTTCATTTGGGGATACTGTAAAGCTCGTCGGTCCATGGTGTTACTCAAAGGTTCATCAGATCACGGTGGGCTTAACTTTCCTAAATTTAAATTATACTTCTGGGCGACCTTTCTTGGTCGCTTACGGTGTTTACTTAATACAGACAACAAACTTTTTTTTTACATTTTTATGCTTAGTTCTGACTCTAATATGTTTTTGTTAAGAGTCAATGATCCCAATTACTTTAAAAGGGTTAAATTCAAGAACGCCAGGGATACTGTTAAGATTTGGTTTAATATTCTCACTTAATGCATAACTTCTTTTTTTCATCCAAAACTTCCGCTATGGGGCAACCCCGGGCTCCCTGGGATTTTTAGTGATGGCACGGCAAATATCTGGCTTGCTCATGGTATAAAGACACTTGAGGACTTATACGGTATTCACGGCTTTTTGAGTTTTGAGACCCTAAATATCCTATATAAAGTCACAGATTCAATGAGGTTCAAATATATGCAAATCTATGATTTTCTGATTCGCAAGATGAAAATACATGAAATACTGGATTCTGACATTTGAGATTGCTTTTACTCATTTAAGAATTAATCTCTAATTAGTAAAGGCTATAAGTGTCTCAATACTTATAAAATCAATGACTGTCCCAAACTAGCAGAAAAATGGAGTACTATGGGGCTCATTAGGATGGCGGTTTTCCCGCATCCTCCGGGCCGGCGGAAGCCACCGCCGGCCCGGAGGATGCGGGAAAACCGCCGGGGAGGCACAAAAGACCCACCGCCAAATTAGGATGGCGGTGGGTCTCAAAATCGGTCCGCAGCTTTTCCGCCGCGGTCGCCTTCCGACCGAGGTGAAAAAGCTCTAACATGGCTGGCGGTGTCTATCAGACACCGCCAGCCATATTAGGATGGCGGAAAACAGATGCCTTTCCACGGCGGATTCTCCGCCGTGGAAAGGCATACGGTGATTTATTTGGGGGTCCGTAGCGGGCCTCCAGGGTGATTGTGTGGGTGGGGGGTGCACATGGGGGGTACCTATGGTACCCCATTTGCGTGCACAAAGCGGCAGGCACCGCGCGGTGCCTGCCGCTTTGTGCATGCAAATGCTAAGCATGCATATTAAACCTTGCGGCGGGTGCTGCTTCAAGCAGCACCCGCCGCAATGTTAAATATTGAGGATGTGACCGCCAGGCTGGCGGTCACATCCTAATTGCACTGGAGGGTCCGCGCGGCCCCTGCGGATGGTCCCTCCTCCTCTAGGGTGGCGGACGGACGCAAGTACGTCCGCCATCCTAATGAGCCCCTTTGTTGGGGCTCATTATAACTCCTACTATGATAACTTCATCCTTTCATAATATCAACAACTTAGTTCAATCCTCAAGATTAAGGTTTCAACAATTTAAAACTACTTGTATGCTCTATCATACACCAGATATGATTTCAAAGTGGGCGACGAACAATAAGTTTAGTGATCGAACTAAATGTCCTAAGTGCAGTCTTTTCGCTGCGGATCTGGAACATATGCTGTTTTCCTGCCCTATTCTATCCGAGTTCTGGTCTGCTGTAGATAAGATAATGAAGTTAAAAATGGGCTGTTTTCCTTCTCTCACTGCATCCTCGGTATTACTTGATATACACTCCATCACTATCCCACAGCAAGCAGTGTTTACCATTGCATTATCATGCGCTAAATTAGTTGTTGCTCGTGCCTGGATTGCCCCTAACCCCCCCACATATAATGGAATGATGGTCTCTGGTAAACGAGATTTATTCCATGGAGCATGTCTTGGCCAAGTTAAAGGTACCCATTCGTCATTGAAATTTGACAAAATTTGGGGTTCTTTTATTATCTGAATGTTGTCCATATTTTTCCTTCTTCTTCTTTTTTCTTTTTTCTCCTCCCTTTTTTTAAATTTTTTTAAAGACTTTTGTACATATATTTGTGTAATGCCTGCAACATTGCATTACTTTTTCTTTTGCCCTCTATACTACGAATGGTATTGAATTGTATTGTAACTGTTTTCATTGTCATTCTGCTTTTCTTTTTCTTTATGCCATTGATTGCTTTGTTTGGTGAATTTGTATCTCTTTCTCGTGTTGAAAAAAAAACAACAATATTAATGGACTTTCAAATATCATCCTGTGAAATATGTTGAGCTTTACAAGTCAATTTCCAATTATTTTAAATCTAAATAATACCCTTCCACTTTGTAGAATACGTAACACTAGGCAGCAGAGGAAAACAGTAGAAGCAATTTTCAAGGATCATTCCAGGTTAGTTTCTTACGCATGGGAGGACAAAAATCAGATGCTTACCTGCGAGGCCTGTAGTGGTCACAGAAAGCACTGATCTGTTCATTTTCATATTAGGGCATTTTATTACTGTGAATTGAATTTACTGGGCCTGACCTTCAAACCAAGAAGACAAAAACAGGATTTATCCAAGTAGTATCTCAGACCAGCTTCTCACTGAAGTAGCTAGGATTGCAAAACAGTTTCTGTTTCCCCAATAGTGTCTTTAGAGGAGTAAATGTGGGCAAATATTAACATTAAGCAAACAGGTGGTAAAGAACGATGTAGAAATCGAAGCCAAAAAATACACCCTCTGGCTTGAGACCAAATTAGCAAATCTAGTTCCTAGTATGGGGATTAATAAAAATAGGAAATCACCTTCTGCCCCTTGGTTTTCTGAAGCCTTGAGGATTGACAAACAGGCGTGCAGAACGCAAGAAAGTATCTTAAGTAAAAATTACGAACTTTTAAAACAAAACAGATATAAATCCATGCTCTCAGATTTAAAAAAAAAAGCTGATTGTAGAGAAAACTCTTTACCATGCAGCAAAGATAGAAAATGCCAGTTGTTCCAGTAAATAATTATTTTGCACTGTGAAAAATTTAACAACATTTAAAAAAGATGACTCTACTAATTTTAGTCAAGAATTTTGTGATGCTTTAGTTCTCACTTTTAGATCAAAGGTAGACCAAATCTATGATTGGTTTACTCATTCTACATCATATGGTAAAACATCTGTACACAAAATCAGTGAAAATACTTCTTTTTTTAACTTCTCCATGACCTCTCCAATGCAAATCACTAAATTAATCTCCATGGCTAAGTCATGTTCTCCGGAAGATCCTTGCCCTCCCAAAACTCTACAAAATATTTGCAATCTTACTGGTAATAGAACAAGGATCTTTTCCCTCTATGTGGAAGCAGGCTTGTATCCTGCCTCTTCTAATGAAAACAATCTGGATGCATCTGAGACAGCTAACTACCGGCCTATTTCGAGAATCCCACTTCCGGCCAAGATAATTGAGAAGATCATGAATGCTGAACTTTCAACTTTTATCGCAACCAATCAGACTCTAGATCACAGCCAGTTTGACTTTAGAGCGAACCATAGTACTGAGTCAGCTCTGACTAAGACTACAGAAGAAATCCGCTCTTCGCTGGACAGAGGTGGGTCAGCTTGACCTATCCGCTGCATTTGATACAGTAGATCATTCTCTTCTGGTTCATCGTCTACAAGAAACTGGAATAGGAGGTAAAGCCCTTGCTCTGTTGACATCGTTCTTATCGGAGAGGACCCAATCAGTTCATTTGGGCAAATTTTATGCGGCACCTTTTTCTCTCCCATGTGGTGTTCCGCAGGGCTCATCATTGAGCCCTACACTTTTTAATATCTATGTAGTGGAATTAGCACCACTGATAAGAAGCTTTAACCTGATTCTGACATCCTACCGCTGACGACACCCAGCTGGTGATCTTGACAGTGGGTAGGACACCAATCATTCATTAAAACTCCATGACTGTATGCTGTCCATAAGCCACTGGATAAGCACTCATTGATTGCAATTAAATTTGAGCAAAACTGAAGTGATTATGTTCAGAAACTTCTTTCATCCTTGGACCCCAGCTAGGCGGCCAGACAATCTTGCCCCCCCATTTCCCCATATGAGTAGATAAAGTAAAAAATCCTGGGGTTGTTATAGATGAAAAGCTTAGTTTTAAAGCTCAAATCTTTAAGGTTGTGTCTTCTTTGTTTTTTATGATCAAGACTATTAGGAAAATTCTGCCTTTTATTCCCAAACTTTGCAGAAAGTCATTAGTAACTTCCTTAGTCTTGTCTAAACTTGACTATTGTAATGGACTGTACATTAAGTTGCAATCCACCCTCCTTAGGAAGTTACAGGCAGTGCAAAACATGGCAGCAAGACTGATTTTGGATATTCCAAAATATCAGTCTGTTAGATCAGCACTGCGAGAACTCCACTGGCTGCCAATCTGCCAGCGGATAAAATGTAAGACTCTCTGTCTGCATGGCACACAAGGCACTACACAAAGAAGGGCTGACATTTTTAGAGTACCGGTTTAGATGATATTCTCCAAACAGAGCTCTGCGTTAAGCTAATGCATATTTGATGCAGCCAGTTGGGATCTAAAAGATGAATTTGGGGGTGGGGGAGTCTTACCTTCAACACCATCAAGGAATGGAACTCCCTTACGTTAGAAAAATTCCCCCCCATCTGGAATTTAGGAAACAGTTGAAGACCTGGCTCTTTCAGCAGTAGTAGTACCTAGCATAGTTTTTTACTCCGGAAGCACCAAGACACCAGAGGGTATTCTTGCCCTGTACACATTTCATTAACATTAACATTAACATTAAAGAAGAAGCAATGCCTATCATCAGGTTGCACATCCATATCTAAAAATGAAAACTAAACAGGTTTGTGGTTGTATTTCAGGTGGTGCTCATAAGCAATGCACATCACTACCAAAAGAAGTAATAAAAGAACTAAGCCTAATTATAGTTCCTAACAATATGAAGTGGAGTTTGTGGCTCACCTTTCATGAATCCAATAGAGGTGATATGACTGGCTACCAATAAACGTCTTGTGTCTGATTTTTTCTTTTTCTTTACATTTCCTTTTCTATGGTATTGACCACAATTTTTCATTTGGTTATGGTAAGTGTAAATTATTAGTGAACACTACTAATGGTTAAATTAGACACACTTCAGTGATCGCAAATACGGCAGTAAATGGCACAATTGATCAGTGATCATAAGTACAACAGCAATGATCCAACACTAAAAAGGAAAGGGGCCCCAGGGTGAAAACAAAGTGCTTTATAAAAGTGATAACAGACTTGGTGGTTTGCTGACTCCCAGTGAAGGCCTTCAATGGTAGCGAGACACACATTTGGCCCTGTTTCACTGTTTCATCCCTGATATGGGACGATTTGAAGGCATTCAAGGTAGGTCCAAGTCAATCAGAGTTTTTTTCACAATAATGAAGTAAATTGCCATGAAAGTGTTGCGGGGATTCTGCTCATGCACAGAACTATGCACAGGAAACCAGGACCTCAGTAAATTGTGGTGTACTAAAAAACTCACCTCAGTACCCAGAACCCCTATCCGACTAGCATCAGTGTATCATTAGCTCTCCGTCCTACAGCGATGCTACCAATGATTTGACAACCGAGAACATGCGACTTAGGATACTCTCAGGAATGGTGGGAATCAAGAACACTCTTTTGTTTTTATTCTCATACCAGACCACAACGTGAATAATCAGAGACACAGAAAAGTTTAAAAAGTTTATTTTAATGACGTGCTCTGAGATGCAGTATTTTGGCTAACACAAGCAGGCATGTGATTAGAAATAAAACAATCAGCATTGTTACAATTCCATAAAACACAAAGGGAGAAATCATGTTACAATGATAGTGGAAACAGGTAGTGGAAGAGGTGTGCTGCCGCGGCTAGGGCGACTGACTCCGGAATCTGGGGATCACGGTTCGATCAATCAATTACGAGCGATTCTGTCAGGTGCACTAAGGTTATGGACAGGATGTAGGGGAAGAGATGTTTTTTTCTGTCTCTCACCACCCCTAGAAGTGACCACATGCACAAGAATATGAGGTATGTGGTAGAAGAGGGGAGAAGGAAATGGATATGAGAGAAAACTGACACAGAGGACTCCACCACAGGACTCAGACGCTCCACCTCTTCACTTTGAAAGGAACTGTGGGATGTAGTGGATGTCTGAAAGATAAAGGTATATCATAAGTAACTTTAAATTTAGAAACTAAGCATAATTATAATTCTGAATGAGTATTCATGAGCAATATCTCAGTATAAACATCTCCTTGTACTTTTGTTGAGACTTTCAATTCCTGAAAACTAAACAAGGAAAAGTAACTAAAATATATTTATGCACTAGTATTTTTTTCTGTTTTTGATTAAAAACCTTAAGCTTGTCCTGTGAAAGATGATGTATGATATTAACTTGTCTCTTATTAAACTGCAAAATAAGCACTACTGTTAACACCCTGTTGTTTCCCAATCTTATCAGCTGTATGTGCCTACATGAACTCTGTTACTTTTTACCTTGTGCACAAGTACAGAATGGGAACCCAAGCAGCCCTGATAGTTTTGTCGTACTGGCCCCAGTAACAAAACCGGGCCACACCTCTCCAAAACTGGCACTCACCTTGAGAGCCTCCAGAGCAAATACCCAATGTCTGCTATGGCCAGTTCATCCCTGCTTGTATATAACGTTCATATTTACATAAATGTTCATATATATACACAAGCAATAATCCACTTCGAGTCCTTCCTATTTCTTCACTAAGTAGCCTTAGTAAAAAACATAAACCAAGTCTTCATAGTTCAGATAAATATTCAAGACAATAGTTCAAAGTTTGTTTTTATCACCTGCATAATTTTGCAGATACTTCTCTGGAATCCTGTTGTCCATTTAAAAGAATGCTTTAGAAAGCAATGGGTCTTTCAAGGAAATGGGGAATTAATTGAGCTGGAGCAAAGTTATAGCACATTTGCCCAGCAATGGGGACTGTGAATCACAAAGACACTTACACCCGATAATTTAAGATATCTTCCATCTCCCTAGAGCACGTGAGAGTTCATGGGCTGATGGGGATTGTAGTTCATTGGGAGCACAGTGCCAAGCAACATGTCCTACTATTGTGTTTTTATCTAGGAACCTAAATCGATATTTCTATTTTATGCCCTTGTTCGGTTATAATCAATAATATCCCTATAAAGGCATAGGAATCATATCAATATTTAGTCGTAGCCCATGCAGTCACATTAAGCAAGGCGACTTCCCCGGACTCCTAGAAAGCACAACGAGTTCTCTAAACAAACCAAACCTCCAGCAACCTGGGAAATCCCCCTTGCTTTTGTTTTGATTTCGTCCTAGAACTCCTGTAAAGCACTGTAAGAACGGCCAGTTCTTAGTGACATCTTTATTGATGTCTTATGTCCAACCTTACGTCAAACCCGGCATCTTTCAGGTATAAATATACCAACGTTGCCTTAAGCAAACACGCGGTGGTGGTTTTGGAGCAGAGCAGCTATCTACTTGCCCGAGAGCCCAGCTGATGCGAGAGCCCACGGACGCTGCCCCTCCCTTTTGATGCACTGCGAGAGACGCTGTCTTTTCTCCTGACGAGAAATCCAGCTCCGGTGTTTCCAGATACCTTCGCGGGTTACTGGGATATCGAGTCCTGAGAGAGAGATACAAGACCTCCTGCTTTCTATTACCCAGGTACGGAGCTGACTAAAACCTTAGAGAGAATTCTTGAGTCAGATTCTTGGCAAAACAAACTTAACTTAAACTGCTACTTACTTACTCCTTCCCACGTATTAGGCTTAGGTCAGGTACACCGGGGTAGGCGTATTTAGGAGCACCAGTTGAGTACGTTAGTCAATGTATATATGTATATATATTTTATCTATTTTAAAGTATCATATGGCTAAGAAACCATATCAATGCTTTTACAGTATTATTTTATAATCCTCCTTTTACTGTACGCACTTTACTTTACTATGAGTATTGCAATTGTGACAATTCATTTCTCTTGCATGAGAAAGAAGACTGCTCAATAAATAACACCTTTTATTGAAAACGCCCGTCTCTCTTTTCTCTGCACTCTGGTGAAACTAAGTATGCACACTTGACTGAGTGAAATAGCTGTCTATTGTTTTCACACGACTCTAGAGATACACTATTATTCTGAGGGAGCAAAGTTGTCATGTTATATGGTTGTCAGAAGCTAATCCCTTCTTGTCTATCCAGGGAGGTTAAACTCCTCCTCGTTTATTTGAGAAAGTTTCTAGTGACTTCTGAGCTAGCTGGCAAACCTTAAGTCTAATATAGTCAGTAAAGACCTAGTCGACCTCAGTCCTACGTCTACACTGCTGAATATATTATTCCAATGCGCAGAGCCTATTGGGAATATAGGAACTACACTACATGGCGCCCAACGTTTGGTAAGGCAATAAATCTAACGCAAATCGTTAGAGTAACTCAGTCGTGCTTTTTCACACAGACCCTTTTTTCCCGTAAATACTCCAAAAGACGTCTGGAGTGGGTAAAAGGTTAAAATCCGCCGGAACTTAGTCGGAGGAGATTTCTATGTATAGTTTTTGGTTTAATCAACGTTGAAGGATACAGTTTTCCAAAATATTGTGCACCTAATCTTTGTTTCCCTTGAAACTTGATCTGCAACAAAAACCTTTCTGTTAGTAAAAATTACGGAAAGTGAAGAGGAAAGGGAGGAAGCTAGAATAGCAGCTCAACTCCTAGCGGATGACACAAGTCTCCAACAAAATGACCCGGATGCTATACTCATTCCGGTCAACATAAGAAAAACTATAACTCTTAAACTTACAGAAAATGTACTAACACCAAGAGGTGGTACAGTCATATTCGTGGTAGAGGTCCATGAATATCGGCAGACAGAGGTATTCTATTCATGGATAAACTTTCCAGCAGCAAACGCTGTAACACACGACTTCCACTATTACAAAATAGAGGAACCTCCGGATGAATACACTCCTTTCGAGGAGGTTGAAATCCCATTAAAATACCAAGAGCACCTGCTCTGGTTTAAAGGCGCCCTAAAACATAATAATCACATCTCCAGGCTCGGTCCACTAGGCAGACCAGGAGCAACGTGGCCGGTTCTAGCCAGCTACACACCACATCCAGACATCGAAAAAATGTCAGACCGAGAACTTTTAGCCCAGCTAAAAGTACTAATTAAAATACATAGACAATTAGTCCAATATGTAATGCGGACTTCAACAGTCCAACCAGCTATTAACATTCCACAGCTGACCTCTCATCAGGGGAACACAAACAAAATTACACCACAGAACATACAATCATGTCTGGGTAAAGTACCCGCAAAACGGGAACAAATTCCATTCTGGTTAGCACAAAAAATCACTCAAATAGAGGCAGTATTTCCGGATACTACACCTACTGAGAAACACAGAATTCTGACTATCTGTCTTCCGATGCGGATCGCACCACATGTGGAGGACTGTGACACTTGGGGCACAGTCTTTGCTTCCATTTACACAAAAACACATGGTGTTCCGTCCATGGCGGTAATACCAGATGTGCTAAGACAGATTCAAAATGAATACGGTCCAGAACCTGCTTTAACTCTGGGTATGAAATTACTGAAAGACTTCAAGCAGGTCTCGGCTATATTATTAGCCAACATAAAAGGAGAAGCAGCATCTGTGGCGATTCACCAGAAATTGAAAGAAACAGATATAGCAGACCAACCAATTGAACTTGCCAGAATCATAGAAAAATCCTATGAAGAACTAGGAAGAGATAGTTTGGGTGGAAAACCAGTAAAGCCCCAACTAACTGAAAATCCTGAAAAAATATTTATTAAAAATAATCTAAACACTCCAAAAAAGAGCTGGGATGGAAATAAACAATCCACTCCCAAAGAAAAGAGATTCCAGCCCAGAGGAAGGTCTCCTCTGTGGAGACAAAGATCTCCGGACCAAGGAAACAAGTCTTCCCAGAGGGAGCCCTCTGAGAAAAGATACAACCTTAGAAATAGGGATAATTTGAAAAAACCTGATAGATATCAAGACAATGATACACGTCCCTCTCGATCTTTTCAGACTTCCTCGCAGAAATCGGAAAGAAGAGGACGGTCAGAACACAGGGAAGAGCACGTCAAGTCCAAAGACAAGGAACCTGCTCATCAAAGTAAAAAATTACAATTTCCAAGAAAGAAGGTAGCCAGTATTAAAATAATTAAACATGCCGAGGATACTGAGGACACAACTGAAAAACGGAGAGTGGGCACAGACAATGCTAGACAGCGCAGCAGAAGTGACCATAGCTTGCAAGATCCTGATGTATCTTCTGGAGACAGTGGACACGAATGAATACATTCAGGTGGAAACTGCAGATACCAGGGTTAGCAAACCTCATAAAATATACGAAATAACATTACGTATAGAGGGAGATAAGACTAGGAAAGTAAGGGGTCTATATTGGGATAACCTTTCCAAAAGCTATGACATCCTTTTAACTGAGAAAGACTGGCCACCAGAGTTTGTCAGGGAGTGCCCTCATGGCGAAGAAATGATTATGCCTGCCTTCTCAAATCATATTTCAATTCATAAAAAATATACATATGCAAGAAAATGGGCAGTAGCCCAAGCTCCTGCATTATATAAAAATCATGTTGGATGGGATGAGGACTCTCCTCCTCACAAAATCCAGTTAAAATGTCAACCAACTCCACAAAGGCAGTACCCAATTAAGCAAGAAGCTAAAAAACAAGTCAGGGAGATCTTAGATCAACTTGAATACCAGGGGGTGATTGAAACATGCACCTCACAAATGAACAATCCAAGCCAGACGATTCATATCGTCTAGTTTTGGACTACAGACATCTTAACTCATGCTGCAAAACATTTGCAGTACAAAATTCACACAGTGCAGCACTAATGAATAACATCGTGCGCAAAAAATACAAAACAACATTAGACATCTCTAATGGATTCTTTTGTCAAAACATTGCACCTGAAAGCAGGTATTTGACAGCTTTCTCAATAATGGGGTCGCAGCAATTTCTGTCGACTCCCACAGGGATTCAAGAATAGCCTAGGATTATTCTCAGCAAGGGTAACAGAGTTACTACAAATATATGATGATGAAGCATTATCATATGTCGATGACATCTATCTAACAAATGATGACTTGGATACTCACTTGAAAAGAGTGAACACCATTATACTTGGGTTTGCAGCAGAGGGTTCCAAATTCAACTTTAAAAAGACACGAATTGCCCATCTAACTGTCCTGTTTTTAGGATATGAATTATCAAGTGAAGGCAAAAGCCTAGCAGACAATTTCTTAGAGAAATGTGCTGTACTCCAAGCACCAAAAACGCTGAAGAACTTACAATCAATACTAGGTTTCCTGAATTTCAGAAGAACTTACATTCTAAATTTTATGCAGAGAGGGATAAACCTCTCTATGAATTAATAAAACCTGATTTTAAACCAATCAATTGGACTCAAAAACACACAGAAATTTTGAGGTCATTGCAAACAGACATGTTAGCTAAAACAAAATTGCAAACTCGCGATAATACACGCAACCTTGTAATCCAAGTCATCCCAGGAAGATGCGGATTCACGTACCTGACCTCTAATGAGGGAGAAAAGGTACCAATAGCTTACAAATCACACTTGTACACACAAGCTGAAAAAACATTCAGTCTTGCGGAAAATGTTGTAAATGCGGTTCAAACAGCTGTAGCAAAAGAAAGAGACCAAGCCCAAAGCAGACAGATAACTGTTTTAACAGCAGAATCAGCCTTTGAGGCATTAACAAGCGCACAAAATTTGACTACCGTGGCATTAGATCCAAAATGGATACAATGGGAAAATTCTCTTGCTACAGAAAAAGTGAAAAACTATTTTGACCCGGAAATGACAAAACTAAAAAATTTAACATATGAAAAAGAATATCCTCTGCCAATCGAAATTCTGCCTCTACAACTTTACGCCTGTGTAATATATACAGACGGATCAGCACAACCCGCAGTTGGTGGTAAGCAAGCTTACAGTGCTGCGTGCGCGGTTGTTAAATGCCGGTGGCGTGGAGGTAAATTGAGACCACTAGTAACTATGTCTCAATCTATAAAAGAAAGTTCAGCTCAATGAACTGAACTACTAGCTTTAAAGATGGCGCTCGATATTGCCGATCGCGAATTCCCGACACTAATAGTGTGTGATTCGCATTACTGCGTAAAATCTTACAATATTGACTTGCAGAACTGGGTTCAAAACGATTACAAAGATGACACAGGTGCCACAATAAAGCATAAACGCTTTGGGAACAGGTAGTTCTTTTGTAGAAAGAACTACAAAAGACTCACGTGATACATACACTGAGTCATCAGCATGATGGCGTTCACGTTGCAGGGAATTCATTGGCTCACAGAGCCAAAGCGGAAGCAACTCAACCGGCTTCCGTAGCCACAAAAAAGCGTTCAGAAAAATACATAGACGGGGAAACCATGCTGGCGGTAAAAACGTCTTCAAAAGGTGACTGTGCAGCATTACCCATGAACTATCCACTCAATTATACATACATAATCGATGCAAACTCCGTTCCTTTTGCTCGAATCCCTGGAGTGGGGGATAGAGTAATTCCAAACACGAACAGGAGAATCTTCTTGATTCAAGAAGCACATATGGGATTAGGTCTAAGGCACCAGAAGATCAATGAATCTCTGAAAGAATGACAATCAGAATACTGGTGGCCGGGAATGAGCCTGCAACAACATAAATTTGCAATAAACTGTCCAAACTGCAACAGAGATCCCAGTGGTGAATCGGACGGAGTATTACCATGGCTCTTCGTTTAGATAGTGTAAGGCTATCAATACGCAAAACCCAACAGGGAAATGTGACCCATTAATATTTAAGACTAGATTCACTTAAAATGTAGAAACCAGCGCTCGGCTGACACCAGAACTATTATAAAAGATTTGCGAGTCTATATCGGCACATACTCAATTGGCATGCTACATTCTGACCAGGGTCCTGCTTTTAGCTCTCGAGCTTATAAGGAGGCCATGACCAGCATGGGCATTGCATTGCGGTACTCTTGTCCCTTCCATCCTGAGGGAAATGGGATTGTGGAAAGAAAAAACCGAGACATAAACCAATCTATAACGGCGAGGGTATTAGGTTTGGGTGATGGGTGGGTCCAACATTTAACAAGTGTCCAACGTAGTCTTAACAATCTGCCAAGAAATTCTCTAAAAGGTTTCATTCCGTACGAACTATTGTTCGGTACTAGAATGCATATACAGGACTTAGATAGTCAGACTTCAGTGATAGAAGGAAAATGCTTTGATATCAAAGATCGTTTGGCTATTTTACAGGACTTAAATGAAACAAGAAAAGACCTGAGCAACGTAAAGTTAAAACAGCAGCCAACAGCCACTGAAGATAAACCACCTGTCCCAGCAAGGCCTGTCTGGATTCCAAAGATTGGGGATCTGGTCAGAGAGAAGATTACGGTGAAGAAGGAATTTGGGCCTTCTTACAGAAAAGCAGTATCTGTCTTAGCTGTCAGCGGAACAAGATCAGTTGTACTACCGCCCCTTGCTGGTAAAAGGAGAACCGGGTTGTATCCATCGGCCTGGTAAAACCACAATCATGTGGCCAATAATAAGTAGTAGGCCCAGTGGACTCCCAAGAAATAGCAGAGTACCAAAATTTGCTACAATACAAGAGGTTCAAACTGAGAGACTAATCACATTTGATAAACCTACAGTGAATCAAAAAGGACTATGCAACAAAGCCATGGAACTTATGCCTCTTGAAACCTAAATTGCAACAGTTCGTCAAGAAACACCTGTCTACAACGATGTAGCCTCAGACTATGCTAATGAAACAAAAAAAATTCCAAAAGCAAATGAAAATCCGGAAGCGATTCCAAAAATTGACAGAACTGCATCTGGCTACTTCATAAATTTCTATGACTTTTCTGAGGATCCAAGCAAGCCTGAAGAACAGCCAACAACAAAAACTTTTAAAGACAAAGCAACAGAACTCTTTCATCAACTCAAAGAAACCTATCTGATTTCTCCATGGATTGAATTTTGGATTGTGTTAGGTGTACTTTTCCTCCTGCTTTGGCTCATCATGGTTCTTTGATTGGGAAAATTCATTGAGGGAAAATACAGTACAATGGACACAGCAAGTCAGAACATCAACTTGGTCCTAAAGCCACACAAGTCATCTCACATCGAGAAAAGAGAACTATCATCAGTGAATGTCACAGCCAATCCAATACCCGGTGGGGTAGCTTGGGACATAACTGATTATGAAATCTATGGCCCGGTTGAGCTCTTGAAATATCCACACCAGTTCAAGGTTTCATTAAGTGACTTTGTAAAACCGAGTACATTCTCTGATGATTGGGACTTTGAAAGTATTAATGATATGATGTCAGATTTAGTAATGTCAGCAAAATGTACAGAACATGATTACTTACAGGGCTCATCAAATTATGAAGAAAATGTATTGCTACAACCAATTTGCACATCACTATTTGCATAAATCTGCTCAACCTAGAAATGTTTTTAACTATAATCAATGGGAACATTGTGCAACTCCACCAAAAGGTAGTTCAAAAACATTCTACGAGAACTTCCCATACTTCTCAGGGTTTAACACAAGTGATGCAGAAACAATTTATTTCAAACTGTTAAATAAGACAGGGGTGAAAACAATGCTGACAAATACTGAATTGATTTATTCAGAAACATTTTAAGAAAAAATGATTACATTAGGTTTTGATTTCTGGAAAAACAACATTGAAACAAAAACCATCTGGGGTACCAAAGATTGGCAGGTCCAAGGTTTGGAAGCATTATTTAGGGCCTGCATGATCCCAGAACAAATAATATTCTTGAATGACACCATTCAACAGACAACCTGTCTTGGCCTAGCCAAGATAAAAGATTTAAACAAACCGTCTATTCCAAAGCCAACACCTGACAGTAATAGCACTACAGATGTTGAGATAGACGTATCCCATATTTTTAACCAAAACAGAACACATCCTGATTGGAAAAAATGGTTGATCTGGCCCACAGACACAAATAACTGTCAAGAAAGATTCCTGAACAAACTACAGGGGTTCAAATTGACCAGGCCAGACCCTAGATACTCCCAGAGACAACATCCAGGGATAGTTACAACATACAGTGTAGGAAAGCTCTGCCTCGAATGGCTACAGAAATCCACACTGGCAGAAATTAAGCAACACTTGACTTTACTTAAAGACGGTGCTGACTTGCGTGGTTTCATAATGGGACCACGCAAACAGCGTCAAAAACGTTTCATAGCGGACGGTGTATACGCTGCGTACAAAGAAGCTTGGAAAGTAATGCAAATTGAAACAGCAGAAAAAATACGAGAAATTGACCGTATTAATTTGACAAAATCACTTTCTGTTGTGGACAATGGGTTAATGACTCTGTCTTCCAGCATATATTCACTGGACAGTATTTTATCATCTGCTATTGATATAATAGAGCAGGACTTACTAATGTTACAACACGGTCAGTCCCAATTACGTTCTATTATACAGCTTGGCTGGACGTTGCAAAATCTGCGTTCAGGCTACGTGCCCTGGCGTTTAATCAACACAACGTCATTATTCTCTATCTTTAACCTTACTGATAAACAAATCAGTTTGGCACAAAAAGGAGCAGACTATACGATTCTGAGCATTGAAAAACTTGAGAGATTACCATTGACAATGTCAGAAAGACCTGTCATTGAATGGATAATACATGGAATAATTACAATTCCGATAACAACTTTCCAATTTAAATACTGCCAAGAGTATATACCAGCGGGCCAGTATGAAAGGTTGGGTAAAGGGTACATTAAGTCATCATGGAAATTGCCTTACACACACACATGTCATAGTGAAAAGGAACAGAATGTATTTCTTAGTGGTAACAATTGTAAACATTCACTAAGTGGTATACTTCTGTGTCAAGGTATTAACCTGCATGGGGCCTGTGAGGGGACTTCAAATAACCTTTCATGTCACCAGCACGGCACACCTGCAACACATATAGTGCCATTCTTTAGACGGCTTTCTAACGGGAGTTACATTCTAATAGTGGACCAAAGCTGTTGTGGCATGGCGCCAGGAAAAGCCTATCTGGTGAGCGTGAGTTCCATGGTCACTTGCTGTATGCAAGTATTGTATCCAAACAGCACTCTAGATACGGAGGCACAAATTTGACCTTCTTTGAATATCTCTTCTATTCGAATTGATACTTTAAGCAGAATGATGTCTGTTCTGTTACAGACAACGGTGCCCTTAACGTCATCAAAAGAAACGTATGATCTGCAAGTTGCAAGGACAACGGCAGAGATACATAGCCTTTTATCAACAAATTGCCCCGTGCATTTCGCAGAAATGCTAAGCCAAATCCTAAATATGTCAGATACCAGTGGTATCCCACATATATTTAAGACAATTTTTTCGGGACTGTTAACACCCTTCAAAACAGTTCTGGGCATTTTTCCTAATTTTGTCCATTCTGTCTTTGGCGGCCTACCACTTCTTTTGGGATTCGTAGCAGGAATTTTATTTTTGATACTTCTGCTCCGATATGGTAAGCCAAGTCGCAGACAAGACTCCAGCAACGATGGAAGAAACGATCCTAGCTATACGCTATCGGGACCGCATAACTAAAGTCCTTGGATTAGCCCAGCTAAGAGATCTGAATATGACCTGGTTTCTTTCTTTCAGACCCATCTGGCAGAATTGCATCTTACCTGTGCTTCGATGTATGCTATGCGGAGAAGAATGCGTGTTGGACGTCTGTCTTACACTACCATCAGCAGTGCCATTGGAAACAGATACTGTGCTAAGTCCTGTAACGGCTCATGCATCGTGTTGTCCCCAGCGCCTACCCATTCTGATGACGGCATTCGTTGAGACTTCAGCACTACGATTAGGGGGTAGTGAAGTACGAGATGAGAGCAACATCACCCAGGTCTGACCTTCTGTGAGCATTGCTGATCCTGACATCAATGATAGCAATCATTCTCATGACTGCACAGTTGTGGCATTTTCAAACTTGGTCGAACTTTCACCTGAAGCCGTAGACAACTTTTTTGCGAGTCTGTCTGAAATTATGTTCTCCCCTGAACAAAAAGAATAACTTTTAAGCAACGAGCACACAGCGTTCCCTGAACTCTGAATTCGGCCTTCAGCTTTGATAAACAAAAGCTACTGAAAATATTTGGAACTATATTTTTTTCCCTGAAAGCAAATTTTTTTTTTTCAATTTCAAAATATTTACCTTTTTTCTGGCACATGTACTCTGCTTAAAGTAGAACTATTCTTAGAGAACAGAGCTTCTATTTTAGGAACTCTAGAGACAATATATTACCTCAGCCTCTAGCACATTTACAGTAACTGTATTTATATGTGTTGGAATGGTCTCAACCTTCTTTTCTGTATTAAGAGCCATTTCATGTGTACATTTCGCAAAATCATTCATGCTGATATATATATGCATCTTTTAACTGAATGATTACACTGCTTGAATAGCGTACAGTACCAATAATCATTTTCGTGTATTTCGTATGCACCATTTCAAATGCAATAAATGTATTTTGGGGTGGGTTGGAATACACATGCACTTTTATATGTTTACTATTGCTTAGTTTTAGTAATGATGGACATTAGATCGTGGAGTGGGTATTGTGTTTTTATCTAGGAACCTAAATCGATATTTCTATTTTATGCCCTTGTTCGGTTATAATCAATAATATCCCTATAAAGGCATAGGAATCATATCCATATTTAGTCGTAGCCTATGCAGTCACATTAAGCAAGGCTACTTCCCCGGACTCCTAGAAAGCACAACGAGTTCTCTAAACAAACCAAACCTCCAGCAACCTGGGAAATCCCCCTTGCTTTTGATTTGATTTCGTCCTAGAACTCCTGTAAAGCACTGTAAGAACGGCCAGTTCTTAGTGACATCTTTATTGACAGCTTATGTCCAACCTTATGTCAAACCCGGCACCTTTCAGGTATAAATATACCAACGTTGCCTTAAGCAAACACGCGGTGGTGGTTTTGGAGCTGAGCAGCTATCTACTTGCCTGAGAGCCCAGCTGATGTGAGAGCCCACGAACGCTGCCCCTACCTTTTGACGCACTGAGAGAGACGCTGTCTTTTCTCCTGACGAGAAATCCAGCTCCGGTGTTTCCAGATACCTTCGTGGGTTACTGGGATATCGAGTCCTGAGAGAGAGGTACAAGACCTCCTGCTTTCTATTACCCAGGTACGGAGCTGACTAAAACCTTAGAGAGAATTCTTGAGTCAGATTCTTGGCAAAACAAACTTAACTTAAACTGCTACTTACTTACTCCTTCCCACGTATTAGGCTTAGGTCAGGTACACCGGGGTAGGCGTATTTAGAAGCACCAGTTGAGTACGTTAGTCAATGTATATATGTATATATATTTTATCTATTTTAAAGTATCATATGGCTAAGAAACCATATCAATGCTTTTACAGTATTATTTTATAATCCTTTTACTGTACGCACTTTACTTCACTATGAGTATTGCAATTGTGACAATTCATTTCTCTTGCATGAGAAAGAAGACTGCTCAATAAATAACACCTTTTATTGAAAACGCCCGTTTCTCTTTTCTCTGCACTCTGGTGAAACTAAGTATGCACACTTGACTGAGTGAAATAGCTGTCTATTGTTTTCACACAACTCTAGAGATACACTCTTATTCTGAGGGAGCAAAGTTGTCATGTTATATGGTTGTCAGAAGCTAATCCCTTCTTGTCTATCCAGGGAGGTTAAACTCCTCCTCGTTTATTCGAGAAAGTTTCTAGTGACCTCTGAGCTAGCTGGCAAACCTTAAGTCTAATATAGTCAGTAAAGACCTAGTCGACCTCAGTCCTACGTCTACACTGCTGAACATATTATTCCAATGCGCAGAGCCTATTGGGAATATAGGAACTACACTACACTTTGTGTGTACCGACCTCGTCAAGACAGCACAGGCATTTCATGAGGGCCACCAGCCTTTTCTTCACCGAAAGGAACCTACAGCAACTGCATTTGGAGTACCAACAGCACAAGCATTAAGCCGTTCCCCCAGCCCTTCTTACTGACAAATATTGGGCAATGCATACTGCTCCTTCATATTTAGGGGTTTTTTACCATGAATCCACCACTAGCCCCTCAACCTGCTCCCATAACCATTGAAGCACCTCTTTTCATTTCTAATTGGTTATCCATGCTTGGCAAATTTGATTTACTGGTAAGTCCCTAGTGCACTGTGTGTGGAGTGCCTGCAGCTCCAAGCAACTCTTCAGCATCATCCAGGAATTCACCAAGACCGCCAGCAAAACCACGGACATCACTCCTTCCCAGGACCTCTGCAACATGCTCGGATCATACATCCAGCTAAAATCAAAGGACTCTACGACAATGTCCATGACCAGACACCCAACTGCAACACCACTTCCTTCTCCAGCAACACCATCCAGCCCACCATCTCCTCCTGGACCCCAGTCACCACTGAAGACACCACTTCGACCATCAAAGGCATCCACTCAGGAGCCCCCACAGACCCCTGCCTCCCGCACATTTTCCACAAAGCCGCCATTGCCATCGTTCCTGAACTATGACGCATATCAACACCACCTTCAAGACCGGCATCTTCCCTGATGACTGGAAACGTGCAGAAGTCAGACCTCTGCTCAAGAAGCCCTCAGCAGACCCCACCAACCTCAAAACGACCGACCCCTCTCCCTCCTCCCCTTCGCGGCCGAAGTCACAGAGAAGACCGTCAATGCACAAATAACCAAATTCATTGAAGAAAACTCCATCCGTGACCCATCCCAATCTGGATTCCGCAGCAACCACAGCACCAATACCGCTCTACTCACCGCCACAGACGACATCCGCACCCTCCTCGACTAAGGACACACCGCTGGCTCGATCCTACTCAACTTCTCTGCAGCGTTCAACACTGTCTCCCACCGCACACTCACCACCAGACTCCACGACTCCGGCATACAAGGAACCGCCCTCAAATGGATCAGCTCGTTCCTCACTGGCAGAACCCAAAGAATCAGACTGTCACCTTTTATTTTGAACCCACGGAAATCAACTGCAGAGTCCCAGAAGATCATCGCTCAGCCCCACGCTCTTCAACATCTACATGCCCCCCTCGCCGCCAGAGTCAGACAGTATGGGCTCAGCATAGTATCCTAAGCTGATGACACCCAGCTCATCCTCTCCCTCACCAACAACCCAATCACCACCAGACTCAACTTCCAAGAAGGAATGAAGGACGCCATATCCTGGATGAGCAGAAACTGCCTAAAGCTCAACTCAGGGAAGACAGAAGTCCTTGTCATCAGCCCCTCCCCTTGGCATGGGACAACACCTGGTGGTCCACTGCCCTCAGCAGGCCCCCATCCCCACGAACCATGCCCAAAACCTCTGCATCGTACACTACTCTTCCCTCTCCATCACCCGACAGGTCAACACAGTCACCTTCAACTGCTTCAACACCCTCCGAATCCTTGGAAGGGCGTCACACAGGCACTCATAACCAGCAGACTGGACTACGGAGAAGCCCTCTAAGCAGGGATCAACAAGTCTCTGCTCCTCAAGCTCCGAACCATACAGAACACCGCAGCCAGACTCGTCCTCTGCATTACTCCACACAAACACACCACTCAAAACCTGTGGAACCTGCTGTGGCTTCTCGTTGAGAAGAGAGTCACTTTCAAGATACTCACCCATGCCTACAAATGCCTCCACAACACGGGACCCCAATACCTCTACAAGAGAATCTTCTTCCACATACCCAAGAGAAACCTCCGAGCCGCTGACCTCGCCCTCGCCGAAACCCAGCGCATCGGCCGAGCCAGAACAGGTGGAAGAAGCTTCTCCTACATTGTGGTCAAGACCTTTAACGATCTCCATATTGACATCAGACACGCCCCGTCCCTGACCATCTTCAAGAAGATGCTCATGACCTGGCTCTTCGACTGAATGGAGCTGCTTAGCCCCCTCGCCTTGAGACCCTCACAGGTGAGTAGCGTGCTTACAATTCCCCTGATTGATTGATTGATTGATTGATTGATTGTGTTGCCAGGGCCTGTAAATCAAATATGTGTGCCTTGCGAGGTTGGCCTGCAGTTTCTGCTTCTGCCAAGGAGAGGACAAAGACTGGAACTTTTCTGTGACCTGCCGGAAGGAGAATCTTCCTGCCTGTGTGTGCTGCCTCCTGTTCTGAAGTCTTAGGAGCACAAAGACGTCACCTGAAATTCACTGACCAGCACCTGGTCTCCTATGTGGACTCTTGTATTCAAAAGAGCCTCAATTCCAGTACCTTGTGTGGTTGGTGCTACAATGCAAGCTGCTGTCAGTGATGCCACCAGTGACCCTGCAACATGCACCGAGGCTGGGGGCACCACTTATGAAGTACACGGTGCACAGTCCTGCCTCCACTGCAGCGGCGACGCCTGCAGTTATCGGCCTTAACCACGCCAGCGCTCGCACCAACAGCATCACCACCAGTGCCTGCATCCCATTGTCGTGGAGCCGATAACCACTGAGGGTGACTTCACAAACTCTTTGACTTCACATCACCTCACCAGAACCGACGCCTCCCTGCTGAACGGCTGACAACCTCACAGACTCGATGCCTTGCCTACCCCGTGGAGACTCAGCACTGACACCTCACCTCCAAGGTGCTGTTGTTTGGGACTCCGTGCACCTCGCAGTTCGTTCTGCGCCGTATTTTGGATTTGTGCCTGTCACAACATCGTAATAGCCCCAGGTGGAGCTATTTATTTCTACAAGTGCTATTTTTGAAGTAGCTGTTCTAAAAGTCTTATTTTCATACATGTATATTGGATTTTTGTCATTTTGGTCTTGTTTGGTTTAGATAAACATAATGATATTTTTCTAAGCTGGTGAGATGTCCATTTGTGTTGTTTTCAATGTATTACTGTATGTTTGGGTATAAATACTTTACACATTGCTGACACATTTCCTTTAGGATAAGCCTGTCTGCTCGTGCAAAGCTACCAAGGGGGGAAGCATGGGTTATCTAAAGTGTGCATCTCCCTTACCCTAACTTGAAGCAAGTGCCCCCACTTGGACAAATGTCCATACCTTTGCCAACTAGAGACCCCCATTTCTAACAATTCACATTTTTGTATTGCGATTAGCATATAAAACATATGCAGTATTCTTTTTTAGCGGATCAGATTAATGTTTGATCAAGCTACTGATGCCTCACCAGACTGGTCATAAATGAAGAGCCCTTTTTTAATCGAGTTCTTTGTTATTCTGCTTATGTTGATTGAGAGATGAACTGTTTTCTATTATAATCATATTAAGTAATGGAATCACGCTAATAGGGATTAGTATAAGTAAGGCCTTCTATGTATACTGATTGAAATCCCTAAGCTGGTGCTGGAGCTGTGTTTTGGAGTTCTGTCCACTGGAGGGTGCTCACGAGCTGTGGCTAGCAGAACGATCTCAGTACGCCATTCACCGAGCGAGACACGGGCGATCCCGCTCCGCTCCCATCATTGCTGGGGGGGCCGAGGGGGCCCAGGAGAGAGACACGGAGCGAAACCGGAGCGAAAATCACCACACGATTTAGCTACACGGAGCAAACCGGGGATACTGCGCTTACTCTTCCAGACCTGCTAACGGCTCTGCTTGACAGCTTGACCATGCCGGATTGGAGGAGCGGCTGCGGCGTGCAGTGTGGGTAGGTGCGAGCGCTGTTTGACCAGGGGCCGAGGCCGAGGGCTGAGCGCTGTGACAACAGCACCCCACTGCCACTGCGAGCCTGCTCCACTCTAAGCCCAGCAAGCTGGAAGCCATACGATAAGAAAGGAACAAGACCCCGAGGTCTGAGGTCTAAGGAGCCAAGTTGCTGCAAAGTTGCTGCAAAGTGCCGCCTGCTGGTGGTGTGAGCGCTGTCTAAGCGCTGCGAAAACAACACCGCCAAGCAGGGGAGGGGGGGTTGTCATTCTCGCCTCATTCTAGCCTCTTGGCCACCCCTAAGAACAGACGGTGGTCCGTGGACTGTGAACGGTGGACTGCGGACCGCGGACTGGGCAATCAAACCGCACTGGAAGAGGTAGGGGGCTTGTTTGCTCATATATACTTTATTGATTTCTGAGCTTTGGGACGGTGTGTCGGTGGAACAAGGCGGAAAACTACCATACCCATAACCCATTGCCCATAGCCCCCAGCCGCCAGGAGAGTTCAGGAGAGTTAATGAGAGTTAACGATTAGATCAGTAATAGACTTGGAAATCAACTTGGATTAAATCGGGATTGGGACACTGGTCAACACACCCCGCAGATCTGTGGGTTCATATATAATTCAATCTGCCCCACTGCAGTGCTGCCCATGAGGGCAGCTGTTCAACCGGTTCAACCTGTTGCGTGTCTTTCGCAAACACCACAATAGCACTTACTGCGCCAACCCCCTGACGGCAGCTGTTCCATATGATTCAGACGGGCTTGGGAGGTGGTACAGGAAGCGGAGCGGACACGGCAGGGGAGGGAACACATAAAACAAAACAAACAAAAGGGAATGAGGTCGGGGAAAACACGCACAAACCCTCCCAAGAATCCAAGGAGAAAAGCCAAGGCCAAAACCAAATCTCCCGCCGGCTCAGCGGATGGAAACACATTAGCACAGCTAATGCCGCCCGTATATCCGATCTTCAGCAATGTGAATATGAACCACACTGGCAGATTTGCCTTTCTGAAAGATTCTGCAACAGCATTTTACGCACTACCAAATACCCCAACAGGCTTGCAAAAACCAATGTCACCAACTGAAATAAGGCCAACTGGACCAACAACACAAACAGCACCAAGGACTCCACAGAATGCCCAAATCATGAATACCGATAAGGCCAACGTAATAGAAGAGCCGCATAAGCTCACGAATGCCAGTCTTGTGAAAAACATCTTCCAATTTCAAGCCCAGATACACAAGGAGAATAAAAAGGTTAACAAAATGTATAATACAACCCAAGGGCAAGCACAGGACAAGTCACCAATAACCCACACAGGATCACCTAACATCTCAGGTGGCCAGCACGAAGGAAATAAAACAAGCTCTCCGCAGGAAAAAAAAAATGGGAATAAATACGACCAAGCTTTATTAACACCACTAATGCCATCAACATCATTAACATCAAACTATGCTATATCCCATGAGCAATCAATAACGGAATGCCACCTAGACCAATTCAACAACGAAGCCTGCCACAATTCAGACACAAGCATGTATGAATTGGCACAAAAGGTGTCTCCACACAGTCATTCAACCCCTAGACCGGACCAAGGTACGAGCCCAGTATTGACTAAATCCATAAAGACGATAAAGATAAAGGACTTAAACCTCTGCTGGCCAACTCAACCACCGATCCATAACAAAGGAAGTACTAAGACACATGGAACCTGCCCCGACAGCCTAACAACTGAAAGTACCCAAGAAGGGCTGAAAACCTGCAGTAAATCAATCGCCCCTGGAATTGAGACACAAGAAATAACTGGAAGCAAACTTGAGGGACAAAAAACCCCCAGCAAAGGAACCCATACCGGAAGGACAAACCAAGGAGCAACAGTAACCGGTTGGGGTACTAAAAACCCCTCATTACAGGAGCCGCCAAGCAAAATCATAGTAGATATATCCAGCGGAACAAACCAAGAGGTGGATATCATTCCACTAACAGACTCATCGCAGGTGACTCACAGTGACGCACAGGCAGACTCCTCAATCATAGAAATCTCAAGTGTTTCAGCTGCCCTCAACGCAGCAACAACTAAATCTCCTGAAATACGCCGTGAAACAAGGCATATAACTATAGAGCAGTACAATGATTTAACACCTTCAAAGCAAGTTTCACATGGACTTTCACCTGGCAGCTACGTTGAAGAACGACCACGGCAAAAAAGAGGTTATGACATTGGCAAAAACCTGGAATCCATAATCACATTACATAGTGCACTAGGGTGCATATTGGAAACTTCAATCAAAACCCTCAATATGCAATGTGATAAACTGGATATTCAAATACACCTAATGAGCACAATGGCGGAATACATAGCTAACATAAATAAAAAACTAGATCATATGGCCAGCGTTTTCGCGACCATTAAGAACCAGACCCGACCATGGGTACAATCTCAAACCTGCACTTGCCATCCAATATTGGAAAAATTAAAGAATTTGGCCATCAATACTCACAGATATACTTCAGGAATGCAAACACGCAAATCACAGTGACAATAACACTCCAATTGAATGTGACCTCATCTCCTTTGAAAATTTCAAGATTCTACAAAACGAACATGCGGACCAATCAAAAGATTCAGTAAAGCAAATACCAACTGAAAAAACCGCACTGCATAAGCTGCAATTGAAACCTGTCGACATAACAGAGGAACCAGAAGCAATCAGCGCAACATCCCTTATCGTACAAAACAATGACCACAAACAACTAGGACCACAATCACTAATCCGAGATGGGTCGAATCAAAATGATCAGAAATGCCTAACCAAGTGGCAAAAAAAACGGGCAAGGAAGATCAGAAATCAACTGTCAAACTGCCCACCAACCAATAAACAAACATTGAAAACATTCCCTATCTTTAATCAGGCAAAACCCAAACTAAAGCTGGAACCGGACGCCATAGTGAGGAAACACAATCCATCACTTAAAACACAGACAGGACATACAAACTATAAAGACAACGAGGATAGTCAAATACGACCGTGGACAAGTCCCAAGGCCACATCTCAAGCTACAACAAAAAAAAAGTTGTCACAAATCGAGGGAGTGGGACCGGTTAAAAACGTAGAAGCAGGGAATGCTAGTAATGCGGAACCTTGGAGTGCAACAACCGCTGCAAATATCACTGATAATAGCATAGATCGAGGGTCAGGAGCAGCTACCCATCTAAACAAAACTCAAGATAATCTTCAGGACGAATTCCGAAAAACGGAGTCCGTTCTCAAACAAACATGGTGCACCACTCCTGATGACAAAAGGAATCCCTCAAACAAGGCGGAGCAAATGAATAGATATGATCTACGTAACAAGAAACCTCACTGGGCTGCACTTAAAGACACGAACAAAAATCAAAAATATATCCCGCCCATTCGGGTCATATTTCCAAGCACTAACGCAACCACAGGGAAAAGTATCATCATTCCGCCTGACCACCAAACTCCGGGGAAAAGTGACCAAAAGTGTCTTAGGCAAATAAGAATAAAGGCTGATAGTCATAAGGATGACCAACCAAAACTTACAATACACATTGGCACTAACGGTACTCAAGCACTCCATGAGACTGCAAATGTGGAAAGAATAGGTCAATGTCCTGGACCAGTGATCACATCTAGTGGGCACCACAGAGAACAGACGGGACCCAATAGATTAGCTCACGAGGCACAAACCACGACAAATAGGCCACTAGCACTAACTCAGAAAGAGACGTACAATCAAATAGGGCAATACCTTCACCTTAATGCAGAGGCTTACAACGATCAGAAATCTGCCACTAAGGAAACAGCTCAGATCAGCAGAAAAGCACCCTCTGAGAAGCAGCCAGACACAGCGGGGAAGATATTGTTCATCCCCGGCTACGAGCCCCAAGGCACTCTAGACTACCTAAACCGAGGGAATATTCTCCACCTCACATCCTCCATTCCCAGCCTAACCCACCTAACGTCGGCTGACCTATCATCAATCGAATTCATCACGTTAGGAGAGAATGCCTCTAGGGAAGGCACACTTACCAACTGGAGGAGCTTAGAAGTGACAAAAAGCATTCTTGCAGTAGTAAATAAATTTGAAGAGTGGGGAATATCTCTGAAAGAACAATCAAAAAAGGGCTACCCGTCACTATTTCTAAAAAGATCTAGGAAAAGAGAAGACTACACAATCTCGACCACTCATTCAATTCTACACGGTGCCAGGGGGGCAGAAACATCAATTAATAGTTACCAGAGACAAATGCAAGCCATTAATGACAATTGAATCAATTACGAGGCCGGTAAAACTGAAGAAAATGTTATAAAACTGCTCTCATGGAACATCGCAGGAGCAAAAAATATCCTAAATCAAAGCAGGAAAACAGCTACCTGGGATCAATACGATATCATAGCGCTGCAGGAAACTTGGTCAACTGAGCCAATTGATGTACCGGGAAGATTATGTTTCCATGAAAAGGCGACACTCTGTCAGCGCTACGGCCGCGCAAGGGGAGGTCTATCTATTTACGTTTCCACCTCATTAAAAATCAATGTCTCGCAAATGCCGGCTTCAGCAATGGATATGCAAATCATCAAGCTGGAGAGCACAATCAAACGTGTGCCAAGGACAATTGTCCTAATCAATATATACGCCCACCCGAAAAACCAGCAAAAAAAAGATCTGTTCTAACGTGTAGTTAATGTATTAACTTCCATCCGCTTAGATCACCCAAGTTGGGAGATAATTGCTACGGGCGACTTTAACTCCAATCTTTTGCATCAATCGGAGGAAGAGGACAATATCTCAGTGGCAAACGAAATCTGGAATGTCGAATCTCAGGAGATTATATCGCCCGTGAGATCAGACCAACTGGGTAAGCAACTGGTTTGGGACCTGGAACGACTCGATATACGGGTATTAAATGGAAGATCGAAGCACGACAAACCGCCAGCTGCTACATACATAGGTCATAATACAAACTCAACTCTGGACTACACATTAATAACATTGCCCCTAATGAGCTTGGTCAAAAAATTTCAAATAATTGGTACTCTAGACAGTGATCATTCCATGCAACACATTGAAATGAAACTAAGCTCCCCTAGGTATACAATGGCTCCAAAAATACCAGGTCAATTATCAACCTTCAACCTGAAGCGGCTTAAGTGGACAAGCAAAACACTATTCCAAATAGCGCTGGATGCCAAGAACCTATTACAAATGGTCATGGCAGAGAATGATCTTTGTTCTGAAACCTGGACCAACTTTCTAGAAAGATTGCCAAAATCAAGCAGCAAGCCCAGGAGGCATAGCAGTCCCACGACCAAAACCAAATTTTCAACAACCACCCTAGTTATGAAGACCCGTCTTCAAAAGCTCACAAGACGGGTACAAGGTTCAAGGACAAAGCAAAGCACCTGACAAGAAGTTCGATTGATTAGGAAAGAATACAAAAAGTTAGTATGGAGGGAAAAAAAGAACAAATACAATGACTTTTGGGCCAAATTGATGCATAACATTAAAAAAGCAGATTCCAGAGCGTTCTGGATGCAAATCAATGCAATCAACAGAGCAGTACAACCCACAAGCATGACATGCGTCCCGGAAAACCTTTGGGTCCAACACATAGTGGATACATTCGCGGTAAAACCATTGGAGCACCAGGCCATGATGACTACAACAACACCTGAAATTACAAGAACTAGGGTCAAGGAAAGCAAATCCTTTTCCAGTCCCAGAGCCACATCTAATGGCAAGGAGGGCTTGGACCAATCAATCTTGTCAATTGACGATCAACAAATATGTTCTATAATAAAGAAAGGCAAGCAAGAGAGCGCACCGGGGCCAAATGGCATCCCGCAGGCGATATACAAAGAGGACCCTGAATTCTGGGCATGCAAATTTAATCTTCTATTCCAGTCCATTAGCAACTCTGGTCGGGTGCCTGAAAGTTGGAGGGGTGCCATCATCAACCCCATCTATAAAGGCGGAGATCGGAAAATCCCATCAAATTACCGCTTAATTGCCCTGATTGATGCAGAGGCAAAATACTATGCATCCCTGGTGCTAGCCGATCTGGTACAGTGGTCTGATATGAATAGCAAGGTTCCGTTAAATCAGACCGGGTTCCGTCGCGGAACTGGTACAATGGCTAATGCAATGGCACTGTGCATGATTGGCGAAAGCAGTCTACTTAACCATCGGGAACTGTATGCCTGTTTTGTCGACTTTAAAGCGGCATTCGACCGTGTCAATAGGAATTTGCTATGGGCCAAACTGAAAAAGCAGGGCCTGCCGGAGTCAATCCTAATGCCGATCATCGACCTGTATAGCAACACCTGGATGCAGGTAAAAATCAACAATGGGCAAAGGCTAACCAGGAAGATACACACCTTTGATGGGTTGAAGCAAGGTTGTGTGCTGGCTCCCCACCTCTTCAATTTATTCATGGCCGATTTAACATCAAGGCTCGATTTGGTCAATGCCCATCCGCCTCGGCTCGGCACGCTTCGTATAACCCACCTATCTTACGCAGATGATGTGGTCCTATTAAGCCAGACTCGAATAGGCCTGCATCGGCTACTACAGGAGCTGACCCGCTACACAAAACAGAATATGATAGAAATAAATTGCGCGAAAACAAAAACCATGGTCATAACCCGGCGCCATAAACCGCCACAAACATTTACCATAGACAATGTCAAACTTGAAGCGGTGGGAAGTTACAAGTATCTCGGGATACTGCTGGATAAGCGTCTTAACTTCCAGGCACAGTTCACCAGCATGGAAAAGAAGGGCATGGCCCTAACGCACGCCTTCACGAGCTTAGCTACTGAACTCAAGGGTTCTTTGGTCTCGCCACTGCTAACAATAATGAAAGCCAAACTTATTCCCCCGATAGCTTACGGGAGCATACTGCACCACGGCAAGAGTGCACAACTTTTGGATAAGGTGCAAATGAGAATTTACAAGCGCATCTTTGCGCTACCAAGTGAAGCATCCCCGGCCGGCCCAGGCAAGACTGGAACTGGGCCTGAAATCTCAAGTGCTACTGAGGAAGTATGAGACCATAAAATTCTGGTATAATGTGTGGATGCACCAAGAGATCATGATCTATCGTGCTATGTGGGAAACCATCATCAAATGTCCAAACTCAAATTACGCCAAGTACCTCAAAATTTCATTGGAAACAACAAACCTGATTGAACTCTGGGAAACCAAGCTCCAAGTACCTTTATTCAAACAGGTGGTCAGGAAGGCAGCCATCAAACACTCATTGTTGGATGACAAAATAGCTTCCAGTCTCAGGTCACATGCCTGGATGACTATCCATTCATACAAAAAACTAGTGCCGGCGCACTACCTGGACCTGACCTTCTCGCCTTATATCAAACATAAACATCTTAATATAAGGCTGGGTAGTTTGCCAACCAACGCCGAGCGTCCTAAGTGGAAGCCCCAAGAAAGTGAAGGGTGCGGGCTATGCGGTGCAGCAAGGCAAGACTTTATCCACCTAATTTGCATCTGCCCGGCTCTCATAGAGGAACGTCGGAAGTGGTTGAAAGCCAAGTTCAAGCAGTTTGGAACACTTACCTGTAGGTCTGCGATTATAAAAACATTATGCACCAGAGACCCCCAATTTATTTGTAGATTAATCAAATTTATCGAACATTTTGAGAAAAAACAAAGATTATAGGCAAAATCTTGAACATGGAAATTGTTATTCTTTACCCCAGAAAGACACTTGTTTTTACTACCAATTTTAAATTTTATTATTCTCACATCAGTGTGTTTTTAGTATATTATCATGTCTGTATTTTTGTAATGGTTTTAATTAACTATACAATAAAGTTTCTTCTTCTTCTTCTTCCCTAATGTGGGCTACTTAGTGTGAGTTTTTTGACTGAACCACAGGATATTTTTCTAAAATGTGAGTCTAAAAAAGTGCATTTTGTCTCACGTGCATTTCATGCTAAGCACCATGTGATAGAGTACCTTAAGGGTTCCAGTGAGCGCATATATTAATCAAAATATTATCTACTGTGACAACCCTCACAGCCTCATGCTTTGGATGACTGCACCCGGTGTTGGTGAAAGCTTTTGGTCAGTGAGACGTTTTAGCAGAAATATCCTTTTAGGCTAATTTATCGGCAACCCACATTAAATTTCAGTAATAGCAAATATATTACAGCTCCGCGTGAACTATCTAAACACTGGATTTAAGACATGTAAATTAATACATTTTTGGGATCAGCAGGAATAGTAAAATTTCCATTAAGTCACGTAGAAATAGAGAATATATTCTGTACACGGAATGTGAACACCTTCATTTTCTTTCTCTAACAAGTACATTTCTCATAATCCAGTTTGACAAAAATGCAGTAGTTGTGCGACTGTACATTTTTTAAGTGAATTTTCCTTAATCTCTACTTTGTGACTGTGAAATCATATGATCGTAAAATGAATCTTTCTGGGTGCTTTGTAAGGCATCTCTGCGAACTCTCTAAACGGAAGTCAATATTGTTTTAGAACTGCACGTCATTCCGTCATTGGTAAGTGAAAGTGTGTGGCTCGTCATAGGGCACAAAAGTTTAGGACTTATCCTAGCCTGTGGGACAGAACCCACTGTGACCTTCGTCACGTTTCACCTTTGTGATCCTACCACCATCATGGATCTATGGTAAGATAGACTACTTTTGATGCTAGGCTCGCCTGGATATGTAAGCATAACAAGATGTGGCCCTCTTGTGTGTGAAACAGATTTCAATGTTAGTGTTACAATTTAAATTATTCACTTGGGGACTGACACTACCAAGCATATTAAATAAAATCTTGTTAGGTTAGAATACAGTTCTCGGAGAAACTGTGCTCAGCTAATGGAGGGTGGGCACAAGGTCCAAGCAGTACGAAACATTAAGTTAATTATTTATTTTTTTGTTTAAGAAATTTTTATTTGCTTTTAGAAGAAATACAATACATATGTCATATGAAAGGTGAAATAAGATAATATCAAAAAAGAAGTACTAAAACATATGCAATGAGTAATAAATTAAAGAATGAAAGGAAGGGAGAAAGAAGATAGAAAGGAAAAGGAGAGAGAGAAGAGGAAAAGAAGAGAGGATAGAGGAAAGAACAGAAGGAAAGAAAGAGGCAAGAGAAGGGAAAGGAGGAGAGAAGAAAGAGTAGAGAAAGAGAAGTGGGAAAACTGAGAATCAGTCAAGAAGAGATGTGGAGGAAAGATAAGTGGTAAAGGGAAGCCAGAGGAGATCAGATTTGATCTTCAAGGGGACAGAATAGGATGAAGCAATAGCAATCCTATGTTCATCACAAACAAAGTTCCACCAAGTGTGAGTGGAGATTTTGGAATTATCTTTCCAACATGACAAGATAACTTTAAAAGCAAGAGAAATAAACAGGTCCAACAATTTCGCAGAAGAAGAGATAATATCTATATCAGATGACAATGATCCTAGGAAAAGAGTCTGTACAGAGAACTGGGTAGAACAATTAAATACTCGCATACATGTTTTCTAAACTTTGTGCCAAAATGATAGAACGTGAGAACATTCAAACAGTAAATGTTTAAGGGACCCAGTTTCTTTAGAACAGGACCAACACAGCAAAGAGGAAGCAGGGGAGAATTTATGAACAGTTACATGAGTAATAAGGACTCTATGATAAATGAACAATAACGATTGAGTGATACGAGCAGCAGGAGAAACTTTAAACAATTTGGACCATACACGATCCCACATCAAAATAGAGAGAGACATAGTAAGGTCAGTTTCCCATGCAATCTCAACAGCTGATTTAGAACGTTCTGAACTTGGTGACAGTAACAGAGTATAAACGAGAGCAGCCTTAGGTTGGTGGGAGGAAAATAAAGGATAAAGGGTAGAGGTAGGGACTACAGAAGGGAAGACATCTGGAATTGTAATAGAGGCTAAATACGACTGAATGGCACCCGTAATAATAGTATACTCAGAGAGAAATGATGAAGGCAAATCAAACAAACTTTGTAATTTTAGGAAAGGAATGATAGAATTATTATCAAAAAACTGATGAATAAACACAACAGTCTTCTCCTTCCAGTGCTTAAAATAAAACGATTTACCTTTATAGCGAAAATGTTTGTTATACCATACAGCAGATAATAGAAAGCTTTGCAAAGGAGAAAGATCAGAAGAGAAGACATTGTGTAAAACTGTTTGGGAAAATTTTAAGATAGGGTATTTAGTCAAAAAAGAACAGTTCGACATAAATACAACATGCTGAAAGGAAAGGTCCTTCAACAGGGAACGTTCTAGAAGGACCCAGGTAGGTACAGGAGTGTCACCAAAATTATATGCTAAAGAAAAGGATTGTTTGATCATGAAAGCAGAATGGTACAATTTAAAATTGGGAAATCGAACTCCACCTTCAGATTTAGGACGAGTCAATTTACGTAGTGCTATTCGGGGATGCTTATCATTCCACAAAAATTTAGTACAAATAGAGGTTATACGGGAAAAATAGGACATAGGAATTTTGAAGGGAAGCATAGACACCGTATATAGAACATGAGGAGTAATCATCAATTTAATCGTGTCTAGTCTACCCCACCAGGAAAGAAATAATGGGGACCATAGTAAAAGAAGGGACGAGATTTTCTTTATAAGAGAGTCAAATGTAAATTTAAGAGTATCCTTCAAGGAGGGAGCGAACCAAATGCCAAGGTATTTAATTTTAGAGGGACACCAAGCAAAAGCAGTGTTATTAAACATGTATTGGTAGCAAAGAGAATTAAGCGGGAGAACTTCAGTTTTGGACAGATTCAATTTATATCCCGAAACAGAGGAATATAAACGGATTCATCCAGGAAAGGGGGGAGGGAGGTCTCAGGATTAGACATATACACCAACACATCATCTGCATACACGGATAATTTAAGCTCTGTAGAAGCCAATTTAAAACCAGTGATGGTAGGATTAGAGCGAATTGTCTCTAAGAAGGGCTCAAGACAAAGAATAAATAATAGAGGAGAAAGGGGACATCCCTGACGAGTACCTCTAGATAAGGAGAATGATTTGGAGAATTGGTTATTGACAAAAATACTGGCACGGGGAGAGGAATAAAGGAGTTTAACCATGGAAATAAAGGAAGGACCAAACCCAAACCAATGTAGGGTGCGCATGAGATATTGCCAGTTGATGCGGTCAAAAGCCTTCTCAGCATCTAAGGACAGAGCTGCTAAAGGAACCTTAAGATGTTTGCTGTGCGCAATGACATTAGAGAATAAACGAGCATTGTCCGCAGCAAGCCTCCCCTTCACAAAACCCACCTGGTCTGTCTTAATAAGGCGGGGGATAAGGGAATCAAGGCGAGAGGCAAGTATTTTAGCAAAAATTTTGCAATCATAATTTATTAGGGAAATAGGGCGATCATTTTTGCACTGGGTGTGATCTTTATCAGGTTTGGGAATGATGATAATTAGTGCATCCAAAAATGACCCTGAAGCCTTCGCACTACTGATAAAGGAGTTGAAGAGTTGGAGGAGTTTAGGGGCAAAAAAGGCATGAAAGAAAGAATAAAATTCTACAGGAAGGCCATCTGGACCAGGAGCTTTTGAGCGTTTGAGGGAGTGAATGGCTCGAGTTACCTCCTGTATTGAAACTTCCTCTTCCAGAAGCGCAAATTCCTCGGGAAGGGATGGGGGAGGGGGAAGGCTTTCAAAAAAGGAAGAGAGATTTACCTCAGTGGGATGGGTGTCATCAGTATATAGGGAGTGATAATAAGAGTGGAATACATCAGCTATATCCTCATCAGCTGTAACCAATTTGTTCAAAGAATCATTGAAGATGGGGCCAATATTCTTACGTTCAGATTTAATTTTCAAATAGTTTGCTAACATTTTCCCCGCCTTATTTTGGCCACCATGAAATTTGGATTTTATTTTGAGAAGGGTGTTACAGGCCTCATTGGTAACAATCTTATTGAGATCTGACTTGGCTAGAATCAAATCATGAAGGGAGGAGGGGGATTTAGAGGAAAAATAAAAATGCTCCAGGTGTTTAATCTTACGGAGTTGGGCATCATACTTATCTTTATGCAATTTCTTTTTTTTAGCAACATAGGAGATGGTAAATGCTCGGAACACAGCTTTAAAAGCATCCCAGTTATTGGGAATGGAGGTATCAGATGGGTCGTTAAAGGTAAAAAATTCAGTGAAAAATTCACCACTTTCCTTCATAAAAACAGCATCAGATAAAAGAAAGGTATTAAATTTCCAGCGACTAAATTTAGAGGATATAAGGGACAAATCAAGTGAGGTAGATACAGGGGCATGGTCAGAGATAAAAATGGAACCTATGGTAGACTTTTGAATACATGGGAGTAGGGATTTACTAATCAAAATGTAATAAATTCTAGAGCGGGTGTGATGTACAGGGGAGAAAAAAGTATATTCTAACACATCTGGATTACATAGCTTCCAAGAATCATATAAAGGACGAGTGGCAATGGCAGATTGAAAACTTTTATGGGTCTTGTCAGGCTGAAATTTACTGGAGGATAATCGGTCAGAAAACGGATCCATCCATTGGTTCAAATCACCTGCAACGATAAAATCAGGGCAATCTATAGAAGAAATCAGGGTTTTAATAGCAATCCAAAATGTAGGGTCAGGGCGTACCGGGCCATAAATATTAAGTAAAACCATTGTCTTATTGTGGATAACAACCTTAGCCATTGCCCAACGTCCTTCATCATCATGTTGAGATGATATAATCTGCACATTCAAAGCCTTATGAAATAAAATAGCAACCCCTCCCTTTTTGAGACAGGCTGGAGAAAATACAACCTGACCCACCCACTGTCTCTTCAATTTGATAGATTCAACATCAGAACAATGCGTTTCTTGAAGAAAAACAACTTGAGAGCCAATTTTGGATAAATGAGACAATACCTTTTGACGCTTGACAGGGTGACCAAGACCTCGCACATTCCACGAGACAAAATTACACACCATTGAGGAGAGGGATGATGGGCGACACGTGAAGAGAACACATGGTAAGGGATGCGCTACAAAAAAGAAAATAACAAGGACATAAACATAAAGAATAAATAAGGAAAGCTCTCAATAAACTCGGAACAAAAACGGAAAATCCGGTCAGAAGAACAAAATACGTCACAAAGGAAAACAATCGGAAAAGAGAGTGCCAGGGTAACGAAAGACATGAAACCGTGAAGAAGAGGAAAGGAAAGGAAGAAAGTGAAGAAGAGAAAGAGGAAAGACATGGAAAGGTAGAAAAGAAACCAGAGAAAAGGAAGAAAAAAGTAAACAGATCAAGGCACGAATGCCTGATCGGAAAGAAAGCAAGTAGCAAGAGCATCAGGGGCGAGGAGACGCCAGAAGAGAAGACAACCCCATGAGCAAGGACATAAGAAAACTATGAAAAGATAATTATAAGAGCGAATGATAGGATAATAGAAGTGAGCACGAAATAGGAAACATAAACGTAAAAAGGTACATACAGAAACACCGTAGAGAAGGCCACATTTAACAGAAAAAGAGAAACAGGAAGGAATTTGCTAGGACAATGAGAAAAGAAAGGAAGCAAAAAAGATTAAGGCACAGTATCCATCGTCGACGAAGACGCAGCTTGGAGATAGGCCTGGAGTTTTTGAGGATCATCAAAGGAACGGGTGCGGCCATTGTGAGTAATCTTGCAAAAACAAGGGTGAAGAATGCCATATTGAATGTTAAGTTGTCGCATCATAGGCCGTAGATTCAAGAACTCTTTACGTCTGGCATTAGTCGCAGTCGAGAGGTCCTGGGAAATGAAAATATTATGGCCGGACCACTAAAGGCGACGTTTCAGCCTGGCAACTTTTAAGACAGACATCAGCTCTGTAAATTCTAGAAAAAGCATAATAATGCCACAAGGTTTATCTGAAGCAGATGCAAGACGGCCAAGGCGGTGAGCTCTTTGAATGTTCAAAGGGTGTGACGTAGGTTGGAGATCCAACAGTTCTCGTAGAAATTTTTGCAAAAAAGACACCATATCAGTTCTTTCCAAATTTTCCGGAACACCATAAACGCGGAGGTTATTTCTCCTATTGCGATTTTCCAAATCCTCAGTGTGCAGCTTAAGTTTGTGGATTTCTTGCTCCAGGAGAGGGATTTTATTAGAGGCATCTTGAATATCACTGACCCTTTGCTCCAAATTCAATACCTTGCCTTCCATAAGGACCCAACGATCTTCAATCTGTTTGAGTCTATCATTGGTAGCACTCATAAATGGTTGAAGACCACGAACCTCTTCAAGGATTGAGTCCAAAACAGGATTAGAGGAGGACTTAATAGGCGAAGCCTTTTTGGTTTTGTACCAGTTTGAGACAACTTAGAGTCATTGGCCATAATGAGAATGCAAGCAGGAGGTATGGCCAACACTGAATAGCAAGGAAAATACTGCACCGCAGAAAAATGCCAAGGAGTAGGAGCGTGAACCTAAGCCAGGTAGAGGAAAATCGCAGTACACTTAAAGAATGGTAGAACTGAGGCAGGAGGAAATGGCATCCAAATACAGCATTAAAAGTCAAAAAAGATAACCATCCTCATAAATGGCAATAAAAAATGTGTAGACCATGAGGAGAGCAAAGCAATGATGCCAAAACGACAGAATTCGGAGCATAATCGTAAGAGGAAAGAGAGACAAGTCTAATGCACCATGAAGAAAATGGCGGCAGCAGGCTCCTGAGAGAGAGGGCAGCGGCAGTCAAAGGTATACCCAGAAGGCATCAAAAATGATCAGGCCCAGCATAAGAGACGTCATGGTGATAAAAAATATGGGCAGCGCTGAAGAAAAGCGCCCATTATGCAGAAGATAGAGGCATCAGGAGTTAAAAACGGCACCACGGGTGCAGCGCACAAAATGGCGGCCGCCCGCGATGCGTCTGAGGGAAAGTTTACCGCATCTATTCTAGAGTCCTCCTTGCTCGAAAATCCGCTCCGACGGCACCATCAGGATCGCTGTGCCCTCCGCCGTCGATGGGAGTGTGTCAGAAGACCGAAGAACAGCTTACACCGCTCTCACGACATCCGGGAGAAAAGTCCGTCGCGGAGCTCACGGGAAGAGCATCTTCTCCGTCCGGCGCGTAAGCCACGCCCCCCCATTAAGTTAATTATGACAGCCCAATAACATTCTTAAAACTATTTCAGAAAATCAATAAAAATAAAATAATCACAATTACACAAAAATGTCTGAAAACTGAATAAGGGAAATAGAAATACTTATAAACTGGAATGGCAAAAGACTTTGGGGCACATGCATCAATATTGCTTTTTGCGATTCCTTAATTGCGAAAAATAAGGAATCACAATTAAGGAATTGCAAAATGCAATGCATCAAGAAATCACTAAAAAAAATTGCGATTTCTTAATATTCCTTAATTGCGACTCGCAAATTGCGAGTCGCAATTAAGGAATACCACCCCATTCATTCCTATGGGCCTAAAGGCCCATAGGAATGAATGGGAAGACATTCCCAATTTGCGATTAGCAATTAGCGAATCGCAAATTGAGAATGCGATTTCAAGGGTGCAGGGGTATCCAAAGGACACCCTGTTGCACCCCTGAAATCAATCTGTGCACATATGTTGTGCACACACATGCTCTAAGGGCATGTGTATGCACAACATGAAACTTTGAAAAATGCACAAAAGTGCATTCTTCAAAGTTTTTGCAAATTAGCATGAGGTTCAACCTCATGGTAATTTGCTCCCCCTAATTGCGAAATCTCAAATTTTTTACGTTTCATGCATTGCATTTAAGGAATCGCAAAATGCGATTCCTTAAATGCAATTGCAATTTGAGAATCCGCAAATATTTGCGAATTCTCAAATTGCGAGGGCCTTCACCCTTCATGCATTCCAAAAGCAGATTTTGCGATCACAAACGGCCGATTTTTGCGATTCGCACCGTTTGCGATCGCAAAACCCTTTTTAAAATCCTGTTTAAGTCATGTCAAAGCACTAAAGTGAATGTTCAAAATAACCGTGATGGAGCAGTGTGTGGGTATGCGTTGCAGGCCTTTTTAATCAAGAGTATTACAATGGGACTTTCTTACTTTTTTGGTTCTCCATTTCTTTCAGCAGTGCAAGGAAGGGATGCTGAAGCCCGGCAGGATCCCCCAAAGTGAAATTTGCTGTCATCTTGCTTCCTGTGAAGCTCACGGTTTTGCCACTGAAACACTGCTAGAATGTCATTGTTTTGCCCTGTTCGTATCCATTTATTTGTTGAAAGATACTAATGTTAACTAACTTCGACTGTACCCCGGGCTCTGCTAACCAGGTCCAGGAGCAGTGCTATATGTAAAAAGGTACATGTAATAGGGTTGACTTACAACTGGCAATGACAGATCCTAGAAGTACCTAGTAGATAATAGGGCCAAGGGGTGCAATCTACCTATATGTCCCTAGTATATAATGGGTCTTGAGGTTTCAGAGGCCAAGCAGATTTCCTACACTTGCATGTGTGTGCTGTTGTGTGCCTGCCTTACTTTTAAAGGCAGTCCTGCCTTGCAACCTGTCTTTAAAACTAAATTCTCACATTTAGGAGGGACAAACCTTATAAGTCCCTAGTATATAATAGGGCTAGGGGTTTAAACTACCTATACGTCCCTTGTATTTAATAGGGCGTGGAAGTTTAGAGGACAGCAGATTTCCTGTACTTGCATGTGTGCACTGCTGAGTGCCTTCTGTCATTTTATAGGCAGCCTACCCTTTCAGCCTGTCTTTGAAAGTAAAATGTTGTTGAAACCTAACTTTGATAGTATGGGCACTTCAAAAGTGATAATCTACCTTATTTGTTACATTTTAGGTACCCCCAGTGTCCTCCAAAGGTGTCCCAGGAGTGCAGGGGGTCATTTAGCTATAAACAGGAGCCTTATAACAGACGTTTTATATGTCCCGGTGAGGGAAAAACATCCTATGTAATTTTTCCTCATTGTCGACATCTAGCTGTATATGCTAACATTGCAATATTTTATTTTGTTATAAATGTGGCTAGGAAAAGAGATAAAATGTCATCCGAGGACTTAAAATATTGGTTATGATAAATCCAACAAGTTGCCACTGTTGAATTTATCATAACTAGTACAGAGGAGAAGTGATGGAACTTTTTCTTCTGTAAGCCAAAATCCAGCCTTCTAGTGGTCTCTGCTGATTGGTAAGCCTTGACAGGCATGGACAGGCTGCTTTGATTAGGTGATAAGTGGCCAGGCGGGAGCAGAGGTTATCTATTGGAAAATAAACTCTGGATGGGGCCTTCAGAGGGGGCTAGGTAATCAAACAGTTCAGAAAGAGAGAAGATCAGTAAGGAATGCTGGCACACCTACCCCCACCTCTTGTGCCCCAGCCAGATGGCAGGTTTAGAACAGGAATTTACAGAGGTCGGGGGAGGTAAGCTAATAGAAATGAGCTACACTGTGGGCTGGTTTAGCTAGCTTTTACTCCTCTGGAGAGCTGGAGAGAAATCATCAATGTTGGAAATTGGAAGTGCAGTGTATTGTGGGTCAAGAAGATGCCCCAATTTGGAGGAAGTTGTAATGTTTTTGGTTGCCCCTTCCTTGCAATATTTAACACTGAATAAATATCTGAGAGCTGCATAGTCTCTCAGATCTGCTGCCTGAAATTACAAGAAAAAGGGGGACTGCCTTGCTGGAATCTTGATTTGCACCCAAAGGCCTGCATTCTGAATGACTGCGCCTGCTGCACACTCTGGTACTACAGCCCTGGTAACTGTGCCTTGCTACAAGAAAGATTAAGGAGTGGACTCCCTGAAAGCTACAGGTTAATGGAGCCCACCTGTGTCATCTCCACCAAGAGTCCCCCTCCTAGAGTGTGTTCAGTGGCCCTTTAAGGATTTAGTCAGATGCATTGTGGGCTTTGTAGTCCATACATGCCAAAGACCATCTAGCAAGTTCCAAACCTTTGTAATGGTGATTTGGACACTTTGAACCTACAAGGAGACCTCTAGGCAACACCACCTGAAGTTTGGAGAACTTTGGCTAATTTCTGTGAAAAAGCTCCATGAGCCGACCAACACTACCGCAAGAGGCAAGCCAACTACCTTCAACTGCGATCAGAGCAGGATTTCAGGTTAGTCCCACTGAAAGCTCCTGAGCTCTGGACTACCAGGATGTCACTGGGGCCTTGGAGAAAGTGAAGCAGGCGAATCCTCTCCGAATCCTGCCAGCTGTGGAGGGTCGGGTGACATCAGAAGAAAAACAGTTTCAAAGTGTGAAGATACCTTTTTGACATGGGGCCTCTCACTTAGTCATCACACTTGGCCTCAAAGTTTGACTTTGTCCCGGTCAAGCATGACTAGACATCCCAGAGTGGAGCTATATGTGTTTAAGCACTGTTTAAGCACTATAAAGTGGTTAATCTTTAATATTGTAAAATTCATATCTGGAGTTACCTACATTAGATTTTTGTAGGTTTGGTGTCTATATGTTCATAAACATATTTCTCAGTTTATAAACTAGTTTGGGATTTTAATTGTGTGTTGTCTCTTACTTATTTGATATATTGGTGTTTCAAATGCTTTACACTCCTGTCTCCTAAGTTAGGCCTGACTGCTCATTGTCAGCTACCAAGGGCTGAGCAAGGGGCTAATTTAGTGAGACCTTTACTGGGCCCTATCCATGCTAGTGGCCTCATTACTAGTGGTCGGTGCATTCTTACCCATACCAATAACCCGCTTTCCAACAACCACCATACAGGGCAAAGCTGGATTTCTTACCCACTTACAGGAGCTTTACTGCTGGGTGAATTCTTCATCTTCCCCTGGTCCCCATGTCAAACCTAATTCCTTTTTATTGTTCTCTGATTCCTCCAGCAGTACTAAGCTGGAGGCTCTAGCTGATTATGTATCCACTCTGCTGGGTTCTTCTTTGCAGTACTAACACTGTAGCCTCTAACTTTGAAAAGAATCAGAGTGACAAAAACTGACAATTCCGAGGTGGGGAGAATGCACAATTCTTGGGGACCCTGAGGTGTCTTTTTCATGGTTATCCTAACATAGAAAAATTACAATGTCCGCATTATAATTGGTAGTGGGAAGTTTATTTGTGATTGCTCATGTATCTCTCAGGTGATCAGGGCCCCCATTAGGTCCAGTGCATGAATCGCTGATTTTTCCACACAGGGTGGAACCTTCTTAATCAATTGGTTTACCTGTGGAACTTATAGGAGGCCATCCTTTTGTCCTTTAGAGAGCATTTTAAGCCTTTTGTTTAAAATAGAGAGCCTGCAAGACTTCTAAACTGATTACTCTGGTAGGGTTCTCCCTTCTTCTGATATTTCTTTCAAGTTCAGGAATATTCTAATGAGCTAGTGGTGGCATGTTATTTTAATCAATTACACTGACAAGTGATTGGTGATTTCCTAGGCCCAATCAATACTAAATTGCTCTAAACCCCGACAATCTTTTTCAGCACTGTCTGTCCTGCAGGTCTTTTAAACATTCTCAGAGGGCTTTATCCAAGAGGAAAGGCATCCTTCTCCTCTCTCAGGATCTTCAAATACCCTATCAGATGCAGCCCAATGGGAATGAGGCACCACCCCATCTTCCTAATATGGGAATCTCTTCCCCTCCTGATGTAGGCAGAGACAGATGTTTGAGAAAATGTTCTTGATAAAATGCTTCTGTTTCTTGGGCATCCTTTTGGCATCTTAATGCCAAAAGACAGACCTCTATACTGCTCCTTTGTTTTGCCACATGCTTTTGCCCCCTTCCAGTTTAGTGTTTGTTTATTTCCCCACATGTGCCTTGCTGCCTTTAGAAGTTGATATATTGTTTCTTGCCTGCACATCTTTTCGCATCTAATTGGGATTCAGATTTCTGCCACTGGAGGGAATGGAACGCCCACTGAATTGGTTCAACTACTCTTAGGCTTTTAGGTAGCACAAAATATGATACTTTAACTGTTACAATTTAGCTGTAGATCGCAAAAAATATTTTCACCAGTAAGCTATAGATTTTTTTTAATTAGTAAAAAGAACCTTTAAGCAAATGTCTAGACTATCATTGCCGAAACTGTAAATATGGATTTTTATTCACAGTCAGTCCTTTTTAAAGGAAAATGCAACAAAAAACATCTGGCAGGTGCTCGCTGAAGGGACATAGAATGACTTAATATTTAGCATGTCCCAACTTTTTGACCCGGTTTTGTGGGATTACAAGACAGACTTAGAGGTGAGCTTGCTAATGTATAAAATAGTGTCTAACATGGTAGATCACTCATCCCAAGTGTAGTATAGCAGGGACTTTGCTTTCAGTCAACTAGATCAAAAGGTGCTCAGAGGAGTCACACTTTTGTACTCAAACATAGATAGGAAAATGCCTCCCTTTGCATGATCACCTCCGTTTCCGTTCTTGAACTGATGCTTTTGGTTTTTATACTGTACATTGGAACCTTGCTAACCAGGCCCCAGTGCATGTGGTCTGAGTCAAGTCAAGTCAAATTAACTTTATTCAGCACATTGCCATAACAGTTTCAAAAATCAAGCAATACAAATTTAAAATACACATTTTTCTTAAAAAATATTAATAAGATAAAAGTTCCATTATAAGCTAAAATCATACTTATCCATAGATGCAATAATAACCGTAAAATTTGAACCAATTTGAGATCAAAACAAGGAACAGAGATAATTTCAACTCCCCACCCATTTATTGCACTTCATAGCGTTTCCCAATGCCCATTGCTGTTCTAATAAAATTTAAAACAGCAGTGCAAATAACAGGATTCGTAAGTGATTGCAGGTATCTGTGCCCCTCAATATGTGTACATGGGCGAATACTCAATAGTAGGGTAACAAAAATCTACTCCGGGGCTCTTTATAAAGTGCACAAAAATACGTAAAGTGCAAGGTGCTTTGAGAAGTTCTATTGTCGCATGGGCAGGCAATAAGGTTGTCCGTCCACCCAGATTAATTGGGGAACGCTACCAAAAAGTGCAGAGTGCAAAATCCTGTTAAAAGAAAATGCATCTGGCTATTCGTTGTAAAGGATAGGTAATATTGCTGTTTGGGCATGAAAGGGCAACTAGGGCTGGGTGTCTCCAATTATAAATGACACAAATCTATACTCCTCTTTAATTATACCTTTGCGTTTAAGGGGATTCGCGACGGAGTGTCAAAGTACTCACCCAACCCAATCTCTGATAACCTATCCCTCACAAACCGAAGCCAGGGGATCTTCACATGTGGTCTGAGTCTTTTAAGACTAACTGCTCAATTGTCTTGGTACCACTCAGAGGATCTGGGCCCCTTCAATTTATATCCTCCACCGCACTCTTCCATGGGCCCCAGACCCTATCAAATTTGAAGCGACAACTCCTGGCCTAAAATACCACTTCCTCATGCACCTTTGCAGGTTGGAGACTCATTCAGAGACAGCTTCGTGAGGATTGCCTTCCCCCAGTTGTTAACTATACCTCTCCATTCCACCATCAGTGCCACATTATAAAAGAGGAACAAGTACCTTTCCAGTATATGACAAAAATATAGTTTGACCAGAATATCGACTGACAGGTAAGTAATATCGATAACAATAATATAGTTGTAATAAATATCATTTACAAAAATATAGTTTACAAAAATATCGATTTATTAATAATGTTATGTATTTTAGTGTTTTGAATGAGAATTGTTTGTATTATATGTTCTGGAATTGTATTAGTTATTAATGTATTTTATGTTTAATTTTGTGTTATTAGTTCCATAGCGGGTTGTGGGTTTATAGGGGAATAGGGTGGGAAGTAATTTAATTATATTAAATTAATTGATTCATTAATGTGTTCATTTATTAATAATAGTTTAATAATTAGTTGTTAATTAATTTCAATTAGTCAATTAATAATTAATTATGTTAATTGTTTAATTAATTTTAGGTGTGTGTTATGGAGTTTATACGTGTAAATGGTGTGAAGGGTGGTAAGTAATTAATTTTTTATTGATTAATTATTAAATACTTTTTAAATGAATTGCCATTAATTAATTAGTCATTATTAATTGTAAATGTGTAATTAATATTAGGTGTGTGTTGTGGTGTTTATAAGTGTATATCGTGTGAAAGCTGGTAAGTAATTAATTATTTAATTATTAAAAATAATACATTAATTTTCATTAATTAATTAGTAAATATTAAATGTATTTGTGTAATTAATTTTAGGTGTGTGTGGTGGATATTATAGTGTTAAATAATGTGTAATTAATAATTTTTATTATCTTTGTTAATAATAATATATTTAAATGTATATACTAATTATGTTTATATTGGAAATTGAATTTAATAAAAATTTTGATAGTTTGGAATTTTATTGTTTTGGGTTCCAGCGCTTTCCCTACTATTGCACTCACTGGAGTGGGAATAGTCATTTTTACCTCTCCGCTATCCAACGTTTCCCTACTGTTGCACTCTCTGGAGTGGGAATAGTAATTTTTACCCCTCCGCAATCGAACGCTTTCCCTACTGTTGCACTCTCTGGAGTGGGAATCTTAATTTTTACCCTTACGCTATACAACGCTTTCCCTACTGTTGCACTCTCTGGAGTGGGAATAGTAATTTTCACCCGTACTCTATCCAACGCTTTCCCTACTGTTGCACTCTCTGGAGTGGGAATAGTAATTTTTACACCTACGCTATCCAACGCTTTCCCTACTGTTGCACTCTCTGGAGTGGGAATAGTAATTTTTAATCCTACGCTATCCAACGCTTTCCCTACTGTTGCACTCTCTAGAGTGGGAATAGTAATTTTTACCCCTACGCTATCCAACGCTTTCCCTACTGTTGCACGCTCTGGAGTGGGAATAGTAATTTTTACCCCTACGCTATCCAAAGCTTTCCCTACTGTTGCACTCTCTGGAGTGGGAATAGTAATTTTTACCCCTCCGCTATCCAGCGCTTTCCCTACTGTTGCACTCTCTGGAGTGGGAATAGTAATTTTTACACCTAAGCTATCCAACGCTTTCCCTACTGTTGCACTCTCTGGAGTGGGAATAGTAATTTTTACCCCTACGCTATCGAACGCTTTTCCTACTGTTGCACTCTATGGAGTGGGAAAAGTAATTTTTACCCCTCCGCTTTCTAGCGCTTTACCTACTGTTGCACTCACTGGAGTGGGAATAGAAATTTTTACCCCTACGCTATCCAACGCTTGCCCTACTGTTGCACTCTCTGGAGTGGGAATAGTTATTTTTACCCCTACGCTATCCAACGCTTTTCCTACTGTTGCACTCTATGGAGTGGGAATAGTAATTTTTACCCCTCCGCTTTCTAGCGCTTTACCTACTGTTGCACTCACTGGAGTGGGAATAGTAATTTTTACCCCTACGCTATCCAACGCTTTCCCTACTGTTGCACTCACTGGGGTGGGAATAGTAATTTTTACACTTCCGCTATCCAACGCTTTCCCTACTGTTGCACTCATTGGAGTAGGAATAGTAATTTTTACCTCTCTGCTATCCAGCGCTTTCCCTACTGTTGCACTCACTGGAGTGGGAATATTAATTTTTACCCCTCCGCTATCCTGCGCTTTCCCTACTGTTGCACTCACTGGAGTGGGAATAGTAATTTTTACCCCTACGCTATCCAGCGCTTTCCCTACTGTTGCACTCACTGGAGTGGGAATAGTAATTTTTACCCCTTCGCTACCAAATGTTTTAACTACTAATGTTTCTATTTTGTTATTAAATGTATGTATTATTTTTTTTAATACTTTAATGTGTTAATTAAATATAGAATATTTTATTTTATTCAAAATGTTTTATATATGTGTTTATTTTATTTTTATATAATTATTAAAGTTTTAAAAATAAATAAAGATAATAATAAAATGTGTTTAAGTAAATATATGTATATGTACACATTTATTGTGTTTATATTGATTAAATTAGGTTTATTTGTTATAATTAGTTAAAATATAAATGTTATTTAATTTATTTTGTTAATAATATTATTATTATTTAATTATTTAATTTAAGTTATATTATTTTTTAAAGTCGATATTTTTTACATCTATATTTTCTACATCTATATTTTTTGAGTCGATATTATTGTACTTACCTGTTTAAGTATAGGGAGTCGATATTTTTGTAATCGATATTTTTACATCTATATTTTTGTTAACTATATTTTTGTTATCGATATTTAAACATGGAACCCCAGCACACTCACTAAGGGTTTTGGTGACTCCAGAAAAGCTGGGGCCAGGGGAGGGAGTCAGGAAATTCCACACACCTCTGGGGGTGGACGTACATGATCTACAAACAAGCTAAAACAAATATCCATGCCGCTCAGGCATTTTACAATATGTGGGAGGTTTTTGTGTTCAATAGCGGTCTGGCATTTTACACTGTGTGGGAGATATTACCTGGGGGCAGGTGAATCCTAACAACGCTACTTGGGCTGCTAGACAGTCTGTTATTGACTTGTTCAAACTGTGCTTTGTATATTTGCACACACACTTCTGTTTTGTTCTGCTAGAGCCACCATTTTGGTGAGGCTGTACTCTATTCTTTTTTATGCTCAAGGTGGCATTTAAATAAGCTGATTTAGCAGACGTGCAGCGGACACACAGTGTCGAGATCAGACCACCTTGTTTTCGTTAAATCTGTTTTTGTTAAGCCAGTAGGTCACTTACCTCAGTTTTTGCGGGCGGGTAGATTAGATCTTTTTTCTTTTTATTTTTAATTTTGCCTAGAGCGCTTGTGATAAATTGCACCAGGGCATTTTACACTGTTTGGGAGGTTTTTCAGGAGTTAGGTGAATCCTAACAGAGCTACTTGGGCTGCTAGACAGTCTGGTATTGATTGGTTTGGACTGTTCTTTGTATATTTGCATTCCTACTTCTATTTTGTTGCGCTAAAGCTACCTTCTTGGTTAGGCTGTGCTGTAGTCCTTTTGATCCTTAGGGTGGTATTTAAATTGGCTAATGCAGCGAACGTTCAGCAGTGAGATCCAACCACTTTCTTTTAGTTAAATCTGTGTGTGTTAAGCCAGTAGATCACTTACGTCCATTTTTTTGCATGGCGTAGAGCAGTTTTTTTTTTCTTTTAATTTTTAATTTTGCCCCGATCGCTTCTGTTTGATATCGCTCAGGTGTCTTGCACTGTGTAGGAGGTTTTACAAGGGGTCAGGTGAGTCCTTGGGCTGCTAGACAGTCTGTTAGTGACTTGTTGGGACTGCTCTTTGTATATTTGTAAACCCACTTCTGGTTTTTCAGCAAGAGCCACCATATTAGTGAGGCTACACTCTAGTCTTTTTTATCCTCGGGTGGTATTCAAATTGGCTGATGCAGCGGACGCGCCCCTGGTATGCCTAAGGTGTCTCTAAGGCACGCCCGTCTGCGCCCGGCCGGGTCTGGATTGCAGCCCGCTGGAGCCATGCTGCCAATGAGATGTCCCATTTGGCTGCTTCTCCTCAATTAAATACACCAATAGGGAGCTAAGGGCGCTGTGGCCTAAACAATGCATTCATCTAGGCTTCACTTGCTCAAGTTGTAGTCTTACCGTTCTGACAATTCTTTAGGAGCTTCCTTCAGCATTGAATTATTTTAAATCATATCTTAGCTCAGTAGTAGAATGGATGAATGCTAAACTTGTTTTAATTAAACTCAGTCAAGAAAAAAATTCTATTCTTTGGTTCTAAATATATACCCAGCTTCATCCTCTGGTGGCCATCCTCGCTCGACTCCTGTGGTCAGAAACTTGGGGGTTACATTTGTTACTGAGCTTAACTTTGAACGCAGATAAAATCTTTTCCTAGTTCCTGCTTCCTGTCTCGCAGATCTCTGAGACGTATGTTGCATTTTATTTCAGTGGAACAGCAGAAAACCATTGCTCATGACTTGATCACTTCTAAACAGAACTATTCTAATAGTCTGTCGCAGGCTCCTTTCCTTTCTTATTCAGTGGTTTCAGATAATTCAAAACGCGGCAGCTCGACTGATCTTGAAACTTCCCCCGCATGTGCCCTATCTCTAATCATTTGCTTCAGCTTCACAGGTTGCCAATTAACAAAAGGATCCAGTTTAAGGCCCTCACTTTTGCCTTCAAGATTTTTAACTCCGGGGGTCCTCTATATCTCAGGCACAAGTTCAAACTTTCATCCCAGGTGCGATCCCTTAATTCAAACCCCTTGTATTGCTAAATCCAGAAGAGATAGTCGTTCTTTTGCCTCTCTGACAGCCAGACTGTGGAGTGCCTTACCAGTGGCCTTGAGAAGCTGCCCATCTGAAACTGTTTTCATGAAAAGGATTAAAACGGTTTTGTTTCATTCCATAATAACCTCCTCCTAAGCTGGTTTCTGCCCTTCAACTCTCTTATCGCTAGTGCCAGGACACCTTTATATGTTACTAGCAGCCCGTCCCGACGTTGTTCGGGGATGAAATGTTATGTGTTTAATGTTTGTAATGGTAAATTGTAATTTATTTTAAAATTTCACGGTATACAACATTTTTCGTCTTTTTGTTATTTTTTCAGTGTTGTGTAGTGTGTTGGTTATGTAATTTCCAAGCTTGTTGAGTTAGACGTTAATGTGACCGTGCCCCTTGAATTTATCGTATTTTATTAACGTTTATTTTTTGAAATTTCGGCATGCAATGTTATTATCATTGTTTTTCATCTGTGTCTTGGTATGTGGGCCGTATTTGCAGGTCTTTGGTTGTGTGTGCGTCCTCAGGTTTAAGTATTATCCGGCGTGATTGTGTGCTTGCGAGGGCTGCTTTGAGTCCCAGCGCATGCGTTGTGTTTCACATATGTGGCTTGTAAGCTGGGCCGTAGTTGCATCTCTTTGGTTGTGTGTGCGTCCTCATGTTTAAGTGTTGTCCTGCGTGAATCTGTGCTTCCAAGTAAATATTGAAGTCTGTTACATCGTGTTGTTGTGAGGCTGCCTTTACTTCCCGCTGTAGCCGTTGGAGCATGAATGTTGCGGTGAGTGAATGTTGCATGCGCCCCTTTATTCTTTTTGTTAATGCAGCCACTTGTCCCAAATGTAACGTAAGTAAATGATTGAATGTGAATTCCGTTATTGAAGAATAGGCGTTTGAATGTGAAGGATCATTTAATGTGGCGCAGCTTCTTTGTAGACGTACGACTGAGAAGTGATTCAAACCGCGTCGGCGTAAGCAGCGCCCCTTTATTTCGTCATAATATAGCGCATCCCCCTGTGGGTAAGGTGATGCCCACAAAGTTATCGTCGCGCCAACTTCTCGGCGCACTATCATGATAAGGGCAAGGTGAAGCGTGAATGTGCGCGCACATTGCTTGCGTCAGGCGCGCCCCTTTTTATTGTAATTGTGTTTTATCCCCGGTGGTGAATGTCAACGCTTATGCCCCGAAAGCTTGGTTCGCAACATATATTATTAACTCCGCATGAATGGCAATGTGCGTGAATGCGGCGCACCTTGTGGTTTGTATACAGACGTGTGAGAAGTGATGGAGAACGTTAAAGCTTATGCCCAAAAAGCTTGGTTCGCAACATATATTATTAACTCCGCATGAATGGCAATGTGCGTGAATGCGGCGCACCTTGTGGTTTGTATACGGACGTCTATACGGACGTGTGAGAAGTGATTACAACTCGCGAATGGAAAGGCGTGCTACTGAATGACGCGGACTTATTTTGTTATTAAATTTGTGGCACGGCCCTCTGAGTGTGTACTTTGACACGCCCACCCCCCTCTGAGAAGGGTTACGCCCCTGACAAGCCCACGCAAACACCCACAAGGGACTACTTTACCCCTAGGGTTCTTTGACGTTTTTAATGTATATGGTGGCCACCTGTATAGCCTATGTCCATCTGCTGCAACTCCCCTTTACAATGCTAAATTGGGTGTTGTGATTGGTGCTGTACTTCTTGAGTTTACCCGCCTCAAAGTTTTCAGCTCTCTCTTCATAATAGTAGTATAGATTGTGCACTTTATAAATCTATTGTATTTTATTGTATTGTTTTGTATTGCCTTCAACAAATAGACAAAATTGACCATGCAAACAAATTAAATATCTATTGGATGATGAAACTCAAACCTTACTCCTGTTCTATGAGTCTGCATCCATTCTCCCCATCAATAAGACAATAAAAGTAGGTCAGTCCGAATCAATGCAAATAGTGATACTTTGCCCAATTAAAGAAAGCTCAACTTTAGTAATTTGAAAAGAGTACTTATAATCTTCAGTTGTCAAGATATAAATACAAGAAAAACAGTGAAACAGCTATTATGTGAACTACTCAACCTCCGATCAGCAGTTAAGCATGCTCAGACATTGCTGCCCTCATCATTAGTCATGAAGACAATGTGACAATTGTAACTGAATCGTGGCTTGCCAAATCATCTTCCCTTGCATGGATCTATTGGTTCCTTCCAACTATAACATTGTGAGGCTAGGCAGACTAAACAAAACAAGGGGACGCATTGCTTGCATACATCACTCTGATCTCTCAGTTAACCAATTGCACAGTGACCCTCTTGACTCCCGTGAATACCTCAGACTTACTATAAGAACTGTAGATTACATGCATTCTACTTTCCCCCAGGTATCAATGCCCTTTTCATAGACTAGCTGATGGAGATCACTATTGCGAATTCTTTCTCTCACTCCAATGGTACATTCCTAGGAGACTTTAAATTACATTGGGATGATCTCAATGATAAACAGGTCAATGTCCTCAAAGATTTCCGAGCAAACCTAAATGTTGCACAAGCCTCCAGACTGCTGACATACTTAAAAGGCTCTACATTAAACTGAATTATTGTTAAAATAAACTTAATATATCCAGGTAATTGGTTGGATCACCACATTGCGAAGAAAAATACCACACAATCCTTCAAACTTAAATAGTGGATACGAGACATTAAAGACTTAAATAATGAGCAACTAGTCGAATGTTGTGAGAAGGATCTACAGCTGCCTAATAACATGGTAAAGGTTAGAGAACTTACAGAACACTATAATTAAACAATGACATATATGTTCAATATGATTGTTCCTTTAAAACTTAAAAGAATACCAGATTAAGATACAAAAGCTTGGTTTAATTGGTCATTAAATGAAGAAAGGCAAAATTTGAGACTAGCCGGAAGGAAGCTGAGACAGCACCCATCTTTACCCAGCTAAAACTCCTCAGAAAGACTAGTAAATCTTTCAACAAAAGTATTCTAAGGTCTAAAAACGTATTCTTTAGAACTGAACTGGATAATGCTAAAAACAGACTTCATAAACTCTTCAAAATAATTAAAAAAAACACTCTAATAAACTTGCCAAATCCTCGCAAGAATCAATAAAATCCCAACTGAGCTGTTAGGAGTTCTCAGCCTTCTTTACAACCAAAGCCAACTCTTTGGAAGTAAGCTCAGGATAGCCACAGATAACTTTACTAACCCATTGCCATCCCAAAATGATGAACCAATACACAGTAGGCCTGGGCGGTGAACTCCGGCCCTTTCGCACAGTTTTCTGCACTCCACGGAGCACAAAGAGTTGCATAGTGGAGTAGAGTTTTTTTCTCGCTCACCAACTTCAAGTTGACAAGTGCGAGTGAGGAAAATCCACCTCCTGGCAATATTTCTTAACAAGAGTTGTCGGATTTCTCAATACGTGCGGTCGCGGATGGTCGTGACTGCTCGCGTTGAGAAACTTTCTATTCGCATTGAGAAAGCTGTCACTCGAGTAGAAAATTTACTCGAGCAGCAGATAACATGCAGCGCCCTCTTATGCTGTGCATGATGCCATTTGCGGTGATTTTACAGTGCCGGACAAATACCTGGTGCTGAAAATCAAGCAACTGGCGTGGCCAAATGAACTATGCCGCTTGCGGAACTCTGCGTATCGCAGCAAAGTTATTTGATCACTTCGAGGAGTTCCGCTGTGCAGAACTTCGTGAACTCCGCCCAGGCCTAATACACACCTCACAGACAAAGCACAAAAATAAAGCACAATGGTCGGCCTTCAAGCTATATGACCATAATTATTTTCCAAAACTATCTCAACTGTAAAACCGAATAACACTCTCAAAATTCTTGATGATACTAAATTAAATTGTCGTCCCCTTGTGGACAATGAGAATTAATGCTTCTCTGTCTCAAGTTTCCTTGCCAGACTGCCTAAAAAAGAGAACAAGCCCTCCCCATCATTAAAAAAACGTCAGGAAACCCTTATGACCCAAAACTATTTCATCCGGTGCCCAATATTCTGCTATTAGCCAAATTGCTAGAAAAATGTGTGCAGCAACAACTGAGCTAACACATTGCTAAATGTAATCTACTGGATGATTGTCAATCCAGGTTCAGACCAGATCACATTACAAAAAAAGAAATACTACATTTAGGGCATGATGCCCTACTCGCACTTGTTTATTAGTTCTTCTTGATCTGTCATCTGCTTTTGACACGATAAAACCATCAAAAATTGCTAGCCCATCCATTAAACAGGATGGGGTTGTCGGGAATTGTGCTAGAATGGTTTAAACCCATTTTGCAGAACAGAACGCAAAGATTTATGACTAACCAGGATCTGTCATCGCCATCACCATCACCTAATTCGATTGGAGTTCCACAAGGCATAACACTATCTACATATCAATATAACCTATATATCGAACAACTAACTGAAATTCTACAACACACTAACATCTCCTTTCACATATATGCAGATGACACCTGCATCTATATTCAAATATCTCCGCTGGAGGAGATCAAGGTAATAAATAGTGCCTTAAAGGTGACCTTACCATGGTTAACAAGCAATCATTTAAAACTAAACACGCTTAAAAATTAATTCCTATTAATATCCGCCCAAAAAAGCTCCTCTGATGTTAAGTAATGGACCAAACTGATCACTGCTCTGCATTGCACCCCAGTCCTAGTTGACTGAAGAAAATCACTTGTAATTACACTTCATGAGAATCTAAACATGCAAACCAAAATGAACTTTATGGCAAAGAGTGCCTTCTTTCACCTGAGCTACCTTGGAACATTTAAACTATATATCACAACCTCCTGACCTTAAATAGACAGTCCAATCCTTATTCATCTCAAGGATTGAATATGGCTGTACTGCACTAACAGGATTGTCCAAGACCTCCACAGCTTCACTAATAGCTTGTCTCAATGCAGCCACGAGACCCATAACAGTTTCTAGAAAATATGACCATATTTTTTCACACCTGAAGGTCAGCGGCGGCTCTTCCACTATGGCAAAGGAGCGTCGTCCTACCACCATCACTTCCAAAAATGTGACAAATGAAACGATAATAAATCAAGTTTAAAACCCGTTTTATTATTGTTCTATTTTTCCTTGTGCTGAGGCTTGCAAACAGGGGCACCTCTTTCTCTCCTGAATAGCTCCCTCATGCAGCACATTGTCCCAACTGTATTTAAAGATGCAGAAATTGTCTTAAAGATACCTGGGTCAGACCCCTTAGCCCTAACTAACTATCACCCTAGCTCTCTGCTCCCCTATTTAGCTAAAGTTCTGGAAGTTCACTTGGCTAGTTGCCTCAACTCCTTTATCGAACATTCCCACTATCTTGACCCTCACCATACAGGCTTAAGACCGCCGCACTCCACAGAGACTGTCATCCTCACAGTTGTGGACGAACTTAGGAGGGGAGCTGACAAGGCAACATCCAGGCCCTGGTACTTTTTGTTCTCTCTGCGGCTTTCAACGACGTCGACCATCACCTTTTGATCGACAGTGTCAGTGATGCTGGGATCCAGGGCCTGGCTCCTAAGTGGCTCTCATCTTTTCTCAGTAACCAGTCTCAAGCTGTTCGCCTTGCTAATATCTCTTCCCCCCAAATGAAATTGACCTGTGGAGTAGCCTAGGGTTCTTCTCTTTCACCAGTTCTTTTTAATTTGTACCAACTGACCCTGATTTGTTCTCTCTGAGAATGGAAGGTTGGCACCTTCACCTATGCTGACAACCTCCAATTGATATTTGATATCGATCAATCAGCATCTACTGTCCTCAATTTCCAATCAACCATGCAATTCATAAGTGAGTGGATGAACAGTAATCGTCTAAAATTGAACCCCGATAAAACGGAACTGATCCTAATTGGTGGGCAATCTAAACCCTGGGACTTCAACTTCTGGCCACCCGAATCAGGACACCCCCCTCCCACTCCCAGCATGCTTAATCAAAAGTCTGGGTATTATTATCAGCAGTGACCTGTCGGTGAAAGCCCAGATTGGGAGACTGGTTTCCTCCTGTGTCTTCCAGTTGCAAAGAATCAGGAAGGTCAGTAGATTTCTGACTACATAAGCCCTGACCCTAGTCATCGTGGCCATAGTAATCTCCTGCATTGATAATGCCAACTCACTTTATGCGGGTATTCCGGCATATCAACTAAAACGTTTGCAGCTGGTGCAAAACCAAGCGGCCAGATTAATCTACCACCAGCCCAAGTGGCACCATGTTACGCCATTCATGGAAAGTACCTACAGTAGCTCCCAGTAGCCAAACATTGTACATTTAAACTGGGGTGTATCCCTTTTAAAGCTCTCTATGGCAACAGTTCGGCATTTACATGTTCTCAGATTCAGCGCTGTCCCTTCTCGAGACCTCAGGTCCTCTTATCTGAATTTTTTGGATCATCCCGTCTTACAAATGTAAGAAAACGGGGAACTAAGATTTGTGGTCTTGGCCCCTCAATTTTGGAATTCCCTCCCTGTAGATCAGATCATTAACCTCCTACACGCAGTAAAAGAAAACAGTTAAAGAACTGGCTGTTACGCCAGGCATATGAATAAACCTCTCACTGCTGCAACATTTCCTGGACTCCAGCACCATGAAACTATTTGGTGTACATGCGCTTTAAAAGCTAATTTAACATAATATAACAGGGGCAGGGGCAAGGCCAGGTGGTGAGAGTCTGGGTGGGGAGTGCTAGGCACTGCTTGCACTGGGCACATGGGCTTGGCCTGCCGTCCCAGGCTGGCCAAACCCACATGTGCCGTGAAGCTCTCTCCAACTCAGCTGCATTGCTAGGTTGGAGGGAGAGCAGTCACAGACTCCCAGTATTTTCTGGAGCGCAAATCCTTGGGGCTCTGGCCAATCCAAAAGTTGCTCTCACATGATAGCAGCTTCAGGATTGGCCACTGGCCAAGCTGGGAGCTTGTGCCTGCCTGCAGTGAAGAGGAGCGCAACAGTGCGATGTGATACTGAAGGGCAGCAGGTACATTTTGTTTTATTATTTTTCTGTCTCCTAAGATGTATCATAACATACCTCTCCACTTATCAGGTAGTTATTTACTAGTGATTAGACAGATGCTTATGCCCCAGTATGACACTAATGTGTATAGCGGCAGACCATACTTAGGGGGCCATTAGGATGGCGGGCGGGCTTTGCCTGCCCGCCCCCCTATCGGGAAACGGGACCGCCCGCCTCGAGGGCGGGGGTCCCGAAATGTGCATTAGGATGCGCCCGCACACAGGCGGGCGCATCCTGTATTGTTGCCATTGCGGCGGCCGGAGCAGTAATCTCTGCCCGCCGCCTTGTTAAACGTGCACGTTGTGCATTTCTAAGTGCAACATGACAGGCACCGCGCGGTGCCTGCCATGATGCACTTTGAAATGCGGGGGGGTACCATAGGTACCCCCCATGTGCAACCCCCCAAGCCAGGGACTCCCAGGGGGCCCGCAACGGGCCCCCGCAGGGAGTCTCCGCATGCAATGCCGCCACGGAAATGCATTGGTGTAAGCCCATTGTAATATGGCGGGCGGTGTCTAACAGACACCGCCACCATGTTACTCGTTTTCCGCCCCGGCCGCCAGGCGACCGGGGCGGTAAACATGCGGGCGGTGTTTCTCACCGCCGCGGTCCACCCCGCCATACTAATATGGCGGGGGGGATTTGGGCTGTGGATGTCGGGCGGATTTCCTCCCCCAGGCTGGCGGTAGCCACCGCCAGCCTGGCGGAGGAAATCCGCCCGACATCCTAATGGACCCCTAAGTATTGGCGAGTGAACTTATTCTTTACCTTCTTATACTCAATCGGTCCACATGTCATATTTGGATGGAATTGTTTTATTAATGTTATCAATGTATTAAGTTAATGTGTGTTATGATGACACCTTACCCTGTTTTGTGCAACTGTAGATGCCATGTAATTGTGAAGCGCTTTGATACCCAATAGGTCATGTTCAAGCTATAAAGATGACTGAATAAATAAAAATAAATAAATAAGGAATTCACCATACCCCATTTCGAAGAAATTGGCTCCCTGTTAATTCTAAGTGAGCCTGTAATTCACGGAACAGTATCATCAAGATACACAATAAGTCATTTTTCTTGTGGCCTTCGACCTGCTGTAGGTATGTCAGTAGAACAGTTTCCTGCTGGTGCCACTAGCATCATCGGATCTTTCCACCCTAGTACTGTCACTTTCCAAGAAATCTCGACAACCACCTCAATCGGTCCTGGCAATCTGGTGACCCTGCCCATTCTGTACATGTAACTGGGGTATGCCTTCCAGATCCAAGGCCCTGTCTGTATACAATGACAATTTCTGTTGCAATCATATGCCCAGACATTGATGAACAGCAAATGGGCCTCAAGTTCGGTAAGGCCACCCCCCATCAACTGACATCCAAGTCAGGGCAGAGAGGCCAATCCGAGGCAGGCTCCTACCACATAGCAGCTATCTGACTGCTGCTTCTGTGTCCCAGAAAAACATGTCCGGTACCGCAAATGGGGTATATCACAGTATGTATAGAAACTTGTGCAGGCAGATCATCTTTTACAGGGCTGCCCAGGCCAACGTTGAGATAGGGAGCTTTTGCCAGTGGGTAACAGATCCTTTATTCTGTGCCAGAACTCCTTCTAGGGTTTCCTGAAGGAACACGTACCTCTTTTTGGTTTCATATATATACAGATCCCTGAAGCCGGTGGATTCTCGTTTGTAAGGACTCACCCAGCTACTGCATTGAGTCAATTCCCTCAATGGGAATGCAATGGATTTGTTCTAGATAATACGAATCCCTACATATTTTCCAAAGATGTTGAACAAGTAGAAGCACAGGGGATCAGGACCTCTCGTTCTGCTAGATATAGCAGTACATCATCTGAATAGAGCAAAATCACATCCTTCCTGTCCAGGTTCCATCTCAGACCTCTGACTAGTGCATCACCTCGGATCCACCTTTCCAGGGGTTCTATCACCACTATGAATAAAAGCAGCGGCAGGGGACATCCGACAGGAATTTACATGACCTTACCCCATCGTCCCTGACTCTGGCCGAATGTGCACAATATAATAGCCTGACCCATCCCAGGAATGACTGGCTGAAGTCCATCTTCTGCAAGACCGCCAGTAAGTATGGCCACTCCAAAGATTCAAACGCCGTCTTGGCATCCCGTGATAATAATACTGTTGGTTCCCTATCTGGTCTTTGTGCACTAGATACCTTTACACATGCCTCAAGTTGTGCCGTGTTGTCCTGTATGGCATAAAGACTGACTGATTCAGGGATATTAGAGTGTCCACCACTCTCACTAATCTGTTCGCCAGTACCTTTGCCAGAAGGATGAAGGAACCGCTTTGCGATTTCCAAATTGCAAAGCCTTGCGATTAACAATTAGGAAATCACAAAAGGGCATGCATGAAAGTGTGTTGAACACTTTTTGTGATTCCTAGGGGATCGCAAATGACCTACCTTATGAATAATAATAAGTCAGGTCGCAATCTGCAGGAATCACAAAAATCACAGGGATGGTGGCCTGCTGGGGTCAGTAGACCACCATGTCTTTGATTGCTTTTGCAGAAAGCAATGTATTCTTTTAAATACAGCCCTTTTTTGATATTAGGAAAGGACGCCCTAAACTCGCCCCTTCCTAATAGCAAATCGCAAACCCATTTTGCGATTTGGTAACCGGTTACTGAATCGCAAAATAAGGTTTGCTGCATCTGAAAAGCGATTTTTGAGTTCGCAAAAAGGCCAATTCTGCGAATCCGCCCATTTGCGAAGACAAAAACGCTTGATGCATGTGTCCCTTAGTCTCTATGTTGAGAAAGGAGATTGGCCTATAACAGTCTTCTGACGCTTTCCCCTTTTTGTGTATAACAATTTCTGCCTGCCCCAAATCCCTGGGTAATACAGGCCTTTCCTTAGCATCCAAGAACATGGTTGCTCCGACCCTCAGTTTTGGAACACTGCTCCTGTACATTTCAAGGATGCTTGCTGTTCGATTACGGTGGCTGCAGGCCATATAGCAGAAAGAGCCACTGCCATTCCGTACTGAGAAGGACTGTCTGACATGGTCATGGTGAAGAGGTTAATGAAGACAGAGCAAGGTGGTGTGTGTCCGGTAGTAAAACACGGAAATGCAGTGCTTAGGCACACAAGTAGATAACACAAAATCAGCGCTGTGCTTCAAAAGCTTGAATGATAAACCAGCTGCACTATGAGTATGCACAGACGAGCTACTCTGCATGGAATCTATAGATTGTACTGTCTGCTGACCCTTAATCCGAGGGAAGCAGTTACATACCAGGTCCAATATGTACCACACTCAAGTAAGCTGTCTGATGTTTTGCGTTGATGAAATCTTGGGCTGTATAATGAAGAGTTAAGTGCCTTTTTTGCACGCGAGTTGTTTAAAAGGCATACATATAACTTACATTTTCCCCAAGTTAATCCATCAACGTTTTACAAAACTAGTCTGAAATGGAGAGAAGCAGTCTCCGTTCACTGTTTCCGACTTGTGCTGTCCGCATTTCAGAAATTCTGAGTGCTGTGCATGAATTTTAGACACTATGCACTCTGCACTCAGGCATCCTGGCCCTTCAAAATATGAACACTGGTGCGTAGAAGAACGAAGTGCCTGTTTTTATGCATATGCAGCATGTAAAGTGAATTCATTTTACCCAATATTTTTCTTGGGTTAAGGATAGATTTTCATACAGCACAGCTCGAAGACAGTGAGCAGGGGCTTCCTCTTTCTGTTTCTAAGCTGTGCTGTCTAAAATATTCCAGCAACTCAGTGAATCATTGGATTAAATTAACTCACTTTGCACACCGTACAAACAAGCACTGGCTCTGTTATAAGCCAGTATGGCACCAGGCCTAACAATTAGCTGTAATTTGCACACCCCAGTAGGTGATGCCTCAGGCAACTGTCTGCACCGCCTGTGTGCTAGTGGCATAATGCAAAATAATAAGGTCCCGCTGGAAAATGGACTGAGGGGCCCCTGAGTCTGCCATATCTCACAGATATTCATTGTGTTTGGGCTAAATGAGGCCCCCGCAGTGGCATATTAAAGGCCCCCGCAGCCTCCATAGCTTAGGATGGGCCTGAGCCCCAAGGGGCTCACTCCGCACTGTACCCTGGCGTGATAGCTCCTGACTGAGTCCAGAGGTGGGGGCTCCATGTAGTTTGAAGGGGGCCCACCTCACGTTTTGGTATGCTAGTGCCCCCACGAAGATTTGAGGGCCTCTGACAGGTTGGAAACCCCCCCACTGCTGCAGAGACTTGCGTTGGGTCTGCTTCTTAATTGGAGCTAGAGCAGGGTGAGAGCTGTTATTGTAGGCTCTACAAATACACCTTCACTCCTAGAAATACAGGGGCAGATTTACAAGCCCCTTGCGATACTTTTGCGCTGCCGTTGCATCACTTATGTGATGCAGCGGCGGCGTAAACAATACAGCCAATTTAGAATGTGAGCATCTAGGGAGATGCATCACGTTGTAAAGCACTACATCACATTATACCTGCATCAGGTATAATGTCTGCAGGGTGGGCGTTCCCACTCAGGAAAGCCTTGTAGAAGTGATGCAGTAAAATCTACAAGATTTCACTGTGCCACTTCAATGTTGCCACTGCGTCAAAACCTTACGCCTGCTTGAAGCAGGCATAAGGAGTGTCGCAGAACAATGTGTATAGGACTCCCCATGCATTGCTGGAGTTGTGTCTTGCTTGCGACAAGACTCTAACAATATGTGACTTTTGCACCAACAGACAAGTCAGAATTTCTGACGCATCTGTCAATCCTTGTGCCAAGTAGCACATAATTGTAAATATGGCGCATCCATAGTGCCACAAGGGTATCGCAGCCTGGCACAGGGAACTGACGCATCTCTACAGATAGTTTCTTGTAAATCTGCCCCGCAGTCTCCTCATCACCAGAGTAAGGAGACATCTCAGAGCTGTAATGAAGTAGAATTACAAAGCAATGTATTTAAGAGGGTTTGCTAATCGTTATCGGAACACAAATAAACCAGACAAGTGAACAAAAAATGAATTTAGGACTCCAGCCAAACTGACACATTTATCTTTCCATTTAATCAGTTGAAGTCGAGTGAAAAGTAAGAGTGTTCATATACGTTTACCAATTTTCTACGTAACAATACGTTAGAGGGAAAATATTAAAAATAGCAATACTCATTGGTCTCTGCATTCATTGCACATATTTGATGGAACTACGTCTATTACAATTAAAGTTATCTCTGAGTCACAGCATGAATGAAAGATGCTCTGCCATTCCAAGCAGAAGAAACCCGGGGTTTCAATCAATAGTTTTCCACTCATTTGCCTTGATGATTATCTGAATATGTTAATGCTGTCTCTGATCACTATTGCGTGCCACTGAGATGCAGAGAAAATATTAATAACAGAATATAATGTTCGTTTTTATAAAGTGTTGGCATAATCACAGCCACCTTATCCATGCCCCAGTGCAATGCTAGTGCTAGGAAACTTTTCATACTTGGGGCGATATGCTAGTGTATCTGCCTCTGCTATCACTTGCAAATAGGTCCGCCGTCTGAAGACATTCAGATACAACCTACCGGCTGGAATGTTCACACTCCCTCATAAGAACCGACCGCAAGCAAGAGGATAGGGAGCCTTTCTCAGTTCTGGGGCACCTGGCTCCAGTACAACCAAATGCTTATCAGTTTCACTAGTCAGAGACCAAAGGTGAGTTGGGGTAAACATACAGCTCTGTCACTCTCCGCATACTTTTACAGTCATTTAGCCTTAAAACACTGCTCACAAATCTGAGGAGGTGCCTTGTTAAGCCAGTGAAGCATGCTGCTGGCACTCCTCCGAGAACCAATAGGGTCGGCAGTATGCTACTCTTCCGTATTCTAAGCCTGGTGAGAGGATGCTATGGGCCAGATAGTGCTGTGTGATGTCAGTTAAGGGTGGCATGGGAACACCCTTAGCTGGGCCACACAGAGCACTGGAACAAAAAGTCAGGTTCAGCAGAACGGAAGGGGCACGACCTTCAAGATGAAGGAGCTTATGTCGAAAAGTACACTTTTTTCACTTCCTCCTTAGAACAGGCATTTGCCCAAACCTTCACCCTAGGCATAGACAAAGGAAAGTAGGGATGGAGAAGGCTGGAGTGGGTCCAGTAGAAGTGAGCACTGAGGGCGGGTGAAGAAGGGTTTGTTAGAGGGACCCACTACATGATGATTGTTTTTCCTCTCTCCAGATGTTCTTTAAGGCTCTGCCATTCCCTAGGTAGAGAAAGTGACCGCAACAAGCTCTGAACCACTCTTTCTAGCCAGGAAGGGCAACACAAGCGAAATAAGGGCTGTTATTATCTTTACAAATTGTGAAACCATATGTCATTACAAAAAAACAAACCTCGCTCATAATGACCCACATAACTTTTGCCCACTTGCCCCTTTTTCTCCATCTCCAAGGTAAAAGTAAAAGTCCACATTTGTAAAGCGCACAATCACCCGTAAGGGTCTCTAGGCGCTGGGGGGCCGTCGGGAAGATTAAGCGAGCTATTGCCCAGAGTCACATGGTGCTGGGCTAACCTGCAGCCGGAGCCGGGGATCGAACCGTGGTCCCCAGATTCCAGCGTCAGTCGCCCTGGCCGCGGCGCCACACCTCTCTAATCTTGCCAGTCAGGGCTAAAGCCAATCCCGGGTCGGCGACATTTTTGCTGTGGTGGGTGAACTATACTTCATCAAGAACAAAGGCAATCAGGGGAGTCTGTTGTTACCTGGCATACCAGCTGCCTTTGATATGCTCAATCACAATATCCCATTTGCCCATTTTCATGGGATTGTACTGGCCGGCTCAGCTCCTCAATGGTTTGATCCTTTCTAGTATATATGTTTTAGCTCTTCTGAATTCCAGCAAAGCTGTGGAGTCGCTTAGGGCTGCTCTCTGTCCCCAATACTGTTTAAACCAAATGTCCAACCAAAAGGTGAATTACTAGCATCTATTGGTTTTCAGAAGTAATCTCATGAAGAAGATCTCAACGTAATTCTCATGAGGATGTGTCCAGCACCATTTGCACCTGCATGGTTGCCTTATAGTCATCCATGGGTGATTGTAAATAAATTATCTCAAAATGAATGGGGACAAAACACAAATCCTGCTTGTGGGACAGAAGCCTTGGTGTAGACCTTCACAGTGTTTCTTTCAGAGCTTGGTCCACTTCCCTGCCCAGTCTAGTCTTTGAGAAATCACGATATCTTGGATAACACAGACCTTAGGTTGTCAGTCAGATTATGAACATGTGGTCAACAAAGGTCTTGTAGCTTATTGCAGCTTTGTAAAACTATTACTCTTTTGCGCTGGGAGGAATAAGCAACTAGTCAGTGCCTGAGTATTATCACACTTTGAATACTGCAATTTATCGATCTGAGGCTTCCAACCAAGTGTTCCAAAAATTGCAAAAATGATGAACTTGGAAGTATTCCTGAACCACAATTTAAAGCAAACAGATCATGTCTCTGATGCTCGCCAAACTCTCCACTGGTAACTGGTGAACGAACAAATGCATTCGAAAGGCTTTCTTGATTTATCAAACATGCTATTGTAAAGGGTCAATGTTTTTGCAATATGTGCAACGAGATCCCTCTGATTGGAAGGTCAACTCCTCCTGTCAGTGCCCACTTCATATAGGCTCAAACAGAAAGTTGTTCCTTGAGAGTGTTAGGCTCACCATTGTAGAAAGCCCATGTATCTGTGCCAACTTCCTGACTGTGGCCTTTTTAAGAAAAATATAATAAAATATTTTTTTGTTAATCTCACATTTTTTTTAAAGGAAAATAAAAGTTTCACAAATTGTTTTTGGGCCTAAGCAGTGGACCACTGCTTACTTAAAACATGCATTTGTCAACATTCACAAATGGAACCCTTGAGGACCCCATCTGATTTGCAAATTGATTTCCTATTGTTTGCAACAATAGTTGTGGTTTGAAACCATTGATACATATGCTAAGGAATCGCAGATAGGAAGGGATGCTCTAAACACTCCTTTTACAATTAGCGATGTGGTATGCACTTGGAAACCTATTTTACGATTTAGTAACTTATTACTGAATTGCAGTTTTGGTTTTGTACATGCCCAAAAGCTATTTTGCAGGCACAAAGACTAATTTTGGGAATCAGTAGGTTTTAGGTTCATGAAGAAAAGCTATCAATTCTGTTTGGATAAATGGGAAAAAGTGGAGAAAGTGGAATCACTTGGGAAGTTTGGTATGACATTGTTAAACTTGAGATGGCGCTTGTATATCATCAACATAAATTAGGGAACAAATCTTATAGAAGTCAAGAATGACTCCTTGTAAGGAGGCGACATAGACACTCAGAAGGATGGGATATAATGCAAAGCACTACACACATTACAAACAAGGATTGTGTTAGACCTGTCAGCCTTAGGATGGTCTTCCCCCAAACATGTTGCCTTCACCCTCGTATTTTTCTGAATTAAATTTTGCTGGCATTGGGACTATGTTACCTTTACTGGTGCTAAGCAGTGCCAAAGTGTTTATAATCACTCACTAAAATATGGTAAAATTGTCTAACACCTGAGTGGCATGTTTAATTTACTCATATGCTCCTAGTAAAGCAGTGTACCCAGTGCCTGTAAATTAAATGCTGCTAGTGGGCTTGCAGCACTTTTTGTACTACCCAGTTAAATAGCCCATTCAAACATGCCCCAGGTCTGCCATTGCAGGCTGAACGGAGGTTTACACTGCCAATTCAACTTGTCAGAATAACCTCTTGTCAAGCCTTAAACTCCCCAATTTTTTACATATTAGTGACCGTTAGGTATACGGTAGGTAGCCCAAAGAGCAGCGTGCACTGTCATTCTCTTTAATGTCAGATTTTAATTAATAATTTTGAAAATGCCACTATATGGAATTTTCCTCTGTAGCCATGTTGTGCCTGCAGTCTCTTCCTGGGTCACCTGACTGGGTGCAGTTGGACTTTGTTTATTGCTCCAAGACAGCCAAACAATAGAGGGATTGGGTGGTGGGCCATGAGAGGCAGGATGGGGGGTGGAGCTGAGAACAGCCTCATTCGCAAATCAATTGGCTATGTCCAACCTTCATACAAAGGAAATTACACAAGTGGATTCTTAATGAAGCCAGGCTGGACCCAGGGGTGGGAGGAAACTCCAAATACTTCAAAGGGAATTTTCTAGAAACTCATATTATTACTAAGAAGGCACCAGGAATAAAAATAGAAACCTCAGACTTACTGTTGCTTGGACCTCGTTCCACTTCTTGTACCCAGTACTATCAGAGTGACGGCAAAGGCTCATTTGCTGGCCTTCTGATCAGAGCCTCAGAGACAGTAAAGGCTTCAACCATGTTGAACTCACACCTGGACCCTGCCAGTCCCAGTGAGTCCTAACCCTCCATGTGCCCCCCCCCCTCCAGTCTTGGACCGTTTGTGGTGGTGTTAAAGGTGCCAGATAGCCAAAATCCAGAGCTCGGTACTTTGAATATTTTTGGCCAAAAACTGCTCTGAGAACCGAGAGGAGACCAGCACCAACCTGTTTGTCTATCTGCCCAAAGTCCATCGTCGGTCCCCCTGAATTCACAGCAGCTCTCTCTGCATTCTTCTCCACAGCAGTTTTACATCCTTTTCAGCAGTATCCAGCCTCGTGAAGCCCCTGTCAGCTAAAGCCCCCAGCCTCATCCTGCTGGAGATCTATTTTTTTTAATTATTTTTTAGTTTAAGAAGTTTTTATTGGATTTTCAAAGACAAGAAATACTGGAGAAAATAAGGGCAATAAAATGAGAAGTCATAATGTGAACAGCATATCATAAAACATAAGTAATGAAATATTATGAAGGGTAGATATAAGCATAACATTAGGGAAATAAGAGAAAGAAAAGAAGAAGAAAGAGAGGAGAAAGATAAAAGAAAAAGAAGAAGAAACAGAATGGTTGAAAGAGAGAAAATAAAGAGTTAGTGTACAGGAGTATGAGTAGAGAGATATGATGAAAAGGGAAGCCAAAGAATATCAGATTAAACTTTTTGAGAAATAGAAATGGAGGAAACATTAGCGATTCTATGCTCGTCACAAATAAAATTCCACCAGGTTAATGAAGATAATTTAGAAATATCTTTCCAAAATGATAAGATAACTTTAAAAGCTAAAGCAATAAAAATATCAAATACCAAGGAAACAGAAGATGAGTCATCAAAATCTGGTGAGGAACAACCTAAGAAAACATTTTGTAATGTTAATGTAAGATGAGATCACACTTAAAAATGTTCATGGATATAAGCCAAACAGATTTCCAAAACATAAATACATTAGAGCAGTCATAAAGTTGATGATTCAACATGCCAGTGTCATTACAACAGGACCAGCATAGAGGAGAAGAGGAGAGGGAAAACTTACAAATACAAACAGGAGTAATAACAGCTCTATTATAAAAGAAATACAAAGATTGGGTAATACGAGCAGCAGCAGAAACTTTAAATAACTTAGACCACAATTTATCCCAAGTTAGAATGGGAAAAGAAACGGACAAATCGGTTTCCCATGCAATTTCAATAGGGGATTTAGGTCTCTCAGTAACACTAGATAACAGTAACTTATATACATGAGCAGCTTTAGGTATGTGTGTGGGAAATAACAGATAGAAATTAGAGGACAGTGTAAGAGAAGGTGCAACAGCAGGAAGGTCAAAAGTAGTTAATTGTTATTGTAAAGCATTGGAAATTATAATATATTCTTGAATACATGAGTCAGGTAAATGATATTGTACTTGTAGGGTAGAAAAAGGAATAAGAGAGTTTTGATAAATCAATTGGTAAACAAAAATAATTCCCTTCTCTTTCCAGAATTTGTAGTAGAATGATTTACCTTTATACTTAAGATATTTGTTATACCATAATGTGGAGGGTAAAAAGCACTGAAAAGGAGTGAAACCATTAGAAAATGTATTATATAATAAACTCTGGGAATATTTTGAAATAGGGTAGTTTGACAGGAAAGTGCTGTTGGACATAAAAAGTACATTTTGAAAAGAAAAGTCTTTTAGTAAGGAGCGTTCAAAAACAATCCATCTGGGAATAGGGATGTCAGCAAAATTATGGGATAAAGCAAGGTTCGTAAGAGCAATACGCGGGTGCTTTTTATTCCACAAAAATATTATACAAGTGGAATTAATTGGAGAAAAAAAGGAAATGGGGATTCAAAAAGATAACATAGATAATGTGTAGAGAACATGGGGTACACTCATCATTTTAATAGTATCCAACCTACCCCACCAGGAGAGATGTATTTATTTATTTATTTTATTTTATTTTGCGATTTTTAAAGCGCAAACAATTACCCATACGGGTGTCTCGGCGCTACAGAACTCTGAGCTCACTACTGAAGACAAAGGGTTAGGAGGTAGAGAAAAGCCATGTTTTAAGGCTTTTTCGAAATTTAAGAAGCGTAGGTGCAGATTTGATATGGAGTGGGAGAGTGTTCCATAGCTTAGCTGTAGCAGTGGTGAAACATCTATCTCCCCAGGTGGCCTTTCTTGTACGAGGTACATTCAGCAAGAGGGCTGTGGAAGATCGTAACGTCCTGCGTTGTTCCACTGGATGAAGAGCTTCTTTTAGATACTGGGGCCCTGGATGGTTTAGGGTTTTATAGGCTATACATAGGGCCTTAAATTTGATTCTGCTCCTGATTGGAAGCCAGTGGAGCCTTTTGATGTGGTGGGAAGTGGGAGTGAATTTAGGAATGGAAAGTAAGGTTCTAGCCGCCGCGTTTTGCACGGTCTGCAACTTGTTGAGAACCCCTTCCTGCGCATTCAGAAGGAGTGAGTTGCAGTAGTCTGTTCTTGAAAAGACTAGAGAGCTGATGAGGGTTTTGCCGGCTGATTGAGGTAGGTATGGCAGAAGCTTTTTGATTTTTTTGAGGGTAAAAAAGGCGGAAGATACGACAGCGTTAGCATGATGGTGAAAAGTCAGCTTATTGTCGAAGATGACTCCTAGGTTCCGGACTTTTACCACTGGTTGGGGGGGGGAGCCCAACTCAGGTGGCCACCACTGTGGGGACCATGCTGGCTGCAAGCTCCCGAATGTCATCACCTCCGTTTTATCGGAGTTAAGTTTGAGGCAGTTTGATGACATCCAGGAGCTTATTGCCTTCATACCTTCCTGAAAGTTGGATGCGACACTGGCTCCATTGTTGTGCACCGATAGCACTAGTTGCGTGTCATCGGCGTACGTGGTAAGGGCTATTCCGTAAGTTTTTATTACTCTCGCTAAGTCCGATACGTAGATATTAAAGAGCGTCGGACTTAGCGAGGAGCCTTGAGGAACACCACAGGGGAGAGAGAAGGTCTGAGAAGTGAAATTCCCTACCCTGACAGTCTGCGGACGATTGGCAAGGAAAGAGGCAATTAGATCTTTAGCTGTGCCTCCTATGCCCAGCGCCGAGACACGGTCGACCAGTGTGACATGGTCGACCGTGTCAAATGCTGCAGAGAGATCTAGGAGTATCAGAACAGCTGCCCCTCCTGTATCCATGGTTGTTCTGATTTCGTCCGCAGCTTTCAGAAGAGCTGTTTCCGTCCCGTGTCCTTGTCTAAACCCAAACTGGGTGTCATCCAGCAAGTTGTTGTCGTTAATGAATTTCGAGAGTTGGATATTCATGGACTTCTCGAAAATCTTAGCTGGGAATGGAAGGCAGGCGATGGGTCTGTAGCTTGCAGGGAGGAGAGGGTCCAGAGTAGGTTTTTTCAGTAGTGGCTTAATTATGGCTTCTTTCCAAACTGCAGGGTATATGCCTGTTGAAAACATGGCATTGCAAATGGTAGCTAGTGCGGGGGAGATTGCTTCAGGGATGAGATTCAGAACGGAGGGTGGGCAGGGATCCAGAGGGGATCCTGATTTGGTACTAGCTGCCAGGCGTTGGATGAGATTTTGATCTACAGGAGTGAAAGATGAAAAGGTAGGCCGATTATCCATGTGAGATACCAGTGGAGTGGCAGGGGGGGCGGAATGGGAAAACGTATCAAAAATGGAGCTGACTTTTTCCTTGAAGAAACTGGCCAAGGCATCTGCCAGTAACTGAGTGCCTTCTATGCGGGGCGTAGGGGGATTGGCTAGGGTATTAACTACCCGAAATAATTGTCCTATTGAATTTTTTGCCTGATCGATTTGGGTAGTGAAATAGTTACTTTTCTCGGTGGTTAACAGTCTTTTATAGGTAGAAAGGGCATTTTTGTAATTAAGTTTGTCTACCGTACTATAATTGCGGCGCCAGTGCCTTTCAAGGTTCCTACAGTGTTGTTTTTGCAGGCGTAGGGCTTCCGTAAACCATGGGGCTGATGGTGTTTTCCTGTTCCGGTGTGAACTTTTTGTCGGAGCCAGCTTATTGCATGCCATGTCTAAGTTTTTCAGGTAGTTGGAGGATGCTTTGATAGGATCTTGTTCGTTGGGAATATGGTTATCCTGCATTATCTCGGCTAGTGAGGTTAGATTAATATTTTTCCAGTCTCTGTAGGATGAAGGAGGTGATGAGGTGGAGTTTAGTTTAACAAGGTCTGTTTGAACTGTGAAGCAGATGGCTGAATGGTCAGTCCAGATGAGTGGGATTATTTGAGTAACCTTTACAAGGGAACTGTTGGTGAAAATGCCATCTAATGTATGACCTGCCTGATGCGTGGGGGAGGTTATTAGTTGTTTTAGGCCTGCGGCTGAAAGATCTGTGAGGAGTTGTGTAGTGTCCTTGTTGTTCAAAGTCTCTAGATGAAAATTGAAGTCACCTAATAGGGTAAAATGCGGGGTGTCTGCAGCCGCTTCAATTAGACTGCCTATATTTGCTAAGAACTTGGCTCTTGACCCCGGAGGGCGGTAAATCAGCAAGCCCTTAAAAGAAAATTTAGCCGAGAGGCCAAGTGTAAAAATCATAGACTCGTATTCTGGGCAGGTAAATGTTTTCGTAGTGAGTTTAAAGAGGTCTTTATAAATTATGGCAATGCCACCGCCTCTTTTTTTTGGCCTGTCTAGTCTGCATACATTGTAGTTGGTGGGGGTGGCTTCTGTAAAATCGGGTCCCGAGGCATCATCTCCCCAAGTCTCGGTAATGAACAGGAGGTCCAGTTTGTGTGTGTCAATAAAGTCAGCTATTTCTAATTTATGTTTGGGGAGAGATCTAGCGTTTATAAGCGCTGCTTGGATCGATAAAGGGCAGTTAGTGGATGAATTTGCCCTAGGTTTATTGCAAGTGGGACAGCGAATTGGGCCGAAGCTATGGTTGGAATAGGCTAAGATCGGTGGTTCGTGGGGTTGGTTGGCTGTGTACCTCAATTGTAGTAGGTTGACAGCAGAGTAGGTCAATCTCATCGTGTCAGTGGGTGGCCATGGTATTGAGCCTGCAAGGGGGTTGGCCGTTGGGCCGTCCTCGGCGCGGACGAGCGCAGACGAGCTTGCCTTATGCGCGCCTTCGGCGCGCATTCGTCGCGCCCGCTGCGCTCGTCCGCTGCGCTTCCGGGAAGGACACATATTTTATAGAGGATGACGACGGCGTTGGGGGGGTGTGGCCGACCGAGGGGGGGCGTGTCTCGTGGCTTCCCTCAGCAGGGTGATGGCGCCAAGAAAACGAGCGTTTTTTGGCTGTAGCAGCGCTCACACAGCTGCTTGTTGGTATTTTTAAAGAGTGCCAGGAGGTTAGTGCAAATTACAAACACAGTATTTCAATATTAAAAACAAGTAAAATCACGAGGCTGAGCTCCCGGCTTTCCGCCTCAGGAGTGGGCTCCGTTTTGCAATAGTGCGCGCTAGTGGTCAGCGCGTCCTAGTAGTACCTGTGGGGGGCGTGGCCGACCGAGGGGGGGCGTGTCTCGTGGCTTCCCTCAGCAGGGTGATGGCGCCAAGAAAACGAGCGTTTTTTGGCTGTAGCAGCGCTCACACAGCTGCTTGTTGGTATTTTTAAAGAGTGCCAGGAGGTTAGTGCAAATTACAAACACAGTATTTCAATATTAAAAACAAGTAAAATCACGAGGCTGAGCTCCCGGCTTTCCGCCTCAGGAGTGGGCTCCGTTTTGCAATAGTGTAGGGGAGACCAAGTGAGAAGAAGTGATTGAATTTTAGTGAGTAGCAAGTTAAACGTGTATTTAAGTGTGGCTGGCAACGAGATGGAAAACCAAATACCGAGGTATTTTATTTAAATTTTTGTAGTAAAATTAGTATCATTAAACATAAACTGGTAGCATATGGAATTTAAAGGTAAAACTTCTGTCTTTGAAAGGTTTAATTTATAACCGGAAATGCTGGAATATAATTGGACCTCTTCCAGAAAATGCGGGAGGGAGTCAGTAGGATTTGACATGTAAAGTAAGATATCATCTACATAGGCAGATATGTTGATTTCTTATGAATGAAGCCAGAAATATGTGAGTTAATATGAATACGTTCCAGGAAAGGTTCAAGGCATAGAACAAATAGTAAATGTGAAAGCGGGCAACCCTGTCTTGTCCCTCTGGATAAAGACAAAAAAATTGAAAAATGATGATTAACAAAAATACTAGCTCGAGGACATGAATATAATAATTTAATATAAGAAATAAATGTAGGGGCAAAACCGAACCATTGGAGAGTTTTAAACATAAACTGCCAAATAATGCAATCAAATGCCTTTTCGGCATCCAATGACAATGCTGCAATGGGAGATTTGTAATTTTTAGCATAAGAAATAATATTTGCGAACATCCGTGCATTATCCGATGCCAGTCTACCCTTCACAAATCCGACTTGATTGGTTTTAACCAATAAAGGAATAATTGGTTCAAGTCTTGATGCAAGAATCTTGGCAAATATTTTACAATCATAATTTATTAAAGATATCGGACGAACTTTTTTTCAATGAGAATGGGCTTTATCTGGTTTGGGGATGATACTTATCAAGGCATCCATAAAAGTGCCAGAGGCTTTGGCATCCGCAATAAAGAAATTAAAACGGGCTAAAAGGTGAGGAACAAAAATGGATGTAGAGGTATCATGAAATTCAACAGATAAACCATCTGGGCCAGGGGCTTTGGATTATTTTAACAATTTAATAGCATTAATTATCTCCTGAGATGTGACCACTCTTTCCAATGCATTAAATTCATCAGGGAGTGAAGGGGGGAAGGAAGGCTCAAGAAAAAGGTATCTAAATTTTGATTAGAATGGAATGTGTCATCAGAATAAAGAGAACTGTAATACTTATGAAAAATGACGGCGATATCTTCATCTGAAGACACCATTGTTTTAGTAGTCTCATTAAAAATGGGTCCAATATCTTTACGTTCCGATTTAATTTTCAAATAATTGGCTAGCATTTTACCCGCTTTATTTTGACCACCATGATATTTGGACTTAATTTTGAGAAGAATATTACAGGCTTCAAATGTTGCTAATTTGATGAGTTCAGATTTAGCCTTAATTAATTTATGGGGAGTAGAAGGTGATTTGGAAGAAAAATAAGTATGTTCTAGTAATTTAAGATGGAGTAATTGGACAGCATATTTTTTCCGCATGGCCTTCTTTTTATTCGCAACAAATGAAATAGTGAAGGCACGAAAAGAGGCTTTGAAGGCATCCCAATTATTAGAGACAGAGATGTCCAGTGGATTATTAAAATTAAAAAATTCATTAATAAAAATGGTGGCTTCTTTATTGTAAACAGTGTCAGATAATAAAAAAACATTACGTTTCCAGCAACTAAAGTGAGGGGAAGTGAGTGAGAGGTCAAATACAGCATGGACGGGAGCAGGGTCAGAGATTGAATAGATAGAAGCAGGGATTTACTAACCATAACATAGTCAATTCTAGAACAAGTATGGTGCACATTGGAAAAAATACTATATTCAAGCGAGTCAGGGTTACATGTCTTCCAAACATCATAAAGTGGACGAAAGGAAATGGCTGATTGAAATGCTTTGTGAGATTTATCAGGAGTAAACTTGCATTTAGGGTCTATCGATTGTTTAAAATCACCTGCAATAACAATATTAGGACAATCTATGGAAGAGATTAAAATTTTAATATCGTTCCAAAAATTAGGATCTGGTTTATCAGGGCCATAGATATTCAGCAAGACTAGAGTCTTGTTGTGTGTAACAGCCTTTGCCAATACCCATCGTCCATCATCATCATTCTGTGTAGATAAAATTTGTACAGATAATGACTTATGAAATAAGATGGCAACATCCCCTTTTTTTACCAGACGCTTGGAGAATAAACAACTTGTCCCACCCAATGCATTTTCAATTAAGTGATTCTGCATCAGTACAATGAGTTTCTTGAAGAAAAGAAACCTGAGAATCAAGTTTTGATAAATGAGAAAGTACCTTTTGTCTTTTGACGGGGTGTCCAAGACCACGAACGTTCCACGTGACAAACTTACACATAATGAACGGTTAGGAGGGTAAGACACAGGTGTAGTTGATACACATCAGGAGTACAGCTACAGGAAAAAAATAAATACATAAATTAATTAATAGATATATAAAACACCAGACATGAGATTCATACAATGGAAACATTGCAAAAAAACACACAGTGCCAAAATACACAAACATCAAGTTAAATAGAAAGAATAACTCAAGATAAAGTAACAAGAAGATAGGAAAATAAAAAGAAGGAAAGAAAAGAAATCAGATTTGAAAACAGAGAGAAAATAAAAGAGGGAAGCAAACAAACAGATCAAGGTACAACAAGGTACAACAAGGCTTCTTCTGTAAGAAGAAAATAAATCACTGAAGAGGGAACATAGTAACGCAAGGCAAAGCGGATCTCAGAAATGAGAATAAAAGAGATAATAAAAAGAGCACCTCAAACTGAGGAAAAACATAAAGAGAAATAAGCTATTCGTGTCAGAGAGACGTGAGTAAAACAAAACAAATGAGTTTAAAGAGGCAATCCCGAAGAGCTAAAAAAAGAAAAAACACAAAAGAATTAGGTGTTAGTATCCATTCCATTGGAAGCGAAGCTACGAAGAAAAAGTTTGAGTTTTTCCGGATCATCGAAGGAGCGTAAACGCCCATTATGGGTAACTTTGCAAAGACATGGATGGAGTATTCCGTATTGAATATTGAGTTAAGATGTCTCATCTGTGGACACAGGGCAAGGAATTCCTTACGACATGCGTTAGTTGCATTGGAGATGTCCTGTGAGATGTAGATATTATGACCATACCAAATAAGACAGCGTATGAGTTTAGCAGCCTTCAAGATAGTCATTAGTTCAGTAAACTCCAGAAAGAGCATTATGATGCCACGTGGTTTCGTAGGATTTGTGGTAAGGCGTCCCAAACGATGAGCTCTTTGTATATTGAGGAGAGTAGTGGAAGACGGAAGACCTAGAAGCTCGGGAAGGAATTTCTGAAGAAACAGTACCATATTAGAACCTTCAACATTTTCCAGAAGGCCATAAAGGCGTAAGTTGTTTCTACGATTTTGATTTTCAAGGTCTTCTGTGTCGATTTTCAGTTTATGAATTTCCTGCTCTAGTAATGGAATCTCTGTAGAAATATCCTGTATGCAGCTAACACGCTGTTCCAATTCTAATACTTTGCCTTCCATGACGATCCATCTCTCCTCAATTTGTTTTAGTTTTTCATTTGTTGCAGACATAATCGGTTGGAGACCCCGGACTTCATCCAAGATAGAGTCGGTAACTGGGTTCTGAGTGGAATGAATTGGAGAAGGCGGGTCATTTTTATGTCTCTTTGGTTTCGTGCCCGTTACAGAGGACCTGGCAGAGCGTGTGTTGTTGGCCATTGTAACGTAGAAAAAAAGAGGCACCAAAAAACTGTGTATGAAACTCAAACGTCCAATGGGAATGGAATTAGAAGTGAGTACTCAAGTAGAGAGAAGCTTGAAATACACTAATATAGCTATTCAGAGAAAATACTTATAATAAAGGTTTCTTCAGTTGACACTAGCGTAAGGAAAAATCAAGCATAAGTGTATCAAATTGGCATTCAAGAGGAGGTCATTGGTACTGAAAACACAAGGTTCAAACCTTATCCAATTCAGAAAGAGCGGCACGAAATATGTATTGGAAATATAAGTATTGCAGCAATAGTATAATAGCAATGGCATATTAAATAAAGGAATAAGGAAACATGAACTCAGCGGCCAAAAAAGGTGCCCGCCCACATTTCCAATATGAGAAGCATTTCCATAAAACCAGGGATAGGCTAGGAGAAGAGAAATTAAAGTCAGTGCATACCCAAATCGGTGCACAAGACCAGCAAGAACAATGCAGAACTCCATGTAGCAAAATAAGCCTTTCTCACGTTGGAATCAGAAATAGGTCCAAAAACTATTGCCGCTTAAGAGCAGCCTGACAATAAATCTCCATAGACATGTTGCCAATATAAAAGTTCCTTAGAGAGCAGTATTGAATAAAAAATTACCGGGCTGATGAGGAGACGCGGGCGAGGTGACCTAAAATGGCGGCCGCCCGCATCTCAGCTGAGGGAAAGATCTTTGTATTCCATAGCGTAGGAACAGAGTCATAGGTGCGGTCCAAATGCGGTCCCGAGACTAACCGCGTATTCGGGAAACAATGCCCAGCACTCTGATGAAAAAAGCCACACAGAAGCGGCTCCAAGATGAGTACGAGTCCCGCCAAAATGCAGAGCTCACGCTGGATCCGCCATTTTGCCTCGGCGTCCAAGCCACGCCCCCTCTGCTGGAGATTTCTGACTTCCAAAAAAGAGAATAAGTCCAAACATGGAAATCTTCACAGGACTTTGTCCAGTGGTTCCCTGATGATGATGCCTCCTTCTCGGACAATGTGTACATCCTTCCCTCGTTAAACTTTTACCTCTCAGACACCTTTTGGTGAAATTTCGTCCAAGTCCGAAGGTAAGCGCTGATTGGTCCCAATCATTTTTTCAGTTCCAACTCACACTCGATCACGGTCGGCCATATTTTTTTTGTGTGACCCAGCTTTATGCGGCTAGATGTCCGTGGTTGGTATTTTGATATTTTAGGCCCTAGTTTTTACCTTAAACTTAAAAAATTCATAACTTCAGTTCTACCGATTGGATTGTGTCATTTCGTGTCAAACAATTTATTGAAACGTACTCTATTTTTCTAATTTGGTGTTGGGTTTTTCTTGCTGTGGTTTCACTTTATTACTGTTTGTGTGCTGCATAAATACTTTACATATTTGCCTCTAAGTTAAGCCTGACTGCTTTTGTGTGAAGCTATCAGAGGATTAAGCACTTGATAATTTAGTGACTTTTGTGGTTCATCCTGGCAGTGATTGTGATTGCTCCTTGAACAATTACATTTCTCACAGATTGCATTGAAAACTCTAGTCAAAAAAGGCTTCTATATTAGATGTTCTGTATCACAGATATTTGAAATGATGGTACTGGGACAGAGGGCCAGATGTACTAAGCTTTTTTTAGGTTCTAAATGGCCCACTTTACAGAATTGGGCTGTTTGCGTCTGCAAAAATGTTTTTTTTAATGTGAAAAGCCCTATTGTGAAATTCTGTAACCTATTACCAAATCGCGAAATGGGTATGCAATTCAGTATTAGCAAGGATTGTGTTAAGGGCGTCAATTCATAATACTGAATCGCAATGGTATATGTGAATATTTTGAGACTGAAATGCAGTCACAAACCATTCACATTTTACCTCTTACTTCAAGTAGGTGGTAACCAACTCGCAAACAGGAAGGGGTCGCGTAGGGATCCTTTCTCCTTTGTGAATATTTGCAAAACCTTTTTTTAAGAACAGGCACCATTGCCTACTCTTAAAAAATAAAAAATAAACTTTTCATTTCTCTTTTTGAAACACATCCCATTTTCTTATAATGAAAACAGGCTGCATTTCATAAAACAGTTGCTTTATTTAAAAGCAATCACAGACATGGTGGTCTGCTGAGCCCAGTAGGCCACAATACCCCGGATTTTAGCAAACCTAAAATGGTTGCAAATCGAGACCCACTGCATGAATATTAATGAGGTAGGTCTATTTGTGACCCACTGCACTACCCATATACTAATGTGTCTTTAGCACATATTGCGAACATGTGTCAAAGACACATTAGTATATGGGTATTTGCGATTACCAAATAGGAAATTAAGAATATTCACTGTTTGGCAATTGCAAAGCCAAACCTATGTACTTCCAGCCCAGAGTGACATGCATACTTTTCCTGATTCACTGCAATCTTATTTAATTCAAAAAGGGAAAAATCAAGTGGTGTTTACTGATTTTGTGTTATATATTTGAATTGATTGGAATATATTCTGATTTACACTTCAGAGCTAAGTGAAGTCATGGTATAGTGAGGTTTCTGAATTTTCCACAGAATATCCATCTTAGGCAGTCCATGGCTTCCCATTTGTCATTGACAATGATTTAGGTTTAACTCTATTTTATTTGCATGTGATACACATTCCATCTCTTACATAATAACTATCCGACCAGTAAAGAATCAGACTTGTTAGAGATGAACACATTGCACTTTTATCCCACGTGTAACACCCCATCAACTCCCTGTGCCTGCAGGTGGTTGAATAGCAGAACAGAACTCACGTAGCATTTACACTGGCTCCAAATGAGTAGAAGACTGAGCCTCGAACAATAATAATATGGAAAGCGAAACTAAGGGGCAAATGTACAAGCCCCTATTGCCACCACAAAGTCACTTTTACCAACGTTGTAGTGACGATACCTTATGTACACGGCAGCATTAAGCACAAGGAGGCACACATGGAAAAAGCCAACCATAGTGTGAAATGTAGCCTTGTGTACAAGACAGCGTTAAGGGTGACTTAACGTTGCCTTGTACATACGGCTACCTTTCACATTATGGTTAGCATGAAAGGGGTGTGCAGTGAGTGTTGTGGTGGGCGTTCCGCCTTAACACCCATTGTATTTGACGCTGTCCCCTATGTACAAGGGTGACGTACATAGGAAGCAGTGCCAAAATTGAGACAAAGAAAACCCTGGTCTTAAGTTGGCGAAATGAGGAGAAATGCATTATTTCTCCTTGTTTTTGCTTTTTCCATATGTGCTGCCTTGTGCAGCACACATGGAAAAGGCAAAATGCCATGTTTTTTCATGTGCATGAAGCAACACACATGAAACTGATAGAATGGCATTTTAGGATTGTTTATGTGCAGGAAGGGACAATCCTCCCCTGCACGCAGACACCCTTGCACGCTGGTGCAAGGGTGCCTGTTTTGGCGCTAATTTGATAAACTTAGCGCCAATGCAGGGGGATATGCAAGGCTGCACCACATTCTTGTAGATTTGGTGCAGCCGTGCGTTTCAGAAGTGGTGGAGCATGTCGTTAAGCCACACATAAATTAGAGTTGAGATTGTGCTTTTAATAGTTCTTTTATTTTCTTGTAATCATGTACGCCCCTTGCCGAAATGTGTTTCATTTTTGGCTGTTCCTGTTACAGCAGACTTCATCAGGACTTAAGTTCAACAACAAAGCCACAGTTTGATTTAGGAGGAGTATTTACAAAAGATATATAACACATCACCGGGGTCAAGTGACCCAGATGTGCCATTTGTATTTGGGAGATATATGGCGTGATTTCACTGGTAAGAATGTGGGGAGATGTATTGATTGGTCCACCGCGTGTTGTATTGAGGACTCAACCAAACAGTATATAATACTTTGTGATTAATCCATTAGTGCCACGTGCCCTAGTTATCTAAGTGAAATTAGTAATAAAGATTAGTATGGATTAGATTACTCATTCAGTTTTTTATGCCTATTCCTGAATTGTGGAAGCGAAGTATTTGCAGGTATATTCATTTTACTCATTTGGAAAGACACACAAGCTTCAGCATCACCTTATTTGTATATTTAAAAGTTGACAGTGGGTTATGCATAGGAAAAGGGAATGTCTTACCTCGTGCAGTCCTAATTCTGCATATTAGGCTCTGATTTGACACTGTAGGTTGAATATCTTTAAGCAAACGTTATGTGCAAACTGTTAAACTCATACTTCAACATTTTAACATTGAGTCTATAATCAGGTCGGTCAAAGTAAATGTCAAACAATATTAATGACCAGTTATCTGAATACTCTGTATATCTTATATCACAAGGGTGTAGTCCAGTGCACCCTTATTGCCATATGTTAATTGGGGGCAATCAGTTCAAACAAATGGCAATATCATAGCTCGGACATAGTCATTACTCTCACTTGCATCAGAAGATGATGGGGGACTAGTGTCAGGGGATTCCTAACACATTTAGATATAGACACAGAACTTAGACCCAGATCAAGATGGACTTCAAATCTTCAGATTGATAATTGCTGTGACCAATTCTTAAAGAATGTATGTAGAGATATGGACTATATTCCAAACAGAGTAATGATGTAAAAATGGACAGCTACTAATAATCTCACATTTGGATAGAGAACAACACTTGGACAACTAAAAGATAATGATACAATAATTGTACAAGAGGCAGGTAAAGGTGGTTGTGTAGTAGTCATGAATAGAACAGACTATAACAACGAGATCTATTCACAACTGAGTAATATGAGTTGTTATTGCCCTCTTGATATTAATCCAACATCACATATTACAGCAAATATCAATCATAATTTTAAGATTTGGTCCGATAAAGGGCTAAAATCACTTGAAGAATACATGTTCTTTAAAGTGGATAAACCGAGATTCCAGTGCTTGTACACATTGCCCAGTATAAACAAAAAGGCTACTTTTCCCCCTAGCAGACCAATTGTGTCTGGGATAGGAGGATCCACGGAACAGATATCACAATTTGTGGACACCTTTCTACAACCATTGTTGAAACATGTCCTAAACCTGACACGTAACATCATTTTTGAAAAGGACATAATGCTAGTTACACCAGATGTAGTGTCATTGTACACTAATATTTTAACAGAGTTTGGTATGATGGCAATAACACTTTCTGAAAAAGAAGCCAGCAAGTTTGCTCTCACACACACAAATGTTACTCCAGGCGACACGACTGATATTGGATAACAACGCCTTCATATTTGAAGATAAATGGTTTCACTAGACCAGCGGATTGGGTATGGGATTAAGGTTCACACCTTTTTATGCCAACCTTTTCATGGGTTAGTTTGAGGAAGAGCAGGCATGGTTCAGTACTGGGTCATGCTGGATTGAATATATACACTAATGGGGAAGATTTATGGATGATATTCTGGTGATATGGACTGGATCTGTAGATGACCTACTAGACTTTAAAGCGCATTTGAATAACAATCCCTACAATATGTCATTCACTATGAATTTTGATCATTATATGATTCAATTCCAACATTGAACATGATACATGTCATTCCAAACTAATGAGTAGAATGTTCAGAAAGGACACATCATGCAATGCCACATTACATGCCAGGAGTGCCAATCTGAAGCATAAAAAAAGCTATACCTTATGGTGAAATGGTTAGAGCTAGGAGAATAGCAGGTCAGACGTGGAATACTCTGATAACCATACTGACATCAAAAAGAGGTTTACTCTAGAGGTTATGGTAATGAAGTTGTCAATGAGGCGTACAGTAGGGCAGTCAAGCTAGACAGAAACAAGATGGTCGTCCACAAGAAACCAAGAGAAGGGCCCTGTAAAGAAATCATCAGACCAATACTCTCCTATGGTAATAATATTGGCATCATCAGCAAGGTCTTAAACCTACATTGGCACCTCTTGAGAGGGGACAGCCACATTGCACAATACATTAACATTAATGTGGGTATTACATTTCAGAAAGGCAACACCATGAAAGGACTAATCATCCCTACTTTCCCAGGTATCAACACCAGAACAAATTGGATGACACACCACAACATGGGTTTTCATAAGTGCGAGCACTGCACAATGTGTGGATTACCCAAAGAATTCAAACCTTTCGGGTATAACAACAGCCAGACCTACCACATTACTCATTACTTCACTTGTTCTACACGTTTTGCTGTTTATGTACTAATATGTAAATGCGAGATAAGGTATGTAGGTAGTACTATCAGAATGGAGAAAGAAAGAACGATGGAACACTTCAGAGTGGTGAAACAAGGGGACCCAAGGTACCCCTTTGCATTACACACCCTAACATGTGACAAACAGGATCATCATAGAATGTTCCAATTTCATGGCTTAGAAATGGTACAACAAAATGAGAGAGATGGGAATCGTGACTTCCAATTGAAATAACACGATGTGATTTGGATAATGCATCTCAAAGCGGTAGATATGGGTATAAATATTGACCGGGAGCTACACTCTTTCCGGGGTGAATAACAGAGTGCTGAAACCATGTGACTGTGTAACAGGGAATGAATAATGTAATCAGTAAGCTTAATAATGAGACAATCAAGTATGAAAATGGATGTGTACTTTTGTGATAAACCGTTGATAAAATATTGATAAATATAATTGGTTAATTAGATCTTGATTTAAGAGATGGATGATGCCAAATAGGCTTAGACAGGTTGCGTTATGACAAATGAGGGGGCCTAATCTTAAGTAATAGTGACTACAGTGTATAGTAATTATACAGATGTTATGTGTATTGATGATATTTCCGCACCACAAAATTATGGGTGACCAATATACATATTTCTTTCCACATTCTGGGCTTTAACACCCAGTTCCCCTTCTGATATCTCTGTTTTTTGGCTCATCTGCAGCTTTCTCACCAGGACACCATGGATAGACTTAATGACAGACTCCATTAAGGGATTTCTTGAGATGGTGGATACGCTATGCCAATTTCCTTTGAAACTACAGTCACAGACATGGAACCGCACGTGTCTTTTACCTGTATCGAATAACATGATCATCTCTACCCCTGCTAACTCAGGAGATTTCTCCCATCTTTTGACCTCGCGCAACTTACTGTCAATGAGCCTTCAGATTTACATAAGATAGCCATCCATGGCATACAATTCTTTGGAGTATGACAGGCTTTACATGCTCAGAGGCTAGCATATTGATTAGATCCATGGCCATAGTTGTAACAACTGGACACCTAAATATGCTCAATAACAGATAGGATACCATTGGTCATTCTAATTTAACTATAACAAACTTTCATGATTAAACGAAACTAACTGACAATGTAAATATACGGCACATCAGTGGTATATGCCGGTTACAAGATGGCCGCCTCCTTTTTGTTTGGTTTGAGATGATACTCGGACCGTGAGGACGCTTACGTCCTCCGGCAGTGATAATATCACGGCCAACATAGTGCATTTGCACCACGCCAATACACCTGATGCCGCCAGCATACACGGAGTACAGGATGTAATGGAGAATAACACACCTAAGAAACAAGTGATTATGTAAGTACTTTGACTGTAAGGTGCTTGTTTTCATCTTTCCATCATACATGGATTATTCTTAAAATCCAGTCACTATTTTACTCCAACTGTTTCGGGTACTCCCATAACACATGAACAGTCACTATTGTACTCCGACTGTTTCGGGTACTCCCGTAACACACGAACACTTACGCTGCTATACTCTGAAACCTAGATATTGCCTTTGATCTTTACTTTAACATGCTTATCCTCACCTTTCCAATCTATATGCATTATTCTTAACATTTTGGGCCATATGTATGAAAGTTACATTTTGCGATTCTCAAATAGCAATTTTTAGAGAATCGTTATTTGAGAATCGCAAAGTGCTATGTATGTAGGATTTGCAAACAATTTTGCGAATCCTACATATTTCCTAATTGCGATTCGCAAATTGCAATTCGCAATTAAAGAATACCTTCCCATTCATTCCTATGGGCCTAAAGGCCCATAGGAATGAATGGGAAGACATTCTCAATTTGCGATTCTGAATTAGAGAATTACAAATTGAGAATGCAATTTCAAGGGTGCCAGGGAGTCAAAAGGACACCCTGTTGCACCCCTGAAATGTGCATGAGTGCCACATGGCACTTTGAAATATTCAAAAAAGTGCATTTTTGAAAGAAATCGCAAATTACCACCAACTTGAAGTTGGTGGTAATTTGCGATTCCTTATGGTCAAATTGCACTTTTTCTGGGCCTCATACATTGCATTTAAGGAATCGCAATTTGCGATTCCTTAAATGCAATCACAAAATAGGGAATCTCAAATTTCTGATTTCTTATTTTGCGAGGCTGTTTTGCTTACATACATACCACTTAACTATTTTGCGATTGCAAATGCCGAAATCCGGTGAATTTCTGTGTTTGCGATCGCAAAATTGCCTTCATACATATGGCCCGTAGTGACTATATTACTTCGACTCTTTCGAGTACTCCATAACACATGAACAATTACGCTATTACACTCGACCTTTACTATCAGTATGATGTAAAAGAATCTAGATAATTGAGCACATAAATTATATCAGTACATATGATATAGTTGATACCTTGCTAGTAGTTAGCATATTCCCTGCAGCCTATCAATATGAAGTTGTGACTACGTCCACACTGTGATATTTCCATTTGCATTAACTGATTGCCCCCCACAAACATATGGCAATAAGGGTGCGCTGGCATACAAACTTGTGATAAAAGATATACAGAGTAGTCAGATAACTTGTCATCAATATTATTTGACATCTAGTTTGACTGACATAATTAAACACTCAATGTTAAAATGTTGAAGTACAAGTCTAACAGTTTCCACATAACATTTGCTTGCAGATATTCAATACACAGTGTCAGATTACAGCCCAAAATACAGAATTGGGACTACACGAGGTAGAAAATTACCTTTTCCTATGCATAACCTTTTAAATATACAAATATGGTGATACTGAAGCTTGTGTGTCTTTCCAGATGATTAATAGAATACATTTATGAATGCTTCACTTGCACAATTCAGGAGTAGGCATAAGAAACTGAGTGAGTAATCTAATCCATACTATGCTTTATTAGTAATATTACTTTGGTACCTAGCCCTCGTCAGACCCACAGCTAAGATCACCGGAGCTGAGATACTAAGCGATATTGTTTAATACCTTCAAACCTTACCGTTATCACAACAGCATCACGATCAAGACCCCATTGATCTCGACCCACTACGAGACCAAGCCTGCCCACATCACCAAAGATGAGTAGCGGCCCCTGGGATTGCGCTATTTCTGGTAGCAGGCCTGCAGTATATCGATCAAGACACTGGCATCCGTCAGTGGCCTCCTCGATACAATGCTGTGACTAGAGGCAGGTCGGAAGGGAAATCATTGGGTCCTCGACACCCGGTGCACTTGAGAAGTCACAGGGAGAGTGCCCAACACCAAAAGCAGTGCTGCAAGCCCACGGAGGCAAAGACTCACCTGCACAAAAGAGCTGCCTCAGAGTCGCAGGAGAGCGGACTTTCCGGAGTATACATTCATATTGGAATGAGCTTCCAGTGCAAGACTGGGCTCTCCAGCTCTTCCCCCACTCTGTCTTCGCTCAGCATTAGCTCTCAGGACCACTTAGGAGACGACCCGTCTGGAGTATTCCCCACCCCATCGGCGGAGAGGACGGAGCTGGATGCTGCTCTTAACCCCCGGAGGAGCAGCGCAATAGGAACACGGCCAACGAACCGTAGGTACTTTTTCTCCCTTTCCTCCCCCCCGCCCGCCACATTCACCATGATACGAGCTACGCGGCTGCTTACTCCACCGCTAGTTAGGTCCAAAACGCTTCGGATTTAGTTTGAGCAGGCAGAAGCACTCTTTGGAGTTGAGACTCAGACCCCATTCGGAACCAACAGGGCGCGGAGATCTGGACTGCACGACAAATACAATTTGGTACATGTTCCAGGTACAGCCCCCACGGACTCTTTGCTGCCTTTTAAGATTGCTTTTTGGGCTTTTTCCCATATATTGTGCTATTTTTGCTACGTCCCATGCTCATATCGGAACTGAGGGCCCGCTAAACAGAACATGCCCTCTATTTTGCAATTGAGATGCATATTGCTGCAATTCCTCCCAACAAAATGGCAGGCTTAACTACTTGGTAAAGTTTGCTCTTCCTCCACCCCTACTAAGCCATGAACAAAGACATAGGACCACCAGCTCTACTCTATACGACCACTGTCTTTTTCATTGTCTCCCCACTCTAGCAAAGAGAACCTTGACCTCTTGAGTAAGCCTAGAACTCCATTTCGGGGCCAAAATTAGAAATGCAAGATACCATGCTTTCTGCAAGCCTACACTACAGACCCTCGGACCCACACTGTTGTGTGGTCTACCTTGGAGCGCCTTCCCGGGAGCTAAATTTAACTTACAATGACTTGTCTGTGGAGTGCTACAATGCCTCTAGTAAAGAGACTTATCCAGTAATAGGCATTCCCTTATTTTACAGACCAACCATACACTGCAACAAGACACAAACACACATCTATCCTCTCCGCCCTCTGAGTCTTTTTAGAGCCTACCCCCAGTCTTTAATGATGCCCTCGCCAAACCCCTCCCGAAACTCTAAACTCATGCGATACGGACCCAACTCATGGCCCATTAATTACCCAGGTAATCTAACCAGCAATGCTAAAAAGAACCTAAAACACAGAACCTTAAAACAACACCCAGAAACACTTATTGTTGACAACTACCGTACCGTGACTAATGGCAAGACGAAAACTAAGTTCATCTTCTACACAAATCATCCAACTAAGTGGAAAAACACCTTCCCTCTTTTTTTTTAAAGTCGCCAAGTCAGTTAACATTCCCTCTTGTGAAAAAATCTCCACGACTGCCTCCCCTATTTTTAAAGAGGAACTCACAATCTCCATCTTCAGAACAGGAAATATTCTGATACAGGCCACTGACCCGCACCTCACCACTTTTCATCGACACTTCCCAACATTACTCTCCTCTCCAACTCTTCAGGACCACCAAACCCAATCTCCCATACCCCCCCTGACAGCTAACCCTGAACCATCCCAAGCTCCCACCCCAGATTACCCTCATCACAACTCTTGGACATCCACCATCACTAATTATAACCACACTACCCCTATCATCACTCTCCGCCGTCAAACACCCATTACAATGGCTCCAACTGGGACCACCAGGTCCAGCAAATGCACAGTTATGCATCCCCACAAGGTGGATCCTGAGCCAAGCAGATCGGACTGAATCACAAATCATTCAGTTACTGAACTCTCTACAGATCGCCCCCCTCGACTTCAGGCGCCGGACTCTTCCCACGCAAACTATCCCCAACTCCACTACTGCCACTACTCCTCCTACCCAAACAATCTCCTTATCCTACGTCACCGACAAGCCCTTGGATACTGACCCCCCTCAAACAACTGCACACGCACCTTCCCCCGACCCACCGCCACATACTCAAACAACCCACAGCCCAAACATTTCTCTGTCCCCGCCCTTGGACCCAAGATGCAAAACACCTCCACCTAACCCCTTGATCAGAAGCAACAATGACCCAACTCCTCTCGTCCAATCTATCCACACTCCTAACCACAATGATGCCTCTTCATCTCACAACCGTCTACTCTCTCCTTCCACTAACTCTAGTCATACACTACTACAGATGAAGGCAATATGCCATTGCAGCACACTTACCCACTTACAGACCGGAATGGAGCAGAAAATAGACTCCTTAGCGGCAGATATCCTACACCTACAACAATACCTCGCCTACCAGATCAAACCACATTGCTCACACAATCAGGGTTGCCTTACAACTTTGTCCATGACCCTGCCTGGTATACCTTGGCCCACCCACCCTATGAGGAAGTAGGCTCATCGACCTAGCCAGACTCTCTGCCCTATCTCAGCACGAGAAGCAGAGGCGGTCAACGACACGTACCTCACAATAAGCCAGAACACGGCCCCTTCTGCTATCCCTGTTTTAGTGAGCACAAACAGAATCCCTAGACCTGCCAGCTTGCCAAGACCCCCTGCTCTATACACGTCTTTACATACAGAACACACCAACACTGAGGCCCCCCGTTTCCTAGCGTGCATGCGCCTCAACTGCAGATCAGCAGTTCAACACGCCACAGATATTGCTGAAGTTTTACTCGCGGAGGAAATAGACATCGCATTCCTCACAGAATCATGGTTCAATGACCATTCTACCCCCATCCTTGACCTTCTCACCCCCCCAGGCTACAATATTATCAGACACGACAGACAGATCAAAAGGGGTGGCGGCCTAGCTATTATTTACAAAGAAGGAATACAACTTACCAGATTAAAATCCACGAAATACCAAACTCTGGAGTACCTAGGTGTTGAATTTACAATCAAAGGCACCACGCCCATCAAATTTCACACCATCTATCTTCCTCTAGGTAAACGTGCCATCGTCACTGAAGAGCTTACTGACATATTATCTCACTTCTCCCTAACAGACACAGAAGACGTGTCCCTGGGTGACTTCAATATATTTACTGGAACAAACCAGAAGACACCACTACACAGGTCCTCTCCACCGTGCTTGAAATAAACAACCTCAAACAACTTTGCAATGGACCAACACACATCAAAGGAGCTACACTGGATACTATCATCACCAAAATTTAGCTCATCTCTCTGAGATTGATTTCTCCCATTGACTGGTCCGATCACCACCTCATATTGTTTAATATTGTCTCACATGTCAGAAACCATTCTATACATCCTGTCAAACCTAAGCACTGGACCAGGAAAATCAAAGGAGTCCCCATAACCAGCCTAAAATCCAGAATTCAGGCCCAGCTACTATCCCAGCCCTCCAATATGATGGCTGATGACCTCACAGCCAACTTTAGTTAAAAAGTGAAAGAAGTGTTAGATCAAGTAGCTCCTCTCAAACTAAAAAAATTGAGATCTACCAAATCTAAATCCTGGTTCAATGTTGATCCTAATAACGAAAGGAGACTACTCAGACAATCGGAAAGGACTTGGAGACTAAACCCTTCGACTCTCCACCTAGTGCAACTTAAGTCTACCCGGCTGGCATATAAGAAACACATCTTTAGAGAAAAGGCCTCATTCTTTCGCACCCAACTAGACCAGGCAAAGAATAGACCTAGAGAACTCTTCAAAATTGTAAAAAGTCAAACGAATGTCACACCGCCACAAGAAATAATTGACACCAAGGATTGATGCGAAGAAATCGCCAGCTTCTTCACAGATAAAGTCGCAGAAATTGAGCAATTCTTCATCCAAACCCCTAAGCCTCCCACCCCCACAACCTGCCCCCTTTTAACCACTCCTGACTAAACCGATCAAAATCTTACCACTGACAACCAGGCCTGCTTCCAACTGAAGAATGGCGCTAATTGGTCAAACTTCAAACTCATGTCAGAAATTGAAGTCTTCAATATAATTGCCAGCTTAAAGCCATCTTCCCACACTTAGGACCCCCTCCCATCCTCAATAGTAAAAAATCTCAACCACATCTTTATCCCTTTCTGGACAAAAATCATTAACTCATCTCTCTCATCAGGTTGTGTCCCAGACTCCCTACAACTAGGGCAAATCACCCCCATAATCAAGAAACCAGGGGCCGACCCCAACGAGCTCAACAACCTCAGACCTATCTCCAACCTACCCTTCCTAGCTAAACATTAGAGAAATGCGTTCTCCAACAACTCAACAAACATATGGACGACTTCAACCTGCTGGACACCTTTCAATCGGGTTTCAGGAAAGCTTGTAGCACTGAAACATCGATGCTCAATATCTCAGATGATATCCAGAGAGCCTTAGATGAAGGTGAGGCCTGTCTCCTCATCCTTTTTGACTTATCAGCGGCATTCAACACAATAAACCATACAGCTTTACTTGAAACTCTGAATAGACGCTCTGGCATTAATGAAAAAGTTCTTAAATGGTTCACTTCCTTCCTTCAGCACCGTTCGCAACAAATTAAAATCAACTTTAGACAAATTTACATGCAGAAAGCGACTAGTTTGCTCTATTAAACCTTTATCAAATCCTCCTTTGAGGCAGCAGTGGTAGGTGTGGATGTCCCATATACCTCCACTCCCTGTTCTTCAACTTTGTGTGCACTTAAAATGGACTCAGTGATGACTACAGCTATTATTATGATTACCCCTACAATAAGTGTACTTTCTGCCTATGAATCGAAAATTCCAGACTCCATTTTTGGGGTCTGGAATTTAGCTGTAAGAGGATCAACACACAATCTCTATTCACCGCCTCTTATTTTTGGGCAGCAACAGTCTTTGAGCAGTTTCTTTTGGTTCCTTTACAGTCTTTTTGCACAATATTTATACAGCTTGGAAGACTTCCCTAGCCCCCTGACTTCTTCTAAATGAAAAATCCCAACTTTTATTCTTCTTCTCTAACTCGGGCCTAGGTTATCTTCTTTCAAGCAAGTTATTTACATTTCCAAATTCAATATACATCCCTTTTGAGATCGGAACCAATTTCCTCAATGACACGTTGTAACAGTTTGGCTCTGAATGCTGCAATCTCTTGAGAAGATGGTGGAATTCTCAAGATTAGAAACTCAATGTCCTCCAGAATCAGAGTCCGTAAACCACTCATCTTTGGTGGATAAGGAATAGTCAATTGCAAAATTGCATTAGCATCTATTCCAGGAACTCTCAGCAAGATCTCTGCGATCAGTATTGAGAACTTAGACCTCCCTCTTCTCGGCATTGGTAACCAGATAAGTCTACTCAGGAGAGGGATACCTTAGACATGGCACTATTATTCTCCTTGATCTCCTTACACTTACTGGGGCTTGCTCAGACTCACTCACATCAGACTCGGATGATTCACTTATTGGTGCAACTTCTCTTTCAGATGCAAGTCTCCAGTTCCTTCTTTTCTGTCTCAGAGGCCATGTTTCATCTGTGCCATCTTTCTTTCTTGATTGCACACACCCGCTTTCCATACCAGTCTCTTCTTCTGAGTGAGGCTCTATCACCACTCACAGCGTTATTGTCTCCCTCAGAGTCTATACCTGGGTCTAGTGCAGCTTGAACCTCCTCAGCTTGACCTGGTGGGTATCCAGCCTTTGTCAGGAACCTCCACAGCTTTGCTTGCCCTCTCCTGTGACCCTTTGATCACAACTGTAACAGCTTCTGGGAGATGAGCTGTGTCATCGGAGGGTCCTGTGACTCATAGGGTATGGGAAGTGTGGATCCAGTTTGCCGCTCCTCCACACTTCACAGCAGTATTCGTCACCAATATTACCTGATATTGTCCATACCACTGAGAGGCAAGATAATTCTTACTCACATGCTTTTCAGACGAGCACCCAATCACTTGGGCTTAGGTTGTGGCCTTTCGATGTCAGTGCAGTTGTCGCTTCAACCTGATGCAACACAGAATGAACCACATCAAACAATCCTTTGCAGTAGTCAAGGATCAATTAATCTGTGATGGTTATCAAAGGGGTCACTGACACTGGAGGTAAGCGCATCGCCCTACCCATCAGAATGTCATGCGGCAATAGCCAAGTTCTCCTATTGGGAATGCTGCACAAACTCATTAGAACCAAGGGCAACACATTGGGTCAAAATATTTTGCTCCACAATGCTTGATGCCTCTGGCCTATAACTAAAATGCCATATTTGATCCACACTCAAGGTGGTACACAACAGCTTCATGATCTCGCTGTGGAAGTGAGTTCTCTTTCTGACTCTAATATAGTTGGAAATCTAAATGAGGTATAAGCTCCATTAACAATAATTTTGCTACTATGAGACTGCCACACCTTCTAGTTGGATAAGCTTCCACCAACTGAGAAAAGATGCACTCAACAACCAAGATGTATCTCAATCCATTACACGCAGGCATCTCAAGAAAGTCCAATTGAATAGACCCCCTGCTCTGCAAATGTGACTCAAAGCAACAACAGTCTTTTTCCCAGCATTAATTTGTTGACACAGAACACACCGATGACACACGACTCCTGCAATCACACAAAACGTCGGGTTGAACCAAGTCTGCCTGAACAATCTCACCATTGCATCCCTTCCTATGTGAGCTGCTCTAAGAATCAGCCTGGCTATTGGGTTCATCATTAAACTCAAAGGGGTAACCCAGTAATGCACAGAACCTGGGGATTAATTCAGTATGGGAACGGTGGTTCTGCTACCATAACAATATACTCATTCTTTATGCCCCCTGTATGTGGGACCTCTTTCAGATATCTGGAAGAACACTGAAACACAAAGCTTTTTCTTTTGAAAAAATGCTGTTTTCCTATATTAAAAATTAAGTTTTCTGTTTTATATCCAAGTGTTTTACTGCAGCACACACATAACGTACATACACAAAAAACAAAGGTGATACTTTACATTGATGTTATACATAAGTGATAAGATTGTGACTGTACACACCACAGAATTACTAACCATTATACCAACGAGATAAAATGCATCATTTTCTATATAAAATGAGCTTCTGACTGTAGCAACAAAGAGCTCCCTAGGAAAACCTCCTTTGCTTTAATGGGTCTTGTTGGGAAAGTTTGCTAGACCATTAACATTGACGTTTCAACCCCCTCAAATATGTGTGCTTGTCAATGTCATCACCACGGGGTCTTCCTCAGGACAGAAAAACAGTTGTGTATGTCCTTATAGAAAATAAGGCTACTGGAGCCCATCCGGGCTTGATCCAGAAAAATCTAGGATTGGAGAAGTCTTCCTCCTTACAATTATTGCTTCACATATTCAAAAAGGCAACAATCTGTTGCACCTTCAAAAATGGAAGGGGTAACTGCTCCCCGTGTGTTCTCTTAATTAGGCATAATTGCGAGAATGGCAGAGTATTTAGGGGTCCATTTAGGCAAGAACCTGGAAAATCCAGTGTTCAAACCCGACTGTGTTCGGGAAATCCTTTCTCCGGCAATGGCTCAGAGTAAGAAGCTAAGACACGTGCCCACTTAAGAGAACACACGGGGAGCAGCTACCCCTACAATTTTTAAAGGTGCAACAGATTTTTGCCTTCCTGGAAAATTCCCTTGCTTGCAAACTTCTGTTCTTCCAGTTGCCTGTACCTGCTCTCCCTTCTGTGCATTTCGCATTTGAACCATAATTAACTTCTCCTTTATTCTCTTATGCTTAGATTACACCACTGCAATACCTGGCATACCTGTCGCCGGAGCCAGGGATCGAACGGTGAACCCGGTAGTCTGGAGTTAGGCACCCTGGCCACTGCACCACACCTCTTTCACTTTAGCATGTGTTGCACATATCCATGCGTCTAACCTCAAACTGTGTTGGTCTAGGCAAAGGTCGCAGCCTGGTCCAGCCCGGACATAATGTTTCTGATGGAAACATTGCTCACCGAGGCCTCAAACCCCACCATTCCTACCACCATCCCCTCAGGCTCTTTCTTGGGAAAGATCGTGCTGTCGGCAAGGGTGGTGGAGTAGCAATCATTAAAAAAAGGATATTTCCTGCAACATTGTCCCTGAGGGGGAGTTGGATGGGGCAGAATGTTTAGGTTTTCTATGTGCATTGTCAGTACACCAATCCCTGGCCGGAGTCTTAATATATAGGCCCCAGGGCCAGCTGGGATTTTCCTTAAATCCATCAATGAGGCAATCTCACCCCTAGTTCTTAAATATAAGCACTTCCTGGTGTTGGGAGACTTTAACAATCATTTAGATAAACCCTCGGTGCCCGAGGCCATTTCATTGACCAAGTCCCTTGCCATTTTCTACCTGTCCCCTTATGTATTTTATCCCACCCATGGTAAGGGTAACACCCTTGACCAGACTTCCTCTAACTCAGAACTCCATATATATTTGCCCTCACCTTTAGTATGGTCAAATCATTACCTTATATGTTTTAAGGTGTGTAGGACGGTAAGATGTCCTCAATTTCTTGGGAAGCAGAGGGCAAATACCTCAAGACCCCTCCATCAAATAACTTCAGCAGCTCTGAGCGAGGCGGTACAACATCAACCACTTTCATTAAGTGGCAATCCTGAGAGTGTTGCTCTCTGCATGGAGAACTGGTTTCAGCAACGTACCCAGCGCTTGCTCCTATGTCCACCTTCTCTTCCAAAGCAGCTAGAATTTCTGCCCCATGTTTCAATGAAGCTCTTAGGTAGCGTAAAAGTTTCTGTAAATGGCTTTAATCCAGAAGACAAAAATGTATAAACAGGCCTCGAAGGTCCACCACATAAAAAATTATGAGGCCCCCAAAAAAATGCTTGTCTAAAATTGAGTCATCTGGTAACAAGAGCAAGGAAACTTTTTAAATTGTGAAAGACTTCTCTTCCCGCGGTTAGCCGCCAGGCCTTTAACACCCACTATGGAATGGACTAGCCTACTTGCTTCCTTTTCCATGACAAAATCAGAATCATCCAAGACTTGTTCACTGGGAACCTCCCGTTGGAGGGCAGGAACTCCAAATTCTTAACAACTGGAGTCCCTGCGGAGGATCCATCGTTAACACAGTTTCCCAGCTGCAAATGGAGACTTCCTTGGAGATCATGAAAGACCTTAAGCCAGGCTCTCCCTCGGACCCCTGCCCATTAAAATTGTTGGCCTCGGTGGGTGAGGTCATTAATCCAGCTGCTAATTTTGTCCTTAATTCCTCGCTGAGGAATGGCCATGTTCCCAGCAGATGAAAACATGCTAAAATTCTGCCATTGCTAAAAAAAAACTCAGCTGATCCCTTGGTACCATCCAACTATAGACCTAATTCACTGCTCCTGTTTTTTTCCAAGGGTCTAGAGAAATATGCTGATTATGTCACTACAGATTATGTGGAAAAAAAAGAATCTCCTCCACGAGAGCCAGTCTGGTTTTAGATCTAATTTCAGCACATAAACGTCTCTGCTCGAAATTTCAGAGACCATCAAGGAGAAGTTGGATAAAGGGGATAAAGCAGTGCTGATTTTGTTGGACCTCTCCGCTGCTTTGGACACGTGCCACATGACTGAATCATGCACACATTGCAGGAGTGAGGCCTGGGTGGCATGGTTCTAAAGTGGTTCTCCTCCTTTTTGGAGGATAGATCCCAAGAGGTCTGGTCTCCCCCTTTTTCCACCCCCATTCCTTCTATGAAGGTGGGTGTCCCTCATGGCTCAATTTTGAGCCTGACATTTTTCAACCTTTATATGTCTCCCTTTGCTTCCCTGGCAGAAGCTTGCGGTGCGGCAATAATTTCCTATGCTGACGAAATGTAGCTTCTGTTCACCTATGACAAGGGTGAGGACTTTGCAGAGGAGAACATCAATCAATGTCTGACTGTGGTTTTTGCATGGCTCAAAGAGAACCAGCTCAAATGCAACCCAGAGAAATCAGAAATAATTTTCTTCAGCTCTGCACCTTTGGACGAGTGGAAACAAAGGTGACCATTAGACATGTCGCCTCCTCTCGCCTTTGTTAGTATGGTTAAGAACCTGGGGTTCAAGCTGGATGATACTCTGTCCATGAAAGCCCAAATCCAGTCAGTTGCAGGAGCTTGTTTCGGCTTCCTGTGGATGCTGAAGAAGTTCTTTTCCCTCCTGCCTCCTGCCCACAGGAAGACCGTTGTTCAAGCTCTTATTGTTTGAAGGCTGGACTATGCCAATGTCCTATATCAAGGCCTCCTGGAGTATCTATTGAATAGATTACAAGTGGTCCAGAATGATGCTGCTAGGGCGGTCCTCCTGCTTAAACGTAGGACTCACATCTCTCCTCACCTGAAAGCTTTACACAGGCTCTTAATGAGGAAAATAATTTGCTTAAAAGCTTTGGTTTTGGCCTTTAAGGTACCACAGGTGCAAACTATTTCAGAAGGAGAGTCACACATTAGGCCCCCCGCAGAACCTTGAGGTCATCCTCACTGTATCTGGCGACAGTCCCTATGTTTTCTTGCACCCGTATGGGAGGTCACTCTTTCCAAGTGCAGGTCGCCCGAATCTGGAACCTCCTGTCGGCGACACTCAGAGACTGACCTACTTACCTTTAGGAAGTTGCTTAAAACCTAGCTCTTCCGACATCTACCTTATGTTTTCCTCCCCTCCAGGGACAGCAGCAGTCTAGTTCTGAGGTTCTCTAGTGCCGGGACACTCTGCTTGAGTTGCTGTGCACTTTATTAATACCCCTCATATCATATCATATCATATCAAATCCAACTGAAATGAACCAAAGCGTGGGAAGACCACCCTCTTTTTCAGTGATTTCATGCTAATCCTGAAGCAAAAGTATAGTGTGGAGCCCTACCTTTGTCGCCATATAATGTGCTGGAGTATCCTCGGGTGGAAACTCTTTGACCACTTGAGTAAAAACCCCTTGGTATAGTTAGTAGGAGGTTTGAAATTAAGTTGTTTGGATATCATGGAGGATGTATTTATTGATTTATTCATTTTGGGGACAATGATGAGGCATGTTTATTTTTAACATCGTCATGAGTTAAGTTCACCTTTATTTATAATTGACTCAGGCATATTGAATGTAATTTATGTTTTTCATTTACTGCTGTGCTATACAGCATCGTGGGGTATAATTCATTCACCTAGCATTTCAAATGTATTTTTCGATTATGAGTGCGATGTACTGGTAATGTATACATCATCTGTTTTCTTACAGTTAACCCTGACAAAGGGTATTTATTGCCCGAAATGTATTGGGTCCTTTAATTATCTAAATGTCACGCTATGTGGAGGGGTGAACCCCCAGTTGTTGTTCATGAAAGGCCTTAATAGGCATTCGTTAAATTTGGAACAGAAATTTGTATGACCATTTGAAAAGAAATGACTACGTATTGAGTCTTAAAAGTCATTTGGATTAAAATAAAAACTTTGGAATTCATCTAAATGAGAAGTGTTCTTTTGGCAGTGCACCCTGCGTTGGAACATGACGAGGTTCCATTATCACTGAGATTTCTTGTGTGTATGAATGGAACACACCGTGAGAGTGCACACCGCGATCAAGTGAAAAACGTTAAAACATCTGAGGATTTTGGAGTGCATTGTACAACCTTCGCAACTTTCTAAAAGTGCCATTTCTAAAACAGTAATGTTAAATCCAACTTCAACAGTAAGGAGGATTTTTCAAGACCATTCCACACATATGAAACATGAAAAAGCTACTCCTCTCTGACCAAGATTTACAGCTTAAAAGTGTATCAAGAAATTCTCAATGCTAGTCTAAGAGAGGAGCAGGACTCATAGTAGTGAAAAACGAATCAGGCTATTTGTCATGAATAGGGCATGCAAAACATAAAAGTGCATTCCCTACTTTTTAGTTACCCAGCACCCTGCCATTTGGGTTACCAAGGGCCAACTTTAGGTGTGACTTATGTGTAATAACTAGGGGAATTTAAGGCTTGGCAAGTCATTTGAAATGCCAAGTCGAAGTAGCAGTAAACTGCACACACAGGCCCTGCAAAGGCAATCCTGAGGCAGGTTTGAAAGGCCAGTGCTGCAGGCCCACTTGTAGTATTTAATTTACATGCCCTGGGTATATGGTATACCATTGTATAAGGTACTTACAGGTAAATTACATATACAAACAGGTGTAAGGCAAATATAACATGTTTAAGTGAGAGAGCACATGCACTTCAGCACTGGCTAGCAGTGGTAAATTGCCCAGAGTCCTAATACCAGCAAAACCGAGTACATAAAAATGCAGGGAGGCATGTTGGGGGAAGACCACCCTAAAGCTGTCAGGTCTAACAAGAAGCTTTTCATGTTTCATATTTTCAGAATGGTAATGATAAATCCTCCTCAATGGTGAAGTTGAAGAACATTACTATTTTAGCAATGCCACTTTTAGAAAGTGGACATTTCTCCGCACTTACAGCTTTATGTGCCTGACAGCCTGTCTCCTATATATATCTAGGGTGGGTGACAGCTACACTTTGTGCATTCCCTTTAGACAGCCTACTTTGTGCATTCCCTCTAGACAGCCACAACACATGAAGGATAGGTGTGTCTGAGAACCCATCTACATACATCTGCTTTCTGATGGCTTTGCCTAGGCAGGATGGAAGGTAGGGACTAACATTTCACTTGAATAAGCAGTGTCCTGTCCCTCCACAATGGACTGATTACCACCACAGATAGACTGGTAGGCAGGACTGGGTTGAAAGGGATATTTGCGCACTTCAGAGAGCTGCTCTGAAGTCACCCCCATATCAAAGGCACTTTTGGGTGTAAGTGGTGGTTCTACGTCCCCTAAAATCAGACACTACTAGACTTGTAACTTGAGCTCTGCTAGAAAAAAGTCTGTGGTGCTTAAAGGACTCAAGTGTACTGCTGATATGAAAGGTCTGCCTTTCTGTTTGTTGTCCTGATGCCTGCTGCTCTCTGACTCTGCTTAAGGAGAGCTGGACTCTGCCTTCACTCTATGTGATCTCCAAGGGCTTATTGGCTTGCCTCCTGTTGCTTGAGACTCAGGGATAGCAATGTCTCTACCCCTGCTCTTATGCCTGGCTCACTGGAAGTGGTCCAGATACTTGCAAGACAGATTTTGATGCATCTCCTGTCTGTGTGTAGCAGAACTGGTGCATTGACCTGGTTGTGGTAGTAAAAATCAGTGCATCGCTTTGAACCAGCACTTTGACTCCAAAGATCGATGCGTTGTATAGCGTGTCGCCACTGCTGCAGCTTGGAGAGATCAAAGCATCTCCTCACCTCATGGCAGAATCCGGCATATTGCTTGACACCTCTTGACTCAGGCACCCGCTTTCCGAACGGATGTATCGCCTTCACTGCGTGGAGGAGACTGATGCCTACTGCACTAGTGAGCTCTGACATTGACACATCTTGCTGTTTGCGACCAGGAAAGGTACTTTGTTCACCAGGGCCTGCGCGGTCCTATGACTGGCTTGCACTGCAACTGCATAATGGTCGACCCAAACTTTGACTTTGTCCCAGTCCAGCATGACCTAGATTACCCTTTATAGCGCTACTTACTTCTAAGCGGTTTATTACATTTATTTCTTCAAAATTCAATCTCTGAACTTTTATTCATTGGCTGTTTGTCATTTTGGTCTTGTTTTATTCAGAATATAATCTATTGTTTAAACTTGAATGGAATATTTTTGTGGTGTATTCATTGTGTTACTGTGTGAGTGTGTTGCACAAATACTTCACAGATTGCCTCTTTAGGTAAGCCTGACTGCTCTGTGCCAAGCTACCAGAGGGTGAAAAAGTCATCTTTTAGTGTGTATCAAGCTTACCTTGATTAGAGAGGTGGGTTCTGTCTGGCCTTGCTGCATACCTCAGCCAACTAGGAATCCCATTTCAATTCAATTCAAAATACTTTATTCGGTTAAAAAGACAAGAATAACCATAAAAGTAGCATAAAGAAAATACAGTTTACACGGGAGTCATGTATTCGTTGTTTAAAATACATATGTACAATAAGGAGATTAATTCATTAAAATCGATTTACGACATTTAAAAATAGATTTAAAAAATTCACCCAATGAGGCTACCATAAAAACAGTTTCCATTTTCTGGCACTCTAAGAATGCTAAGCGACATCTTCGTATATTTAAGTCTTTCAGAATCGGGATGATAAGTTTCTTTCGAGAAAAAGTATAAAATTTACAAAAGAATAAGATATGAATGTCAGACTGTGGGGAGACATCATCACATGGGCACAAGGGTAATTCTTTCAACCAACAATTCATCACGGGAAAAGACAAGACTCTAAAAACAATATTGAGTCTAAACCGGGTTAAAAGGAAACGTTCATGATTAGACATATATAAGGACAAGTATGGCTGTAATTTATCTCCGCATAAAATATCCTGGTGGGCAGAGACAGTCTTTTTTCTTGCCTCCTCTAAATGTCTTTTGTCCCTGAGATGGGCAATACACAAATTTTTCAAGTCTTTTCTCGATATGTATGCCATAGTTGGTGGGTCCTCAAAGTATTGAACACAATTTATTTCACTGAGAAAGTTCTTGACATAACATATCCATTTGGAATCATTGATATTGTCCAGTACTAAAACGTCCTTTAAAATAGCCCGATTAACCAAACATTCATCATTTGTCCACACCCTATGCCAGAGAAGGATTGGCTGAATCTTAATCGTGTCAGTAACATAAATTACTCCCAATTCAACATGGCATATCATAGTTGCAGTACTTTCAGGTACAGACAGGATGTGGCGTAAAAATTTATTTTCCATGGTTTGAATTGTGCTAATATTAGAGTAACCCCACAGCCCTGATCCATAGGTGGCTACCGCTAAGCAGGTTGCCCTATAAATAGTTAAAATCTCTTTTATGGGTTTTTCCCTAATTTCCTCATAAAACATTTTAAGGCCATAATAGTTTTGGAAAACAGCAAAGATCTAGCCTGGATTGCACTAGTCCATGAACCACTTTCGTGAAACAGAATTCCCAAATAGGGAAAAGTGGAGGTCTTTTCCAGGGGATTGGAATTTATAAAAATGGGTTTCAAATGCTTGTTAGATCTTGGCCCACAAAACATGGACAGTGTTTTTGAACAGTTGATCTTTAAGTCTAAACCAAGCATGAAACTGTTAAAAGAATTAACCAAGGTTTGTAACGCCATTGGGGTTCGTGCCATCAAGACGGCATCGTCCGCGTACATCAGGGCAGGGACAGGCCTTCCACCCACCATAGGCATGTCCCTACCCTCCTGCACGAGTCGTTTCTCCAAGCCATTTATGTATAGCAGGAATAAAAATGGAGCTAAAACACACCCTTGGCGTACACCCCGACCAATCCCAAATTGTCTAGTGCATTCACCATCTTTCCCAAAACGGACACTTGCATTGGCCCCGGAATATAGATCTCGCAAGAAGCAGATAATGGCATTGTCTACCCCCAACTCAGTCATAATTGACCACAGTTTATTGTGTGAAACACAGTCAAAAGCTGACGATAAGTCAACAAAGGTGAGGTATAGACGTTGTTTTTTAACCCTTACATACTTCTGCTGCAGGATTAACAAATTCAATCCTTGCTCTATAGTCCCTAAGCCTCTTTGAAACCCAAATTGGAAATCACATAACACCCCATTCTCTTCTGACCAGATTCGCAATTTATCTAAAACAACTCTCCCTAAAATTTTAATAGAGGAATCCAATAAAGAAATTGGCCTATAACACATGCAATTCTGCCTGTCCCCTTTCTTAAATATTGGGACTATAATCGATGTAAGCCAGGTAGGAACTAAGCCCTTAGCCAGAGCAACATTAAAAAGCTGGACAAGCAAAGGCCCCCATAATTCAGTATTGGCCTTATAGAGGTCTGCTGGTATGCCATCTGGTCCAGCCGCCTTACCCCCTTTGGTTGCCTTCAAGCTCGCCAGAACTTCGGGCAGGGTTACGACCAGGACTTTGGTTGAGTCTATGTTTGGGCACATAAAGTCCTGACTTATGTCACGGACTGGTTCCACAGCCTTATAGAGCGAAGAAAAGTGCGCCACCCACTCATCTTCAGGGATGGCGATTTCCATCCGTGCCTTTTTTTCATATAGGAGCGGGGTATTAATTACCCTCCAAAAAGCTGCCGGATCCTTTGATTGTGACGCCTCGCATAGATCATCCCAAGCCTCTTTCCTTATAGCCGCCTTCCTATCCTTCAATGCTGTGTTATAGTCCCTCCTCAAAATTCTAATTTGGGTTACATCCCGTGGTCTTTTATGGATCGCTTGTCTAAGCTTTGATAGGGCACTGGTACATTTATTATCGAACCATTTTCTATTGTGCTTTAGGGAGTTTTTCTTTGCAACCCACAGCGCCTCCTTGATTGCAATAGAAATAATATAAAAATTATTTAAAATTTCATTACTGTCAGCATGCTCGTTCAGGCAGGTCAAAAAATTACTCCTACACTTGTTCACTAATTTGGACAGAAAATCAGCCGGGACCACTCTACTCCATTTAAGGCTATATCCATTTTGGGTACCTAAATTCACGCCCTGTGCCTTAATATTGGGACCTACATCATGATCCACAACAGAAAATAGATTCTCCATTTTTAGTACCTGTGGGTAGTGGTCACTTAGTGGTAAGTGCATGATACTAGAACTAATCAGTCTGCCCGCCGAGCTACTTGTACAGAGGCTAAAATCAATGGTAGTCGAGGCCCCCCGCCCCACAAATGTTGGAACAAATGGCATTGTGTGGTGGGCTAGCTCATTCGTAAAACCAAGATCAAAATTAAAAATCATCTCGTTTAATAAATCACCTAGAAGGGTATGTTCAAAGTGCGTCAAACTAATGTCCTGCTCCAACATCAGACCGCAAATACCCTTCTGGCCCTTTTTGCACAAGGAACAATTAAAATCACCCCCCCATAATACCATGACTTCACCCTTTTTTTCCTCAAAAACATTCTGTATATCTGCACTTATATTAGCAAAGACATCCTTAATTACGCTACTTGAACAGTTATTGTAAAAATTAAAAAGAACAATCGTTGGACCCTTCCTTGTATCAATGACAATTTTCTGGTAATAACTGGAACCAGGAAAAAAAGTAATTTTATCGGTGACTAGGAGGTTCGATATATACACGGACAGTCCCCCCTTTGGTCTTCCGTGTACTCCCCCCACCGCAGGTGTAAAATAAGTTCTGTAACCATTTAGGTGTATTGCTGCGGTGGTCCAGGTTTTTTGTAAGGCTAATATACCCACTTCAGCAATAACATTACACCAGGACGGGTTTGAAATTTTCTGCTTTAGTCCTGCCACATTCCAAAAAACCACCTTACAATGATCTTCTGTAAGTGGCTCCTCGGCAGTAGCTCCAGTGACACTACCGAGACTCCCTAATATAGTCTCATCCTCCCCATGGGTTTCTTGTGGCTCAACATATGGTTCCTGAGTCTCGACACGCCCCAAAGATTTCATAGGCCCCAGATCTACAGATTTAGATGACCTTAAGGCCTCATTTTTTATCGTTGGGAGTCAATCCACCGCTTCCAAACAATCAAACCGGTTAAAACACGGGAAGATCGGAGGGAATTGTGGATTGCCTAACCATCCTTGGTCAAAACTCTGTGGTCGATAGTGAGGGGACCTCGATCTATATTTCACTACATTCCAACCGTCCTCACCTCTCCCTCCTCCTTGCATATTATAGTGATTACTATCGGGAGCCCAACCCATGTTACCCCCTTGATATCTGTTGTCCCTAGTCCAACTCCACCTATTGTCAGGGTGTTCGCCCTCAGGATAAAAATAAGATAATGCCCTAGCCGTAACAGAGAGACCATGATTTCTAGGGGGTTTTGTGGTAATATATTTAGCAGTCAATGGATTCCCAAATGTTATTACCACACAGTCGCCGTGTGCCCTTTTTTTATTATACCCAATCCATGGGGCCCTTTCAACCATCAAAATATTACTTTTAACTGCTGACAGGAGAGGGTAATTATCGTTCAACCAATGGATGGTTTTATTTACAAGTCCGCCATTATTTTCATTTGAATTATCATTTAATTGGGGGACTCCTGTAAGGACCACAACGTATGGTGCGGCTTTTGGGGGTAAATGTATATTTCTGCGCACATCCCGTTTTTTAGACTTATCTTTATCCTTATCATGTGGTGGTTTAGGAGTTTCTTGGACTGGCACTACTATATCAGTCGGGGCAGGAGTTTTAGGGGTTGGTATGGTTTTTGGCAGTGATTTGGTGGTAGTTACATTTTTAGCAGCTGGTGGCGGCCTAGTCATTTGATTTTTTCCCGATGGAATTTTATTATCCAGATTAAAGCTAGGGGCACTTATATCTTTATGGATGTTTTTTAGTATAGTTTCCAAGCACCGTAGCCTAACCTCGATTGGTTCGAGGAGGGTCTTTAACATGACCAAGATGTTATTATTAGCCATATTTAGGCTACAGTTGTCCTCACTACCTTCATCTAGATTCGTAACAGCGCCGCTTAAATCCAAAATATCCTCCAGACTGCTATCTAAGACGGTATCATCTGGGAGACTCAGTGGTAAGCCAACATTGGAGTGATGAACTGCCCCATTATCACTAGTATGGAGAACTCGATTAATATTCACATTCAGAGGCACAGATTCTAATGTGGCCGGGTCTGTATTCTTGCTAGTACCAACCTTTCTCCCTTTGCTCGTGTTAGATTTAACAGTTTTTTGAGTGTTAATCTTTTGTTTAGGGATCGCCCCCTCTTTCAAACCCCTATGAGTTAAATCACTAGCTATAGTTAAAGTATCAGTCTCCTTTTCAACTGAAGTGCTAGTCACAAGCAGAGAAAGATTAGGTGTAGCCTCCAGGTCCTCCTGTGAGCCTGGGGCGACATGGCCCCTATCGTTCTGTACATTTCTAGGATTTCCCAAAGCAGAAACATTGTTAGGAGTACGAGCTTTAGCGATAAGACCTAGGGAAGATCGTCTCGCTGCAGCTAGGTCCTGGGACACCCTCCTATCCATAATTACTATCCCCTCATCGATTAAAGCATTAGTCCGAACAATGAAGTCATCCAAAGTACCAGTCAGTTTTTTTACTGCAGCAGCCCTGCTTCTGGTTTCTGGGCAACTCATGGCAAACCCTACGGGTACCCAGAAATACGGCAAGGGGTATAAATAGCAAATACAGCAATTGGTCCCAGAAAGTCAAAATCCTGAAGGTTACGATTGCAGAAAACTACGGGTGAGTAACCTACTTACAGTTCAGTTGTGACCATGTCCGTGGGCAATAGGCAATGAGGCAGAGTTTCTGGCCCAGGCCCGGCTCCTCAGGCCTCTGAGGGCCTCAGAGGGCCCGCCCTTTGCCCGGGCTTAGCCCGGCGCGGCCCCGCGCGCTCCCGCGACGCGGGAGGGGCAGCTGTGCTTTAAACGCCTCCAGGCGCGGAAGTCCGGTGAGGGAGAAGGCGGCGCCCCAGAGGCTGCCGGGCAGTGTAGTTCCCACTCAGGCTGCCGCGTTGGTCTGCGGCGACGGGGAACCACACAAACAGGCAGCCGGTCGGCTTAGGCGTCGCTGGTCACTGGTCGCTGGAAAAATGCTCCCCAAGGTGAGTTATTACCCCCGCTCTGCCGGAGGGGCAGCTGTGCTTTAAGCGCCTCCAGGCGCGGAAGTCCGGTGAGGGAGAAGGCGGCGCCCCAGAGGCTGCCGGGCAGTGTAGTTCCCACTCAGGCTGCCGCGTTGGTCTGCGGCGACGGGGAACCACACAAACAGGCAGCCGATCGGCTTAGGCGTCGCTGGTCACTGGTCGCTGGAAAAATGCTCCCCAAGGTGAGTTATTACCCCCGCTCTGCCGGAGGGGCAGCTGTGCTTTAAGCGCCTCCAGGCGCGGAAGTCCGGTGAGGGAGAAGGCGGCGCCCCAGAGGCTGCCGGGCAGTGTAGTTCCCACTCAGGCTGCCGCGTTGGTCTGCGGCGTCGGGGAACCACACAAACAGGCAGCCGGTCGGCTTAGGCGTCGCTGGTCACTGGTCGCTGGAAAAATGCTCCCCAAGGTGAGTTATTACCCCATTTCTAACACAGAGCATACTTCATTGATCGTATGTGGCTGGACGCTGCAGATGGGTTTTCTTTAACTGTAAACCCATCAAATTAAAGCAGTGACTCGAACAGGGAAGTATCCAGGATTACCCGTTCAAGAATCTGAGAAGGAACCATCTCTAGCAATAGAAAACAAGCATTTACAATGCAACGGTTTCGCCTTTGGAAAAGTTAGAGCTATTAGCAATGTAAATGAAAATGCCATTTATTTATCTGTTTTCAAAACCAACACATAAATACAAATTTTGTCATTTACAATGCCAATAGCTCAAACTTTTCCAAAGGCGAAACCGTTGCATTGTAAATGCTTGTTGAGGTAGATATTGCATGTGGGGTTTTAGATATTATAACACTATGTATGCACCCAAAAACGAGGTAAACTCTATTAGACTCGATACAACTACTGTCTGAACACCAAAAACCCGCACTGTCTGAACACCAAACACCAGTTTCAACTGGGAGATGAAATTCTCTCTCCAGCACTTGAAAATATGTTTCATAACTCGGATAGAACGGAGCACAATTCTGCTGTTCAACTGGACTATCACCAGTGATAGCGCTTCCCACGATAAGTCCAGGACACAAGTTCTTAAAAATAAAAGAAAACGTATGCCAGGCATTATTGTTGTTACATTATGCCGGGATTTAGTGCATTTGAGTTCTCATTGTAGGCGTAAATATCTTTTTTTGTAACAAATGTGATAATTTTGGACCAGTTAAACCGGACAGTCTTTCTCAAAATACGAGAACAAGCCCTGCTTGGTTAACAAAAGAGGCTTCCTTCATTTGTGTTACGGTCGATCATCCCATGGTTTAGTTGCGGCAGCAAAGCGCCCCCTAGTGGGTAGATTATGGCAGCCTTGCCTTAAAGGATCTCTCAATCTGATAACTTTCTTTGATATAAGTGTTCATCTTCGCGAGCGTCTTGATTTCTTTTCTTCTAGCCCTTGGGAGGTTTAAAAAAACACTGTGCGGCAGCACTTACCTTCAAAAATCTGCGGTTCTAAATCCTATGGGTGTCACTGGTGCTGCCAACAGTGAGAGCCACCGCTGGTGCGAGAGTATCGCGGGTCGAGAACTGCCACTTCCTTTTTTCTCCCCAAAAAATGGGGGGAAATGTATCTCCAAGCCTCGGATATTAAAGAAGTAATCTTTGAAGAGCCTTGGCAGGAAACGCTTTCGGAACTGTACAAGGATACAAGCCCATCTTTGGGGATACCGCTTGGATGAAAAAGCCACACATTTCAACCGGATTAAAACGAAGGAGTTTCAGACTCATTGAAATGAAAGAGCCTCTAAAGGATCGCAAAAGCCTTGCGCGATCCCTGCTGGTTCGAGACGAGGACACAACGCACGCATGACCAGCAACAGACAACAGGCGGGAGACAGAGCGTGCAACAACCTCACTTCCAAAGAAGCCCGACAGAAACCCAGCTACCACAACAGTGTTTTTGGATATGACATTATTGTGCGAGAAGTGGTAAATCATGCATTTTAGAGAGATGCTGCAGCAAACTACGGATACGAATACTGATGAATCATTCTGGCTTCGAATCTGCTACGAATTACCAGCAGAACTGATCTACAATACCAATAAAGAAAGACATTTTTCAGCACACAAACTATATTCAGTTGTAATTATTCTAAAAGAAATTAAACCAGCAAAGGAGACAATTTCATGTGCAGCAGCTGGATCGAGGGAATCGACTTGAAACAACAGAATGGTCGGAAAGGTTTTGTAGCACACGGACAGCGGGAGGGGGGGCGGGAATGGACGGCGGGAAGGCAGAATGGTCGGAATAACTTGGTAATGGTACCTTTGCTGAGTTCGCAAGGACTGACTTCTAGAAGGTCTTGAGCACTCTGGAAGCCGGCGCTGATAAGCTTCACTTTTACCGCCGGGGGAAGCGGGAAGCTGCCGACGTCCCTCTGCATGGTTCAAGATAAGAAGGTCCCACAGAACCTACTAATGACAGCGAAGCTCTGACATACAACGCCTCCCGCCATGGCACAATTTGTAAACCGAGCATCACCGAAGCCGTGGAAATAGAAGAAAGACTGCAAACGAACAGAACTACTGAAGTAGTCTCTGTGAGTAAACAGGGCTGCCATCATTTGGGAAAAAATGTAGACGATACATAATGGATGCAAGGTGAAAGCTGTTGTAAATGACAATGCCATTTGTTTGGGGGGGGGGGTATTTTGCGTCTTCCGCTCCTGTGCCAAGTAAACGTGCTCGAGACTGGAGGTAGGCGCAGGGGCTACCGATCCTCAGCTGCCCAAGCAGCAGCGCCGCCTCCGTGTCCTGCCACTGCGCTTATTGTACCTGAGGCGGCGGGGAGTCAGAGCATATCTGCAGAGAGGAGGCGGGCCAGGATTCCGCTCGGCTTTCCCCTCTCTGCAAACTCACCGGATCCGTCAGCTGGAGGAACACAGCTCCGCTCCTGCCGTCTCTTCCCCCGGGGCTCCCTCAGCACACGGGAGCCCCGCACCATCCAGCACTTCTCCATGCGTCTCCGGGCAGGGGCGGGACTTCCGGCCGGCCGGCCAACCACTTCAGAATTTACGGCGGCTGCAATGAGGGCGGGTGCCGTCGATCCCGGACCAGATTCGGGGGCGTAAGCTGTCTACAATTGCCATTTGCAGTGTATACACCATAAAAATTCAGGATTAGATTTTTCAGAAGTCATACATAAACAAGTCAGGTCCCGGGCCGCGCTGTGATTGGCTGACGTCACGGGGGTGTCCCGGGCCGGCAGCCAATCACAGCGCGGCCCGGGAATGACGTCACGGGGGTGTCCCGGGCCGGCAGCCAATCGCAGCGCGGCCCGGGACAAAGGGGCGGGGCTTAAAAAAAGCACCAGAAACGCCCCCGAATCGCGTTTTCGAGAGAAAGCGCGATTGACAGCCTCTGCCTCCCAATGGCTAGCCTCCATTTATGGAGCTAGCCAATGATAGGCAGAGGCGGGTCATCACCCCAGATAGAAATCAAGAGGTTTTTCTAGCGCATGCGTACTTCGTACGCATGGCTAAGGCAAAACCTAAAAACTGGAAATATTCATGACATAGTAACCTTCAAGTGTGAAAAAAAAGTGAGAGTGTGGAAATTAACTTGAAATGTTTGGCTCTCTAGTAAATAAAATGAAAGACGGATTAAAATGTTCTCCCTGTGGGTTAAAATTAGTTTCTGAAAATAGCTCTCGCGTAAATCAACATGATTTGGATTATGCTGCGTCATTCAGTACTGCATCTGTGAAAAAGCTGCGATGCAATGCAGGCAGGCACGCGGCCAGACTGCAGTCAGGGCTTCCATTTGCGCATGAAGGGAATAACTGAACCAAAGGGAAGATGTATTTCTCTATAGTTGTAAGGTCTGTAGAGGGAGCTCTGAAATCATCCCGTCCCTTGCGATTCGCGTACAGTGCAAGAGGAAGAATAATCGGCGGTAGTTAATCATGGATTTCTTAATAGGCTTATCTTTCTTCATCAGCTGAAAAGAGCAATGACACCTTCCGGCCTGTCAAAGGGTTCCTGCCGCGGTGCTGCCTGTTGACTGATCGCGTTCCTTCCCCAGTGTCTTTAATTCTGCTGTGCTGTTTTTTGTTGTACTGCACACCAGGAGTAAATAGTACACATGATGCAAATCCAAGCCTTGCATCCACGTCCATTTTTCATACACGGACACAGCGAGCACTATCCGCTATATGTATCAAGCTATTTAGCATTCGCAAAGGCCGAAATTCTGCGAATTTCGGCCTTTGCGAATGCTAAATAGACAAATGGAATGTATCAAACAAGTTTGATGCAAAATAAGGATTAGCAAAATTTGCTAATCCTTATTTTGCGATTGCACTTAAGGAATTGCAAATTTTGCGATTCCTTAAATGCAATGTATCAAACAAATAAAATGCAAAAAATGCCATTAAGGAGTAGCAAATTACCACCAACTTCTAGTTGGTGGTAATTTGCGAATTCTTATCAAAAATCTTTTTTGATAAAAACCAAAGGTGCCATATGACGCCCATACATGCCCTTAGGGCATGTATGTGCGCCATATGCCCCCAAATGTCTTTTTCAGGGGTGCAGCAGGGTGTTCTTGAGACACCCCTGCACCCTTGGAAACATCCCTAATTTGCGATCAGCAAAGTGCTAATTGCAAATTGCACTTTCATTCCTATGGGCCTCCTGGCCCATGGAAATGAAGGGGTAATTTGCGATTGACAATTTGCTAATCTCAAATTAAGGAATGCTAAGGAATCGCTATTGGAAAGCGATTTTGTACATACATACCGTTTTGCATTTCCTAAATAGCGATTCCTTAAAATTCGCTATTTAGGAAATGCAAAATGGTTTGTTGATACATATAGCGGTAAAGCAGCATGGGCAAAACTGCACAATAAAGCTCTTTGCAAGCTCATTAAAGACCATTCATCTCTTTTAGAGCAGATGACAGGCAACAATGCCAAGCATTTGCGTTTCTTGCAAAAAACACAGCACCTGTGCCCTTGTTCATCACATCATAAATGCCAACTTGCCCCTGTCAGGTGTGACACCTTCAGGAAGCCATGGCTTTATATCCAACTGAACTTTGCAAGATACCATTGTTCATCCCATATTTATAACATTAAAAAGAAAACTACAAGTCCCATAATGCTATCTGCAGTCGTCTAAAACTCATGGGTTGGCTTAAGGTGTGCATTTGATATTTTGCTGGCTTGGCAGTTATGCTATTTAGACTGGTTACAACTGGGCCAGGCTATTTTACAGATGACGCATGCTCACCGTTAGAGCAGTGACTGACATACATCTATAAACTGTCCATAAAGGGCTATTTCAAATGGCAAACGTTTTAAGGAATAATGTAGCACGCCATTTCTATGTGTCAGTCTAATCTTGTATTCACAGGAGAAGCACGTTAGACATGTAGAAATTTAGGTCTATAGCACAGGGCGTATCTTTTAAAACATAATGGAAATCACCTGAATGACGCTGTTGGATGCCTGCATGTAAGCACTGCGCATGCACTGGGCCCGAGGGCCAACCTGTGATTTAGCTGCGGGAAAGGCCCGGCTCTGTCTGAGTTATTACTGGCACAGCAGTGGTATTGTACCATGCGCAGTTTTTACCTGGTAATGAAAGGAGGCTAGTTTGCAGTCAATATAAGCCTCCAACTTAATCACGGTGTCAGGAAAGTAGATAACTCAGCAGGAAAGTAATAGGATTCAAAGGACGGCAATAACCTCTTCAGCCACATGCAATGAAGAAAAGAAGAGACTGCCGTCGATACGTCTTAAAAGCGTAGGTCATTCTCTGTCACTGGAGAGGTAAAGGTGCTTTCAGCATGAGGAAGAAGCTAAGTAACTCATTCCCGACATTCTCAAGCAGTCATTTAGAACCGCAGTTACACTTGTGATCCCTGCAAAACATGCCCAATCTACTGCAGAACGGAGAAGCAAAGCAACGCTCTGGGTGTTTTTATCAGTTGTTTTAAAAAGTAACAATGTGCATGTTTATGAGCTAATAAACAATGCAACACATTTCATTACTGATTCATTTCCAGTTACAAAAATATTCAGCGAATTTAGTGACAGCAGTAAACAATCGTTATTGTGTTTTTTATCTTTCTGTGCTAACCACGGCAAATGCATTAGCTTGTGTGCAGCAGAAAATATAAAAACAGCATCAAAGTCAATAAATTATTAAGAAGTACTATGTCCAATATACCAAAGCCTGTTCTCTATGAAAACAAGCTTCATAAAACCCTAATTAAAAATGCACAGCTTCAGATACACATATAAACTGGTACTACAGTAACACACAATATTAACTATACACTAAATGCAAAAGCTGAGGCAAAAATACATTCAACTTAGCAGCTTGAACCTGTAATATTATTAAGGGTATTGTTAATCAGACAAAATGACAAAGTCACTAGCAAGTATAAAAAAAAAACGAATGCTGACTGCAGGGATCAGAAGCAAAGTAAAAAAAAGCATTTTCAATGCAATAGGTCTCACATTTATGCAAGTTTGAGCTATTCAAATTTTAAATAACACTGCCTTTTTATTTTTGTTTTCGTTTTTAGAAACATAAATAAAAGGCATTGTCATTTACAATGCCAATAGCTTAAACTCGTGTAAATGCGAGACCTATTGCATTGTAAATGCTTGTTTACACTGGCGCCTGGGTTCTACAGATGCATTGGCACTGAAGTATTTCTTTCATATCCTTGCTCCGCTGGCTCGTGCCAGGTTGCCCCGCTGTCGGCGACTGCACGTGACTTAAACGCTCATCAGTCTGGTACACTACCTGATACGAAACGTCCGCAGTAGTACCGGGGGCAGCATACATGGGATTTCACTGTTCTAAAGTTGAGTAGTCAAAACGTCCCATGAGGACTGGCCCTTTTACTTCTGTTGTTACACGGTATGTCTTATTTAGTCTGTAAGCACTGTTTTCTTTAATAAGTTTCTTCTACTGCAGGACAAAATGCTTGCCTGCACATTTCAGAGTACTATGTTCGCTTTCACTTTCCAAGCAGCCCGAGACAATGGTGGCCTCTTCTTAGAAATGAAATAGGTCTTGCATTTACAAGACTTTCAGCTATTGGCATTGTAAATGACAATGCCGTTTATTTATATGTTAGTTATCAAAACAGATAAATAGAAGGCATTGTCATTTACAATGCCAGTAGCTTAACACCTTCACTGCTGCGGCTATTCCGCCGCAGTGCTACGGGTTTTGAGCGGCCGCGCGGCGGGCGCATGCTGGTGACGGAACCGCTCCATCACCAGCGTCGGTTGAGCTGTGCTCGTGACGGAGCGGTTCCGTCACGGCCCGCCCCGCTCAATAGAACCCTCAGCGCAGGCGCGGAATTCGCGCCGTGCATGAGCGTTCTATCGAGCTGGGCGGGCCATGACGGAACCGCTTCGTCATCAGCACAGCGCGACTGCGGCTGATGACGGAGCGGTTCCGTCATCAGCACCGAAGGGGTTAAACACTCGCAAATTCAAGACCTATTGTATTGCAAACGCTAGTTATTTCCTCTTTTTAGGTCTGGCCTTTGAGACAGCCTTAGGTGTGTTGCTAGAGTATATTTTATTACTCTAGCAACACTCCTAAGGCTGTAAATGACTTTGTGAAGATTATGTTCAGTGTATTTTATTGTGACGAAATTCCAAGAACAGAAGTGAAATATTAACATCTTTTTGTGACATTTGTAATCAAGCTTGAAACATTGAGAGAACATATTTGAACCAGTTGTTGTTGAATGGTTGCACAGCTTGATGCTGTGGTGGCGCTGAGTGATGTTGTGGTGGCGATGAGTAAGGCAGCGGCGTTCAGTGATGCTGTGGTAGCGCATAGTGATGTTGTGGTGCTGAGTGATGCTGTGGTGATGCGATAGATAGATAGAGTGAGTGCGATAGATAGATAGAGTGAGTGTGATAGACTGAGGGCAATAGATAGAGGGAGGGTGATAGATAGATAGAGGGAGGGTGATAGACAGATTGAGTGATGGCAATAGAATAGATAGAGTGAGTGCGATATATAGACAGATAGAGTGAGGGTGATAGATAGATAGACAGATAGATAGAGTGAGGGCTATAGATAGAGTGAGGGCGATAGATAGACAGATAGATAGATAGATAGATAGATAGATATATAGATAGATAGATAGATAGATAGATAGATAGATAGATAGATAGATAGATAGATAGATAGATAGATAGATAGATAGATAGATAGATAGAGTGAGGGCGATCGATAGATAGATAGATAGATAGATAGATAGATAGTGATGGCGATAGAGGGAGTGCGATAGATAGACAGATAAAGTGAGGGTGATAAATAGATAGACAGATAGATACAGTGAAGGCGATAGATAGATAGATAGATAGATAGATAGATAGATAGATAGATAGATAGATAGATAGATAGATAGATAGATAGATAGATAGATAGATAGATAGATAGATAGATAGAGTGAGGACAATAGATAGAGTGAGGGCGATAGATAGATAGATAGAGTGAGGGAGATAGATAGATAGATAGACAGATAGATAGATAGATGGATAGATAGATAGATAGATAGATAGATAGATAGATAGATAGATAGATAGATAGATAGATAGATAGATAGATAGATAGATAGATAGATAGAGTGAGTGAGGGCGAAAGATAGATAGACAGATAGAGTGAGGGCGATCGATAGATAGATAGAGTGATGGCGATAGATAGAGTGAGTGCGATAGATAGACAGATTTAGTGAGGGCGCTAGATAGATAGACAGATGGATAGAGTGAGGTAGATAGATAGATGGAGTGAGGGCGATAGATAGATGGAGTGAGGGCGATAGATAGATGGAGTGAGGGCGATAGATAGATAGAGTGAGGTCGATAGATAGAGGGCGATAGATAGATATAGTGAGGGGGATAGATAGATAGACAGAGCGAGGGTGATAGGTAGATAGATAGATATATAGTTAGATAGATAGATAGATAGATAGATAGATAGTGTAATTATGTGGCGTGTAATTATGTGGCACTGAGCGGTATTTGGAGTACATGTTGCGTTGAGCACAGTGAAAAGATGTAGCATATAATTTTGTGGCACTGAGTGGTATTTGGAGTGTATGTTGCATTGAGTGCAGTGTACTTATGTGGCGTGTAATTATGTGGCACTGAGTGGTATTTGGAGTGTATGTTGTGTTGAGCGCAGTATAATTATGTAGCATATAATTATGTGGCACTGAGTGGTATTATGAGGAGTGTATGTTGTATTCAATGAAGTGTAATTGTCTGGCGTGTAATTATGTGGCACTGAGTGGTATTGTGTGGAGTGTATGTTGCATTGAGTGCAGTGTAATTATGTAGCATATAATTATGTGGCACTGAGTGGTATTGTGTGGAGTGTGTGTTGCATTTAGTAGACTTTAATTATGTCGTGTGTAATTATGTGGCACTGAGTGTTATTTGGAGTGTATGTTGCATTGATGCAGTGTATTCATGTGGCACTGAGTGGTATTTGGAGTGGTGGTGAAGGTGGTGGTTGTGGCGGTGTTGGTGGTGGACATGGTGGTGGTGGACATGGTGGACGTGGTGGTGGTGGACGCGGTGGTGGTGGATGTGGTGGTGGTGGACGTGGTGGTGGTGGACGTAGTGGTGGTGGATGTGGTGGTGGTGGTGTTGGACATGGTGGTGGTGGATGTGGTGGTGGTGGACGCGGTGGTGGTGGATGTGGTGGTGGTGGATGTTGTGGTGGTGGACATGGTGGTGGACGTGGTGGTGGATGTGGTGGTGGTGGATGTGGTGGTGGTGGACGTGAAGGTGGTGGTGGTGGATGTAGTGGTAGAGGATGTGGTGGTGGTGATGGACGTGGTGGTGGACGTGGTGGTGGTGGACGTGGTGGTGGTAGATGTAGTGGTGGATGTGGTGGCGGTTGTGGATGTGGTGATGGTGGAGGTAGACGTGGTAGACATGGTAGTGGCCTCGTGGTGGATGTGGTGGACATGGTAGTGGTGGACATGGTGGTGTTGGACGTGGTGGTGGTGGACATGCTATTGGTGGATGTAGTGGTGGTGGACATACTGGTGGTGGATGTGGTGGTGGTGGTTGTGGACGTGGTGGTTGTGGTCAAGGTGGTGGTGGATGTGGTTGTGGTGGACTTGGTGGTGGTGGTGGTGGACGTGGTGGATGTGGTGGTGGTGGTGGATGTGGTGGTGTTGGTGGTGGACATGGTGGTGGTGGACGTGGTGGATGTGGTGGTGGAGGAGGTGGGTGTGGTGGATGTGGTGGTGGACGTGGTGGTGGTGGCCATGGTGGTGGTGGATGTAATGCTGGTGGACGTAGTGCTGGTGGATGTGGTGAATGTAGTGGTGGTGGACATGATGGTGGTGGACGTGGTGGTCGGTGGATGTGGTGGTGGTGGTGGGCGTGGTGGTGGTGGATGTGGTGGTGTTGGTGGTGGACATGGTGGTGGTGGACATGGTGGTGGTGGATGTGGTGGTGGTGGTGGTGAACGTGGTGGTGGTAGATGTAGTGGTGGATGTGGTGGTGGACTTGGTGGTGGACGTGGTGGTTAATGTGGCGGTGGTAGTGGGTGTGGTGGTGGTGGAGGTAGATGTGGTGGTGGTGGACGTGGTAGTGGCCTCATGGTGGACGTGGTGGTGGACATGGTGGTGGTGGGTGTGCTGGTGGTGGAGGTGGGTGTGGTGGTGGTGGTGGACGTGGTAGGGCTGGACATGGTGGTAGTGGACATAGTGGTGGTGGACATGGTGGTGGTTGTCGTAGTGGTGGTGGATGTGGTGGTGGTGTGGTGGACGTATGGTGGTGGTGGATGTGGTGGTGGTGGTGGTGGATGTGGTGAATGTGATGGTGGTGGATGTGGTGGTGGTGGGTGGTGGACGTGGTGGTGGTGGATGTGGGTGTGGTGGTGGACAAGGTGGTGGTGGATGTAGTGGTGGTGGATGTATTGGTGCTGGATATGGAGGTGGTGGTGGAGGTGGTGATTGTGGACATGGTGGTGGTGGATGTGGTAGTGGTGGACGTGATGGTGGTGGATGTTGCAGTGGTGGATGTGGTGGTGGGTGTAGTGGTGGTGGACATGGTGGTGTGGACATGGTGGTGGTGGATGTAGTGGTGGTGGATGTGGTGGTGGTGGATGTGGTGGTGGACGTGGTGGTGGTGGGTGTGGTGGTGGTGGATGTGGTGGTGGTGGTGGACGTGGTGGTTGAGGACATGGTGGTGATGGACCTGGTGGTGATGGACGTGGTGGTGGTGGACGTGGTGGTGGTTTTCATGGTGGTTCATGTGGTGGACATGGTGGTGGTGGTTGTGGTGGTTGTGGAGGTGGGTGTGGTGGTTGATGGGGTGGTGGTGGACATGGAGGTGGTAGACGTGGTGGTGGTGGTGGATGTAGTGGTGGTGGATGTAATGGATGTGGTGGTGGTGAAGGTGGTGATTGTGGATGTGGTAGTGGTGGATGTGGTGGTGGTGGACATGGTGGTGGAGGACGTAGTGGTGGTGGCCTTGGTGGTGGTGGATCTGGTGATGGTGAATGTTGTGGTGGTGTTGGTTGTGGTGGTGGTGGACGTGGTGGTGGTGGACATGGTGGTGGGTGAGGTGGTGGTGGTGGACGTGGTGGACATGGTGGTTGTGGACATGGTGGTGATGGACGTGGTGGTGATGGACGTGGTGGTGGTGGACGTGGTGGTTGTGGACATGGTGGTGATGGACGTGGTGGTGATGGACGTGGTGGTGATGGATGTGGTGGTGTTGGACATGGTGGTGGTGGATGTGGTGGTGGTGGATGTGGTGGTGGTGGTAGTGGTGGTGGACGTGGTGGTGGTGGTGCTGGGTGTGGTGGTGATTGACATGGTGGTGGATGTGGTGGTGATGGATTTGGTGGTGGTGGTGTTAGTGGTGGTGGAACTGGTGCTGGTGCTGGCCGTGGAGGGGTGGTGGTGGTAGACATGGTGGTGGTGGATGTAGTGGTGGTGGACATAGTGGTGGTGGATGTGGTGGTGGTGGACTTGTTGGTGGTGGTCGTGGATGTGGTAGTGGTGGATGTGGTGGTGGATGTGGTGGTGGATGTGGTGGTGGTTGATGTGGTGGTGGATGTGTTGGTAGATGTGGTGGTGGTGGATGTGGTGGTTTTGGTAGTGGTGGTGGACATGGTGGTGGTGGTGGGTGGTGGACATAGTGGTGGTGGATGTGGTGGTGGTGGACGTGGTGGTGGTGGTCGTGGACATGGTGGTGGTGGATATGGTGGTGGTGGATGTGGTGGTGGTGGATGTGGTAGTGGTGGACGTGGTAGTGGATGTGGTGGTGGTGGTGGAGGTGGGTGTGATGGTGGTGGACGTGGTGGTGGTGGACGTGGTGGTGGTGGATGTAATGGTGGAGGATGTAGTGGTGGTGGATATGGTGGATGTGGTGGTGGTGGAGGTGGTGATTGTGGACGTGGTGGTGGTGGACGTGGTGGCGGTGGACGTGGTGGTAGATGTGGTGGTGGTGGTGGAGGTGGTGGTGGAAGTGGTTGTGGTGGTAGTGGTGGTGGACGTGGTGGACATGGTGGTGGTGGAGGTGGTGGTGGATGTAGTGGTGGTGGTGGAGGTGGGTGTGGTGGTGGTGGACGTGGTGGTGGTGGACGTGGTGGTTGTGGTGGTGGTCGATGTGGTGGTGGTGGATGTGGTGGACATGGCGGTGTATGTGGTGGTGGTGGAGGTGGGTGTGGTGGTGGTGAACATGGTGGTGGTGGACATGGTGGTGGTGGATGTAGTGGTGGTGGATGTAGTGGTGGTGGATGTGGTGGATGTGGTGGTGGTGTAGGTGGTGATTGTGGACGCGGTGGTGGTGGACGTGGTGGTGGTGGACATGGTGGTGGATGTGGTGGTGGTGGTAGTGGTGGTCGACATGGTGGTAGTGGTTGGTAGTGGACATGGTGGTGGAGGTGGGTGTGGTGGTAATCCTGCAGGAGTCTGCTAGCAGGTTGTGCAAAATTCAGCAGCACCTCTAGGTGTTTGTTGCAATGCACGGACTTCACACAGAATTTGGCATCATGTTATAGTACACAATAAAACATTTCTTTGCACATAATTAAATAAGAAGCTCAAAAGAGCTCTTCTGGCATCTCTGGCAAGTGTGAATGAACAGCCCCATAAACCTCTAAGAAACTAGACCAGAACGGGGAGGCATGCGTACAGTGTAGTTTCTGTAAGACTTTCCGAAAGTGACCCTAATCAGGACATAACTAAACCTTTAATGTCTAGTCTACAACATCTAGATAGCAAAAGACTGGGATCCAATGATGAAAGCGGAGGTGACACCAAAGTAGCAGGAAGCAACTATATAATAACACTTATAATTGGCTTGGTAGTTTGGTCTGCCATGTTCCCATGATGCACTGGGCCAGGGACAGACTAATTTGCATATAGCCAGGTTCTGAACTGGGATGGTGCAGTGAGCTAAAAAACGGTGATGGATCAAGCCCTGATCTTTTGACTGGGTAGGAGTGTTCTGCTTAATTCAGATTCTCTGTCCATCACCACCACCTTTTTGAATCGTTTTGGCCACCACAAGTGTGGAAGGGTATGCTCAGATGTGAGTCCCTTGCTCACTGCACCATCAGGATTCAAGCAAGCCAGGCCGAAGACGGCTGTAATGCCAGAAACCGGTCCCCGGAAGCTTGTTTACTTTCCAGTAAAGAATTGGCTTGGTAGTTTGGTCTGCCCTGTTCCCATGATGCACTGGGCCAGGGACAGACTAATTTGCATATAGCCGGGTTCTGAACTGGGATGGTGCAGTGAGCTAAAAAACGGTGATGGATCAAGCCCTGATCTTTTGACTGGGTAGGAGTGTTCTGCTTAATTCAGATTCTCTGTCCATCACTACCCCCATTTTGAATCGGCTGAAAGAAAACCAGCATGGGTGAGGAGAGAGGCAAATGGTGTGCGATGTGCACGCACCCGCACACATGCACTGTAGTTCATCCACCTTTGGGTACATTTTTGAGAGCCCTTACCTATGTCTCGCTGAGAACGCATGCGCGTTCGCTCAGCGAGACCTAAAAAATGAAAACGGCTGTAATTCACTATTAGGGCATGCTACACACATCAGAGCATGTCTTACCTTATACTTACAATGCACCCTGCCGTTGGGCCTACCATAGGGGTGTGTAATATGAAGCAAAGGGAAGGTTTAGGGACTGGCAAGTGGGAGCAGTACTAGACTGCCCACAGGCCTTGCAGTGGCAGGGATGAGACACACTTTACAAGCTGCTTCTGTGGGTGGCACAACCAGTGCTGCAAGCCCACCAGCAGCATTTGATTTACAAGCCCTGGGCACACTGCACTGCACTGTACTAGGGGTTGACAGGTAAATCAAATAACCCAATCATGGAATCACCAATTAATACATCAATGTAACATAGGGAGCACTTGCACTGTGGCTCTGAAATGCAGGGGCACAGAGCCCAAAGCATGTAACCAGCAAAAGCATATCAAAACAGAGGAGGCAATCTGTCAAAATGGAAGGGAGAGACGCCAATAATGCCAGGTCTTACACACAATTATTACTTTTTACTGGTCATCAGGTATTTTGCCCCTTGAAAGACTTATTGAATAGCATGTTTAAATCTTGAGCAAGACAAAGACCCTAATTTAGGGATTGACAGGCAGTCTGCCATTTAAAAGGTGAATGAAGGTGATAGCCTCTAATGCCCTGGCACACTCCTGCTTGCCATATTTAGAGATCGTGTATGGAGTGGCAGAGATCTCTACACCTTCAGAGGAGCTGCTGCTAGGTCAGCTCCTCCTTGTGCATTGAATGTTTGCTGAATGTCCACCATGTTTCATGAGGTCACTCAGCAAACATTTGTTTTTACCAAAACAAACTTCCAAAGTGGCAGTTTACTTCTGTATAACAAAAAGTATACCCCTGACACACTTGAAGCTTTCTCCCAGGGTTTAGGATTTTAATTTTTATCTCTACAGGACATCCAGGTAATTAGTGGTTTAAGGTTTCCACCAGCAGAGCCATGGGAGTCACCTCTGATAAAACTTGAAGGCCCACCTGACTCTAAATAGTGGACCATCACTCTGGTAGACAGGGTACTCTACCACATTTGAGTACCCCACAGTCTAAATCAGGCCCAAAGTGCTTATTGTATCAATATTTCTAGCAGTATAAGAATGTAAGGGGATTCTGAAGTCGTTCTGCTAAAGATAATCGATAGCAGGTGCTATTTTGTGATAAGTCCTTAGGAAATCCTATCACAAAAATCTAAAAAGTTGCAGCGACCTCAAAGAAGATGGTAACCCATTTGCAAATGTAAATGTGTATACAAGGAATCAGACTGCATTTAAAACAAATGTTTGCTTTATTTCAAAGCTATCACAGACATGGTGTTCTGCTGTTCTAAGGAGGTCATTATCCCTATGATGGCCTCTAATCCCAGTGAGTCGCAATTTGCAGCCTATCGCATTAATATTCAAGAGCTAACTCAGATTGTGATCCACAGCAATTCAGTATTTTATGAACCAAACTTTTTGTGCAGAGGTCAGTTTGTAAAATGCTTTACTGGTCACAAAATTACTGGTTGCAATTTCCCACCAGTATTAAGCGACAAGTTATTCATACATCTGGCCCTTGGTATTTCTGGAGCATATTATTTTGGATTGTTTACTTTACATTTGCTATTTGAAAGTATTTCTATTATATCAGTCCAAATTAGATAGGAATATATTGTATATTTTGTAATTCTGTTGTTTACTGACAATCTTCAGTTTCCTTACAAAAAAGGTGCAACAATGACTTCCATGAGTTTTAATCAGAGATGAGTGGGTTCTAGCCTCTCACAATTCCTAACGTTTACTTTACTAGAATGATTCGAGGTAGATGTATCAATTGTCAATATTCTTTAGAAATTGCTCTGCTGTTATGAGCAATTCTGTTTGCTGTAGAATCTGGCATCAAGGGCACAGAGTTTGGGCCTGGAATATGACTATATGTTCAGTAGCATGAGCCATACAATAAAATCCCATTATTAATAAGTGGCAAATCCCTATTATACTCCCCATTTCTCATGGACATGAACTGTCCTAAGCTGAACACCATTCCAAACATTATTGATCTATTTCCCATCTAAATTATTGAACGAGTGTTAGGAGCCGGAGTTTCCGCGCGCACCGCTGTTGTCAAGTGCTCAACCCAGACCACCCGCTCCCACGTTAGGCAAAGAAAGGACACCGTCCGGGACAGCCCTGCTCACCCCCTTAGTAGCTTGACACAAGCAGCCAGGCTTATCTCCAAGGCTCAAGTGTTCAGTATGTGCAACCATGCCCACAGCAATCCCAGGGATGTCACCACAAATGGACTCCACACGAGTTTATATAAAACGAGTACACTTTATATAAAAAGATATCCGAAATGAGCACACAATACAACTCCCACATATATACACTGGTTAATATTGTTTCCGGTGGGTTGGGCGGTCCTAATCCCCAACCTCCACTTCTAACCAACAGTTTTAACCGTTTTCAACAGGTTAGGTACGTCGTATCACTAGATTCACACACATTGCAAAATACAAGGAATAGTGCACTACTTAACGATGGGTTTCTGTACCGTGCCACAGTGACACCATGCAATGCGTAGCGTCAAGATCATGTACAAGTCAACACAAGATAATGCAACTCGGTTCGCTACCAGCATGCCCTGTTCAAGGAAAGAATACAGCAATGCTTCACGCTGCAATTAGGTACAGTGCGATAGGAAAACATTTCAATGCGTATCACCATCAGCAAGCCCTGTGCAAGGAAGGAATAATGTAATGCCTCACAGTGCAATTCAGTACAGTGCAGTAAACAACCAATGCAGTGCGCTACACTAAGATCCTGTATCCTGCAAGAGAAACATAACGTAGTACATAGCGCGCTAACCCTTGAGTTAATAAAGCACCTCTATTGTCAGACGTTGTCCAATAGTTCGAAAGTTCATTAGCAGCAAATATGCAAAGTGTTATGCAACTGTTTTTAGAAGTTGTGCGACCGAGTGCCCCCAACACGCATCAATAATGACAATGAGGTTTCACTCCGGGCCCTGGCCCCTGTACCACCCTGTCTGGGACCAGCAAGGACCGAGATCTGGGTCAAAGCAACAGGAGCACACAGCTGCCAGCAGCGAGAGGCCAAGAGAGTGTCTCTCCAGGCCAGCACCCCGCCCCAGGCAATGATCCACTTTACCTGGGGGTGCACAACCCCATTCTCCTCTCCTGCCACTGCGGCTTGGCCTCACTCCAGAACCTTGTCACCACGGGCAAGGCATGCTCGGGCGGTAGTTCAGTTCCTGTGGACCGCCAGTGCAGGCCGCCAACGTTCAGCACAAACTCCTTCCACGAAGCCTTCCACACAATGCTGGTGCTACCTCTCATTAGCTTTGAGGGCCCAATCACTTGGCTCTCCTCTCCAGCGCTTTTAGGATTTTTTCGCTCCCTGGTGCTCACCGCTCCCCGGTACTCCTCACCAGCACCTTCGGTGGCACCTTCGACATTCTCCCCCAGCGCGGCCGAGTCTCAATCTGTCTCCTGGTTCACACGGTCTTCAGGTGCTCTCTGCTAATGCCCAGGTCTCGCCACGACATGCACACTGCGTGTCTGAGTCTCACCTCTCCTCCTGGTGCACACGAGGTACCAGGTGCTCTCCACTAACACCCTGGCTGCACTACCACATGCCGACCTGCGTGTCGGAGACTCAATCCTTCTTAGTGCCCACGATGTCCCGGCACACTTCACTAGTGCTTGGACTGTACTTCGACATGCACCCTCTGCACGTCCCAAATCTCGGCTCTCTTCCACGATGACCACAATCCACAGGCGCTCCAACACCTATAGCTGCACCAAGACACGTACCCTGCGCGTAAGAGTCTTGATTCGCTCTGGGTCCCCACAATCACCTTAGGCACCCCTTCGGAGGTCTCAGGCTGCCACGACACGGTCCCATCACCACGCCACTTGAGACTTTATGGAAACTTTTATGTTCCTGTGTTTCTGAACAGGGAGCCAGCTGACCTTGGGCCCTTGGGGTACCGGACACAGCACACAGCAAAGTCCAGCTCTGGAAGGTAGGGGGGGAACAAACCACTGCAGCGCCCCTTCAGGCTCTCCTCTGTCAAGAGCTACAAACTGCCCACAAGCCCCAGATCACAAAGCAAGGGTCAAGTGTTTCCTACAGCCTATTCAGCAACTCTTCCTGAGGCAGAGTTTTTTTTTTCACAATCACGGACAGATCAAAGCTGCCAGGGACTCGACCAGTCGACAACATCCATAAAGCACTCCCAGCACTTCTCTGAACGATACCGAGACCGCTCTCGACGACATCATCAACATAACACAAGTCTTGGGGTTACAGTTTTCCAGTTATACCCCTCATTGTGTTTGAAGTTTCCTTGTGCTCAGGGATCCCTGAACCCTCCCTAAATCAGTCTTGCATATCTCCCCCTCAATGTCACCATCCTCTCTTTAATACTGGGGGCCTGGATCTTTAATCACTCAGAGGGAGATGTGTCTATTGTTTTATGGCTCTGAACCAGGCCTCTTCACCTCGCAAAGCCTCTCCTTCTCCCCGCTCCAGGTGCAGGGCAGCCTGGCACCGTCTCTACGGCTCCCCTGGGGCACGACCTCCCTCAGCCTTTCACACCTCTCCCAGATCCAGGCAGGCAATTCACATTCTGCTGAGACACACAAAAAGGTCTAAAGCACAAACTCAGCCATTTTCTCAAACTGCGGTTTCTGGACACAAAGAGACAGAACCATCTACCCAAAAAGATGTGTTATGACGCTGTGAGTTCAGACATACCAAACTTCACTGTTCCACTTCCAATTATTGGGCAACTAGGCTCACAATACTACACATAGCCTCCCCCATTCTATACGATGGGCAGGATGGCCTTTCACCAGGGAAAGTAAAATGAAGCATTTTTTCACTGTCAGGGCCTAGCACCCACACTGGCACAGGTCCTGCCTTTTACCTACACTGTACCCTGCCTAAGGGTTACCCAGGAGGTCCTACATAGTTGCCCTATATGTATTCAAAAGGGAAAGTAAGGCCTGACAAGTGGTAGCACTTGTCATGACAACATGCCTATTTAGCTTAATGCGCGCAGGTCCTACACTGAAGACCTGTGTTCCCTCTCTGCGCATTTCTTTAGTACTAGCTCTGGCACACACAGTACGCATCACTTAGGGATCTTGCTAGTAAGGCAAATATACCAATCAGAGACAACTAAACTCCACCACAATTTATACAGGGAACATCTGTACTTGCCCACTGATTAGCAGTGACAAGTACCTACAGCATCTAACTTCACACCTCTCTGTCAGGAAAACGGTCTAGGGGAAAAGCTTAAAGTTTAAGTGAACTTTCGCCAACAAGGCCAAGTCCAACAACGAGCAACTAAAGAGTTCCATGCAAGATGTTGTGTTCTTTTTAAACGATGCATTTATGTCAACACTTGTTTTTCCAAACTAAGAGCCAGATGTGCGATTGTTGCATTCACAAACATTAGTCATAAATTGTGCAAATTATATTACTTTTTGTGAATGGACTTTGATTTTGAGAACCAACTTATTTACTAATAGGTTGTTTCGGAAAATAAAGAAGTGCAGTGGCCACAGAATGTCCTGCCTAATTATTATTTATTATGCTGTTTGCAATTTGCGACCCCGTGTGATCAGCTGCAGTAACGGGGATGGTAGCCTGCAAACCACCAATCCTCTAAATGTGTTCTCAAACAGATTTTTTTTTTTTTAAATCAGGCCTTGTTCCCTAAAGGAACGGTCACTGCTTTAACTCAAAGTTTTTCATTTTGGAAAATTTCAGTGAGAGCAGGTAGTGGTCCCCTGGACAACTGCTTATTCCCCCTGAGCTTGTCACCTTGAATCCCAAAGTCGCTTCAGGACCCTTTTGCAAATCAGTTACCAACTCCTTTGATGAGTTGGTAACTTGTCAATGGTTTGCAAGTGGAATCGCAAACCATTGATACATTCAATGCGAAATCGCAGTTAAGAAGGGATGCCCCTTTACTGCCGCTTCCCAATTGCAAATAGCAACAGAAAAAAGGCATCTGTACATTAGAAATGGCCCTTTTTACTACTTCATGATTAGAATGAAAGCTGTGCCTCAGCATTATTAACATTTGCTATCTCTTTTCTTTACTCTTCTGATGTGCGTGCATGTCTTTAACACACTACAGAAGGAGATATGAATATATAGATGGATATGTGTGACTGCAATAATAAAGCATATACATTACAATTTGCACCTATCCTAATATGTATTTATGGTCATTTGCTTTCTTTCATCACACTGCACAGGTGCCCCCCGCGCCTAGGGGAGGCGATCCCTTAGTTACGCCATGTGACGAAGCCCCCTACGGGTCGGCTAAGAAGGGGTAGTGTATTGAGTAAGGAGGGACAGTGATGTCATCAGGACGCGCAGGAATGCAATGGGGAGTTATATAAGGCTGCGCCCAGGAGTATTTGGCCTCTTTGTCCCCTCAGACCTTCAGCAAGCTGCAGAGGCGTGGTGTTGACCACCCGCCCACCCGGCACAAGAACAAGGCTTCGTGGCGGAGCACTGACAGTTAACAACAAAGGGGGATGCACAACAAGAGAAGTACAGAGACTGGATGGACCCCCAGAGGGGGTAGGATCTACGTCTGCTGAGGGTAGGCCGAAGAGGAGGACTGACACGCCGGTAGTCCTGGACTCTACTGCCCTAACCCAAAATGTATGGACTGAGTAGAACTTTGGGGAGGCTGCCTGTGTTCAGGCACCCCGGTGAGTCGGTGCGTTATACCGTGCCCTGGATTGCAAGTATTGCAACTGTTTGCTGTGCGCGTTGGGGCCTGCTGGCACAATGTGAGCTGCTAAGTGGAGAGCTTGTCGGGATGGATGAGTCAGTCAAGTTCCATTCTACTTAATGCCTTTGAGAGGTTGATGCGGCTAAAGCACGATGCTGTGAATAATTGTATATATCCAAACCGGATGGTCTTTTCCTATTGGTCTGTGAATAATTACCTGGTTTGATGTGAATAAAAGGCTATGCCCTAGACAACACGTTTTGACTCTCCGAGTTCTTGGGCTTAGTGGGGTAGAAAATGTCAAAAATGGAGAAGGGTGAATGTCACATTGTGCGCATACTATGGATGGTTGCAATTCTGTTTCTCCAGAGGCTGTAATGTCGCCCTCTTGATGATGTCCACTGGGCATCATGAAAGTCCAGTACAGCTGGGGGTGTTTAGCCTGTACCCTGAGGACTGATGCATAGTTGTTTTTTCCCACACTACTGTGTTAATAAAAAGGCTGCTGCTGGGCGTGGCCTCAGAAAAGGACCCCGAGCAGCATGGCCGCAGTTACACCTACATTGTGTCTACGATCCTCATTTTATTTTGGGCCTTGTTGTCTTCATATGAACACCAGCCACCATATGTGCTCCCCTCATCTGCTGTTCCTGGCCCGGAGTGCAGGAACACAACAGAGGCCAATCCCTCGATTAACGTTGTTGCTGCTTCAAAAGAGGTGAACAAGTTCCTGCAGAAAGAAGCATCCTGCTGGAGTTTTATTTAAATGCAAGCGAAAGACAACTAAAGTTATTATGCAAAGTATTTGACAAATTAAAAAGCATACTGTGCTCTGTGACACTGAGTGCATTCAGTGTGCATCACATATCCACCATGTTGTTAGATACTGGTAGACAAGGAGTCCAGGCCTTAAAGGCTAGTACTGAGGGTGCTCACTAGAATAGTGCTAACACTGCTTTGTCGCTTTTTTCTCTCTGCGGTTAGCCTCGACCAAGTCTCACTGTTTATCAGAAAAAGATTGGCTTAGATATTAAGAGACACTGACACATTTACAAGGTGAATTCTGCGCAAAATAACAAAAGTTCCTATTTTATGCGTATGTTTCTTATGATGTCTTGCATCTTTAATATTGAGCAGTGGCGTGCTCCTCCTCCAACTCTCATGATGAAGCTTGATTGGTGCTTGAAATCCTTGACTGATAATGACCGTATATTGAGACTATTATCTTTGAATGTGCCACTTTAGTGAACGGAGGCTTTAATATCTGTGAGAATGTGAATTTCTTAAGGTTGAAGAATTGATGATGTGATCAAGAGACTCTAACTTGAGAATTGTGCATTGTTAGTTCAAAATAAGAGACATTGAGATTCCATTAGGCATTTGCTCTTTTGAAAAAAATGTCTAAAGTTTGCTTAATTTCATCTTAATTGCCAGAGGCAAATATTTTGTGTTAAAATTACTATGCAAGGTAGGAAGGTTACCTTTGGCACTGGCAGTCTTACACCAGCATCCCTTGCCATATCTTTCGTTACTGAACTATCTACCTCTTGTCTGTGTCTACTGTGAAATGAGAGGTACAAGTGACTGGAAAATGATCTTCTTAAACAAAGCTTTAAGCTTTATTCAAATAGAAAAATACAACAATATTATCATCGAATATTGTGTTCGAAGACTATACCACTGTCTCGTGATATTTATGAATATATTAACTATAATTTATCTATTTATGAATGGATGTTTCCAGCACAGCAAAACGTGATCCTTTAACCCTGTGTTCAAGGTATAATTAGATTATTTTAGAGTATTAATAGAAAGTATTACCTTGATGTTCAAAAAGGTTATCTCTTGGTGCCAGGACTAGATAGATCCAAGATAACCTTGGGTGGTGAACTAAGCTTCGCTCGCGGAGTTTGAGGAGTTTTCCCCACTCACACTCTGCAGAGCACACAGAGTTCCCAAAAATTCTGCGCAGTGGAGTTTTTTCCTTGCTTGCACTTGTCAATGTCAAGTTGGCTAGCACGAGCGAGGAAAATCAACCTCTTGGTAAGATTTGTTGATGCAGGTGGTCGGATTTCTCAATGCAAGTGGTCGCGGCACATCATGACCACTCACATCAAGAAACCTTCTGTTCGCATTGAGAAAGCTGCAGCTCAAGTAGAAAATCTACTTGAGCAGCAGAAAGGAAGCAACACCCTCTTGCGCTGCGCAAGGTGCCATTCACAATGATTTACAGCAATGAACAAACCCTAGTGCTCAAAATCACAAATGGCATGACCCTAATGCACTCCGATGCATACGGAACTCTGCGTAGGGCGAAGGAGTTTTTTTGTCACTTCACGAAGTCGTGCTATTCTGAACTCCACGACATAATCTAAAGCTAAAGAGGATATTGTGTAGGGATAAGAGCCAGGAAGTGCCTCCGCAGACAGAAGGCTCGGAGCAGACCATTATTGCAACATGGACTAATCGTGTGGAAAAGTTAAGTAGACATTTTGTGGCATTTCTCATAGTGTATTATTTTTTTTAATATGGTGTTTTTGTAGAGTCTTGTGTTGTCATAGCTTACAACAATAGCTTATAACACTGTCCATAACCCATTTAAACTGCCTCAGGTTGCCAATAAATACTATATATACCAATCCAAATTACAATGTAAACAAAAATATTGCTATGCAGACTCAGACCTGTCTGGTAGACAAAATGTTATCATGTGACAGAACCAAATCGGTTGCTTTGTGCTAATAGAAAGTTTAAGTAACACTAAACATATACGCAACCGATGTAAAATTATCTTTCATTACTGTTGGACTATTTACTGATACAGAAGAGAGTATAAATAAAGACAAAGATTTATGTGATAAGATCTATCCAGGCAATGTTCCCACAGGCATATTGTTTACTAATTGTCTGGTTCCGTCACAAGGGACATTGTCATTGCATCGGTTTGAATCCATGCTAGTTACTAATTGATTAGCAATATAGATTAGGAGAAAGGCACCACTGTGTTGAATTACTGCATGTTTATTATTATTCCTTAAATTAGGCCAGACCATATCACACAATTAACTTGTTAATTTGCTTTCTCAGCATTTTTGCTTATGATTCAGATACATGGGGATTATTTACATTACCTTTATTTTTATGTGGTGACAGCGGGGTCCTATAGCAAGCAGGTAAGTTAAGACAGAAGAAATGTTCTTGCTGTACCTCCACAAAATATTGTCCTCAGAGAATGGAGTGACTTTGCAGTGTTTAGCTGAGACCAGCCACACAATTTAGGATGGTATACAATAAATGCCAGGATCTTGCATATCTTTTTCAATCCCTCCACACACTGAATCACCACATCCCCAAGATGTCAGAGAGGTGAAACATTTTCAACCCATGATCATAGTGCTTTGTTTTGGCTAGAACATGGCTATGCTACTGCCTGCTTTGCTTTCCCTGATTGCACCCATCTCTCAAGGAGCACATTATGTTTGCGGTATTCGCTAAAGGACACAATTTGACATTTCTCGTAATGTTACATTTTCTTTCTGTGTGATCTAAGTCTCTCCAAAATCTAACATTTATTTCTCTATAAAGAACCCCTGTTTTCACATAGTGTTATTTTCCTTTCCTTTTGCCACTGTCGGTGAGCCTTGAATTCTTATATCTGGGTTGACCCATATTTATGACTTACAAGACCCATATTCTATTTCACCTGATCCTTGTCACTGTAGAAATATAAATATCCTCAATTTCTAGGTCACCTGCACTATTGCAATTTCATGCGTAGAAAGCAGTACTAATATATGGTGAATCTATTTTACGAGTGGGAAAGGGTAAGAGAGAATGAGTGCAGAGCAAGTATGATACACAAATGGGTTTTCAGCATTATTTATTTCACAAAATATCTTACAAATTGCAATGCAGAAAATACTCACTTGAATCAATGTTTTTAATGGTGGCCCATGATTAAAGAGGAAGTAATGAGTTTGTAACTCCAGTCTTGAACTTGGTATTTATCTTTTTATCCACCATAGTGAAGTCTTTTTGTTCAAGTTATGACTACTAAGAGAGAACCAAAAAGGTTTTTACTCAAATGTCAGTGAATAGGTAGTATTTTATTAACTTATCTGAAAGCACAGTATCTCATCCTGTGGTGGACGGTGGCCCTGCATCCCGACTGTTAGCTCCACCTGGATGGGTAACTCTGCCTAGGCATGGCAGAAACAAATGCCAAAGGAGATCTCTCGATAATAATTTCCCTCTGTGACTTGGCCCATTGTTGTCACCTCTATGGAATTGTATATGGTTGTGAAAATAAATATTTTTGTATTCATAGTTTTTCTTCTCAATTGAGAAGCGGACGTTAAGGCACACCCATAAAAATGGTTAAAGACGTTGTCACTTGGTTGATGGATTTGAGAGACTTTTTTCCTCCATTTGTTTTAAAACCTCATTCTCTATTATCAAACATCCTATAGCTCACCATCGCAGTCGAGGAATGATAGAGCGCACACAGCACTCTAAATTGTATGGGTGCATTATACTCATGGTTTGAATGCATTTATCCATATTTGTATTGTGGGCAGTGTATTACGTTTATCAGATGCAATTATTTAACATTTCAAACATAGAATCATAATGTGTATCTTTAAGTAGGATTTATATTTATTAGAGACACTATCATTTTTGTATTCATAACGTGCAGAACGACATTATATTCATAGCAATGTAAGTGTGTGTTGTTTAAGGTGCCTGTTCAGTAGGTCAAGAGCTGCAGGTTGTTGACTGTTTTGTAACTCTTGGTAGCTAATAGAAATAATTAAACTAATTGTTTTTAGGAATAGTATGCTCTCATCCCATTGCAGGTATAAAGAATTCAAAGTCGTTATTTTAAGTTTAAGGAGATAACCGGAATGTCTTTGAAGAGTCTGAGAAGCTGGAAGGGAGGATATCTTCTGTGCCTGGCCTATCAACACTCCTAGGTCACTAGAAGCAAAGAAGATTTAATTAAAGAAGTTATGGAAAATCACCACAACCTTGGAGAATGAAATAATTTGTCATGTGATACATTTAGGAGGGGGGTTGAGTTTGACTTGTTTGTATTATGCGCAGGGACAGAGTAATCAGACTTCTAGATTATCAGAGCAGAAGGAGCATCTTAAAAGCGAGCTCCGTAGCCTTAAGCTATCTTGACCCATTTTGACGTGACTACTTCTCAGGAAGTCTACGGTTGCTGACACCTTTGGGAAATGAGATAGGGGGGGAATAGCCAGAAACATCATCAATGAGAGTAGTGTAGGGAAAGTTAATTTATGCTTTCCTTTCTAATTAAAAAGGACTTGGATTCCGCCTCCATCTTGGGTTGTGTACCTATACTCACTAATTCTCTTTTGCATGTATATCCAATTATTTTTGGCCCTGTAATAAAATCCATAACTTGAATTCTGAGTCTGTGGTCTTTAAAGCATGACTACATTGTGAGTATAATCTTGAAGTGTGTATTCCCCTTGACAACTTTTAGCAGGCAAATAAAAGACCATCAGTACTAAATTTGGAAGGTAAGGCAAGGTCTATAGTTGGAGTAATCAAATGGTAGCAGAGGATGGTTTGCACTCCATTGCCAGCTACTGCTGATCCATCAAGGATGGACAGTGGGTCAGAACGAAGACGAGCAGGAGCTTTGGAAAATTCTAGGACTGACCTTAGAATGTGGGCTCAACCAGTGAGGGAATCAATGATGTTAAAAGAGGAATTTGAGGAAATGAGACGAGAGAGATCTAGAGTACTATTTGAATCACAGGGTTTGTGTGAGGGAAATCATTGGAGAAGTCGAAGTTGTGAGAGGGAAAGTCGTCCAGTATTGAGAATGGAGGAAAGAGCAGTTCCAAGGAGAGCTCAAAGATGTGGCAGAGAAGAAACAGAAAGTGAGAAGGGTCAGAGATTCATACAAGTGCAAATGAAAGCCCCAATGTTAGATGTGGTCAGGTTAAAGGTTGAAATAGATGAAGTGATGGGAGGGACTCTGCCACTGGAAAGGATTGAAACATATGATCCCAGTGAATTGTTATTCGTAGCTAAGGATGTCACTAATAAAGCAAAGCAAGCTCATGAGGCATTGGTACAGTTGGTGAAAAGGCATAAAGTAGATTTAACCAAAACGAAATTGATGCAGGGGAGCTGCAGATTGAATTATACTGACCAAGATCTAGAAGAAAAGAGAACAACAGGACTGAAGGCACAAATTAGAGGATTGGTTATAGCAATACGACCATGGAGAGCACTAGATAAATGGGAAGAAAGGTGTAGGAGATACTCCACTTCCAGGTGGAGGGATAGGAGCAACAGTAAATTTCCCTCTGAGAGAAGTACAGAATATAGGGTATGCACATGTGCCATGGAGCACGGGTGATTTGGCAGCATTCACTTATGATTTTCCTCAGCTAAGGTAAAAACCTGCGGACTGGTATAAACAAATTGATCGATTTGTCAAGATTTTGAAGGTGTTATGGGTTGATTTGAATACCTTCTTTGATATAGTGGTTCTGGGAGATCTGTGGACTGCATGTAGGGTTGCCGTTGATTGGCCTACTGCAGAACCAGCTAGAGATGCAGTGACAAATGATCCTTCAGCTGAGGTGATGAAGAAATATGTACAAGTGATTACATGGTTGCAGTCTAAAGTGGCTCTGCAAACTGTTGATTGGCTTAAAATTGATTGTACTACTCAGTATCCCAAAGAATCAGTGCATGATTATTATGAGAGACTTTTAGTGGCACTTAAACAACACAGTAAATTAGACACTGTAGAGCTAATAGCTATGGGACAGTTTGTTTGTAATTTGTGTTAGAGTTTAGATCCGATATCAGTTTGATGATACAACACCACTTAATATGTTGGCAGAGAAAGTCTGTTGAAGACATTTTGCGATATGCCAAATGTTGTATTGAACAGGTAGAGGCAGCACAAAAGACGACAAAGGAAAAGTTAATGTTGGTTCAGTTGAGAAATGCAGAACGGCCAGATTGGGTGCAAGGAGTTGGACGAGCGATGGTTTGTGGTAGAGGAAGTGGTAGAGGAATGACCCAACAGATGATATCTCAACCTGGACAGGGTAGAGGAAGGGTTACAGATGCTGGTATGGGAGCTGAGTGGGTGGCAAATCAAAAACGTGTCACAGCTTGTCATTATTGTCACAAAATCGGAAATTGGAAGCGCGAGTGTAGATTAAATCCAACAAATCAATTGCAATATGAAGGAGAGGGACAAATGTCAGAAAATGTGAATACTGTAACAAGACCCAGATCCATGTATGGAGGTAGTTGTGAGTCCCAAACGCAGATACCACAACCTTCCAGAATGCCCATGAATAATCAGACATATCAGCAAATGCCTCACTTAGAGATAAAAGACAGATTATATCAAATACAAGACCCCTATGAGTGTCAGAGGGGAGAGCAGGGATAGTGCACTTTGGGTGCTGCCCTGAAAGTGGATCAAAGTGGACTGTTTGTGTATGCTAAGATGAATGGACATCCTGTTACCTTTTTGTTAGATACTGGAGCTGTGCATGCCTCAGTAAGGACAGAAGTGGTCCCAGATTTAACCCTATCAGGAAAGTCGATTCAAGTGGTAGGAGTGCCTAATTTGAAATGACTAATCAGTTGACAAATGAATTACCTGTGAAAATAGGACCATTTCAGGATACACACCAATTTGTGGTGTGAGATTCCAGCCCAGTCTGTCTATTGGGATGAGATCTATTGTGCAAGCTAAATTGTACCATATCATGCACTCCGAGAGGTGTGGAGTTGCAAACATATGATGATGACGCCGATTTCAAAATGGCCAATATGAGTTTGTGTGCAGAACTGTTTGTAGATCTCACAATAGAAGATTTACCAAATGACTTAAGAGATTCATTTTCACCGAAGGTGTGGGATTTAACAGGTGAGGAGATTGGATTGATTCGATGTGTGGAACCTGTGAAGATATAGATCAAACCCAATGCTGAATTTCCAAGATTTCCGCAGTATAAATTGACTCCAGAAACTATGGCCGGAATATGACCTGTAATTGAATCCATGATTGCACGAGGCATTCTGAAGGAGATAAGAGGAAGTACTTGGAATTCACCTATAATGGTACTACAGAAGCCTAGCAGCAAGTGCAGAATAGTACAGGATTTGCGCAGAGTTAATTAAATCGCGATCCCATGTTGTCCTGTGGTATCAAATCCAGCTGTTATACTATTTCAGATACTATGTGAAGCCGAATGGTTTACAGTCATCGATATGTATCAGGCATATTTCTCCATACCATTGCACGAAGATAGCCAGTATATTTTTGTGTTTAGAATGGACAACTGTGTGTTAACATGGTGTAGGATCCCTCAGGGGTATACAGAAAGTCCCTCTATCATTAGCCAGTGTTTGAAAAAGATTCTTGAAGGGCTGGTAATACCCCAAAACTCAGTCTTGGTCCAATTTGTCAATGACCTATTGGTCACGTCAGAGACTGAAGATACTTGCAGGATCGATACAGTGGCTTTGCTCGATCATTTGGCAGAGAATGGACAAAAAGTGTCTCCAAATAAGCTCCTGTATTGTCAAACAGAAGTGCAGTATCTGGGTCATCGAACTGAGAAGGGAAAACGAAGGGTGTCACCAGATCGCATAGAGACGATTCTGCAAATGGGAACTCCGAAAACACAAAAAGGAGTCCACATGTTTTTAGGAATGGTTGGCTATTGTCGACAGTGGATCCCAAACTTTTCCTTGCAAAGTAAAGCCACTTTTGAGAATTACTCAAAAAGATATTAGTTATCCGTTACCATTGGATGATGACAGCTTGAGTGCCTTCCATGGCCTGAGAGAGAGCCTATGTCGCGCTCCAGCTCTGGGAATGCCAGATTACAATAAAGTGTTTTCGCTCTTCTGCTGTGAGAAAGAAGGATGTGCATTAGCGGTCCTCGTACAGACACTTGGAGGTGCCCGTAGACCAGTGGCTTACTTTTCTGCTACATTAGATCCTGTGGCTTCTGTGTTGCCTGGATGTCTCAAATCTGCTGCTGCAACAGGTGTCAGCATTGAGAGATGTGAAAGCATAGTAATGAGTCACCCGCTTGTGGTGTATGTGCCACTTTCAGTAGAACTGTTAATAACAAGAACAAAGACACAACACCTAACAAACAGTAGGCTTACAAAATATGAACAAGTCATATTGGTTTCTGAAAACGTTACTCTAAAGCGCTGTACTACTTTGAACCCTGCTACATTGTTGCCTCTTCCACAAGAAGAAGGAGAAGATTGTGAAGAGCATGACTGTCTGGATGTTACTGAACTATCTACCAAACCCAGACCTGACATTGTTGATGAACCGCTGCTCGAATCTGATTTGATCCTTTTTTGTTGACAATCCATGCCTAAGGGACAATGAAGACTTGGATCTGAGACTTGGATCTGAGGGAAGCTGCCGCTTTGAACAGAGTTTATTCTGCTCAGGTGGCTGAAACTATTGGTCTGACACGTGCCTGTACCATCGCAGATGGAGTTTGAGTAACTATCTATCCCGACAGCCATTATGGGTTTGGAGTGGTTCATGATTTCGGACAGTTATGGTCTCAGAGGGAATTTTTAATGTCATCAGGGTCCCCTATCCATAATGGAGAGTTTTTGTATGTCACTTACTTGAAGCCTTACAGAGACCTAAAGCCATAGATGTAGTTAAATTTACAGCCCATGGGAAAGGAGAAGATTTTGTCACCAAGGGTAATAATTATGCTGATGAAGTAGCTCGTTTTTGTGCACTACATGTTTGTGTTTTCAATGGAGGATATGTTGGAGAAAGTGCAGAAGAGACCAAGCTCAGCATGCTGTTGGCTGTGGCCGATACATGGGATGAGGTGAAACGGCTGCAGGATGAGGTCTCAGAGGAGGAAGCAGCATCAGGGGTCAGAGCAGGCTGTCAAAAGAGAGATGATGGCATTTGGGTATCAACAGATGAAAGGGCAGTGTTACCTAACTGTTTATTGAGCCCAATTGCAAGGCAGCTTCACAGAGCAGTTAATCTTGGAAGAGATGCCATGGTGCGAGTGTTTAGACAAACTTGGTTTAACCCTCAATTTCTCGTGCATGTTAAGCAGTCTGTCACAGGTGTGTTAGATGTCAACAAATGAATGTGGGAAAGAGAACTGTAGTTGCGATGAGTCAAATTGGAAGATCAGGAGGTCCTTTCAATAGAATACAGTTGGATTTCATTGAGATGCCAAGATGCAATAGGTTGAGATATGTCTTCGTGGCGGCCTGTATCTTTTCACGCTGGGTTGAGGCGTATCCAACTAGGTGATGTGACAGTCTCACAGTGGCAGAACTTCTCTTAAGGGAACTAATACCGCGGTTTGGAATTCCGACCTTGGTGGAGACAGCTAGAGGAGCACACTTCCATAGCAAACTTATGAAATTATTATGCGCAGCTTTAAAAATTGACCAAAGAATACATTGTAGCTAAATGCCAGAGGCTTCTGGTCTTGTAGAACAAGTAAATGGCACAATCAAAATGAGGGTATCAGAGGTGTGTTCGTCAACTTCATTAAAATGACCTGATGCGCTCCATCTTGTGCTGATGAGTCTGCGTAGTACACCTGATAGGAGTACAGGGCTCTCAACCCACAAAATATTGATGGGAAGAGCTATGTGACTACCTATGGTGCCAGCTACAGCATTGATAAACATCACAGATGATTTGGTTATGGATTATTCTAAAGGACTTACTGATGTGGTTAATTCTGTGTCACACCAGGTCGAGGCTGCGCCTGCATTCACCTCTAGAGACCTGCTGCATGATCTCAGCCCTGGTGACTGGGTGCTTGTCCGAAAGCAACTGAAGAAGAGCTGCCTTGACGTCCGCTGGTGAGGACCATACCAGGTGCTTCTAGTCAGAAGTACAGCAGTGAAGTGTGGAGGATTGCTAAATTGGATTCACGCTTCACATACTGAAGAGTCACATATTAAAGAGTTTCCAGAACCTGTGAAGAACACGACTCCTCTTGTTCAACGAAGTGTAATTGAGAGTGCAACAGAAACAGAAAGAACACGCCCAATTGTGAGAACTCTCAATGAAGCGGAGCAATCAGCCGAGCAAGAAAGAATAAATCAAACAACTCCTGAAGTGAATGCAGACTCAGAGATAGACGATATTGTGGAAGTGAACTTTGAAACAGAGCAGAAAGATCAGATCAAGAGGAAGAATGGAGAGCAGATGCTGCAACAGCATAGTGGCCAACAAAGAAAGACGGACTGAACATAAGACTTGATTCTGAGAAAGATCTTGCTCCGATTCCTGAAACATCTGAATCCGATCAAAGTGAAACTGAAGAAAGACCGGTTGGTCTGAGATGATCCAGAAGGGAGAGAGTACCTTCGCGAAAGTACGCATCTCCCGAGTGGACGTACTTGGCTGCAGATGCAGAGACTGGAGAGATCTGGGAGACTGGGGACAGGCACAGTGAGTCACGGAGTAAACTGCTTGACAATTGATCTTCAGTTAATCGCCGCTGGAATTGATGCCTTCAGAATCCTGACTCTGACAGTTCCCGGTCCACCAAGGCTGAGTGGATTGCACTTTTTGATCCTCAACCAGGTTACTTTCCCTACTTTAGATCGACAGTTAACTGCACAAGAAATGGGAAAAATATGTGCTGAAATATTGCAGCTTGTTCTTGCTATGCTTGGATCAAACATCATAAATGATGAAGATTGAACTGTAAAAATAAATCTTATTAGCCTTACAAAGAAGATAACCTAGCCCCAAGAGGAAGAAGATTTAAAATTAGGGACTTTCAACAGAGAGAAGAATTGAGGGTTTAGGGCTGACTATGTCTCTTCAATAGGTTTAGTATTGTTGAACTCAACATTGAGAAAAGAATTGAATGGAAAGAGGACAATAAAAACATTGTAAATAATCAAATTAAGCAAGTAAAAGAAGACCAGAGACTTTGTTGAATTCCAATACGTTTAAAGCAAAATGGTGATTCAAAATGGAATCTGAGAAGTCAGGACGCAAACAAAACTTCATAATTGGTACCCTTATAGTTGTGGTGCTTTTTGTCATAGCTGTGGTGATCGTTACATCGTTGGTGGGGTCTCACGATGCTGAAAAGATTGAAATGACATCTACCCCGTCTACTGCAGACGTAGGAGAGGGTGCATCTGCCAAAGATAGAGATATCATTAGGGAAACTAGTCTGACGTACACGTAGATTTATCAATAGGAGATTTTATTCTGAATAGTAATAATATTCCACATTTGTAAAGCGCACAATCACCCGTAAGGGTTTGTAGGCACTGGGGGCCGTCAGGAAGATTAAACAAGCTATTGCCCAGAGTCACATGGTGCTGGGCTAATCTGCCGCCGGTGATCGAACCGTGATCCCCAGATTCCAGAGTCAGTCGCCCTAGCCGCGGCGCCACACCTCTTCCTATGAATGCATGTTTGTTTGTTGTATGAGTATGTGGACAAAATGGAAGCGGAAGATTGTTACGTGTGCATGCAATTACCCGCATCAATAGAAGAGGGAATCTGATATCATCACTTACCTTTGACATATGGCATCACATGTAGTGTGTTGCTAAGTATGTTTTATAGTAAGGCCCATTTTGAGTAGTATTTCTCAAATTATGATGAGGTACTCTCAGAAGTTCCAGTTCTAAAATACATGAATAAGTATGATTACTATAAGGAAGTAGAGAGAATGTATTTTGTGCCTACTTTTACATCAGATACTTCATATGCTCATAGACACAACCTGACTTGCATGTTGAAGGATATTGAAAAGATTTCATGGATCAGATAGAAAATTGAGATAGACAACCCTCATTTAGACCAGACCCAAAGCATAAAGTTATCCCATGGACACAGGAAGAACTAGATCATAAGGCAAAGGGAAGTTCTGGTCCCATGGCTTAAGATTTTCTGCAAAAAGGGAAGTTATGCATTAGACACTAGTCAACTTATTATGACAAAATATTTGTGGGAGAGAGTGACTGTGCACACTAGCACAGTTCAGTGAGTATTTTTAAATTTTTAAATTTTTTAATTAATTACATTTGTGGTGATTATCTATTATCTTTTGGTAATAAGAAGCAGACATAGACCTAGTATTCAGTGTTATTCTAAGTGGGTTGGGATCGAACATTGACCACATGAGCACGCAAATAGTACTGCACCAGTCTAAGATGGCGCCGTTTTTTAAAGGTTTCTTTACGATAGTCCGTTTTCTATGGTTATGGCTATGACGCCACATGCGCCCGTATATCGGGTAGGTAGTTAGTAATGGCGATACAGTGGCGTTTTCAGAATGGAGGCCCATGACACGATTTGGAACAACCTTAGCAGGTACGGCGCGTGTAAGTGGGAAAAGGTCTTCAGGAGCACACGAGAAGCAGAGAGAGGGTATAAGTGTTTTTTAATTGTGTTTTTTTATTGTTTTTTATAGTGTTTAGTTGCAGTCTGTTTTAAGATTCGGAACGGACGGTGTCCGCAGGGCATAAGCCGCAAGTCATTACAAGTACACGGAGGACACATAGAGTGCAGGTAGGACTGTCACTTTCACACTGTTGTAATTATGTGCAATTTAAGACACAACCTTCAGTATATAACGGGTTCTATCTCGTTCACTTTCAGATACTCTATACCATACAGGTCAGTTTCAATTATGTGAGGTTTTGTTCGGCACAAGGTGCAAGGTGGCATGTTTAAGGTTAGTGTGGATCATGTGTTGGTGTTGTGACACAGGATAATGCACTTTCTGCACGCAGGGTATGGCAGTGATATTTCCCAAAATCTTCCATGTAAATGATCTATGGCACCTAGAAGGAAAAGGCGTTCACAGAGAAAAACATGGTGCAAGTGCTTGAGAAATTGTTGGGGATATATTTGGAGCAATGATACCCAGTGTGGGTGTAATTTTGAATGATGTGAAAATTGAAAGCTGGCAACAATAGTGGATAAACTCTCTGTGAATATGGCCCAAATCTTATAACTGTTGATGGGGAGAAGGTCTCGATTAGGGCTATTGTTCTTCAAAATCGACTTGCTTTAGACGTCCTCCTAGCAAAAGCTGGAGGAATCTGTAAAATGCTGAAAGTTCAGCCTGTGCTGCACGTATATTCCTCACAATAGTTGAAAATGTATCAGTAATATTTTAGAGATACATCAAGATTTGCATGATTTGGCTGCAGATGTCATTTTGGAACAAATTGGCAAAGGATTTGGAAAGATTAGAAGTTGATTTGGAAGCTTAGGACAAGGGATAATGGGATATATCTTGAAACCCATCCTAATAGCTGTCATTTGTATCATTGTGTTATTGGGAGCCGTTAAGGCTTACAAATAGAAAAAGGCATGTCATAATGAAAACTCCTTAAAGAAACAAAAGCTGCAGTTAGAACGACTGCAGGACAGTCATTATCTGCACCTTAAGGGGTTAAAGTAATTCAGACAGGGACGGCAAGCTACAACTTCTGTTTAGATCTTTCTCTTCTGCAAAGAACCAAGGTGGGAAAGTAAGATGCTGGTGTCATGACACTAGTCATAAGAGGGGAAAGTGATAGAGTGCACACAACACTCTAAATTGTATGGGTGCATTATACTCATGGTTTAAACGCCTTTATCTATATTTGTATTGTGTGCAATGTATTACGTTAATCAAATGCTATTATTTAACATTTCAAACATAGAATCTTAATGTGTATCTTTAAGTAGGATTTATATGTATTAGAGACACTATCATGTTTGTATTCATAACAAGCAGAACAACATTATATTCATAGCAATGTAACTGTGTGTTGTTTAAGTTGCCTACACAGTAGGCTCAGAGCTGCAGGTTGTTGACAGTGTCACTACTTTTGGTAGCTAAAAGAAATAATTAATTAAATTGTTTTTGTGAACAGGAACAGTATGCTCTCATCCCATTGCAGGTATAAAGAATTCAACATCGTTATTTTAAGGTTAAGGAGATAACTGGAATGTCTTTGAAGAGTCTGAGAAGCGGGAAGGGAGGACATCTTCTGTTCCTGGCATATCTACACTCCAAGGTCACTAGAAGCAAAGAAGATTAAATTAACGAAATTATGAAAAATCACCACAATCTTGGAGAATGAAATAATTCATCATGTGATACATTTAGGAGGGGGGCTGAGTTTGTCCTTTTTGTATTATGTGCAGGAACAGAGAAATCAGACTTCTAGATTTTCGGAGAAGAAGGAGCATCTTAAAAGCAAGCTCCATAGCCTTAAGCTATCTTGACCCATTTTGGAATGAGTACTTCTAAGAAAGTCTATACGTGGTGACACCTTTGGGAAATGAAATAGGGGGGAATAGCCAGAAACCTCATCAATGAGAGTAGTGTAGGGAAAGATAATGTATGCTTTCCTTCCTAATGAAAAAAGACTTGGACTCCACCTCCATCTCGTGTTGTGTACTAATTTTGGAGTTTATTATTTTGTGTCTTCTATGCCGAATCAATTATATGCGTAGATTTGGCTCTGCATTGATTTTCCTGTACCTATACTCACTAATTCCCTGTTGCGTGTTTATCCAATTATTTTTGGCCCTGTAATAAAATCCATAAACTAGAATTCTGAGTCTGTGGTCTTTAAAGCATGACTACATTGTAAGTATAATCTTGAAGTGTTTATTTCCCTCGACAACTTTCAGCAGGAAAATAAAAGACCATCAGTGCTAAATTTGGAGTGTAAGGCAAGGTCTATATTTGGCGTAATCAGTAGTATGTTCTAAAGTGCAGAAAAATGCTCCTCCTCCTTCATCTACAGGCTTCTCCTATTTACCATAATAAATTCATTCAACCACACTGTTGCAAAGATGAATGGGAAGTGATTGAACACCATGTACACTGAGATATATCAATTGTTACTAAAATGTGTCTTTTGCTATTTCATTTAGCTAACTGCCATCAAAGTGTGTCTTTATAACTCGTCTCATTATTACTATCTGTCTCAGCCAAGCGGACAGTTTGGTCGCCAGACATCTTATGTCCCTTGGACAGGGCCGGACTGAGACCAGCAACCAGCCCTGGCAGGTTGCTTCTCCACCGGCACTGGTAACGGGAGGGGAGGGGGTTGTTACCCGCAAAGCACTGCTACCGCTTTTCTTACAGAGGGCCGATTTTGCAGCCTCTACAAAACCGGCACTCTGTAAGAAAAGCGGCCCCCTGCGACCACAAAACCGGCCCCCACCCCTCCAGCCCACCGGGGAAATGCCCGGTGCCCGCAAATGCCAGTCCGGCCCTGCCCTTGGAACAGTTGTACATGGGAAGGGTCCCCTCTAGTTTGCTTTGCTTACTCATAAAACGTGGCAGTTCTAATCTATTGATATCTCAACTCACCTCTCTGGATTTTTACAAGCTCCCTGTATCTAACAGCTGCAGCTGAGTTCCCTAAATTACTACCTAGTAATCTTCATTACTAAAAGGCCTCGGCCATAACTGAAGGATTTTCCCGAAGGCAGTGGGAACAACATGCAATGTATCTAATGCCTTCCCAACAATGAAACAAGCTGTGCCCAGGAGGCCTGCAGAAAAGGGACACTACAGCTGGCCTATCTGCTATTATCAGATGGTACGACTTAACTAATTAATATCCCATACATAATCGAAAGAGAAGTGCTCTTACTTGACTAGGTGTCTGCTATCATGTCCGCATAAAAATATAGAATTAGTTATTCTTTCATTTATCTTTACTGGAAAGAAAGGAGCCAGGTTGATCTCCCTTGCCTGCATGCTTATTCAAGTCAATTTATTTAATGTTTAAATGTATATCATAATTAAATGCTGTGCACATCAGACAGAGCCTCCACAAAGTAAGGACCAAGGCAAAGAGGAGAGATGAGAAGGTAATGAGCCTTTAATTTGTTTTGCCTTGTTTAATGAGAATCCAGGTTGTGTTTGCAAAAGCTAGGCCTCAGTTACATGTAGCATGAAAGAGCAAGGCCCAAGCGTGTAGCATCAAAATCAAAGCTACAAGTCACTGTGTCTCATGTTGCAGGTTTTCTTCAGTCATCTTAAAAGAGAACACAAGTCATTGTAAAACTGAGAGTAAAGCCCAGTTCACATTTCATGGATGGAAGCATGACATTTGTCTAAGCAAAGTAAACGTGGGCGTAAAATCTGTTTTGTTTGCGGAATTTGCAGATTTTTGGCAAATTTGCAGTCCGCGAATCGCGTGAATTTGCCCAAAAATACGCAAACTCGCAAACTGCGGATTTTTTTGCTTGGTCGCGCTTGAAAAATACAATATCACGTGCGCGGCGTTGACTTACCATGATTCTGAGTCCGCCGAGTTGTTTTTCTCCCTGTTTGCATGTGCTGCGCCATTTTGGATCTTGCTGCGTGATCGCGCGAGAGTTTTTCGAACGCAATTACATCATCGCGGCTCACCATCTTGCACAGCGAGAGTTTGACAATGCGAGTATGTCATAAAGGCCCGCGATCACGCATTGCGGGAGTAAACAATGCCGAACACATAGATGCGGTACAAAAGGGGATGGTGATGGACGGAGCATCTGAATCAATCAAACACTCACACCCAGTCAAAAGATCTGGGTTTGATCCATCACCGTTCTTTAGCCCACTCTGCCACCCCAGTTCAGACATGGCCATATGCAAATCAGTCTGACCCTGTGCCTCATGTGAACAGTCCAGCCCGAACTGCCAAGCCATGCCTTCCCTGGACCGGAAACAAGCTTTCGAGGACCGGTTTCTGGCATTACAGCCGTCTACAGCCCGGTTTGCTTGAATCCAGTGGCAAAGTGAGCAAGGGACTCACGTCTGAGCATACCCTGCCACACTTATGGCGGCCATCACCGTTCTTTAGCCCACTCTGCCACCCCAGTTCAGACATGGCCATATGCAAATCAGTCTGACCCTGTGCCTCATGGGAACAGTCCAGCCCGAACTGTCAAGCCATGCCTTCCCTGGACCGGAAAGAAGCTTCCGAGGACCGGTTTATGGCATTACAGCCGTCTTCAGCCCGGCGTGCTTGAATCCAGTTGCAAAGTGAGCAAGGGACTCACGTCTGAGCATACCCTGCCACACTTATGGCGGCCAAAGCGGTACAAAAGGGGGTGGTGATGGACGGAGCATCTGAACCAATCAAACACTCACACCCAGTCAAAAGATCTGGGTTTGATCCATCCCCGTTCTTTAGCCCACTCTGCCACCGCAGTTCAGACATGGCCATATGCAAATCAGTCTGACCCTGTGCCTCATGGGAACAGTCCAGCCCGAACTGCCAAGCCATGCCTTCCCTGGACCGGAAACAAGCTTCCGAGGACCGGTTTCTGGCATTACAGCCGTCTTCAGGCCGGCTTGCTTGAATCCAGTGGCAAAGTGAGCAAGGGACTCACGTCTGAGCATACCCTGCCACACTTATGGCGGCCAAAGCGGTACACAAGGGGGTGGTATGGATTGTAGTGATTTTTGTGTGGTTTTTTTTGTTTTTTGGGGTGGTGTTGGGGCCTGGTCATGTGGGTGGGGGCCATTTTGAGGCAGATTTTTGGCAAATTTGCAGTCCGCGAATCGCGTGAATTTGCCCAAAAATACGCAAACTCGCAAACTGCGGATTTTTTTGCTTGGTCGCGCTTGAAAAATACAATATCACGTGCGCGGCGTTGACTTACCATGATTCTGAGTCCGCCGAGTTGTTTTTCTCCCTGTTTGCATGTGCTGCGCCATTTTGGATCTTGCTGCGTGATCGCGCGAGAGTTTTTCGAACGCAATTACATCATCGCGGCTCACCATCTTGCACAGCGAGAGTTTGACAATGCGAGTATGTCATAAAGGCCCGCGATCACGCATTGCGGGAGTAAACAATGCCGAACACATAGATGCGGTACAAAAGGGGATGGTGATGGACGGAGCATCTGAATCAATCAAACACTCACACCCAGTCAAAAGATCTGGGTTTGATCCATCCCCGTTCTTTAGCCCACTCTGCCACCGCAGTTCAGACATGGCCATATGCAAATCAGTCTGACCCTGTGCCTCATGGGAACAGTCCAGCCCGAACTGCCAAGCCATGCCTTCCCTGGACCGGAAACAAGCTTCCGAGGACCGGTTTCTGGCATTACAGCCGTCTTCAGGCCGGCTTGCTTGAATCCAGTGGCAAAGTGAGCAAGGGACTCACGTCTGAGCATACCCTGCCACACTTATGGCGGCCAAAGCGGTACACAAGGGGGTGGTATGGATTGTAGTGATTTTTGTGTGGTTTTTTTTGTTTTTTGGGGTGGTGTTGGGGCCTGGTCATGTGGGTGGGGGCCATTTTGAGGCCTGGTCCAGGCAGGGCCTGGCCATGTGGCTGGGGGTCAAGGGCCCATTTTGAAGCCAGGCAGTGTGCTCAGGGCTGCACCCACTTTGCCTTGCTTTCTTCCATTAGGCCCAGGGGTAGTGAGTGGTGCATGGACCAAGTCTTTCTGTGGGGTGTCTTGAATTTAAACATCATTGAGGGCATGGATGGCATTGGATTGTGGTGATTTTTGTGTGTTTTTCGACTTTTTGGGGTGTTGTTGGGGCCTGGCCATGGGGGTGGGGGCCATTTTGAGGCCTGGTCCAGGCAGGGCCTGGCCATGTGGCTGGGGGTCAAGGGCCCATTTTGAAGCCAGACAGTGTGCTCAGGCCGGCACCCAGTTTGCCTTGTTTTCTTCCATTAGTCCCAGGGGTAGTGAGTGGTGCATGGACCAAGTCTTTCTGTGGGGTGTCTTGAATTTAAACATCATTGAGGGCATGGATGGCATTGGATTGTGGTGATTTTTGTGTGTTTTTTGACTTTTTGGGGTGTTGTTGGGACCTGGCCATGTGGGTGGGGGCCATTTTGAGGCCTGGTCTAGGCAGGGCCTGGCCATGTGGCTGGGGGTCAAGGTCCCATTTTGAAGCCAGGCAGTGTGCTCAGGCCTGCACCCAGTTTGCCCTGCTTTCTTCCATTAGGCCCAGGGGTAGTGAGTGGTGCGTGGACCAAGTCTTTCTGTGGGGTGTCTTGAATTTAAACATCACTGAGGGCATGGATGGCATTGGATTGTGGTGATTTTGTGTGTTTTTTGACTTTTTGGGGTGTCGTTGAGGCCTGGCCATGTTGGTGGGGGCCATTTTGAGGCATGGTCCAGGCATGGCCTGGCCATGTGGCTGGGGGTCAAGGGCCCATTTTGAAGTCAGGCAGTTTGCTCAGGCCTGCACCCAGTTTGCCTTGCTTTCTTCCATTAGGCCCAGGGGTAGTGAGTGGTGCATGGACCAAGTCTTTCTGTGGGGTGTCTTGAATTTAAACATCATTGAGGGCATGGAAGGCATTGGAATGTAGGGATTTTTATGTGTTTTTTGACTTTTTGGGGTGTTGTTGGGGCCTTGCCATGTGGGTTTAGGCCATTTTGAGCCCTGGTCCAGGCAGGTCCTGGCCATGGGGCTGCGGGTCAAGGGCCCATTTGGAAGGCAGGCAGTGTGCTCAGGCCTGCACCCAGTTTGCCTTTCTTTCTTCCATTAGGCCCAGGGGTAGTGAGTGGTGCATGGACCAAGTCTTTCTGTGGGGTGTTGAATTTAAACATCATTGAGGGCATGGATGGCATTGGATTGTGGTGATTTTTGTGTGGTTTTCGACTTTTTGGGGTGTTTAACTGATGTTCCTCTGGCTTCCATTGCTTTTAGGTGCACAAGAGAACCACCAGAGCCAGGAAGAAGTCCTGCAGCGGTGTGTGCACCACAACGGCACGTGACGTCACGTGTAGCCACAGACAAGACAACTCTGCAACTCTGCAACTCTGCAACTCGTGCAACTGCGGCCTGCTGTTCTGACATCTGAAGAAGATGGGCTCAAAGAAAGGTGGCCGTGGCGCCTCAGCGAAAAAAGTTGCCAGTGCCACTGCCAGTAAGAAGGAGCAGAAGAAGCAAGTGGCACCACCTACCAAGGAGACTGGTGTGCCCACCGACACCTTTTTTGGGAGAAAAAAAACTACGTCTGCAGCAGCAGCGGTGTCTGCCGGGGACCAAGCTGGAAGCAGCACCTCCCCTTCATTGGGCTCAGTGCCACCATGCCAAGTTAGGTCAAAGACCATGAGTGCTGCAGAGGCAGCCACTTTACTTTCTCAATCACCATCGACCAGTGATGTTGGCTCATCACAAGAAAGTACCTTCCAATCAACGCCGGGTGTAACTCAGCTGACGAGTGTGCAACAACCACAGCTGCAATGACAACCACAGGTGCAAATAGTACAAGCGCAAGTACATGGGCAAGGAGAGGCGCAAGGAGAGGCGCAAGGAGAGGTGCAAGTAGAGGCGCAAGGAGAGGCGCAAGGAGAAGCGCAAGGAGAGGCGCATGGAGAGGTGCAACTAGAGGTTCATGGAGCAGCACAACTGCCTACAACGCTTGTTCCTCCAGAAGTAGGTGCACATCAGGAAATTGATATTCAAGCGGAGGTATCATCGGAGGAAGCCACTCCTCCTGATGATGATCCATTGTCTTCCAGATCCCCAGCAAGAACAAGGTCAAGGAGGGCTACTACTACTACTTCAAGTTCTTCTCAAGCCCCCTTCATTCTCATGACCTTGATCTTGATTGGAACCCACAAATGCAGTCTGAGAATGAGGCACGCCATGAGCCGACAAAGGTAGTTAAGCCTAAAAGGAAGGTTCCCGCAAAGCTTCGACTTATGGGTGATGACGACGAACAAGAAGTGGCGTCTTCTGCTGCTGATGAACAGTCTGACGACGACCCAGTCATCACAGTCGTCACTCCAGCCCCAGCTGGCATGCAGCAGACAGACATTTTCACCCTATCCAGAATGGCTGCTGAGTGGGATGTGGGCGGCGTGGCGCTGGTACCACCACCAACGCAGTTAACTACAACACCAACATGACCTACAGCTTCCATATTTTTTAGTCAGAAAGGCCGGCAGGGACCTCCATCCAGCTCGACCTCCATTACCTGAAGTAGTGGTGCTGTAAGTGAAAAACAGAAACATATTCAGCCACGCCCATCCTCCACTTCATCTGGCATTGAAAGTCAAATTAGCACCTCCACCACCAGCAAACATCTCCAGTCCCCAGTTTGGGACTTCTTTACTGTTAGCGAAAAGGCGGAAAACATGGTAGTTTGTTCGATTTGTAAAGTATTAGTTTGTCGGGGTAAGCTTGGTACCAACTATGGTATTGGAGGCCAGAGAGGTCATCTCAAAAAACACCACACTATCCAGTGGGATGCGCACCGCAGGAACATCCGGGAAGCCAAAGTAGAACTGATCCAAATGTATCCATTCACATTGCATCTGATGCTGACGAGGGGTTGATTGTGCAGGGGGGAAGTCAAGAACCGACCAACATTTTTTCTGGTACACCCAGTACCCCTGGCAGCAGCACTGCAGTGGTAAAGATACGCCCATGCTACCCTGTCGAATGCCTTCTCGGCATCCAACAGGGTAATACCGAGTGACGTCTTATTCTCATGAGCCCAGTCCATAAGGGCAATCACTCGCCGAACATGATCCGTAGTATCACGGTTAGGGATAAACCCGTGTTGCCAGTGTGAAACAATTGATGTGATTATACCTGAGATACGTGAAGCTAAAATTTTTGAAAATATCGTGCTGTCAGCGTTTATTAATGTGATAGGCCTATAGAAGGATGGCTGAAGAGGTGACTTATCTTTTTTAAGAAAAGCCATGATAGTCGATTGCTGCCAAGATACCGGTGCAATCCCTTTCTGAGCTTCTAAAAAGGTTGCAAGAAGATCTTGTTTTAGCAAATGACGGCCCCATAGCCTTACCGGCTGCAAGAGAGAGAATAGCCAAACCTATTTCTTCCCATGTGATGTCTAGATCTAACGCTGCAGCTTGTGCGGGATTCAATTTAGAAATACTACAAAATCAGAAAATTTCACAATGCAATCAGATGAGTAATTTGACACTTCCTCTTTGTACAATTTGCTGTAGAATACTCGAAAAACCTCGAAAATTTGACCCGCCTCATCCTGAATATTATTAATAGAATTGAATACTTCCTTCTGCCTGATCTTTTTGGCCAAGATACGTCCCGAGTTTTCCCCAACTTCATATACTTGTGATCGAGAGATTGCAACCTGTTCTGCTAATTTCATAGCAGAAATCTCATATAACCTAGATTTATGAATAGACAGAGTAGATTTAATACGCTCAGTATCTTGCGAGGAATTAATAGCTGTTATTAACTTAACTTCCCATTCGCACACTTCTTTGTAATAACAAGCCATTTTGTCCCGAGATGTTCTTTGCTTGTTAATCGAATAGGATAACGTCTCCCCACGTATGCGAGCTTTCAGAGCATCCCATACCATTTGAGTTGAGGCAGACCCTCGATTGAACTCCTCTATCCATTTACCCATATACTCAATGTATAATGGGTCTGCCAATAGTTTACGCTCGAACGTCCATGAGCACCCCTTAGGTGAAGAGTCCAGGTCTACTTTAATTTCTATCACTATGGGATTAGGATCCGATATTATTTCGGGAAATATCTCATATCCGATGTCGCTGATAAGACAGGAAAAAAATAGTCCAAACGGACAAATTTCTGATGAGGGGCTGAGAAGAATGTATAACCCGGGACAGAAGAATTTTTAACAAACCCAACATCACATAGCCCAAATTCTTTTGCTATGCCTCTGATAGCTTTATAAGTCCTTTTTTTAAGCCCAGCATATGTCTGCTCACTCCTAATGTCAAAGTCTCCCTCGAGATGAATATTAAAATCTCCGCAAAGATTTAAGGGGGCAGGCCAACCAGCTAGCTCTATACTGAGGAAATTTATCATGTCTGGGTCGTCCAAGTTTGGGCAATAGATTGAACAGAGAGTCCAGTCCTCTATACAAATCTCACTTATTACCCACCTACCATACTGATCAGATCTAATACGCTTACAGCCCCCACTCCTCTCTTCATCAAGATTGCCACTCCCCGTGTAGTAGACCCTTGACGGGTGTAGCCTACTACTTGCATACCATGGTCTTTAAGCCAGTGTCTATCGTTCCATGTCAAGTGTGTTTCCTGTAAGCATAGTAGATCTATCCTCATGCTTTGAATTATTTGGGAGCATATCCCTCTTTTTTTCCTGTTATTAAGCCCACAAATGTTCCATGAACAAATCCTTAATTTACCCATATTGATATTTTGACAGATCAGTGAATGATAAAACAAGAACAGCAGCTCTGATTCTGTTGGCCTCTGCTTTCCTTATAGCGGAAAAAAATTTACTAAACATATTGCATCCAATACATATCATGAAACAAACAGTTCTGTCCTTACTTGCCCAACCACCCAAACACCCCAACCTCTCTCTGGTGCCCCCCTCCACCCCGGATCCCACCCAAAAAAGGCTAAGGGACAAAAAGGTCACTAAAGGTGGTGGCCAGAGAAGCATAATGCAGCTCGCCATTCGCTTCCCATCTCCTTTTATGCATCACCCTATACCGTACACAAAATCAAACAGCTACAATATCATCAAACGGAGCGGTCGAGCAAAGAAAAAACCAAGAAAAGGGAACGAAAACTCCAAGAGATGATACACCAAATACGAACAGTTGCATGCATATTTGAAGTATTAGTTCATAATTTGCAACATAGGGTGAAGTCAAATAGACGCTAGTAGCTCCTTCGCCGCACTTTCCGATGTTAGGTAATGTGTTTTATCTTTGTGGATTACTTTCAATTTTGAAGGGTTTAAAAGAAAAACCTGAGCTCCTTTAGCTTGGAAGGATGGAATGAGTTGACGGAACTGCCAGCGCTGTTCAACTGTGGCATGGCAATAATCCGGGCGAACGTAAAATGGGAAACAACCTTTACAACGCAACTTTTACAACGCACTACCATTACAATGAAACTTTTACAACGCAACATCCATTACAACGCATGCATTTACAATGCAACCGTTACAACGCATGACACTACAACGCACACCACTACAACGCATGTCATTACAACTCAGTCATTACAACGCATACCATTACAACGCATAACATTACCATCCAACACTTACCCTACTGTTGCACCCCCTGGAGTTAGAATAGTAATTTAAACCCCTACACTATCCAACACTTACTCTATTGTTGCACCCCCTGGAGTTAGAATAGTAATTTTTACCCCTACACTATCCAACACTTACCCTACTGTTGCATCCCCTGGAGTTAGAAAATTAAATTTTACCCCTACACTATCCAATACTTACCAAACATGCAATGTAATGAAATGAGTTGTAATGGTATGCGTTGTAAAGGTAGTATGCGTTGTAATGGAATACGTTGTAAATGTAGTTTTTAAAATGTCATTGTAATGGCATGCGTTGTAATGGAATGCGTTGTAATGGATGTTGCTTTGTAAAAAATGCGTTGTAAAGGTGTGCGTTGTCAAAGTGTGCGTTGTAACGTCATACATCCACAAAAAATTCCACTCCTTTCCCCTTTCTTTTCCGGTCAGGCCTGGCCAGATTGTATAGATCTTCACGAGCAAGGAAGTTATTTAGGCAGATTAATATAGCTCTTGGCTTGATGTTGAGAGAGCCTCTGGCCTTCTTTTATTGAAAAGGGAATCCATGAGCTCTTTGAATCTCCATAACCCACTGCCACTGAGTGAGTTCCGGAAAGGCTTCCGTAAAGAGCTCGATAACGAACTGCCTGGAATACCCAGAATGCGGAGATTGTTCCGCCTAGATCTGTTCTCTAAGTCCACAAGCTTCCAATTGACATCTTCACGTAGTGTTTCCAGGGAAGAGAGCTGGGAGTTTTGTTGCGTCATTACATCTTCAATCGCAGAAATCCTACCTTCTGCCTCTATTACTCTCGTTGATATTTCGTTGCAGGTTTTGACCACTCGCCTCACGTTATTTTGGAGCCTTCGTACTGCTCCTTGCGTGCACAAGTTCTCCGCTTTTGTTTCCTCACGGTGTAGGAGCATAACCTGATAGAGAGTATTCAAGGTGATTTCTGGCACATGAGACTGACCCCCCCAGAGTTGCTTCATCAGACCTACTTAGAGTAGGAGAGGCTTGGCTGCCTGTGTCCCCAAGATTTGTAGGAATGGGCCTATCAGGAGCCAATGGTACCTTACGCACTGTATTTCCTTCCGTTCCCCACTCCATTCTAACAGGAGGCGAAGTTCGATTCAGCCCAGACTCTCTGCATACTGAATTCGCCCCATCCTCTAATTGTGCAAAACTAGTTAAACTAGTAACACTCAAGTCATCTCTCCATTCGCCATCTCCATCCAAACTCTCTGACTCCAGAGCGTTGGAAAGGTCGGACATCGAATGAAAATTGCCAGCTGAATCATTTGACTCTGTGTCCCCCATTACTTCCAATGAGTCTTGATTTATGGTAGAGATAGAGCTTGGTAAATTATTTGTTATTTCCTGTATTTTTAGAGGATTAGTAGTGCTGGAGGGAACAACCACTGCATCCTGCCCTGGCTCAGACCCAGTGAGTAATATAGCACCGGCTGATTCCACCGAATCATGCATCTTAGCTTTAAGGATTTCAATGTCATTACCATTTCCATTACTATTACCAATAGCTGTATTGACCGCATTAGAAACATCAATCACAGGAGTATTCATGCCAGTACTTAGCCCTTCAATAATAGCATTTGTATTCTTTTTTTTTAACATACCGTGAATTTTTGGGATGGCTTCAGTCCTACAACTTCCAGCATCCACTGTTGGTGTTGATGAGACAGAGGCTGAGTGTGCACTGGAACCAGATTCAAGAGCCTGAACATTAGTCTCTACATTTGAAGAAACACTCATGCTGGTACCCTGAGATCCTTCAGGGCAGCGTTTTCCTCCATAGCAGCTGTTGCCGCCATTGCAGCTCGCGTTTTCGGCTTTGATTTGAGTGCTGAATTGGCATTTGGGTTCTTCGGGGGCATCCTAATACTGCAGATACGCCTCCTCGAGAAACTCCTGCCGCAGTCCGGTGACACTACCGTCCCTTGCCGGGGTTCACACACAGCCCCAGACAGACCGCCGGTCCAGCCCAGCCGAGCAAGCCATTCTGAAATGAGAGGTGAAGAACGCCACACCGCGTTCAGCAGCCGGCGGTAGCTACATGGTAAATACAGGCGCATGCCTCAAAACACCAGTAAAAAGGGAGCCGCTGCCGGTGTCTTTACTGTTTACCGCTTACAAAAGTCCAAAATCGGGCGGATAGGCGATAGAGCAAGTCAGCCGCTAGACGATGGGAAACGAGAAAGCAGCGAGGTGCAGTTCAGCTGCTCACTCGGATGCGAACACAACCGCCATCTTGCCCTAAGCCTTGTCTTAGTTATTATTTAATCTTTTACACAGTAATTGTAACTCATGTCTACTACTTGTTTTTTTTTACCTTGTTTAATTCAAATTGTACTTCAAATTCAGGGGCCACTATGTTGCATTTTACAATATGCAAAATGTCTTTGGTGTGGACTAACTTGCCAATATACCATGATGATTGATTAAATAATATATCTTTTTTCTTTACAGTCACTCACTGGGATGGATGGATCATCAGCGTCAGTTTACTGAAGAACTATGGCCAATTTGTGAGTGGCAAACAGGTAACCCAGTCTACAACAACTACTACAGCAGAACTACATGTCTGTCTATTCGTGGTATGTAGTGGTCGAGGGCGAGGCAGTGTACTGTTGTTGTTATGCCAGGCAGAGTCCACTCCAGACAGCAGTTCATGTAAAATTGGGGCTATGTGGCTTGCTGCACACAATTAGATATGCTTTGTTTGTCTGACAAAGAGCCTAGGTATGCTACATCAGGTTGCTTCACTCAGTGATGCCTGCCTTGACCGTCTGCATGGCCCTTTGACACAGACAGACAAAGCATATCTAGGGTTTAGGGTTCAGTGCGATTTACTAGGGTTTTTGGGTTTAAGTTGGTAGGGTTCCCGCTGAGTCTAGGGCTCAGGGCCCGATGCAGGCTCGTTCATATTGATGTTGGCAAGGTTTTAGGGGCGTTTGGCATTCTTTAGTCCAGAATTGGCAGAATTTTGGCCTTTTTTTGGTGTTTTGCGGGCGCGTGTGTTTGGGTGAAAAGTGAAAACTAGTCGTAGGCATTCTTCTTCTTCTTCTTCTTCTTCTTCAAAGAGAGCACAGTGGTTAGATTTTGTTCTGCCTTGCTGAGATTCTTGGGAATCGCTGGAACAAGTGTCCATGTAAGTTTCAAGAGGATCGAAGTAGTGGAAGTGCTGAAAACAGCACTTTTCTGTGAACAGCGTAATTTGCCATGTTTTGAATATACCAGTATTGCATGTTTTTGGGGGGCTGTTTGGGGGTGTTCTAGATTTGTGGGGGTGGGTCGGGGGTCTTGGAGCACTGCTGGGAAGGTCTAATTCTGATTGCAAGTGGTTTCAAGAAAATCCATGGTGGAAAAGGGGGGTTTGGGCCTAGTTGCAGACAGCGTTTTGGCACAATTTAAACTGAGGCCTAGCAGTATTGTGTGTGTTTTGGGGGGCCATTTGGGGGGGTTCTAGGTTTTTGGGGGTGGGTTTGGGGCTCTGGGAGCACTGCTGGGATAGTCTAATTTTGATTGTAAGTGGTTTGAAGAAAATCCATTGTAGGAAAGGGGAATTATGGCCTAGCTGCAGAGCGCATTTGGAGTGATTTAAATGGTAAGCCGCAAATTTTCTAAGTGTCACATTTTTCATTTTTACTTTTGGCCTGTTTTGGGGTGTTCTCCTTTTTTGCGGGTGGGTTGAGGGGTCTGGGGGCAATGCTGGGAAGGTCTAATATCGTATGCAAGTGGTTTGGAGAAAATCCATGGTGAAAAAGTTTTTCCATTTTTGCTTACTTGGGTGTTTTTGGGGGGCTGTTTGGGGGGTTCTAGGTTTTTGTGGGTGGGTTTGGGGGTCTGGGAGCACTGCTGGGATAGTCTAATTTGGATTGCAAGTGGTTTGAAGGAAAACCATGGTGGAAAAGGGGAATTAGGGCCTATCTGCAGAGCGCGTTTGGAGTGACTTCGACTGGTAGGCCGCAAATTTTCTAAGTGTCACATTTTCCATTTTTGCTTTTGGCCTGTTTGGGGGTGTTCTCCTTTTTTGCGGGTGGGTTGAGGGGTCTGTGGTCAATGCTGGGAAGGTCTAATATCGGATGCAAGTGATTTGGAGAAAATCCATGGTGGAAAATGTTTTCCTTTTTAGCTCACTTGCGTATTTTTAGGGGGCTGTTTGGGGGGGGTTCTAGGTTTTTGGGGTGGCTTGGGGGGTCTGGGAGCACTGCTGGGAAAGTCTAATTTTGATTGCAAGTGGTTTGAAGAAAATCCATGGTGGAAAAGGGGAGTTAGGGCCTAGCTGTAGAGCGTGTTTGGAGTGATTTCGACTGGTAGGCCGCAAAATTTCTAAGTATGGGATTTTACATTTTTGCTTTGGCCTCTTTTTGGGTGTTCTACTTTTTTGCGGGTGGGTTGAGGGGTCAGGGGGCAATGCTGGGAAGTTCTAATATCGGATGCAAGTGGTTTAGAGAAAATCCATGGTGGAAAAGGGGGGTTTGGGCCTAGCCCTAGTTGCAGAGAGCGTTTTGGCACGTTTGAAAGTTAGGCCTAGTAGTATCGCATGTTTTTGGGGGGCTGCTTGGGGTTCTAGATGTTTAGGGGTGGATTGAGGGTTCTGGGAGCACTGCTGGGAAGGTCTAATTTTGTTCTAAAATCGCAGTTTACACTTTACACCTAGCTTGAGGGGAAAGATCCGCAAATTTCGCCCACACAAGTTATTTATCCTTGAAAAGGAGACTCTGAGTACGCACTTTAGAAATGATGCTTGTATGTATTGTAATACTATCAACTCTGAAACTGAAAGTGTTATTTTTGCACTACATAGCGTACCTTATATTTTTTTATCCCTGGGCTTAAAACTACTCTAATGAAGCATGCAAAGTTTGTACTAATTCGCACTTTGTAAATTGCAGGTAGTACAGTACCAAAACTGTGCTTAGTCACGTAGCGTAGCATCTAAATCAACAATATTCTCAGATGCTTTGAAAAAGCAATTTTACATGCTTAGCAGCATATAACAAATTCACAAAAATGAACTTTTACAATGAAAACATTAGGTAATGAGAGAGGTGATGATTTTGGGGTCCCCCTTAACCTAGGGGGAGCACCAAGCATATGCCTTGAACAGAAAGAGCATAAACAAAAAGCACATTTATTGAACTTCAGTGGTGATCCCATCATTTTAGGACCACCCCAAGCACAGTTATTGGCAAAAAACAATCCCAACCAAAGGCCCTGCAAAGCATTATGGGACTAGATTAGCAGTGGGCAGTGAATATTATAGTATCCAATATCAAAATAATTCTACAAAGAGCTGCAGTTCATCTAGTTGTTACTAGATGTCCCTCACGAGTTAAATGCAAAGCATTGAAATTATTCTTACATCAAGCTGCAGTTCCCTTGGTCGTCCCTAGATGTCCCTCACGAGTCAAATGCAAAACCATTGAAACCCTTTCATCAAGCATTTGCATTTGACTCGTGAGGGACATCTAGTAACCACCAGTTGAACTGCAGCTCTTTGTAGAATTCTTTTGATATTGTATACTATATAATATTCACTGCCCACTACTAATCTCATCCCTTAATGCTTTGCAGGGCCTTTGGTTGGGAATGTTTTTTGCCAACAACTGTGTTTGGGTTTGTCCTAAGAGGATGGGACCACAACTAAATTGTTCAATAAGATCTGCTTTTTTGTTTTCAAGGCATCTGTTTGGTACTCTCCCTAGGTTAGGGAGGATCCCAAAATCATCACATCTCCAACTGCTTGCTAATTTTTCACTTTCACCATTGTGAAAGTACTATATGCACTTTAGCATATAACGATAAAAATACTTATTTTATCATAACTGGTCATGTACAGGAAGCTTTTTGCAATTATTTTGCAATTTTTGCACAGTACAGACAAGTATACAGTGTCATCAGCTATGCTACGCAGATTACGTGTACTACGCGAAGTTTAAAGTATACTACGTGAAGCTACGTGTAGTGCTGCTACGCAAACTACGCCCAGGCTTAATTTTTTTCTCGGTGGTGTTAATATCACTTCCTGTTTTTCCATCAAACAATTACAGGCCGGCTTTTACCCTGTGCAATGGTAAAAAGGATGAACTCAGGCTTACAATTAGCGACCCGCAATTCAGCATCCGCCAGGCAGGCAGTGGAGAAGGTGTCTTCTGTACACCAACATTGATGGACGGAGCGTCAGATGGAATGGAGGAGTAACGCGAGAAAGAGGAGTGGCTGGATGTATGCAACTTCCCAAATTCAACAGGACAACTACAACAACATACAGTTACAGTATCCATCTTCATTTCTACTTATCTTTTAAGTAATGTTATTGCTGTGAACTTCTATGAGTGTGACTCTGTGCATTTGTTTGCTCTCTGCTTCAATTCATCCCTCCAGCCATCGTATACTTTTTTCTTTGCTATTTTTTAAACTAATTTAATGTACTAAGTGGTTCTTCTCTCTGAGGGCAGATAGGCAAGTGAAATTGCGTAATTACTGTAGCCCTGTCACATTGTTTCTTCATAGTTAGTACATTGTAGAAAGTACTACTTACTTTTCAGTAACCTATCCATTTAGCAAAAAACTTCATGCATGCAGTAGTACATGCACTTCCTTTATGTCCCTTAAAAGATTTACTGATACCTTTGTATCCAAAGATTTGTTTATCTTCATTTGTTGTTTGTCCATGCTATGTTTTTTTTTTCCTCTCTCCACAAAACTTTCCCCACAAACCCCATTCCCATCCAAGTTTCAAACCCTAACCCTCTTCCCCCGGGCTGTGTGGTTTTCATTGAGGTGTGAATAAATTACAACAATAATTCCACACACTTGCTTGGGAGGATAAGGTGCAAAGAACCTCCTCAAATGAATTTGAAGGCGGCTAGATGAATCCTAGGATAATCTAATTCTGGTTAAAAAAACAACAATGAGTATTTTAAAATAAATTCTGAATATCATGCCCACCATCGATTGAATCCATCGTCAACATCATCCTCCTTCATGTCAAGAAGACTTGTTGTTACGCTGCTGTGTCACTGTTCTTGTTGTAGCCATAATCATCCATGCCATTCTTTTTTGCCCATACTTATCTTCAGCATTGCGTAGGCTACTGTTCCTTCTAATACTCCTCTCAGGTCACTCAATTTCTCATTTTTTAACTTTGTTTTTCATATGCTGCTACTGCTAGTGTGGTACCACTCCTACTAACACCACAACAACGGAATTTCGGTCCGGGAGGGCGTAATCGCCATTTGCCATGCAGCCAGCACTATTCTCAAACACGAATCACAGGTAAGATAATCATTTTGGGGGGGTAGAATAATGGGCTAGGACTCGGAGGAGAGACTGACAGTAGTACTAGTAAAGTACTAGTAGGCCATTTGAATTGACTAACTCTGTTAGTGGCACTTTTGAACATTTTCTGGACATTTTAGATAATTCATGCTGCTAAGTTTGATGAAACCAAACGTGCCGTAACCCCCGCCCACCACCCCACAAAATAAGATCAACGCATACACTATGTTGAAGTATGTAAAAAGAATAATGATATATTTCCCCTAACAAAAATAAACTAGTCCCACCCCTCCCTAACCCAAACAATTGTCCATTTCAAATAGTCTACTAGTCCCAAGTAATCCCCAACCCTCGATTCCCACCCCCAACAGTCTTTAAAAAAGGGGCAAGGGACACAGTCACTTCCGGCGGTGTTTGGACAGGCGGTCCCGCCGCTCCTTGCAGAGATCCCGGAGCTGTTTTTCAAGGTCGTCTACCTTGCGCTCCAAGTAGTCCACTCTTAGGCTTAGGCGGCGCATGCGTGCCTTCCAGGCTCGGGGGGGGGCAGCTGCTGATGTTCTTGCAGCTGAGCGGCAGTGGGGGGCTGTCAGAGCACGGTGCTGTGCTGGAGGCTGCTGGCTGGTGGACACGGAGGCAGAGCTGGAAGAGGTTGTTGATGCCCCCTCCTCCTGTTCCCGAGCCCACAGCCGGCAATATTCTACCCGAATGGCCTCCAGCTTCCGGGCCCTGGCCCGGACAGCTATCTCCTTTCTGGTGAGCTTTTTGGGAGCATATATATGAAGAAAGAAAGAAAAATAATGTAACCAATACTCTTTAATAATAACACAAAATAATTCAACAGAAAGTTGTCTCACAGTAACACTAGCAATTTGCAAGCACAGTATAACATTTTGGCATGTATCTTTCCGCCATCTTTGTAGGCCTGTAACAGTGGGAGTTTCAGGAAATCTACTACCAGCCAGCACTATGGACTCAATACATGGTCAGAGAGTCAGAGAGTACACAAGTATTCTTCTTTTTTTCTCTACTTTTGCGAAAGAAATTACTGGTACGTGAACTTGTGGTAGCTGGCATAATACCAGCTCAGTCAGCTTGTACCCAAGAAAAAGAGACACAAGCCATGGTGACGCAGACTTGCATGCATTACTTTAAGCAGTACATGCAGGTGGGGATAGGGAAGCTCTTACTTTTGTATAGGGGTGGCACTGGGCTACTGCTCAATGTAATTTATATTTCACACTGCCCCCCCTGGGCCTTCAGTACTACAAAAGGAAAATGAAGATTATTAATTTCTGATCATTTATTCAGCCGATCACATGATCTCTTTGCTTATATGATGGATGACTTTAGGTGCTTTGTTGTGATAGATTGAGTGAACAACAGCGATAGTCCAACCATGATTAACACAGCAGAAAGAAAATTATGAACATAGGGAGTGAGTGTGGTAACCATAATTGCCGGAGGAAGGGACTTGACTTGATATAATTGTCAACTATACAATACATACACAATATATGCTGTGCTTGCAAAGTAAACTACTGTACTGTTACTTTAGGCAAGGGAGAGTTTCTGAACAATCACAACTTGTAGTATTTGGATTTCCTCTGCTTTGCTACTCTGGCACGGACATGCTGTACGAACAAAGTAACACTCTTCATTCACTGAGCGTCTGCTCTGCACATACAGCTCTGCTATGTATGAGGAAGAAGATACCGTCCAGGTTTCCAAAGTAAACATCTATCATTCTTCTTAATGTCTCAACTGTAACAACTTTACATTTTCTCAACAACCAAATAACACCCTTTTCATTTTATTTGGTAAACCACCGTCTTGATTTGCATTTGAGTTTTACCAAAATTATATATTGCAATGCACACCACACATGAATTTTCTGATTGACCCACACAGGCAGTAATTTTTTCTTTCTCCTCCAACCATCCTTGCTTCAAGCAGCCATGCATCTGATTCCTTCGTATCAGCCACCTCTGCTTGCATTCAGAAACACGTATCATTCTTTAGTCATAAATGTTACGACTCGCTCGTCCTTCCATTGACCCTAAGTTCTTTCCCTTTTCATTCATCACATCCCACAAGTTCATCTGATATGACTTGACTTCACGATAAAAGTTTCCCAGCTGATTTGAAGTCAAATAGAGGGGGCCATGGCTTACTCGAGAACTACCGCCGCTAATGCTATTGCTAAATCAAGGGTGACTGTCTTCTCCGTGATTGGCTAAAAAAATGTAGTTCTAAATCAGTAACTGTTCTTAACAGTAGAGTGTTCTTGTAGTAGTGTACTGTCTACTGTACAGTACATCATACACTCCTTTGCGAGCCTCCTCTAAAATGTCAATAAGTAAGGAGTATAATAATAACTTACCACCGTCCGCCGCTGCTGAGCCATCCCCCTCAGCTCCTCCTGGTGGCGTTGCCGCATCCGCCACTTGAGTGGACCCCTCCGCGCTGCTGGCCCCAGCACTGGTGGTGGCAAGTGCTGCATCCGATGTTGTGACACCTAGAAAACACATGTCATATTTTTAGATGCCATACACCACCCCCTACTTCGTCTCGTAATGGAAGAGAAAATGTTAAACAATTTTTGGGACTGAAAAGAAGTCACGGTTTTGGGGAGGGTGTTAACTTATATGCTTAGTCATAACATGCAACTCTTTTTGGCAAAACTGATGAATGCTTGCTCTTTAACGTGCAACATTTTTATAATTCCAGATAGAACCAACTACTCCTCATCACCACCAGGAGGACTTGAAGTTCCAACAAGGTGAGGGCTCCCGAGTCCCGCACAGTTACTTCTGACTGAGGTATGTGGAAAGTCAAACTGCACCTATCATCAACAATGCCATATTTCTCTTGTCCATACTTCTGTATGTGCAGAATAGTCCCTGAAACACTAGCGGCATGGTATGTGCTACTATCAAATCAAAAAGCCAACTACAAGCTTATTCTTGGTTGACATTGATATTTTCCTGTTGGAAATTGTCAAAGCACTAACATTAAGAAGGCTGGAATAGACAGCAAGGGCAACCCAGAGGAGTGCACTGGGTGCCTCTAGAGCTATTGCTGGATCAGAGTTTTGTTTAACACCGTTTGCCGACTGGGCAAGCTTAGCTACCTACACAGACTGACTCAGAAATAATAGTAAATAGTAGTAACACAGAGAGTGATGGTAGAGAGGCAGGATAAGAAAGTAGAAACAGTCTACAAGAAGATCAAAGACTATTTTGTAAAAAATAGAATTAGGAAACAGTTCGGAATGAATAGGAGCTGTAAATGTTAGGGAAGTATAATTATATTAACAACAGAACAACTTACTGGGGCCAGCAGAAGAGCCTGCAGAGGACCGTTCCTGCCGACTCTGTTTCGCCGGAGTCTGGGATGTTGCTGGCTTGCCCCTGGGAGGTGCTGATGATCATGAAATAAACACAAACATGGATGATTGTTTTTTGGAAATATTAGATTTTTTTGACCAAAATCTAAAATTATCTCGGGGAAACAAATTAGCAACAATTGCACTACATGTATTGACCTATCTGATCTGGTCAACTAGGAGGATACTAGTACAGTATTGCTGAATTTGCAGACCGTCTACTTGGAAAGTTATGTAAATCACTAACTAAACCAACAACAAAAAGGTTCTACTACGACTGCCAGCACTCAGCAGCACGCGACGTGACAGACACAGTCCATCATCATGATTTCAGAGCACTAAAAAATGTCCTACTACTAATAACAAGTCATAATATACTCAACCTATCAATCCATCACTATCTCTTCTTCTTAGTGGCAGCAGGAGTACAAAAGAAGGACTAGACTTGAGTCTCTAGTCTCTCTAGCATTACGCAGTTCTGTAAAGTACTACACTCATACATATTCAGGCCAAATGAGCACAAAGTTGCAAACAAGTAAGCATAGTAGCAACACCACTGGGGAGGCGAGCACATGCAATCACAGAAGCTATTTAAACACTATTTTACTTGCAATGTAATCGAATAGGCAGCATTCTTGCTCTTCGGGAAAAACATATATTAGCAATATAACACAGAGCAGAAAAATACAAAGTAGTTATTACATAGCTACTCACCAAGGCCAGGGATCTCCACACCTAGCAGGTGGAGCAGGTCCTGCTCCCGATCGAGGACGTCGGCCCACCGGTGTGTCTCTTGGTCATAGGTGCGCCGGACCCCCGACTCTCTCCGCATGGCCCGGCACACCTTATCCCACCGCTGCTGACGCATGTCCCCTGCTGCCACGGTCTTAGGGAAGTGGCGCTGAACAAAAAATATATGGGCGGCCACCTCCACCGTGGAAAAAAACCTCCCTGGCCACTACATCCACTCCCTTCAATCGCCCGCAAGGGAGCCGGCTACGGGGTGCGGGACCCTTCCCCTTTGACTTGCCGGCTCCCTTTGCCATGGTCCTGGCCGAAAGAAGAAAAGAATAGGGGGAAAAGAATAAATAAAATAAAAGAGAGAGCTAAACAAAAAAAGTCGTTATTAAAGTAACAAAAAGTTGAAAAAAACACAAAATAGAGATCTAGACAAATAGAGAGATAGATAATGAGCAAAAAAGAGCAAAAAAAGTTCAAAGAAACAAAGGATTGCAAAGATTAAAAGAGGATAGAAAAGCCAGGCCCAGAACCATAGCAATGAATGAAAAATGAGATGACCGCGCCCATTGAGGACCGCGTGGGTAAGTTTGTGCGATATTTCCCCCACGAGCACCCAAAAACACACGCGAACTCGTAATAGCGCACCGCACACAACGCGAGATTGCCAATAGCGCCCGGAAACGGAAATACGCAACGCGCACAAGATGGCCGCGCCAATGTACGACCGCATGGGTAACTTTGCGGTCGGTGCGCTTCATGAGGCCCGCATATACGCAAAAAACCCCGCAAACACGCATAAAAAATCCACGAATTCGCAGATTATGCGAATCGCGAATTTGATTGTGCGCGAATTCGCGGACCACGAATTCGCAAATTTCACCCACTTTTAAAGCAAAGGCCCTGAAATTATTCACACTTATTTGAGTTGTTTCAATTTGTGATGGGAAATGCCCCGGTTACTCACCGGTAATCTTCATTACTTTGAGTATGGTCTTCCTCGCCTCATGATAAAGGAAATGAGCTTCAGCTCCACACCAGAACCCTCCAAAGCAAAAGTTAGCATACTATGCCTCCCATCCCGTCCCAAAATGGCTGACCCATATCACCCTTGACCTCTATAGGAGGAGGGCCAGTCCAACCCTCAGCCTGAGAACTACCAAACATCGGGGGATCCTACTTGTGTGCTCCATCACCGCCGCATACATTTGAGTGCGGGTTTATCTGTTAACCGCATGGATGTGTTTATTAATAATCATTCTCGCTGACCGTAGAGTGTACGGCCCCCTCTAAACCGCCACGTGTGCTAGGTTTTTGCTGACACGGGGTAGTCCTCTGCGTTGTCCTTGCCATTGCCCAGCTCTTCTGGGCTTGACTGATCGCACGCGTGGTCACCTTGGGTTTGCACGACCCTTGTGAGCACAGGTTTGTAGGCGTACTTAGTGACACCACTAACGGGAGCAGTGAAAGCATTGAGTAAACGCGACTAGGGTCAACAGAGGGCTTCCTCAATGTTTTGCTTGCGACATATGGCATCCAAGTCGCAGTGCCAAAGACTCAGACTTTGACCCTTGTCTCCCCTTCTTCCTAAGGTACCTACTACTTGGGTGCCAGCACACTTGAGAAGACCGGTGACGCCCTTCTTTGGTTTTAGTAAAGGTGAGAATCTCGAGATACCTTTTACTTTTAGAATTGATTTTAATTTTTACACAGTGACCCCAAGTTAGTCGGTCACATTACCTCTGTTTACTTTTTAGTTTTTAGTTTCCATTTTTTCTTGACTTTATGCTCAATTGAACAGAATTGTTGTTCACATACCTCGTGTTCATTGACAGAGATACTGTAACCAAGCTGTGGTGACCTGCTATGACCACAGAGTATATCGAGGGTTAACTCCTTCGCTTTCTCTGTCGTCCTCTCTTAGGTCCCACTAAGACACAGCAGGACCATCCGGCCTGCGTTCCTTCTTCAAGTGGAAGGTAGTATTCGCCCCTTCATTTCTGTGTAGAAATAAAATTCCTTCTTCTTAGGTCCTGATGAATTGCTCCACAAGCATGAAACATGTCGACCTCTAGGTAGAACACACACTGCTGGATCCTTGCACTAGCGTGTATCTTCTCCCCACTGTTTTTAGTAAGGTAGTTAACCACATCATTAAAAATCGCCGTGGATTTTCTAACCTTTTTTAATTATCACCTTTGCACACGTCTACACTTCCCCTGAAGCCCTCATACCCACATGCACCAACTGGCAGGAACAAAAGATCTCTGGTAAAGAGCCCCTTTATGGGTGCCTGTCAGACATTGCAGCGCCAGTCTGACGAGGAGCAAAATACAAATGATGAAGCATGACACCTAGCTTGCTGGGTGTGTGAGGGTTTCAGTTCCGAAAGGGGGATTCCCCCTGCTGCTTTTTCCCTTTCCTCATTTTGCTTGGTTACGCCGTATACAACTCACCTCTGGGGAACAGTGTATTTCTTTTGTTGTTACAGTTCTAGGGCTCATACACTGGACCCCGTTAAAAATTGCCCTTTCAGTTCCCCCCATTGTTTACAAACTACCAAACATACCATGAAGCTGATAGCAACACAGGAAGGGAGGGATGGGAACTCATGTGGCAAGGAAGACTATACTCTGAGTAATGAAGATTACTGGTAAGTAACCAGGGCATTACTTCCTGGTAAGCCTTCCTCGCCACATGATAAATGAAGTGAGCACATACCCAAGCCAAGCGGCTTCATGGAACCTGACAAGAAACCAACGGACCAGAAGGGGATGCCAATGAAGCAGAACAAACCCAAAACACACAGATGAGTGGAAGGAACCACCCAAGAGAGAGGCAACCACATGCAGGAAGAACCAGGCCAGGACAGAGAGACACCGGGAGGGCCGAAAAACCAGACCTCCGAGACCCGTAAGCCAGCTAGAAAGCAAGCCCGAACCAACGACAGAAGGAAGACAGAGAAGGCACAGGATGAAACTGTACAGAGCCAAAAGCAAAAACAAACATGCCCCAGAACAGAAAGCAGTAAGCCGGTCCAAAAGCACAAAGACTGTCTAATGGACAGCCAACAGCGACATGGAAGCAAAAGCCCAGACTCCGGAACCGAAGAAACAGAGGGCACCCCCACCACAGTGACACTAGCAGCGATTTCTGCTAGTTCCCACACCCTCGGAGAACAAGGCAGGTGAAAAACTGTCCAGAATAGTAACAAGACATCCCCGCAGGGCAGAGGCAAACCCCGTACAAGCCAAGGAATGGTCAACAGGAGTCAGACGAGGAACCCGCCATCAGGTGAACCAAGGAACCCAGTACCGACCGGGAACCTAAGCACGCCCCACAGGATGGCAAAGGCCGCCATCACCCAGGAAGGGGGTAGCAGAACAGGAAGACCACTGGCTGCCCAGGTAGACAGGGACGGAAGGAAGCCACCGGGGCAAGAGAAGGGACACCAACGAGAACAGGCGAAACCGGAAATGAACTGGAACCAAGGAAGTCCCAGAGACACTGAGAACAACAGGATGGGGAGCACCCCCAACGGACAGACCGGCCAAGCACCACCTGACAACAAGGCACAAAGAAACCCAAAACACTCCCCGAGGATGGCCCCTACCAAGGTAGACAACCTTGACATGAACAGCCCAGGGGCCACACGAAAACCAGCCGAAGGGGGACTGGCACAAGGAGGAAGGCAATCAAAACCTGGAAATACAGAAACAGGACTGGGAAAACACCAACACCCCATCAGTAAACTTGTACCAGATGAACAGGACCCACCGGCGAAGGACCAGATAAAAAGGGGCCCCGCAAGAACAGGCCAAAAGGCACAACCCAGCAGAGGCGGGCGCCGAACCCCTGGCCCGACCAAGCCATCACCACCCAAGGGTAGCAGACCAACCAAAGAGCCACAGCACTTCGGACATGGGCAGGGGAGCCCAACAACCGACAACCAGAGCGGTCCGGCAGTAGGCAGGACCCATGGAACCAAGACAGAGGCCACCCAGGGCGGGAGGAGAGGCAACAGAAGGCCCCCAACAGATCCCCAACCCCCAGGAAGCGAGGAGAAGCATAACTAGGATGGAGGCGAAAAAGCCACCTGCCGAGCCAGGGAGCAGGAGGAGGAGGAGCGCCACGGCCGCAGCCCCTGTACAAGAAAGAGCAAGCCCCCAGGAGCAGAAGCAAACGACCACAAGGCGACCACTGAAGCAGCCCAGAGAAGGACGGATAGGCACCAACAGCAGCCCACCCCCATCAGAAACGCAGCAGCTCACAGCCCCTGGAATCCCCAGAAGGACGCCCAAACAGGGACCAACAAGGCCAAAAACCGCATAATAAAGGAGAGCAGGAGGGACGGACTGCAGGCCCAACACCTCATTGTAGGTGCATCCACCAGGATGGACAATAATGTCAAAATATACAGCTCCACCATAAGGTGTGTACTACTACCCGATGGAACCCTTATTGCCAACACTAGAAAAAGAAAGAGCGAGAAAACACCTGGAAGGCCCAAATGCAGTGTCCTGCAGTACCCCTTACAGTGCATGTACAGCACCTTGATGCTGCCTCAAAAAAGAGCATCACAAAAATAGTAAAATACGTCCAGCAGATAACAAACAAAGAATAAATGCAAGCAAAGAAGTAAGTAGAAGATCTACGTACATAAAGCACAAATCTGCAATGTGGAGCACAGGCAGGAGTTGAACCCACGTCCTGCGTGAGTCTATGCCACCAGCGGCACAAGACCTACCATTGAGCTAAAAGCTCATTCGTCCATTCACAGAATGCACCTTGAAGCAGGTTTGTCAAAACCAGCTTAGAACAGGGGAAACCAGTGACTAATCTGCACACAGAGTTGATAACGTAAACACTATTAACCAATGAAAGCTGCAAGGCAATCACATGCATGCATCCCGCTGCAACTGGTGACTGCCTCCATTCAGGAACTATTAAACACATACATACACATAAAACACACTTCCAGAGAACATAGTACTCTCATTACAGCACCGGGACACCACGACCCAACAAAAAAAACAGCAAATGCGTCAGGGTCTGAACCGAGACAGCAGTAGAAGAGCCAATCAGATAAGAGAGCTCCCAACATTACATGCTCACCTTCACTGCTGGTCAGAAACCAGGAAACCAGTTTTGCTATGCTCGAATAACGTGGTGCGCGTGTGCAGACAGCGTAAAAAATATATAAAAAAGCATCATTGTTACACAAAGGATTGTAGCCACGCGAAGTATATAAAACAGTTCAAGCCGCACACTGTCGGTCTGAAGGACGGGTTAGAATGCGGTATGTCACGGGTCAGGGTTCCACTGAGGCAGCAGCAGCAGCGCGTGGCTCCTGGTCACACGCCACAGCACGTGGCACCCGGCGGTGCACATGCCTGCTACGCCAGGGAGAGGGTTCTGCTGGATGTAAACCCTGGCAGCAGAGTCCTCGCTCGGCAAGGAGACCAACGGGCATGGTCGAGTCTGGCAACACAACCAGGAGCTGTGTAAACGGGAGAGTGACATGGGCCAAAGGAGCAGCCAGTGTAGACCGGGTTGAAGCCAGTATGCTCACTCCCAGCGCCTCCCGTATCCCCGAACAGCCACAGGCCCACGCAGCCAGGCAACCCCAAACATGCGGGAAGCCGGTCGGGAGAGGCGTCACCCCTGGAGGCAGGGCAAAAATCTCCACGACCCCAGCAAATCAGCACTCCCATTCCAGTACCCAGTATTTAGAAAAAGAGGGGGGTGGGAACAAATGCGAGCCCAGTGTGTCCCAGGAACCGCCCATGCAGCCATCCGGTCAGAGGAGACCAAACAGGTGAGCCCACTAATGCAGGGCCGAACAAACACCCAGAGCCCACAAACAACAGAGCCTGCTAGAGCAGAGCAGCAAAAAGCAAGGGGGCAGTGTGAGGGCCAAGAGCCACAAGACAGGGTAGAACCCAGATCAGGATCCTGCTCGAACAGGGCCTCTTCCCCTGGGCCCTGGGACCTGCTAGCAGGTCCTTTCCCCAACTTACCTGAAACATGCTCTAGAGAATCTGCAGCACCGAACTAAAACAAGCATTTACAATGCAATGGTCTCGGCATTATTAAAGGTAGAGCTATTGGCATTGCTCATGACTTTTTTTTTTTTAAATCATAAATAAATGGCATTGTCATTTACATTGCCAATAGCTTAATCGTTAAATAAATGGCATTGTCATTTACATTGCCAAAAGCTTAATCGTTAAATAAATTGCATTGTCATTTACAATGCCAATAGCATAATCGCTCGCAAATGCATGACCTATTGCATTTACACCCACACAGAGCCACACACACAGCACAGAACAAAAACGGGATCACGGACAGGGGAGCCCAGAGGCACAAAAACGGGAACACGGACAGGGGAGTCCAGAGGCACAAAAACGGGAACACGGACAGGGGAGTCCAGAGGCACAAAAACGGGAACGCGGAGAGGGGAGCACAGAGGCACAAAAACCGGAACACAGACAGGGTAGCACAGAGGCACATACACCGGAACACAGACAGGGGAGCACCACGTGAGTAGGATTTATTGGTGTGCGTTTTCCAAAATACCAGTGCCGGATAATCAGAGTTTTGTTGACATGTTCCCTTCAGAGAATAAATTAGCCCATCACCGTCACAAAGCGCCCACCCAACACAACTCTACAAAGCTTCGAAGCAGAGCTCCGGATCAAATGCACCGGGTTTCAATTTCACTTTCAACCCTCCGTGCTGAATAACATGACCCGTGGATCTCACAGGTGATCAGGAGGCAAGGAAAGCATGGCAGCGCAGCTGGTAGAGTGTAATGTCTACCCAGTATGAATGCACACTGTACACACTATACTGGCAATGTGTATTATTACATGCACATGCCTAGAAAAACTCTGACAAACTGCTATTTCTATGGAGCGGTCACGGTCACTGTCTTGGGGGTTTAAGGGACTGTAAATAAAATTCAAACACAAAACCAGAAGGGCTTTTCTGACCTCTGAGTATAAAAATAAATAACCTGTAACAAACAGGCTACACTTCGATATCCACTGAGATGCACTTGTAAATTGCGATGCAGTAAACACTAACAGCTGAGATTTATCTTTCTTCTTTTCTGATCTAGTTTTCAACAATCATATTTTTTTCACACTCAGAGCACAGGCTGCAGCACAGATCTCCGTCCATTGTAGACAGGCTGGTTTCTGGACTGGAATTCTGCTGCCTCTGCAAGCCCACAATGAAACAGGTCACCGTGGGACGAATGAACACGTTTAGCCAACCAGCATTAAGAATCTACGTGGCAATAACGAATTCAAGTGAAAAGTAACTTCTAAAACGTTCATGATCACGTGGCACAACATGGTAAAAGCATTTAGGGGTGTGTAATTGAAAGATGCAAACTGTCCTAAATGTACTGGAATGGGACGCAGCGTGGGAAGCAGGGATCCAGGAGTCTCGAGCTGGATATACTCTGGCCCGGCACGCGCATGGCTTCGTGTTCATGGTGTTAAGGAAGCATGGGTGGGTTGCACAGATCCGGGCGGGGGTACAGGACTGTAGGCACATACTAGGGCACAGTCCGGAGCTGCACTGTCCTACAACGACTGACTGGAAATGTACAGAGACCCAAGAGTGCAAGGCTGCAGAAGCACGGTCTCCGGGTTAGTGCTGGAGCTCATTCAGATCTAGCACAACAGAATTATGGATGCAAAAATTCCGGGGTTGGAATGAAGAGGTTAAAATTACATATGATGGAGAAGCACGGTGTCTGGGCGCAGGATGGAATGCACAACCCCAGCATGGTACTTGCTATTGTGCCCCCCCTCCCCTCCCAGCATGCGACTATGAATGCATGGGCATAGGAGTGACAGCGGTTTTTAGGTGGTTTTCATTTTTACTATTTTCACTTCTTTTAATCTAAACTCAAATATGCACTTTTTTCCACTGGGCTGCCGCTTGAGTGTCGAGTATGTGCTTGGAATGTAATAGTAGGGTATTTTGTGTTTTAAATCGCCTTTTAGTGTTTCTGGTTGGTCAGACCGCCCGGATTAACAGCAGAACAGCTTCAGTGTGAAGTCTCATTGGACAACGTCTGCTTCTTTATTCGGAGAGTAGAGCCCTGGTTATGTGACCTAACAGGACACAGTTGTGCGTGACAAACGTGGACCACTCCCAAACTGCACCTATCGTTAAAGATACTTGCATTTTTTCCCAGACCTGTGCCTTTAGTACTCTGCTCTCCGGATATCAAGCAGGAAAGAGCAAACGTGACTGAAAGCCGTTTAAGTAAAGGCAAAATATTTACAGAACTATGTTGTTCACTTTCAAATAACAAATGGACACGTTATAACACATCAGGCACAGTTAAAAAAAACTCTCCCCGATTTTAAAGGGGTGCTGTACATTTAAAGGACTCATGCTCCTCTCCAAAAGAACTATTGTCTGCGAATTTAAGGAAATAATTCAGATCTCTTCTACAAATTATCACTTGCAGAGCCCTGTAAGGGTTACCACGTTGTTAAAAATTGACGGTGGACTTGCCCACCGCATTCCACGTGAGCATCCGCACACCTCTGAGCTCAGCTGTGTCTCAATGTCAGCAATGTCTCCCGGAATCATGGCCCGAGCAGAGGCAGTTATCATATCTGGTGCATCCGTGCAAGGAAACGAATGGATGCGCGTCTCGTTGTGAAGTTGCATGGATTTATGGAACCTCTGCGATCGGCTACGTGGAACCCGTCTCAGGAACAGTTCAATAAGAGTTTAGAGTCCAATTGTATTACTCAAGCGCTGTCACTGAGTGTCGCTATTAATTGTGCGCATTCAACCGTCTGTCAGGGGTTGAATCTGTGGCCATTGGGGCACGCTTGGGTTTGCAAAATGTGCCTCAACCCACTGAGCTATGTACTCGCTAATCACTCCCTCTCCCCACCCGGCCCTTCCAAACTCGGGGGAAGTAGCTCGGCTGTGCTGTTACGCAAACAGCGCTGGCATTGGCGCACAACTGAGGACAGCCAGGCCAGCATTTGTTTACTGAGTGGCAAGTCCCTCGCTCCCCGGGCACGGCGCGCACATACCGATCCCCTGGATGAAGATGAAGCCCGCTATCATCCGCACGGGGTGTCAGTTGAACTCTGCGAGGCCTCCGTCCCAGCCCAGCCCTTCCAGCCAGTGGAAGACCCAGATCAGGGCGCAGAGGACGGCGAGGAAGGCCAGCACCAGGCTGCAGGCAAGGAAGCAGAGGAAGCTCCTGTAACGCTCCATCTTCGGCCCAAACTCTCAGCAGCAGGGGGAGGGACGCCATGCGCTGCTTCCCCAGCCCCGTGCGCCTCCGGCGGCGGCCAGCCGTGAAGGAAGGGGCAGGCCTGGCGGGAGGGGGCCAGGCACGCCTGCCTCCGGGCCAGCTCTGTTCGCCCAAGTGTGCCAGGCGTCCACTTCCCGAGCCATTTCCACAAGTGTACCTTTGCACGGTCTCTTCTCCTCCTGGCAGTAAGGTGCACTGGAAGGGGCGATGCCGTTAGGTGTTGGCAGAAGAGTACAGCCCGGTAGCTTCATGGGCCACGAGTTTCTCCATGCCCGCTGCAGTTCTCCCAGCCTCTGGGTGCCGGAGATCCCAGCTCGCTGGGGGAGCTCACTCGGTCTGTCCTTGTGAAAAAAAAACAAGTTGGCACCAATCTGCGCAAACATGCACAAGCGCACTGTGTTAGCCTTCATCAGAACCTGAGCAAACGTGCATCGGCGCATACACAAACCTCCACCTGCACAGACTTGCAAAGCCTACTGGAGTGAATTCACTTCACACAGTACTGTTCACAGACTATGCACTTACAATTCAGCTGTAACTTCGTCTTCTACAGGCCGTTCGCACGTTGCTGTTGTCCCTGCCGATAACTAAAAAAAAATGGCGGCCGCAGGATTCTGATTTTTTCAGATTCGGGGGCGTGGTTTTGTGGTTCTGAGTGACAGACGACGTCACTGTCTAAAGAACGCAAAAAAATCACGCCCCCAAATCCGAAAAAGACGGAGCTTCTTTGGACGGACGGCTCTCTCCTCCAATGGCTGGCCTCTGTTTAGGAAGCCAGCCAATGGAGGAGAGACGAAAACAGAGGCGGGATAAAGCAGCCTACTAAGTAACAATAAATCTCGGACTTCCGGTCTGCCGACCGGATATTACCGAGACCTAAAAATAGGTTGAGGGTTGGGCCGGTCCTCCTCTTATAGAGGTCAAGGGTGGTACGGGCCGACCATGTTGAGATGGGATGGGAAGGGAGGCTAACTTTAGCTTCGGGGGTTTCTGGTGTGGAGCTGAAGCTCACTTCGTTTATCATGTGCGAGGAAAACTTATGAGGACGTAATGCGCTATGCAACATCACATTGTTTGAATAAATCGGGACACTTTGTCCTACTTTAAGTGTTGTGGCGACTCTTGCTCCAATACATTTAAACATAGGAACGGCGATGCGTCATTTTCTCTTTTATGTGTTTATTCGCCATGCAACTCCAATTAATTTCAATTAAGGTTCTGCGTGTTGATTTTCCCCATGGCAATTGATTCTTTCCAGGGTTTATTACCCTCCGTTATAATTTACATCACAAGCTTCTAACGCAGGAGCCTTCTACCTAGCTGTCCACATCCGTGAATATTATATACCTCCATAAATCCCTCGTAATGACTCCAATGCTTTATTTGTTTTCAGAGGTGTCGTACACTACAATTTACGATGAATGATTTTACATAAATACATTTTTAGAGCGTGAGTCTTGCATTCTCTATAATTGCTTCACGGCTCAATGTTTCTGTGCAAGCTTTTCTCATGTGTTAATTGAAAACGGCTTAGTTTGCAGGGTAGAGTCTTTCGACAAAGTGACGCTGCGCATGACACCATGCCTCCAAATAGTCTTTCAGTCCAACTACATCCAAATTTGCAATGGCGTAGTTTCGCCCTCGTACTTGCTTATTTCAGAGGTAACCATTAAGGAGGAATTGAGGCGTACTGGCTAAAGCATCCGATGTTAGAAAATATGGAATCCCAGTCTCGACTCAATTTCCAGCGATTTCGTCCGCCAAGTCCAGGCTTTTTACTGGGGACATGTTCACCCAGGCTTGACCTGGCAAAGGGGCCCCAATAAACACCCGAGTTTTTTCAGCAGTTTCTAATACCTCATCCCACGGTATTTCGAATTCCCCTTTCTGTTCAAATCAGGTAAATCCAAGTAAATTAAACAGAAGGCCTTCAACTCTGATACGTACATAGATAGACATTACAGATTACAAAGCAGAGGGAGACAGAAACTTGCAGTCTCAACTGAAGCCTAAATGAGATACCTTAATACAAATGAATTAATATATAACTACACCCTCTATCTCACAATTTCCATAATCGAGTGAGATGCGTCGAAAGTATTCGTTTTGCAGGTAGTGTAGACAATTCTAATTACAAACATATAATATGTGGTCCTGCATGTGACTCGGTGTAGCATTAATGACAAAGTGCTAGATAACAGAAATGTTGTAGTGCTCTCGTCGTTTCGAATGGACCTCTCATAAACATTTTTAAATGTCATAATACCTGGGGCTGTATTACAGAAGGGGCCCAGGGGCCCAACGGGCATTTGTGCCTGCTTTGCGCGCCCCTGGGGCACTTTGGTATTATTGAAGGGGCAGCAGAAGCCTGTGCACTCCCTTTTATAATACTGATAGCGCCGGCGTACTTGATGCATCAGTGCTTCCTTCAGAGGGTGTTTCTCATTTGCATAGGGGCATGCCTTTTGCAACTGAGGGAATTCCTTTGACTCTGCTCCTGCGCCATATTACAGGCAGGGGCGCTGAGTCAAAGAAGCCCATAAGAGGCGCACTGACAGTGTGCTATTTAAAAGGTGGCACACTGTGAGGATGTATGACGTTACAACGCATACTTTTACAACGCATACCTTTACAACGCATTTTTTACAACGCAACATCCATTACAACGCATTCCATTACAACACATGCCATTACAGCGAATATTTTTAAACTACCTTTACAACGCATTCCATTACAACGCATACTACCTTTACAACGCATACCATTACAACACATAACATTACATTGCATGTTTGGTAAGTATTGGATAGTATAGGGATAAAAATTACTATTCTAACACCAGGGGGTGCAACAGTAGGGTAAGTGTTGGATAGTGTAGGGGTAAAAATTACTATTCTAACTCCAGGGGGTGCAACAATATGGTAAGTGTTGGATAGTGTAGGGGTAAACATTACTATTCTAACTCCAGGGGGTGCAACAGTAGGGTAAGTGTTGGATGGTAATGTTATGCGTTGTAATGGTCTGCGTTGTAATGACTGCGTTGTAATGACATGCGTTGTAGTGGTATGCGTTGTAGTGTCATGCGTTGTAATGATTGCGTTGTAAAGACATGCGTTGTAATGGATGTTGCATTGTAAAAGTTTAGTTGTAATGGTAGTGCATTGTAAAAGTTGCGTTGTAAAGGTTGTTTCCCCACTGTCAGTGTGCCCCCTAAGAACAGCCCTCTACAGGAGGTAAAGGGGGTCCAATGGACCCCCCGACTTCCTCTTGCAGACGGGGGCTGTCACTGACTGCACCCGCCTGCAAGGGGATCTCTAATCCCCTTTGAAAGTGCAAGTGGATACCGCCTGCACTGTAAAAACACAAAGCAGCTGCTCCGTGTTTTCACATGAATGCGCTGCCCTGGGGCAGCTCGAGTTTGCTGCTGCCCAGGGGCAGCACATTCACCATAATAGGGCGCATTATAATTTTTTGCACCTGGCGCATCTTTTGAAAGGTGCTCTAGGCGCTAACAATGATAATGTGTACTACGACTGATGCTGGGCTCATGTAAACATGGCAAACCTGTCCATGCCATATGTTTAGCTTTCCTACCATAATCAAAGTTTGTGCTGTATAGCAAACTAATGGCCTAATTTAGACACTAAGGGAAATGGTACTCTATTGCAACAGCAAAGGAGCGCTCTCTCTGTCAACCTCATGGTTTATACACCCAATTTATAGGAGCTGGGCTCCATCGCAGACATACTCCTTCGATGGCCTGACTTAATGTGAGCTGCCAGGGTTTAGCCTTGGACACTCGGTCCTAGGCCACTCTGCCGCCAGCAGCACCGCTCCACCGTCTCCGCCGCTGAGCCTACAGCCTCCTCCGTGAGGTGTTCTAGGTCGCTGTCAGCTGATTGTCTGCCCACTCCTGCCCTTCCTGATTAAATCGCCACAGTGGGAGTAATTATCTGTACTGTTCTTGGCATTGTTGGACTATATTTTGTCATATTTTATTGTGTTGTTGTTCGGTTCTTTTTCTTTTTCTTCTGTTTGTCTCTGATTGTGCCCACTCCGCTTTCCCCACTGCTGCTGCCCCTGCGGCTTCTCCCCCCTGTGCATGCCCATTTCCTGCCTCCCAGCTGCTTCTCCCTCCCCTACCCTACTTATGGCGCACGCGCAGCTGGCACACTGAAGGCAGGCTCGCCTGTGCCCATCCGCGACCCGACCACGACTAGCACCAGGGACCCTGCATCTCGTCACTCCCACCTCTACAGCACAGCCACCCTCCACGCACTCAACCACTTAAGACTCAGAGACTGCCAACAGTCAATGACGAACACGACCCATGGACCATTCTCCTGCCACCACTGCTGCCACTTCCGCCAGACCTTCACCACCACCCCGGCCTCCAAAATCACAGAAACCAACACTGGTGACGCCCTAAAATGCATCCTCCTCAACGTGCTCTCCATGCACAAATACGCTGATGAGATCTGGAATCTGCTCCACTCTCTCACCCGACATCGCCTTCCTCACGGAGACCTGAACCAATGCCTCATCCACCCCAACATCAACCCCACCACCCCGGACGGATACAAGATCCAGAGGAAGGACCGCCCCAACCAGCAGGGGGAGCTCGCCATTGCCAGGGCTGGACTGGCTACCGGGCGTTTTGGTGTGCTGCCAAGCTGGGGACTGATTCCATTGATGGGGACCTGCGTGTGCTTAAAACCATTTGTTTTGCTTTGTTTAAGTAGAAGCACACGCAGGTCCCCATCAATGAAGTCAGCTCCCACAACAGTAAAATCAGCCCCCAGGTTGGCAGCACACCAAAACGCCCAGTAGCCAGTCCGGCCCTGGTCATTGCCCACAAGAACACCCTCCGGCTCATCACCTCCAGTGAAACCTACCCCTCTGGGGAACCCTCGTCTATAGACCTTCCGGCCCTCGGACTTTCTTCGCCTCCACCATCACTGACCTCTTCGCACCCTATGCCATCGCCATAATGAACTACATACTCATCGGGGACCTGAATGTCCACCTCGACAATACCACCAACCCCACCTCCAACACCCTTTGTGACAACATCACCAACATCAGACTCAAACTACCCGTCTCCACACCAACCTTCAGAGCAGGACACACCCTCAACCCCATCTTTGCAGCAGGGAACAACATCCACTTCAGCCACACAATGCACCTCCCATGGACAGATCACTACTGCATGCACTTCACCGCCGACAGACCAAGAGCACCCAAACCAGCACCATGCCCACCACAAAGGAACTGGAGCAAGGTCACCGACGACTAACTCAACTCCGCCCTCACCTGAAACAACCATACTTTGGCATCCGACGCCAACACCGCAACCAGAGAACTCCACACCTGGCTCTCCAACTGTGAGGATGAGCATGCCCCGCTATGCAACCCCAACAAACAGCACTCCAGGAAAGCCGCTTGGTTCACCACCGATCTCAAAGAAGCCAGACGCACCTGCAGACACCTGGAGAAGAACTAGAGAAACACCAAGACACCCGAAAACCACACCACCTACAAGAATTCCATGACAGATTACCACAGCCAAATCAGAACCATTCAACACTGTCTCCCACTGCACACTCGTCGCCAGACTACGCATCGCCGGCATACCAGGAACAGACCTAGACTGGATCCCATCTTTCAACACTGGTAGAAGCCAAAGAATCACACTGCCACACTTCCTTTCCGATCCCAAGAAAATCACCAGCAGAGTCCCGCAGGGGTCATCACTGAGCCTGACCCTCTTCAACATCTACATGGCCCCCCTCGCCGCCATCGTCCCACAACATGGCCTCAAAATCGTATCCTACGCTGACGATATCCAGCTCATCCTCTCCCTCACTAAAGATTCCACCACTGCCAGACTCAACTTCCAGAAAGGAATGCAGGATGTCGCACTCTGGATGACCAACAGCTGCCTAAAGCTCAATAGGACAAATTTAAAACTGAAATAGAAAATATCTTCATTGTTGCTATTCTATCAGTCATTGATCTTTCACAGTGCACTCCCTTAATCCAATTAAGATTGGAATTTGGACTGATGAATCTTGCCTCGTGTATCGATCTGCTGTTCCTGAAATAGGCTGAAGAACTCAGAGATGGGACCTTAAAGAACCTTATTTGGAGAGAATTAAATGAACATGCAAACCAACACCCTCAAAATAGAATCGATAATCTGTATAAAATAGTAACATCATTGAACTGATAGAGAAATGTAAAAGCAGTTTACAATGCAATGTCTTTATTTAAGACAAAGGCAAAGAGAGCAGCAATAGCAGTATAACACAGTGACGACATTGAGCAATTTAGCAACTTGTCCCTAGGAATTACTATTACCAATTCACTGACAAAATACCGCCTCTGGAAATATTGTGATGCAAATATATTGTTACATAAATATTGATGTAAAAAATATCATCATCCTATATGTATAAGGTAAGTAAAAAATATTGGGAATACATATTGTTGTCACTAATATCGTTGTATAAAATGTTGTTTCATAAGTATAATTAAATTTAAATAGAACATTTTAAATGTATTAAATATTAACATTATTTACAAATACAACATATTTACTATTTATTTAAACAAATATAACAAACTGATTTAAAAAAGTAAGCACATATCATATATATATATTCACTGAAAAAAGCATAGGTTTCAGGGACGTTATAGTTAGAAATTAGCATTTAAAATACCTTAGAAATTCACTGAAATTCACTGCAAAAAACATAGGTTTCAGGGACGTTATAGTTAGTTGGACATTTCGCGAGTTATAGTTGGTAGAGCTAACTATAACTCACGCCCCCACAATGCACTGCTGATGACAGAAGACAGGAGAAGTGTGGCTCAATGGTTAGAGCGGCAGACCGTGATGCAGAGGTCTGGCCTGGGACCAGGGTTCAATTCCCGCCTCGGCGGGTCTTGGGCTCAATTTCCTCGGACCTGATAATTCTCGCCTCAGTGCCTAATCTAATCATGGGTCCCACTCTGCAACTCTGGGCAATAGCTTGCTTAATCTCCACAACGGCCCCAACAGCGCTGGGATGCCTGGCTACACCTTGGGGGTGCCCAGGAGTTGACATTTCACAGGGAAAAGCCAGGAAGGGTTCTACAGCGGAATGCGTTACAGCGCCAGGACACCCATGGGTATTAGTGCGCTTTACAAGTACAAATTACATTTACATTTACTTCACATATTACATCACTCATGACATGGTCAGTGACATCACTGATGACATCACTGATGACAGCAGCCACTTGATAATCTGAGGCACCTCCCCACACCCTAATATGTCCTTTGATACACCCACTCTAACATACAGACTACCATTTTCGAAACCAAAGACAAATCAATAGCAGTTACCCACTGACTAATTACTAGCTATACACACACATTCATTCATTTATTTAACAATATAGTTACTCATACATGCTGTCACTCATCAATACACCACTATTATATGTACTTATACACCTATATAAACACTCATACACCGTCACTCATCCATAGAGTTATTGACACACCTAGTTAGTCATGTATAGAATCAATAACACTGCCATTTACTCACCTATACCGTTATACATTCACTATCTAATCTATTCAAACATATACTTACTCTCTTATACAGTCACTGACACAAGCACATCCTCATTTATACAGCCACTCTCACAAATACTCACTCTCACATATAGTCATTTATATACTCCAACACTCACATATACTGCCTTTCACACATGTACTTATTCACACATATACCAGTGAGACATACATTCACTCATCATCATACTGATACACACACTCACTCACCTATACAGTTATTTCCACATACACTATTGAACCCATACACCCAGTAAATTATCCACATACACATGTAGGCAGAAAGTCACACACCACCGGCCCACTCTTTCATGCGCAGGGGGAGAGTGTTCTGGCGCAGGAACCCCTCCTAAAAGTGACTAAGTAAAATCTATAAGATTTCATTCAGTCTCTTTAGGGCTTATGCTGCATCAAAACCCTGCACCTGCTTAAAGCAGGTGTAAGAATTGACACAGCATTATGAGCATAGGGCCAAAGAGCATTGCTGGAGCAGCATTGCTCTTCCTATGCAAGTCAAGCAATGTGCCATCTCCATAGCACAGATACCTCACATATCTGTGCCATTTTTGCCCCATAGTTCACCACAATGTAAATATGGTGCATCCATGCTGGTGATGTCACAGTGCACAATAAGTAGCATATCTCTGGGGATGTACCACTTATTGTACATCTACTGATTACTGTTTTAATGTAGTGAATGCCTTACTACACAATGATCAATGAGTCACTACGAAACTATACCAAGAGTGACAGAGTGTTTGGTGGAAGTGTAAGGATAGAGACTGCGGAATTCAACATATGAAAGGCAAATTTGCAGGTGCATTGAACAGTGTGTGCATAGTCTATAGGGGTTTGAAGTACTCCTTGCCCTAAAGCCCACTTTGCACCATAAGTACTAGGCCTCATTTATGAGATTTTGCCGTAGGGAAGTGCAGCAGGCCTTCCTGCTGCGTTTCCCTATGGCAAAAGAAAAAGGCAGGAATGCACCATATCAATAAGATACGGCGCATTCCTGTCTTTTTCCCTTGCGCCAGCGCACAATGGTCTACCTGCACCAACGCAGGCAACTTTGCACAATGGTGCAAGGGTGTCTGCGTTGCAAGGATGATTATTTTTGTACAGGTAGGGAAACCTTTCTGTACAAAAATAATCACAAGAGACTTTTCCTTTTTCTACGTGTGCTGCAGAATGCAGCACACATAGAAAAAGAAAAAACGAGGAGAAATAAAACTATTTTTCCCCGTTGCACCTTCTTTAATAAACTTTATTCGACAATTAAGTCATAAAAGTATCACATAAAAGACACATACATTTATCACAGAATAAAATCTCATGCAAAAATACATTTATATAAATATTTAAGATAAAGATTAAACTCCACAAGACTAATGTCGAATATACAATGGGATTAAAAGAGCCCTTTAAAACCAATCTATTTTAAAAAGCAGATAAAAAATTATGGTATATATAAACTCTAATTTTCGAAGATCCTAGCTGAGTTAATCATAGTAGAGTGAGCCCTCCCAATATTTTAATGTTCACAGATTATGATCAAATTATTTTCGATCGAATTACCCACACCCATTTTAAAAATGATGCCATGGCTATAGCAATTGGGAGGCTGGGGTCTGTGCATAATATTCTTAGTGCCTCTTCGTGCCTACGGGTACCAATTAATTGGCATACCGGTCTCACCCATTTTTTCCGTGGAGCAATATACAAGGGACAAAAAAACAAGAGGTGACTTATAGACTCTTGTTTGTCCCTGCATTTGGGGCATTTGTCATCAGTGACCCCCACCCATCTTGCAGTACACAGCCTTGTGGGGAGGGCACCTACCCTAAATTGAAAATAAAGCTTACGGTCAATCGGTTTCTCTATGGCGTCCCAGTACAGTTCCAGTTCTGGGTAAGCCTTAAATTCAAGAAATCGCCCTGATAGGTGAGTTGAAAGGCTTTTTGCGCATGTTGTTGAGATAACCATCTTCCAGTATGTGGCCTTCATATCTTTCTTGTATGGGAATACTGCATTAATTGGGTCATCCCACAGTTCTTTCACATCCATTCTCAATAACAGGGATCTAATTGTCTTTAACCAGCTGATTTTTTGAAAGAAGTCCTTTTCAATATTTCCTTGAGACCCCGGGCATAGTGGTGCAGTTCCTCAGTTGTCCATATTCTGCGCCAATACAATAATGGACGCAGGATAGCTAGGTCTTGCACTGATCTTTTTCCAAGATCCCAAAACAGAGGTATTAGGGGGGTGCTTTGCGGAACACTAGTAGCCTTGCGCAAAAATTCTTTTTCTACTAGTGTCAGATGTTTCAAATTTTCGAACCCCCACAGTTCAGCACCATAAAGGGCCGAACTTAATACCTTCATCCCGTAAATCTCAAGGAGTGGGCTGATAGGTTTTGTAAGTGGTGTTTTCAACCTTTTAAGGAGAAGACTTGGCTGTTGCTGATGCCTTAGTATAGTCAGATTTAGTTGACCGCATATCTCTCTGCAGTGTGACCCCTAGGTACGTAAAAGCATCAACTTGCTCTAATGGACAGTTGTTCATATATATGCTCCCTTTAAATGGTTTAAAAGACTTGGGAGGTTTATGTTCACTCAGAAACATAAACTTAGTTTTGGCGGTATTTATCTCAAGTCCATGCAGCAGGCAGAAGTCTGTGAAGCGCCGGATGGCCCGTTGGAGCCCGCTTGGTGTTTTTGAGATTATCAATGTGTCGTCCGCGAACTTGAGGATCGGGACGCGATTTCCAGCCATCACAGGGGCATCAGTGGGGACCAAGGAGAGGTAGTCTACCTCCCCATTCACGAAGAGCGAGAACAGGGTAGGCGCCATAACGCAACCCTGCCTCACTCCCCGCTCAACAGGAAAGGCATCCGTAACCTCGCCCTGCATTCCCCACCGGACCCTGGCGAAATTGTCCTCATGCAAGCGGACGACCAAAGACAGCAGTTCCGCGGCCAATCCTAGCTCCTCCAAGACCCGCCAGAGTTTTCTGCGCGGGACTAGGTCGAAAGCCGCCCTCAAGTCAACAAATACGGCATATAGTACCCCTTTCTCTAGAATCACTGTTCACCAATATAAAATAATGAACCGAAAGACTTGATCTATTGTGCTAGTCCTGGGACGAAAACCGGCCTGGAATGGACTCAGGATGTTCCCTTCGTCTATCCAGCGACCCATAATATTTTGGATAGAGTCAATCAGACTAATAGGTCTGTAGTTGCCTGCTAAGGACTTATACCCTTTTTTGTAAACAGGCACAATTTCTGCTCCCTTCCATGAGTGGGGAACAGCCATCCCTTGAGCTATGGTAATTGATAAGTGAACAATATATAGTCGCCATCTCTCCTTATCACTTAAAAATAAATCCGCAGGTACACAATCCATCCCAGGCGCTCGTCCCTCAGCTACTAAGTCTAATTCTCTGTCGACATCCCCTAGGCTAAAAACAACATCTTCATAAAATGTAAAAACAAAGGCCCCTTCACCTTGGTTACCATCTATATTAGTGTATTGGGGCTTGAAATACTCATTCCAAGAATTTTGGGGGACATTGTTCTGCGGGCTATCAGCACACCCCCCTCCACCCCATTTAAAAGTATCCCAAAATAACTTCGGGTTTTTAGACTAACATGCCACCTTGAGTTCCTGCCACTTATTGTCTTACCATTCTTTTTTGGCACCACACTTTATTTTCCTATACTTACCATGGGCCACTTGCTTCATCCCGTTTGTTACACCTGGGCCCAAAATAGCTAATGCCTTATCTACACTAGCTATAATGGCAATTACTGCTTCAGGGTGGTCAGCAACTATACAACCACTTAAGGTGGCGCTCATCATTTGTTAAAACAATTTCTGGGGCCGTTAGTTCTTGGGTCATTCCTACCATTCCCTCTAAACCCAAACTGAATAGCGAGGTCAAAGGATTATGGTCACTCTCTATGCGAGTCTTTACCTCCATGTCCACAAGAGAATGCCAAAGCTTTAAGGGAACAAGCAAATAATCAATATTACTTGACCTTACGCCATTGTCATAGGTTTTATTCTGCATCCTATCTGACGGTGTTCGGCCATTAGCGGCCCTCAGCTGATTCCCTAGACAAAACCCATTCAGATGCAGTGCGGCCTCAGTCCATTTACTTATAGGCCTGATCTCAAGTTGGGGGACACCCCATCTAGAATCTTCTTCTGCCAAATTCAGATCTTCGAGCCCTAAAGGCTCAAAAGTTAAGTTAAAATCTCCCGCAATTATTGATAACACATTATCTGGCATGGTTTCAATCTGAGCTTTTAGGGCCATTACTACCTCAGATTTCTTCCCTCCAGGTCCTTCTTTACACCTCCTCTGGGGAGGCATAAGCTTTTGGCACTGCCTCAGAATTACGATTTCTCGTAAATGTGGGGAAGTATCAAAAGGCTATGGGTGTTGCTGGGAACGTCCCCAGCAACACCCATTGCACACCCCTTTCACGCAGAACACTGCGTTAAAGGGGCTAATATTTATCAGGCAGCAGTACGCAGAAAAAGTGCCTTAGTGCTGCCTGATAAATTTCACACAGACAGGTGCACCACGGAACATCACAAAAAGTGACGTTCCTATGGCGCAAGGAGCCTCATAAATGAGGCCCTGAAGGATTACAATTCTGCAAGGAGAGTGTGTAGCTGAATGTATAGCAGCTCTACTTTTAGAACAGTGTATAGAGAAGCATATAATACTGAAACAGTAGTGTGAGACTGTTTTGTGAAACTCTAACTATACAGACAGGGGAATTGAAGGTATAAAAGGCAAGTTACCGCTGTATAGAACAGTGGATGCATAGTCTATAGGGATTTGAAACAGTCCATGCCCTAAGGCCTACTTTGGTGCATGACTACTTGGGAACCGACTCAATGCTTACACTTCTACAAGGAAATTGTCTAGCTGAATATATAGCACCTTCACTTTTAGAACAGTGCATATCTAAGAACATACTGCTGTATGACTCACTATATTACTAAAATAGCACTAGCAGAATGTCTGGAGGAAGTGTAAAGATACAGACTGGGCAATTGAAAGTTTAAAAGCCAAGTTTACAGGTGCATAGAAGAGTACATGCATAGTAAACCAGTGTTTGAACCAGTCCATATACTAAGGCCTACTTTACTAGACAAATATTTGGGTACTGACTGGATGATAAGACTTCTGCATGCAGTGTCAAGCTGAATATGTAACTGCTTCACTTTTACAACAGTGTATAGATAAGTACAGCAATGTCAGAGTGTTTGCTATAAGTATAAGGATATAGAGTGGGGAATTGAAGGTATAAAAAACAAATGTGCAGGTTCATAGAAGACTGCATGTATAGTCTATAGGAGTTTTAAAGCACTCCATGGACTAAGGCATACTTTGCTCTATAATTACTTGAGTACTGACTGTATAATTACACTTCTGCAAAGAGACTGCATGACTAATTTTATAAGAGCTTCATTTTTACCACAGTACATACATAAGGACATTCCGATGAATATCTCAGTACAATACTGAATCAGCAATGACAGAGTGTTTGCTACAAGTTTAAGGAGAGAGACTGGAGAATTGAAGCTATAAAACATAAGTTTGCTGGTGCATAGAAGAGTGCATACATAATCTACAGAGGTTTGAAGCAGTCCATGCCCTAAGGCCCACTTTGCAGCATGAGTACTTGGATACTAGCTGAATGATTACAATTCTGCAAGAAGAGTCTCTCAAACCATTTTTAATTTGTAATCATACATTTATTCTTGTTATATTTCATAATTTAATAGAGCTTCTAACATGATTTTATCTGATATTTAATTTTCTTGATTATCAATTTCAAAAGTCATATCATGAAACTCGATGTCCTCTAATGCTTGCACAAAATCATCATCCAATGTTTCATCTAAAAAATCGCAGGTAATATCTCCACCATTAATATTTTCATCTTCATTCTCGCTCTCCATGAAAGGTATATTTAGGTCCTCTATCAGAGTGTTACTAATTTCGAAACTATCTTCTATGTTATTCTGTTCTTCTTCCATAGTGAATTTTTATATGTTGTTGTTCCTTGTAGAAAAACATAAACACTTCATTGTGTCATTTTTCCTAATACATAATACAAAACTAGCTTTATCAACTATTTTACACTTTAAAAAATATAATGCAAAAACCAGTCTCAACTACTTTATAAGATTATATGAATAAAATTGCTTATATGAATTTTTAGTTATAAAATGTTCTTACATTTTCAAACCAGTCACTCCTTATCACTATAGAAAAAAACTAAGGCTATTATATTAAAATGAAGTACTAAAAAAAGTGCTATATATCTATTCACCTTACCAGTTCCAAAGTAGTAGATGTATTGTACTAAAATGCAAACAATACAGGTACACTCAGTATATATGTTTTTTTAATTTCTTCAAATGTGTTTTAAAGATACAAACCATTTTTACATACTTATGTACTCCATTAACGTTCTCTTACTTCAGCTCTGTAGAAGTACATCCCATCGATCATTTTTAACAGTTACTTATACTTACCTTCAAAATAATAAATTAAAAAAATATATATTATAAAATTAGCAACTGTAGAAGACAAAAAAAATACAGTTACAATTCATCTTTTACAACACAAAATAATTTATAAAGCATTTCATTTCACTTTTTTGCTGTTCTCAGAATATATTGAATCTCACTAGAAACAGTGAGTTCAATAGTACTCATCACATAACAGCGGGCAAAAAAAAAGACAATCAAGAAGATTATCTTAAAACAAAAAACAACAATCTCAATAACAATCTAAACAACAGAAATTAAACATATGTTAAATGTTTTTTTAAGACCAATTTCTTACGTAACTATGAGGTATGTCAAACAATCTTAATATAACAAAACACTGTCATTAATTTTCTTCCATTATAAATAATGTTACTTACAAATATATGCTGACAAAATTTATAACAAAAAGTCTTTAATGGTTTTACATACTTTTCCCCATGGCCAAATAGTATGTGTGAAATTCTTAGTTTGATAGTTGTTCATAAATAAGCCTGAGCATCTGCCTCCCAGGCTTCTGATCCAAAACCACTGACATCATTTGCACCGTCCCCAGTGCTCATCCCTCAGCCTGACGCTGTTCAATATCTCCATGGCCACCCTCACACAAGTGGCTCACCATCACAACCTCAACATCATCTCCTACGTCGACGACACCCAGCTAATCCTCTTTCTCATCAAGGAGCCACATATCACAAAAAACAACCTCCATGACGCAATTAAGGATGTCACCAACTGGATAAGGAGCAGCTCTCTAAACTGAACTCACACAAGATGAAGGTACACATCCTCAGACCCACCCCCTCAGCTTCAGATGACTCCTGCTGGCCAACTACACTGTGAACAGTACCAACACCTACTGACCATGTACACAACCTGCGATTCATCCTCAACTCCTCCCTCTACATATGTGAACAAGTCTACAGCATTTCCTCATACTGCTATAACACCTTCCACATGCTCCACAACATTTACAAATAGATCCTAACCAAAAGAAGAAGAACAGTAACACAGGCCCTCATTAGCAGCAGACTACACTATGGCAACACACTCTACACAAGAATTCCAGCCAAACACCTACAACGACTACAGCAAATCCAAAACACCTCCACCTGACTGATCTTCAAAGTCCCCTGCTGCAGCCACATCACCCACCACCTGAGAGATCTAGACTGGCTTCACGTCAACAAGAGGATCACCTTCAAGCTCCTCACCCTCACTTACAAAGTACTCTACAACACCAGACCAACCTACCTTAACAGCAGTAATCCTGAAAGGCCAAATTTTGTTCCTAAAATTTTGGCTTTAAAAATATTAGGTAAGAATTTGGTAACTCTTTAGGCAAACATCGTTTAAAAACCAATTGACTATCATTACAATGTATCCAACCTTTCAGACATTTTAAATAAACAGTGTAATGTCCAGATGTTGTAGAAGGTCCATCATGAAAAATAATTGAAACAGCTACAACAGTTCTTCCTGATATTGATACTTGAGTAGCTACAACATTTTTAATTAAAGTTTCCAATTGGCTTCCATCAGCTTTACAACGTTGCAGCATTAAAATTACATACTGTCGATATCTTTGTATAAGTAATGTTGATGACATTTCTGATTTACATTGGCTACACTCCCTGTTTTGACTTGCTCCTCTGACTAGATTGTTAAAACACACTGAATCACAGTCTGGTAAAGTCAAATATATGAATCTTTCAGTGTCTATGTTAGTGGTACATGTAAACAAACAATTTTCAGTCATATTGCCATTTATAAGAAAGGCCAAAAAGATGTTCAATATCTATACCTTCATCTTCCAATACACCAAGCATAAACATTAAAAATTCCTGACAATCTTGCTGAATATTCTGCGTAAATTGAGTAGAACCAGAACATATGTCCAAAACATTTTGAATATCAGAAACACTTTGTATTTTACTTTTATCACTACTGCATTTCTCATAAACAGAATACAACAATGAACAGAATCTTTCGTCCTGACAATTTGCTGTTGCAAACTTTCAAGAAAAAAAACAACTTTAACAACTACATTAGCATAGCAGTTGACACCACAACTATTTTCAAACCGATAACCAACATTCTCTTCAACACTGTCCTTTTTATTTTTCCTTGCAGGCGCAACTTCATCTTGTTTTTTTTCCTTTTTCTACAGTTTCACTACAGATATTCTCTAATCTTCTTTTTCTACCTCCCATACGCTTTTCAAATACTGGATATTGACCTAAATAGGGTGCATATTTTTTCTTAACCTATTATACTCTTTCACACAATTTGCATCTGCACTAACCTTGTCTCATCAAAGTCAATCAAGTACAATCCAGATAAAGTTCTCACTCGTGACAAAGCAACATATGCCATACCCTCTTAAAACACGGTACTTCCAATATTGACTAAAGCATTAACTACACTTAAACCTTGAGATTTATGAATGGTCACCGCATATGCCAAACAAATAGGAATCTGTTTTCTGCATACATACAAATCTTTTACAAGCAAAAACCAAGTTGAACAACGACTAAATTATTGTACTTCAGCAATTTCATTAAATTTGATTTTCAAAAATTCAATACCATCTCTATTTACATAATTAACGAAATCAACAATTTTACCCATTGCTCCATTTACTAAACCTTTTTACACATGCAAATTATGACGTAAAATTACTCTACAGTTTACACATACATAGAAATTCTTTTCTAAACCAGCAGTGTTACTTATCGATTTCCCTAAAGAATCCAATTTTCTCTTTAACTTTTCAGTCAAAATAATGGTGATTCCTTCATGTTCTATTTTATCAATAGCTTCCAATTTTATAATTTCTTCATTTTCCAACTATTACATTTTTTCATTGAATATAGAACATTCACGCAGTGTTGGCATTAAGCAGATTACAGATTTGTTTTCTGCAATTCTCCTATATATTTCCTCAGGAACAATATTTTCATTTGGAAACAAATTAGGAAGTAATTTGTAGTAGATCTCCAAAAACTATGACGTGTTTTCCTTCAAATAATACGTCATACTCTGTTTTAAGAATTTGCTGCAATCTTAAATGCACAAAGGCAAGCATTAAGTTTGATACCATGCGTACCTCATCAATATTTAGAAGTTTAATTTTCTTCAAGACTCTTGAAACTTCACAACAAGCTTCTCCAGATAGCTTGTGGTACTCCAATTTGTTTTGATGCTCTACTGGTAGCATTAATAAACGATGTAAAGTAATTCCTTTAATATTGTGGGCTGCTAATCCAGTTGGAGCAGTGACAACACAAGACAAATGCGACTCAGTTGTTTTCTGTAGAAAAGTTGTGATTACTTTAAATAAAAAACTTTTCCCTGTTCCAGCTTGTCCACTCACATACATTCGGATAGGTTCCAATGATGAGCAAGAGCACTCTTTCTTCTCATGAAGTAATTCATGGTGAATCTGTTCCCTCACTTGCTTATACATTTGTTTTTGCTCAACACTTAGTTGCTCTTCCAAGTTTCCTAAGTTTGATACATCTCCTTGAGCTTGATACATTGCTGTTTCCACCTCTTCCATAGCAGTTGCTGCTTCATTTTGAACAATTGGTTCTCCTAGTGGCTGACTCAACGGAGCAGAAGTTTGACTGTCTTGAGAACTATCTCTAGCAATCTCAGCTGCAATTGTAGCTTCTTGCTCAATTTCGTCGTTCAACATTTTCACATAATTAGCAAAAATAGGACATTCAATGGTATCTATACTTGCATTGAAGGAATCTTCATAGCTCTCGAAATCTCCAAGTAATTCCAATTCTGAACGCCATGGCTTGAAAAGTTGCAAAAGAGCTAAATAGTAAAATTCCCTTTTGTCAGGTGTTTCGCAACTCAGTTTACGGTAATTAATCAAAAGTCCTTTTCTTTGTTTCACCAAACATCCTTCAGAACCAATCACGGCATATATACCAATGTTGATGTTTTCTGTAATATTCCATTTAAAAATGTAGTTTTGCAGAACTTCATAAAGACATACGTTCTCAAGATGATGACTTCTATTTGGATAATATGTATCCAACATATTTGATTTCACAATATCTGTACTTTCTGGCTCTTTTTCAGATAAATATTCAATTCCTTGTACAGATTTAAGTACTCGGTTTCGTTTTGCAGCAAGACCTAGACTCACCCAAATGATTCTTCTAGATTTGGAGTATTGACTTGCAGATGATAAGCGATCCGAGCATTCATATGCTCCAATTTCTCGATGAGATAACATCTTCAAACTGTAAGTATATAATTTCTTACTTAGACTCTTCTCGTGGGAAATCTCTTCCCACATTTCCTTCAATTCCGTCTTTTCTGATTTTGTTATGTACGATGTTACATATCGAGCAACAGCAATGGAATTGTCCGCAACATATTGAATATCCATATTAGCATTCCACATGGACAAAATGACTGAGTTATCATCATTTATGTTTTTTGACTCTTCATTTCTTCTTAATTTGTAGGTATTTTTTGGAGACTTTCTTGTGATAGTATGTCGCAAAGATGACATGAAACTGTTTACTCTTCCTTTCAATATTACAGGTCGTGGAAATGCAAAACGGCATTTGGTGTAGAATTTGTCCTTAGATTTGTACTTTCGACTACAGTATTTCCCACAACGATGGCTTTGGAATCGTAAGACTTGTTGTCTTAAGTCCTTATCTTGTGTACTTTTGGGTTAATCACATGTAGCATATTCTTCAATAAAAGACAACACAGTATCATCTGGGTCTGTTCCAAATTTGGGAGCATCTTTGATCCATATTAGCATATGTATGTGAGGAGCACCTCTTGCTTGATACTCCTTTCTCGAAAAGAAGTCCAGAACGTCTCCAAGAGGAGGATTTTTTTTATTGGTGATAAAAGACATCATAGCTTCAAATCTATGATTGAAATATCTGCATGCAGTAACTTGATCAAAAGAGCACAATTCTCCAGGTATCTTGTATTCAATATTTCCTATATTTGGATTTCCCTCTTAAAGAAATTGAACTAAATAATCCCAAGCATATTCAGCACAACTTAGAGTAAGGAACCATGTAGGAGTTCCTAAGTTCCTTAGCATACATTTAAGTGTCCATTGACGATGGTACCAGTACTGATTAGTACCACGCTGACATGCCATGAGATTAATTAGCTGAGATTCTAAAACATTATCTTTCTGGTGTACTTTATCCATAAATTCCTTTGCCGAAACATTTTGAAGATGTACACCTGTTTTCAATATATGATTTACTGCATAAGAAAGTCCAGACAAATCACTCTCAAATAAAAGATGAAACAAATACGGAATACATTGTCGAAATCTAAGATCTTCAGCATACAATCTTGATGTCCGGTATGCAGATGCAGGAATCTGCACAGGTCGGTCATCATATCGTTGTCCTTTTCCTGTGGGAAACAACTGAGGGAAACAACGAGCTTCCAAGCTTTTTTCCCATACACTAATGGGACTTCCCTTTGCTTCTTTCATTTGGAATAACTCAATAGTATTCCCCATCACTTCTTTAGAATGAAGTGGATGAACACTGTAATGTTCATATATTTCTTCAGTTCTGGACACATCCACTTTTTCAATTTGTCCAGATGGCAACTCACTATCTTCTTCTACAGTTATTTCTTCTTCTCTCACATACACATTTTTATAGTACTGATTATTTTTTACCAGATACAACGTTGCCTTTTTCACTTTCCTGACATCCACTAATTCTTGCCAGAATTTTTTACTCTTTGTAGGAATGCCATTAACAAGAATAACAAGAGGTTCAAATTCTACATTTTCTACACCAATTGTTTCAATATTTTCCTTTAAATCTAGAGGCAAATATACAACACTTCCCTTTAATCCTCTCTGTAAATCTGAAGGAGGCAATTTCCCTGTCTTAGGCTCCATACGAACAATAGCCTGAAATGGATGCACACATTGAATCAGAATAGACTCATAAGTATTTAAATCCATCAGTTCAGAAGGAATACTTACCAATTCAAGATTATTATGCACAGCTCTAGCAGGCATTTTGTACTCATCTAATTTGATATAACAATATTTACAAATACGCTGATCAGTACCCAAATCAAAACAATTCTCTACTATCAAATAAGTTGCAAAATCCTTCCACTCATTATTATTTTCCATTTGACTTTTTAAATACAAATCAACAGTCCTGGTCTGATTTTTATAATGAGTTTGTCGACAACAGATACAAGAATAATTTGGCCTTTCACCTGAAATCACCTTAACTTTGTAATTTCTTGCTGAAAATTTTCTAGAGTACAGTGTTGTATATTCTCTTCCACATTTTCTTCTATTAATGTTTCAGTTTCTGCACTGTCTTCCTGAGAACCAAAGTAACTAAGCTGAATTTCATCACAAACATGTGTTACATCTGATACAGATCCACGCAAAAGAGCACTGTTTAACTTTTTTAACATTAGTGCTGGACTTTTTGCGTAATACAATGTTCTAACTAATTTCCTCATCTGAGTATGATGAACTGCTAACATCCTGAAATGGTGAAAAACACTTCAACATACTTTTTTAGAAAGACAAGTTAGAGAATGACCTTGCAAACCAGTATTTTATCACACTCTGCAAGGGTCTTATCCTTGCAACATCTTAATCTTCTGTTTAACACTTTTGTTAGTATAGTTACTTAAGAAATTGCGTAAAAAATCTATAGATTCCTGCCATACACTACAAATACTATTGCAATTCCAAGTGTACACTGGAGCTTTAGGACTTCTCCCTAAAACTTCATCAGCTAACACCTCTTCTGAATTTCTAGGAGCAATTTTCTCTTTATCAATAAGACAACCATTTTTAACCTCATAAGCATGACCAGTAGTGTCAACTGCATGCAACAAAGCATTACTCTGAAGATTACTCTCTTCATTAAAAAAAGGCTCTGAACTTGAACTATGTTTCCATTCACCCAAAACCTCAGAAAAATGTATTCTGTTAATTACTTTTTTCTTCTTAATTTTGCCCTTCATTAAATGGATTGGCTTATCTAGTGATCAAATTCTATTGATTACTAAAACAAATCGTTTTTTTTTCAATTCAAAAGCTTTCTCAACTACTTTTTCAATACATTTCTTTTTCTTATAAAATGCTGTTTTTCTTTTACAATTCTTTACTACCTTAGTCAAATTAAACAATACTCTATTATAGAACATCTTCTTCCTTATTTCCTTATATTGGTTTTTCCTCCTTTTGCTAAACACGTTTTTTCAAAAGATCATTTTCCATTGTTTTTCTCTTTCCTCTTAGTTGCAGATGCAATAATACAATTTTTCTCTTTATGCACACTACTCTTAGGGGTTCATAAGGATGGCGGGCGGACTTAGTCCGCCCGCCATCCCAGTGCAAAACGGGACCGCCCGCCATAGGTGCGGCGGTCCCGCCTTGACAATTAGGATGCGCCCGCCACAGTGGCGGGCGCATCCTGTATTTTTACCATTGCGGTGGGCGGTGCAGAAAGCGCCACCTGCCGCAATGGTAAAAAAGCACGTTGTGCATTTCAAAGCTCAACATGACAGGCACTGCGCGGTGCCTGCCATGTTGCACTTTGAAATGCAGGGGGTACCATAGGTACCCCCCATGTGCACCACCCCAGACTCCCAGGGGGCACGCAACGGGCCCCCGCAGGGAGTCTCTGCATGCCTGGAAAATGCCCATCATAATATGGCTGGCGGTGTCTGATAGACACCGGCACCATATTATTCCTTTTTTTGTCTTTCCGTCCACCGAGGTCCCCCAGCCATACTAATATGGCGGGGGGGAAAACGAGTGTGGATGTTGGGCGGATTGCCCCCGCCACGCTGGCAGTGGCTACCGCCAGCCTGGCGGGGGCAATCTGCCCGACATCATAATGGGCCCCCAAGTATTTAACAATTTGCGCAGAAAAGTCTTTGTTTTCTTACCAGGACTTTTTTTCTTTTTATTAACACATTGTTCTTCAGGTAAATCTTGTAGATGACTTCTCTTTAAATAAACTGCTTTTTATTGTTCTTTCCTCTTTTCAGTTTTTGTAGGTTTGATGATTTTGTTTCAGTGTTGATCAAAAGAATCTAGTAAAAAAAGATATATCACTTTAAAAAATATATATATGAAATACACTATTATATTACTTAAAAGAAGAGAGGGGAGATTATCACAACAAACATGGGAGTATGAAAATAGAAACAGTTACAACAAGAGAAAGAGGACTATGAGACAACGAGAAATTTAAGTAGAAAAAAGAAAATTAGCAAACGCTATAGTATAAGGGAAAAAAGAGGCTATGAAAAGACTGGAAAGTATGAAGAGATAAGAAGGAGTAAAAGGAGAAAGGTGCCAGTATGACGAGAGAAGGAAGAGTTTAAGAAGAAACAGACAGACTGTGAGGAAACAGGGGGGCAGTATAAGAAGAGAGACAAGGACTAGAAACATAAAACAATTAATATGTGGAAACATGCACTAGTATAAGGACAAAAAAATATATAAGGAAAGAGGGGTGAATATAACAAGGGACAGAAGAGTACCAGAAGAGAGCAGCGATAACGTGAGAAAAAGTGGTGCATGAGAAGAAAAAGAGTGTACAAAAACAGAAGATACACTACAAAGTGAAAGGAAACAGTATAAATAGATGGTGGATTATGAAGTGTGAAAAAAGTATGACGAAAGAGGGTAGAGTATGACAAGACAAACAAATATAAAGAGAGAGGTCAGTATGAAAAGACGGGGAGTATGAGGAAAGTGCTGCAAAGTATACACAGGGAGTCAAGGAGGAGTAAGAGAAGAGAACAGGCAATATGAACAGAAGCGGGAAGTATAAAGAGAGACAACACAAAATGAAAACAGAAAAAGAATATGAAGAGAGACAGGAGAAGACGAACACAAAGAGAAGGAGTATAGGACAAAAGGGAATACAAGTAAAAGGGAATAGTATGAGGAGACAAGGAGAAGTAAGAGAAAAGAGAGAAAAATATGAAAACAGGAGGGAGTATAAGGAGAGGGGTGGGAATGATGAGAGGAATATGACAAAAAGAAACGTGTAGAATATTAGGACAGAATCGGGAGTATAACAATAGAGAAGAGAAATGAGAGCAAAGAGAGGAGAGTATGAGAAGATAAAGAAAAAGAACCAATGGAGAATATAAGGAAATAAGAGTATATATATATATATATATGAGAAAAAAATAAGGACTATAAAGAGAGAGAGAGAGAGAGAAATGTGGAGAAAACAGAAATATGATGACAAAGGGCAGAGTAAAAGGACAGAGGAGCGAGTATAAAAAGAAAGGGGAGTATTAGGAATCAGAGTAGACAATGAGGACAGAGGGGGACAAAGAGGACAGGAGGGACTATGAGAACAAGCAGCACTATGAGGAAAGACAAGTGAAAGTAAGGAAAGAAGGGAAATATCAGCAGAGAGGGGACAGTATAAGCAGAGAGAGATAGACTGTGAGGAGAGACAGAGGAGACTATGGAAAAAGGTGCAAGTATAATTCTTAATTTACACAGACGCTCAATGTGATTCTATACAAAAAATTTAAAAACGTACATTTTACCAAAACACAATTACCAAACTAAAACGTTTAAGTGACTGAAAACATTCCATGTATATGACCACTACATTTCAGTGGAAAATCCTGACTCATTTTGCAAACACATTTCCAATTTGCTGCATTATTTTTTTGCCAACATTACATCCAAAAATGAGACACAATGCAACAAGAAAGAGGCCCAAAGGGCTTGTAAATCTGCCCAAGAGTGTATGCAGCAGTCTATGTATGCTGACTGGGCAATTGTTAAGAGGGAGGTATGATGAGAGAGGTAGGATTAAGAAGTCAGAGGAGGGAGTATAAAAAGAAGTGAGACTATTAGGAGACAGAGGAGACAATGAGGACATAGGGGGACTAAGAGGACAGAAGGGACTATGAGAACAAGCAGCACTATGAGGAAAGACAAGTAAAAATAAAGAAAGAGAGGAAATATTAGAAGAGAGGGGACAGTATAAGCGGAGAGAGGGAGACTGTAAGGAGAGACTGCTGAGATTATGGAAAAAGGTGCAAGTATAATTCCTTAATTTACACAGACCCTCAGTGTGATTCTAGATAAAAAAAAATTAAAACCATACATTTTACCAAAATACATTTACCACACTAAAACATTTAAATGACTGAACACATTCCATGTATATAACGACTACATTTCTGTGGACAATCCTGACTCATTTTGCAAACACATTTCCAATTTGCTGCATAATTTTTTTGCCAACATTACATCCAATAATGAGACACAATAGAAGAAAGAGGACCAATGGGCTTGTAAATCTGCCCATGACTGTATGCAGCAGTTATGTATACTGACTGCAGAATTGTTAAGAGGGAGGTATCTATCATAAGAGAGGCAGGAATAAGAAGTCAGAGGAGGCAGTACAAAAAGAAGGGGGACTATTAGGAGACAGAGGAGACAATGAGGACAGAGAGGAACTAAGAGGACAGAAGAGACTATGAGAACAAGCAGCACTATGAAGAAAGACAAGTGACAATAAGGAAAGAGGGGAAATATCAGAAGAGAGGGGACAGTATAGGCAGAGTGAGGTAGACTGTGAAGAGAGACAGGGGAGATTATGGAAAAAGATGCAAGCATAATTATTTAATTTGTAGTGTGTTATCTAGGAAACCTGAATCGATATTCCCATTTCATGCCCTTGTCCGGCTATAATCAATAATATCCATACAACGGCATAATAATCATATCCATAATTCAGTCGTAGCACATGCTGTCACATTAAGCAAGGCTACTTCTCCGGCCCCCTAGTTAGCACACCGAGTTCTCTAAACAAAACCAAGCCTCCAGCAACCTGGGAAATCCCCCTTGCTATTGTTTTGATTTCGTCCTAGAACTCCTGTAAAGCACTGTAAGAACGGCCAGTTCTTAGTGACATCTTTATTGACGTCTTATGTCCAACCTTACGTCAAACCCGGGACCTTTCAGGTATAAATATACCAACGTTGCCTTAAGCAAACACACGGTGGCGAATCTGGAGCAGAGCTGCTATCTACTTCCGAGAGCCCAGCTGATGCGAGAGCCCTAGGACGCTGTCCCTCCCTTTTGACGCGCTGAGAAACACGCTGTCTTTTCTCTTGCCGAGAAATCCAGCTCCGGCGTTTCCAGCCTACCTTTGCGGGTTGCTGGGATATCGAGTCCTGAGAGAGAGATACCAGACCTCCTGCTTTCTATTACCCAGGTACGGAACTGACTAAAACCTTACAGAGAATTCTTGAGTCAGATTCTTGGCAAAACAAACGTAACTTTAACTGCTACTTACTTACTCCCTCCCACGTATTAGGCTTAGGTCAGGTACACCGGGGTAGACGTAGTTAGAAGCACCAGTTGAGTACGATTAGTCAATGTATATATGTATGTATCTATTTTATCTATTTTAAAGTATCATATGGCTAAGAAACCATATCAATGCTTTTACAGTATTATTTTATAATCCTGCTTTTACTGTACGCACTTTACTTTACTATAAGTATTGCAATTGTAGCAATTCATTTCTCTTGTATGAGGAAGAAGACTTCTCAATAAATAACACCTTTTATTGAAAACGCCCGTCTCTCTTTTCTCTGCATTCTGGTGAAACTAAGTACGCACATTTGGCTGAGTGAAATAGCTGCCTTTTGTTTTCACACAACTCTAGAGATATACTCTTAATCAGGGAGAGCAAAGTTGTCATGTTTTATGGTTGTCAGAAACTAAATCCCTTCTTGTCTATCCAGGGAGGTAAAACTCCTCCTCGCTTATTCGAGAAAGTTTCTAGTGACCTCTGAGCTAGCTGGCAAACACTTAAGTCTAATATAGTCAGTAGAGACCTAGTTAACCTCAGTCCTACGTCTACACTGCTGAATATAATATTCCAATGCGCAGAGCCTATTGGGACTATAGGAACTACACTACATGGCGCCCAACGTTTGGTAAGGCGATAAATCTAACGCAAGACGTTAGAGTAACTCAGTCGTGCTTTTTCACACAGACCCTTTCTCCCGTAAATACTCCAAAGACGTCTAGAGTGGGTCAAAGGTTAAAATCTGCCGGAACTTAATAGGAAGAGATTTCTATGTATGGTTTTTGGTTTATTCAACGTTGAAGGATACAGTGTTCCAAAATATTGTGCACCTAATCTTTGTTTCCTTTAAAACCTGATCTGCAACAAAAACCTTTCTGTCAGTAAAAATGTCAGAAACTGAAGAAGAGAGGGAGACAGCTAGAATAGCAGCTCGTCTCCTAGAGGATGACAATAGTCTCCTGCAGTCCGACCCGGATGCAATACTCATTCCGGTCAACATAAGAAAAACCATAACTCTTAAAGTAATAGAGAATGGACTAACATCGAGAGGTGGTATAGTCGTATTCATAATTGAGGCACATGAATATCGGCAGACAGAGGTATTCTATTCATGGATAAACTTTCCAGCAGCAAACGCTGTCACACATGAGTTCCACTATTACAAAATAGAGGAACCACCGGAAGAGTACACTCCATTCGAGGAGGTGGAAATCCCATTAAAATACCAAGAGCACCTGCTCTGGTTTAAAGGCGCCCTAAAACCGACCTGCGCCTAACCCAAGACCACCTCTCCTTCAGGTAGAAGCTGAAGACCTGGCTGTTCGAGCAGTAGCGGCACCCCCCCCTCCCCTTAGCGCCTTGAGACCCTACGGGTATGTAGCGCGCTCTATAAGTGTCATTGATTGATTGATTAAAACATAATAATCACATCACCAGGCTCGGTCCACTAGCCAGCTACACACCACATCCCGACATCGAAAAAATTGTCAAGTAAAGAACTCTTAGTTAAAATAAAAGAATTAACACAGGCATATAGAGAGTTGGTTCAATTGGCAACAGAGGATATAACATTCCTCCAAAAATTGAAAGAAACAGATATAGCAGAACAACCATTTGAACTTGCCAGAATCATAGAAAAATCCTATGAAGAACTAGGAAGAGATAGTTTGGGTGGGAAACCCGTAAAACCCCAACTAACGGAAAATCCTGAAAAAATATTCATTAAAAATAATCTAAACACTCCAAAAAAGAGCTGGGATGGAAATAAACAATCCACTACCAAAGAAAAAAGATTCCAGTCCAGAGGAAAGTCTCCTCGGCGGAGAGAAAGATCTCCGGACCAAGGACACAAGTCTCCCCAGAGGGAGCCCTCTGAGAAAAGATACAACCTTAGAAATAGGGATAATCTAAAGAAACCTGATAGATATCAAGATATTGATACACGTCCCTCTCGATCTTTTCAGACTTCCTCGCAGAAATCGGAAAGAAGAGGACGGTCAGAACAAAGGGAAGAGCACGTCAAGTCCAAAGACAAGGAACCTGCTCATCAAAGTAAAAAATTACAATTTCCAAAAAAGAAGGTAGCCAGCATTAAAATAGTAAAACATGCCGAGGATACTGAGGACACAGCTGAAATACGGAGAGTGGGCCCAGACAGCACTAGACAGCGCAGCAGAAGTGACCATAGCTCGCAAGATCCTGATGAATCATCTGGAGACAGTGGACACGAATGAATACATTCAAGTGGAAACTGCAGATAGCAGAGTTAGCAAACCTCATAAAATATACGAGATAACATTACCTATAGAGGGAGATAAGACTAGGAAAGTAAGGGGTTTATTTTGGGATAATCTTTCCAAAGGCTATGACATCCTTTTAGCTGAAAAAGAATGGCCACCAGAGTTTGTCAGGGAGTGCCCTCATGGCGAAGAAATGATTATGCCTGCCTTCTCAAATCACATTCCAATACATAAAAAATATACACTTGCAAGAAAGTGGGCAGTAGCCCAGGCTCCTGCTTTATATAATTATCATGTAGGAAGGGATGAGGACTCTCCTCCTCACAAAATCCAATTAAAATGTCAACCAACTGCACAAAGGCAGTACCCAATTAAGCAAGAAGCTAAAAAACAGGTCAGGGAGATCTTAGATCAACTTGAATACCACGGGGTGATTGAAACATGCACCTCACAAATGAACAATCCTTTGTTTCCTGTCTCCAAGCCAGACGATTCATATCGTCTAGTTTTGGACTACAGACACCTTAACTCATGTTGCAAGACATTTGCAGTACAAAACTCACACAGTGCAGCACTAATGAATAACATCGTGCGCAAAAAATACAAAACAACATTAGACATCTCTAATGGATTCTTTTGTCAAAACATTGCACCTGAAAGCAGGTATTTGACCGCTTTCTCAATAATGGGCTCGCAGATAAATTTCTGTCGACTCCCACAGGGGTTCAAGAACAGTCCAGGATTATTCTCAGCAAGACTAACAGAGTTAATACAACTGTATGATGATGAGGCATTATCTTATGTCGATGACATCTATCTAACAGATGATGACTTGGATACTCACTTGAAAAGAGTGAACACCATAATACTTGGGTTCGCAGCAGAGGGTTACAAATTCAACTTTAAAAAGTCACAAATTGCCCATCTAACTGTCCTGTTTTTAGGATATGAATTATCAAGTGAAGGCAAATGCCTAGCAGACAACTTCTTAGAAAAGTGTGTGGAACTCCAAGCACCAAAAACGCTGAAAAACTTACAATCAATTCTAGGTTTCCTGAATTTCGGAAGAACATACATTCTAAATTATACAGAGAGGGTTAAACCTCTCTATGAATTAATAAAACCAGGTTTTAAACCGATCAATTGGACTCAAAAACACACAGAAATTTTGAGATCATTGCAAACAGACATGTTAGCAAAAACAAAATTGCAAACTCGCGACAATACACGCAACCTTGTAATCCGAGTCATCCCAGGAAGATGCGGATTCACGTACCTGACCTCTAATGAGGGAGAAAAGGTACCATTAGCATACAAATCACACTTGTACTCACAAGCTGAAAAAACGTTCAGTCTTGCGAAAAATTTTGTAAATGCGGTTCAAACAGCTGTAGCAAAAGAAAGTGCCCAAGCCGAAGGCAGACAGATTACTGTCTTAACAGCAGAATCAGCCTTCGAGTCATTAACAAGCCCATGTAATTTAACTACCGTGGCATTAGATCCAAAATGGATACAAAGGGAAAATTATCTTGCTACAGAAAAAGTGAAATACTATTTTGACCCGGAAATGAAAAAATTGAAAAATCTAACATATGTAAAAGAATATCCTCTGCCTAGCGACATTCTGCCCATACAACTTTACGCCTGCGTAATATACACAAACAGTTATGCAGAACCCTCAGTTTGGGGAAAACAAGCCTACAACGCTACGTGCGAGGTTGTCAAATGCCGGTGGCGCGGACGTAAATTGATGCCACTGGTAACAATGTCACAATCTGTAAAAGACAATTCAGGTCAACAAACTGAATTAATAGCTTTAAAAATGGTGCTCGACATTGCGGATCGCGAATTCCCGACACTAATAGTGTGCGATTCGCACTTCTGCGTCAATATCATACAACAAAGACTTGCAGAAATGGGTTGAAAACGGTTACAAAGATGACACAGGTGCCACAATAAGGCAAAAATCGCTTTGGGAACAAATTGTTCTTTTACAAAAAGAACTACAAAAGACTCACGTGATACATACACTGAGTCATCAGCGTGATGGCGTTCACGCTGCAGGGAATTCATTGGCTGAGACAGCCACAGCGGAAGCAACTAACCCGGCTTCCGTAGCCACAAAAAAAGCGCTCAGAAAAATACATAGACGGGGAAATCATGCTGGCGGTAAAAACGTCTTCAATAGGCGACTGCGCAGCATTATCCGTGAACTATCCACTCAATTATACATTCCCTTGGCGCACTGGGAACCGCCTGACCGCACCGACTGCTGCCCATCCACTGCTGTGGACTCCTACAGACTGCTCGCCGCTCCCGCTGCGCGGGAGCCGCTTCGCCCATGGAGGCAACACCAGACACACCAACGTGGGACACTGCCTGCTTGCCTGCCGAGGGAGATTACCACCAGAGGAGGAGGCTACAGGGGTAAGCGCGGCAGGGACTCACTATCCCAGGAGTCCCTGCTTGACCACGAGTCATCGGTCAGCGCCCCCCTGCGTGCCCCGCCCCCGCCGGCAAACCGCTAAGAGTGAAGCGGGAACAAGCACCTGTGAGACCTATTCCCTTGGCGCACTGGGAACCGCCTGACCGCACCGACTGCTGCCCATCCACTGCTGTGGACTCCTACAGACTGCTCGCCGCTCCCGCTGCGCGGGAGCCGCTTCGCCCGTGGAGGCAACACCAGACACACCAACGTGGGACACTGCCTGCTTGCCTGCCGAGGGAGATTACCACCAGAGGAGGAGGCTACAGGGGTAAGCGCGGCAGGGACTCACTATCCCAGGAGTCCCTGCTTGACCACGAGTCATCGGTCAGCGCCCCCCTGCGTGCCCCGCCCCCGCCGGCAAACCGCTAAGAGTGAAGCGGGAACAAGCACCTGTGAGACCTATTCCCTTGGCGCACTGGGAACCGCCTGACCGCACCGACTGCTGCCCATCCACTGCTGTGGACTCCTACAGACTGCTCGCTGCTCCCGCTGCGCGGGAGCCGCTTCGCCCGTGGAGGCAACACCAGACACACCAACGTGGGACACTGCCTGCTTGCCTGCCGAGGGAGATTACCACCAGAGGAGGAGGCTACAGGGGTAAGCGCGGCAGGGACTCACTATCCCAGGAGTCCCTGCTTGACCACGAGTCATCGGTCAGCGCCCCCCTGCGTGCCCCGCCCCTCGCCGCCACTCTACAAGAACAGAGGAGAGTCCGTCTTGCGGGACGCAAGCGGGACGCCGGGCTAAGCCCGGGCAAAGGGCGGGCCCTCTACGGCCCTCATCGGCCTGAGGAGGCCGGGCTGGGCCAGAGATCCTGGTTCCCGTTCCCCGTAAGTTGCGTTCCATTTCTTTATTGTTCCCGTATTGTCATCTAATCTATGATGGCAACTGTTGCTACTAGTCCTGTTTCAGTGGGAGCAGATAATAATGTGGCCATGGTAAATCGTACTTTGGATGATTATTTCCTGAAACCTGGTCCTGAGGGTAACAAGGAGCTGCAGTTAGCAGAGAGGAGGGCAGTTCGTCGTCGTTCAATAGAACGCATAAAAAATAGAACTTTATCGGAGCCTATAATGTCCGTTACTTTGGATGACGACCTGACCATTTGCTCTGCAGATAACTCAACACTAACAGCCGGTGTGCCTTTGCTCCTTCAAGACTGTTTAGCCCCAGCAGTGTCACCAATTTTTAGTCAACAAGATTTATCACCTGGGCTGAACGCTCCCAATAACACTACCAAGAACTTGATCTCACCTACAATCAGACCTGGCAAAGTCGTAAGAGGAAAATGTTTGCGGCCTGTGTCCCTCAAAATAATTGGGCCCCCACCGCCTAAAAAGAGACGGAAGACAACTTTAGCAAACAAGCCCAAACTAAGCCACTCTGAGTTTGGCAATAAAGCGAAGACTGACTCTATAATGCCGCTGGGAGGTCCCGCCACTCAACAAGTAACAGTGGCTGCTTCTTCGCCCCCAATACCTTTAACCCAAGCAATTATAGAACCAGACACTGCCTATACTCAAATGGAAAAAGACTTACAACCAGCCCCCTTTAAGTCTCTTTTGGATAATATCGAGTTGATTGTACGCACTTACACACTTGCATTGGCTGATAGATTCAAAGGGTTGGAGTCAAGGCTGGGTAAAATAGAGGAGGACTTGACCAAGTTAGGGAATTCTGTCCAGCCAGAAGGGCTTACAAAAGCAAAACAACAAAAAGTGGTCTTAACAACGCACCCTCCCAATAAAAATGCTTCCGCTCCTATACCTCCAGTACATCTTAACGTCAACAGCCATGCGGCTGTAGTAACCCCAGCTGCCTCTAATAGGCCACATACGGCCACGATAATACCTGATGGCACTAGCTCAAATAAATCCCTGCCAATAGATTCGCTACTGGCTCAGGGAAGATTGACTGTTGCAGCTACAGATGGTAATGCTGCAACTACAGTTAAAGCCCTGATTAGAGAACCTAGCACCCTTCCAGACAGACATCCGAGATCCGTTGGAAACGTGATCAACCGGGGGAGAGGAGAACAGACTAGGATACCACCTATGGAGCTTCCACCAGAAGCCCTGCCGTACGTGGTTGTACTTACTGGGGTTCCAGAGTTGATGAAAGGAAAAAGAGAGGGTTTTTTTCAATTAAAAAACAAAATAACACACTGGCTTTCGTTGTACAGACCTAAACCCAACCTGGTAAATGGTGAAATAGTCCATGTCCGGCGCATGTCTTGGCTGGGGGGCAGAGTAAAGGATATAGGGGGTGACATCGTGGTCATAAATTTTAGGGATATAAAAGCAGTTCAACATATACTAAACTGGCCTTTTGCCAATGAGAACAGCTGCATTGTACCACGTCCTCTGACGTACTTTTACCCCAGATCTGCTGTACTTCCCCCACAAAACCCAATTAACAGCACCTATTTCACCCCCCAGTCATTAATCTTGGAGTCTGCTCTGAACCCCGCATATATGCCCTATTTAGTCCCGCCACCTGCAATGCAGGGGTGGAATATGATACCATTAACCCACAAAATAGAGTCAAAGGATAGTATGTCACATTTGATGCCATTTACTCCTCTAGAGCTCTATAACAGATTTGAGGCTTTCAGTGGTCTTGAGGAATGCGACTGATGTTTAAAGTGTGTAGGGGGAGTCCGGGAGGGTGAAACAGTTTCCTGTGTTATAACGTCACAGGAAGAGCAGGGCACCAGTGGCGTTGAAAAAGGAACACATACTGCTGTAATATATGCTGTTGTGAATGGTGGTTCACCTGCTGTTTTATCTACATTGCCTCTTAGGTTCAATGCGGTGTCTCCACCATCTTTACCTGCTATTGTGTTTAATAATGGTGCTCTTGTAAGTGATGTTACTAAGGATATATGCACGAAAAATTGCCATGACGATCTTCCTAGCACATCATTTGTATCTTTGGACCCTTCACCCGCAGACACTAACTCCTCCGTCTTGCACGAGGATCATGCCCTGTCTCGAGAGCCGTCAGTATCGGCTGCAGCAAGCACTGTGGACACGGGGACCATACACCCCGAAACATCAACCTTAATTCCTGTACCATCCACCAGTGAAAGTATTACATGTCCAGCATTAGCCGACTGCGTGAACTTAATTTCATGGAATATAGCTGGCTTGGCCGACAAGTTATGTGACCTAGCCTGGTTATCATTTATTAAAATTTTTTCCATTATATGCCTTCAAGAGACGTGGTTGGAGGATAGAAACGCCCATATAGAAGGGTACTTAAGTTTCACCATTCCAGCGGTTGCCTCGTTCAGGGGGAGAGCAAAGGGGGGATTGGCCACCTTTATAAACCTGGGACTGCTCTGTAATATCAGCATATATCATACTGATAACTTAAACATTCAGATGCTTGATCTAAAAAACGGTAAGAATGCTATGACATTGGTCAATTTCTACAACGCTAGTGGTCCTGGTGGCTGTGACATTACATCACTCACAGACCTACTGGGAAAAAACACACACACTACATCCCGGAACCTGTTGATAGCAGGTGATTTTAATGTTCACCCCTGTGGTAACCCAGGCTCCACCTCAATGGGCTCTTTGGGATGCAATAGCGTCGAAGGCTTTCACTTTTCTCACACCAGGGGTGGTAAGAGCTTAAATGATCTTGTAAACGGGAACAATCTGACAGTAGCTATGTCTATGGTCCCTGATACTAAAATTTTTGATATTCCGACTTTTAAAGGTCACGGTCAGGGATCCTTCATAGACCATATACTTTTATCCTCAGATCTTGCACAACGGGTAATGCAATTTTCCATTCTCCTCAGTATATACAGTGATCATAACCCCCTATCTATTGGCATGGGTGGGTCTTTGTTCACTAAACGACCGCCTGGTATTGATCGAGGTACGCTGAGTTGTATAAACGGTAGGCGCCGTATCAAATGGACAATGATAAATCAAGATAATCTATATTTTAATATAAATAGTGCATGCGAGGCGGATCTGTCAGCATGCTTATCTCTTGATTCATCCTCTACGAATATTTTGTCCGGGTTTGCGGGTATGGTCTCTAAAATTGGTGAAATGTTGTCAGCGCCAATAAAGGGGCAAAGCAGAAAGCAGGCTAAATGGTTCGACCACAACGGTGCAAAGGCAAGTAGAGATCTAAAGAATGCTTTAAAAACTAAACCTAGACTTCCTGACTTGATAAAAAGTCTGCGTGTGTCTTACAGGAAAGCATTAGCCGTAAGAAAAAAGGAAATTAAGGCTAACACTATAGAATCTCTCCTTGATCCTACAGTGTTGGGGAATAGCAGCAAGTTCTGGCAAATTATCAACAAACCATTGTTCGATAACCCTAATGACACAGATCTAGGTACATGTATTTCAGAAGGAGAGTGGGTGTCTCACTTCAGCACAATTTTTAAGAGTAATGAGCATAGGGCAGAAAATGCCTTTTTAATATCACCTGCAAACCAATTATGCTTTTCAGTAAATGAGGTTGCAATGGGGATTCAGGGTCTAACTAGTAATAAGGCCCCGGGACCGGATGGTTTGCCACCGGACCTGTTTAAGTCTAGCACCTCCTTTTGGGCTCCCGTCCTTACGGCAGCAATAAATGCAGCTGTTATAACGGGGTGCCCAAAAACGTGGGGCCTATCGACCATAGTCCCCGTTTTTAAAAATGGTGATCGCAGCAGTCCATTATGTTACAGACCGATATCCCTAATAAATTCAGTAGTTAAAGTGGTAGGGGGGGTTATACTTAATAGGCTTTCCACATGGGCAAAAGACAATAGCATCCTGTCTCCCATACAATATGGGTTCAGACCTGGCCATTCGACCATAACGCAATGTCTGAACCTATATTTGATTTTAAGTAAATATACCCTGGCTCGACAAGGTACTGTCTATATGGCATTTATGGACCTGTCGTCCGCCTTTGATTGTGTGGACAGAAGCTTATTATGGGCCACTTTGCTGAGAATGGGCATGGAGAGGAATCTTGTCAACTTCCTAGCCGACTTGCACTCGGATACCAAAGCTAACGTCCGTTACACTCAAGACCTTAAAGTAACGGACGAATTTAGAATAAATCGGGGAGTTCGACAGGGCTGTATACTGGCCCCATTTCTTTTTAATATGTACATAAACGAACTGGAGGAATTTCTCTTACATACAGAGGCAGACTACCCCCGTGTTGAACAAAAGGGGGTGCCTGTGCTCCTTTATGCAGACGATGCAGTACTTATATCTAGGACAGCAATCGGTCTCCAAAAATTATTCAATTCCTTCTTTAAGTTTATGGAGTCTCGTGGCCTTAGCATAAATAATTCTAAGTCCTACGTCATGAAAACAGGAAAGGGCACTCGGAAAACCGCCTCCTTTAGTATAAACGGGGAGAAAATCCCTTTAACCAACTCTTTTTCATATCTTGGGGTCCTCCTAGATCACAAATTAACATGGGGCCCCGCAATATCCAAAAAGAAGGGCGAAGTAATAAGGGTAAACGCGGCCATTCTTGGTTTTGGGAGAAAAATTGGCAATTGTCCCACGGCCGCACTACTCAAACTTTATCAGGCAAAAAGTGTAGCTGTCGCCTGTTATGGTAGCGAGCACTGGGGCTATTGCAGGATAAAAGACCTAGAGGTCGCAGAAAACAACGCCCTGAAAAAGATATTGAGGTTGCCTAGGGGCACCGGGACTTACTCTGTACATGAGGAGTTGGGGGTTCCATATTTAAGCGACAGAATAGCAGTCAACCCGGTTTTGTGTTGGTTGAATTGTTGGCTTAACACCGACATCCCGCTTACACATGCCTTGTTGAAAGATGTCTCTTCCCTAGATGGTAGGCTTAAAATTCCGTGGGTGAAATACATAAGGGACTGTCTGACGACAATAGGCTGCTCTGATTTGTTCTATGCCCCTAACTTAATCACAAAACCCGACGTTGCTTCAGTAAAAAATGCCATACTACTGGCAAGATGTACTGACAGAGAAGCGGTGGAGATTCAGAAGGGTAGTGTCAGGAAACATTTACTACTCAAAACCCGCCCACAAATGGAGCCTTATTTGACATGGCCTATGACCAGTTATGATCGGTTTCTGTTGATAAGGTTCCGTTTTGATTTATATCATCTTCTACTGGCGGTACCAAGGGGGGCACAACGGGGAGAAGTGTTGCCAGCTTGTGGCTGCGACAGTAAGTCTCCTCAAGATCTGGCACACTTCCTCTTTATTTGCCCTTATTACTCTATCCCACGGAATTTATACCTTAAACCATGTCTTAAGAAATTGAATTTTTTACAAATTAAGCCCGCACTTTATTACCTACAACTGCTGAATTGTGACTGTACCTTATTTGTCTGCAACTTTTTTAAAAAAGCTATCTGTTTTAGGAAAAGCATGGACGGTTAATTATGCTGTGAAGATTTTAGGTGTCTTTTAATGAATATAGTACTTTATGTTTTTAACTTCACATTGCTCATGCTCATAGCACCCGCCGTACCTTCTCCTATTTGTACTGTACTCTGTGTCCGTTATTTGCCATATGTAATATATTGTCTGGAATCGTTTTTAAAATGAGTATCTATGAATTGTACTTTTATGATTGTATGTTCTACAATCGAATAAAGATTTTTGAATTGAAATTGAATACATACATAATCGATGCAAACTCCGTTCCTTTTGCTCGAATCCCTGGAGTGGTGGATAGAGTAATTCCAAACACGAACAGAAGAGGCTTCTTAATACAAGAAGCACATATGGGATTAGGTCTAAGGCATCAGAAGATCAAGGAATCTCTGACAGAATTACAATCAGAATACTGGTGGCCGGGAATGAGCGTGGATAATCACAAATTTGCAAAAAATTGTGAAAACTGCAACAGAGATCGCAGTGGCGAACCGGCCGACATAGTGCCAGAACACCTAATAGAAAGCATAAGGCGATCTATTCGCAGGATTAAACAGGAAACATGTGTCCCAATGTATATTATTTAAGACTAGATTCACTTAAAATGTAGACACCAGCGCTCGGCTGACGCCAGAACTGTTATAAAAGATTTGCGAGTCTATATCGGCACATACGCAATTGGCATGCTACATTCTGACCAGGGTCCTGCTTTTAGCTCTCGAGCTTATAAGGAGGCCATGACCAGCATGGGCATTGCATTGCGGTATTCTTGTCCCTTCCATCCTGAGGGAAACGGGATTGTGGAAAGAAAAAACCGAGACATAAAGCAATCTATAACGGCAAGGGTATTAGGTACGGGTACTGGTTGGGTCCAACATTTAACAAGTGTCCAACGTAGTCTTAACAATCTGCCAAGAAATTCTCTAAAAGGTTTCAGTCCGTATGAACTATTGTTCGGGACTAGAATGCATATTCAGGACCTCAATAGTCAGACTTCAGTGGTAGAAGAAAAATGCTTTGATATCAAAGATCGTTTGACTATTTTACAGGACTTAAATTAAACAAGAAAAGAACTGAGCAACATAAAGCTAAAACAACAGCCAACAGCCACTGAAGAGAAACCACCTGTCCCAGCAAGGCCTGTCTGGATTCCAAAGATTGGGGATCTGGTCAGAGAGAAGATCACGGTAAAGAAGGAATTTGGGCCTTCTTACAGAAAAGCAGTACCTGTCTTAGCTGTCAACGGAACAAGATCAGTTGTACTACCGCCCCTTGCTGGTAAAAAGGAGAACCGAGTTGTATCCATCGACCTGGTTAAACCACAATCATGTGGCCAATAATAAGTAGTAGGCCCAGTGGACTCCCAAGATGTAGCAGAAGACCAAACCTTGCTACAATCCAAGAGGTTCAAACTGAGAGACTGATCACATTTGATGAACCTGCAGTGATTAATAAAGGACTATGCAATAATGCCATGGAACTTGTGCCTCTTGAAGCCCAAATTGCAACAGCTCGTCAAGAAACACCTGTCAACAACGATGTAGCCTCAGACTATGCTAATGAAACAAAGAAAATTCCAAAAGCAAATAAAAATCCGGAAGCAATTCCAACAATTGACAGAACTGCATCAGGCTACTTCATCAATTTCGATGACTTTTCTGAGGATCCATGCGAACCTGAGGAACAGCCAACAGAAACAAAGACTTTTAAAGACAAAGCAAAAGAACTCTTTCATCAACTAAAAGAAACCTATCTGATTTCTCCATGGATTGAATTTTGGTTTGTGCTAGGTGTACTTTTCCTCCTGCTTTGGCTCATCATGGTACTGTGCTTGGGACATTTCATTGAGGGAAAATACAGTACTATGGACACAGCAAGTCAGAACATCAACTTGGCCCTAAAGCCACACAAGTCATCCCACATTGAGAAAAGAGAACTATCATCAGTAAAATTCACAGCCAATCCAATACCTGGTGGGGTAGCTTGGGACAAAACAGAATACAATATTTATGGCCCGGTCGAGCTATTGAAGTATCCACATCAATTCAAGGTTTCATTAAGTGACTTTGTAAAACCAAGCACATTCTCTGATGATTGGGACTTTGAAAGTATTAATGATATGATTGTCAGATTTAGTTATGTCAGCAACATTTACAGAACATGATTAATTACAGGGTTCATCAAATTATGAACAGATGTACTGCTACAATCGCTATGCTAACAATTATTTGCATAAATCTGCTCAACCTAGAAATGTTTTTAATTATAATCAATGGGAACATTGTGCAACTCCACCAAAAGGCAGTTCAAATTTTTTGGGGGATAAATTCCCCAACTTCACAGGATTTAACACAAGTGATGCAGAAACGTTTTATTTCAAACTGTTAAATAACAGAGAAATGAAAACCATGCTGACAAACACTAAAATAATCTATTCGGAAACATTTTTTGAAAAAATTACTACATTTGGTTTTGATTTTTGGAAAAACAATATTGAAACAAAAACCATCTGGGGTACCAAAGATTGGCAGGTCCAAGGTATAGAATCTTTATTTTGAGCCTGCATGATCCCAGAACAAATGATATTCTTGAATGATACCATTCAACAGACAACCTGTCTTGGCCTAGCCAAAATTAAAGACTTAAATAAACCGTCTATTCCAAAACCAACACCTGACAGTAATAGCACTACAGATGGTGAGATAGACGTATCCCATATTTTTAACCAAAACAGAACACATCCTGATTGGAAGAAATGGTTGATCTGGCCCACAGACACAAATAACTGTCAAGATAGATTCCTGAACAAAATACAGGGGTTCAAATTGACCAGGCCAGACCCTAGATACTCCCAGAGACAACATACAGGGATAGTAACAACATACAGTGTAGGAAAACTCTGCCTCGAATGGCTACAGACATCCACACTGGCAGAAATTAAGCTACACTTGACTTTACTTAAAGAAGGTGCTGACTTGCGCGATTTCATAATGGGACCACGCAAACAGCGTCAAAAACGTTTCATAGCGGCCAGTATATATGCGGCATACAACGAAGCTTGGAAAGAAACACAAATTGAAACAGCAGAAAAAATACGAGAAATTGGCCGTATTAATTTGGAAAAATCACTTTCTGTTGTGGACAATGGGTTAATGACTCTGTATTCCAGAATATATTCACTGGACAGTATTGTATCATCTGCAATTGATATAATAGAACAGGACCTACTAATGTTACAACACGGTCAGTCCCAACTACGTTCTATTGTACAGCTTGGCTGGACGTTACAAAATCTGCATTCAGGCTACGTGCCTTGGCGTTTAATCAACACAACGTCATTATTTTCTATCTTTAACCTTACTGATACACAAATCAGCTTGGCACAAAAAGGAGCGGAATATACAATTCTGAGCATTGAAAAAATTGAGAGATTACCATTGACAATGTCAGAACGACCTGTCATTGAATGGATAATACACGGAATCATAACTATTCCGATAACTACTTTCCAATTTAAATACTGCCAAGAGTATATACGAGCAGGCCAGTATGAAAGTTTGGGTAAAGAATACATTAAGTCATCATGGGAATTACCTTACACACACACATGTTATAGTGAAAAAGGAAAGAATGTATTTCTTAGTGGTGATAATTGTAAAAGGTCACTAAGTGGTATACTTCTGTGTCAGGGTATAAACCTACATGGGGCCTGTGAGGGGACTTCAAATAACCTTTCATGCCACCAGCATGGCACACCTGCAACTCGAATAGAGCCATTTTTTAGACGGCTTTCTAACAGGAGCTACATTCTAATAGTGGACCACAGATGTTGTGGCTTGGTGCCAGGAAAAGCTTATCTAGTAAGCGTTTCTTCCATGGTCGCTTGCTGTATGCAAGTATTGTTTCCGAACAACACCCCAGCCAGGGATGAAAACATTTGGCCCATTTTGAATATCTCTTCTATTCGAAATGATACTTTAAGCAGAATAAAGTCTGTCCTTTTGCAGACAACTGTGCCCTTGACGTCATCAAAAGAAACGTATGATCTGCAAGTCGCAAGGACAACGGCAGAGATACATAGCCTTTTATCAGCAAATTGCCCCCTACATTTTGCGGAAATGCTAAGCCAAATCCTAAACATGTCTGATACGAATGGTATCCCGCATGTATTTAAGACAATTTTTTCTTGACTGTTAACAACCTTCAAAGCAGTCCTGGTCATCTTTCCTAATTTTGTCCATTCGGTCTTTGGCGGCCTACCACTCCTGTTGGGACTCGTAGCAGGCATTTTATTTTTGATTCTCCTGCTTCGTTATGGCAAGCCATGTCACAGACAAGACTCCAGCAACAATGGAAGAAACGATCCTAGCTATACGCTATCGGGACCGCATAACTAAAGTCCTTGGATTATCCCGGCTAAGAGATCTAAATATGACCTGGTTTCTTTCATTCAGACCCATCTGGCAGAATTGTATCTTACCTGTGTTAAGATGTATGCTGTGCGGAGAAGAATGCATGTTAGACGTCTGTCTCACACTACAATCAGAAGTACCTTTGGATACAGATACTTTGCTAAGTCCTGTAACGGCTCATGCATCGTGTTGTCCCCAGCGGTTACCCATCCTGATGACGGCATTCGTGGAGACTTCACCACTGCGATTAAAGGGTAGTGAAGTGCAAGATGAGAGCAGCATCAACCAGGTAGACCTTCTGTGAGCAATGCTGATCCTGACATCGATGATAGCAATCATTCTCACGACTGCACAGTTGCAGCATTTTACAACTTGGTCGAACTTTCACCTGAAGCGGTAAACTGCGTTTTTGAAAGTCTGTCTGAAATTATGTTTTCACCCGAGCAAAAAGAATAACTTTTAAGCAAACTAGTACACAGCGTTCCCTGAACTCTGAATTTGGCCTTCTGCTTTGATAACAAAAGCTACTGAACATATTTGGAACAATATATTTATTTCTCTCTCCCCTGAAAGCGAAATAATTTTTTTCCCGATTCCAAAATATTTACCTTTTTTTGGCACATGTACTCTGCTTGAAGTAGAACTATTCTTAGAGAACAGAGCTTCTATTTTAGGAACTTTAGAGACAATATATTACCTCAGCCTCTAGCATATTTACAAATAACTGTATTTATATGTGATGGGATGGTCTTGACCCTTTTTTCCGTATTAAGAGCCATTTCATGTGTAAATTTCGCAAATCATTCATGCTGATATATATATGCATCCTTTTTTAATGAATGATTACACTGCTTGAAACGCGTACAGTACCTATAATCATTTTCATGTATTTCGCATACACCATTTCAAATGCAAAAATGTATTTTAGGGTGGGTTGATATACACGTGCACCTTTTATGTTTACTATTGCTTAGTTTTAGTAATGATGGACATTAATTCGTGGAGTGGGTGTAGTGTGTTATCTAGGAAACCTGAATCGATATTCCCATTTCATGCCCTTGTCCGGCTATAAGCAATAATATCCATACAACTGCATAATAATCATATCCATAATTCAGTCGTAGCACATGCTGTCACATTAAGCAAGGCTACTTCTCCGGCCCCCTAGTAAGCACACCGAGTTCTCTAAACAAAACCAAGCCTCCAGCAACCTGGGAAATCCCCCTTGCTATTGTTTTGATTTCGTCCTAGAACTCCTGTAAAGCACTGTAAGAACGGCCAGTTCTTAGTGACATCTTTATTGACGTCATATGTCCAACCTTACGTCAAACCCAGCACCTTTCAGGTATAAATATACCAACGTTGCCTTAAGCAAACACACGGTGGTGAGTCTGGAGCAGAGCAGCTATCTACTTCCGAGAGCCCAGCTGATGCGAGAGCCCAAAGACGCTGCCCCTCCCTTTTGACGCGCTGAGAAAGACGCTGTCTTTTCTCTTGCCGAGAAATCCAGCTCTGGCGTTTCCAGCCTACCTTTGCGGGTTGCTGGGATATCGAGTCCTGAGAGAGAGATACCAGACCTCCTGCTTTCTATTACCCAGGTACAGAACTGACTAAAACCTTACAGAGAATTCTTGAGTCAGATTCTTGGCAAAACAAACTTAACTTAAACTGCTACTTACTTACTCCCTCCCACGTATTAGGCTTAGGTCAGGTACACCGGGGTAGGCGTAGTTAGAAGCACCAGTTGAGTACGATTAGTCAATGTATATATGTATGTATCTATTTTATCTATTTTAAAGTATCATATGGCTAAGAAACCATATCAATGCTTTTACAGTATTATTTTATAATCCTGCTTTCACTGTACGCACTTTACTTTACTATAAGTATTGCAATTGTAGCAATTAATTTCTCTTGTATGAGGAAGAAGACTGCTCAATAAATAACACCTTTTATTGAAAACGCCCGTCTCTCTTTTCTCAGCATTCTGGTGAAACTAAGTACGCACATTTGGCTGAGTGAAATAGCTGTCTTTTGTTTTCACACGACTCTAGAGATATACTCTTAATCAGGGAGAGCAAAGTTGTCATGTTTTATGGTTGTCAGAAACGAAATCCCTTCTTGTCTATGCAGGAAGGTAAAACTCCTCCTTCCTTATTCGAGAAAGTTTCTAGTGGCCTCTGAGCTAGCTGGCAAACTCTTAAGTCTAATATAGTCAGTAGAGACCTAGTTAACCTCAGTCCTACGTCTACACTGCTGAATATATTATTCCAATGCGCAGAGCCTATTGAGACTATAGGAACTACACTACAAATTTAAATACGCTCAGTGTGATTCTAGACAAAAAATGTAAAACCATACATTTTACCAAAACACATTTACCACACTAAAACGTTTAACTGACTGAACACATTCCATATATATGACCACTACATTTCAGTGGACAATCCTGACTCATTTTGCAAATACATGTCTTCTTTGCTGCATTATTTTTTTGCCAACATTACATCCAAAAATGAGACACAATAGAAGAAGAAAGAGGACCAATGGGCTTGTAAATCTGCCCAAGACTGTATGCAGCAGTTATGTATACTGACTGCAGAATTGTTAAGAGGGAGGTATCATAAGAGAGGCAGGAATAAGAAGTCAGGGGAGGCAGTACAAAAAGAAGGGGGACTATTAGGAGACAGGGGAGACAATGAGGACAGAGAGGAACTAAGAGGACAGAAGAGACTATGAGAACAAGCAGCACTATGAAGAAAGACAAGTGACAATAAGGAAAGAGGGGAAATATCAGAAGAGAGGGGACAGTATAAGCAGAGTGAGGTAGACTGTGAAGAGAGACAGGGGAGATTATGGAAAAAGATGCAAGTATAATTCCTTAATTTACACACGCTCAGTGTGATTCTAGACAAAAAATGTAAAACCATACATTTTACCAAAACACATTTACCACACTAAAACGTTTAACTGACTGAACACATTCCATATATATGACCACTACATTTCAGTGGACAATCCTGACTCATTTTGCAAATACATTTCTTCTTTGCTGCATTATTTTTTTGCCAACATTACATCCAAACATGAGAAACAATAGAAGAAGAAAGAGGCCCAAGGGGCTTGTAAATCTGCCCAAAAGTGTATGCATTAGTATATGTATACTGACTACAAAATTGTAGATTTAGAACTCAAGCCTAATTCTAAACAAGCTACACTATTAAGTATTCTACAACTTTTTAGTACTGCACTTTATTGCACAAAGGTGACAAACTAAACACATTAACTTACCAAATGATTACCTCACTCTTACTAAAAATAAAATGTACCACATACAGTCCCTTACAAGTTATCAACTCACCTTTCAAACTGATTGGTAGATTAAGAAGAATACCACTCACACAGCAGATAGTCTTACACAGAATCTCTCTGCTTCAGTGATTGCAGCAGAGCCATCAAATGGCACATTTTCCCCTCTCAATTTACACATATATACACATTAATAACAAATCAAATTCCTTCACACAACAATTCAAAACAAAACACACTTTTCTATTGGTTCAACATTTCAAACCTTTCCAACTGTCATAACTTTCCACCCTACCCCCAACAGATCATGCAAAAGTCAACTGTCAACACAGGTCAAAGGTTCAGCACGCTATAAAACACTGCTCCTCAATAACATTAGACTATGCATAAGTACTTGCTTACAAGTACTTTTAAAGAGAAAAGGTTTCATTAGATGCAACCAACACATAAACTTGATAGATATCTGTAAAAGATATTTTTCTGATTGATTTTGTTCTTGCTTAGGTACGCTTCTGGGACGACTTACAGACTTTGCACCGTACGTCGTACGTTCGAGCATGGTACGCGCACTGAAAATTTATCGTAAAAAAAATAGCCTCTATTACTAATTCTTTATAATCCCCGAGGACCGTGGGGGGAGCCCCAGAGCCCCCACTGTCCCAGCCGGCTCCCCGCGTCCTTCGGGAGCCAGGATTGCTTTTTGTCGGAGAGAGCAGCTTACATGCTGCTCTCTCTGACGAAAAGCAATCTGCTTTCCTACTTGAAAGAGAGAGCAGGTTAACCTGCTCTCTCTTTCAAATACGAAAGTAGTTTGCTGTGGTAGGGTGTGAGCCACGAGGCTCCCGCCCTACCATAGCAAACAGCAGTGTCCCGGGGGTAGGCACCCCGGTACACTGCAGGAAAAGGTGGTGGTCCCCAGGGCCATTGAGGGCTCCAGGAGGGGGGCCGCATGGCCCCCCTCCCACCTGTTAAAAGCCCTGGGGGGTGGTGATCCCTGGGGCTGGGGAGTCCATCACAGACACCCCTATTTTAAATTCTAGAGCCCCAGGGAGGTGGTGGTCCCCGGGGCGTGTGGGGGCTTGAGCCTCCCACACATGTCTTTTTAATTTTTTTTAAAAAAAGCCCCGGGGTGGTGATCCCTGGGGATGCAGGGGGGGCCATAAGCCCCCCCCACAAACATATAGTTAATGCCCTGGGGCATGGGTATCCTGGGGATTATAAAAAATTAGTCATAGAGGCTTACGGTTGATTTACCATGCGCGTACCATGCTCGACCGTACGACGTACAGTGCAAAGTCTGTAAGTCGTCCCGTAAACGTACCTCAGCAAGAAAAAAAAGATTTTGACATTGGGGATCATTGTAAAACTAACTAACCAACCCTAGGGAGTCAGGAAGTCCTATAGCAAACAGCAAACATTTCCTGTCAATCTACACACTAAATCTACACATATATACACATAAATACCATTTCACATTTATTCCCACATTAAATGAAACTGAAACACACTTTTCTATTACTTGAACTTTTGAACCCTTTCCACCTGACAAAACTTTCAACCCTTCCCCCATTCCACATTCTGCCAGTTACCATGGAAACACTTGAGAGAACACCTAACTGAGCACACAGGTGAAAAGTTCATCATACATTGTTGCAAATCAAAACAGCAAGTGTGCTTGACTTCTCAATATACCAGCTTATCTACAGTAATGTTCTTTTCTATCACTTTTTCTTAACCAATAAATAACAGGCTTTTAAAAAACTGAAAATTGCACCCTAGTTTTCTATCTAAAAAGTTTTCAAACAACCAATCACTTCTTTGCTTTTTTCAAAAGTCCACTTATCCACCATTTTAGAAATAAAAATCTACAAACTGCTCTTTCGTTTACAGAAACCATCTGGGTGCATTCAGACCTCTCTACAAGATGCTTAGAGTGTGGATTGTGGGACACAGTTATATTTTCTGGAGCCAAAGGTACGCACAACAGAAAGGAATTCACAAAGACCTAGGTTTACCAAATGTAGACATTAAATGGATTGGACAGAGAGGGTAAAAGTGGTACCAATTGATGCCATTTGTGAAATCCTTTTTGCATCTCCAACACCCTGACCTCATAATAGTGCACTGTAGTGGCAATGACCTAGGCACTTTGACTGGGGTAGGTCTGAAAATGTTTATGAAGGATACCTTTACTTAACTGATGTCACTTTTCCCCCAAACTACCTTTGTCTATTCTAATATATGCCAAAGGCAGAATTGGAACTGGTCCAATCAATTTTGTCCACAAATTGACAAAGTTAGGAAACATGTGAATAAATCTATATCTGCGATTCTCCGAGACTATAGATTGGGGTCCATTTACCATAACAATCTGCGCTTCAAAATGCATGGCATCTATAGGGGAGAGTGTGTACATTTTACAGATGAGGGGAACAGATTCTTCCTCTTGAACTTCAGACTCTGCATCAGTACTTACTTGTAGGTACTAAAATCTCCCAATAAACACAAGGGCTCTTTTTAGAGCCACCTAACACGTAAACACATACACTTCATAAATATCTAAAATTATTTTAATTTTTCTTGCTTAGGTAAGCTTACAGGACGACTTACAGACTTTGCACAGTACGTCGTACGTACGTGCATGGTACACGCACAGTAAATTTACCGTAAAAAAAAATAGCTGGTATTACTAATTTTTTATAATCCCCGGGGACCCCATCCCCTGGCACTGAAATATAACGTTGGGGACCGTGGGGGGAGCCCCAAAGCCCACACGATCCCAGCTGTCTCCCCGCATCCTTTGGGAGCCGGCATTACTTTTCTGCTTGGAGAGCAGCTAACATGCTGCTCCCCAAGCAGAAAAGCAATCTGCTTTGATTTTTGAAAGAGAGAGCAGGTTTCCTGCTCTCTCTTTCAAAAATCAAAGCAGTTTGCTGTGGTAGGGTGGGAGCCGCGAGGCTCCCGCCCTACCATAGCAAACAGCAGTGTCCCGGGGGTAGGCACCCCTGGACACTGCAGGAGCTGGCCCTGGGAGGTGGTGGTCCCCAGGGCCATCGAGGGCTCCAGGAGGGGGCTGCGCGGACCCCCTCCCACCTGTTAAAAGCCCCAGGGGGTGGTGGTCCCCGGGGCTGGGGGGTCCGTCATGGACCCCCCTATTTTAAATATTAGAGCCCCGGGAGGTGGTGGTCCCTGGGGTGTGTAGGGGGGCTTGAGCCCCCCACAGGTTTAAAAAAAAAAGGAAAAAAAAAGCCCCGGGGGGTGGCGGTCCACGGGGCTGCAAGGAGGCCGTGAGCCCACTAGATACTTAGTAAGAAAGCCCCAGGGGAGGCGGTCCCCGGGGCTCGGGGGGCTTAGATGCCCCCCATCATTAATATCAAAGCCCCAGGGGGTGTCGATCCCTGGGGCTGCGGGGAGCCGTGTGCACCCCCACTATCATAATTAGTTTCCCCCGAGGGGTGGCGGTCCCCGGGGCAATGTGGGGGGGAATTTTTTAGAAAAGCAGACCGTTTTTTTTTTTGGTCATCTGAGATGTCATGAGTGATGTCATGAGTGATGTCACTGCCCATGTCATGAGTGATGTAATATGTGACGTCATCAGCAGTGCATTGCGGGCGCGCGAGTTATAATTAACTATAACGAGGGAATTTCAATGGTTTTGTATGAGTGAAATGTCCAGCTAACTATAACATGTGTGAAACCTATGGTTTTTCAGTGAATTTCTAAGGTTTTTTAAATGCTAATTTTTAACTATAACGCGGGTGAAACCTATGGTTTTTTCAGTGAATTTCAAAGGTTTTGTAAATGATAATTTTTAAATGTATAAATTGTTATTTTTTTTATACTGATTTACTATATTATTTTTAATTATTTATTGTTAGATATTTTATTTTTTAAATTACATTACATATTTTTTAATATAAATTGAAAAATAAATGTTTTTAAAAATATTGAAATTGTAATATTTTTATATTTTTTGAATTTATATGTATTTTACATAGCAGGCAATGATATCCTATGGAAGAAAATTCAAGTTACTGGTAATTACAGTTACATTTACTTTTCAGGAACAGTAGTGAGTTGAAAGATGCAGCACTGAGGTCTCTCCTGATAACAGGTGAGTAAATCGCAATTCGTAATTCGACTGATTTTAGAACAATTTTTTAAAGTTCCAAAACTTCACACTTTGAAGAATTTCCGAGTAAAACATGTCAATGTTTGCCTATGGAAGGAAATTCAAGTTGCTGTAAGTATGGTTAGAATTAATTTTCAGGATCAGTAGTGGGCTGAAAGATGCAGCACTGAGGTTTCTCATGATAACAGGTGAGTAAATAGGAATTCCTGGTTCGGCTGATTTTAGAGGAATATTTGTACATTTCAAAAATAGACACTTAGAAACTTTTCTGGTGAAAACCACACAATAGATTCCCATGGAAGGAAATACAAGTTACTGGTAAGTACGCTTAGATTTACTTTTCAGGGTCCGTACTGGGCTCAAAGATGCAGCACTGAAGTCTCTCGTGATAACAGGTGATTACATTGGAATTCATAGTTCTGCTGATTTTAGAGGACTATTTTGCTCAAGAGTGAAGGAAGGGGGCGGGGCCTGAGGTGACATGTGTGCAAACACGCCCTGTAGCGTGTTTTAATTTGGGGAAACAATTCCTCTTCAATCCTGAGGTCCCCTGTGGGCCAACTAGCCCACCAGGTACCTCCAGTATGTGCCTGGGAGCTGCATTGCAGAGAGGTGTTCAGAGGCCACACGCCCCCTTTTTACAACACTCTGCAACGCAGCTACGTGGCACTTACTGGAGGTACCTGTTGGGCTAGTGGGCCCCTATGGAACCTCTGGATTGAAGAGGAATTAATTCCCCAACTTAAAACGCACCACAGGGCATGTTTGCTCACATATCACCTCAAGCTCCGCCCCCTACCTTCACCACTGTGCAAATGCACCCCGTAGCGCGTTCTAAGTTGGGGGATTAAGTTTCCTTGCATGCTGGGGATCCCTGGGGGCCAACTAGCCTACCAGGAACCTCCAATATGTGCCAAGGGGCCGTGTTGCAGAGAGGTGTAAAAATGAGCGTGGCCTCATTACACCTCTCTGCAACTCAGCCCCCTGGCACGTTTCCAGAGTGGGAACTAAATCCCCTTGAATACTGGGGGTCCCTAGGGGCCAACTAGCCCACCAGGAACCTCCAGTATGCGCCAGGGGGCTGCGTTGCAGAGAGGTGTAAAAATGGGCGTGGCCTCATTACACCTCTCTGCAATCAGCCCCCTGGCACATTTCTAGAGGGGGAACTAAATCCCCTTGAATACTGGGGGTTCATGGGGGCCAACTAGCCCACCAGGAACCTCCAGTATGCGCCAGGGGCGGCATTGCTGAGTGGTGTAATGAGGCCACGCCCCTTTTTACACCTCTCTGCAACGCAGCCCCCTGGCGCATACTGAAGGTTCCTGTTGGGCTACTTGGCCCTCAGGGACCACCAGTATTCAAGGAGAATTACTTCCCCCCTGCAAACGCGCCAGGGGGGTGCGCTTGCAGAGTGGTGCAGCGAGGGGGCGTGGCCTCCTCCCCGATCCTGTGTTTCTTTTTGTTTTTAAGAAGGGGGCTGTATTGCCCCCTTCTTTTTCTTTTTTTTGGGCCCTGGGAATCCCATCCCCCAGAGCCTGACCCACAAAAATTATTACTATTTTTTTTTTTAACGGGAAGGGGGCCGCGTGGCCCCCCTCCCGTGGCTAATCCAGGCTTTATTTTGACATTTTTAAGGAGGGTGGCTGCATAGCCCCCTACTCAGGCCACTTAAGGCCCTGTGGAACCCATCACATGGGGCCGGCCTGTATCCTTTTTAAACATTTGTTTACAAAATGTATTATTTGGGGAGGAGGGCCATGTGGCCCCCCTCCCAGGCCACTTCTGGCCGTGGGGACCCCATCCCTAGGGGCCTGGCCCTCTCCGCTGTGGGAGCCGGCATTGCTTTTCTGCTTAGGGAGCAGCTAACATGCTGCTCCCCATGCAGAAAAGCAATCCCGTTTGGTTTTTGAAAGAGAGAGCAGGTTTCCTGCTCTCTCTCTCAAAAACAACAGCAGATCGCTATGGTAACGAGGCTCCCGCCCTACCATAGCAAACTAGTACAATAGATAATGGCCCCAGTATTTAAGGACTGACTAGACTTGTGACAAATAGAATCATAAAAGCATAAGAATATTCTGCAGCGAAGACTTTTCAGAAGCAAATGTTATTTAATCACATTGCTACACAAAATTTACTTGCCATATAGAAATAAGATAATACTATATGTACAAAAGGTGCCCAGCTGGAAAGAGAAATAAGGAGGATGGGTAAGTGAATTGGGGTGAGGATACGTGATCATGGGAAAACATGGAAAAAAGGATGGAATCGTAAATCAATTAAAGAACCAGATCAGACTTTCAATATCAACCCAATGATACGAGAGTTTTCATACAATTTGTACATAGCTAAACCCAGTTCATGAAACACAATAAATATAGTCTCTGTTGTTTCAAGGGCTAGCATCAAGCAAAGGATAGGAAGTGTCGACGTTTTGACCCCAAAATTCAACGTGGGTTGGTTAGCACCTTACACCGGGGTCTTCATCAGGACAAAGATGGGGGAAGGGCACCTAAGTATATATTTATTATTTAATGAGCAGGTCCGAATAATCACTTACTCAATCTGCTGAACATGCAGCGTGTTTCTTCTAAACATACATAATTTTGTATCTCTTTGGCTGCAAGTTCATTGTCGAATATCTGAAAACATGGTGGGGGAGGACGAACTAAACACGACTAACAGCGATGTAAAAAGCAATGTCATTTCATGACTCATTACCTGAACTAGATCATGATGGGGATGCAAATGACTGTACTGGAACTGTGAAATAAATGCACAGAGAATGCAGTGGGCATCTTGCCGAAAAAGGATGAATAACAACACTCCACAGACAACTTAGCAATGATTAAGGCGCCCACCAATCTTCAGTGAGTTGTAAATCAGGATAATCAAGCGGTGCTCAAATCTTAGTGGTAGAGATAAGAAAAACTGCGTAAGCTATGACTATGTTAGCGTGTGCTTACTGACTCAAACAAAAGCAAAGTCAAAAAAATACAAGGGGTAGCCCCGACCCTAGTAACTGCTACTCGGTGATGTGGCCGTCATTGTATGCTCAGGGAAAACGAGCAGCCGAATGGTACCTCTTTATATGCTGACATCATGTGCTCGAAGGTATCTCCTGGCGTTTTGGCAGGTGCAGACGCCAAATGCTTGCTCCACATTAGAGCAAAGATTCGTCAACCGGTGCCAAAGTTATTCCAAATAGAATGTTGCGGATTTCTAGGTCCTAACTATAACTACCTATTGGCGACCGCCAGTAGGTAATATATATATATATATATTCACTGAAAAAACCATAGGTTTCAGGCACGCTATAGTTAGGAATTAGCATTTAAAAACCTTGGAAATTCACTAAAAAACCATAGGTTTCAGGGACGTTATAATTAGTTGAACATTTGACTCATATAAAACCAGAGAAATTCGCCTGTTATAGTTAGTTGAGCTAACTATAACTTGTGCGCCTGCAATGCACTGCTCATGATGTCACATATTACATCACTCATGACATGTTCAGTGACATCACTGATGACATCACTGATGACATCACTGATGACATGTTAAGTGACATCATTGATGACATCACTGATGACATCTCAAATGAAATCACTGATGACATCACTCATGACATCATCATACATCATCCAGTGAATGTGCGTTTCTGTAGAGGTTAAATATGCTTTATATATATATATATATGCCAAGATGTATTGAAGAATGAATGCATTTACAAGTGCCTAAAGGGATTATTTGGTATGTGCATGACTGACTGTTTAAGTGAGTGATGGAACGTGTCTTACTGAATGCCTGGGTTAGTGACTAAACTGTGTAAAAGTCTGTATTAGTCTCTCCGTTGGTGTGTAAGCAACCGCTTGGGCTGCTGAATAGCTACATGAGTGTCTATATAGGTTATTGATTTGCTGTCTGAGTATCTGTATGGGTCCCCGAGTGTCTGGGTGAGTGAGGGGTGAATGAGTCTATACATATATTTCTGAGTGGGTGATTTAGTGGTTGTATAGATTACAAAGTGCATCTGCAAAGGGCTGTATGGGCGAGTTAGTGTGTCTATGGGTGTGTTGGTGAGTAAATAAATATCTCAGTGGTATATCTGTTAGTAACTACATATGTTTTAAGGCAGTAGATGTGAGTGTTGGAGTATAATATTGACTATACATGAGAGTAAGTTATTTTAAGAGTTGGTGTATAAATAAGTGTCTGCTTCTGTATAAGACAGTAAATATGTGTTAGTATCTGTATAAATAAGTGATGCGGTATGTCTAAAACTAATGAAGTTGGTGTGTATAACTGTCTACATGACTAAATGGGTATGTGATTGATTCTTTGCTTTACTGACTAGGTGTGTGAGTAACTCTATGGATGAGTGGCAGAGTGTGACTGCATGTATAGATGTATGAGTGCATAATATAGTCCTGTATTGAAGATTAACTAAAAGTATATGTGACTGGATGTGTGTGTAGACCTAGGAAATAGTGAGTGCTATGTAGTTTATGGCATTCTTCTGTGTATGGTTTCAAAAATAGTAGTCAGCATTTTAGAATGGGTGTATCAAAGTTTATATTAGAGCATCAATATGTGCATCAAATTGTTACGTGCATGATGGCATGAGTCATGTAATCAGTGATGTCATTTGAGATGTCATCAGTGATGTCATCAGTGATGTCACTGACCATGTCATGAGTGATGTAATATGTGACATCATCAGCAGCGCATTGCGGGCACGCAAGTTATAGTTAGCTCAACTAACTATAACAGGCAAATTTCTCTGGTTTTATGAGTCAAATGTTCAACTAACTATAACGTTCCTGAAACCTATGGGTTTTCAGTGAAATTCTAAGTTTTTTTATATGCTTATTCCTAACTATAAAGTGCCTGAAACCTACGTTTTCTGCAGTGAATTTCTTAGGTTTTTTAAATGTTAATTTCATATTTTAATGTTTCTAAAACCTATATTTTTTCAAATAGTTTTTAAAATATTTTGCAACTCTATTATACTTCTTTTTTTTAAATTTAAAAATTATGTAATGATTTATATCTTCCCCCAAAAATATGTATATATCTATTTTTTTGGGGGGGAGAGAACTGCACTCCCATACCGGTAGCGTTCTAAGCTCCATCACCACGCGAATCCTATCCACAGAATTGCTAAACTCGTAAATGATGCGCATTTCGTATTCAACGACTTTTTCTGCTGTATACACATATCTTATACTACACACAACATGCAACAATCATCTTGATCAATATTCATGGTCTGTACATTAGCCTTCCATGTGTGATTGCCATGCATCTCAAACATTCCATCAAAAAACGAATATGTGTTACACGATGCCTCTGGTGTGTGTGTGTGTGTGTGCACATAATTGTGCTCCCTTTCGGCCTGGGCCTTCGTGGCTCTAAGAAGTATCAGTTGCCATAGGCAGAGTGCACATCCTAGATCACATGTGACAAACAGTAAACAGCAATGTGTAGATTTATTTTGCTATACGCTCTGTTGACAGCCTTTACCAATATACTTGTGTGTTATATGTAAGACTCAAGATTCACATTTGACATGTATTCCTTGACTATAGTGAGTGTTATCACTTTGTATCAGGTAGCCTCACTGCTGATCCTCCCTCCATCCAACCACATTCACATGAGTACGCTTCGCGATAGCAACACTTTCAATAATACCGCACACCATTGACATGCTGGTCTGCGCATATCCACAACCTTGACAACAACATGTGATGTTCACCATTCGATCTTTTCAAACACCATCTCATTAACGATAGTTGCCGCCCTCCCGACACATGCTACACTAATGTAAATTGCACACTCTGCAAGGTCAAAACTAGAAAAGAAACACACATAAGTACACTTCCTGGCCAGGCAGGAACTGAACAACGCCCAGGTCCCCGGAATAATTATTCACACCCCTACGCTTGCCTGGCATATGTAAGCCCAGCCCACTTTGCATATGTATAAATAGGATAACCACGACATCGCACGTCCCTCTTCTTCCACACTGCCTCAGGTGATATGGTTGCATCCACCACGCATATTACAATGCGCAATAAAAAAAGAAGGTATCCATGAGGTGTACACGATCCTGGTAATTAACACGGGCTCTAAATTGTGAGCCCTACTACACATTGCCTATGAAAGGGATCCATGAGGTGTCCACCATCCTGAAATCATCACTCCAGCTGAATCGTGAGCACTGCTGCCCGTAGTGTTTGCTCACACAACAATGACAGAAGGTAAGCAGAGTGGCCTGGGTGCACAGGGCATCCAATTGAGCGCATCGCGGCAGGACGGGAGGGGTGCATCACCCTGGCTGCGCAGGTGTAAACAAACGATGTTGCAGTGCGAAAAGATGTGATCTCTGACCTGATTCAGTCTCTGCTCTGTCTCATTTTAAAGACCTACCGGACCGTACTGTAGGCCTGAGCCAGCGGGCAGCGCTGCCCTACAGATACATGTTGAGCGCAATGCTGCGGGAGGGGTGGGGTGCATCACCCTGAGTGAGCACATGCAAAGAAGCACCATTGCTGTGCATACTGATGTGATCTCTGACCTCATTCAGTCACATATGTCGCATTTTAAGGACCTGCTGTACCATACTGTAGGCCTGAGCCAGCGGGCAGCGCTGCTCTACAGACACGTGGCATTGGCTTTTAGGGCACTGTAGTGAGCTTGTTACTAAGTGTACATGCACACAGCCTTCCGCCACTGCATCACACACGCACATTATGCTTCTAGCATGCGCTCTGTTCCTTTCTATATGAACCTTCGTATAACGTATTATTATTTAAGCTTGTGAATTCTCGAGCACTCCAACTTTGAACCACGATTACCACTAACAGTTGGTAGATCATACTTCAAAAACAAAGGATGCACTCAACCCCTGTTTTCTATCAAGCTTGAAACAAACCTTCATTTACCTCCAGACATTTCCACCATTAAATATTTCTCCCTTTTCAGACATTCAATTGATTGGCTCAAGAAGGGCAGAGCGGGATCTCGCCCCGCAATGATTCCCTAGGCATTCTGACGCCTTCTATCGTGGTATCAGGAAACAGTCCCCGACCGGAATCCTGGTCTCCTACCATACAAAAATACCCCGGACTCAGAGCTTGCACCAACACGTCGTGGGACACACCGGTGGCGGCAGGTGAGCAGTGAAGCCTCGGTATGCAGGACCTACAATTGAGCACAGTGCGGGGAATGGGGCTGGGGTGCAGCACCCTGGGTGTACAGGTGCAGGCAAGCGATTTTCCCATAGCTAATAATGTAGGACCATATTAATAAAGAACAGCGATAACATTATCGCCGCTTTAGGGACAGGGAACTGCTGCTAAAGCGGCGACAATGGGCTTGATAATATGCCCTTGTGAATTTCCATAGAAGGCCAGGTTCACACTAGAATCTGGGCTTCTATGGGAATTCTTAAGGGCATATTATCCACCACTTATCGCTGCTTTAACAGCAGTTTCCTGCTGCTTAAGTGGTGAAAATGTTATCGCCTTTCCTTGATAATATGGCCCCTAATATCTGGCCTCCTGTATTTCATTTTAAGGACTTGCTGAACCACACTCTTTCTCGTGGATCCCAGCATCCTAGACAAATGGGTGATGGGAGGGTAAACACTAAGGGCTGGGTGCAGTAGGCTGACACTCTGTTTCCTCCTCCCTCTCTTCTTTTGAATCTCTCTCCCCTTCTCCCTTCCACCCAGTCCCTCTTCCTCCCATTCTCACTAGTGCCCTTTCATTCGGACTGCCTTTCTTTACCTCTTCCATATAGCACACCTTCTTATGTTTTATTTTTGTCCTGCAGGTTTCCTACGCTGCTTCCACTGGAGTCCAACCCACGTTTTTTATATTATACTGTTTGTTCTATGAAACTTACGTTTCTATTTATTTGTGTTTTAATAAAGGTTACTTTTTTTAAAATAAATAACTGAGTGTATAGGTCTTCTTTTTCTGACAACACTTGTCTATTATTTATTGTAAAAATCATCTGTTTATAGGAGATTATGAGGTCAGACCTTTCTAATATTACAGTGCACCTACCAAACATAATCTAACTGACTATTTCATAAATGAAGCCTGGGTAATTCTACAACTGCAAGAGTTCTATGAATGGCTTCAGGGACTGCTGAGGCCCACCCTGCATATTTAAATAAAGCCTTAAGTGTGGCGATACCCGGATCAGTTGGTCTCGAACCCTCCAAACAATTAGTAAACAATACCTGGGGAGGTGGCGGTCCCCTAGGATGCAAAATGTCTCTGTGCCCTTCCACGCCTAATTTACATGTGACATTAAGATCCCCAGTCCTACAGAGCCTCCGCAATATAATAATTGGATTGGCCACAGAACATTACCCACCAGGGGCCTTATTTAAATGAACAGTGAGACCCTGCTTTTTTTTGTTTCTATTTTTCTCTCCATTTTTACCATCCGCATCCCCTCTATTAAAGTGATACGAGGTTTTCTTCTCTCTTCAAGGAGTCAAACAAGGATACGCTATCACAGGGTGGAAGCCATGCACCAGCAGGACATTGTGTGAGCTGCGCCTGAGAGCCCGCCCTTCCTAGGACCATGATGCATTTGTTAGTATAAATGCATACTAACACTCCTTACACATGTGTAGTACAGCGACCAGAATGTAGTGAAGAAGCAGAGGAAGTGCAAAGTCTAAAAATATAAATCCTACCAGAAGTCGGTTGACATAGTTCAATGAGCCGACGACCCTGGCATGAGTAGAAACAGCTACACGAAGAAAACAGGTCTTCAGCACAACGCAAGCAATTTTGAAATATTGGTGAGTGGTGCCTTCTTTTTACCTTCTCCTGCTCGTCGCCAAATTTATATAGTGAAGAGGCAGACAGCAGTGGATCCAGTAAGTAGATTTATATAAAGGAAAACAAAACACCTGAAACAGCCACCAACAGGAGCAGACAGCAAGGCAACAGTCTTCCCCAGCACCGTGTACAAACTCCGCAAGTTTCCCCTCATGACAGCCCTACATTCTAACATTACAAACTTAGGTTCTAGTAGAATTACATACTGACATTCTACTATGACTTACATTAGAATACTACACAGAGCACATGACTTTACAGCAATGAGCTCATGGTTTCATCAATGAGTCAAGAGACCAGTAAGATTAAGTAGTTCGTTTCCTGCTCCCTATATTGTATAAACGCAAACTAACACTATTTCCACAGGTATGCTACAGCACCCAGAGCACATCACTTTACAGCAATGAGCTCACAATTTAGGCTCATGGTTTAAACCCTGAGTCTTCACACCAGTAGGGGTGAGTAGTTTGCTTCCCACTCCCTATATACTATAACGCATACTAACAATACTTACACACTTAAACTACAGCACTAGTATCCTACAGCGCCCATAGCCCTTCACTTTACTGCAATCAGTTCGGTTTGATTCCCGAGTCTTTTCACCGGTAGGCGTGAGTACTTCGCTTCCCACTTCCGGTATAGTATAAACGCACGGTACAGGTCAGTAGTTCGCTTCCCACTCCCTGTATGGTATAAATGCCTACTAACACTACTTGCATGTGCATATTACAGCGCCCAGAGCCCACCCCTTTACAGCAATCACCTTGGTTTCATCCCCAAATTTTCACACCAGTAGGTGTGAGTACTTCGTTTCCCCCTTCCGGTATACTATAAACACACATTAGCGGTCAGTAGTTCGCTTCCCACTCCCTGTATGGTATAAACGCCTACTAACACTACTTTCACACATATGCTACAAACACCAGACCACATCACTTTACAGTAATGACCTCACGGTTTAGGCTTTCGGTTTCATACCTGCGTGTAGCACCATATCATATCAGCACCATGTCACTCTGTGCAAAACTGCACTTTCAGACCAGTAACAGTGACTACTTCGCTTCACACTCCCCCACTAAGCTTACAGTGCTCCTACCCTCCTTTCTTACTTTTTTCATCCTTTTTTCCCCTTGCTCGCTTCAACAGAATCACAAAATGGCGGCCAACACTTCCTAGTTGCAACCGCATCGCAGCCAATAAGGAGCAAGCTCGTGCTCGTAATACCTCAGCCAATCAGAATTTCCAAATATCGATATCTGTAGATTTCGATATTTCCCAAAAACGACTGATCCGAATTACATCAAATAAACAAAAGTGTGCTTCCTACACCACAACCCTACTCCCTGCCTAATTTGGGGTAATTCCGTTCACCCGTTCGACCTGTAGCCTTGTCTAAACTTTTCTATAGAAATTAACATGGAGAAAACACGTTTTGGGACCCCTTTTATCTCAGCCCCCCTTGACGAATCACCCCCAATCTTTCAAAATAGGAGCTGATATGGAGAAAGAATTTGTTTCCAGAATTTCATGAAGATTCATCAAATGGTGCCGAAGTTATAAGCAAAACAGAAAATGCTCTTCCTATGGAAACTCGGTCCTAACTCTATAACTACCTACTTGCAACCGCCAATAGTTAATGAAGAACAAACTAGAATAGTTCCTTGATTCTTTTAGCTTACAAAACTTCTCTTTATTACTGTCTTTCTAATTTTCCATTTAAGCAATTTTATTAATATTCAAGCACACATAGAAGTCAGAAATACAACGTATTGTACCAACACACTTTCTAGAACATTCTACAACACGTGGAGGTTAAAAGGTTCAAACTGCTTTTTCTCAACCAATCACAAAGATGCTTTCCCGCAAAACAAATGTGCACCCTACTTTTAAAAAACAATGCTTTTCATCTCCCAATCAGGTACCGTTTTGTATGTGAAAAGAAACTAGTTCCCCATCTTTAAACATATCTCTTATTCTACGAAGGAACTGCACGAGCTACAGACATCTTTCCATACCTTCAAAATGCTAGTGTGAATCGTAGGACATAGCTATGTTTTCTGGTGCAAGAGGTATGCAGAATAGATACATATTGACTTGGACATTGGTTTGCAAAATGTGGACATTAAATGGTTTGGACAGAGAGGATTGAAGTCGCATCAATTGCTGCCTTTGGTTAAAACCTGTTTGCATCTCCAGCACCCTGACCTCCTGATAGTGCACTGTGGTGGAAACGACCTAGGCCCTAGGATAGGTTTGGAAATGCTTATGAAGGACACCTTTGAACGATTGATGTTACTTTGCCTCAAACTTTATATATTCCAATATATGCCAAAGACAGAAGTGGAAAAGGTCCAAGCAATTTTGTGCTCAGATTGAAAAATCTCGGCAGAAAGTCAATAAAGCTGTGTCTGCATACCTCAGAGACCACAAAATGGGCTCCATCTACAACATACAACCGAGTTTTCCTGAATAACTTGAAGCTGTGCATCTGCACTTATATGTAGCTCAAACACAAGGGCTCTTTTTAGAGCCACCCTATAACTTACAACTTAGGCCTGCTATTTTAGGGCCAGATAACCACAACTCCCGGACCCTCGCCAAAATGTATTCTCCACACAGCTGTGGCACAGCGGCCAGACCATCTCACTTTGCAGCACAGACCTCTCGCTTTGATCCCTGGCTCTACCCACCCATAGGGGTGAGTAGTTTGCCCTTTACAAATACTTTATTGATTTACGTTTGCACTCCCTATACAACACCACCTGAGCACCATATACAAGTTGAACATGTGTGGCACAGCACCCAGAGCACATGACTTCACAGCATAGCACACACAGTTTAGACTTACAGTTTCATCCCTGAGTCAAGCAGCAGCTCAATTTAACAGCATGACACTCTACGCAATACCTCACTTAATTTCCGTACCACTTACTTTCAGACCGGTAGGGGTCAGTAGTTCAACGGCTTTACCCCAAGTTCGTCAGCAGCTCAGCTTACGCCCCCTGCGCCATCAGACCCGTAGGAGTGAGTAGTTAGCACTTCACAAATACTGAATTGATTTGATATGCGCAAATTTACCTTCGCACTCCCTCTATAACACACCCTAAGCACCATTCACAAGCTACAATGTTCGAAACAAAAGTTAATCCAAGTAGCTATAACTATATGATCACACTACTTGGACAGTTATGGCACAGAGCCTAGAGCACATGACTTCACAGCATAGCACACACAGTTTCGGCTCACGCTTTTATCCCAGAGTCCAGCAGCAGCTCAGCTTAGCACCATGAGACTCTAGACAATACCTCACAAATTGTCCATACCCCAGGAATTCCAGACCAGAACGGGTCAGTAGTTCGTCCTATTAGGTATAAACACATGCTGACACTACTTCCACAGGTGTAGTGCAGCGGCCACAGCACATGACTTCACAGCATAAGACACACAATCTGAGCTTACGCTTTAATCCCTGAGTCCCGCACCAGCTCACCTTAGCAGCAAAAGACTCTAGGTAATACCTCACTTAATTTCCGTACCCCACCACTTTCACACCGGTACGGGTGAATACTTTGCTTTGCACCCCCTCTATAGCACACCCTAAACACCCACAGAGGTTACAGTGCTCCTACCCCCCTATTTCCCACTTTGTTTGCCCTTTTTTCCCCTTACTTGCTTCAACGGAATTACAAAATGGTGGCTAACACTTCCTAGTTGCAACCGCTCGCACCGCCTGCAGCCAATTAGCAGCAAGCTTGTGCTTGTAACGCCTCAGCCAATCAGTTGGTGATATGTCCGGGCAGTAGTGGAACAACAGCGGCCTGAGGAGACAATGATCTGACTTTTGGTTTCGTTTTCGGGGCATCAGTCTGATCCTACTTGAGAGCCAACCTACTACTAGCGAAAGCTACTTGACTGCTAAGTGATTGTAGGCGCTGCTCCGGTTGTATATTCTGGGCCCAGACGAACCGTGCCTCCTGGTCGCAGCTGCCGGATGGATTGCAGTACCCGGTCGGTAATTTCTTTCGTCGCCCACTACTTTGGAGAGTCTCCTTGTCCAAGATGGCGACTAAGCCTGATGGCGACAAGCAAAAATCCAAGAACACTCGGCGAGGCGGCTACACCCAGACGAACAATATGGATCGATATGCTCAAACTAAATGATCCCCTGGTGGACCGAGTAGATCCCTAGATGGCACTAAGGAGGGTCTGGCCTCGTCGACAGAATTGACCCTGCAAGATGTCATGGGTGCAATTGACGGGATGAAGTCTTCCATCGGCCAACAATTTGAGACTCTCGCCCATAGGCTGGACACTGTAGCGATCGATGTTAATTTGATCCATACAGATCTATCAAAAACCAACAAAAAGGTAAAATCATTGGATTTGAAAACTTCCAGCCTCACGGGTGATGTGTCTGATTTGCAGACAGAGGTCCGCAATCTGAGGACCTCTAATGACTCTTTTGCCCGCCGGTTGGAGGACTTTGAAAGTAGGGCCCGGCGTAACAACGTATGCATCATAGGGGTCCCGGAAAAATCGGAGGACCCGGCAGCTGATCTATTCGTGGAAGATCTTATCACCAAGCTCCTGGCTCCTAAGGGGTTGAGCAAGTTCTTTGCGGTAGAGCGAGCCCACAGAGTACCGGGTGGTAAACCAAAGGTGGGCGCACCGCCGCGACTCTCTCATCGCCAGAATCTTTAATTTCAGTGATAGAGACGCTATCCTGCAGGCATCGCGGAAGAATGGACCCATGAAATATGAAAATACCACTGTAAGTTTCTATCCGGACTTTACGCAGACTGTTCAAAAGCAGAGACTTGGGTTTCTGGGCGTCAAACGCCGACTTAGAGACATGGAACTGAAGTACGCAATGCTGTTTCCAGCCAGGCTGCGCGTTGAATTTGAGGAACAATCATACTTTTTCGATCGTCCGGAGGTGGTGGGTGACTGGCTTGACAATTTGCACCACCGGCGTAGCCAAGAGGAACATTCTGGAGGAGCGGAGGGTGGCCCGATGGAGCAGGAATAGGAGTGTGATTTCCGGTCTCTGAACTTTATTAAACACCCTGACTGTCGTTTGATAACTTTTATGGTTTGATTTGATATTCATACCTGGGAGTAGCGGGGGACTGAATGGAGCTCTTTCCTACTCTGGGTTTCTTTTTGTACATTAGTTTGATGTTAGGGTGACAGGCACACTGCAAGTTGGGGTGGCTATTTAGTCTTATGCAGGGGTGCAGTGTGGGGGGGTTTGTACCGGGGTTTTTGTTGGTGGGTGGGGGGTTGGTTGCATGGGTGTGTTTTGGTTTATTGCAAGGCACCATATGGTTCTGTCAATCAATTTGGATGTTGAGCTCCGAGGGGGGTTGGATCCGCTTTCACTTCTGGGATGGGGTAGGGGATTGAGACTAATGAGTTGGAATGTAAATGGGTTGGGGGACAGGATAAAGCGAGGGGTTGTGTTGCAACTGTTGAAGCGACTTTCTCCTGATGGGGTGTTGTTACAGGAAAGGCATTTGATTGGTAACATGTGTCATGCCATGAACCGGAGAGGGTAGCGCCTAGTGGCCCATGCAGGGTTCTCCTCCGGCTCTAGGGGGGTGGGTATTCTGACAAGGAATTCTCTTCTCTCAGCAATCGATGCCACACTTTTAGATGATAGGGGTCGCTATGTAGCCATTACTGGACGTTTGGAGGGACGAATTATCTCCTTACTCTCAGTTTATGTCCCCCCTGGGTCTACAGTCGACAACCTTTGCGGACCTGGGACGGGTGTTATTGGGGCTTCCTGAAGGGATTCTGATTGTGGGCGGAGATTATAATTCAGTCGTTTCTGGTAGGGATGATCGACATCCACCCAGAGACCTCGCTGGGTCACAGAATTGGCTTAATGGCTTCCTAGACACTCTGGAGTTGGTGGACTGCTGGAGATTGCAACACCCGGCACAGAACCAATACACTTTCCACTCAGGTGCACACGGTAGCCTTTCCAGAATCGTTTACATTTTAATGCCAGCAGCGCATGCACCCTCTGTTACTGAGGTTCGACATCTAGCTTGGGGAATATCCGACCATTCCCCTTTGTGGCTTCGGATGGAGTTGCGTGTAGGTGCGGCTGGGCGGGTGGCCCCAATTAATCCGTGGTATCTCCGTACTCCTAAGACCCGCACGGCATTGATTAAATCCCTTAATCACTATTTTGTCGAAAATCAGGGATCGGTGGCTTCTGCGGTGTCGCTCTGGGAGGCCTTTAAGATGGTTATCCGAGGTCAGGCGTTGTCCTTGATAGCCGGTGCAAAGAAAAGTAGGAATGAGGAGGTGGGTGGTGAGGCTAGAGACAGAGATCACCAAATTGGAGCATACTCAGGAACAGGGAGTCACCCTTGAGAAGATGCATATCTTGCGTCTTAAACAACTTGACTACCGGGCGTTGGTCACAGATGCCACGAAAGTCATGGGCAGGGAGCAACAGGGTCGCCTGTATGATGTCAGGGATAAAGCTGGCAAGTTGATAGCATGGTTGGATAAAAAAGAGAGGGCTAGTCGCGTGGTTCCTGTGATTGAGAGAGTGAATGGTATGCGTGTGACTGATCCCGATGTGATTGTCCAGAGTTTTGCGGAGCATTTCCAGGAAGTGTACTCTCCCGTGTCTGATAGACCGGAGGAAGACTCCCATTTCTTGTTACGAGATATAGCACTACCCAGTCTATCTGACTCCGACAAGGAGTCGCTGGATTCTGTAATAACCGCGGATGAAGTAGCTCTCGCTATTCGCTCCATTAGTTCCGGAAAAGAAATGGGCACTAATGGTCTCCCCATTGAACTCTATAAGTTGCGCCCCGATAAAGTAGCGCCGTATCTTCTTGATATGTTTTTGGAATCGCGAGATATGGGCTCCCTTCCTCGTGATCAACGTCTTGCGACCATAGTGGTGATTCACAAGGAAGGAAAGCCAAGGGACCATTGTGCCTCTTATAGGCCGATATCACTCCTTAATGCAGAACCTAAGATTCTTGCTAAATTGTTAGCTAACCGTATAATAAAGGTGATCGGTGACTTGGTTCATCCGGACCAATCCGGTTTCATCCCTCATCGTAATACGGCTTTGAATCTGCGGCGGTTACACGGCGTTCTCGCGAGGGCCTCGTCGCTGTGTAAGCAGGCCATCTTGGCCTCCTTGGATGCCACTATGGCCTTTGATACTGTTGAGTGGCCATATTTGTGGGCCATACTGACCAAGTTCGGTTTCGGTCCTGGCTTTATTAGCTGGGTCAAGCTCCTTTATGAAGATCCCTTGGCGCAGGTTGTGGTGAATGGTCGGGTCTCTAAGCCTTTTGTTCTTGGAAGAGGTACAAGACAGGGTTGTCCACTGTCTCCACTTTTATTTGCCCTTGCCCTTGAGCCCCTAGCTGCATGGATTAGATGGGAACCGTTGATGAGGGGTATTCGGTGGGCCCCAGACTTTGAGGACCGCATCTCGCTATATGCGGAATATATACTGTTGTACCTTACGTCGCCACGGAAGTCTTTAATAGTTTTGTTTGATGTCCTTACATCTTTTGGTAAAAATTCCGGCTTAGTTATTAACTGGACTAAATCTTACTTATATGTCCTTTCGGGTGAAGTCCCTCTGTTGCCGCGCGATTTCCCCCTTCCAGGTTGCACACGCGGGTTTTAAGTATCTTGGTATATACGTGTCATTGGACCCGAATGTCCGTTACGAACAGAATTTGCTCTCTCCGCTGAACCGTTTGAAGCAGGATGTGGTGCGCTGGCGCAAGTTGCCGCTTTCGCCACTTGGTTGTGCGGCGCTTTTTAAGATGATGACATTGCCACGCTTTCTATATGCTCTTCATAACACCTTTGATGTGGTCCCTGCGAGTTATTTTCGGGCTATTGAGGGTCTCCAGAGGAAGCTGATTTGGGACGGACGTTCGCGTATCGCCCTTGCTAAGCTGACGCTACCTTGGTACAATGGCGGTATTGCTCTCCCCGACATCAAGCGGTATTACTGGGCGGCTCAATTAGGGGCCATTAATCATAGTATGTACGGCCCCGATCTTAACCCCGCTTTTACAATGGATAGGTGGTTGTTGCCGGGGGGTGATTATTATAGAGCGCTTTATTCTAGACTGGACAGCGGGAGGCTCTCGGGGCCCACACAGATTGCAGTACGGATATGGAACTGCGCAAACAGTGCGATGGGTTGGAAAGATCGACTGACCCGGGCGACCCCGCTTTTTGCTTCCGAGAAGCTGGGTAGCTTGTGGAACATGAAAGGATTTGAGAAATGGGATATGATAGGGATCAGTAAGGTGAGCGACCTCTGGGTTAAAGGCAAGTTTAAAACTTTTGAGGAATTGCAAGTCGAGTTCCAACTTAGTCAGAGGGAATATTTTCGATATGCCCAGGTCCATCATGCTTTGCGGTCGGTTTTTCCCGAGAGTGCGAATATTCAGGAATCCTCTTCGCTCGAGGATAGAATATTGGACGGTCATGTGCCGGATAGCACTATCTCCTTAATATACAAAAAACTAATCAACGGTAGAACTGACCTGTTGGTGCTCCCCCGGGACACATGGACCCGAGATGGTCTTGAATTAGACGACGAGGACTGGCAGTCCGCGATCTCCTTTCCTAAGGAGGTAGCGATTCCAGCCCATCTGCGGTTGGTGCAACTTAAAATCCTACACAGAGTCTACGTGACAGGTCCCTGCTTGATTAGAATGGGTTATTTGGAAGATGGTCTTTGTAAGCCTGGTTGTGGGCTGCTCGGGACTTTTTTACATATAATCTGGGAGTGTCTCGTTGTTGTTGCCTTCTGGACTAGGGTGCACAATAAGATGAAAGAGGCTACTGGTGTTGCTCTACTACCCGAGGCTAGACGTTGTCTCTTGAATGTCTGGGGACCAACTGATCATAATGTCGCACAAACGCAATGGGCAACTCTGGGGAATATGGTGGCTAAGAGAGACATAGCACAGTTGTGGGGTTCCCAGAGGCCACCCACGGTCGAGGCTTGGATGGAAAACATGGATTGGTGCATGTTCAGGGAAAAGACTGTTTATGTGGGACGGGGCGACCCAGAAAGTGGGGGAAGGTCTGGGGTCACGGGAATACTTATCGTGGGGATATCTGCACTCCCCCTCTTCTGGATATCCCTGAAGTTCAACTTTCCCCCTGACCCACCATTCCCGTAATGTAGAACAAATAATTGCTCTGGAACTTCTCTCTCCCCTGTGTCCGTTCCCTGATATAACGTATAAACTTTACCGTGTTATTTTTTGCCCCTTCCTCGCTCGGACTATATCCTAATGTACTGTGTTTCTTGCCTTGTATGTTATTTATTTTCAATAAAAAGATTTACAAAAAAATATAAATATATCTATCAATTTCGATATTTTTCAAAAACTTCTGAACGGATTCACCCCAAATAAACAAAAGTGTGCTTTCTAGACCAAGACCATTCTCCCTGCCAAATTTGGGGTATTTCCGTTCACCCGTTCGACCTGTAGCCTTGTCTAAAGTTTCCTATGGAAATGAACATGGAGAAAACACATTTTGGGACCCCCCTTTTTTCTCCACCCCCTTGATGAATAACCCCCAAACTTTCAACATAGGAGCTGATATCATCAAATAATTCGTTTTGAAAATTTCGCGAAGATTCGTCAATTGGCGCCAAAGTTATTGGGAATAGAATGTTGTGATTTTCCTATGGTAACTAGGTCCTAACTATAACTACCTACTGGCGACTGCCAGTAGGTAATTTGTATATATCTAAATATATTTACATATATCTAGTAAACAAACTATTATTAAACTAACAATTTTACATTCTATTATAATTTATACCTTTTTAAATAATATAATATTATTATATAGAGCAGCATTACAATCATTGCCAACTGTACACTTCAAATGTAAATAAATATGCGTAAAATTATTGATTAATATTATTGCATGTCAGGAAGAGAATACCAATCCCTGAATGCCTCATAATAGGCAGGATGGGCTAACATGTATATATAGAGGAAACTGACAAAGGACTACCTTACCGTGAGCAAGAGTCATAATATTTGAAAAACATTGGTGTTTGCTATGTGAAAATAAATCAGTGTGCAGCTGCCTTTTGTCATACAGTGGATGAGCAACTAACAGGGGATCTGGTCTACTCCCACCGCTAGCACCGACAGTGGAGTTCGCCAACAACCCGTTCAGACTACTTTGGATTTCAAAACTTTAGCTACCATAGCACACGATACATTGTATCAACACATCGGAGACCAGGAGCCAACTATTGTTGAAGACCTCTCACTGAATTTAACCAGAGCCGACTGTAGGGAAGCAGGCGGCAATCTACGAGACACCATGAATCCAGTGGGAGTGAGAAAAGAACAGACATGAGGAGGAGTTGTACACAGAACACCATGAAACTCGAGGGCAAGAGCACCAACATACGGGGTCGGGGGAAGCCGCTTGTTCAGGAGTCTCTCCAGGTAAGAAAGTAAATTTGTATTGATATAGCTCACAAATCAAAAGCAACAAGCCGGTCTTTGAAAAAGCACAGACATCTAATATTAACAATGCTAGTAGCAAACTTACAGTGAGACGCAAATAAACAGTTGGCAAACAGTATGGAGGGAAGAGCTGCTAAAAGGGTGCTCTAAGCAGAAACATTATTTACATCAAGTCAGATCAATAAATGAATTAATAGAAATGTAAGCACTTGTACACAAGTATTAGGTTTGCAATAATTGTTTTTTCAATCAGAAAAAATGTACCGCAAAGAAATCATGAAAAGCCGGGAAGTAATTACAGTAGAAAAATATATAGAAGTTGGCAAAGTGCAGAGAGGATTAAACATCTTCACAATGCCCAGTCGCCGAGATATTGGACCAATAATGCTACTAGAATGGAGTGAAAACAACATGACCTGCTCTAAAAACATGATGATGGTACCAATAAAATATGCTAAAATGGATGTAGAAGGTCTGATCAAATCTATATGGGAAACAGAAGAAAAGATAGAAGCACATATTACTACAGAAGACAGTGTGAAACTAAGAAAGAAAATGGAAGAAAGGCTGGAAAAACATGAATCCGGCATAGAAGCCAGAAAACAAAGAAAATGCCTAAAGATGAACAGGATTACTTAAATGGCGAAGTCTACACATATGTAAGGCGCATTGATGCCTTGAAAAAACAATATGCAACAATCAAGGTTACAATGCCCACTGAGGAAATCAGTGAATCAAACACTGACTACAGTGAAGGAGAAAGAACCTCAGAAAGGAGACCATATTATAATAAATGCAATTAATGTACCTAGACCATCAAACGTCAAAGGGAAAGGGCCGAGACGCAATACAGGTGGGGGCCAAAAAAGGAACAACCTAAAAGGTGCCGAAATTGCAGAAGAGGTCATGGGAGGAAAAATGTAACCCACTACGCAATAGACAGATGAAATAAAAATAACAATCACCATAGACAGAAAACATCTGGTAGTAAATTCATCAAACTACCAACTAAACAAACATGAACTTTACTTACTGAACAAGGGCCTCTTTTTCTACTCCAGAACAGACACATATATATTGTGGAGAAGTAAATCGATAACTATAAATTTATAAGGGAAATCAATTGGCAAAATATTTTTCCAACAAAGAATCATAACTGAAAGAACACAGTACACACGGTTCGTAGGACGACATAACAACAGATCATTTCAGTGATATTAAACTGCTCTTTGACCTAATGCATGACCTCGCTGAACAAGGTATGACAGAAATTGAGAGTTTTTCCCTATTGGTTCTAGAGACCAATGAGCATACACATAACTCCTTTAACCAAAATCAAATATCTGCCCAGTCCTAGCTCCAGGCATTAAAGCTCATATCTTTTTGGAGCTGTAATCAAAGACCTGGAAAAAATAGAAGCAATCAACAAGTATAGCAAAGAAAATATTACAATATCAGAAAGAAAGGCATTAGAACATCTATCAAATAATGAGTCATTTATTTTCAAACTGACAGGTAAGGGTGTCAACATTGTTATCTTGAACAAAGAAGGCTACACAAGAGAGGCAAACAGACAGCTAAATGACATCAAGAACTACAAAAAACTGAAATATAATCACTATGGTGATTAACCTCATCAAAAAATAAAAAGATGACACGAGAAACACAACTGAATGAGGATGAATATGGATTTATAACAGCCATCAATCCAATCATGCCTACAGTATATTTTCTTCCAAAAATCCAGAAAACCCAATCAAACCCCCAGGTAGACCAATCGTATCTGGCTGTGGATCCATGTTTGAAATCATTTCCAACAATGTGGATTAATACATCGTCCCCATGGTAAAACACTACCATAATATATAAAGACACATGAAATTTCTTAAGGATGATGTCGGAAATAGAGTGGCAAAAAACTATCTACTTGTAACCATTGTTGTGGTTTCACTACATACCTCCATCAAACATGACATAGGGCTAAATATTGTGAATTACTTTCTCAATCAAAAAAACATCAGAGAAACCAAACGCTCAACAATAATCCTGGAAATGATTGAAATGTGCTTGCACAACAATATTTTTGTCTTTAACCAGCAGCTATAGCAACAAACCTCCGGAGCAACCATGGGACTTTCCTTCTCCTCAGCTACGTGAATCTAACCATGGGCTGGTAGGGGATGGAAATTGCTTGGAATGAGGCACATGACCAACATCTGTCAAAAATAATAGTTTGGCTGCGATACATTAACAACTTTTTCTGATAAGGAATGGAACACTCAAGGAATTTGAGGAATATTTCAAAGTCATCAATCACAATGAACAGAACTCGAGTTTCACATACAACATCAAAGACACACATATAGATTTTCTAGTCATCCAAATGTATGTGAAAAATAAAAAAAGGTAAACAACCATGTACAGAAAACCCACTGCAACAAACAACATTTGGCATGGAACTAGTTTCCACATGAAGGACCTGATCAAATCAAAATCAAATCAAATAAATAATTTGTAGAGTGCGCTACTCACCCGTTAGGGTCTCAAGGCACTGGGAGGGAGGGGAGTCGCTACTGCTCGAACAGCCAGGTCTTGAGTTGTTTCCTGAAGGAGAGATGGTCCTGGGTCAGCCGTAGGGGGGTGGGGAAGGAGTTCCATGTCTTGGCCACCAGGTAGGAGAAGGATCTTCCTCTGGATTTGCGAATTCGTGGGACGGTGGCGAGAGCGAGGCTGGCAGATCGGAGCTGGCGGGTGGGTGTGTAGAATGTGAGACTGCTGTTGAGGTATTTGGGGCGCATGTCATGGAGAGCCTTGCTTGCGTGGGTGAGGAGTCTGAACGTGATCTTCTTGCTGACGGAGAGCCAGTGCAGGTCCTTCAGATGGGCAGAGATGTGGCTGTGATGGGGATGTCCAGGATGAGACGTGCAGAGGCGTTGTGTATGCGCTGGAGTCTTTTCTGGAGTTTGGCTGTCGTTCCAGCATAGAGGGTGTTCCCGTAGTCCAGTCGGCTGGTGACGAGGGCCTGAGTGACCGTCTTCCTGGTGTCGGTGGGGAAAATCTTTCGGAGTACGCGCAGGGTGTTGAAGCAGGATGACGAGACGGCGTTGACTTGCTTGGTCATCGTGAGGGATGAGTCCAGCATGAAGCCCAGGTTGCGTGCATGGTCCGTGGACTTGGGGGCGGTGCCCAGCGCAGAGGGCCACCAGGAGTCATCCCAGGCAGAGGGCAATGGTCCCAGGATGAGGACTTTCGTCTTGTCTGAGTTCAGTCTTTCCTTCCTTACTGGAGGCTGGCTCTGGCGGTGGTGCGGTCGTTGGTGAGGGAGAGGATCAGCTGCGTGTCGTCAGCGTAGGAGATGATGTTGAGGTTGTGTTGGCGTGCGATGGCTGCGAGAGGGCTCATGTAGACGTTGAAGAGGGTGGGGCTGAGCGAGGATCCTTGAGGAACGCCGCAGATGACATCGGTGGCTGCGGATCGGAAGGGGGGGGAGGCGGACTCGCTGGGTTCTTCCGGCGAGGAATGAGGTGATCCATTCCAAGGCCGTTCCTTGGATTCTGGTGTTGCTGAGGCGCCGTATCAGGGTGCGGTGGCATATGATGTCAAAGACTGCTGAGAGGTCCAGGAGGATGAGGGCAGCTGTATCCCCGTTGTCGAGCAGGGACCTGATGTCGTTGGTAGCTGCGATGAGGGCGGTTTCGGTGCTGTGGTTCGCTCAGAAGCCAGACTGCGAGGGGTTGAGGGATCCGTTTGTCTTGAGGAAGGCGGAGAGTTGTTTGTTGACGGTCTTCTCGATGACTTTGGCAGGAAAAGGGAGGAGCGAGATGGGGCGGAAGTTCTTGAGGTCCGTTGGGTCCGCGGTGGGTTTCTTCAGGAGGGTGCTGAGCTCGGCATGTTTCCAGCTGTGAGAAGTTGGCCTGGTATATGATGCTCACTAGTTCTAGTGATCACCTTGTACCATGCCAAGCACCCGTTATGATGATTGGTTGTAAGTCAACCTTATATACCAGCTATCCTAGTAGCGTGGACAAAGCAGTCTTAGGCTAAACTCTGTAAAGGCATGTGAAGCAAGCTGTTTTACCATACACAATCCCCTTGAATACCAAATGAAAGGATACCACACAGATATATATTGAAAATATATATATTTATTTACTACAAATATCCCCTATACTCTATGAGCACAGAAGCAAATGCGTTAAAACAAAACACAGTTTGAATATACAAAAGTTGCACAATATGGATGAGCCCTAGGGGCCACTTAAACCATATACTAAAATAGTTGTATAAGAACCACCAATCGAAAAAGAAATAGGCCTAGGGCCTGGGGAATCGCTGGAGCTGTTCGGGACTAACAGTCAAGAAGTCGGGAAAGGCCCGCGGGACTCGGGTGCAGCGCTTAAAGCACACGCATGCACCAATGCAATGTCAATGGTGCGTAAAAGTTATAAAGTTACTGTTTAAGGAACCTTCCGACTGACCTAGAAGGACAAAACTTTAGACCTAGGCACTAGAGGTGTGTACCAGTGTAGGAACACCAACGTTGCTGAGTTACCTCACCCACAGGAAGCGGGTGCACATGTGCCGAGTAGTGTCGGGTTTCGTCACGCAGGTCGATGGTGCCTGAAGATGAAGATGCTGCAGGCGGGTCGTCGAGGAGAGTTCCGGTGGATCCAAGGGTGGATCTGAAGATGTGAAGACCTGAAAGCAGAGGGGACGATGTTCAAAGTCACTAGCCAGTGACTACCGTGGAACCAGGATGGAACCAGGCGATGTTGGGTGCAAACAGGTGAAGAGGAGTAGCTTGTCTCCGCAGCCACGTGGACACGGAGAGGTCGAAGAGGTCGCGGACGTCCAGGAGTCGGTCATGAGCTGTCCCACGAACGCTCTAGCTGATGGCGATGTCGGCAACTTGATTGGAGCAAACAGGCCTTGGTTAATGCAAGCCATGCAGGAAGTGAAGAAAGCTTGTTACTCGGACCAGCAAGGTCAGAGCGGGTGCTCCTTTTCAGGGGAGCAAGGGCCAGTCAGGAGTAACCAGACCAGTGGTGTTGTTTGTAGGTTTCGTTGCCAAGATGGCCACTAGCCACGTGGCAAGTGGTCGGGATGGCGCGTCGAGTGGCAAAGTGCAAAAGGGCCCCACGCAGATCGTGGAGATGCAGGGGGCTGATCTTCGGTGCAGATGCTGCTCGGTGGTGGGGCTTCTCAAACCCCAAAGCACAGCATTGAGGGAGCCGCAGGTGATGCGCAGTCAGCTTCTCGGGGGTCTTTCAAGATGGCCGGTCCCACGTCTCTCGATGACTCCACGGGTCTCTTCTTTTCAGGGACTGTGGATCGGGCTGTGAGATGTCTGGGAATCCAGGTCTTGTTGGGCTCTGGGCTCGGGCTCCGGCGGGAGGCGGCGGCAAAGCAGACGTTGAGTTGCTGGTTGGTGCCTGTATTCACAGGGTGGTCACTCCTTGGCCACAAGGGAGATTCTCTTCAGTCTTCTGTGCAGCAGAATGTCGAAGTCCAGTTTTCTTCTTAGTTTCAAGTGGAGTTCAGGATGATCTGAAGTCTTGGGACACAGCTCCTACTCTTATTCCAAATCTAGGGGCCGGATTACCTGCTAGGTCCCTCCTCTGGGTGGGACCAGGAAGGGGGGTGGCTACACCCCCTTTCCTTTGTCCATCTCCGTGCCAAGACTGGGGCTGGGAAGCCCCAGCACCGGTTTGGACTGGCTTATGCGCAGGGACACCTTGTGTGCCCCAGGCATGTGTCATTCTATTCAGCCCTGCCCTACCCAATACACAAAATCCTGTCTGGGGTGGTGCTAGCACCTCCCAAGGCAGGAAACCCTTTGTCCAAGCATCCCTCGCTGGAAGGACTCCCAGCAGCAGGAGGTCAGACTTGTGTCTGTGGTGGCAGCACCCATTTTGTGATGCTGAGGCTCATGTTTAACTTTACCCGGGTTTCAGGTTATGTACATGTCGTGTCCCTCTAGACGGGTGGAATGCTACCCCCATCGCCAGAACTGGCGAGGGGGTAGTATTCCAATTCGTATGACACCTTACACGACATGTTTTGATAAAGCCAAACCAAAGATAGCATTTAACCGCGAGGTTCATAATGCACTTTAAAGTATATGGTATGGCAGTATCATGGAACAGCTAAAGGACGTGGTTCCGAAAGCTGCAGACAGGCTCAGCTCATGCTAGAGCACCATCTCACATATTTCCAAGCACTCTGCCTCCAGGATTGATGATGCCTTCCATAGGAGTGGCTGATAGGAACATATGTGTCCATTTTAAGTTAGATATAGGCATACTATACCTAAGTAAGGGGTGATTACACCGACTTACCCCAGCTGAGTGATCAGCCACTTGTGTTAAATATGGAGGCCAGGCCAGTGGTGGCATAAGACATGCTGCAGCCCCTGGTAGGCCTTGGAAACACCTATGCCCTGGGTACCTGGGGTACACTGTTACAGGGGCCAATAAGGTGAACAAGTTCCAATTCGTAATGCACCTAGTGTGCATTGGCATTAATTTAGAGAGAGAACAGCAGGCTGTGGGTCTGATTAGCAGGCCCACAGCCACATTAAGTCATAAACCAGTGAAGCAAAAAGCAAATATTTGGGGTGACCATAGGATAGCAGACCCCACTCTCATACACCAGCTATCCGGGAAGGTGACGGATGCGAAGGAGCTGTTCATGATGTCCCGGAGTTGGAGTGTGATGATGGAGTCGGCTTTGTTGAAGATGTGGTGTGGACAGGGGTCGGTTGGGGAGCCGGAGTGGATGGTGTTCATCATGCGGGTAGTGTCTTCAGTGCTGACTGGGGCCCAGGTGCAGAGGGTGGTGGTGGGGGGTTCTGGTTCGGGGTAGGGCGCGTGGTCTGTTCTCCGAAGCTGTTGTGTGTGTCGGCGATCTTGCGGTGAAAGAACGAGGCGAGTGAGTCGCAGAGAACTTGCGAGGGTGTGATGTCGTTGTTGCAGGTGCTGGAGTTGGAGAGCTCTTTAACGATGCTGAAGAGTTCCTTGCTGTTGTGGGTGTTGTTGTCCAGTCGTTCTTTGAATATTGTCCTTTTGGTGGTGCGGATCAGCTGGTGGTGTTTGCGGGTGGCGTACTTGAGGGCTGTCATGTTTTCTGCTGTCTGGTCGTGGCGCCAGGCTTTCTCGAGGGTGCAGCAGGTTTTCTTGGAGTTTTTGAGGTCGTTGGTGAACCATGAGGTTTTCTTGCTGCCTGGTCTGCTGGCAGGGTTCTTCAGTGGTGCAAGGTCATTGGCGCAGTTGGTGAGCCACTGTGTGAGGTTGTGGGCTGCTTCGTTGGGGTCCGTCGTGTTGGTGGGAGGGTTCTGGCTGAGGGAGGTGGTGAGCTGGTCGGCGGTGATCTTGCTCCAGCTTTTGCGGGGAGTCTGTTGTGGGTGGTGGAGGGTCGTGGTTCTCCTGAAGTTGAAGTGGACGCAGCTGTGATCTGTGCAGTGTAGTCCGGTGGAGTGGCTGAAGGAGATGTGCTTGCTGGAGGAGAAGATGGGGTCCAGCGTGTGGCCAGCGTAGTGGGTGGGGGTGCTCACCAGTTGCTTGAGTCCGAGGTTGGCGAGGTTGTCCAGCAGGGCGGCGGTATTGCTATTATTGTTGTTCTCCAGGTGGAAGTTGAGGTCCCCTAGGAGGATGTAGTCAGAGGAGGTGAGGGCGTGCGGGCTGACGAAGTCTGCGATGGCTTCGCTGAATTGTATGCGTGGTCCTGGGGGTCTGTAGATGAGAGTGCCTCTGAGGGTGGTCTTAGTGTCGGTGTGTATCTGGAAGTGAAGGTGCTCGGCGGCGGTGAGGGTGTCGTCAGAGTTGGTCGTGATGCGGATGGTGTTTCAGTGGACGATGGCGATGCCTCCTCCGGTTTGGTTGACGCGGTCCCTCCGGGTGATCTTGTAGTCATCTGGGATGGCTATGGCGATGTCAGGGGCTGAGGAGGCATTCATCCAGGTTTCTGTGAGGAAGGCGACGTCTGATAATGTTGTGTCGAGGAGGTTCCAGAGTTCTACGGCGTGCCTGTGGACGGAGCGGGTGTTGAGCAGGATGCACTTGAGGTGATCTTTGCTGGTGCTATGTTTGGCGGGTGCGGTGCAGGTTCGGAGGCAGGTAAATTTGCAGGCTTGGCAGGTGAAGGGTCCGTGGGTGCAATGAGGGGTGGCTCGGTGGCAGGCGGGGTTCCGGCCGGCGTTGAGTGCGTGGAGGGTGAAGGCGTCGTAAGTCCGTCGGGTGGGCTGGCATTGTCGAGGGCCAGGGGTCCTGATGCTGGGCGCGGTCCAGTCACGGACGGGCGTAGACTGGCTTGCCTTTGGCGCGCCAGCGGCGCGTCTGCTGCGCGTGTCCGCTTTGCTTCCGCGCGGCTTCCTCCATAAGAGGACAAGTGGGAGGGAGGAGCAGCTGGGAGGCGGGAGCGGGGCGGGCAATGGGCGAGGGGAGGGAAAGGATTACAGAAGGAAAAACGGGCGGGGGAGCAGCGGCAGTGAGCGTGGGGCAGGGGGTCAAGGGACGCAAGGGGAGGCCAACAACCACAAAAAGACGGAATATAAAATACGGCAACAGAAACACAATTACAGCAGCACAAGTACGATCACAACAATACCAGTCCCAGGGGCAGGGGCACACCAGCGGTGGGCTCCAGGCAGCAGTAGGGGGTCACAGAGGCACAGGGGGAGCCGTGTGGTGTGTGGGGTGACCAGAGGTCAGGTCACAGCCACTGCTGCGTGGGTTCCTCCATAAGAGGCTAAGTGGGAGGGAGGAGCAGCTGGGAGGCGGGAGCGGGGTGGGAAATGGGCAAGGGGAGGGAAGGGATTACAGAAGGAAAAACGGGCGGCGGAGCAGCGGCAGGGAGCATGGGGCCGGGGGGGACAAGGGGCGCAAGGGGAAGCCAATAACCACAAAAATACGGAATATAAAATAGGGCGACAGAAACACAATTACAGCAGCACGATTACAATCACAACAATACCAGTGCCAGGGGCAGGGGCACACCAGCGGCGGGCTCCAGGCAGCAGGAGGGTGTCACAGAGGCACAGGGGGAGCCGTGTGGCGTGTGGGGTGACCAGAGGTCAGGTCACAGCCACTGCTGCGCGGCTTCCTCCATAAGAGGACAAGTGGGAGGGAGGAGCAGCTGGGAGGCAGGAGCGGGGCGGGCAATGGGCGAGGGGAGGGAAGGGATTACAGAAGGAAAAACGGAAAGCAGTTCCTACGGGGGAATTCATCCACACACAAATAAAATGTTCACAAGAAGATATTACAACTCAGTTCAGAGTTGTAAAGAAAAGATTCTATCAATGGAGATACACATCACATTACATCGAACAAGGAGCAAAAAGAGCTCACAAAAAAACAAGAACACAGGTAATAACGGAAAAACAAACTCCCGTAAATGAAAGTACAGACAATCTTAGAATAATTACAACATACAACAAAGAACACTTGGAAATTATAAAGATCTTACAAAAACATTGAAACATCCTTCTGCGTGACAATGACATGGCCAAAGCTTTATGACGTAAACCTTTATTCACATATAGAAAAGTACATTCCCTCAATGACCAACTGGTAAAAGTCCATTTCATAAACCAACCATTTGGAAATTGTTTTAGAACAACAAAACAAGGGTTTTTTCATATGCAACATCTGCAAGGCAAACAGAATAGGCAAAAACATGAAAAACTTCAAAGACACAAATGATAAAGAAATCATGATTGAACATACGATTCCTGCAACACTTAATTCGTATTATATGTCATTGAGTGCATATGCGGATTAAAGTACATAGGAATCATGGTGTGTCCAATAAACAAAATAATTTTGAAACACGTATGTGCAGTCCAACATATATGAGCTATGCAATTGCAAAACCCTAAATCTAAAAACATGATAACAACTGGAAAACGATGAGGTACTATGGAGTGGCATGTATTTCCAAAAAGGAGAGAGTTGGAGACAGAACACTACAACTCCGTGGGTTGGAAAGTATATAATTGACTGCGAACAAAGGTATCTCTTGGTCTCAAGGCAGACGAAGAACTATATGTAAGGCTCCTTAGACAAGAAGTAAGGAGACAGGAGCGCCTATGGCATTCTAGCTGGGACCAAAAGGATAGAGAAGTCCACAAGATCCTGTTAAAAAGATACAAGCTGGAAGTGATTAAGACCAAACAAGAATAATTTACGGTCCTCACATCCTCACTCTCATCTCCTAGAGAGCTTTTCAGGATTGTCGACTCTCTTACTTCTCTCCAGATCCCAGATTCTGTTGTTGCATCTCAGGAGCTCTGCAACAAGATAGCCTCCTTCTTTCAGTCCAAAATATCGGACATTTACATTGCCTTGGAGTCGCAAAGATCCTCTACCGCCGAGCCTCCGGTGCCCGCTGTCCTGGGTTCTAATTCTGTAGAACTATCTCGGCTCGTGGGTCTGGAATCCTTTCCTCCTCTCTCTTGCCAAGTTCTTGAGATTCTCCTTAACAAAACAAAATCTGGTTCTCCGCTAGATGTCTGCCCGCTAAAGATCCTTAAGCAGTGTAGAGAATCCCTCCTTCCCCCTTTGGTTGACATCATGAATAGGGCGATGAAGGAGGGCATTTTTCCCCAGCAGTGGAAAAATGCTGTGGTTAAACCACTGCTCAAGAAGCCCTCTCTTGACCCTGGGGTATTAAAAAACTTTCGCCCCATCTCACTGCTCCCGGCTCCTGCGAAGATGTTAGAAGCCTACTTAAATAAACATCTGGCTGCCTTCGTGGAGAGTTCGGGCTGTCTGGATCTATCCCAGCATGGATTCAGGAGGGAACATAGCACCGAGTCTGCCCTCACCATAGTGCTTGATAACATCCGCACGCGGGTAGATGGGGGACAGACCTCCCTCCTGATCCTTTTAGACCTCACGGCTGCCTTCGATACCCTTTCTCCCTCGGTATTAACATCTCGACTGAAGGAGATTGGCGTTCGGGGGGCGGTCCTGGGGCTCCTTTCCTCTTTTCTTGATCATAGAGAGCAAAGGGTGATGCTGGGTCAGTTTCTATCTCCATCCCTGTCTGTGCAATGTGGGGTCCCCCAAGGGTCAGCGCTTAGTCCTACCCTTTCTAACATTTATGTGACCCCCCTTGCCAGACTTATTAGATCTTTTGGGATGGAGGTAGTATCCTATGCGGATGACACCCAGATCCTCGTCTCTCTCTCTCCCAGTCAGTTACGTCGACTGCCGCCAACTTTAGATCTTGCATGGAGGCAGTCGGCCAATGGATGATTCACAATTCATTGAAACTGAACGGGGAGAAGACTGAGGTGATGGTGTTTGGAGGAAAGGAAGAGATCTGGTCAGCTGAGTGGTGGCCGGATTCGCTGGGTGCCTGCCCTGATCCTACCTCCTTGGCTAAAAATCTGGGGGTTATGATCGATCCTATCCTTAGCATGTGCCAACAGGTCAACAGGACTGTATCGACCTGTTGGGGTATCATCCATATACTAAGGAAAATCAGGCACTATCTCTCTTTACAGGCAAGAAAGCAACTTTCTGTTGCGCTCCTGGGCTCTCGTCTGGACTACTGCAATGCGCTGTATGCTGGACTGAATAAAAGTCAGCTACAGCGCTTGCAGGTGGTCCAGAATGCAGCAGCCAGATTTGTTCTCGATCTACCCCGACGTGCCTCTGCCACCTCTGTCCGGAAGCAGCTTCACTGGCTTCCCGGTGTGGACCGTATCTTTTTTAAGATCATGTGTATGGTCTACAAGGCTTTAGCCAAAACCAGCCTCACCGGCATTGGATCTATTCTGTCCCATTATAATCCTGGCAGGTATCTTCGTTCCTCTAACAGACTTCTTCTTTCCGTCCCTCGTATTCGGAAGACCAGATGGGGGGGTAAAGCTTTCTCCAATCTGGCCCCTAAATGGTGGAATGCTCTCCCTCTTGAAGTAAGGTCTCTCCCCACTCTACAAGCTTTTAGATCTGCCCTAAAGACCCATCTCTTTGTACGCGCATACCTGTAGTGGTGCTTTGCAATTTCGACCTTTTTGATAGGCGCCTTGACACCTTCGGGTTTAGTTTGCGCGATATAAATTGCATAATAAAATAAAAATAAATTAATAAAATATGTACATCTGTAAAAGATTTCAAGTCGAATATGATGGACACTGATATGTATTTGACAACCAAACACACAAGAAATGTTTAGATCGACAGAGAAAGATCAATAGGCTTCATTCACACAGCACTGTATTCACTGTCCTTAGAAAAAGCAAAAGACACATAAGGGCGTATTACAATGTTGGTTCGAGTTGCCTCTGACCGAGATTGTCTCAGTCTTGGGACCGACCAATCTCTGGTTGGAGGTTCCGACTACCTAATTTTGATGCAATGCAACTGAACACTGTTCGGTTGGATACTCCCCTTACTCCCCTTTCTCAATGGGAGCTCATGTTGTGGCAGTAAGCCGGCCATAATACAGGCTTCCATGGAGAAATAGGGGTGTGTGTACAACCCTGCACCCTGTGTCAGGCACCCCATTGTGCCAGGCACACAGTGCATGGATTTACAGGGAGCACCCTAGATACCCCCTCGCCCACCCGCCATAGGCCGAGAAGGCAAGGGGACCCTACTCGGGACCCGTAAAGTCACTGTCCAGCAGCATTTCTGTGTCATAAAGGCCAGCACATAAAGGCTGCCGGAAACTGTCATCCTAATCCCAATGGGGAAAATGCGGTCCCTAGGGGATTACAGTGCGGGTCGAACTGGTCGGAAGACTTGGAGAGACGTTCGAAACCGCGTCGGAATGACTGGCCAATTATGCTCGGACCACCAACATCATAATTTGTGGCCAGACTGCAAACCAACTGTGTCGGTCGGAAAGCCTCCTCAACAAGGGTACAGCTTCTGATTAGTGTTTGGATGCTTTCTGACCGACATTATATTCGGCCCTATAGTCCTTTGAAGACACAATTATTACAATAACACTCAGTATAGACAGTATATATACAGCTTTGAAGATATAATGCTATCAACATAAACAATGGACAACTCAGCCAAAATCCTCCGATGGAATTAAGTTTGATATCAGTCAACCAACATAAAAACATAAGATAAATGGCACAAGGCCAATGTATTAAATATGGTGGCAACATGTTAGACAAATCGACTGATATAAGATCATTAAAGAGGAGACAAAAGCTGGTCATTATAAGGCACTCAGCCCCGCATAGAAACAGAATCATAAAAATACACGGAGGAATATAAAAGAGTGCAAGACATACAGCATTTACACAATTACAAAATTTAGAGCACCAAATACCAACACAAAACAGGTCCTTATAATTAGTTAAATTAAGATGAACATCAAACAGACAGAATGCAGATTCAATATCATCAATGGTGGTATCTTTAGTAAGGCTATGGAAATCCTCTTAGACATTAGAATATAATAAAACATCAGTCCCCTAACAAACAGATGGGCACATAGCCAATAATAAATAATACTGCAACAGGTGACAGACAGACAAAAGAGGAAATTGTTAATCCGCTAATAAAGAGGCACTCAGCCTCAAATGCGAAAACTGGGCCGGACACAGACATATGAAAGGGAATGGCACCAAAGACATGGCATCTAGATAACACCTTAATTTTAGAGCACCATAAAAAAAAACCATACAAAGAGACCCACAAGGATAGACAAACATTAATACATGTAACAAAAAATAATCTAAAACCTAGAGCAGCATTACAACCACTGCCAACTGTACACTTCAAATGTAAATAAATATGTGTAAAAGTATTGTTTAATATTATTGCATGTCAGTGAGAGAATATACATAAACCCAATACAATAAAATAACAGAAACATTTAAGAAATGAGCCACTTTAATTACTAATATAAAAGCTAACAACATGAAAATTGACAATTTACAAAAAATATTTTACAAATTAAAAACATTAATAATTAAAAATACTATAATTTAAAAAGAACAAAAACATAATAATATGAATTGTAACAATACACAATAAACTCACAACAATTTATACAAAAGTAGGCAAACAATTAAACCGAGTATGGAATAAAATGTACTAGTACGCAACGCAACAGTAGGACACCTGTTAGATACACAGGGGTAACATTTTGTATTCCCACTGCAGTCACTGCATCAGTAGGGTAATTTTTAAATTGCATAAGGAGTAACATTTACTATTCCCACTACAGTCAATGAAACAGTAGGGAAGGTGATGATTTGCGGAGAGATACAATGGACTATTCCCACTTCAGTCACTACAACAGTTGAGAAATTGCTAGATTACAGAGTGGTAATATTTACTCTTCGCAATCCAGTCAGTACAATAGTATCAAAAGTGCTGGATTGCGGAAGGGTAAAAGTTACTATTCCTACTCCACTAAGTGCAACAATAGGGAAAGTGTTGGATTGTAAAAATGAAAAAGTAGGGAAACTGTTAGGGTTAAAATGTACTACTCCCATTTCAGCAAATGGAAGAGTAGGGAAACAGCTGGATTGTGAGGAGGGTAAAAGTTACTATTCCACCTGCAGTCAGTGCAACAGTAGGGTAATTGTTAAATTGCAGAGGGTTCAAATGTACTATTCCCACTCCTCTCACTGCAACAGTAGGTAAAGTGTTGGATGAAAGAGGGGTTATCATTTACTATTCCCACTCTAGCCATTGGAAGAGTAGAAAAGTGTTGGATTGTAGAGGGGTAAAATGTACTATTCCACCCCAGTCAGTGCGACAGTAGGATTGCAGACAGGTAAAATGGAATATTCCCACTCCAGTCAATGCAGCATTAGAAACACATTAATACACTTCAGCATAATAAAATATTTTCAAAAACAGAATAAACAATTACAAATATAAATATGTAAAAAAATATATCAATACAAAATGAAGACAAAAAATACATGTTACAATATTAAATACCTATAAGAGATTACTACTATATTCTAGTTTAAATACACAACTCTCTTCTGAAATTTTAAAAACTAATAAATACAATTAATGTACATTTAAAAGACACAACAAAATTAACACTTACAATAATAAATAACAAAAATTACCCATTTTATATATGTGTACTTTCTACCCTACACTTCAACAAAGTACACAACACAAATCAAAAACTCTTTTCTACAATAATATTATTTACACATGTTACATAATTAAATATTAGTGAAAATATTATATATAATTGTGTATTCCTAAAATAGTTTTAGTTAATTACCACTCCACCAAGTATCCATAAAATGAAACAACCCACACCAATCATATAAATTAACAAATTATTATTTTCATCATTATCTTAACTAAATGCCACGTAAACAATTATTGATACTAATTTACGAATGATAAATTGATAATATTTCGATAATTTCCCACAATTTACTCCCACAAATTCAACAAATCTCACATATAGTATATAATATTAAAAATATTTTATATGCATATGTACCATCATTATGTATTATAAATCAGTTGTAAGTCAGTCAGTCAGTCAGTCAAAATTCTTTATTTCGATTAATAAAAATCATAAAAAGCAGAAACAATACATACATACAAAATGCGGGAGATAATTAAAAATTATGTACAAGGTAAATAATTATGCAAGGATTTGCGAACATTCATATATATACATTATTTACAATTCATAAAAAATAGGTAGTGATAACGATGTTCACTCCAAATTTAAAAAGCCACTCTAAAGCTTCAATTAAAATCAAAAATCAAAAAATGCATCAAGTGTATTAACATAATTTATAGCAAGGTACCCCCTTCTCCTCCTACTATACTTGGAGCATACAGGTATTACAGTTTTTTTTGTTAATTCTAGCAGCTGCCACCAAGAAGCTTGCTACACTAAAAATAGTGTGCACACTACTCAATAATTGCAGATGTAGGAGTGCTGGTCTTACTTGCACAAAGGCTGCCTCTCGTAAAATGGGGTATACATTTTTTTTACGTGCCTTGGAGAACTTTTCACAGAACATACCTAGGTGGAGGGTATGTTGTGTTGAGAAATTGTCACAGGAGCATGGTGGTGATTCTTCCGGTTTACCCCATTTCGGAAAGAATCCTAAGTTAAGATGTATTAAATTGAACCTGAATCTTGTCAGCAAGAAGCGATGAAAAGGCTTTGTGACAATCTTCAGATAGGGCATGATTGAAGGGGAAGTCTGTAAAAGATAGATACTTCTAGCGCCCAATTTTCTAAGCTCCTCCTCTTCCCTGTCTGCCTCCAACATCTTCATAAAGTTATGTTTGATCCAGTCCACATCCTCTTTCCTAATATCCTCTGGGGCTGTATATAGTTCAGGGCGACCCAGTCTGGCACACGCCGCTCTAACGTATGCCAGCCATGGTATGCCATTTGCCTTATCGAGGGCTAAGCAATCTTTAAGGATAAGGTGGTTGAGGGTGATATCCTCATTAAGCCATGTCTTCGCCCAACCAATTAGGGGGGCTACTTTTAGATGGTCCGTAATGTAGCCTAAACCCAATTCAGAGTGAATGGACAGAGTCGGGGCTGACTGAGGTACCACCAACAAGGATCTAAGAAATCTGTTCTCCGCGAGTTGTATTTTACCCTCCGTGGCATATCCCCATATTGAGGCCCCATAAGATGCAATTGCATAACATTTAGCCTTGTATATTTTAAGAATGACCTCCATAGGCCTTGCTCCCAGTCGTTTAGCAAAGCTGAGAAGGGCTGATGTAGATCTTATAACAGCATTGCTCTTCTGTTTCTGCTGGGCACCCAAATTGCCCTTCTCGTCAAACAACACTCCAAGGTAGGTAAAAACCGGTACCCTGGAGAGTTGATTGCCCAGACATCTGAACATGTTTACCTTGCTAATCTTCCTTCGGCCTCCAGCAATTATAACATGAGATTTGGTGCTGTTAACTTTTAGGTCTAATGACTCCATAAAGGCGCCAAAGTTATCCAGCAGCCTCTGTAGGCCTAGGCCTGTGCGAGCAATGAGTACAGCATTGTCCGCGTACAGGAGGACCGGGATACCCTTTCCCCCTGCACGCGGAATATCTGCACTAGCCCCAGTTAGTGATTTTTTCAGGCCATTAATATAAATTGTAAAAAGAAGGGGGACCAGAATACACCCTTGTCTGACCCCCCGCCTGGATTTAAATTGTCCCGTGCACCTGCCGCCCTGCGTGACCCTAACAGCCGCCGCTAGGTTCTGATGGAGGTCGCTGAGGAAATGGACCAAGGAGGCATCTACACCCATTTCCAGCAGAATATGCCATAGTTTGGAGCGGTTCACCAGGTCAAACGCTGACGATAGGTCCATGAACCCGAGGTATAAAAAACCATCTTTAGCTATAGAATATTTATTAATCAAAAGATGTAGATTTAGGCATTGGTCCATGGTGCTTCTATGTTGCCTGAAACCGTACTGGAGGTTCGAGAGCACTCCCCGTTCAAGCAACCAATCTCCCAGTCTCTGCAAAATGACTCTGCCCATGATCTTAACGGCAGAGTCCAACAGGGAGATTGGCCTGTAACAGGCGGGGTCCCCTCTGCTCCCTTTTTTGAAAATGGGTACAATTATTGAAGAGGCCCAAGAAGGGGGGAAACCCGCTATAGATGATGCATTAAACACGTTAGTTAAAATCTTGGCCCAGAAGTTAGGATACAAGATATAGAGGTCAGCAGGGACCCCATCAGGCCCTGGGTCCTTATGTTTTAAAGTGTCTCGAATGGGTTTTTCTACTTCTATTATTTCAAATTTGACAATTTCGGTAGGGTGATCCAAAGTGGGGCTTCCTGGGTTTAGCTTTTGATGCTCCTTATCGCTATAAATCCTCGTGAAATGTTTGAGCCACACATCATCTGGGATAACACATTCTGTGTCTATGTTGTCGGTTTCTGAGAAAAAGGACTGATTTATTACGGCCCAGAACTTTCTACTGCCTTTTAGCACGTCGATTGACTGCAGATTATCCCATGACTCATCTTTAATTTTGCGTTTCCACATAAAAATTGCCTGTTTGTACACCTTGCGGAGAGAAGAGACTAGGGCCTTGTCCCTTGGTTTGCTGTTGAGTGCTTTTAGGAGTGCCCAGTGAGCCTTTGAGCAAGATATCAACCTGTCTTATGTGTTGTAACCAAATGATATCAGAGCTTTTTGATCTAATTCCTGCCACATTCCAACTTAACATTTTACATGTATTCACCCGATTTAGTACAGCATGAGTGATATCCCCTGAGCCAACTTCCAGGACCATGATTTGATGTTCCAGTCAATCATTAGATTCCATCTGTGAGAGAGGTGAGTATCGATTACGGAGCTCTAACTCCTCCCTGTTAGAAAGATGTACTGTGGAATCTGGCTGTATGGAAGTTAGTATGGGAGTTGTTGGGGCAACAGCTTCCCCCCCAAGAACTATTCCCTTAACAGGTCTCCACTGTGCCCTCATCTTGGCCTGATACGATGTTGTACATGTTTTGTTGTGGTGGAAATTATGGCGTATATGGTGCTGATTGGGTTGCTGTTGATGGTGGTTGTGTGCACTCACCGGTGGATAGAAAAAACCCAAAGGCAGAGGTCTAATGCCCTTATTTATGATATTCGAACCATCCCAGAAAAGTCTTTCAGCACTATACCTATTGTTAAAATTTACCACCACACAGTCTCCAGGAATTTTCTTAGGACAATGTCCCACCCAGTGAACCCTTCTTGCCATAGTAAGAGCCGCGGCAACGTCATCACTGCCCGTACTGAGCTGGTAACACCATTCTCTGGCTTGGGACATCAAATCAGCAGTTGTTTCAGTGGTGTCTCCCCTGATTGGGGGTACCCCAGTGAAAACAGCCACCAAAGGTGCTGCCTCCGGTGGCAGCTCCAGGGTATGGCCCGCCTGCTGTTTCAGGCAGGCTGCCCTCGGCCCTCGACTCTACAAGTGGGTGTCCTTTCTTAGCTACGTTCCCTGTCAGGCTATTGGGTCTACCTGGACTAGTGTTGACGGACAGAGTATCTGCTGTGGGAGGATTAACGTTTAAGGCTTCTAACTGAGTGGGACCCCTCGTTTTCCCCATATGTTGATTCAGAAATGCATCAATCTTATTACATTTAGCCATAAGCCCAGCGACACAGGTGTTCAAAGTGTCAACAATGTCTTTGGCGATGGACTCTAGAGCTGTTTCCAGGCGTGAAATAAATAAGTCCTCCACCATTTTCCCGATATGTGTCTTGAAACAAGGATCTATTCGATGTGTCTTAGCAGTGACTGTTTTCCTTTTAACCGCCATGTTTAAGAGCTTTCGCTTCTGCTTCTGGTGCGACTTATGTGAGGGGGCAACAGGTGGGGTAGGCTGTGGTTGGGAAGCATCTGCCTGTGGGATGGATGGGGTATGTGGGTTGAGGTCCCTCCTCGGTTGGTAATCACGACATTTGGCTCCAGGGGGATTACCCGGCTATTGTCTTCCGGGGGGCCTGTATAAGATCTGTCACATTGAGACCAGCTCTTTCTCTACAATGGCGATCTCTTTGGTCAATACCCACACTGCAGATGTTAAATATGAGATGATCGATTCTGACTTTCTGGGGTGTTTGGCTTTTGTGCCCTCGTCATCTTTAGCACATACCTTTTTCCTTTTGCCCATTGTAGATGCTGCCGTGAAGGCGTTAGGGGGGTGGCCCATCCCGTCCCTTGTCGTCCCCGGACGGCCACAGACGGCCCGCCCTCTGCCCGGGCTCCGCCCGGCGCTGTCCGCGCGCGTCCGCGCGCGTCCGCGCGCGTCCGCGACGCGGAGGGAGCTGTCTGAATTTGAGCGCCTCCAGTCGCGCTCTGCAGGAAGTGGGCATTGTCCTCCCAAAGCAGGCTGGGAGCTGTAGTCTCAACCCCGCTCCGCTGCCGAGCGTTGCCACCAGCTCGGCGGCGGGGGAAACCACAGCGTCAGGGACCCAGCGGTGTTAGGCTGCCCAAGATGGTCCAGTAGGGCAGGTAAGCTTTGACACCCCTCACTGTGCGCCCACTCGGATTTGACAACGGCCCCCGCTCCTCCGTGGGAGCTGTTTGAATTGAGCGCCTCCAGTCTCGCTCTGTAGAAAGTGGGCGGTGTCCTCCCAAAGCAGGCTGGGGAGCTGTAGTCTAAACCCCGCTCCGCTGCCGAGCGTTGCCACCAGCTCGGCGGCGGGGGAAACCACAGCGTCAGGGACCCAGCGGTGTTAGGCTGCCCAAGATGGTCCAGTAGGGCAGGTAAGCTTTAACACCCCTCACTGTGCGCCCACTCGAATTTTACAACGGTCCCCGTCAGTTGTAAGTATTACTTAGTATAATTACTTTCTTGCACACCTTTTACAGATAAAAAAGTAAAACATAAAAAACAATAAAAACGTATTATATTTCACAATTTACATAAAGAATTATCATTTTAATAATTAACATAATTTAAATTGTGGGTTAACAATAATAGAAATGATGGAATAAATCTAATTGAATACCTACCCACTCTACATCCCTACAAAACACACTACTTACACCTAAAACAGGCACTGCATGGTGCCTGCCACATAGTGCAGGGAAATATAAACAGTGCTTTTTTAACATTGCGGTTGGTGCTGCATCCAGCAGCACCCGCCACAATGTTAAACATGCCGTTTGCATCTTCCGTGGTAGTGGTTGCATCCTAATTTCCTTTGTGAGACCACCGCTTTTTAGGCGGGCGGTCTTCATCCCCGGGACTTCACTCAGTCCTCCATCGTAATGATCCAGAGAGTGTGCTCCATATAGAAAAAAGGTAATTTCACTCTTATACTGAATTATATTTGTGTGAAATTAAATCCAAAAACTGAGCACAGGAGTACTGCAAATGTAGATTTTTACTGCATTTGGTGAGCATGCCACTAATGCATTTTTAAAGGAATGATTTCATTAATCTCCAGAATGACAGGATTTTATTATGAGACTGCTTGTGCATTTTAATTGGTAGATTTACTGTTAGCCATCAACAATAAGTCAGTTACTTTGGTTAATTTTAAATTTGTATTGAATATCTACTGTTAGAAGGGTTTTAAGATTTTCGTAATGATTTTAATTCATCACATAACGTTACATTACCTTACCTCTGCATGGTTTATATGTATACAAGTGTTCTAACACACTGTTAATGTGTCCTTCTCACTTGCTAGTCTTTTGGAAGTTTAACACTTTAATATTAAAATGCAAATTTGTAAAATCACAATTGAAAAAGTGCAAATTTGTCAAACCACAATTGATGGTGTTGTACATACTGATCTTTGATTACTTCTGGGTCATGAACAATGTGACAGTTTCTGTTTTAGCTCTTCGATTTCCAGTATTTGCTTCTATCGACTATTTTTATTCAGTGCCTTTCTTCAGACTCTTCTATCACTCTCATAAAGATTGTAGAGTTTTCAAGACAAGTGTAGAAATGTTTGCATTCTCTTAACTTATAGCCTAGGATGATATGTTTTTGTTGTTTATAATGCTGCTTACCTATAATCAAAGTGGTAATTAAAAATAATACATTTATCACCATGATTGTTTAGTCTTAGTAATGCTCTAGTGTCTGCAAGCCCTGCATTTATTTTTGTAAAGCAAGATAAAATTGATGATTAGGTACTATAAAAATTCAGATATCTAGACAAATTTAGAGATGGACTTCACGCTAAGACTATCATGCCAGAGGTCACCCTGGTTTGCAGCAACAACCAGCCTCAGTTAAGACCACATCGGGGGCAACGAGAAGAAGTGGCTTTTAGACTGTCTCTCTTTATTTTCCCACCCGAAACAAGATGTGATAGAGAACTGCTGGCTTGCTATTTCATAGCAAAAATGCAGGTATGCGGTGTTAATGATTTTAAGAAGCTTAAACATTTACTGCGTCAGCAAATCTTAGCCTAACACCTACATTTAGCCTGAGGGTGTAAGGGTAATAGGAAATCTATGAATCTTAGTGAAATTAAACATTTAGTACTTCAGCTGAAATCTAGCTTACGGACGACAAATAGCCTGAGGGTGTTAGTATAATAAGAACTTTATGATCATGTTAGAAATGTTCATGCTGTTTTCGCTGAACATGATCCTGCATTCATTTTTGCATTCTATGTGGTTCTAATTCATATTAAGATTTTAAAATACAATTTTAAAATACATGTTCTGTTTCTTTGTGCTATTTTGGGTGTATTATCTTATTTACGAAGGTGGGATTAGATTACATTTTAAGTGAATTATGTAGAGATTTCTAACATAACAGTGTTACCTCACAACAATGATATAAAAAAAATCTCAGAGCCCTGCCATCCACTACGCATCAGGCTTTAGACTAACGCATTTCAATGTGGTGATCTGTATCACTGCACTGAAATGCAATGTTTCACATAATAACACCTAGCGCCTCATCAGCTGTGAAGCCAGAGTGCTATTAGCACCAGTGATAGAAATTCGCCTGGCTCCGTGCTGCTTGTAAGCAGGCTTGGGGGCTGGCACAGCTTATTCTGTTTTGGCTTAGGGCCTTATTATGATGTTGGGAGGGCTGTCACGCCGCCACTCCACTCCGAGAGTGCCAAAGCCATAAAAATATGCCTGCCAGAGTACGACTTTTAAAGTCTATAGAGGGCAGTTTTTTTAACTGTCCAACAGAGGTGTCTTTGAAAAAGGCACTACAATCAGAGAATCAAAGGTAGTTCCGACATGGTTTGGCCTGTAAAGTCCATGACCGGCAGGAACACGGGGTGCATACAGACAGGGGGGTCACATGTGCCGCCCTGCATGCACCCCATGGTACTGGTGCACAAGGGGGCCTTGTAGGTTCTCCTTTGTTCCCTCACTGCCACACTTTTCATGGCAGTTACACCGCCATGAAAGGTGTGGTGGTGAGGAATCTTATAGTATGATAGGTTGCAGCTGCTCACCAAGCATATTGTGGCCTCAAGACCACCGCAACACCACATGATCACTGGTGGTTTCAATGCGGTCTGACTGCACCGGTTGTAATGGGGTACAAAAGGGGGTGGTGGTGGACGGAGCATCTGAACCAATCAAACACTCACACCCAGTCAAAAGATCTGGGTTTGATCCATCACCGTTCTTTAGCCCACTCTGCCACCCCAGTTCAGACATGGCTATATGCAAATCAATCTTACCCTGTGCCTCATGGGAACAGTCCAGCCCGAACTGCCAAGCCATGCCTTCCCTGGACCGGAAACAAGCTTCTGAGGACCGGTTTCTGGCAATCCAGCCGTCTTCAGCCCGGCTTGCTTAAATCCAGTGGCAAAGTGAGCAAGGGACTCACGTTTGAGTATACCCTACCACACTTATGGCGGCCAAAGTGGTGCAATAGGGGGTGGTGATGGACGGAGCATCTGAACCAATCAAACACTCACACCCAGTCAAAAAATCTGGGTTTGATCCATCACCGTTCTTTAGCCCACTCTGCCACCCCAGTTCAGACATGGCTATATGCAAATCAGTCTGACCCTGTGCCTCATGGGAACAGTCCAGCCCAAACTGCCAAGCCATGCCTTCCCTGGACCGGAAACAAGCTTCCGAGGACCGGTTTCTGGCATTACAGCCGTCTTCAGCCCGGCTTGCTTGAATCCAGTGGCAAAGTGAGCAAGGGACTCACGCCTGAGTATACCCTGCCACACTTATGGCGGCCAAAGCGGTACAAAAGGGGGTGGTGATGGACGGAGCATCTGAACCAATCAAACACTCACACCCAGTCAAAAGATCTGGGTTTGATCCATCACTGTTCTTTAGCCCACTCTGCCACCCCAGTTCAGACATGGCTATATGCAAATCAGTCTGACCCTCTGCCTCATGGGAACAGTCCAGCCCGAACTGCCAAGCCATGCCTTCCCTGGACCGGAAAAAAGCTTCGAGGACCGGTTTCTGGCATTACAGCCGTCTTCAGCCCGGCTTGCTTGAATCCAGTGGCAAAGTGAGCAAGGGACTCACGTCTGAGTATACCCTGCCACACTTATGGCGGCCAAAGTGGTACAAAAGGGTGTGGTGATGGACGGAGCATCTGAACCAATCAAACACTCACACCCACTCAAAAGATCTGGGTTTGATCCATCACTGTTCTTTAGCCCACTCTGCCACCCTAGTTCAGACATGGCTATATGCAAATCAGTCTGACCCTGTGCCTCATGGGAACAGTCCAGCCCGAACTGCCAAGCCATTCCTTCCCTGGACCGGAAACAAGCTTCCGAGGACCGGTTTCTGGCATTACAGCCGTCTTCAGCCCGGCTTGCTTGAATCCAGTGGCAAAGTGAGCAAGGGACTCACGTCTGAGTATACCCTGCCACACTTATGGCGGCCAAAGCGGTACAAAAGGGGGTGGTGATGGACGGAGCATCTGAACCAATCAAACACTCACACCCAGTTAAAAGATCTGGGTTTGATCCATCACCGTTCTTTAGCCCACTCTACCACCCCAGTTCAGACATGGCTATATGCAAATCAGTCTGACCCTGTGCCTCATGGGAACAGTCCAGCCCGAACTGCCAAGCCATGACTTCCCTGGACCGGAAACAAGCTTCCGAGGACCGGTTTCTGGCATTACAGCCGTCTTCAGCCCGGCTTGCTTGAATCCAGTGGCAAAGTGAGCAAGGGACTCACGTCTGAGTATAGCCTGCCACACTTATGGCGGCCAAAGCGGTACAAAAGGGGGTGGTGATGGACGGAGCATCTGAACCAATCAAACACTCACACCCAGCCATAAACCGGTCCTTGGATGCTTGATTCCGGTCTGGGAAAGACATGGCTTGGTAGTTCGGACTGGACTGTTCCCATGAGGCACAGGGTCAGAGCTGATTTGCATATAGCCAGTGTCTAACCCAGGGTGGTGTGGAGTGCAAACAAACGATGGATTTAGGCCCAGATCCTTGTACTGGGGTGAATGTATGACATTGTTCTACATTCTGTCCATCAACTGTTTTTTTTGCAATTTTCACCCCGAGTGGGCTGGGTATGCTCAGACGTGAGTCCCAGGCTCTCCACACCACTGGAGTCAAGCTATCCAGGCTGATGAAGGCTGATAGCCAGAAACCAATCCTTGGATGCTTGATTCCGGTCTGGGAAAGACATGGCTTGGTAGTTCGGACTGGACTGTTCCCATGAGGCACAGGGTCAGAGCTGATTTGCATATAGCCAGTGTCTAACCCAGGGTGGTGTGGAGTGTAAACAAACTATGGATTTAGGCCCAGATCCTTGTTCTGGGGTGAATGTATGACATTGTTCTACATTCTGTCCATCAACTGTGTTTTTTTCCGGTTGTAATGGGGCAGTTGTACTGCTGGTGCGGTGAAGCCCTCATGCCACCGTGGATACGGCGGCCTGATGGACTTCCGAAGTCACAATAAGGCCCTGAGGCTGTTCATAGTAAAACCATGGAGCAACATTCCCACCTGCAGAATTCACTCACTTCATAGCTCGACTCAGTGATGAGTTAAATAATAGATGGGCGATACGGCTGCATACTGCACGAGCGGGTGGCAGACAGCTATGTTCGAATCGCACCCCGCTCTGTTAATGCTTGTGACCATAATAAAGTAAGGACCTGCCACGAACGGACCTGGAAAATGGACAGAGTGGTGCTGCACTGCCGGCCAGCAGCCATGTGAATGACGCGAAATGAGTTATCGAGTCCTGAACTGTGGGCATGGCTTAGAGTACATGCAACGGGGGAGAGTTGTTGCGGCGGACTGGTCCTTTCCGCTGATGATGCTGCTTGCTATAGACACTGATGAGTGTATGTCACTAGTACATCTCCAATTGTTCTCCAATTTACTTTTACTGCATAATCATGAGCAAGTTTAACCAAAGTTTAAGCTGAACCTGAGGCCTCAGTCGGATGGGCTAAATGTTTTCAAGCTGGTCTGGTGCTACACCAGCTGTGGGGCTGGGGCTGTGGCACTGCATGGCACATGCTTCAAAAATTGTTTGCGCTAGTGACAACTCACTTAATTTATACCAAAACACATTTGGTTCCCTTAACATCCCCCTTTGCAGGGGGATAGTTAATCATCAGTGATGATTGTAATTGTAGCATGTTTTGCGGTGCGCTGAAGTGGCTGGCAATACCACTCCAGAGAAGGTGGAATGGAGCAATCCTATGCTTTTTGGTCTTTGGGGCCTGTAGTTGGTCATGCTCCTGGCCTGGGCAGTGGGCGGACAATGTTTTTCCCAAAATTAAAGCCATGCATTCAAACACAGTGTGTCCAAGGCCCATAGCAGACCGTGCTCAGTCTACACCCCTATGTTCCCCTAGCATGGCAGCAGTTTGAAGATTATTGCAGCTATCGCCTGGCTCAGCCCGTCTTGGCCTTCATGTCTAGTTGGCATCAGTGTGGGGAGTACCCGAGTGTGAGGTACAGGCAGGGTTCATTTTAAACTGCATATAAAATGCCAGCGGGCACATACTTTAAAATTAAAGACAAGTGCAATGTAAATATTCAGTAGGAAATATTTTTTTTCACATTATAAAGCCTCAACCTTCTTAATAGCAGTGGGAGATTCTTAGTAGCAGTGGGAGATTCTTAATAGCAGTGGAGATTCTTAATACCAGTGACAAGAAGCACAGAGTGGAGAACATGGCGGACGGATAGGAGTGCTGGTTGGAAGCTCCCTATAAACATGGGCAGAGCTTTAGTAAAACATAAGTGCCAGTGTTAGTGAACTTAAAATTTACCTCTGAGGTTCCAGTGACCTTGATGTGCCCCACATTGTCTCGTTGTCTCGCTGTTTACCTGCTCATTTGGTCAGCGCCTCTGCCTGCAAGGATTCTCCTTATGACTTGGCGCGGAATGCGGGGGGAGCCTTTGGCGGCTCCGGTGTTTTTGGCATCTTGCTTTCCTGCAGTGACAGAGCAGCGGCTGGAGCGGAGTCCTGCTCGTCCTACTTGTTTCCTTGGTCGGAACCCTGCTGTGGCACCCGTAAAGCTCGGGGATTCAGTGTGGGCAAAGGCGGGGGCGGTACTCTGGAAAAGCAGGAAGGCTACAGCAAGAGTTTCCTTTCGGGTGAACGTTGCTATCAGCGCCAGCCCCAGCAGCAATGTGCCCGTTGGAGGGGAGAAAGAACTGACAGGCAAAGGGGAACAAACGAAAGGCAGCAGGGCTGCTAATCTCTCAAAAAAGGATCGGAGGGGGCGTGGCTACCAGCCGAGCAAGATGGCTGCGTAGTTACAGAGCTCCGGGGATAATCAGCCCTTTCCATCTATCCGCCTACTGATCCGTATAACAACAGCGCTCCAGGGACAGGTTTCGAGGTCCGGGACCTAGCCATAACAACTGGTGAAACTCTGGAACGAATCCGGTACTGGGAACTGCCACACAGAAGGAGTGATCGGAAGAGGCCTACGAGACGCGAGAAAGCCGCGGCCTAAAGTTGCAGAGGGCCCGGACCTCTCACAAAAGCAAAGCAACAGTAAGAAAGAGGTGCGCTGGTGGAGAAGCTCACACACAGCGCTACTGCAACCCGGAACGACCCAGAAAGGCCCAGTGACACTCGAGGGCACGCAGCAGTGGGAGTGTGGGGTGAGCCTACGGCTGGAGAGAAGATCAGGCGCTCCGGTCCCGGAGACGCTCTATAGCTACCGCTCAGCGGGGAGGCGGAAAGACGGCAAGTACAGAGGCAGATAAAGCGACCATAGCGCCGCACGGTAATGTGCGTTTAACAACCCCTCCCAAGGTGTGAAAGGCGGACGACGAGGGACAAGGGGCCTACCTCCGAGGCAGAAGCAGAGACCTCGATTACTGCCAAGACCCGAGAAGACGGGTGCATAATAGGCAGTGAGCCAGTAATAGAAGACATCCCGACCTACAGCAAAGGAGAGGCGCTACACCGGGATATTAAGGTGAGACAAGCTCTAGGCTCACCAGCAAGAACAGAGGTGTAGTGGAGGTGAGGCCCGGCCACGGTAAAGTTACCGGAGACCTGAACCTGAGGTGACACAGGGAGACTGGCACTGAATCGGCGCTGAGGCGCGAACTCTTCGTGGTCCACCAGAGCAGGCCAAGCAGGCCCGCCCCCCATCCCCCAGAATAGAGGGGTTTTACTGATTACGACACCAGCGGTCTGGCCCACTCTGACACCCAATGCACCGCCACTTAAACCCAGTATCTCTCAATATCCAGGGCCATCAGAAGCACAGGTCCACAACACAAAAATGCGGCCAGGAACACGCCACGATATAGTCCGCATACAGAGAATTACTGACGGACCCAGGGCACCACCACTCCATAATACGGCGTCACCCCCGGATATCGAGAAAATACTGAATGCCTCGCGGAACTGGCAAACAAGAGAAAGTCCATTACCCGTCGGCCGGTCTCACAACCCTCCACCATAGAGACCATGTCGGGCAGAGGAGCACGGAACTTGACCACCCAGGCCAAACTGGACAAATTTGGATATGATAAAAGTTTCCCGCCGCTGCCAGAAGTGCGCCAATTCGCAGGTAAGGGGTCAGACAATGAAGGAGCAAAGAAGGTCACACTAGAGGATATAATGGCAGCCTTATCGATTGTCCAAACCACGGTAGGGACAATTTCAACAGATGTCTCCCTGCTACAAGCGGATTTTCAAAAAATGTCCGACAGAATCAGAGAAGTGGAGGTGGTCACCAAGTCACTGGTGGATGACACTTCGGAGCTACAGGTAGCCATAACCCGTATCGAAGCGGAAAACAAACTACTCAAAGAAAAACTCGACGACCAGAAAGGGCGCTCGAGAAGAAACAACGTGCGCATTCTTGGTATTCCGGAAAGCGAGGGCGCCCGAGCTATGGATCTCTACGTAGAGGAGCTGGTCGAGACAAGACTGCAACCAAAAGGTCTGTCCAGTTTTTTTTCAGTAGAAAGAGCACATAGAGTCCCCGGTGGCAAACCAAAACCTGGGGCGACCCCAAGACCGGTACTAGCCAGATTATTCAATTTCCGCGATAGAGACGTGATCCTACAAGCAGCCAGAATCTCGCCACCGGTTAAAGTACTAATTTCAACGGTGACTTTCTTCCCAGATTACACGGCCGAGGTATCCCGCCGCAGAAGAAACTTCATGGACGTTAAGAAAGCTCTGCGAGCACAGGAGCTGCCCTATTCCATGCTGTTCCAGCACGACTCAGAGTAGTGGCTGAGGGTAAGACGTAGTTCTTCGACACACCGGAAGCAACATATGACTGGCTTGAGGGCTGGAGGCGAACAGACAGACCCAGTCGAGGAAGCAGGAACCACCACCGCCGGACGGAAGAGGACAATTCCGGAAGTCAAGTATCCCAACGATCCGAAGCGGAACACATGCCAGGGACGGCCACAAACGGGTTTGACCCGGATCCACATTCCTAAAGGATAACTTTCTAAATCACTGAAGGTTCCCAGGATAAATAAGGGTTGGACCGGCAATAGACACTGGACTGTGACATACCTTGGAGAGCAGAAAGGGCTGCTACTCCCGCTGGAACCTCTACCCCGGCAAGCAATTAACATGGTTGGGGATGGGAAAAAGCACTCTGCTAAGTTGGGGAGGCGGGCGGTTGTAAGTCTGCTAAGCAGGGAGGCAGGGAGGGGGGGAGGGAAAGGGAAGGGAATGGTTTGTTTTTTGTCTAATTCAGTTTTGATGTATGTTTGCAGGGTTGATAGATCCAGAAGTAGAGCAATTGGGTTGCAGTTCCAGATGTTCACAAACCGAGCAAATGTCAGGGAGTTCACAACATGACGACACCCACCCCGTAGCCCTAAAGACCCAAGTAACATCGTTGAAATTGGTCACTTGGAATGTCCATGGCCTGGGCGATAAGATAAAAAGAGGATTAGTACTGCAAGCACTGAAGCGCCTCGGTCCCACATTAGCATTACTACAAGAGACACACCTCACAGGATCGGCATGCAAGGCGTTAGACAGATGGGGATATAAAATGGTGGTACATTCAGAATTTTCCTCGGGATGCAGGGGGACGGGAATCCTAGTTAAGAAAAACTATCCCTTCATAGTACTCCAAACCAAGACGGATGATCAGGGGCGCTTTGCGCGCTGCAGGGTCAATGGGAAGGCAGACTCCTTACTGTGGTCTCAGTTTACATCCCCCCGGCACTACACACGGTAGCACTTCCAGCACTAAGCGACTTCCTCCTTGCCCTGCCAGAGGGCGAGCTTATCATTGGAGGAGACTTCAATGCCACGATGGACGCTACAATAGATCGGTATCCGCCCCGGCATGCGTAACCCGGCGTCTCACGCTTCCAGGGTTTAACAGAAGCATTGGGCCTAGTGGATGTTTGGAGGCACGCAAAAACCACGGCACGCGGATACACATTTCATTCAACGGTACACAATAGTCTGTCCAGGATAGACTATTTCTTAATGTTAAACGCGAACCTACAAAACGTTGGGGAGGTGAATATCAAGCCTAGGGGCATTTCGGATCACTCTCCAATAGTACTAACCTTTTCCTACCAACAGAAATCACCCCGGAGAGTATACCCTATCTACCCAGGTTATCTCCATATCCCTCACATAAAAAAAGATTTACGTACGGCCACAAAACATTTCTTTGTGGCAAATGTGGGTTCTGTTGACTCGCCCGCCATGGTGTGGGAAGCGTACAAAACTGTCCTACAAGACATAAGAAGGAGACACAAAAAGAACTTTCTGAACTAGAAACAGCACTGCAGGCGGCCGACATAGCACACTCACTAGACCCTTCACCAGACACTGAGCATGCCCTGTGCCTTAGGCAACAACAACACAAAACATACCTGCAGGAACAGACAGAGACCAACATAGCAGCGACCAGATACAAAATATATGATGTGGGAGACAAAGCGGGTACATTACTGGCTTGGCTAGATAAGCGTGAATCGGCCACTAAAGGAATAAGACAGATACAGGCAGCGGGGGGGCATCTCACGTCAGACCCAGAAGAAATAGTAAACACACTGGCCGAACATTTCAGTGAGGTCTACGCACCGACATCTACGATCCCGGAGGAGGGTATAATAGAGTTCCTGAAGGCTGTAAAAATGCCAGTGCTAACACAAGAGGCTTCCCAGAAACTAGAGGCAAACTTTACAACTGTGGAAGTGCACTTAGCCATCAGATCGATACAATCAGGGAAAGCCCTGGGACCCAACGGGATCCCGATCGAATGGTACAAACAGATGACAGAAACCATAAGCCCGCCCCTGATGGCAATGTTCAACGATAGTCTAGAAAAGGGCGAGATGCCACTGGATCAGTGACTAGCTACAATAGTAGCAATCCTTAAACCTGGTAAGCCGCAGTCAGAAAGCACATCATACCGCCCTATATCGCTGCTAAACGCAGAGGCGAAGATATAAGCCAAATTGCTAGCTATTAGATTAATGACCCACTTGCCCAATTTAATACATCCAGACCAATCGGGCTTTATGCCTAATAGGAACACTGCACTCAACCTCCGATATCTACATGGAGCACTAGCAAGGGCTACGTCACTACTAGAGCCAGCAGTGATATTGTCACTAGATGCGAAGATGGCCTTCGATATGGTCGATTGGAGGTATCTCTTCGTGCTTCTCCCAAATCTGGGATTCGGTCCTCTGTTCTGTGCATGGACACGACTCCTCTACAAGAACCCCATCGCTCATGTAGAAGCTAATGGACACATATCAGGTGAGATACAGTTGGCAAGAGGGACGGGTCAGGGCTGCCCTCTGTCTCCGCTCCTGTTCGCACTGGTCCTGGAGCCATTGGCAACCCTGATCAGAGGAACCCCGCTGCTCAGAGGAATTCAGTGGATGGAAGGATGGGAGGATCGTCTCTCACTCTATGCGGATGATATATTAGTATATCTCACAAATCCAGAACGCTCTATACCAGAACTCCTTGCCCTATGCGATGACTTCAGGAAGATGTCAGGGTACACGATAAATTGGGATAAGTCAATCCTATATGTACTGCGGGGACCAGCGTCATATTTGCCTCCCGACTGTCCGCTAGCAGTAACGACTGAATCATTCAAGTATCTGGGTATATACGTTACAAAAGACCCAACGGAATTCTTTTCCAAAAACCTAGCACCCCCGCTGAAGAGACTGCAAAGTGATGTAATGCACTGGGCCTCATTGCCCCTGACGTTGCTGGGTAAAGCGGCAATATATAAGATGAAGGCCTTGCCCCGGTTTCTCTATGCGCTTGAAAATACACCGTTCCCTGTCCCACCTCGATACTTCAAACAAGTGGCAACACAGGTGTCAGCAGTTCTTTGGGGCCCCCGCCCAGCACGCATAGCACAGGCAAAATTGAACAAAAGTTGGTATGATGGTGGGATAGCGCTCCCCGATGTAAAACTGTATTACTGGGCAGCACAGCCCAAGTTCATTAATCAATGGATCCATGCAGCTCAGGACGACCCAGCATATAAAGCAGACAGAGCCCAGTTGGGCACGAACAATATGCTTGTGGCTCTATACAATAAAGGGCAGGCACTGAAACTAGAGGGTCCCACCAAGCATGCAGTCAAACTATGGCACACTGCACAGACCCGGCTGGGCTGGAAAGGGTACTAACTAAACTGACTCCACTCTGGGATACCAGAAAACTAGGCCAGCTACGATATAGCAAGGGCTTCAACCAATGGGACAGCATAGGTATCTCCACGGTAGGCGACCTGTGGGAGGGTGGGACTGTAATACCATTCACACAACTACAGGCGCAATATAACTTGGGTCCAAACGAAATTTATAGATATACACAAATACGGCATGCCCTGTTAGCGGCTATACCACCAGATACCGCAGTTCCAGACTCCACACCACTGGAGGACCGACTGCTCACTGACCACATGCAAAAAGAGCCACGTCCTTCACATATAGTAAAATGGTTAACAATTTGCCAGACCCGAAAGTCATATTAAAAGGGCACTGGGTCACAGAGGTTGGGGACATGGATGACTCTGAATGGCAAGAAGCCCTGGCATCCCCTAAAGAGGTAGGGATATCCGCAAGGCTTTGGTTGGTAAAACTTAAAATCTTACACCGGGTATACTACACTCGAACGACATTGCATAGAATTCAAAGGGCACAACACCCATATTGCCTCCGAGGATGCGGGGAGGAGGGATCATTTATACACACACTGTGGGATTGTGCAATAATCAAGGAATACTGGCGCAAAGTGTTGCGAACGATATCGCAAGATATAGGTGGTTTCACTTCTGCCTGAACCACATAGATGCCTGCTCAACGTGTGGGAGCCTAACAACCTTACACAACATGGACAAATTTGGGTCACGTTGGGACTAATGGTGGCAAAACAAAATATTGCGCAGAGGTGGGGGGGGGGGTAGAAATACCTTCACTGATGGGCTGGTGTAGAGATATGGATCTAATAATGGTCACGGAACGGACAGTATATACTAATCGAAGGAGCCCCCGGAAATGGACCAAAATATGGGCTGCCTGGAATACTTATCGAGGAGACATCTGTGACCCACTACCGGACCCTGAGAGTGATATCTCAGACGAAGAGTAGGGACGGGCTTGTGGGGATAATAGGGACTGTATTACCGAAAGTAACACTGCAATACAAACGCTCAGCAATTGCTACCGTAACAGAAATATATTTTATATGTATAACCTGCCTAAACGTTATGCTCCTCTGTATACTGTCATTACTGCTTACATGTTATGAGAAAACAATAAAAATGATTTTTTTTAAAAAAGGATCTGAGCAAGACTTTGAAAAAAACAGAGAGGAGTCTAACAGATACCCAAGTAAGTGGAAAATTGGGTAAAAAATTGGTGGGTAATACAGCAACAGCTCAGAAAATGGTTCAGGAATTAACTTTGAAAGAAGGTTCGGGGGGTGTAAAAGCACAGTTATTGATATTGTAGATATTGATTGTGCAGATAAATCACCTGAGAGAGGGATGATATATTGCCTAAGAAGCAGGAACCTCTCAGAAAACCCACTAAATACTGTGACACTGCAACGGGAAAAAGAAAAAAATCTAAGTAAAAATTATGGTAGTGTCTCCACCACAAATCCTGGAGTCTAATATAGCCACAATGCAGCCCAAGGCTGCGGCAAAAAAGATAAAAATGACCCCCTCTCTCCGTACATACTTTAAGGTAAAACATAATGTAATAACTCGAAGGCACAATGAATGAATTTAAATAAAATCTTTATTTAGTTCCCACATACATGTCTGACCACAAGCCGGGTTAACGTAAAATGGCCGGCTCAACTGTCAGCCAACTGTAAAGCTGACGTGCGTACCAACGGGCAGCACAAGACCAAAGCCTAAGGTGCCCACGCGCAAGAAGCGCGAGGCGGGGGAGACCACTACATATATCTCCTTTCCCCAAAGAGAAAAGAAGAGGAAACCAAAGAAGAGAACAAGAAGAAACAGAAGAGTTAAGAAAGAGAAGTCAGGAGACACTAACGTCGGTATCTAACCGGAATCCTGATTGCTCTTGTGCTCCTCTTCAACACCGCAGGTGAATGACAAGAATCCTGATCACTGCCACTTCTATGAGGATTGTCATTCAACACATCTGATACATCATTAGAATTCAGCAAATCATCCTTTACATTTTTCACTTTTACAACTTTGTTAAAATTCCACCAGTTTTGTCCATTGACCCGAACAGCACTGCCATACACTTTGTCTACAACCACAGTTTTACTGAATTTTGATTCACCCTTTTTAACAAACCCTTGTTTCTTTATTCTGACACAGTCACCTACAGCAAACTCTCTACTTTTGACCCGTTTCCTTTCGTCAAAGTATTATTTCTTTCTGCTTGGACTGGACTTTTTCAATCTTGTTTCTGACTCTTTCATCTAGTTCTTGGGGAGTAGAGTTGGATTTAAACCATTTACACATCCATGCAGGTCTAAATTCAGTACATGGTTTTCTGCCTCTCAAAAGTTCAAATGGTGATACTCCCGTTGATGAATGAGGAGTGGTCCTGTAGAACCACAACATTGTCCTTACACTCTGGGGATCAGCCTTGTTGTGTTCTATGGCCCATGTGACGCAGTCACCTATTACTCTATTGAGTCTCTCAACCAAACCATGTGTTTGAGGGTGATAAAGAGAGCTTCTGAGGTGAGTAATAGATGACTCTTTAAGAAACTCTTCCACATCTGCAGCCACAAACTGTACACCATTGTCAGAAAATATAGATAAGGGGAACCCCTCTCTCATGAAAACTTCTTTCATGAAGTCAAGAACCTCTTTTGAGTCAACTCTGGACACAAACTTAACTTCTGGCCACTTAGTGTAGTAATCTATCATCACTACGGCAAACTTGCATTGATGGGGAAGACAATGAAACAGCCCTAAAACATCAATTCCTAGTTTCTCCCACGGAGCTCCAGGAAGAGGTATAGGTGTGAGAGGGGAACTGGATGTGCGAAAGGATTGTCACTGGAAGAACAAACTGTGCACTCCTGCACAATAGCATCTATGGCCTTGTCCATCTGTGGCTACCAAAAATATTCTCTAACCCTACATTTGGTGAGAGTGGCTCCAAGGTGTCATTCATGGGCTTTTCCAAGTAAAGTGGGTCTAACGCTCTCAGGAGGTATACGTTTATTTAGCCTGAATACAAGACCATCCTCAATAGAAAGCTCTTCGCATACTTTCACATAAGGTTGTAAAGTCACATTCCTTTCTCTTGGCCACCCTTGGGTAATATACTTCTTTACTTCTTTTAACACATCATCTCTTTACATAGCCGCCCTCCAACTTTCTTGCACCACCGAACATACATTCATCAATTCGACACTGGCTATGATACAATCTTCTTTTTCATCATAATCACAGTCGTCATTACATTGCATGGCCTGACTTGTGGTAGCAGGCAATCGTGACAGAGCATCTGCCTTCACGTTTTTGCCCCCTGCAATGTGAACTACTTCATAATTGAATTGTAATAGTTTCGATGCAAGACGGGCTATTTGAGGAGTAGCATTGTGATTGTTTGTATTTCCTAAAATTGCCACCAAAGGTTTATGGTGAATTTATAGTGTGAACTTACGTCCCCAAAGATAATTTTTGAATTTCTCAATACCCCACCAACATGCAAGGAGTTCTTTTTCTATTACAGAGTAATGTGTTTCTGCTTCTCTCAGTACCCTGGACGCAAAACCTATGTTGTGTTCTCGATGACCAACTTCCTGTGTCAAAACTGCCCCCAAACCATAGCTACTAGCATCCACAGTCAATGTGCACGGTACATCATGCACAAATGGTTTCAAGGCTTTGACAGGGCTCAGTTGTTCTTTGAGCCAATCAAATGCTAACTTGCATTCATCATCCCACACAAATTCACTTTTGTCCTTTAACAACCTGGAAATAGGGTGTATTTTGGTGGCATAGTCTTGGATAAAGCGAGCATAAAACTCAGTAAGTCCCAGTAGAAATTTGACACCAGCTTTATCCTTTGGTGCCGAAGCATCCAAAATGGCTTGAACCAGACTAGGCTTAGGTGTGACCCCTGCGCTTGAGATGGTATGACCCAGATATTCCACCTTGTCTTTAGAAAACACACACTTGTCCCTTTTTAGAACCACACCATGCTCTTGAAATATTGACAGAATCTTGTTCAGGACCAGGTCATGTTCATTCTCATCCTTAGGGAATAAAAGAACATCATCTTGGAATATCACTATGTTTTTTATGCCTTTAAGCAAATTGACCATCACTCTTTGGAAGACAGAAGCTGCCGAAGCCAGGCCAAATGGCATACAACAGGATTGGAACAAACCAGAGGGAGAGATGAATGCGGTGTAGTGGCGCGAATCTTTGTCAAGTTCAATTTGATGATACGCAGAGGCCAAGTCCAGTTTTCAGAAAACTTTGGCCCCTGCAACCACCCCCAACATTTCTGATATATTGGGTAATGGGTGCGAATCCACCCAAATCACTTTGTTTAAGCTGCGCAGGTCAATACAAATTCTAAGTTCATTGTTTTTTTTCCGACCGACAACCAAAGACGAAGGCCAGTCCGAAGACTCAATTGGTTCAATTACTCCTCTTTTTTGCATAGACATAAGTTCTTTTTCCAAATCTTCTCTTATGCTGAAGGGTATGCTTCTGATTTTGTGTTTGACAGGTACTGCATCCTCTCTTATCATTATTTTATGTCTAAACCCTTTAATCCTTCCTAATTCTCCTGAAAATACCTTAGGGTATTTATTGAGCAACTCTTCCACATGTGACTGGTCGTGAATTGCCAATATCTGTTCACTAGCACCTGGCCATTGCATCATGCTAAACAAGCCTTGATAAAACCATCCTAAAATATTGAGACCGTGAACAGCCACACATATTTTCCCATATATATGCCTGTTCTTGAAAACCAAAATGTCCTCAAAATACCCTAGGAGATCTATTTTCCTTCCTTCATGGGATACTGGCTCACGAGCAGGAGGTTGTAGGGGTCTATCCCCCCATTTTTCTCTGAAAAGTGATACTGTGATCATTGTGATCCTTGCACCAGAGTCTACCAGAAGTCTAAATTTTTTATCACCAACATCAATGACCGCATACGGATCCACACAGTCATTAGGATCTCCACATTTTATACCTCCTTCGTTGACCACTAGTATCATGTCTTTTAATTAATTGAGAGTATCATCACTTTCGCTTTCACTAGAGTCCTTTACACATCCAACTAGGACATTGTTTTTTTTATGAGTTTGACAAACTTTGTCAAAGTGCCCCATCTTTCCACATTTACGACACGTCGCATTCCTAGCAGGGCATGGCCTACCACTTTTTGTGTGTGAGGGATACCAACACCTGAAGCAGATGTCTGTTCTTTTGAAAAAATTATTTTGCTGATAATCTTTTTTTCTCATGTAATTTTTAAGGCGCACAGGAGTTACTATTTCTGCGTTTTTACTTTCCAGTTCTTTGATAGAGGATTGTGAAGTTTCTATGCTCTTAGCTATACGGATGGATTCATCAAGAGATGGATTTTCCAAAGACAACAACTTTTGTCTGATGGTTTTGTCAAGACATTTACTTATAAATTGGTCACGAACCAACTGTTCACTGAAATTTTCAAATTCACATTCAGCCACCATCATCCTTAATGCAGTAATGTACGTGTCAACATCTTCCTCTATCTTCTGAGCCCTTTTGAAGAATTTGTGTCTTAACACTACAACACTAGGTTGCTTGTCATATCTTTTAATCAACTTCCTCACTGTGTCTTTGTATTCATCAGTTTCCTCACCAGCTTCTTCCACCACTTCTGGTAAATGTTTAAGGGTTTCTCTGCCTTCAAACTGCAATGAGTGAAGCAGTAAAAACCTTTTTCTTTCAGTCTGAATCTGTGCGCTCCTATCGCCCCCAAATAATTTTCAAAGGTGTCAAACCATTTTCTCCATGGCACTGGTGGTTCTCCAGGAGTATCCAGAAATGGTGGTGGTGGGTGGATAGACTGCATATTTTATACTGTTGTACAGTGGCAGGAGATAGGAGAAAACTAACTTTATGGCTTCCAACAAAAAGTTAAGTGTCAAAAGCAAGTAGATGTGTATTCCTCCAAAGACCTCCTATACATTACCACTGTAGGACTGAGAGTAATGTCTTTCTTACATCCAGAGTACATACATTTGTTTTATTCTGCATTTGAATGTATACTTTTCCAAGAAACACCACAGTTGTAATCACAAGTGTACTTTCTTCTGTGTGAAGGGACTCTGGTCGTGCTATATCGCTTCCAGCTAATATTCAATATAAGTTTCCTAGTGTTAGCTGTCAACAGCGAGTCCTTCACCTTAAACCAATGTGAGTGACAACTTAACACAGGCTGCGGTGGCGACTGTCAAACACGGTTCCTTCCCCTTTAAGAAATGAGGGAGTTACTTCATGCAGGCCGAGGCAGTGATATTAACTAGCATGGGCGGAGTCTAGACGCGCTGGTTTCACCCTTCACAGACTGCGTTCACCCGCCTCCTCACCTCAGCTTTCTCCACGTTCGCAGCAAAGCGCAGCTCCTTTGTGAACGTTTCCACACGATTTCACCATTCACCATGGCACCCGCTCTGATGAGGATTATCCCGGTCAATACTGTACCGTCGGGTCTGCACGTCCTCAACCGCTACTCTTTTTTTCTTCTTAACGCGGGACAGTAACAGGATCCTTCACTGCTCGTGCCATCTCAGGTAAATCTGCTTTTCCTCTCTTACCTTATATCGTGGGTTCTTCGTGGGAACTAAAGTGCCTCGTCGCCAAAATCGAGTGTAATAACTCGAAGGCACAATGAATGAATTTAAATAAAATCTTTATTTAGTTCCCACATACATGTCTGACCACAAGCTGGGTTAACGTAAAATGGCCGGCTCAACTGTCAGCCAACTGTAAAGCCGACGTGCATACCAACGGGCAGCACAAGCCAAAGCCTAAGGTGCCCACGCGCAAGGAGCGCGAGGCGGGCGAGACCACTACACATACCCTCCCCAAAGAATTAAAAGAGCTGAACCCAGAGAAGGAGAGCACAAATATTTACCCAGAAGAAAGCTCATCATGACTTATAATGGCTAAGAAGAACCTAACCGCAGGTATCCCGCATAGCCCCAATCGTTTCAATGAGCTGGCAACATTAGAGCAGGATAAGGAAGGGGAGAATGATCAATGTACACCCCCTGAGACTTTGGTGGTAAGGGACACAAGCATAAAACCAAAAGAGGGGGTTAAACTGCGGACCAGTTAATGGAAACCCTGATCACGGAGATGAGATCGAGCTTTGCCATATCTGAAAAAAATCAACTCAGAATTCAAGGGGTCTGTGAGACACTGGAGACTAAGATGATTTCAATAATGGAAAGGATCACTACTTTGGAGACCAACATGGAAGAGCTGGATAAAAGGCTTACCTCCAATGAAAAAAACACAGGGCCCCTGCAATCTAGTGAAAAGGAATTAAGAGGGGAAATTGAGTCTCTAGAAAATAAGGCTAGTTGGAATAATTTGAGACTTCTGAATATTCCAGAAGGTGAAGAGGCAGGTGACATAAAAAATTGTTATACTCCTTCTGAAAGAATTCTTCCCTTTAATCAAAACTCTCTGTTGACATACAAAGGGTTCATAGAGATCCTTTTGTGAAAAACTAAAATAGGGTGAATCCCAGGAAGATCTTAGTTAGTTTCAAGACTTACACATTGATAGAAAGAATTCTAAAAGAGGCAATAGGTGTGGGATCTCATAACAAGGATGAATGGTCATTCCGAATAAGATCGGACATATCAAAGACGACACAAGACCGGCAATTGCAGTTAGGCCAATACATGCAGGAATTAAAGTCCTTGGGTACAAATGTTCAAATGAAATTCCCAGCAATGCTGAGGATCATGTGGGTAACCACATGTACAATTTGAAGGAACCGCAGGAGGTAGAGGCACTGTTAGGTACAATAAAGGAGCATAAAGTTTGAATGAAAAATGCCCATAGAGTAGGGATCTCGAATAGGCAGGATAGACCTGCCAATGAATAAAGGGAGGGTTCTCTATGGGAGGGGTGAGACATGGGGTGGGGGGGCACGGGTTCTGTATAATATATTGCATATATGGGGGCCGATTATGATCGCGGACGGACTTTTGTCCGTCCGCGATCACTGAGGAGGAGGGAACGTCTGCATGGGCTGCGGTGTTCCCTCCTGTGCGATTAGGATGTGACCGCCACCCTGGCGGTCACATCCTCTATTACTAACATTGCAGCGGGTGCGGCTTCAAGCTGCACCCGCAGCAATGTCAAAAATGCAGGTGTTGCATTTGTATGCAGAAAGAGGCAGGCACCGCGCGGTGCCTGCCGCTTTCCACATACAAATGCAGGGGGGTACCATAGGTACCCCCCATGTGCACCCCCCACCCCGCCTTCACCTAGGGGGCCCGCAACGGGCCCCCGCAGTGAAGTTACACATGCTTTTCCACGGCGCAAAATCCGCCGCGGAAAAGCATGTTTCACATCCCGTCCTAATCTGGCTGACGGTGTCTGAGAGACACCGTCACCATATTAGAACTTTTCCGCCGCGGTTGTAAGCCAACCGCGGCGGAAAAGCAGCGGACGGAAAAGCAGCGGACGGAAACCAGGACCCACCAGCCATCCTAATGTGGCGGTGGGTCTTTGGTGGGTCCGCTGCGGATTTTCCCCATCCTCCGGGCCGGCGGTGGCTTCCGCCGGCCCAGAGGATGCGGAAAATCCGCTATCCTAATAAGCCCCTAAGTGTGGAAGCATTATGGGGAAAAAAACAAAAAAAAACAGTCCGAATCACGCAAGTTAAAGGAAAAAGTGAACTCCCTATTTTAAATTAAGGGAATTAAAAGATTCTCATAGAATGTGAATGGCTTGAGAGTCAGAGCAAGAAGGCAAAGGATTCTAGACTACCTTAAATATAAAGGCTGGGACATAATAATCCTTCAAGAGCCCCATCTCTTGAAATCCCAACGGGAGGATATAATGAAAACCCAGCGCTGGGTAGATCTTTATATTTGTACTGAACAAACATGCTGTGTTAAGGGGATAATTATTATATTTTTTTAAATCAGCGAAAGTAACTATAGACTCCTACAAAACTGATATAAAAGGGAGATGGGCTATTGGAAACATCCGCTTAGGTGGTAGATAGATCATTAGTGATTGCAGGGTATTATGGACCTAATATCGATGACCCCTCAGCTTTACAGGCACTCTATGCACACCTTTTAGACACGTCGGGCCCATTATCCTTGGTGGTGATTTTAACATACTGCTTGACCCCATACTATATAGGAGCCCTCCCAAAAAAATACCCACTCTGCCTAAAAGGAGGAGATGGCTTAAGACCTACCTAGAGGACCTTGGTCTAATAGACGTATGGAGAAGTAAGGGTGAAATAAATCACTTGTTTACGTTCAAAAACAAAAAACTGGGACATTCCTCTAGAATTGACTACTTTTTAATTGACAATTCATTATCAGGAGAAGTAAAAAAGGTCAGACATCTAACCGAACACCAATCGGATCACTCCGCAGTATTATTGGAGATTTAATTTCATAATCACCGTACCCAGTCAAGGTTGAGTCTAGATAAGGCATTACTTCTAGATGATAAAATAATAGAGGTTCTTAGGGAGGAAACTACATCGTACTTCCACTTAAATTTGGAACAGACCTCCAGTCAGGTTAGATGGGAGGCCTACAAGGCTATACTTAGGGGAAAACTGATTAGCTTAACTGCCTATAGAAACAAACTAAACAAGGAGGAAATAGAGAGTTTAGAGGGTGAAATCCAGAGATTGGAAAAGAATATCAGTGACGAAACATCAGATGAAAAGGCTGAAACATCTAGGAGGGAACTAATCAAAGCAAAAAATAATTTAGTAAACATATTAGATACCCAATTCAAGGAGAAATGGGAGGGCAGTAAACTGGCTCATCATCAATATGGGGAGGGGTGCGGCAAGGTTTTAGCTTGGAAAACAAAGATTGACCTAAATAGGAATAAGATTTCAAGCATCCAAAAGGTGAATAGTAGTCAACCTCTTATAGAAGAAGTGGACATTAAAAAAGCCTTTTTTGATTTATTCTAAGAGCTATATAAAGATGATACGAATAACAGTGAGGCCTTAACCCAAGAATATCTCAGTCATAGGTTAAGTAAACTCTGTTAGAAGAGCAAAAAGAAGAAATAAATGCAGAGTTTACTGAATTTGAAGTCAACGAGGTAGTTAAAGCTCTGAAAAGCGCTAAGGCTGCTGGGCCCAATGCCTCGCCTAACGAAATTTATAGGGTACTGAGAGGGGAACTTGTACCGGAGCTCACTAAACTGTTTAATGATATATTTACAAAAGGACAAGCACCTCCTAAATCATGGAGAGAGGCTACTATCTATGTTATATTATAACCAGGGAAAGACCCTAAATACTGTGAATCCTACAGGCCTATCTCTATGTTAAATTATGATTATAAAATCTTTACGAAGTTGCTAATTCACTCAGACCAGAAAGGATTTATAAAGGGTAGTCAGATTCAGGAACTCACGCATGAATTAATAGGCGCAATAGATCTAGCGAATGAGGAAAATCTTCCCCTATCTGTTGTTACCTTTGATGCTGCCTAGGTGTTTGATAGGGTTAATTGGAGTTTTTTACATAACACATTGGAGGCTTATAATTTAGGCAACAATTTCACAAGAGCAGTAAGAGCTATATATATAGCTCCCCAACCTCATGTGTGTTGATAAATGGGTCTCTGACGGAGAGAATACACATAGAAAGAGGTACCAGACAGGGGTGCCCGTTATCTCCTATAATGTTTAACCTTTACATAAAGCCCATGGCCTGTGCTTTAAGATCTAACCCATTTATACTTCTTTTAGTTGTAGGAATTGGGGAAAAAAAGCTGCGCTATATGCGGACGATTTAATGATATATATGAATAATTTGATAGGTTCCCTCCCTGAAATAATAGCAACACTGCAGCAGTTTGGAAGACTATTAGGCTACCAAATCAATCAACAAAAGACCGAGATAATGTGTTGGAACGCACAGAGTAATGACCCCTTGGAAAAACACCAAATACGATACTTAGGGATCCTAATTGTGCGTGAGATTAAGAAGATTGCTCAAATAAACTTTAATAAAATCCAATCTGAAGTTAAAAAACTGCTTAATGCATGGAAATGTCTCCCTCTATCATTTATAGGTCGCTCTAACCAGGTCAAGATGATGATCTTGCCCAAATGCACATACTTTTTTAACTCGATAACATTAGAGTTTAAAAAAGATGAGATTGTTAAAATGCAGGGTGAAATCAACAGCTTTATTTGGGCCTCCAAGGGAGCTAGAATCTCATGGAAGAAGCTAAGAAGGAAACAGGACCATGGAGGGATAGCCAGCCCTGACCTATTCCAGGACTACAGGGCGTTCCACTTTAAGAACATTAGAGTACTTTTTAAACATTTTATTTATTTTCCAATCTTTATGCAAGCAATGACTGGGGTTTGTCTAAGTTCAAGTACTATCAGTTAATAAGCTGGGCCAGATCCCTAGGAAATGATGGGACAGGAAGTACAGAACTAGAGGCTAAGCTCCTAGGGACATTTGAGAAGAAAGAAGTAGCCTATTGGTACTGGGCGCTTATCGATGAAGGATGAGAGAAATTTTCATTACCTAACGAGATATGGGAGAAGGCGCTGCCGTCACAGGATGTATCAACACTATGGCAAGTATCTGCGGCTGCATGTGGGATGTTATCAAATTCGCCCTTTTGAAAAATAACTTCTTATTTACTCTGCACACTGGACATCTAAGAGGTTGTCGAAAATGAATAAAGCTAGAGTAAGGAGTTGCTCTAAATGCGGCGAAGACAGAGCTGATGACATCCACATGTTTTGGCAGTGCCCGCATCTCCAGACCTACTGGGAGAATGTAGGTAGGATCCTTTTAGATGTCCTCCATCAAGAAATACAGGTAAGCGCCTAAGTGGTATTGTTTGGGGTAAAATTAGACGATAGCGGGGGACCTAGTCTTAACAAAAGACAAAGCAATCTATTATTTCTGTTGGTTTTAGCTGCAAGACATGAGATCTGCATAAAGTGGGTCAATTCCCTTCAGCCTATGGTACAAGAATGGCTGAAATCAGTCATTAGAATAAATCTAATGGATAGAGCTGGGCCACATAGCAAAAGATTGGAGTTTTGGAATAACCGAGAACAGTACTGGGCAGAGATATTGTAACAATCCATGATTTGGCGACCTGTTGAAGTCCAATGATGAAGCGCAGTATTAGTTTTGGGTGTCGGATACAGAGTTTCCACCTACGAAATGAGTGGGCAAGCTGCGGAAGAGATGCATAGCAGTTCGTTAGGATACCCCCACGTAGGATTTAGAATGATCCAAGTGCCGGGGAATGTCCATGGAAGGTACAGACCAACAAGAAAAGCTGTCTTTAAGTGATTACTTTTGCTACAACACTCTATTTCACAAAACTTTGCGTGATGAGGACAAAAAAAAAAAAACATCAGGGACAACCAGAAGAAGTGGCTTTTAGCCTGTCTCTCTTTATTTTCCCACCCGAAACAAGATCTGATAGAGAATAGCTGGCTTGCTATTTCATAGCAAAAATGCAGGTATGCTGTGTTAATGATTTTAAGAAGCTTAAACATTTACTGCGTCAGCAAAACTTAGCCTAACACCTACATTTAGCCTGAGGGTGTTAGGGTAATAGGAAATCTACCAATCTTAGTAAAATTAAACATTTAGTACTTCGTCTCAAATCTAGCTTACGGACAACAAATAGCCTGAGGGTGTTAGTATAATAAGAACTTTATGATCATGTTAGAAATGCTCATGCTGTTTTCGCTGAACATGTTCCTGCATTCATTTTTCATACATGTTCCCACATTCTATGTGGTTCTAATTCATATTAGGATTTTAAATTACAATTTTAATTTACATGTCCTGTTTCTTTGTGCTATTTTGGGTGTATTATCTTATTTACGAAAGTGGGATTGGATTACATTTTAAGTGAATTATGTAGATATTTCTAACATAACAGTGTTACCCCACAACAATGATATAAAAAAAAGCTCAGAGCCCTGCCATGCACTATGCATCAGGCTTTAGACTAACGCATTTCAATGTGGTAATCTGTATCACTGCACTGAAATGCAAAGTTTCACATAATAACACCTAGCGCCTCATCAGCTGTGAAGCCAGAGTGCTATTAGCACCAGTGATAGAAACTCGCCTGGCTCCGTGCTGCTTGTAAGCAGGCTTGGGGGCTGGCTCAGCTTGTTCTGTTTTGGCTTAGGGCCTTATTATGATGTTGGCAGTCTCGGGCAGGGCCGTCATAAAAATATGCCTGCCAGAGTATGACTTTTAAAGTCTATAGAGGGCAGTTTTTTAACTGTCCAACAGAGGTGTCTTTGAAAAAGGCACTATAATCGGAGAATCAAAGGTAGTTCCTAAATGGTCTGGCCTGTAAAGTCCATGACCGGCAGGAACACGGGGTGCATACAGACAGGGGAGTCACATGTGCCCCCCTGCATGCACCCCATGGTACTGGTGCACAAGGGGGCCTTGTAGGTTCTCCTTTGTTCCCTCACTGCCACACTTTTCATGGCAGTTACACCACCATGAAAGGTGTGGTGGTGAGGAATCTTATAGTATGATAGGTTGCAGCTGCTCACCAAGCATATTGTGGCCTCAAGACCACTGCAACACCACATGATCACTGGTGGTTTCGATGCGGTCTGACTGCCCCGGTTGTAATGGGACAGTTGTACTGCTGGTGCGGTGAAGCCCTCATGCCACCGTGGATGTAGAGATTTCTAACATTACAGTGTTACTTTACAACGCTGATATAAAAAAAATCTCCGAGCCCTGCCATGCACTACGTATCAGGCTTTAGACTAAGGCATTTCAGTGTGGTGATCTGCATCACTGCACTGAAATGCAAAATCTCCCATATTAACGCCCAGCGCCTCATCAGCTGTGAAGCCAGAGTGCTATAAGCACCAGTGATAGAAACTTTACTGGCTCCATGCTGCTTGTAAGCAGGCTTGGGGTCTGGCTCAGCTTGTTTTTTTTTGGCTAAGGGGCCTTATTATGATGTTGGCAGTCTCGGGCAAGTTCCTCAAGCCTGTCATGGAGATCAACAATGTGTCATCCGCGAAAACAAGAATCATAATTTTGGTACCAGCCAGAGATGGAGCATTACTTCCACTTGAGTCAAAAAGTAGACAATGTCCTTAATAAAAAGGGAGAACCGAGTAGGAGCCATGACACAGCCCTCGTGAACGCCTTTGCAAACTGGTAAATCAATAGGTGGTGCGTCAGGTGATGAAGTCAAGGCAATCTTATTGTTTCAAAACTCTTCATTCATATTTTTTCTTCATATTTGAGTACAATTTCTTGTTAAAGCAAACAGCTCAGCTAACACGTTCTTTTCTAAATCGTGGGAACTTCGTCAGGGCTTGAAAAGTAGTATTGAAAAGTTCACTCTTCAAAGACAAATTATTAATCTTATTTCAGCACCATGCGTCAAGATGGATTAGTTCCTCAGGGCATCATCATGCCCATTGTTAAATACTGTGATAAGTATTACGTACTCCTACTGTGGTCACAGCAATGATAAGCAGCAAAAACTGTTGATTGTGCGCAGGACAATTTAAAATACGAAACCCGCGTGAGGTGCAGATTGGAAAGTCCACCATTGGTTTCTTTTCAATTGCCTTTGCAAACTGGCACCCTTTCCATCAACTGCACCTGTTCCCCCCAAGCGTGGCTTATGCAAGAGAATTAAAAACAATAAGGTATGGGGGGCATTGTTTAATCAGCCAAGACACTCCAAAGGCCAAGTCAAGGAATTAAATCAAAAGCAGATTTTAAGTCGACAATAGTGACATAAAGGCTACCCATACCAATCAAAACGGTGCACAGTAAATTAACACAAAATGGAGAACCTGGTCAATGGTTGAGACCTTTTGACCGAGTTTTTTTAAATGAACTGAGAATGCCACTTTCCACCATCCAGTCTTGAATTTTATGAAGAAGACAGCGACCAAAATGTTTTTGAATGCAGTCTGTAAAACCTATTGGCCTGTAGTTGGAAGGTATGGAATGGTCGCCTTGTTTGTGTATGGGTAGTACTATGGCACCTTTCCATGAATCAGGGATGGGTGTCCCCGCTGCAATTGTATTGACTAGAACTAAAATATAGAGCGACCAGGCCTCTATGCCAAAAATAATATAGCACATAATTACAAGCATCTATCGTCAACACATCGTCACTTTTGCAAATTCTATGGGCCCGAATCACAGAACTAACTTAAGACAAAATCCTACACTTACTACCATTTTGGTATTCACAGAAGGCACTTACTCATTTCGGTATTCACAGAAGCTTGGAGTCCTAACTTTTGGACTCCTAAATGCCTTCTGTGAATACCGAAAGTCTTGAAGTTAGGATTTTTCTCAGTTTAGGAGTTGTAAAGTTAGGACTCCTAACTTTAGGACTCTTAAACTGAGAAAACTCCTAATTTCAAGACTTTTGGTGTACAACGCAGCTTACATAAGAGTTACAAATCAATATTAGTGATTGTTTATATCGCTCTGATAGACACAGAAGAGCAAACAGATTGGCTACTGAAAATCGCTCTGATAGACCCAGAAGAGCAAAAACCACACTTTCTTTCGAAGCGGCATATCTAGCCTCAACCTATGAATCTCCACCTAATTCCTCCCCCGAATCTTCAATCCAAGTAATTACGGGAGTCAGAAGAGAACACACTCCACCAAAAATCACTAGACCTGCAGCCCACCTAACCTCTCTTCCCAGATCCCCGTCTAATAAGAATCCAAACATAGAAGGGTCCCCCAATAAATGCATGCTCCTACACTGCAGATTGGCCTCTAAACTCGCAGCCGAACTAGCAGAAGCTATCCTCTCCCATGATATAGACATTGCATTCATCACGGAGACCTGGCTCAACAATCTCTCTTACCCCAACATGGACATGCTGGTGCCTCCGGGATTCACTATGATCAACAAAGACCGACAAGAGCAAATTGGAGGGGGTATAGCTATCATTCATAAGAACAACATCTCCATCACGGAAATTACACCCTGCCTATATAGCACCTTTGAGTGTCTCTCACTCATTATCAAGATATGTGATAACAGGCCAGCAATATGCCATCTCCTTTACCACCCCCCAGGCAATTCCTCTGAATTCGGGGAATAACTTTCTGACTTAATTGCACATTGTGCTCTCGGATACTCAAATAATATAATTCTAGGTGACCTCAATCTAAGATGGAATGAATCTAAAAACCCGCTCATTCAATCCCTAAACAACCTCCTACTACAAAACAATTTGGCCCAACACTGCTCAGAAGAAACTCACCACAGAGGAGCAAAACTAGAAGCAATCATTGCCGAAAGCAATGCAATCACCATTGACCATATCCTTCCCGTAGACTGGTCCGACCATCACCTCATCCTTTTCTGCATTAACCAAACAATCCCAACTTAACTCCCCATACAGGACCCCCCAAATGTGTTAGGAACATAGGTCAGATCCCTCGAGCGACACTAGAAGAAAAAATAAGCTAGCTTCTCCCCAACAGCTCTGATCACCTCTCAACTATTGAACTTACCTCTCTTTACCACTCCAATATGACACTCACCCTAGACAGCCTTGCACCTCTGAAACAAAAAAAAATCCAGGATCATTCCATCCAGATCATGGTTCTCCACTGACATCAATGAAGAAAGAAGACATCTAAGAGCCTCAGAAAGAATCTGGAGGAACAATCCCACCACCCTTCATCGCGATCAACTCCAAGCTGCCTGCAGGAACTACAAAAAGCACATTAAGAACAAAAAGACATCTTTCTTCTGCTCCGCACTAGACACCGCAAAAAAACAACCCAAAGAACTCTTCATTATCATCAGGAATCAAACCTCTAAACCAGTGTCATCCTCAACTCAGGCATCCGATGAACGTTGTGAAAACTTTGCTATCTTTTTCACTGATAAAATTGCTAAGATCGACCTCGCATTTGGCTCAAATCTCATCCCCTTCGCCGTGATCCAGTTGTCTGAATAAAACAACTGTGCCTCCTTAAACCCCCCAAAATAATGGTCCTCATTCACTCCCATTCAGGAAGCAGAGATAATCAACCTAATCTCCAATGCTAAACCCTGGATCAACTACCCCCTCAAGTGACCAAGGACCTGAAGCTCGTCCTATCTCTGTTATGGTGCAAGATGATTAACAGCTCACTGAGCTCAGGAGTCATTCCGGATTGCCTCAAAGTTGGCTAAGTCACGCCACTGCTGAAAAAGCCTGGTCTAGACACTAAAGATCTAAACAACTTTAGAACGGTATCAAACTTACCCCTTCTGTCCAAAATCCTGGAAAGATGTGTACTTCCTCAGCTAACTCAACACCTGGACAACATCAATCTCCTAGACCCCCTCCAATCTGGCTTCAGAAAGGGCTGCAGCACTGAAACCACAATCCCTAATGTCATAGACGATCTTCACAAATCACTGGACTCGGACCAATGCTGCCTTCTCATCCTCCTAGACCTATCGGCTGCCTTCGATACAGCCGATCACAAACTGCTCATCAAGACTCTAGAAGAAAGGGCAGGTCTTGAAAAGACAGTCCTCCACTGGTTTTCTTCCTTTCGTCACAACCGCTCACAAGGAATACAAATTAAAAACTTTGAGTCCGACTTCCACCCCGTCAACAGGGGTGTTCCACAAGGATCAGTGCTCTCCCCTCAGCTTTTCAACATCTACATCGAACCCCTTACCACTCTACTCAGGAAATCCAAAATCCCTTTCCACCTATATGTCGATGACACTCAACTATATCTGGAAACCTACTCCATTGCTGAAATCCAGAGACTCAACGCCACGTTCAGGGAGGTACAAGACAGGCTCTTAAACAATCACCTAAAACTCAGTTAAGAGAAAACGGAAATACTCCTCATCTCCAACAAAGACGAAAACCCACAAATCGCGGAATGGCTCAAAGCTATCGTTGCCCTCAATGGCAAACTCATCCTGGCGTATTCCGTAAAATCTCTAGGTATCACCTTAGACCCGAAACTGAACATGAAAAAACAAATCTCAAGTTCCGCAAAAAGTGCCTTCCTCAATCTGAAATTACTGTACAAAATAAAACCCTTCCTGCCACCCAAAGACCTTCAACAAGCTACCCAAGCACTAGTGCTCTCTAGAATTGATTACGGGATTGCAGCCCTGACTGGGACATCAGAATCTCACCTCACCCCCCTGAAAACAACCTTGAATGCAGCAGCTAGAATGGTAATTGGTACTAAGAAATTTGATCACATCTCCCCTGCACTCGAAGAACTCAAATGGCTCCCAATTGAATTGAGAGCCAGCTTCAGAACAGCCTGCCTCACCCACAAAGCCCTGCACACAGACAAACCGGCATACCTTGCTGCCAAACTCAAAAAGGCCGGCCAGTCCAGAAACCTCAGGAGCTTCAACACTCTGCTACTCATCCCGCTGAAATCACGTAAGCAGAAAACCGCGACAAAATCATTTGCCAGAAACACCACAAAATATGGAACTCCATCCCCCCCACATCAGAACGATCCCTCATTTCCCAAATTCTAAAATCTGCTCAAAATCCTCTTCCTCGACCGATCTCGAATGAACCGATAGAAGCCAAGGATGCACCTCAGCCTGCACTCTTTCTAACTTAAAATTTTGACCAGTGACACTGACTCGGATCAAAAAATTCTTTCCGGACATTCGTCCTGTGTCAACAAAGCAACTTTGGGGGGGGCACGCCTTGTTTGAACTTCATCCTCCATCTCCGTCCGCGCAACTGCGCCTTTGTTCGTCCTATACTCGGTTTGATCCACATGTTTGACTATACTCTTTACTGCCTATTTGCACATAATTTACTTGTTGTAAAGCGCTCTGATACCCTTGGGTCTAGCTAGCGCTATATAAAACTCCTAAAAAAAAATATATATATATTGTTAGCCTTCTTGGCATAGCAATACTCTTCTCCACTTTCCTTGTAAATATGCCCCTATGTCTGCTGGGATACCATCAGGATCCACAATTCGCCCAAGCAAAACAGCGCTAAGGGACTGAACAATATCAGCAATTTCAAACAAAGTCATAGGGTTAGTGTTTGTTTGGGAGACAGTAGTAACTATTTGTTTGGGAGACAGTAGTAACAATTATTTCTGTGGAGTCAATAGAGCCATCAGAATAAAGGTTATGAAACTAATTAACCCAATCAGAAGTGTGATAATTATTAGTAGGATCCAATGTAGATGCAGAACAGCCCTGTGAGACCAATGACCAAAATTTAGAAAGCGCATGTATCCAAAATGGCCATCCACCTCTGTTCGTCCCACTTTTGGCTTGAGAAATGGCCTCTTTATATTCCATCCTTAGCATAAGAATACTGGCCATGTCTTTGTTTTTTTGGCATTAGCTAAAGAATGGTTTATTATGAAACATTCTTTGTTATTCCACAATAAATGTGTACCTACAACATTCCAATTTTGTGCATTTGAAATGGTGTAAAAAGGATAGAATACACTCAACAAATGCCCTATGCATAGGCACCAGTTGGTCAGGAGAACTGACTTTGACCGGCAAGCAACAATCTAGTGCCATTTCAAGTGATGTTTTCCTGCAATCAAGGCACCTTCCCTAGTATAGGAAGGCAGGAGAAAATCTGAAGGGAAATCTCACAGAAAGCCTGAAAGGTTGCAGATAGAGGATTATGATCACTTTCAGTTCTTTCTAGCACAGTCATGTTGATGACTGCAGGCCATAATTTCAGATCGACAAGAATATAATGCATTCCGTTTGTGTGGAAAAGCTGTTAAAAGTGTGGGTACCATTAACATCAGATTTGGTGCGTCCATTAAGAGCCCTCAAACCATACTCAACTATGAGTGCCTTTAAGTGAACTGCAGAATGAGCTCAGCTACAAATAGGTGGAATGTCTAAGACAGGAACTGCCCAGACAACATCCACATCCTCAGTTAAATGAACATCATCCAAAAGCTCAAATGTAAGAATAAAATTGCCGTCTAGAATAAGAAAATATTTGTGAGGATGATCAAGAAAGTGCTCAAGCACTTAGAATGGAAATCATTGGCTGCAAAGGAGATGAACAACAAGGTGGAACAGTCACACCTCTAAGTCAGTCTATATCACTAAGCCTGGTGTTGGAAACATCAGGGGTTATAATGATCATCTTATTAGTACGGTGACATGGCCGGGGGTATTTCAATTGAATACTTGAGTGACCGAGGTGGCTAGTCCTGGTGTCCAGGGGCACCAGATTGTCAACTAGAGCCTTTGGTGTAAGACTAAATTTAATGTGTAAAAATTAGCAATAGAAGAGATAAACCTTTCAACACTAATAATATATTCACAAATAAAAGAGCGGCAATCCCTGTCATAGTGCATCCAGTGGGTCACTTTGTTCTTCAGTGATTCTTCCCCTTCATACCTTCCTGTCGTAGTCAATTTAGGAATGTTTGTCAAAATGCTATTGGCCCTAGCGGCCCCTCTTTGTAAATTATGTAAGTTGGTATTCGAAGTAAAAGTAGGCTTGTTCATACTGGGAAGGGAAACACAAGGAATAGTCAAAGGTCAAAGCAAGGCATTTTTCTTACCTTCCCAGAAACTGGCCACTTCAGGAAGAAGATGTTATTAGGTCAAGGCGATATGGTTTAGAGGCCGCATGCTTGGAAAGGCAATGCTCACAATTAGTAGTTACAAATCTACATTAAGCTTGAGAGGGGCCCTTAGTCACCGGTTCTGGTGCCTTAGGACTTAGGCTCAGCATGGAAGTGGTGGACTGTTTGTATGGAGCTTACTGGTTGTTAAGGGCTAAAAGCTGACTTATGTGTCCATAAGAGATAAAACCAAAGATCTAAGTGCCCCAACTTCAGCCTTTAAATTGAACCTGAGTGTACCTTGCTGATCCTGATCTGTAGGAGTATGCATGGAGTCATTGGTGGTGTTGAGCTGCACACTCTTTTCTATCAAGGGAACGTATCGATTACTACAGAATAAAACCCCTTCTAGTAGAGACTGTAAGTCTTTTGCAGAGTCAAAAGATGCTAAATTAGTAGCTGGTAGAGGGTGGACTGTGGCCTCAGTAAGTTGCAACTGGGCTTGCTTACCATAATCCTTAAATAAGCGAAGAATGCTTATTTGTTTCAAGATATGATCAGTAGTTGTGTGGGCTGTGGTGCTAGCAAGGAGAGTGCACGAGGCAGCAGGGGTGGGGGTAAGAATCGCTTTGAATTCACCCAGTATTTCATCAAAGTGATCTAACACCCTGTTCTTAGCTGCGTGGTTGATAGTTTTTTAATTTTCTTTTGAGCCACACCAAACTGCCCCTTCCATAACCTTCCTTTTTTCCATTTAAACAAAAAGTGCACCGTTAATGGGTTTGACAAAATCCAAATGCAGTTGTGTAAATGCAAACACAACACAAATACCTCCTCAGCCTGCAGTAGAGAAGCTAATCTCATCAAAGCAAAACAGTCTTGGGTTGGACGTGAAACAGTACCTTTTAGAGTAAAAAATCTACCCTTTAAAGGGGGGCCCATCCCATCCTCCTCCGGGCTTTAACAGGCACAGATGGGCCCCCACATTTCATGCTTAAGAGTAGTCATCGAACCTTAGGTTGAGTTGAGTGCATGTTGTAGCCAGTCCCTGCAATGTTTGTAGATATGCGTTACTTAGTGAAAGGCCTATGGACAAAAGTCAGTCTACCTCACAACTGAGTCACTTAGGGACTCATCACCATGCTTTAGGCACTGTGAGGGTCCTCCTTTCATGTGAATTGACGCACAGCCAACAAAGATTGTCACCTCCTGTCGCACTGTGTGTGTAAGAGATCCTGCATGTATAGTAGGGATGGTTCTGTCACCACAGATTACCCATTCCTTGCTGAACTGGGACACACATTGGTGCCTGCCTTTTACGCACTCACCCTTTCTCCATTGTACTAGTAAGTCATTTTTGTTAGCTGGTTAGTAATCATTAATGTGAGCCTTACCTGCCTGAATAAACTCATTCTTCCTTGGCATTGAGTACTTGCTAAGTGTGGCATGTCATGCATGTGACTTTGTGCACCTACTTGCTAAGTTATAAAGCCATAAGTTGCACATTTTCTCCTACCCTGGAGATGTGTAACTTTGTTCCAGGGTTTGTCCTCCAGTTCCTAATTAGTAATATGTGTGCATATTGTACAATTGATGTCATGTGTGGTTACACTCACATTCAATGCATGTGAAGGCTATCAGGGGCAGAGGAACAAATAGAGGCTGCATATCCCAACATGCCTTTCAACACTATTTATCTTTTGACACAGGACCACAAACACTTATTACTTGCATTTCATGCACACTTACTGACATCCAAGGTGTTGCACTGAGCTTCTACATCCCTGAGTGACATAAGTATGATGCTTTGTCAGAAGGAGTCCTGGCATGAGTATCTGCATATTGTCAGTGTATGCATAATTAGTACTGTTACGCTGTCTATATTGAGGCTATACGCACATGGTCATGATCACTGAGCAAGGTACAGATGGTTGTGTGACACTGTGTTAGTGGCTCACATGCCTCACAGAATCAATTTTGTTCAGCTAGGCATTTGTGTGATTAGTAATGGCTTACTTTTCACTGTGTGTCATGCAAGTTACTGATGCTTATTGGCACACCATGTCGTTAAATGAGGCTTTCTACATATTGCAATAGCATTGGATGTACATTATGTTTGGGCATGTCCAACAAGAGCAGGTGATAGTGACTTTAGCACCATTTCTTTGAGATGCTAAGAAGTGTCTTTTGTAGAAACACATCCACCATGGCCTAGTTAGTCCTATCCGCAAAAAAACAACAACACGCTGGTTATTTAGAGGTGTGTGCATAGGCATGTACAGATTTGCAATTCTTGGGGCAACATTGTTGACCAAAAGATGCCCAGACTGAGGACATATGGGATACATCTCATGTGACATGTAGAGGTGGGGAGAATTCCGGCGACGAGGATGTTCAAATTGTCATTAGGGAAGGTAAGACTAATCAACAGTCCACAACTGGATCAGATAAAATGATGAGCATAGAAAAGGGAACAGTACCAGGTAACACAGTAGGTGGCATAATGATGAACACAGGCCCACTGAGAAACTGGCCAAGAGGCACAGACAAATGTTATTGTGAAGTCCACATCTTCCTCCTCTGATGTGGTTTGTGCCTCCCCTGATGGTTGTGATGTTTGTGTGGGAGGCATCTGAGGCATGCACACATCAGAGGCACAAGATGTAGCTCGTCTGCCCCCAGCAACATTTGTCTGTGCCAGCAAGGAAGATAGCAAGGCGTTGGCAAGGGTCTGATGGCTTCCCAACAGAGCAACGTCGCTGTGTAAGGGAGCCATAGCTTCTATATAGGAGTCCTGCCTGCACTCCATAGATTTCAAGATGGTGCAGCTGGTCCCCAGCTGGAGGGCAACCTCACTGGCATCACATTAGCAGGATGGTTGGTCTTTCCTCTGCCTCATAACACCAGCAATATCAGCCAGGGCCAGTTCCAGTCATGGACTGTCCCATTCTAAGGAACTAAGGGTAGGTGCCTTTGATTGCCTCAGATGTGTCCCCCTGAGGAACCTAGGGGCTCATTCTATGGAACCCACGATGGACTTCATATTCATCCGTATCTCATCTACCAGCTGCCGCTGGACTCTAACCGCTTGCAGTTGGAAGGCTACTTGGGGGTCCTCTGAGCCCAGAGCTAGGCTTGGGCTGGCAGATGGGGCATGTTCTGTGGTAGGGGGTTCCTCTGGAAACCCGGAAACGTTCTCATCCAGAGAAGGTGTTCCAATTGAGTCCATGAGTTGCTGGAAGGTTTCATTCACCATGGGAGGCCGAATGTCATACATGACAGGTTGGTTATCCAGGACAGGCTACTGGTCAAGAGGTGTTGTTTCTCCCTCTGCAATGAAATTGGAATATGTTGATGGTGATCTATGATAGATGATGACTGAGTAATTACACTGACATACAGACTTTATTCTCATTCATTTTCAGTTAAACAAGGATGTGCAGGACGTGTTATTCGAAGGAGATGAGGCCAAGTTGCACTGTAGTTGCCTTCCAGATGGCAATGTATTTACATTGTTCATACAACCACTGTGCGACAGGGGTGCCTTTTCTTGTCATACCACACATTGCAACACAGTGACACAGGTTGCTGGGCTGCCCTGCCTATGAGGGTAAGTTGAGGTAAGGGCCACATCTGCCTTGTTGATTAGCTTCATTTTTTATGATGACTAGACTGATTAGAGATTCACTTATTGACAGTACTACTGTGCACATTGCGCCAGGTTACCAGGGTGCTTACTCTTCCCACAACTCCTCGGAAAGTGATGCAGGTATGGTCTTGTATTTGATTCGATTCTGAACTCTACCTTTCACACAGTACACCATGCCACTCTGCCTTGTTGTGCTGTCTTGCATGCACTTTGTGCATTAATGTGGCCAATGATTCATATTTGACATGCATCCACACAACTCTACCCAGCAGGCAACCTTCCAACACTGCAGGAATGTGTTAGGGCTTGTACTTACTGTGGTTTACTAATAATGTAATATCATTACACACACACAGTTATCTTCACAGTTCAGAAAAGTAGGCACTGTGTACCATCTCTGAGGGGGATAGAGCCAGTAAAACTTGGGAAATTGCAACCACTGACGTTCACCCCATTTCATCATTGCCAGAGTGGGTTATCTCCACAGTCTTGCACAACTACTAACTCAGCCCTGCCCTCCAGCAATCCTAGTGTAGACCCAGGGACTCAACCTTTGACTCTCATGTGACACCACCTCCACGAATATAATCAATCAATCAATCAATCAAAGCATTTATAAAGCGCGCTACTCAGGGTCTCAAGGCGCTAGGGGAGGGGAGGTCCGCTACTGCTCGAACAGCCAGGTCTTGAGCTGCTTCCTGAAGGCGAGGTGGTCTTGGGTCAGGCGGAGGTGGATCGGGAGGGAGTTCCACGTCTTGGCGGCTAGGTAGGAGAAGGACCTTCCTCCTGTGGTGGCTCTTCGGATGCGGGGGACGGCGGCGAGGGCGTGGTTGGTTGATCGAAGCTGGCGGGTGGGAGTGTAGAAGTTGAGGTGGTTGTTGCGGTATCTTGGGCCTTGGTTGTGTAGGGCTTTGTGTGCGTGGGTGAGGAGCCGGAACGTGATTCTCTTGTTGACCGGGAGCCAGTGCAGGTCTCTCAGGTGTCCGGAGATGTGGCTGTGTCGGGGGATGTCCAGGACGAGTCTTGCTGAGGCGTTCTGGATTCGCTGCAGTCTTTTCTGGAGTTTGGCGGTGGTTCCGGCATAGAGGGAGTTGCCGTAGTCCAGTCGGCTGGTGACGAGGGCCTGGGTGACCGTCTTCCTGGTCTCGGTGGGGATCCACCGGAAGATCTTACGTAGCATGCACAGGATGTTGAAGCACGACGAGGAGACGGCGTTGACTTGTCTGGTCATGGAGAGGGAGGAGTTCAGGATGAAGCCCAGGTTGCGCGCGTTGTCTGTTGGTTTGGGTGCGCCGCCCAGGGCAGGGGGCCACCAGGAGTCGTCCCAGGCGGACGGTGAAGATCCCAGGATGAGGACTTCCGTCTTGTCTGAGTTCAGTTTCAGGCGGCTGTTCATCATCCACTCGGCTACGTCTTTCATCCCTTTGTGTAGGTTGGCTCTGGCGGTGGCGGGGTCGTTGGTGAGGGAGAGGATCAGCTGGGTGTCATCGGCGTAAGAGATGATGTTGAGGTTGTGTTGGCGTGCGATGGCCGCGAGGGGGCTCATGTAGACATTGAAGAGGGTGGGGCTGAGCGGGGAGCCTTGGGGAACGCCGCAGATGACTTTGGTGGCTTCTGATCTGAACGGGGAGAGGTGGACTCTCTGTGTCCTTCAGGCGAGGAAGGAGATGATCCATTCTAGTGCCTTCTCTTGGATTCCGACGTTGCTGAGGCGCTGCACTAGGGTGCGGTGGCAGACAGTGTTGAATGCCGCGGAGAGGTCCAGGAGGATGAGGGCCGCTGTTTCCCCGTTGTCGAGCAGGGCTCGGATGTCATCGGTGGCTGCGATGAGGGCGGTCTCGGTGCTGTGGTTGGCCCGGAAGCCAGACTGCGAGTGGTCGAGGGATCCATTCGTCTCGAGGAAGGTGGCTAAGTTACCATATCCATTTGACTGACAAGCTTGTATGTGAAAGTTATGGTTCAAGCTTTACAAGCTTTACATGCTAGTAGTAATATTATTCTGTGACATACCTACACTGGCTGGCCACACAACTAGGCCCATACACTTCACTCTCCAACCATCCTCAAAACCTGCCCATCACCCAGCTGATTCTGCCACTTCACTATCGCCTGTTGCCCATCCTCCTGCTTTGACATATGTGGCATGGTCAAACATTTAATTTTATGGCTAGCTCTCCTGACACCTACTGCATCTTTATCCCTGTCCACATTATGTGTAGGATGTAGAACACCAATGCCCTCTTCTAGGGCACAGCAGTGCATTACTATCACTCAGGCTACCTTGCAGTACACACGTCACAACCCACCTCCTTGCTATTGAATGGCTTCCCATGCAGGCACAGTGCCAGTTCAATGTGCTCAGTCACACCTACATTGCTCAACTGTACCAGGGGCCCACCAGGTTCACACACCTTGGGTGTGCATCAGTTACATTCACCCAAAGTATACATTTGCACATGACAGGAAGTAGGGTGATCTCTAACATGGCGGGGGGGACCTGTGTGCTCTCACTCTGCACAGTGGGACAGCTGCATGCAAAGTAGTTTAATACTAGTGACTATACACGTAGCTCTTCACAAGATTCTACTTGGTGGTACTCCTCACCAGATCACCGTCTCAGATGAGGAGTTAGTCCTCAGGCAACCCCATTCCTTTCCATTGCTTTACAATGCAGATTTGGCTGCATGGGCCTGAGTTAGACTCACTTACCTCATGGTGAAAGGGGGTCTGCATTGTCACAGTCAGGTTGGGCAGGGTTCATTTGTCCATCCTTGATGTGCTGCTTCAGTCCAGGTTTTTTGCTTTGTATTGTGGGAGTCACAGTCCTGGTCACTCATGTTCAACATACCACTGCAAATCCTAGTAAACAAAGGGGGACCTGGACTGGTGCCGCACATTACACATGGACTGGACAAAGTTGACAGAGGTAAACTTGGCTATACAACATGTAACTGGGCAGTATGACTTACAAGTATGTGATATATAAATTAATATCTGGGAGATTCTTGCCCTTTCCCTTACACACATCACTGTGCAGCACAGGAATGTGGTGTGTATCCCTGCACAGCATGATATTTTTCTCATAAGGTCCCTTGTTGTCACATAACCTGTATGTCTTGCTTGTCCTCAAAGCCAGCACTGTCCTGTCCAGAAACTCCTGCCACCAATTCTGCTGGAATTACTGATGCCATCTGCTCCTTGAAGGGGTTCAGCACCTCCTGCTTCTCTGGTCTTCCTCCTCCAGTCCCTATGGCTTCTCTCAGGTTGTTGGCCAGCTTCTCCTTGGTCCTGCCCATATAGTCATGCCAGTCCTTCTTGCACTCTGGCACTGTCCGTTTTGTTTGTCCTACACTGTTTATCTTCTCCACTATGGACTCCCAAATGGCTTCTTTCTTTCCTAATAGTAATTTTGAGGTGATAAAGACTTGATGTTCTTGCTTTTTCATCTCTGTTATTTAAATGTGGTTCTCTTCTTCACTAAAACTACTCTTCCCCAGGGTTTCTGGACATCCTGGCTTGTGTTAGGGTTGTTTCCCTGATGCTGCTGCCTGCTCCATGTCTCCATTCTGATGTGTTGGAATTGTTTTCTTTCCAATGTATCACTTTTTAAGGTATTTTCTAACCCTGGGCGGAGAACTACGCTCCGTTCGCGGAGTTTGCGAATTTTTGGCAACTTCGCAGCGAGCGCATAGTTGTCGATTACTTCGCAATCTACAGCGTAGCGTAGTAGTTTTTCTTCCTCGCGCGCTCAATAGCATTCTCACGTGCGCGGTAATGACTTACCGTGGTTCTGCGTTCGCTTTCTCGCTTTTCTCTCCTGGTCGCGATGTTTGGAATCCGGTCGCACAATCCCATGCAACTGTGAGAACGCGATAATGTCATTCGGATGCGCGAACAGGTCATTAGGACGCACGATCCTCCTTGCAGCGCCATGTTGGTAAGATCGCATTTCCGAACACGCAGAAACTGCAATCTGGCACAGAATATCTCTCGAGCATGTATAAATCTTCTAAAAAATGTTCATTTTGCTCAGGAAAACCCCTCAGTTTGTGATTTGGCTGTATTTTTTTGGGCTAGGAGTCCTCTTTTTATTTCTACTCTTTTTTTCAAGAGAAAGGAAGTGCCCCTGAGTCTCCAACTTCCTGTTCCTGTCCACCAGGCTCCTCCCAGTGCTTTGTCCATGCGGTGTTCACTTTCCTTTGGATTTGGAGTCAGAAGGATTACTCTTTGTGTATGTCTGCTGCATCATAGCATTTAATTGGATTTATTGAGGAATTTTGGATTTGAACTTTTCTTTTACAAGTAAGTTTGAGAATTGAGAATTGGTGTACTGTAAATGTTTGTTTGTTTTCTTTTTTTTTAACTACAGTTTTCTGTGCTTCTCAATCTTTCTTAAACATTATTATTGAGGGAGGCCTGTACTTTCATGAGGGGCCAAGTTGTATGTGTTTGAAATTTCATCCAGTAGGCCTAGAGGTACCCACGGGTCCACCCATGTTTCTGTGGTGTCTGCAAAACATCATGGATGGCATTGGATTTAATTGCATACTCTGTTGTAGTGGAATTTAATTTTTAGTAAAATTAGGTAACCCTAGTAGTTCATGTAGTTAGTGTAGGCCTGCTTGAGTTCATTTACTTTCTGTGGGTGGCTTGGCCAGGTGGTGGCGGCCATTTTGTGTTTGTACCCACTGTGTTTTTGCCATAGGCCTCCAAGCGGCCATTTTGTGTGACCTTCCATCGTGCTTTAGTTTTTTTGTCGCAGGCCTACAAACTTGTGATTTCTTCTGCCAGTAGGCCTAGAGTCCCAGAGGTAGTCAGCGGGGATGCTTGATGTAGCGGTTTCCATTTTGTCTGTTGAATTTAACATCTTTTAGGGCATGGGTGGCAATGCATTGAATTTTCAAATGTGGTGTTTGGGGTGTAGTTAACTGTTTGGGTGTAAACTGTAAATGCCTTTGTTGTTTGTGTTGTTGTGTAACTTTCAAACCTTTTAGCCATGGGGATTTTCTTTTTTGCATTAAGCTGTGATGTGTAACAGGCATCCTCCTTTTTCTGGCGATATAGGGTTATAGATAGACCTGCTTGAGTTTATTTAAATTGTATGTACTTTCTTGTTGGTGGGCTGACCATGGGGCTGGTGCCCATTCCCATTTGGTGAAGCCATGCATTTTGCTTTTCCCATAGGCCTGCTTTGTCTGTTTTTAATTTTTATTCCTTTCTTATTTTTTTTATTCCTTTTCTTTTTTTAATTGTGATCACCTGTCCATGTCGTGGCGGCCATTTCCTGGTACTAGTAGCCTCTGTGTTTTTGGCATAGGCCTCCAAGCTTGTGGACTACTCTGCCAGTAGGCCCAAGGGTACTACTAGAGTCCTCATCATGGGTGCATGAAAGTTGTTCAACTGTTATTGGGGTGTTTAAGTTGTTAGTGTAACATGATGTAGGTCATGGTTGGCTTTGGATTGATTAGTAAAATGTGTTTTTGGTGTTGATTTGCAGGTTTTGGGTGTGTGTTGAATAATATGGCTTTTTCTGCGCACTAGGTAACCCTAGAATTCAGCTCGCGTAGTTTTGGTAACTTTGCACAGTGCGACAACGCGACCTTACAGTTTTTGTCTTCTTCGCGCGCTCAATGTGCGTGCTCGGGCACGCGATAACGACGTTTTGTACAGTTCGCGGTGCGGAACACGCCACATTTGCATTCTCGCGAGCAATATGTCTCGAGTTGCCTAAAACCTTCCCAAAAATGTTGATGCTGTTCATTTTGCTAAAGAAACTCCCCAGGTTGTCATTTGCTTGTTGTTTTTGGAGCATGGACCACTTACTGTTTCTGTCCTCTATGTACTTTGTTGTTTGAGGGTGGCCTGACCATGTGGGCGGCGGGGCGGCCATTTTGTCAAGCCAAGCATTGTCTTTTCGCCATAGGCATGTAATGTCTGTCTTCTCTTTCTTTTCATGTTGTTGGGGGTGGCCAGGCCATGTGGGGGCGGCCATTTTGTGTGACCTTCCATCGTGCTTTAGTTTTTTTGTCGCAGGCCTACAAACTTGTGATTTCTTCTGCCAGTAGGCCTAGAGTCCCAGAGGTAGTCAGCGGGGATGCTTGAGGTAGCGGTTTCAATTTTGTTGAATTTAACATCATTTAGGGCATGGGTGGCAATGCATTGAATTTTCAAATGTGGTGTTTGGGGTGTATTTAACTGTTTGGGTGTAAACGATAAATGCCTTTGTTGTTTGTGTTGTTGTATAACTTTCAAACCTTTTATCCATGGAGATTTTTTTTTTTGCATTAAGCTGTGATGTGTAACAGGCATCCTCCTTTTTCTGGCCATATAGGGATATAGGCCTGCTTGAGTTTATTGTTTTCCGGCCTTTACCCATGTACCTGTGATGAGAGTGCCCATGTGGAGCTGTGGTGGTAGTAGTAGTGTGCTGTTTTGTTTTTGACAAATTGGCCTGTGTCTTGCCATTATTCCTGTTGGTTTACTACTGTTCACATCCCCATTGCTATCTGCTGCAGGTCACTGATGCTGCATCCATCCGAAATGATGCACAAACTAAGGGTAAACAAGTTCCACTTCCACTACATTTGCATTTTAGTTCTTTGCTATTCTTACTCTTACTGAGTGTACTAATACTTCTAGTAGTAATTAAAATTAAAGCTAAAAAAATCCACATTCGACTGATGTTATTCTGCCTTCTTTGCTTGTAGTTGCACAAAAGACTGAAGAGGAGGTGTCTGTCATTATTCATCGCCTGTTCTACTGCCAGACGGACGTCTTTCTATACTACGCCACGTGTGGTGTGACTCACCTGACCAGACATCATTCTCAGCAACTTGTGCAACTGAGTGCTGCTGCTGACATCTGAAGAAGATGGGCCCAAAGAAAGAAGGTACCAGGTCCTCCAAGACCAAGAAAGTTGCTGAGAAGAAGAAGGAAGAACAGAAGAAGGAAGTGACACTTAAGTCTGGTGTTGACCCGAAAACCTTTTTTGGGAAAAAAAGTATGCCTGCAGCAGCAGTGACCGGGGCCCAAGCTGGGGCCAGCACCACAGCATCAGTTGGCCCAAGCCACCAAACCAGGCCCAAGCAGATGAGTGGGGAAGAGGTAGCCAGCTTAATGGTGGAAAGCAGTGATACTGAGCCTGACCTGAACTTATCGCTATCTCAAAGTAGTACACATTCCACGCAAGAGGGAACACAGCAGAAAAGTGGTGAACAACAACCACCGCCCGCAATAGTAGATGTTCAACCTGAGCCACCGCCCGCAATAGTAGTTGTTCAACAACCACCGCCCGCAATAGTAGATGCTCAACGAAAAGAACAACCTCAACCACCGCCTGCAATAGTAGTTGTTCCACAGCCACCGCCCGCAATAGTAGATGTTCAACGAAAATAACGACCACAACCACCGCCTGCAATAGTTGTTGTTCAAGAACCACCACTGGCAATAGTAGTTGTTGTTCCTCCCAAAGTCGGGGCAGTTCAGGAAATTGAGCCTGATGCAGAGCAAGAAGAGGAAGCACCTCATGCAGGAGATCTATTGTTTTCCAAATCCCCACCAAGGAAAAGGAGGGTTAGTCCATCGAGTTCTTCGCCAAGCATCCCTTCTGATGATCTTGATCTCAATTGGGAGCCACAACAATCTGAGCATGAGAGGGAGAGACATCCCAAGAAGACCAGGCTAGGGAAAAGGAAGGTTCCAGGAAGCCTACCACTTATGGAGTGCGATGTTGAACAGCCGGATAATGATGGTGATGACGAGTCAGACCCAGTCACCACAAGCATTACTCCTGGCCCTGAGGACATGGAGACCAACATTTTAACCCTAGCAAGAATGGCTGTGACTAGGGATGTAGCACGCATACCACCAACACAGGCCACACCAAAACTTCCTCCAGCTTCCATTTTTACATTTGCACAGAGCCCGCAGCGTCCTACATCCAGCACAAGTTCCACCTCAGCAGAAGTAGGTAGTGGTACTACTGCGCAGCAACATAGTGAAATTCAACACACAACCTCTAGTTCATCCGGCATTGGAAGTGGCACCTCTAGCAAGAGACAAAAGTAAAGCTCCCCAGTGTGGGACTTCTTTACAGTTAGCACAAATGAGGAGAACATTGCTATATGCTCCATTTGTCATTCCTCTGTTAGTCGTGGTAAGCTTGGTACAAACTATGGTACCGGAGGCCAAATGACCCATATGAAAAAACACCACGCAATCAAGTGGGAGGACCACCTACGTAGCATAAAAGCAGGAAACATTAATGTTGATGGGGAAGCAGTAGAAGGTCCACGGGTCAAATAGGAAGAAGAGGGAGACATTCTATCTGGTAGTGGTACACTAAGTACCCCTGTCCCCAGCACTGTAGTGGTAGATCCCACATCCGCATCAGCAACATCTCAGTGGCACCAGAGTAAGAGTAACCCAGAGACACCAAGAAGTACGGGTGCGAAGTCTACGACGCCAAGTTCTGCATCGAGCATAACTGAAAGAAATACCAAGCAGCGTACCATTATTAGCATGTTTAGGCAGGAGGGAAAGTACTAACGCAACTACCCAATAGCACATTTGTACAATGCTAAGCTTGCTAAAATGTTAGCACTGGACCTTCTCCCTTTTTCTTTTGTTGCAGGGGTGGGTTTCCTGGAATTTGTGACAACCCTCTGCCCAAATGGAATGTTCCCAGCCGCTACTATTTTGCCAGAGTTGCTGTTCCAGCACTACACCACGACGTGCTGGAATTGCTTGGAAAAGCCTTGCAGCAGAGTGCTGTGCATACTATCCATCTGACAACAGACATGTGGACCAGTTGCCAAGCCACTGATTACATGTGCAATACTGCACACTGGATCTCTTTTTCAGGTGTTAGAGACAAGATATCTGCAGGCATTGACACTGCTGAGATTTTTAATGATACTCGCAGACATGCTACTGTAGCCATGTTTGCTATGGAGAAATCGCATACTGCTGCAAACATTTTGGATGAGTTTAACAGCAAGGACTTTGAATGGCTGCGACCAAGAGGCCTTAACATTGGTTTTGTTGCCACCGACAATGGCAGTAATGTAGTTAAGGCCATGGAAAATGGTCGCTATTTCAGGGTTCCGTGTTTGGCACACTGCATTAACATTGTGGTTCAAGACTTTCTGAAAAATGAAAGCAAAGTCAGCAACTTACTGACCATTTGCAGAAGAATCTGCACGCATTTCAACCATTCTTTTAAAGCCCGGAAGCAGCTACGGGTTATTCAACATGAGTATAAAATGCCAGTCAAAGCACTCATCCAGGAGGTACCAACACTTGAGAACTCTACTTATTACATGCTTGATCGGCTGTTTGAGCAGTACATACCACTTAATGCTTATGTCATGACAATGACAAGAAGATCAGGGGATCCAACTGTTATTAAAGCCATGACAGTTGAGATGTCACAATGGGACCTCATTAAATGCCTGACAGAGATGCTACTTCCTTTTGAGGTCTTCACATGTGCAGTCAGCAGGGAGGACTGTACTATGGACCAAGCTATCCCATTGTTGTACATGCTAGAGCAAGAGCTGAAGGAGGTGTCTGAAACATACGAAGGTGTTGAAGGAAAACTTGAAGCATGTAATTTGGCGAAGGACTTAGCCAGCCGCTTATCTGAGAATACAAGGATTCAAAATAAGATTGTGTCACATCAACATTACATTACTGCCACAATTTTGGATCCAAGGTACAAATTATTTGTGAACAGTAATGCAGTAATTCCTTTTTCAGAAGGGGATGTTGCCAAGTACAAAACTGTAATAGCCGAGGAAGCCACTGATTTAGAAAACGAACGGCTCTCAATTAGAGGCTTGCCAGTGCCAGCCCAGGACAGTGCAAGTACTACTGAGCATCCTACAGAGTCAAGTTCTTCTTCACAGCATGCGAGCAGTGTGTTTGCTTCCCAGCAGTCACCAACACAACCAATAACAACAACCGCACCAACAGGATCTGATTCATCAGACAGAAGCAAAAAAATAGCTGCTTGGTTTCTACAGAAAGGGATGGGTAAGTCTGTTACTGTCGCAAAGCAAAAAGAGGACGAGCAAACCCGAGCACCAATGAACATTGAGCGGTTGGTCCAGGCCTATCTGGATGACACAAAAGAGGTGTTCATGGAGCAAAGCCCATTGGTGTATTGGTATAGGACAAGAAGCCAATGGCCAGTGCTCAGCAGGCTGGCGATAAAGTATCTAGCTTGGACTGTTGCAAGTGTCTCTTCTGAGCGTGTTTTCAGTGCTGCTGGTGCCATTGTAACTGTGAAAAGGACCAGTCTCTCGCCCAAAAGCGTGGAGAGGTTAACCATGATCAAAATGAATCAGCACTTCATACCACCAGACTACAAAATACGTGAATCAGAGCTGGAAGAGGAGAGCGAGTCGGAAGACATAACTAGTGGGTTACATGACCTACTTCTGTCAGAAGAACCACCAGTGTTTGAGGACGAGCTCCTCTTCCCTGACAACTAGGCTTTTAAATTGTTACATTCTCCCTTCCTTTATTTCTCCCTTCCTTATTTGTGTGTATCTGTCTTTCTGGCTCAAACTTCAAAACCAACACCATCTTCCTTTCTCTTTTAATTACCTATTGGAGTTGCACATCTGAGCATTTACTGTGCACTCCACTCATCAGAGTCCTGCTCCATCTTCCTGACTCACCCTAAATACATTTCCATCTTGCCATACATTGGATGGAGATGGACAATAGTACAATAATGTAGCCTCTAACAGTCCCTCCAAAACAAGTGAAACGTACGTGACTATAGCCATCTTCTGTTTTGTTTCCAATCTGAAATGCATCACTGTCTTAAGGCAACACCTCGGTCTGCAGGCATACACAACTCTTCAATGTCAGAACTTGAGCAGGGCTCCAAAATTAAAGTAAACTTGTCATCACTTTCAGAAGGCTCTGCTGCATCTGTGATCTGACAGCCACAAAGAAGAGAAAGACAGGTATATGAAATGAATGATGCCATACATTGCATTGGATGCTTGCTGACTCAGAGCAAATGTGCATGAAGTAGAACTATACGAGTAGTTTAATATAATAACAAAGTACTTGTGTCTCAAGTGATGGTCAATGTTTCCATGTTGTTTAATTATATGTATCCAATTGTACTCCTACTACTGCAGGTGCAGTCTGAACTTAATCGTAGTCACTCACTACAGACTGAGTTGCTGTTGGTGGTCTGTTGGAGAACACGTACACGTGCCACACCGGATGATGATGATGACCACCATACCATCTTTGCACGCTGTCAGTCAGTTTGATCTGAGATGATTGATGGAATATGTTCGGGAAGTGGAATACAATGTAAACACACAACCAATCAACAAGAACCACAGCAGACCTAGGCTACATGTGTGTGCAGTGGTGGAATAGAATAGTGGTATGATTGACTGACATTGGCGCATTGATTTAATCACTTGTTTTGGAAAATGGTAGGTTGCTGTATATGCCTTTTGTCTGAAACTGTGAAAAATGTAGGTAAATGGAGTTTGGGCCACAGACTCACGGCCCGGTTTTGTGGTGTGGCCCTGTAACTGTTCTGTGCTGGCTCCTATCTTGTTGTTCTTTTCGATGACTGCTGTGCAAATAGAAGAGTAGAGTTAATCAATGTATCCAAGCAGTCTCAGTCTGAAAATCTTCTCGCTCATGAGTCTTGTCTTTTTTGCACTACACCGTAATTGATTTTTATGTTTTCATTCAGTTAACTTATTTTGTAATACCCCATTTCTTCTTTCATCAACACTTACAGGCCGGCCTTTCACCCAGCGCTATTATACGTGGAGCAAACAACTCACACTCACCTTACCAATCCTCCTCCTCATCCAGCCAGAGGTGCCCAAGAATGATATTCAGTCACAGTGTCCATGGAAGGGAGGACAAAGATGAATGACGAGATACAACTACACATTTGGCCCTGGATAATACATTAACTTTAGTATCATTTTCATATTTTTCTTTGATTCCTTTTTCCTCTTCATTTATTTTACACTTGTGTTTGGTAATTGATTGTTCACTTAAACTATCTCTTAATTTTCTTTGATAGCTTTCAGCCCGCTACATCAGGTATTACAGTTTCTCAGAGGGCATACAGCCTAGGCAAAAGTCATATTCATAATATCATATGTAAGAAATACTTCCTTTGAATTGTGTAGTAGTAGTTAAGTAATTACCACTTATTATTAACCATCAAGTTAATAATAAACCTTCATCATGCATCCATTTAGTTTTTCTTACTTGACTTTACATTTATTGGGTAGTAGTGGATCATCAATCATCGTCTTCATTGTTTTGCTTTTGTTGTCTCCATGCGTACTGTTTTTCTTTGTCAAACCTTTCCCCAAACCCCCGTTCCCATCCATTCATCAAACCCTAACCCTCTTCCCCCGGGCTGTGTGGTTTTATATTGAGGTGTGATGTTACTACATTAAATCTACACCAACAATTGATCACACGCTTGCTGGGGGAGATGTGGTGAAAGCAACACTAATGAAATCAAATGTCAACGAGGCAGGGAGAGGATCTTCTTCTGCTTGCCCACCCAAGCTCACTTTATGTACTAGTGTACAAGGCAATTAATTTCCCAAAGTGACCCAACGAATAAATCTAAATAATTGCTGACATTGTTTGAATTTAATTTTAGAGCATTTAGGTTTACGATTTGTATTGTGTTTTAATGACTCCAACGCAACTACAGTTATCTTCTTGTACTTGGCAATCCCCGACACCATTGATTTCTTTGAGTTCGTTTAGCAGTTGCAATATTGTTTGTATTTTTTTGTCAGTATTATGTACTGTAATTTTCTACTTCTCCCACATTCTCTCTCAGGCAAATGACTGTCTCTTTGTTTTCGTTTGCCAATGCTAGTGCCAGTGTCTAGTCTACTACTACCATCACATAACCATAGCATATTCTCAGTTGTCTTGGGAAACCATGCAGCCCTTGCGGTGCCAAACTTAATCATTATCAATCACAGGTAAGAAGAGAAGTTTGCTGGGAGGTATAATGGAGGAGAGGCTGGTAGTACTAATAGGACAAATATAACTGAGTGAGGGGTAGCGCATCTATCTGTTTGTATGTTACACATGTGGTCAATTAATAAAGTATTTCAATCAAACACTGGCTGCTGCCCTGCATCTAGAGTAAACCTTGTGACTTACAACAGTAACCCCACCACAAAACAACATCATATGTGTAAGGTGAAAATAAATAACATTTATTCATGTAAAAAAATATCCTCCTAGTGCTCCTATCCCACCCCTATCCCCACCCTAACCCCAACCAATGTCCAAGTCCAAAGAATGTCCCACAAAAATGACCCCAACACCCAATTCCCACCCACCAACAAAAGTATTAAAAAAGGGGCAAATCAACAGGGTCTATTACAATTGGCGGGCTTTGAGGTGTTTGTCCACTATTATCTTGACACGCTCCTCTAATTGGTCCTTGCAGCTTGGCCACCCGGAGGAGAAGTTGTTGCCGAAATGCACGGCACCTACATTTGCATCCATGCTGTGAAGGGGTGGCAGATGTTAAATGCCGGCGGTGAGCGGCTGCCTGGCCGCGGCGCCGTACTCCTGCAGGTAGGGCCTTGCTGGGGCCAGACGCATTGGAAGTGGCAGCAGCTGCTGCCGCCGCTTCTTCCTCCTCCTCCTCGGCCTCAGCCACCAGCCACCAGCTGGCGGTTCTCCTCCACAATGGCCTGCAGTTTCCTTTGCCGGGCCCTGGCTGCCAACTCCTTCTGTGATGGTTTTTGGGAAGGAGTATGAGTATCTATAAAAAAAGAAACAGAATTGTAACTGAAACTCTTCAAAATTAATTCAACAGTACATTGTGGCATAGTAGCACTACCAAGCGCAGTACATACAATTGGTGTCAACTTTTAGTATCTATATAATCTATCCTCCTGCTTCCCCTGCCTGCAGCATTTGTTGAAGTTTTTTCCGGCATTATACTTGCCCTAGTACTATGGGTGGACTGGAGTACACAGAAGAACACCAGTCTTTTTTGTATCTCCTTTTATATTTTCAAAGTAAGACTCGGCTTCCAGTGACAGTCTACACCAATGATGAATACAATACATTTAGGGGGCATCCACCCATTAAAAGTAAATGTCTATCATTATTTATTATCGCCTTAGCGGGTTTCACTTTCACCAGCAACCACCCATGCGTCCACTCCTTCCTTGCCTTGGGTTTCATTGACACAAACTCCGCTCATGATTCTTGCTATCCACTATATCCATGCACCCATATTGTTTTGCCCAACCAGGCCTGGATTTTCTTTCACCTTCCAGTTCTACCCATCCTTCAACAACCCATGCATCGGATTCATATCAGCCACGTGCATGAACCTTCCAAAGTATCCTTCTATGGTAGTTAGTTTTTTTATTACATCTCTTTAGTCCTTCCTCCTTCCACCCTTGTTCACTTCTTTCCCTTTTTGTTCAACACATCCCTCAAGGTCATCTGATCTGACTTTGTCTTCTCCATACCTTTCACAGCTGAGTTGGAGTCTGATAGAAGAGGCCTTGTTTACTCAACTCACACTGGTAATGCTGCAAAGGGTGTCTTCTTAAACCATTGGATATTGTCGAGTACAACTTCAAATTCATACTTTCTTAATAAGTCTCATAGCACAGTGAGGGAAATGTTCCCCTTCCACCTAGTAATGCAAATAAGTAATGAATATAACTTACCACCGTCCACCGCTGAAATTTCCTCCCCCACTGATGCTCCTGCAGGTGCCGCAGCCACTGTCCCCTCCTGGATGGCAATCGCATCGCCGCTGGCCCCGTCGGCACTGGTGGTTGGTAGTGATTGTGCACCTATAAAAGCAAGTGCACCTTTTTAGATGCCTGCACACCTCCCCCTATTTTACTAGTTGTACTTTTTTCACCAGGAAGGAAGATTGAAAAAACAGTTACGTACAACATAAATCGTTGTAACTAGTCCAAATTGCGTCCTACTGTACAGCAGTCACATTAGACAGAGTTTAGTTTTAATTAATTAGATGGTCTTATCTCTACTCCTACTCTAGTCTTTGGAAAGTTAGCCAGAGCCATATAACCATTTTAGATCCGGGTCTACTGCTTTGCCCATGTTACCTCGCAGCTTGTTGCACAGTAAGAAAGACACCTTTGAGGCCACATGAGTGTTGCATACAACTAAAGAGGTTGACAAACCAGTATTGTTAGTCCCTTTTGCTTATCCATAATGTTGCACTTTTTGCCATGACTGCTAAAAACTGGCATAGTTGTATTCACTGTCTAACATGCAACATTTTTCTCATAGGCAGATGAGAAGATTGCCTTCTACGAACCAGAGATTTGCCGAGCTTTCGAAAGATGCATGTGTAAGCAGTATACGTTCAACGGTGAGGGGTCTCCCACAATTCACACATTTCTCTATCGTGCACTAGATGTACAAAATGTATAGTATTTAATCTTCTTCATTTTGCATGGTAGAGCAGGATGTTTTTCATGGAAATACTTACAAGTTACAACAATACAAAGCTTGTTATTAAAAAAATAAAGTTTTTGAACTTGCACATAGACTCTGTGGTATATTTTGAGTGTCTGGGGTGTTGTGGACTGAAATGAGTGAGTGAGCGAAAGGGTGTTCTTCTGTTCTGGGTTGTGTAATAAAATCATTGGGTATATATATCTAACTATCTTCGCGTGGGAGTCGGGAGTGGGACAAATGACTATGACTGAGACACTGAGGTAGGTAGACGGTCATTGGATTGTGGGTTTGTGGGTTTGTGGGTTTTGGGTTGGATTGAGGGAGAGGTGTGGCGCCACGGCCAGGGCGACTGACGCTGGAATCTGGGGACCACGGTTCGATCCCCGGCTCCGGCGGCAGGTTAGCCCAGCACCATGTGACTCTGGGCAATAGCTCGCTTAATCTCCCCGACGGCCCCCAGCGCCTAGAGACCCTTACGGGTGATTGTGCGCTTTACAAATGTGGACTTTGGGTTCTTCTGACTGAGTTCTGTGACTAGGGTGTAAGGTGTAAGTAAGGTCAAACCTCCCTATCATCAACATTCTATTTTCTTGTGCATAGTTCTGTATGTGCATGTGCAGAGAATAATAACCACAACAGTAGTAGTAGTATACTAACCGAACAAAAATGAGTAGGCAAACATCTGGTTGTGCATTTTGTTGGTGGGAATTGACAAAGACTAGAGATTACAGAGGACAACGCAAAAGACAGGAGTGGACCCAGTGGCTACAGCTATTCTATCACAGCTTTATTCAAAAGAATACCTTAACTAAAGAGTGGCCAACAGGGCAACCTTACCTACACACAGTCTAATAGTAGTAGCACAGAGAGTCATAGGGCAGAGGCAGTTTGAAGGAACTGAAAGTCAGGGATGGCATTGGATACCCAAAATTTGGAAAACAAATTGAAGACCAAAGAAGGTTTTGCTAACATTGAATTAGGAAGGAGGCTTAATAGGTTGGAAAAAATAAGGTGCGTTACAAAGTTAGGGAAATGTAATTGTTAATAATATAAGCACTGTAGGACTTACTGGGGCCAGCAGCAGGCTGCTCGGTAGAGGAGCGCTCCTCTCGTGGTTATCCCGCCAACTCGGAGCCCGTCTTCTTGCCCCTGGGTGGTGCTGATCATGTAAGAAATAATAAAGAAACAGAAACATTAAGTTCTGTGAAACAAAGACATCATTCAAAAATCCTCTCAAACATTTTAGGAAACAACAATTCCAATAAAATTGACTTCGAAGTATAAATGACTACTGGCTTGCAGGATTCACAGACCGTCTACTTATAGAACACTAATCAAATGTTCCATAAACATTCTGATTGCAGAATATATTAACAAAGCCAGTACCACCTGACCTACACCACCTATTCCAGAATCCAGATGGGCCAATTGTTCAGTAAGTCGGCATTTCCATTTTATTTTTGCCCGCAAACATGCATAGATGAGATGGAGGACACATGCATAAATTTGTGCATACACGGAATTGTTGGTTGCTTGCGTCATATGAACTGCTACTGACTGACGTGACCATGCTATTGCTGCTAAGCCTACCACTCAGTAAACAAACTTCAAACAGGTTCTATGGAGGGGTAGGATAAATAAGAAATAAGCATTCAGTGACAGAGGAGGCGTCATGCAGACCATTAAAAAAATATGAACTAATACTATCCATCCACCACTATTTCACTAAAGGACAATGTAAGGACTATACTCTAGCAATAGCATTAACTAACTTAAGTTCTCTAAAAACTCTAACATCAATAATCACCAGCCCAAGCTAGCGCAAAGTTACAAACCAGTAAGAGAAGTGGCGAGCAGCACCTGTGTCATACAATAACAGAAGATTTTGAGACAGAATTGATCTGCAATGTAACTAAGCGCACCAGTAATCATGTTACTTATTCGTCCAAGAATTATACACAAATTATTAATATTACTAGCTACTCACCAAGCCCCACGACCTCGACACCTAGCAGCTCCAACAGGTCCTGCTCCTTTTCCAGAATGTCTGCCCACCGGTGGGCCAGCTGCTAGTGGGTGCGCCGGATATCCGAGCGACGGTAGACTGCCCAGCGCACCTTCCCCACCGGCAGTGACGCTCCTCTGGGAGGTAACCGAAGCCTGGCCTGCTGCCTGCTGCCAAGGACAAGTGGAGGTGGTGCTGGATGAAAAAAACCAGGGCGGCCACCTCCGCCTCCCCGAAAAGATTCCGGGCATGCACCCCTGCAGGTCTCATTTTGCCGCAAGGCAGCCGGCTCTTGGGCGCAGGCGCCTTGCCCTTCAAGCCGGTTCTGCTGCTCCCCTTTGCCATGGTTCTGGGGTGGAGGTGGAGGTGGAAAAGAAAAGTTAGAACAAAAGGAAAAAAGTTAGGGGGAAGAAGTAGGAGCTTAAATAAAGAAGTAAAATAAAACAGTAGAAAAGTTAAAAAAAAGGTGGAAAAGTAGAAATAAAATGCAAAATATAAACTTAGGGACAGAGAGAGATAGATGATAAGTAAAAAAAGTAAGAAAAACTGTGAAAATAGGTAAAGATTGCACAGATATAAGGTGGATAGAAAACTAGGCCCAGAACCATAGCATATAGTGTGAAAAACAAGATGGCCGCGCCCATCGCAACCACGTGGGTAAGTTCGCGCGCGATTTCACGCGAACACGCACTTTGTCAGCGGGAACAAGTAGTTGTGTTCCCGAACAAGACGTGCACCACGCGAACACGTTATACGCGACCCGGAAGAGGAAATAGGGGACGCGAGCGGCCAGGACAATTGAAAAAACAAGATGGCCGTGCCCATAGCCCACCACATGGGTAAGGTCGCACGCTACAATCCCCCGAACACGCAGACAGCGCCCCGAACACGCACAACGCGCTCCCAAGCAAGAAAAACAGCTCGCGAACGGGTCCAGCAAGCTACTACGCACGCTCGCGAAGATACGCGAAGCTCGCGTAGTGCAAGAACGTCTTCGCGCAGCTTCGTGTAGCCCGACTATGCGTACTATGCCCAGGGTTAGTATTTTCGATGCATGATGCACTCCAATGTGATGCAATGCTGATTTGCAGCACTTAAGCGTGGCTTTTCGCCCCGTAAAGCAGCTCCACATTGGCTGCAAATGCGTCACTTTTCCCTGCGGCATCCACCCCACAGATGTGTCAATATTTTTGATGCACCTTGGGCCCTTTCAACATGGTGCACTGTAGTGTAAATACAACACATTCATGTCATTAGAGACTGTTGTCGCGCAACAATGCATCTGTTCTCATAACTGAGCCCCTAAGTATGTCAATTTTGAATCTCGACCCCTCCAAGTAATTGAGTGCAAGCTATTTAATTCGGTTGTATGACGAACCATCGCGGTAAAACGCATCGCGGCACTTTCCATCGCGGCCACGACATCGCATCGGCCGTTACACCGGCCGTTATTTCCTCGCACGCATTTATGTATGTATGTATGTATGTATTTTAATGCTTATTAAGCGCAGCTGTCACCCAGCGGGTATCCTGGCGCTGAGATCAGTTCCACCATCTGCTAATGCGGCAAATGCGGCAATTTCATTGGATCGCGTGTCACATCGCCGATTTAACATCGCGCGACATGACAACGCGATGTGTTACCCTACACTCGAAAAAAAAATTCTGCCAATGGGTTTGTGGGGGGGTGGGGGTATATATAGTATTGCCCAACGCGTCACCAGCCATTTGTGCCTGTGACCCTGTCGACATAGTTTGGAATAAGTAAGTCTTCTGCCCTCTTTTGAAATCGTTAGTCCCTTTATTTTTTGTGCCTTTGACTCGTTTCTCGTGCCCTTCTGTCCTCTCTTCCCACTCTTTTTCTTGTCGTTCTGCTGCTCTATGTTCCCTTCGTTTTTTGTTGTCCTCTCTCTGCCTCGCTTTTTGTGGCCTTTTGCCCTCATTGGAAATCGTTGCACCCTCTGTTTCCCTCGTTTTGGGTGGTCTTCTGGCCTCTGTTTAAATGGTTTCCCCCTTGATTTTGTGTGCCTATCACTCGTTTCTCGTGCCCTTCTGTCCGCTCTCCCCCCTCTTTTTCGTGACTTGCCCTCCTGGTGCGTGATGGCAGCCGTCTTGGGTGTCCCGGTCCCGGTCGCGGTCACTGGACTATATCCAGCTAAAGTATTTTTCGGTGTGCTGTAATTATTGAAAATGCGCAACTAGAGATGCACTGGGTACTTTATTTTTGATCGAAGAGTGGTGTGGCAATATTCTCTGCCTGATTTCTTGAGATGTTTGCCGATATAAATTAATGAGCAGCGGCAAATAATTGCATAGACAACGTTTTTTGTCTTGCAGGTGGAAAATTCAGTATGTTTCCATCGTTCTGATTCAATGGTGAATTCGGTACCTTTTATAGATGAGCTTCATGCGTGGCAGTTACTACATTTGCGGTGTCCAGAGATGGGTTGGAGGTTCAAAAGGGGGCCTTTTGCCCTCATTTGAAATCGTTGCACCCTCTGTTTCCCTCGTTTTGGGTGGTCTTCTGGCCTCTGTTTAAATGGTTTCCCCCTTGATTTTGTGTGCCTATCACTCGTTTCTCGTGCCCTTCTGTCCGCTCTCCCCCCTCTTTTTCATGTCCTTCTGCTGTCTGTCCCCTCGTTTTTGTTGTCCTCTGTCTGCCTCGCTTTTTGTGGCCTTTTGCCCTCATTTGAAATCGTTGCACCCTATGTTTCCCTCGTTTTGGGTGGTCTTCTGGCCTCTGTTTAAATGGTTTCCCCCTTGATTTTGTGTGCCTATCACTCGTTTCTCGTGCCCTTCTGTCCGCTCTCCCCCCTCTTTTTCGTGTCCTTCTGTTGTCTGTCCCCTCGTTTTTGTTGTCCTCTGTCTGCCTCGCTTTTTGTGGCCTTTTGCCCTCATTTGAAATCGTTGCACCCTCTGTTTCCCTCGTTTTGGGTGGTCTTCTGGCCTCTGTTTAAATGGTTTCCCCCTTTATTTTGTGTGCCTATCACTCGTTTCTCGTGCCCTTCTGTCCGCTCTCCCCCCTCTTTTTCGTGTCCTTCTGCTCTCTGTCCCCTCGTTTTTGGTGTCCTCTGTCTGCCTCGTTATTTGTGGCCTTTTGCCCTCACTTTCAATCGTTATGCCCTCTGGTCAGCAAACTATCCCTCCTCTCCTGGCCTGAGCCCTTTAAAAGAAGTCCATGCTCCAAAAAGTCCCCCAGCCTCCCTGCCCATAACCCTAAGAAACTGTTCCCTACCCCCGTGAAATACTCTAACTCTGCTCCCTACCCTCCCTGGGGGCCTAAAAATGTCCCCTGCCCTGCACCCTAGAAATTATCCCCTACATCCCTAAACTACCCCTACCCTGCCTCGACTTTGTAAATGGTCCCTGCTTTGTCTGCTAGAGCCCTACAACGGAAGCCTATGGCCAAATGGATGGGTGGATTTAGTTTGTAAAGTTTTATTGATTACGATGTAATATAGCGCGAACTTTGCCCGAAGGTGTCAGAGCGCTTTACATAAGAACATGTTGCAAAACCTAAGGACTTAGGATTACATGCGTTAGATAAAAGATACAAATATGAAAACATTGCAAATGTACTAGATGTAGGGACAGAAAGAAGAGACTGTCGATTTTCGTTATATAGCGATATACATAGGGAAGGGATATGAATGGATATACTGCAAGAGTCACATAGGAATGGTAGTGTACAAAGGTCTACTGCATATACTAGTGATTACAGTTATCTCTATATACAGAAAAGGTGGTCGGAGGGGGATGCAGTGGGTGGATGGATGCATGATGTATGGGTGGATGGATGCGTGGATGGATGTATGCATGATGCATGGATAGATGGGTGCATGGATGGGTGTATGGGTGGATGCATGGATGGGTGGGTGGATGCATGGGTGTATGGGGTATGAGTGAGTGCGCAGGGAAGATGCGCTCCGTGTCTATGATCAAAGCGGTCTACAAAAACTGCATGTAGCCAGAGGGAGGGATGGTGCAGGCGGAGGGGAGATGGTGCAGGCAGAGGGAGGGATGTTCCACCCGGTAAGTTGTGAGGGGGTGACACCATGGGTTACCCGCACCGGGTGACACCAACCATAGTGACGCCACTGATTAGAATCTTCGAAGAAAATGAAGGACGAAAATGTCACAATAAAATTCTGTATGTATTTTATTCGCTAGTAAATATCTAAAACCAATAAATGTATTTTGTTAAGGCTATCTTGGACAAGAGGTCACGTTGTTGCCTGCATCACACGCCACTAATTGTGTGCTTCAAATATCTTGGAACACCAACAGGCAGCAGAAACCAAAGGTAATTTGCCTTACAGTGTCCTTTGTTATGTAATTATCGATGTATGTATATGCAAACCTTTCCATCTGGGTCAGATTTTATTCATTCTGCCCTCCGCTTCATAAGCCAAGAAAAGCACATCGTTTTGCTTTGATGCTTAAAGAAATGCCTCACTTTCAGCTGTTTATATTGTCTATTTTTTTCTGGCATATTTCTCTTAGATCATCACAAATCAGGTGGTCGACACGTCGTTGCCTGCATCACACAGCACTAATTTTGTGCTTCAAATATCTTGGAACACCAACAGGCAGCAGAATACAAAGGTAATTAGCCTTACAGCATACATGCATTTTTTGTAGACCGCTTTGATCATAGAGACGGAGCGCATATTCTCTTCATAACTTGCAGTTTATCTGCCACAACGTCCTCGCGGGCGTTTGCAAGCAGCAAAACATAATGACTTTGCGTTGGATTACACGCGTTACATAAAAGATAGAATCGAATACACTTGCAAATGTCCCATATGCACTTGAAGCAAAGTGTCGCATAGTACCATGGCAGGTGGATGTGTTGGTGGTTGGATGGTTTGTTGGATGGATGGGTTGGTGGATGGGTTTTGTGATTGCATAAATTGGTGCTGGCTTGGCTTGATACACCCAACATTAGACTAATCTCTATTTTGCCTCTTAAAATAGGCCGTCGCCACCGTGAGGCTTTGTGTGGTTATCCAAACACTGAGAAGAAGGCCATCCAAAGCGTAAAACAACGATACAGGTACATTAATGAAATGTCCCATTTACTATTACGACACTAACTAGTGTCTGGGAGGTATGTGCTGCATAGTCCCATGGAATTGAATGTCTTTGCTGTTTGGTCTATTAGGCGCGTAATAATGGCACCGCAACCATAATTTTTTTTTATGTGCAGAAAAAAATTGCTATGTTTCGTACTAGTTTTGTAGTACGTTACTTATAACATAGAAAACATTTAAAGACTTTCAAATGCAAATAGTGTACTTGAAACACCAAAGTAGTAATGCCACCGCTAACCTTTCTGTCTTACTTCCTGTTACAGACTTTTTAAAGGTCACAGAGGTGCAAGTCCAGCAAAGATTTAAGGTTTCGACGCTAAGTGCAGCAGATTAGCACAAAAGGTAAACATGAATTTGCTATGCAATAGGTCCAGCATTAGGCAAGTTGGTTTTATTTCAACGGGACATGACAAAATTGTTATTTTTTTTTTAAAATATTGTGACATTAATAGCTTTGTCCTTACCAATCTTAATACTTGGATTTATGTGCAATGTGACACCTTTAGCCTTGTCAATGCAACATGTTGTGTTTGTGACCGGCACTAGCAGCAGCAGACCAGCAGCAGGCCAGCAGCCTGCCGTTTTTAACAAGCGCCTAGCCTGGCTTCGCACTGACCTCGAGGCACTTCTTGCTTCGCACTGGCATCCAAGGCACTCTGCTCGGGTCACTTCTCTGCGTGCCCCGGTTGGGGGGGAATGCAGGGACTCCCGCTCAGCTGCTGATGCTCACCCCAACTCTGGGGAGGCGACTCTTCACCTCTCAAGCTCTGGCTGCTGCAAGTCTCCTATTGTGTGTTAAAATCAAGAACAGGCCCCTAATTGGCAAACAATGTCCATGCCCCGCCCCTCTGTGCCTGCGTGTAGAAGAGAGAGTGAGGCGAGGGTCCGAGTACTGCCCGCGTCCAGGGCCCCTCATGTCACCGGCCCGGCTCTGTGCCTCAGCCGCCCCCTCCCTGATCCAGGGCTGCCTCGGACAGCCGAGAGAGGGGGGGCCCGGACACTGGGGCCGGCACAGGCCATCAGCAGCAGCAGCTTGCAGCAGCTCCCCAGCCTTAGGTGGGGGGTCCTCTGTCCTGTCTTAGGGCAAAGGTTTTCTTCACTTTTAAACTTACAGTTGAGGTCCGCGTATATTGTAAACTCCATGCCGGTTTCTTTCTTTATCAATAAACCCCCCCCATCTTTGCATCCATGAGTTTCTCGAGTGCAATCCCCATGTACTTCCTGTGACCAGGAGGCTGCTTCCTACTCATCTGCTGCTCTGATCGGTCTCTGACCGTTTATAAACAAGAGGCATGTGAACTCGCATGGAAGCCCCACCCGGTTGGCCCCGCCACACACACTAGGGTACACGACATCACATTCTTGCAAATGGCAAAAAAATCTGCGATTTCGCAGGAAAATCCGCAAATTTGCGGATATTTTTGCCATTTCGCTTTGTCCTTACCAATCTTAATACTTGGATTTATGTGCAATGTGACACCTTTAGCCTTGTCAATGCAACATGTTTGTGATTGATGTCACTTACACGCATTGATGTTACAAATTCAAGTTTTTTATAATAAAATAATGTTTTTAAAAATAAAAAAGATTGTACTTTATAATGGCAATCGCTTAAACTTTAGTAAATAATCTTGGGGAGGTTATGATTTTTTATGCATTTTGTGTCCGCCATTAGGGAAATTGTGTCTTTGTTATGCATTTTAAGAGGAATGTGTTTGTTTGTTTACTCCAGAAAATGTCTTTGTTACAATTTTCAAAATGCATTTTCTGTTATCTTCCTGTTAAAAAAGCATTTAAATTTTTTTGTTACAGCAAATGTCTGATCCAAAGATGGCGCAATATATCACGTCAAGCAGAGGAAATCGCCTCCTCAAACACAGCGGTTATATATATTGCAAGGAGAGAAATTCTGAGCCACGGGGTCATTGGAAGTGTGTGCAATATTACGCAAGGCATTGCACAGGAAGAGCGGTTACTCTGGGTGAGTCTGTTTTAAGAAGCACAGAGCATAACCACTCGGCCTCTGCAACTGCTATTGAAGTTAGAGAATCGATAAACGAGATGAAAATGCTTGCAGGCAACTCCAATGACCCTTGTGGTGCAATTTTAAGGGAGGTTTCACAACATATTACTGAACATGTGGCTAGTAGTATGCCTGCCATCCCCAGCTTACGTCGAATGATCCAACGTAAGAAACTTGGGAATCATCCAAAAAGTGTGGCACCCCAAACTTTTGGGGATATTGAAATTCCTGCTGAACTCTCTGTCACCGTTTCTAAGGAACAGTTTCTTCTGTATGACAATGAAAATTGTCATAAGCGCATTTTAATATTCAGCACCCCCCGTAATCTTAACCGCTTGGAGAACAGTGATGTGTGGATGCGCTGATGGGACCTTTACAAGCACGCCCACCCCTTTCACTCAAATCTACACCATTCACGGGTACGTCAACGACATTGTAGTTCCTTTAGTCTACAGTTTATTACCAGACAAACAATCCTCAACGTATACTGAGTTTTTGTCAGTTGTAAAATCTAAAATCCCAAACAAAAGTCCGAGAAAAGTAATCATGGACTTTGAATTACCCATGATAAATGTTGTAAAGAAAGTGTACTTTGATTAGCAAATAAAAGGATGTTATTTTCACTTTTCTCAGGCTATTTGGCGCAAAATTCAAAAAACATCCCTTATTGAGGATTATGTGTCTGATAGTAAACTGCAGTTTGAGCTGAAAAAACTAGCTGGTCTTTGCTTTGTTCCTCCTGATAGTGTAGATGACTACTACACATCGATTACACAGTCAGAATATTTTATTGTAAACGAGGAAAAATTGGCACCCTTATTAAATTATTTTGAAGGCACATGGATTGGGCATCTAAGCAGGTCGGGTTGCCGGAGGAAACCACGTTTTCTTGTGGACTGGTGGAACTGCTACTCAACTTGCTTGGAGGGAGGAGCAAAGACAAACAATTCCCTTGAGGGTTGGCACAACTCTTTAAACAGAAGTATTGGGAAACCGCACCCTAATTTCTACTCTTTTCTTGAAATTTTTAAAAAGGAGCAAAGTTTCCAGGAAATGCGAATGTCACAGTGTTTAGCAGCTAATCTGCATCCGCGTGTTTGCCCCCGTTCAAAGGAAATGTCTGTCCGACTTTTGGCAGTTTTAAAACTTTTCCCCTTGTCTGTGCCTTCTGAGTACCTGTCTTCCATCGCACATGTACTTAATTCCTTTGGCTAAAAAATATATGTGTTGTATTCCATCCTCTGAATCCTTACTGTTGTGCCCGATAACCCTGTCTGGAAATTGTACCCCCTATCGTGTTAACATTTCCCCATGGATATGTACTATTATTTAATTCATTTTGGGGCTATTGCATACCTAGGAAGTTTGCAAGTAAATTGTATCGATGCAATGTAAACCAAATAAAAATGTACACACTTATTTATTGTGTTTACCAAATAAAAATGTACAACGTGTTTATTGTGTTTACCAAATAAAATGTTTATTGTGTTTGACTATTAAATATGTACAAACGTTGCTTTTCTGTTTGACAAATAAAAATGTACAAACTTTATTCTTGAGTATAGCAATCATATTTATTCATGCATCATATTTCATAAAGATATGATTCTGGCATCATATTTAATAAACATCTGATGGGTGGATGGATGTGGGTGGGATGGATGGATGTGGGTGGGTGTGATGGGTGGATGGGTGATGGGTGGGTGGGTGGGTGTGTGGATATGTACAAACGTTGCTTTTCTGTTTGACAAGTAAAAATGTACATATTTTATTCTTGTGTATAGCAATCATATTTATTCATGCATCATATTTCATAAAGATATGGTTCTGGCATCATATTTAATAAACATCTGATGGGTGGATGGATGTGGATGGGATGGATGGATGTGGGTGGGTGTGATGGGTGGATGGGTGATGGGTGGGTGGGTGGGTGGGTGATGGTGGATTAATGGATGGATGGCTTGTTGGGTGGTGGCTGGGTGGGTGGGTGGGATGGATGGGATGGATGTGGGTGGGTGTGATGGGTGGGCGGGTGTAATGGCATATGTGGGTGGGTGGGATGGGTGGATGGGTGGGTTGGGTGGATGGGTGAGGGTGGATTAATGGATGGATGGCTTGTTGGGTGGTGGCTGGGTGGGTGGGATGGATGGGATGGATGTGGGTGGGTGTGATGGGTGGATGGTTGGGTGGGTGGGCATTTCCATATCTCTGAAAAGTCAAATGCATATATCATATATGATATCTGCTTGCCATCTTGCTATGAGTGGAGGCTCTACTGTTTAAAATTACGGCATTGTGATGGATGATGGTGGGTGGGTTGGGTGGATGGGTGAGGGTGGATTAATGGATGTTTGACAAATAAAAATGTACATATTTTATTCTTGTGTATAGCAATCATATTTATTCATGCATCATATTTCATAAAGATATGGTTCTGGCATCATATTTAATAAACATCTGATGGGTGGATGGATGTGGGTGGGATGGATGGATGTGGGTGGGTGTGATGGGTGGATGGGTGATGGGTGGGTGGGTGGGTGGGTGGGTGGGTGATGGTGGATTAATGGATGGATGGCTTGTTGGGTGGTGGCTGGGTGGGTGGGTGGGATGGATGGGATGGATGTGGGTGGGTGTGATGGGTGGGCGGGTGTGATGGCATATGTGGGTGGGTGGGATGGGTGGATGGGTGGGTTGGGTGGATGGGTGAGGGTGGATTAATGGATGGATGGCTTGTTGGGTGGTGGCTGGGTGGGTGGGATGGATGGGATGGATGTGGGTGGGTGTGATGGGTGGATGGTTGGGTGGGTGGGCATTTCCATATCTCTGAAAAGTCAAATGCATATATCATATATCATATCTGCTTGCCATCTTGCTATGAGTGGAGGCTCTACTGTTTAAAATTACGGCATTGTGATGGATGATGGTGGGTGGGTTGGGTGAATGGGTGAGGGTGGATTAATGGATGGATGGCTTGTTGGGTGGTGGCTGGGTGGGTGGGATGGATGGGATGGATGTGGGTGGGTGTGATGGGTGGATGGGTGGATGGGTGGGTGGGTGGGCATTTCCATATCTCTGAAAAGTCAAATGCATATATCATATATCATATCTGCTTGCCATCTTGCTATGAGTGGAGGCTCTACTGTTTAAAATTACGGCATTGTGATGGATGATGGTGGGTGGGTTGGGTGGATGGGTGAGGGTGGATTAATGGATGTTTGAAAAATAAAAATGTACATATTTTATTCTTGTGTATAGCAATCATATTTATTCATGCATCATATTTCATAAAGATATGGTTCTGGCATCATATTTAATAAACATCTGATGGGTGGATGGATGTGGGTGGGATGGATGGATGTGGGTGGGTGTGATGGGTGGATGGGTGATGGGTGGGTGGGTGGGTGGGTGGGTGATGGTGGATTAATGGATGGATTGCTTGTTGGGTGGTGGCTGGGTGGGTGGGTGGTATGGATGGGATGGATGTGGGTGGGTGTGATGGGTGGGCGGGTGTAATGGCATATGTGGGTGGGTGGGATGGGTGGATGGGTGGGTTGGGTGGATGGGTGAGGGTGGATTCATGGATGGATGGCTTGTTGGCTGGTGGCTGGGTGGGTGGGATGGATGGGATGGATGTGGGTGGGTGTGATGGGTGGATGGTTGGCTGGGTGGGCATTTCCATATCTCTGAAAAGTCAAATGCATATATCATATATCATATCTGCTTGCCATCTTGCTATGAGTGGAGGCTCTACTGTTTAAAATTACGGCATTGTGATGGATGATGGTGGGTGGGTTGGGTGGATGGGTGAGGGTGGATTAATGGATGGATGGCTTGTTGGGTGGTGGCTGGGTGGGTGGGATGGATGGGATGGATGTGGGTGGGTGTGATGGGTGGATGGGTGGATGGGTGATGGGTGGGTGGGTGGGCATTTCCATATCTCTCAAAAGTCAAATGCATATATCATATATCATATCTGCTTGCCATCTTGCTATGAGTGGAGGCTCTACTGTTTAAAATTACGGCATTTCCATATCTCACAAAAGTCTCACAATTAAAAAAGCCACTTAATGTAATGAAATCTGTTTATGTTTCAATAAACCAATGACATAAAAAAAGCAATATGCCACATCAGTGAATGTTGAATGGCGTTATGCATATCTGTTAATGTCTCAATAAAACAAAAGCCGGGTACAGAAATATCTGTTCATGTTTCAATAAACAAATGACCTAAAAAAAGCAATATGCCATATCAGTGAATGTTTCAATGGAAAAAATGGGAATGTTTTTTAATGTCTCAATAAAACAGAAGCCGGGTACAGAAATATCTGTTCATGTTTCAATAAACAAATGACCTAAAAAAAGCAATATGCCATATCAGTGAATGTTTCAATGGAAAAAATGGGAATCTTTTTTGATGTAAAAATGCAAGCATGAATTATGATGCATGAATAAATATGACACATCATATTCTTAAATAAGCAAGTCAACCTATCCGTCATACCACATGTTGTTTTGCATTACGGCATTTCCATATGCGAAGTGTCTTCTTAAATAAATAAATAAATAAGCAAGTCAACCTATCCGTCATACCACATGTTGTTTTGCATTACGGCATTTCCATATGCGAAGTGTCTTCTTAAATAAACAAACGTAAATAAACGCTCTCGGCACGTAATGTGAAGTGTCTTGTTAAATAAACAAACAGTTTCCAAAAGAAAAAAGCCCCGTAATGTGAAGTGTGTTCTTAAATAAACAAACGTAAATAAACGCTGTCGCCAAAATGCCATATCAGTGAATGTTTCAATGGAAAAAATGGGAATGTTTAAAAAAGCCCCGTAATGTGAAGTGTGTTCTTAAATAAACAAACGTAAATAAACGCTGTCGCCAAAATGCCATATCAGTGAATGTTTCAATGGAAAAAATGGGAATGTTTTTTGATGTAAAAATGCATGCATGAATTATGATGCATGAATAAATACGACACATCATATTCTCAAATAAGCAAGTCAACCTATCCGTCATACCACATGTTTATTTTTTCCAAAAGAAGTGTGTTCTTAAATAAACAAACGTAAATAAACGCTCTCTGCAAAAGTCGGCAAAAGTCTCGCCTTCAATAACGTCAAAGTGTCAAAGTCAAAGTGTGTCTTCTTAGATAAACAAACGTAACTCGGCAAAGTCAGTCTCTTTTTCGATGTAATGATCAACGATGTACATGGCAACGCGATGCACTTGCATGCGTCGTGTTGACATACGATGTGATGTCGAGCACGATGTAACTGCAGCGATGGGCTGTCACTGCGATGCGATCTTTCCGCTGTAAGCGGTGCTTCCCATTTAATTCTGTAACTGAATCTGCTGCAATTCAACATGCTTATCAATATTTGAGAAGAAAGGGGTATATTTATAAGAGGCTTGTGTCACGTTTGCCCCATGCAAAGTGGTACATTTGTGATGCAAGCCTCTAAGTCAGAATTATGAAGCCAAGTAAAGCTACATTGGGTTGATTTGAATGGCTTCATACATCTGGAGTAGTAGTAGTAATTTATGTGCTCAATTTAGTAAGCAGGTCGCAAGCTCTGCTGTTCCCTGTGCATAGTGCGGTGTGTCTGGTAATTAAAGGAGATAGGCTCCGACCGCTGTATTTTCAAAAAACAAGAAAGGGAAAAACGGCAACTAATGTGCCTTACCTGTGGGTCTGCTCTGGAGCCGCTTTCACCCTCGGTTTTGGACGCCGGTCCGTGTTGTTTCTCGGCCGCCCTGGAGCTCAGGAAGAGCCTCAGGGCTGCCGCAAGAGGTTTCCTTAGATCGGGCTATGGCAGTGTCAGCACAAGCACTGCACCACCCTGCATGCAACACGAGGAGCCAGTAGAGAGGAGCTGCCCACCGTCGCCATTGACAGAAGTGAGGTCCCAGACGCAAGAGGTAGGAGGGTTATTGTGGGGGGCTTTTGTGGTGTTTTTGGGGGCAGAGAGTTGCAGAGGCTGCTGGAGGGGTGTCAGATAATCATACCTTGCCACCGAGGCAGGATCTAGTGCTTCCAGCAGCTCCTGAGTCTCCCTCTCCCTCTCCCACTCCCACTCCCACAACAAGCACACAAAAAGACCAAAAAAGTCTCCCTTTACAAAAATCTAGGAAGGAGTCTAAGAGAGAAGTAAAAAAACGGGGCAAAAAACAGAAACACAAAGACCCACTACAGGGCACCTAACCGAAAATTACACACTTTCTTTAAAGTGCAACCGGCAGTTTTAGCACTGAAGGGTCATGAGCCCTCAAGTTGAATCTGGATATAGGAGCTATCAGTGGAGCTAATGGTGAAGATGTTGAAGCAGAGATGGGGAATAGAGAGCAGCATGGTCAGGACAGTATCCAAGAGAGTAGCATGGCTACAAAGATAGATAGAACTAAGAGTAAGAACGGAGTGGAGTCTCAGGAAGACTCCCTCATTAACGACTCCATCGGTCATGGAGGCCCCACAGCTGCCCAAAATACAAATGCAAATATAAACTTGGATAGTAGAACCCCGAGTGAGGCACAGTATAGCGCTTTGGAAGCATTGTTGGGATCATTAACGCTAGACATCAAAAAGGGGTTCTCTGTTTCAGAAGCTAATCAACATGAAATACGTGGGTTTTGTGAGACACTGGATAAAAAGTTGGATTCCTTAACAGAGAGAACTGAAGTACTCGAGAACACTGTGGAGTAATTAAAAAAGGATCTTGCAACTAATAAAATGGAGCTCCAAACTCTGCGTAGAGAGGAGCAGGGTCTCCAGGAAATACTGGAACAATTGGAGAATAACTTGAGACGGAACAATTTGAGGATTCTAAATATTCCTGAAGGTAGTGAGAGAGATGATTTAAAACTATATGTGGTGTCTCTTATTAAGGCTGCAGTCCAGCTAGATGAGAGCGAGGACGATATCCTAAAAGACATACAAAGAATACACAGAGACCCATTTTGAAAAGCGCCAGGTAGAGCGAAGCCAAGAAAGATCCTTATCAACTTTCAGACATATGTATTGAAAGAAAAAATTCTCACATCCGCATTAAAGTTAAAATCATTGAAAGGCCAAGATTATACATTTGAAATAAGATCAGACCTATCACAAGCGACCTTAGACAGGCAGTGGGAGCTGGGTAAGCGTATGGATGATTTTCGGAAATTAGGGGCAACAGTACAACTTAAATTCCCGGCCTCGCTTCGAATAATATATAACAATAAAATGCACATGATAAGGTGCTTAAGGGAGGCAGATGAGATGTTAGAAAACATTAACGTTGCTGGTGCTGGAGGGAGTGGGAGGGGTAAAGAAGGAAGTTTGTGTTAGAAACACATTGGTAAGCACTTATTGGGAATAGCATAGCAAAGAAAAGAATTTGCACTAATATTAGGTCCAAGAATAAGAAGCAGGGGTGGGTTCTCCAGGGCACTGGGTGGGAGTGTTGGGAAGCAGGTCAGCACGGGGTGGGGAGCATATGGGAAAAAAAAAGTCCTCAAACACCATGGATAGAGAAAAGAGTTCAAATACAGTAAAGGCATGTCCATTCAAATTTTAACTTGGAATGTCAATGGGCTGCGCGTAAATGGACGTAGGATAGGATACTACAATATCTTAGAGACGGAGTAGTTTCTGTCCTGTAACTCCAGTTCTGTAGTAGGGGTATCTCTGTTATAGTCATTATCTAGTGAATAGTCCCGCCCATGTGCGTGGACCCTGGAGCAATCAAAAATAATCTCTTAGAGTGTCGAAAAATGCATAAATGCACAGACACTTAAGAGAGAATTTAAAGACAGATAATGCAGCCTAAAAAGGCTACACTGTCCAGTACTTCAACTAGAAATTCCACCAATAAAATCCACAAAACAGCAAAGCCTGTACAGATTTCCCTTGCTTAAACAGCAAAAACCCTCTGGAATGATAGAGAGGAGGACCTGGACAGACAAGCCCCATAGGCTGCCATTATGTGGCTCAGAACAGGATACTGTGCCTTTAAGAGAACTTTCCAGAACTTCACAGTATCCCAGAATGCACTGCAGGTCCCAATTACTTTCAGTTCTTTTTGAAGGCGCAACACGCCAGACCTGTAGCATTCCGTACATGAATATCTCTCTCCACCGGGGAGGAGGGCGGGCGCTTATGACTATAACAGAGATACCCCTACTACAGAACTGGAGTTACAGGATAGAAACTACTCCTTCTGTAGTAGGGGATCTCTGTGTATAGTCATAATCTAGTGAATAGAATGGCAAGCCCATCCCCAACCAAAGCGGCGGTGGAGAACGAGAAATAACACCACTATTGTGCGAACAGATTTCGCAGCGAAGCCTGCCCAACCTGAGCGTCTGCCCTGGCATCAGTGTCCAGGCAGTAATGCTTAGCAAAGGTATGAACCGACTTCCAAGTGGCTGCCTTGCGAATTTCAGCAATAGGCACGTTACGAAGCAAAGCTGTCGTGGCAGCTTTACCTCTGGTGGAATGAGCCTTAGGTTTGCCCCCTAAGGCCTTATTAGCTTTTTGGTAACACAATTGTATGCAGGACACAATCCACCTCGAGATGGACTGTTTAGAGGTTGCAAGACCCGTCCTGACTGATCCATAATTGATGAACAATTGGTCTGACCTACGAATATCTTTGGTTTTATCCAGATAAAATTTCAGCACCCTCCTAACATCCAGGGAATGCAAAGACCTTTCCGCTGGAGATGAAGGATTCTGAAAGAACGTAGGTAAAGTTATCGTCTGGTTGATATGAAAATCAGAAATAACCTTGGGAAGAAACTTAGGGTGAGTACGCATAACAACCTTAGCAGCATGAAACACAGTGTAAGGTTCTTGGCAACACAACGCCTGAATTTCACTCACCCTGTGGGCCGATGTAATGGCCACGAGGAACGCCGCCTTCCAGGACAGGTGCTGCAACGAAGCCTTATGAATAGGTTCAAAAGGCTCCTTCATCAATCTGGACAGCACCACATTCAAGTCCCATGAAGGCGAAGGAAGCCTGACAGGAGGGAATACTTTCTTCAAGCCTTCCAGAAAATCTTTGATCACCGGGATCTGGAAGAAGGAAGTCTGTGAAGGGCATTTCCTGTAGGCAGTCAAAGCAGCCAGATGAACCTTAATGGAATGGACATTAAGGCCAGACTGCACCAGATGTAGCAGATATGGAAGGATGACATCCTCCTTGCATGTCGTAGGGTCATAGTTCTTAGACTTGCACCAGATGCAAAACCTCTTCCACTTGTAAGCATAAGAAGTCCTAGTGGAAGGTCGCTTAGCCTCCTTCAGTATGTCCATACAATCCTCTGGGAGATTCAGATGGCCATATTGCACTATTTCAGGAGCCATGCCGCCAAACTCAAAGACGAGAGGTTGGGGTGCACCATCCGCCCCCCGAACTTCGTGAGAAGGTCCGGCCTGCACGGCAGCTTCATGTGAGGAAGGAGAGACCGGTGAAGCAGGTCTGTGAACCACCACTGTCTGGGCCATTCCGGAGCAATCAGAATCATCCTCGCCCTGGATTGGGACAGCTTGATGAGAACCGTCGGAATCAGGGGAATGGGTGGAAAAGCGTACAGAAAGCTGTTCGACCAGTCGATCCATAACGCGTTCCCCCGCGTCCCTGGCTGGTAGTACCTGGAGGCGAAGTCTCGGCATTTGCTGTTTTCGGTGGTGGCGAACAGATCTACGTCTGGAGTTCCCCACCTTGCGAAGACTTCTCCTAGTACTGCGTCGTTTATGACCCATTCGTGGTTTTCCTGAATCAGTCTGCTCAGCTCGTCTGCCTGAACATTCTGCACACCTGGTAGATGAGTGGCCGTTATCGAGAGTCCTCGGGCCAGAAGCCAGTGCCAGATCGCCTGCGCCTCCTGCGACAGAGTGAGCGATCTCGAGCCCCCCTGCTTGTTGAGGTAATACATCGTGGTCGTATTGTCCGTCTGTACAAGCAGAGAGTTGGTCCGGAAGGACGGGTGAAAAGCCTTCAGTGCCAGGTGAACAGCTCTGAGTTCCAGGAAATTGATGTGGTACGTGGACTCCGTCGGGGACCACGTCCCTTGAATCTGTAGGTCTCCGGAGTGCGCTCCCCATCCCTGGAGTGAAGCATCCGTCACGATAGTCTGCGTGGGAATGTCCTTGTGGAAGGGAACCCCTTTGAGGAGATTTTCCGCTGAACACCACCACTTCAGAGACTGAAGTGCATGTAGAGACAGTCGTATTTTGTCGTCCCAAGATCCTCTCCTCTGGTCCCACTGATCCTCCAAGCACTCCTGCAGCGGTCTCATGTGCAGCCGCGCATGTGGCGTCAGGAAAATACAAGAGGCCATTGATCCCAGTAAAGATGACACCGTCCTCACTGTCGTAGATGGAGTGGTCATCAGAGCCTGAACCTTCCGAAGGAGTGATAATCGTCGCTCCACCGAAGGAGACACGCTTGCTGACAGCGTATTGATGGAGGCCCCCAAGTACTGGATGCACTGGACCGGAGTCGGGGCAGACTTGGACATGTTGATGTGCAACCCCAGCTTGTTCAATAGAACGCACGTCTTCCGGAAGTGTGCTTGAGCTTCCGAGAATGAGGAGGCCTTGATCAACCAATCGTCCAGGTACGGGTAGACAAACACCTTGTTCTTCCTTAGGTGTGCCGCTACCACTGCCATGCACTTCGAGAACGTCCTGGGCGCAGACTTCAGCCCGAACGGAAGTACCGTGTACTGATAGTGATTGGTGCCGACTTGAAATCGCAGGAACTTCCTGTGTTTGTGTGCAATGGGCACATGGAAGTATGCATCCTGTAGGTCTATGGCGCAAAGCCAGTCCCCCTGTTGCAGCTGAGGATAAATCTGATGCAACGACAGCATGCGGAATTTTTCTCTGCGAATCCACTTGTTTGCCTGTCGCAAGTCCAGAATGGTCCTGAACTCGTTCTTGTCCTTCTTGCGAACTAGAAAGAACCGGGAATACAGACCTCTTCCTCTTTGAGACAGAGGTACATCTTCTATCGCCCTTTTCCTTAACAGGATATCGGCCTCCGCCTGGAGCTCGCGCAGCTGATACTGCGAGCTGACCGGAGGAATCGATGGAGGAGGGCTGATGAACCGAAGACTGTATCCATTGCAAACAATATTCAGCACCCACTTGTCCTGAGTAATTTTTCTCCACTCTGCCAGAAAAAATTGAACGCTTCCCCCCACCAGAGCGGGTAACGGATGAAGGGGAAGTAACCGCTCAGGGTCGAGACCTGGCCGGGCCCTTGTTCGCGGTAGAGGACTGCTGTCCACCCCTACCCCTCTGGCGTTTTTGGAAGGGTCTTCTGAATTGCTGCTGTTGTTGCTGCTGCTGTTGACCAGAAGACTGTCCTCTTCCCTTCCCCTGCGAGCCAAACCGTCGTTGGAACTGGCGGTAGGGTTTCTTGTCTTTGGGCTTCTCCAAGCCCACAGCCGTCAGGGTTTCAGCCTCTGCCTTCATCCTGGCCATTTCGTCATCTGCATGTTTCCCGAATAAGGTCCCACCGGAAAACGGCAGATTAGCCACTCGCTGCTGCGCTTCAGGCTTGAGAGACGTGAGCCTGAGCCAAGCATGGCGTCGCTGATTGATACCGTGGCAGTATCCATGTGCGGCCAACAGGGAGATATCCGCCGCGGCGCTGATGGCCTGGTTCGAAACCAGCATCCCCTCCTTGACAATTTCCATGAAGTCCTCCCTCCTGTCACGCGGAACAAGGTCCGCGAACTGCTCCATGGAATCCCACAGCGCTCGGTCGTAGCGACCCAGTAAAGCCGAGTCGCTGGACGCCTTCATAGTCGTGGAGGAAGTCCCACACGCCTTCCTTCCAGCCGAATCAATCCAGCGGCTCTCCTTATCCGGAGGCACAGTGGAGGATGGGGAGGTAGTATGTAGTTTCCTAGCCGCCGTCACAATCACCGAATCGGGCACTGGATCCATCCGTAGGAAGGCAGGGTCCGAGTCAGGGGCCCTGTATTTCTTGAGAAGTCTGGAGGGAGCGGCTTTCACCACCGCAGGCGTAAGGAAGAGCTGTTCTGCAGGCTCAACCAGACCTGGCACCAAAGGCAGTAGAGGGCGAGACAGGTGCTTTTTGTGCAAAGTCTCGAATATCACGGACGTCGTAGGTGTAGGAGCCGTCACCGTGATACCCAACTTCGCAGCCCCCCTCAGGAGAACCTCCTGGAACGTGCCAATGTCATAGATCGGAGACACCCTAGTCTCCGGTGAATCTGACAACGTAGGAGAATATGAAGGGGTCCTAGAGGTTGAACGGGACCTGGACCTATGCCTCCCATGGCGATGTCGGGATCTAGTGGAGGACCTGTGTCTGCTCCTGGATCTGACTCTCTTCCTGGAGCGAGACCTCGATCTCCTGGGTCTGGGACGTTCTGCCGGTTTCCCCGGGATGGACGTCTTGGGCTTAGGAGGGTCCTTTGACTTAGGAGTCTTCTTTGGCGGTGTCGGGAGCCTGGGCAATGACACCGACCTCGGTGGAACCGGAGGAGGCGTGACAGGCACAGGGGCCCGTGGTCCTGATGGAAGAGGAGGCAGAGGAGGCAACGGAGGAGGGGTTGGAGCCCTCAGAGGAGGACCTCGAGGCAAAGGAGGAGGAGGTGTAATGGACTTCTTTGGGGTATACACCTCCGAGTACACCGATCCCGGTGACCCACCATACTTCCCGGACTGAGGGGAGCCCCCCACAGTCCTTGGTCTGCCCGCACGACCTCTCGACTTTGAAGAACGATGTCCAGACGTCGAGCGTAGCTCCCTCGACGTCGAGCGTCCCTTCGGCGCCGACCGTTTTCCATGCCTCGACGGTGATCGCTTGCGCCTCGACGGCGACCTCGACGTCGACCTCTTCGACCGCCTCGACGGCGACCTCGAACGCCTCGACGTCGACTTCTTCTTCGCCGGAGACCTCTTCTGCCTCGACGGCGATCTCTTCCGCTTCGACGGCGGCCTCGACGACGAGGATCCCCTCGACGACGATGATGTCCTCGTCCCTGACGGTGAACGGCGGTATCGCCTCGACGGCGAGCGCCGACGCCGGGCCCGTCGACGCCGTTCACTCGACGTCGACGACGATGAAATCGTCACCGGGTTCGACAGCGGCCTGTGTAAGCTCCTCGACGTTGACGGACGACGTTTTCTCGACCCAGAGCCCTGGGGAGACTGGGAACTGGCCGTGGACCTTCCTCTTGACGTCGTGGTCGGAGCCACCGACCCAGACGGAGACTTAGGACGTTTGCTGGACTTCCTGCCCCTGGGGAGCCCCCCAGAGGCCTCAGCATGGGCAGATGAAGCCCCACCAGACCCACCTTGAGCCTTCAGCATCCTTTCCTCGAGGCCCTGAAGTCTGATCTTCATCCTGTCCTTCAGGGTCCTGCCAGAGAAGACTTTACAGATCTCACACTCCTCTGGAACATGGGAAGAGGGCAGGCAGAGGATACACACCTCATGAGGGTCTGACTTAGCCATCTTCCTGGAGCACTCAGGGCATTTGTCGAATAAAGAAGGCATATTCGACATAAAAAGAGTGCACCAAGAAGAAAAGCCCTAAAGTACTTTGAAAGTACTCAAACCGAATTTGCAGTGAAAAAACAGTAATAAACCCTTAAAAAGGGAGAGCTCAATGCTCCAGGGTCCTGCTTGCAGGAGCCGGAAAAAAGAACTGAAAGTAATTGGGACCTGCAGTGCATTCTGGGATACTGTGAAGTTCTGGAAAGTTCTCTTAAAGGCACAGTATCCTGTTCTGAGCCGCATAATGGCAGCCTATGGGGCTTGTCTGTCCAGGTCCTCCTCTCTATCATTCCAGAGGGTTTTTGCTGTTTAAGCAAGGGAAATCTGTACAGGCTTTGCTGTTTTGTGAATTTTATTGGTGGAATTTCTAGTTGAAGTACTGGACAGTGTAGCCTTTTTAGGCTGCATTATCTGTCTTTAAATTCTCTCTTAAGTGTCTGTGCATTTATGAATTTTTCGACACTCTAAGAGATTATTTTTGATTGCTCCGGGGTCTACGCACATGGGCGGGACTATTCACTAGATTATGCCTATACACAGAGATCCCCTACTACAGAATCCTCTGCTCAAATCCTTATCTTACAGGAGACACACTTAAATATGAAGGAATGTGTTGATCTTTTTAAAAAACAAAGATGGGTGCAGCAGGTGATTTGAACAGATCAGAGTGCGAATGTTAGAGGAGTTGCTATAGTTGTTATGTAGGCCCATAGGAATGAATGTCAATTACCGAATCGGTAAATACCGATTTGGTAATTGGGGAAACATTGAAGGGTGGCAGCCTGTTGCACCCCTCAATTGTGCATTGGTGCACATGTTGCAGACATACATGCCCTTAGGGCATGTATGTCTGCAACATGGCACTGTTTAAAAAGCAAAAGAAAAGCTTTTTAAAGGGTTTTCATTATTTACCACCAACTTCTAGTTGGTGGTAAATAATGAATTCTTAGACCCCTGTAGCACTGATTGCAGTGCTACCTACATGTCTATATACAGAATCGGTAATTTTACAGATTCGGTAAAATTACCGATTCTGTATCTTGACATGCCCCTACATCTCCATCTTCAAATACCGGTCGGTAACGGCCGAAATAGGCCGTTACCGACCGGTATTTGGCGACCTACATCGGGTCTCAATGTCTTGATCGTGTGTCTCAATAAAGCAGGCGTCTTCAAACTGTGGGGCGCGACCCACAGGGGGGTCGTGGAGTTCTAAATAGGGGGTCGCAGATTTTCCAGCTTTACTTGTTCCTGGAAAAAGACAGCTGGGATCACTAATTGAGATCGTTATCAGCTACTTGCCTGAATGAAAGGCAGGCTGATCTCCCTTCTGTGCAAAGCGAGAATCGCTTGTAACTCCACTCATTCCGGTTTCAATGAGATCCTCGTGCTCCAGTAATCTGTCAGTATTTCTACACTTTGGGGCGTCCATCTCTCTCCTGACATACCATAATAGCTGTTAAAAATACCACACAGCCAGGATAGCTAAACGAAATGCATCACACCAACAATCCAAACCACGGCATCCAAGAAACTTCTCTTTTACACGCAAAACAGGTCTTCAAAGGCGGCACAAACATCCCTGCAAATGTGTAAAACAGAGTATAGTCGGAACTGCGTCGTCTAAGATCGAGGCAGCCTCCTTGCTCTTGACAACTGATGTGTATATTGGGGCTGAGCAGGTTGCAGGTTCAGCCAGTACAGGAAAATCAGGTCTGTATGTGGCAAGATTCTACTGTGGGTGGTTACAACTCATTCTTTCATCCTTCCAAGGTCAATAATACAACTGAGTTTCAATTGGCTGATATGGGCAGACATAAAGCTAGCACTAAAATCCATTAGTAACTTTATGAGTCATTTTAGCTGAGACCTGTTGGTCGACTAGAGATGAAGCTGTGGGACTGAAGCATGGATGGGTACACATTTAGGTGGTAGATTTTGGGTCAGAAGAGGGAGAGTTGTGTTCTGTGATTTTAGTAAGGAGCAAGCAAGGCTTTAGTCAAAATAACAATTTTTCCAGTGAAAGTGGTTTATTTCTTTCCTGCTTAGGACTTATCGGCCTGGAAATCCATCTTTCTATTTTGGAATTTTAAAAGTTTGCGTTTCCCAGGACAGTATTTGCATTTCTCATTTGTGCGAGTGCATGGCCACTTCAATCGTGTACAGACGAGCACACTAATTGTAATTTTGCCACAATTTAAGGTTGACTACGGTGGTTCCATTCTTTTTCTTGCCATTGTTCTATTTATTCTGTTGATGTGCTGGCTTGTGTGATTTAAGTTTGTAAGTAGCTGTTAGAAGGGTAACATTTGCTCAAATTGTAATAATAATCCTGTTCAATAGGGTTGTTAGACCTTTTCCAAAGGTGGCTGCCAATCTTTTTTGGACGTTCTATTGTGTTTATTTTTGGCCGTCCCATTTTTAAATGAGAACTGTGAATCCTGCGCACCCCTATAGGATGCCATATAATATTTAGGGGCATGATGCTTATTTGCAGCAAATTTGCTCTTGTTGAAGGAGTTTGTAGAAGCAAAATATGACCAGTTAAGGATGGCACATTTGCAAGATGAGTTACATGGGTAAAAGTTGTTAGGAGCGTGCCTGTGACTTTCAACAAAATAAAACTAATGTATTTCAAGCTCTTCTGGTACTGTGTTGTGCTGAGCTTATTTTTAAGTTCCGCTATACACATAATTCCATAATTACAAGCCTTTCTACACCCTTCCCTCATGTATCCCTACAACACTCATGCTATAACTCATCATTCACTCTCTAATCCACTTCTAAACTCTTACCCCTTGTTCTCTTCTTTACTCATCCCAAACCTCCTAATGTTATGATCTCCAAATAAACACTTTTTAGAACCTTGCCTCTTCTATTCCTCTACTATCCTTTTCAATCCAACTAACAGACTCACACATCCACAGTTTAAATTCATTTAGTATTTCCCTATACTAATTCACCACTAATCCTTTTTGGGTTCCGGAACAGTGTGTACTCACAGAAAAGCGCCTTGACACCTTGTCCGGGTAGTAAGCACTATATCAATGCAATTACAAGTCAAGGGCCCTTCCCTTCCAGTGACAATGCCACCATCAAGAGCCCATGCCCCATGCCAGACTGCCTTCCAAGGAGCCTCTAGACATGCTCCGAGGAGTCTGTAGATTTGCTCTGCATGCACCAGACATTGATAGGCCCTTAATTCTCAAGTCAAAGGTCCCTTCCATCTGTCCCTCTTCCACCTTCAATCACTCACCCGATGCCAGGCTGCCCTCTGAGGGGCATTTAGATGTGCTCTGCATGTTCCAGTCGACCATAGGCCGGCCCTTCATTCCCAAGTCAAGGGTCCCTTCCATCTGCACCACTTAAACCCTCAGTCACCCAGGTCCGAAGCCAGGCTTCCCTCTAAGGAGTCTGCAGACATGCTCTACATGACCAAGCGACCACAGGCCACCGCTTTACCTTAGGGGCTTGGAACCGCTAGACCCAAGTTAGCACAGTGCCACAGAAAAAGGAGAACTAGCAACCCTGGGCTATTGTGCTTGGCTTAACCTATGATCCAGAATGTTACCACAAAGGAGAACAAGGCAAAAAAACACTCTCACACACTTTAAATGTCTATTTCAAATTAGAATGCTCTGCTAAAACAGTTTCAATGATTTAAGGCTGGAAATGAATGATTACAAGTAAAATAAAGTGCGCAATAATGCTGCAAAATTTAAATTTTTGTGCCGCTAAATTTAAATTTTTGTGCCGCAAAATTATCAAATCTATGCCGCAATATCCTGAGGGGTCTGATCAAGGAGGTGTTCCATGGGCTTTGCGTGGGATTTTGATGCTACCCCCTATTTATAAAATCACGTAAACCTTTGCAGCTCCGAAAACTGATGCCTCTCCAGCAGAAACGTAACGAGGAGAAATGTTTTCATTTCTCCTCGTTTTTTCATCTTTGCATGTGTGCTGCATTCTGCAGCTCACATAGAAATAGGAAAATGCCCCCCAGGATTGTTTTGGTGAAGGAAGGTGGCTCTTCCTGTAAAAAAACAATCCTGCTACGTTGGTGCTAGGCAGCAACTTGTGCAGGGAAAAGTACTGGAATGCGCCGTATTTCATAAGGTCAGAAAGGAAAAAAACACGGGAAACGTGCCAAAGGATGCCAGGTCTCTCAGGGGCATTTATGGTTGTCGATGGATGCTGATGATGAGGAGAACCAGTTTCTAGAACATTTTGTCAGAGGGGGACCTTACGTCTAAAAATGTTTGACAAGGGGGTCTCGACATCAAAAAGTTTGAAGACCACTGCAATAAAGTAACAGTCTAAAGTACTTAAATGGTGGTAAGTGAGTTTGGAGGCTAGGGAAAATAGGATAAAGGAAATACCTGTAAAAATTCAGGTGAAAATGAAAGGTCTATGTATAGGGGAAAAAAAGGAAAGCAGGAGAGAATACATCAGAATACGTTGGGGTGCGATTGCAAAAAGTGAGAGCCAAGACAGATTAATAGAGAAGCTCACCGCTAAGCCGGTGATATTTCCAACCCGGCCGGGCTCAAGACCAGATGAAGACAGGAGTCACGGTCACGGACTCCAAGACCTAAAATCAAGACAAAGTCTGTGTCAATTAAAAAGGTGAATTTGCAAGCCTAGAAGTAAGCTGCAGTACGTGAGAGATAGCTCATAAAGAATTCCGTGGAGTACCGACTCGTTGAGAATAGTATTAGAAAATCTCACCCGATCTGAAACTCGTGTTTGAGTTTTTGCTGGATCAGTTCTGATATGAACGTGAGTGAGTCATTCAGTATGGGCGGCGGGTGAAATAGCAGCTCTGTAAAGCTGTAACAGTAAAGGGAGATATGTAGGAGAAAGTAAAAGGGGGGCCGTAGAGGCTCGGTAAGGATACATAAATGGCTGGTAAAAAACAATGTGTTGCATCGGACTGGGAGACATAAAGGAACGTGGCGTTTACCTCGTAAAGGGATTCCGCCCGTGGGATTCCGCCAGCAGCCGCTGCAGTTAGATCAATGAGCGTGTGTGCTCCCTTGTGGTGAGTATCCTGGATAACAAACGTGAAGAGCCATTAAAGTGTGAGCTCTATGGGGATATCATATAATGCACCATTAAAAGGAATTGGTATGTGCTATTAAAAAGCGGGGCGGACTTACCGATTTCAAAGTGAAAAGAATGACAGCGGGCTGCAAGTATCCAAGCGGGATCCCGTGTTCCTGTAGGACACGTGACCCGACCCGGAAGCAGATTTATACGTATTGGCGTCAAAGGCCTATATGTTGACCACTAGAACGTGTGGATTAGCAGAGTAAATCTTGCCAGTTCCGTGTTGAAAATAATCAACAGCCAAGGACGAAGTTGGTATAGTCTGCCCTCCTTTTGTCATGGGTAGGAATGAAAAAAAGGAAGGGGGGAAATAGTGTCGGAACATCTATGGAATCAAACTAAAACAGGGGTATAGTGGGACAAAATCTAAAAAACCGAAAGGGAAAATAAAGGGAAGCGGATCGTGAGAAGATCAGAATATTTGAGTATGGAACGTAACAAGAAGTGTTCCCGTAATTAAACATGCATGTGTGCAAAGGATGATATTGTGTTCACAAGGACTCATAAATGACATTGTCAGGCTTGAAAATTATTAATTTAATGACATATAGTAACATAGGATCAAAATAGTACACGCACACAAGATAATTGTCATTTTGCCTATAACCGTATAAAGTGGCAAGATGGAATGCTTGGAGACATAGCATCATCTGGGGCAGGAGAGAAAATGGGTAACGGTGAGCTATGAAAACATGGTTATATGTTAACAGTGATTCTTATTGCTCCCAGATTTTGTATAATCAGAAACTGTCTCATCGTGAACACAAATACATTCATGCAGAGGATTTTATGATATAAGAAAAACTAAAGTATCATAAAAACAGCCAACTAAATTAATTAAAATTCTTAACCGTAATATCCTCATAATTATACTTGCACGTGCGTGACAGATTTTTATCTATTTGACAATAATGGTGTGTATTGGCAAAATCATGCGGGTGTATTCTGGCCAGTGGCCTCAATTGGAAATGAAAAAGTCGGTTCACATCGAACCCTTCAAACCTATTCGCATGCACATGAAGGTTCTGGTTATTTGGAGAGTTGCAAACTAAATTATGTATTCAGCAACATATTCATAATTATTCCCAAAAAGATTCTTAATTGTGTATACATTCATTATATACATTGGTATACGAGAGTGGATTTTTCCCAGAGATAAGAAAAACAAATTGTACAGAAAATTTACAAGCAGAATTGCATACATTAAGCTGAGATGTTAACTGGCAGACCAGAACTGTATGTCTATATAAAGATACCGTGAACAGAGTATTAAATATAGGACATTCCCAGTTCAAAGGGGTTCATCTTATGCCTATTGAATATCCCACCTCGATGGGTGTGTAGCATTTGGTGTTCAAATTCTTCCATTCTTGCAGGAACTTAAGACTGAATGAGAATTCTCAGTTGTATACAGACTAATCACCCAAAAAATATTGCATCTCTTGATCAGCCCGGCCGGTTTGGAAATATCACCAGCTTAGCGGTGAGCTTCTATATTATTCTGTCTTGGCTCTCACTTTTTGCAGTCGCACTCCAACGTATTCTAATGTATTCTCTCCTGCTTTCCTTTTTTTCCCCCTATACATAGGCCTTTCATTTTCACCTGAATATTTACAGGTATTTCCTTTATCCTATTTTCCCTAGTCTCCAAGCTCACTTACCACCATTTAAGTACTTTAGACTGTTACTTTATTGAGACACACGATCAAGACATTGAGTGGCTACGAACCACAATAGTCCTTGGAGGGCTTTTTTTGACCCACCTGATCCATGTCCCTTGTGATCAACACAATTGTAGTCACGATGCCCCACCGCGGTCACTACTATTCTGCCACAATTTATTTAGAGAGAAAAAACATTTGATCGCTTCACCACACAAATGCACCGTCTTGGTTTCCATCCCAAATGCCTTTAATTTTATAATTTCTGAATCCAGCATGAACTCACTATGTTGGGTTGTAACTAAATTTCACACTCACTGAGTCACTACATGTAACGAATGCTGTGGTTTATTTAATACTTTTGTGTACAATGCCCCATGGTATTTCATTTGTATCTTTCCCAGCCCTGAGGAGTCGCATTGCTATGCGACGAAACACGTGTCGGCTGGCTTTAAAGAACATTAAAGAAGAATTGTTTCTAAAGAAACTGTGGTTTCTCTGTTGGCAACACATTTATTACTATGTATAATTGTGTCTACTCGACACAGAATAGTGCAAGAGACTACTACTCAATTTTGATACTCTTTGGTTGTGTGCATTAGGCCTTTGCATTCCAGGATGACTGTGAACCTTTAAAAACATCTCTGTACTAATTTGTTAGAATTCCCCGCCCCAATTATACTGGGAGGAGATTTTAATGTGGTTTTAGACTTAAAATTAGATGAGTCAAGTAGGACAAGAACAACACCGACACCTAATATGCGTGCATTCTTAAAAACCATGATGGCGCAGCACAACCTCTGTGATCTTTGGAGAGAGAGGGTAGGCAACCAACAGGGTGTATCTTTTTGTAATAAAAATATCGAAGTATGTCCAGAATAGACTACTTTTTAGTAGATTGGAGAATTAGGGAAGATATCCCACATATCGAGTATAAGCCAGCACACCTTTCAGGTCATTCAGCAGTTTTATTAACATTAGAAAATAATACCAGCTGTGTGGAAAAGAGGTGGACCCTAGATCGCAAAATACTAACCCACACAGAGATAATGGGTAAATTGAAAGAGGAGGTTCGGGAGTTTATGGCAATTAATAGTGGTTCAGCTGCAAATGCAATAGTCTGAGACACCTTAAAAACATTCATTAGAGGACAGATCACCAGTGCAACCTGCTATAGAAACAAACAGTACAAAAGGGAAATCACAGGGCTAGAGGAAAAAATTGAGCTTTTGAATATAGAGTTGAAAGGTATAGTCTCAGAGGAGCAAAAGGCAGATCTAGAGAAGAATCAGCTAGCACTGTAAAACCAACTATCAGAGGTTCTCCAAACAAGGGTTAAAAATAGGTGGGAAGCTAGTAAACTAGCCCACTTTGAATATGGAGAGGGAGCAAGCAAACTTCTTGCCTGGAAGGTCAAGGCAGATCTGAATAGGAATAGGATTGGGGAGATTAAAGAAGACCTATCTAATATTGTTCTAAACAGAGATACGGACATTAGGGAAGCCTTTAAAGAGTTTTATCGTGCCATATAAACAGAAGAGAAAGAAGGATCATCGGATGTCGAGATAGAGGGCTGGCTAGCGGACTCAACCCACCCAATTGATCTGAACCAACAAGATCTTTTAAACCAAGCGATTACTCAGGAGGAAGTAATCAGGGCTATTCACTCAAGTAAGGGGGGTAAAGCAGCCAGGCCCGATGCATTCTCATGGAGCTTTATAAAACGCTAGCTGAAGTATTATCGCCTATATTGACAATATTTATGGGTGAAGTACTAGAACAGGGCATGCAGTTACCGAAATCCTGGAATGAGGCTACAGTCACTCTGATCCTGAAAACAGATAAAGATACGACGGTTTGTGAGTCGTACAAACCGATATCACTTTCGAATTCAGACTACAAAATCTTTTTAAAAATATTGGCTAGCAGACTAGCCAAACTGTAAGGTAGGCACAATACATGAAGATCAGAGAGGGTTTGTGAAGGGGAGGTACTTGCACAAACTCACTTATGAATTAATCAGAGCTATTGATATTGCGACATCTTTCAATACTCCCTTAGAAATAACAACATTGGATGCCTCAAAAGGTTTTGACAAGGTGAGCTGGTCTTACTTATTAGCGGTATTAGAAAGATATAACCTTGGCGATAAATTCTGTAGAGATATAGAGTTAATATATCAGGAGCCTGTAGCAAGGGTGTTAGTAAATGGGAAGTTATCCTCACCTTTTAAGATACTTCAGGGCACAAGACAGGGCTGCCTCCTCTCCCCGCTACTTTTTAATTCTTATATGGAACCTTGTGCATCGAGACTGAGAACTTCATCTGATATCTCTCCATTCCAACAGTGAGAAGGCTAGAAGGCTAGAAAGGTTGCGCTTTACACCGCCGATTTAATTGTGTACTCATCAGATCTGAGCACTGCCCTAGCCAATATACTAAGAATAGCGCAAGATTTTGGAGAAGTGTCTGGGTACTCAGTCAATGAGCATAAAAAAAAATCATGGTATGGAATCAAATAAGCACCAACCCCCAGGTTAAAAGGTAAATGCGATATCTTGGGCTAAGGATAGTTCAGTATATTAATGAAATTGCGGAAACTAATTTGAGGAGGGTCTTTAAAGAGATCATTCAATTAATGGAGAGCTGTGTGCATCTACCGTTAACGATCCTAGGAAGAGTCTGTCTGGTTAAAATGATCATATTGCCAAAGATAACCTTTTTGTTTAACTCCATACCATTACACTTCAATAAAATTACCATACATAAAATTCAGCAGGCGATAAATTCATTTATTTGGGTGAACAAAGGGATAAGGATGTCCTTGAAAAAGTTGCGGAGGAGGAGGAGGGAGAAGGGAGGCTTAACATTGCCAGACATACAATACTATGCATGGGCCTTCCTGCTAAAAATTCTAGAATGTTAGCAAATACACCAGATGGCTCTATAATAGGTTCAATGTTTTTAGCACTGTTAAAACTATCTAGAGTAAATACAGTAGGATTCCTTTTTAAATTTTCCAAGCCCAAATTCTTTAACAAAAATCAAACTAAAGGTGCTCTAATCGATGGCGAAAATGTGGTATCACATTAGACGCCTTTCAAAACTAAATTACTACTCGTACTTTGCTCCAGTTTGGGAATCACCAGGGACTCCTGAGTGCCTAGACGATATACTGGCGGTACCCATAAAAAACACCAACCTTAATGTTTGGGTGGACCTGACCAGAGAAGGAGCCTTGCTGCCCTGGCAGGATCTCAATGGGCTGACGAAAAACACTCTCTCAAAGTTTAAATATTTTCAATTAAGAAGCTGGCTGCAAAGTAGAAAACAGGCACTTGGCGTCGGCAACATATTAGAGGAGCAACTGGTAACAAAACCCATTGGAATTAAGGAGGTAGCATTTTGGTACCAATGACGGAGAGTTCACGATGGCTGAGGAATTATGGGGAACATGCTTGCCGAAGGAGCAACTGCAGAATATTTGGCAAGTATCTATGTGCACACTTTACCTCACTGTTCCAGCTGCCTTTTTAAGAAGGAACCACTTTTTTTTCGCTCCACAGGGCTTATATATCACCTGAAAAACTATCAAAGATGGGGAACAGGAGTCGAACATGTTGTGGTAAATGTGGTTTGGAAAAAAGCAACAGATGTGCACATGTTCTATCAATGTCCTGAGATCAGAGGTTTTTGGGACAAAGTGGAGTCATCATTGTCAGGTATTATGAACCAGCAAATAAAGGTAAGCCTGTCCTTGGTTATATTTGGAGTAGGGGATGTTTTTACGGGCCACTCAAGAAATCTGCTGTTTTATGCTATGCTACTTGCAAGAAGAGAGATCTGTCATAAATGGGTGAGCAATATATCCCCGCAGCACTCTGAATGGTTGGAATCTCTTCTGTATATGTCCTGAATGGATCTATTAGATTTCTGGAAATTGTTGATGGCATGGATGGAGTCCCCAGACAGGACAGTATAGAATTTGAAGGGTATGGTAGATCAAGAACATAGTTATGTCCAATGATTACACCGGCATTTCTACTCTGGTCTGCTAAAGATCTTCTTCCTCGATATACCAAATTCTAAAGCAGCGCCGGTATAGGTCCTTACCCCAAGTGAGAGATATAGCCGCTTAAAGGAATATGCCCATCGTAGTAAGCCCAACAGGGGTCAGTATCTTTCACAGATAAAGGGCTAAAAAAATTGGACAAAGGAACCTTCTAATGTGAATGAGGACATTAAAAAAAATAAAACATTATACGATAATATAAAATAGCAATAAAAATTGAAAAGGAATAAAAACATGTCCTATTTCATCATAATACCAGCTACAAAAACAGTCACATAGGTACCAAAAACCTTAATCGCTGTAGAGTTCTATTAAGTTACTAAAATCATAAATTGATCATTTGCAAATCCATACAGTATAGTACATGTTAAAAAATACATTCTTAATGCAACATAGTATCATGTCATTAATTTAACCATCTGTATGAATGTATCATACTAGGACAACTATAAGGAATAATCACATTTGGGCCAAACAGCTAAATGTTAATACAGGAGAACTACCATTGAGTGGCTAAAAATATAATCCTAATGTGCTGGGCATAGAGCAGATATCTTGATGTAGAAAACACTAGCCATTCCGTAGTGTCCGATCTTAGCACTGTTAAGTTATGTTATGTTAATATTTATTTATTAGACGCACGTGCACCCTTAGGTTTCATGGCGCTAATGTCAATGATCCGATACATTCCTTAAACGTATGCCTGTTTGAATAACCATGTTTTCAGGGACTTTCTGAAGATCAAAAGATTGTCACAGTTCCTGAGTGAAGTAGGGATGGAGTTCCACAGAGTGGCCGCCAAAAGCCGAAAAACAACATCCTCCATGCTTCTTCCTTTTAAAGCGAGGGGTGGTGAGCAAGTTAAGATGGACCGATGGCAAGTTGCGCTGTGGTTTATAGACAGTAAGCAACTGTCTAATGAATTTAGGGCCCTTGCCCTGCAATGCTTTGAAAACTGTGCAACCAGTTTTGAAGGTGATCCTTTGGGCCAATGGTAACCAATGAAGTTTTTCCATACCAGGTCGGGCTGATTGCCATTTAGGGAGTTTCCATATCAGTCTGACCGCCTGGTTCTGCACCATCTGGAGTCGTTTTAGTAGTCCAGATGGGAGCCCAAAATAAATAGCATTTGAGAAATCTAGGCGGGAGAGCACTAAGGCTATTGTTACCTGTACAAGTGCAGAATGGGTGAGCAGATGGGCAATTTTCCTAATTTTTCGTAGTTGGAAGAATCTGGATGATACAGCAGCTCCCACCTGACTTCTGAGTGACAGGTCGGCCCCAAGGATGACCCCCCAGGCTTTTGACTGACTGGGAAGCCTTGGGTGGAGCACGCAAGTGTAATGGCCAAAAATGGGGGCCCCAACTGAGGTCGCTCTTCCCAGGCAAAACTAATTCTGTCTTGCCTGGGTTGAGCTTAAGATGGTTTAGATCCATCCACCTTTGTATATGAAACATAGTTGCCTGAAACTCGTCAACAGAGTATGGTGTATTCAGGGGAAAAATTAGCTGCAAGTCGTCAGCATAATTGAAGACTCACAGGGCTTCTACAGATTGTGATATAGAGAGCAGCCGACTATGGTTAAACTAATGCAGAGCAAATCATTCTGTTGCCTTACTCTGTGCAAGGGAGGCATTCCATGGATGTGCGTTGCAGTAGCTGTTCCCACGCAAATCACATTGCCAAAAAATATGTTTATTTCTCCTTATATTTTCCTTTCTTTCCATTCTGCAGCACACATTTAAGAGGAAAACTGACTCTGTGTATTGTTTTTGTGCAGTAAGGTGCCCCTTTCGCCACAAAAACAATACTGCCTACAACACAGGCACGCCTGCACCATAGTGCAAGGGTGCCTGCATTACATTTTGGCTGCTGAAACCGTACCAGTGCAGAGGGAGGGGACAGGAATGTGTTGTATTGCTTAAATACAGCACATCCCTACCCTTTCTCAGTGACGCAGAGCAGCAAGGTGACTTGCTGCGCTGCTCCACTATTTTCATGAATATGCCCCAAATTGTTTAGAATAGAAACACAGGAAAACCTTACATCTACTGTCTGTGAATTCTCATCAAAATAACATTTACAAATTTAGGAAGTCACAACGTGAAACGATGTGCTTCACATTACAATATGAAACATCTCTTTCTGTCTGTCTCTGAATATTTCTCTTTCTTTCTTCTTCTCTCACTTTGCTCTCACTCTCCACAATCGAGCCCTTGTGCATATTTTACAAAAGCAAAGCTAAGGGCTGCATTATAGAGATAAGGAAGTGAAACTGCTTGCAGATGGCCCCAGTAATAAAGTACAAACACTGCAAGCTCTTTGATGAAGTCCTCACCGCCCCAACCCCCCTATTAAAATTCAAGAGGGATTACCATAGAATTGCTACTGTATCAGAATGACGAAGGTAGAGCCAAGCAGTGCCAGAGGCTGACACTGGTATTCCGCTGAAGCTCCCTAAATATGCAATTCAATGCAAAGCTCTTTTAAAGCTAGAAACAATGTTCAGCAAAAGTCTGCATATTTCTCAGCGGTCCTAGATGGACCAGCTATTATAACAGAAAGCAGCAGCGACTAAATCACAGAGCTGTTTGGTCAAGAGATGGAAAAATTGCAATGCGTCCAAAACATGTTTCACATTCAAACATCAATAGAAACTGCATAAAATATAACATACTGTTCACCCCAAATATGACATTTGGGGGTATATTTACCAAGAAATTGTGCCATGTTTTCATCATAAAAGTGATTCAAATCGATGCAAAATCTTTTTTACTAATTTAAATTCCAGCACAAATCTTGTTTTGATCTGGAAAATCACTTGAAAGTAGCTCAAAAGCAGCTTATAGCACTGCTTTGCATTACTTAGCAACAAGGGGGCATTGAGTGGGTGGCACCTAAACGTTTGCATGCAACCACCTAAGTTTCTGACGTGAAACCCTATTTACTAAAAAAAGTAGACTTGCTTCAAAAATAGGGCCCACTTCAACCAGGTGCTATCAAGGAGAAATACTTGCATTTCTCCTTTCTTTTCCAACTTTGCATGTGTGCTGCACTGCACAGGACACATACAAGGTGGGAAAAGTGTTAATGTTAGTTTAATGTTTACTCCTCGCGCCGATCGGAGAGCGCCATTTTGGATTGGGGGAAGCTCTCTCTTGTGGGAGCGCCATCTTGCTGAGGGAGAGCCACTCGCCCTGCCAGGACCCACGCATAGGAGGTGGAGGCACTATAAGTAGCACCTCCTTCTTTTGCCTTACTAGATCCTAAACCCTGCACTCGCGCTGCACTCGCGCTGCTGATAGAACAGCTGGCTTGCTTTTTTTAATCTTTTAACTTAATTGTGTTCGCGCTGTGCGCTAGCTGTAATTATCTTTTTCTTCCGCTTAGTGGGAATTGAGGGAGCCACTTACCCGCATTTAACACGCTGCACACCCACATTTGTGGGGTAGAAGGGACTCGGGGGCACTGTTTACTCCTCGCGCCGATCGGAGAGCGCCATTTTGGATTGGGGGAAGCTCTCTCTTGTGGGAGCGCCATCTTGCTGAAGAGAGCCACTCGCCCTGCCAGGACCCACGTGACCTTTTGGTCAGGCTTCTTAACATGGCGGACGGACAGGCGCGCAGCGACGGCGCGCAGCGGACGCGCCGTAGACGCGCCGGAGGTGCGCCAGAGGTAAGCCCATTTGCGCCCGTTCGCGCAACGGACGCGCAAAGGGCCGCTGCCTCTGGCCGCTTGCTCCCTTCCCCTCGGGTTTACTCCCACTCAGACCTGTGTGCTCCGAGACCACCGTGCGACCCTTCTACACATGGTCCCAGCACCCGTTCGCCGCCCCAGCCACTTCTTTGTGGGTTGCTTAATGTGCGGTCACTCTGCAAGCACCACACGGAGATCGCCTTTTTGGTTGAATCCTCCGGGCTGGATGTGTTGTTCATGACGGAGACTTGGACTCGGGAGGACTGCCTAGTTGAACTAGGCCTGGCCTGTCCCCCGGGTTTCAAAATTATTCATACTCCGCGCCCACTGAATCGTGGCGGCGGAATTGGCATCATTTTCCGCGAACAGTTGGATGTCTCCCAGCTTAAAATCGGCGAAGTTTCGGGTTTCGAGCTCATGGGCTTTACGTTCAGTAACCCAGAGAGAACGCTGTTATCTGGCGTGTTATGTTATAGACCGCCGGGTTCGGCCTCTTCGCTGCCGGAGTTCCTGGACTTAGTGTATGATCTTTCTAACACTCATTCTAATCTATTTGTCCTGGGAGATTTTAATCTCTGGCAGGGGGGTCCTTCAGATGGAGCTTTTACTTCACTCTGCCAAGTTTTGGCCGACATCCATCTGCAACAACTGGTTGGCTCCGCGACTCATAGGGGCGGTCATATGCTCGACCTTATTTTCGCGGGCGCCCACTTGGCGGTGATCATTGACATCTTAGTCCAATATTGGACGGATCACGCACTGGTGGTCTTCTCCCTATGCCTTGGGAATAACCCCCCGGAGGTTGCAGGGGTAGGACTCTCGCAAGTGGGTCGACCGTGGTCCAGACTGCTCAGTCTAGCGCCTCTGCCCTCTTTGATATCTGCCAATTTTGGCCTGAGGAACTCAGTGGAAGACAGCTACTCCTCCTTCTGCCGGTCCATTACCGAGCCACTCGATAACATCGTGCCTCTTCGGAAAGCAAGAGCGAGGGTGAACCGGGCCTTTCCTTGGTATACGGTGGAGCTACAACACCTGAAGCTGAGCTGTAAACGGGCAGAGAGAGCATGGAGAAGGGCGTATTCCCCCTCGGCCAAAGTCTTGTTTAGACTTGCACTGAGAGGTTACAAGGAGCAGATCAAGCAGGCTAAGGCGTCTTTTATACAAACGTCCTTATTACAGGCGCCTAATAAATCTCAAGCCTTGTTTAAAATTGTCAAAGACTTGTCCCATCCGGTCTGTGCGGCTAACTCTGTGCGAGCCTCTCAGGCTTTATGCGACTCGCTGGCGTTGGCCTTCGAGGAGAAGACCGCCAAGATTTTGGCTGGCCTAACACTTCCTGCAACTGAGGAGGCCTGCCTTGCTAGCCCTGCCGACAGGGGGCGGGGAGCCCCGGGTAGCCAACCCCAGATGGTCATCGGCGCTCTGGATCTGGGCGCTCCGAGCGGCTCACCCAGTCGACTCCAACCGACGGGTATGGGAGCTCCGGGCGAGCGGCCCAGTCGACCCCAGACAAGCACTGCTGTCTCTGTTCTGGGAGCTCCGGGCAGCTCACCCAGTCGACCCCAGCCGGTTGGTGTGGGAGCTCCGGTGGAGCAGCCCAGTCGACCCCAGTCCAGTACTGTGGTCTCGGTTCTGGGAGCTCCGGGTAACTTACCCAGTCGACCCCAGCCAATTGGCGTGGAAGCTCCGGCGGAGCAGCCCAGTCGACCCCAGAGAAGCACTAGTGTCTCTGAGCTGGGAGCTCCGGGCGGTTCGCCCAGTCGACCCCAGCCAGTTGGCGTGGGAGCTCCGGCGGAACAGCCCAGTCGACCCCAGAGGAGCACTAGTGTCTCGGATCTGGGAGCTCCGGGCAGCTCCCCCAGTCGACCCCAGCCAGTCGGCGTGGGAGCTCCGGGCTGTTCACCCAGTCGACCCCAGCCGGCCGTTGTGGCCTTCGGGGCGGGCGATTTGATCACCTCACCCAAACCACCACGGTTGGACTCCTTCCCCCTCCCGTCCTTTGAAGAATTTTGTAAAACAGCTTGCTCGGTGTCATCTGGATCTCCGCTTGATCCACTGCCCCCCAAATTTTGGAAAACCTTTCATGTAGAACTGTTCCCGCCTTTGTTTTCAATCTGTCTCCAATCTCTGGAATCGGCGTCTGTCCCAGGTTGCTGGAAACTAGCAGTGGTGTCTCCTCTGCTAAAAAAGCCAACCTTGGATCCAGCGGTTCTTTCCAACTACAGGCCGATCTCCTTGCTTCCCTTCCCAATCAAGATCTTGGAGAAATGGGTAACTCGCTCTCTTTCCTGCTACCTGGAACATATTGGGTGGTTCGATGAGGCCCAGTTTGGCTTCCGACCTGGTCATGGGACGGAGACCGCACTTGTGACCGTGCTGGACAATCTGCGTTCGCGTGTCGACAGTGGTCGGGCAGCCTTTTTGGTGCTGCTCGACATGTCGGCCGCGTTCGACACGGTCTGCCATCGGACCCTGGTTCAGAGGCTGGAAGAGTGCGGGATTGGCGAGGGGGCCAGAGACTGGTTGATTTCATACCTCGAGGGCAGGCAACAGTTGGTGTCACTTCCGCCTTTTAGCTCGGAGCCAAGGAAAATCGGACAGGGGGTGCCACAGGGCTCGGCCATCAGCCCGATATTGTTCTATCTGTACCTCCGTCCGCTTGTCCAGCTAATAAAATCTTTTGGGGTCTCGGCATTTAATTATGCTGATGACACTCAGCTGGTGTTTTCCTTGGAAGGGAGCAATGCGATCTCGCTGAACACCTTCCATCGCTGCATGGCAGCTACAGCGGATTGGCTTAGAGCAAATTCTTTGCAATTTAATAGCTCGAAGACGGAAGTGCTCCACTGCTCCACTGACCGGATCCTGTGGGCTCTACCTACCGACTTTTGGCCTAGCACTTTTTCCGAACCAGTGTCGGCATCAGAGTCAGCTCGTAATTTAGGGGTCATGTTCGGCCCTAACTTACAACTTGACCTACATGTTAATAAAACCACGGGAACATGCATGATGCTGCTCCGTATGCTCCGCAGAGTTTTGCCTCTGCTCCCTGCTCAGTCCAGGCCGGAAGTAGTCCGTGGGACTATTTTAAGTCGGTTGGATTATTGTAATGGTCTCCTTTTGGGGGCCCCAAAAAATCTGATAGGGAAGCTGCAGAGGGTGCAGAATATGGCTGCTAAACTGGCCCTTTCACGACCCAGATCTAGCTCTTCTACTCTTGCGCTTCGTGACCTGCATTGGCTCCCGGTAGAACTACGGGTCCAATTTAAAGCGGCCTGTTTGGTATTTAGAGCGTTACACCTCTTGGGCCCTATCCCGCTACAAAACATGTTTACATGGTATTCTGCCCCACGGCTTCTGCGGTCGTCATCGGCTCACCTTCTGGTGGTGCCTAGGTTTCAAAGAGTGAGGATGGGCGGCCGTTCATTTAGAGTGGCGGCTGCTAAATTGTGGAATTCTCTTCCACTCACTCTCAGGAGCTGCAAGGACTATCTTCCATTCAGGAAGGCCTTAAAGACCTATCTTTTTCCCAAGTAATGGCTGCGCGACTGCTCAGGTCTTGTGCGGGGGTTCTCTGATCAAAGCGCCAGGATGCCCTCTGGGTGACAGGTCTGCGCTCTATAAGTATGCGAAATAAATAAATAAATAAATAAATAAGTGATTGCCCACATGAAAGCAATGGTGGGTACCGGCTGAATGCGGGGTAAGAAACAGGTCTTTTTATAATGGAGTGACACAAGGAGTATGGATGGAATGAGACTTAATAGAAGTTTGGCTACAACAGGACATGGGAGATACTGTACCCGGACAAGATATGGCAGGGACATTGTATTAATACTTTTTAGATGTGTCTGTGATATTGAGCTGCTGTGATCGAATGTCATATATGGATTTATATCTATTGGTACACTGTAGCACTCAAATCTCTCTTTTTGTTTAAGGGGTGGGAAATAGGGGACAAGTTATTGAACTGTAATGTTATTTTGTTCTTAAAATCAATAAACATTTTTTAATTAAAAAAACATAGAAGTATTCAAAGTAAAAAAAAGTTAGTGTAAGCATAGTATTTTGTGCTAGAAGGGTAACCTTCCAGTACAAAAGCTATGCTAAACTCACACAGACACCCTTGCACTATGGTGCAAAGGTATGTGTGTGGCATATGGCAGCACATTCCTGCACTGGTACTAGGGAGAGGGGAGAGGAGTGAAGTATTTCTGTAAATATGGTGCTCTCATACTCTCGGTCTCACACAGCGCAGCATTTGCAGTTACTGCACTGGGCTGCGTGATGAGTTATCAAATCTAGACCTCAGTTACATGTCAAGGCACAAGTCATGCCTTTTGTGATCTAGTTGAAGGCAGCTTAAGGTAGCTACAGGAGCTCATTTCAACACAACACTGAACATGCATAGACAAACACTGGATCAGGAACCTTCAGATATTGGCTTTTTGTGTGAACCCTCTTCGGGCTTTTACTCTATAGATTATTTACCATGGTGTCTCATAGATGTGTTGACATCTGATGCACAAAGTAGTCTTCACATAGTGTGGTACAGGATACAAACAAGCACCTGCAAAGTCAACCAGTCATGAATTTCCAATGTTTATCGTTTGGATATCTTGTCTTTTACAATGCTGGTTCACTTGTGCAGGCATTGACAAAATTAAAAGTTTGGTCCACCATGTTGGAATGGTATTTTCTATTGTGTTAAGATGTGCATCACTATGCATTGAAATGCAACGTGGTGAGCATATTGGAATTACAGAAAATAATGTTTAGCCATCTTGGAATGCTATTTTCTGAACTCCCAAAATGGACACTAGGGGCCATATGTGTAAAATGTGCCATATTTAGGAGAATGCGGCACACCCCTGCCTTTCCCTTAGCGCTGGCAATAAAGAGCCTGCCTAGGTCTAAATATCGAATCTTAAATATCGACCTACAGAAATATTTAGTTGGTAATATCGAAGGTACAGAATATCGACCCTAAGGTATGTAATATCAACTTTTTTTATATTCATGTAAGTAAAATCGAAGTTAGTAATATTGTTAGCAACTATATCGATGTTACTAATCTCGATGTTACTAATATCGATATTTATATTATTGGTATGCATTTTATTATGTATTTAATATGTATGTGGTATATGTTTTTTGTTAAGTATTCTACTGGTTTTAAATTATATGTATACTATTTTTATATGTTAATAATGTTTTTTTAAGTTAATTTTGTGTTTTAGTACCGGAGCGGGTTGTGGGTTTCTAGGGGAATAGGGTGGGAAGTGATTTAATTATACTAAATTAATTATGAATTTTTAGGAATAATAAATTAATTTTAATAAATGTTTGCATTTAAGTTCTGTAGCGGGTTGTGGGTTTATAGGGGAATTGGATGGGAAGTAATTTAATTGTAATTAAGAAATGATTTATTTTTATTTATTGGTATTGATAATTATTTTATTTTTAATTTATTATTAATTGGCAATTATTTTTTTAATTAATTGATAACTATGTTAAGTGTATTATTTTATTACTGGATTGTGTTATGCGTTTATAGGGGAATAGTGTGTATTTGAAATCTAATTAAGTAATTATTAAATGTATTGTTGGGTATTGACAATCAATTTATTGGACATTAAATATTAATTGGTAAATATTTTAAATTATAATGTTTTGGTTATGAAAGTTAATTTATTGTTGATTAATCATTAATTGGTAATTAAATATTGTGACATATTATTAATTGATATTTTTAATTAGTATATTAAAAAGTAAATAACCATTAGTAATTATTGTTTGATAAATATTATGTTTTGGTATAAGAAATCATTTGATTGATCAATATTTTTTAATTATTAATCACTTTTTATTAAGTAATATGTTTTTGTTATGAAAAATATGTTATTGTCCAATATGTATTATTTGGTAATTACTATTTAATAATTAATATTTATTGGTATTTATTATTAATGTATTGATGATTATTTATGCAATGGTAATTATGTTTTAATATTTATTAAAAGTATTTGTAAATAATTTAGAGTGAATCAAAAATTAAATCATTCATTGTTTTAAATACTAAAATTATTTATAAGTATGTTATATTTAACTTCTACGCTATCCAACACTTTCCCTACTGTTCCACTCTCTGGAGTTGGAATAGTAATTTTCACCCCTAGGCTATCCAATACTTTCCCTACTGTTCCACTCTCTGGAGTTGGAATAGTAATTTTTACCCCTACCCTATCCTACACTTTCCCCGCTGTTGCACTCTCTGGAGTGGGAATAGTAATTTTTACCCCTATGCTATACAACATTTTCCCTACGGTTGCACTCTTTGGAGTGGGAATAGTAAATGTTTCCCCTATGCTATCCAACACTTTCCTTACTGTTGCACTCCTTGGAGTGGGAAAAGTAATTTATTCCCCTACACTACCCAACACGTTCCCTACTGTTGCACTCTCTGGAGTTGGAATAGTAATTTTTACCCCTACGCTATCCAACACTTTCCCTAGTTTTCTACTTTCAGGAGTGGGAATAGTATTTTTTACCCCTGCGCTATCCAACATTTTCCCTACTGTTGAACTCTTTGGAGTGGGAATAGTAATTTTGACCCCTACGCTATCCAACACTTTCCCTAGTTTTCCACTTTCTGGAGTTGGAATAGTAATTTTTACCTCTATGCTGTCCAACATTTTCTCTACTGTTGCACTCTTTGGAGTGGGAATAGTAATTTTTATCCCTAAGCTATCCAACACTTTCCCTACTGTTGCACTTTCTGGTGTTGGAATAGTAATTTTAAGCCCTACACTATCCAACATTTTCCTTATTGTAGTTTTTTTGGGAGTTTAAATAGTAGTTTTATTTCTTTAGCTATTAAATATTTTTTATTATTTTAGATAACGTAGTATATAATTAATTTTAAAAATATTGAAAATGAATTTAATTTTTTTAATTTATTAAACATAATTATTTAGTTTTTATTCATGTTATTGTTTTATGTGTATTGATGGAATGGTAATTTTTACCTCTATGCTATCCAACATTTTCTCTACTGTTGCACGTTTTGGATTGGGAATAGTAATTTTCATCCCTACGCTATCCAACACTTTCCCTACTGTTGCACTTTCTGGAGTGGGAATAGTAATTTTAAGCCCTACGGCGCTATCCAACATTTTCCTTACTGTAGTTTCATTTAGAGTTTGAATAGTAGTTTAATTTCCTAAGCTATTAAGTATTTTTGTATTATTTTAGATAGTGTAGTATATAATTAATTTTAAAAATATTGAAAGTAAATTGATTTTTTTGAATTTATTAAACATAATATTTAGTTTTTATTTATGTTATTGTCTTATGTGTATAGATGGATTTGTAATTTATAATATGTTTTAATAATGTGTAAGTTATTAAAATAATTATTAAAACGGATTATTAAGTAAGTATATATAATATATATTTTATGTATATGTTTAATTAATGTTTTATTATCATATATGTATTACTTATTAATTTTAAACATTATTAAATCTTTTTAACTATGTTTACTTTATTTATAAGTATTATTTAGTTTATTTTACATATGTTTTTTAAACAAAAAAACGATATTTTTAATAACGATATTTTTAACATCGATATTTTATTTTCGATATTTTTGTACTTACCATTTTGTAGATAGGATGTCGACATTCTTGCCTTCGATATTCTTGCGTCGATATTTCTGCAGATCGATATTCTGACCTTTGATATTCTGTCAGTGATTCGTACCTGCACTGAAGGGGTGGTGGTTTAGGTGCAGGAAGGGATACCTTCCTGCACATAAACAACCTTTACAGGTGATGTGCTCATTTCTATGTGTGCTGCAGAATGCAGCACACATGGAAAGAGCAAAATACAAGGAGAAATTAATTTCTCCAAGTATTGCCCGCTTAAGACAAAGTATTCCCTGGCGATATTTTTACCTTGTGAATACTCATTGCATCTTTCGAGAAGATCTCAATAAAGACCAGATCCTCCCACTGCTAAAGAAACCTACACTAGACCCTGGTGACCTTGCCAACTATTAGTACATCACTCACCTTTCGGTCATCGACAAGATCATTGACAGAGCAATCTATGTTCAACTCTAAGACCACATCAATGCCAACAATATCCTGCAGGACAACCAGTCTGCATTCAGATCACACTGCAGCATGGAACCGCTACCTTACAAATCATAGATGATGCCTTCTTTACCATAAATGAGGAGAACACCAGCCTCCTGATATTGTTGTATCTCTCAGCTGCCTTCAAGGTAGTCAAGTACCCCACCCTCATACACACCCCGTGGCCTGGAATCTCAAATGGGATTTATTAGCAATGTCTTTCACTGGTTCATCTCCTGCCTCTCCAAATGACACCAGTTGGCTCACAGGTGCACATCCAGGCTGCAAGATATTCCTATCACTTGTGGAGTCACCCAGGGATCCTACTGTTTCTTGTCATCTTCACTATACACAAGGAGTAGCTTAGTGCTCTACTCTTAGATGAAATCATCGAGATTCACCAATATGCCAATGCTATGTAACTCTATTTGAAAATCACCAGTGCTTTAGACATCCAATAACTCAGGCGCAGCTTGTTCATCATCCAGTTTTAGATATCCAGTGCCTACTTGAAGCTCAACGCAACCAAGACAGAATTCCTGGGGTTTCTCCAAGAACAATAAAATAGAGTAGAAACCTGGCTCAATGAGCTCATCTAAGAAAAGTCAAACCATTGCTTCTAGAAAACTACTTCAGAACTGCTGTACAAGCCCCATACTGTTGATTCTGGTTGCTAAACAATGACCTCATTCATGGCCTCAAACATACCACACTGGCACCCCTTGGGTGTTCTACATTCTTCAGCACATCTCATTTAGGGCCTGAAGGAATATGATCACATTAATCCCATCCTGATAGAACTCCATTGGCTTCACTTGATGGTGCATATCATCTTCAAAACGAAGAGCATCATTTACAAATCTAAAACTACTAGCACCCCTGCTTATTTTGCAGGAAAGTTTACCATCACTGGTGAGTGTCAGAACACACACAGTACACCTTCAGACTACATACTAAGAAGTGCAAAACAGAAAAACAAGACAGTAGGCCTTTTCTGTCTAGGCATCCTGAACCTGGGACAACATCCCTGTAACCACCACGACCTCCCCAATTTAGAAAATAATTGAAACCATGCCTCTTCAAAGAACACTACATCACAATGTATTAACCTTCCTCCACCGAGTTCCATCTCCTCTTGCTTGGTAATTTGATGCTTGTTATTGACAAAGTACAGTGCTCTGCTGCCTTCTGGCTATGTTTGCACTATAGAAAACCCATAAACATACACATACAAACATACATTCAAAATAAAACGTAATTGATTACAATTATTTACAACTGCAGTTTTGCAATGCTTTTAAATATTATCCAAGTGCTAATGAGACTGCTGATGAGTTAATTGTATGAATAAAATCCATTGTTATTTCCCACCATTTTAATCATGTTTACCTTTAATAAAGGCAAAAGAAAACATGGATAATTGTGTGGGAAACTGGCCCCGCAAAGTAATTTCTCATTCTAGGATTTACTCTTTTTTGTTGTATGCTACTGGTGAGATGTTATCACAAGACAACATCCATTTGGTGTCTGCTAGAAATGAGTTTCCTGGTTAGTTGAGGTATGCACCCAGGCCAGGTAGGAACCACCACTCTAGTCAAGGTAAGCTAGATACACAATATGATATCCTGTTCTCACCCTCTGGTAGCTTAGCACAGAGCAGTCAAGCTTATCTGTAAAGGCAATGTGTAACGTATTTGGGCAGCACACACACACAGTAACACAATGAGTACACCACAAAAAGACTGCACACAGGTTTGGAAGAATAGAGAATATTAGCCTGAGCCAAATGAGACCACAATGACAAACATCCAATTGTCGTGTAATTCCTAGGAATCCCCCATGACCTGTGCATTTTGGATTACCTAAACTGAGGGCTTGGTGTCCCAACCGCTCCCACAGTATCATATTTAGTTTCTGGCAACCACTGAACATGACAACCCTGATCCTCAGGGATCATGGAAAACAGTACAGTACATGTTCCCCAGACACTCGTGCTTGCTTACTCTAAGAAAATACACAGGTTGGTGATTAGGACATTTCAATAAGTATTTATTGGTCCAGCGACAATCTGGTGTACCACATATGTGCTGCAACAATCAGGAGACAGAAGCATACAACAGAGATTGCTAGTACCAATATATAAAATAGTAGATATATCTCTACCATAGTGCTAATAATATGACCAGAAGCAGTTCAGATAAAAACAGTAGGACTTGGATATTCCTAAAATGTGCGCCCTAAGTAATTTGCCGAAACATACCTAGCCTGGATCTGTATGTGTAGCATGCATATACTTGTAGCTATGTGTATCTGTAGCCAAGAAACCCCTAGGGAAGAACCAGCGCCCTCACCGGATAGTTGACAATGAAGGACCCGTCTCTACTTCGAGGATGACTGCCCGCAACGGATGTCAGACCGCTGCGTGTCGAAGATTCAGCATGCAGGACCCTGTGTAGCTTGAAAGGAATTCTCCTCTAATTTGTAGGTGGAGTGAGGGTCTTTTATTCTAAAGTGGTCACTCCAGGTTTTTTTTCTAGAATCGATATATTTTTTTAAAAATCATGGATGCTTTGAAAACAATGATAAATGTTTTGAAAACAGCCACCAATGCTTTTCTAAACAATTGCAATCATGAACAGATGGCTGTTGGCCAAGTATGACAAAAGTAGTGACCCTTATACAAAATAATTCTGCTTAAGGACATGTTTAAGTACGTCAGGTACAGGGATTATGATAGAGTAGAGAGAACCTGGTGTCGTAGGGACAGGAGCAAGCTACTAGGTAAAACGTCACCTGTTTAGAATCGGTAATGTTGTGTGGATGGGACAAATGTATGTAATAGGGGTATACATGACAGGACTAGCCTAAAGGACATGTGCAAGCAGTAGAATTCGAGATATGACTTTTAAAGATTAAATGCAAAAATTGTGCTTAGAAGTCAGTGGGGTCAAAAGGTTACTTGAGGTCACAGGGGACCGGAACAAATCCAAATTTTAGGCCAGCCGCGATTGACGGCAGGCCGGCTACAGGACCCAAACAGGTCCAGCTGAAGAAATACCTCTAATGGAGTTTTTGTCAACATCTAGAGTCTTCTACTTCATTGTCGTTGAGCCACACAAAGGGGGTCCCTCGTTTTTGTGGAGGTCCATTTAAATGAATGAAATTCATCGTCGTTGAGCAGCGCAGAGAATCGCCACTGAGCTATGCAGGCTGTGGAAACGCTGTTGTAGGACAGCTACTGCATCGGCGCCGAAGGACGATGTGGCGGAATTTCTCACGCAGTAGATGCAATGCTTCGGAGCTTGATGAAAGCAGCTGAAGAACCCACTTCTGAGGGTCAGAACATGGAGGGGGCACCTCAGGCAAGTGTAGGACTCACAGGAGGCAGAGTCCAACAGCACCAGCACAATTATAGGATGTATTTGTGTCCCTGAGACTTCAGAAAACAGGAGGCAGGCCAGCAAGCCTTTGGAAATCACTTGGAGGGAAGACAGAGTCCTTCAAGCAGAATCAGGGAAAAGCAGGTAGCATGGCAACAACATAAAATCAGTCCTTCCAGAAAAGCATTCCAGTTGAGTACTTTGAGCAGCCCAGCAGTCCTTCTGACAGATCCATAAGTGTCTGATTTTAGGGGGTCAGAGACCCAGTACTTATACCCAAAAGTGCCTTTGATGTAGGGAGTGACTTCAAAATGACTCTCTGAAATGCAAAAGAATCCCTTACAACCCAATGCTGTCTCCCAGGCTAAACCTGGGGGGTAAATCGGTGCTATGTGTGTGGCCAGGACAAAATCGATTGAAGTGTAAGTGTCAGCCGCTCCCATTCCTCCCTGGCCAAAAAGGCCGATCAGAATGCAGATGAATAGAGAAGAGTCCTTAGAATGCCAATGAGCCTCACCTTCCTGTGTTTGCGGTTGTCTAGAGGGAATGCACAAGGTGTAGCTGCCATCCAGCCCAGACGTGTTTTGGAGACAGGCACAAAGAGCAGTAAGTACAGGGAAATATCCACGTTGTAAAAGTGGTATTTCCAAAATATTAATGTTAAATTCAATTTCACCAGTAAGGAGGATTTATCCTTATAATTCCAAACATATAAAACATGAAAAAGTTACTCCTTTCTGATAAGAAATTGCCACTTAAAATTGTTTTAAGGAATTCCCAGATCTGACCTATGAACAAGATAGGCCACAAAGTAGTGAACAACGAAAAAGGGTGCTTGTCATCACCAGGACATGCAAAACATAAAAGTTCATGTCCTACCATTTACTTATATAGCACCCTTACTTTATGGCTACCTGGGACCTACCTTAGGAGTGATGTATATGCAATAAAAGAAAAATTGAAGGCTTGCCACATAGTTTTTAAATGACAAGTCGAAGTGGCAGTAAACTGCACACACAGGTCCTCCAGTGGTAGTCCTGAGATACGTTTGAAAGGCTACTTCTTTGGGCGGTACAGTCAGTGCTGCAGAGACACAGTATTTAAGGGCCTTGGATGTAGTGGGTGACTTCAAAAGAACTCTCTGAAGTGTACAAGGATCCCTTTCGACCCAGTCCTGTCTGCCAGGCTAACCCTGGGGATAAATAAGTGCCCAGCCCAGTCATGTATTGAAGACAGGCTGTCAGGATTTGTCATTACAATTCCAAACATCACTTAGAATTGTATTAAGGAATGTCCAATTCTGGCCTATGAAAGGGGTCGGCCTCACAGTAGTGAAAATAAAAATAGGCTGTTTGTCATTACCAGGACATGCACAACATAAACATACATATATATGACCTTTTTATTACATAGCACCCTGCCCTGATGGCTACCTAGGGCCTACCTAAGGGGTAACTTATATGTAATAAAAGGGGTGTTTAATGTTTGCCATTGAAACAAGTTTGAAATGCTACTTCTCTGAGCAGTGCAAACAGTGCTGTAGGACCACTAGTAGCGTCTAATGTACAGGCAATGAGTATAGGGAATACCACTTTACAAGGGACGTACAAGTAAATCAAATATGCCAAACAGGTGTAAACGATTTATACTATGTTTAAAGGAGAGAGCAAATGCACTTTACCACTGATCAGCAGTGGGAAAGTGCCCAGAGTGCTAAAGCCAACAAAAAGGTCACAAAAGAGGAGGAGGAGCAGTTCAGAGGCTTTTGCACCAGACACTTTGCAAATACTTCTGCACTAAAAGATCCAGAATGCTTACAGTCTAGTGGCATCTTACTTGCTTTTTTGTCTGAAATGGGTCTGATCCAAGGATCTCAAGCATCACCTATGTCCAACTGTTAGGCCTTCACTATAGGTTAGACCTTTTTCAGCCTGACACTTGCAGTCCTGTAGTCAGTCTAGGAAAACTGCAAAAAATCAAAGCAAAAGAAAAATAGGCTGAAAAGAAAATGAATTGTAGATGCAGTATTGTTGCAGCACACTAGCTCATGTCTGCGGTAACCTTAAACACAGAGGGCCTGATTCACAAAGGTAACTTTCAATTTTTATTAATTTACATTTTGAGTACATTTACAACTTTTTTTTCACAAAATCTGAGTGTAAGACAGTGGAAAGTCCAGGACCACACATGGCTAACCACTGGTACTGCATCACCCTCCCATAGAAAATAATGGTGGTAGGCAGTTGGAATAAAACCTCATAGGGTTAAATTACATGACATTATTTACTTAGCCAAGCAGATATCTCTTCATGGGAAAGTGTACAGAAACATAAAAACGTGTACATTCATCAAGCATTGGCAAAGACAAGATGCAAATGAAACTCCACCAGATAGTTTGTGGTGGGGGTGCAACTGGAGCCACATCCTGTCCTGGAGGGTAGATGTGGCAGCTTGATTGGTAGTCGGGATAAAAGAATCCTAGGATTGGAAGAAGCACAGTCAAGTTGTTATCACAGTTGACCACTTAAAACTCCATGGAACCATCCACGAAAAGCCATGATTTTAAGGACAGCCGACACAGCCAATGGCAAATTTTTAAAAGTAGCAACAAACAGTACCTGGTATAAAGGCCACTCTTCTGTACTGTGTGTACGTATGCATGTTTGTATATAAATGTGATTATAATAAATAGGGTTACCCAGTAAAGTCAAAGGACCTGGGTGTCGGTTGGTATAGAAAAACAGTGGTCCTAGACTATTATGGCTCAAGATCAAAGCAAAACCATTAAATGAGTATAAAGATATTCATTAGGCACATGAGAATATAGGCAAAAAAGTTTCAAGGCCACTACCAAATGACTGATACTGTCATTTTTTTCAGTCATGATGGGTTACTCCAAAAACAATGATTCAAAAGCATGATATACAATGTTATATCCACGCGGTTATAATCAAGAAGAAGGGAGTGTGTGAAAGTTAGTGCTTATGTAAAGAAATAGAAAAGAAAGGAAAAAATTATGGTTGCATCAAGATGGAAATTCAAATAAATTATAACATGAGGGATCCAGCATGCATTGAAAGGTCTCCCTTTAGACATTCAGGCCTACCCCTTTAAACACAATTAAGTACAGTACATTTTCTAAACTGGTTTCTTCACAGTGTAACATCATCTGTGATTCGGGTGTAGGGGTCAGATGTAGAGTGTAGGCCTATTCAGGTGCATCGACGTTTCGACCCTAGTGCATAAGGGTGAGTGGGGTCCTCTGCTGCGGGTCTTCCTCAGGACTGGGGCAGAGGGTATCTGAAAATAACCGTGATATTTCAGAAAAGGAGGCTGTGCCAAATAAGGCGCAGTGACAAAGTAAATCCTGTCCTCCAAACTCTAAACCAGCCCTTAAGTATATGTTAAAGTATTGGTAACATGACATAGTAAATCCTGTCGTCGAAACTCTAAATCAGCCAATAAATATATGTTAAAGTATTGGTAACAATGGGTAACAATGGGTAGTAGACAGCTGTGATCTTAAGCCAGACCTGCAGAGGATGTGGCCTAATGGCTAGAGAGGTCTGATTCAAAGCTGGGGAACCGGGCTGAAGTCTCGGCAGGGACGCTCAATATCCTGTGATTCTGGGCAAATCCCTTAATCTCTCCGCACCTAACAAAACTAATGTGTCTGTCTGTAACACTACTGGTGCTCATGTAAAGCGCTCTGATACCTTCGGTTCGAGTTCACACTATCTAACCTCTCCAGGCCACCCCCACCCCCTAAAAACACACTATAGAAACGCAGATGAAGTGGCGAGTGTCTTCAGGTCGAGGTCTGTGTTAGCCTGCGCTGCATCTTTCTTTTTCTTGAGGTTCAACTAAAGCTGACATTACAATGGTAAAATCAGCATTTGTCACCGCTACAGCTCCACCATCCACTGGGCAAATCTTCAAGAAACTTTCCTGAATTGGCCAAGTGTGATTTAACTATTATGTGTGATTTGTTTGCAAATTCATGGTTGCTTAAATGCTCTATCTGAATATAAAATATTGTTCCTGTTAACTCTTTTAGCCATAGCTATTAAGACACCAGTGCTATCTCTGCTGCACCTTTATTTTATGTAACCGTTTACTACAGTAAAGTTAGGGAAAGTGACTCTATAGTTATGGTTGACAATTGACAAGCCTTGTAATGGATTTTTGGGCAGCTGATAACGTTGTACTACTTGAAAGATCTACACAAAATGTGGCTGAGATTTGGTCACAATCTTCATTATTTAAAATGTTGCCCAAATGAGTCAAGGGGCAATGATACTGGGGTGATCCAAATGTCACGAGTAACATTGGAGAAACACTGCATTCTCGTTTTTGATGCCTGCTAAAATGAAAAAGATGTGGAAAAGATCTACACCAAACCTGGTAATAATACCTTACTCATAATATATATATTTTGGGTTTATTGTAAATAAATCAAGTACCTCATTTGTAATCTTTTGATGTAAGGAGCGCTGCAAGCCTTACTGCTGCACTGCCTTATATCAAAAGAAAAGAGCATGAATGTACCGTATTTAACAGATATGGCGCATTCCTGTCCTTTTCCCCTGCGTAGTTACACAAATTGCATGGTGCAATGGGTGTCTGCATTTAAGGGGTAATTTTTTGTGCACAAAGAAACACCTTCCTGCACGAAAACCGTCACTGGAGGCGATTTCCTCGTTCTATGTATGTGCAAAAGGCAGCACTCATAAAAAGAGGAAAAATTAGGAGAAATAACGTTATTTCTCCTACATCACCCCTGGAGAGGCATAGGCTTTTGACGGATCCCCAGGTTTACTGAATCTCATAAATCTGTGAAAGTAGCAAATGCCATGGGTATAACGTGGGAGCACTCACATTAACGCCCATGGCACGTCTCCCTTTCACAGGGTGAAACAATGCAGTGACTTGCACTGCGTTGCCTCAGTCCATATCTACAAGGCCATGAAATGTCATGCAGGATGGCTTTACGTGGCCTTCTAGATATGGCCCTACAGTGTGCGCCATCAGACCATCACTAGAAGGGACATTTTGGCGGTGCAGGGGCCTTCAGGGTCCTTTTAAATGAGACCCTCAGTGTTTTCTGAGAGATTTCATTCAAAAAAGGTGCATACTGTACTACAAACAAATATTGTGTATATTTGCAACTTTTGGCTTGCAAACTGGTAGTAGACTATGGATGTCAAAACCTTTTGGCTATTTAAAGCTGAACATTTACTCCTGCTGACATTTTTGCTATTTTAAATGCTAGAATGCCCATCATTCTAAAATCAATCTGAGGGATATAAGAGGGAGATGGTAAGCATGCGTCACTAACTCACCCTATCAGTGAGGGCCAGGTGATAACAATATGGGTGAAATATAATCTATCCGCGATGAGAAGTAATGAATGCAGATGTACCCAATTAAACTAGCACTATCTAAACTCTGAATTGGAACCAGTATGCACAGTTCACAGCATCAGGCCCCGGTAGTACTGTTATATACTATTCTTGCAAGCAGCCATTGAAAATCAAGTTGTGGAAATTGCTTTAAAGGTTTGGCTTTATATGTTGCATATGCTCCACTCCTTGGAATGTTGCTTACAGATTATGAAGGTGACATTATAAGGGGGCTCAAAAGTTACATTTTACATTGACAATCTTAGAATGAATGGGGATAAACAGCATAAATCAGAAAAACATTTACTGTGCTGGGGAATGACTGGAAAGTGTGGCAGAGGACCTTGCAATTTGGCTAGTGGTTGTGGTGTGCGACTGAAGATTCTGTCTAACTGGGTATTGGTTTAGTGAATGGCATGTGGTATGTGTGAAAGGCCTATCCTGTGCCCATCCGGTACTGTGGGCTGGGAGACTACACATTGGTTGTGGGCAAAAGGGGGGAACATCACTTACAACGCAACTTTTACCACGCAGTGCTTTTACATCGCAGCTTTTACAACGCAAAGCATTACAACGTATTGCGCTGGGGGGCGCTCTAGGATAGGGAATATATTTAATTTACTATCCAACACCTTCCCTACTATCCACGGGGACTTGAGTTGGAATAGTAAATTAAATAATTCACTATCCAGCGCCCCAAAGCACTATGCGTTGTAATGGTATGCGTTGTAAAACTCGCGTTGTAAAAGCATGCAATGTAAAAGCATGCGTTGTAATGTCGTACATCCGGGCAAAGGCCATGTCATGTGCTCAGGACCTACTGTAGCAGTGTATTGAGAGCAGGCAGGATTGATGCTAATCCAAGTGTCCACTACATATTAGGCATGGCTGCCAGGCATGAACACAGGATGAGAGAGTTTTCATAGGGTGTTGCTAAGGAACTCATTCAGACTGGACCATGTGGTTGAAGTCCATGTCCTTTAACCCCTGTGGGTGGGAGGACCAAATCAGGTGTAGTCGAAGGCCACATGCTGCATGCACAGCTCACTGATGACTCTGTGGAATTTGGTCACTGGTTGCAGTGTTTGAACAGAATGTGGCTGAACATCAAGCTCTTCTCCCAGAGGCCATTTGGCACAGCTTAAGACTAAGCCCAGTTGTCTCTGCGGACTGGAATGGGTGCACAGGACATGTTATTAGTCCACATTCTTCAGCATGAGCCCAATGTGCCTTAGTGGGGCTAGCCACTGGTGTACTCGGATGGTGATTGGGCTTAGTATGTGCCCAAAGGCCTAGCCAATTGCTCAGAGCACAATGTGTATGGTCGAATGGATGGATGGGCTCCTGAGGCTGGTTCACTTAAACTGACATAGATGAATGGACATTACCAAAGATCTTATCTTGTGAACTCTAAGGGCCAGTGTGTTAGGGTACTGGGTACAGGTCATTGCTGGATGCCTTTTGCTATAGCCACAGCCTTCTGGGAATGATATTGGGGCTAGGTATAGCGTGTGGTTCACTGTGTCCTCTGACTCCTACAAACTACCTGAATTTGACATCCAAGTCATGTTTCAACTGTCTTATCTTTATCTTTATTCAGAGTATGATTGTGTTCCCTTTGAATTTATTTATTTTTAAATTGCCTTTTGTATACCTTCACAAACATTTAGCCTGCATGGCCACATTTCCAGCATTTTGTAGCAGTTCATCCGCAACTTAAAAGAACATGCGCAGCTTAATGGAAGCAAGAAAAATATTTTGCAGTTTGTGAATCATCAACAGTTGTTGTTAGGGCAAACTATAATCAGCATCCATACTATGCAAGACCATTGCATGTTAATGATTCTGTCTTTGACAACACAAATATAAGCAATATAGGTCAATTATTGAACAATGGCTGTTTGTATTCTAATAAAGAACTTTTGACCCTACATTTGTGCAACGTGTTTATACTAGTGGGCAGGTATCCTTGTCGATCTATCTAACCTAGCATGGGGTGCGAGTCAGAGGTGCTGTTATATTAGTGTCATCTTTGGATCTCAGATAGCTTCCAAATATGTTTAGGGTGGGATTTTTGCGGCATCATGCCCCAGAATTTTGAATTTTAAAATATTTATAAAGCGCACTTTCACTGTGCAGTTTCTTGGCGCTAGAAGAATCCTGGGCTGGCGAAAACTCTGGAGCTATAGGCTAAAAGCTTGTTGGAACAGGAAAGTCTTGAGGGCTCTGCGGAACTCAATGTAGGAAGGAGAGAATCTGACCGGGGTCGGGAGAGAGTTCCAGAAGGTGGGCGCAAGAACCGAGAATTTCTGGCCTCTCGATCTTTTTTTCTTGAAGACGGGGGATAACTAGTAGAGATTTGGAGGAAGAACGTAGCGCTCTAGCGGGGCAGTAATTGGTGATGGTAGAGTTAATAAAAACAGGGGCAGTTCCTGTCCGAGCTTGAAAAGTGAGGCCGCCGAGTTTGAAAAGGGCACGTTGTTTGATGGGAAGCCAGAGAAGGGCAGAGAGAAGGGGTGAGGAGTGATGATATTTAGATAGGCCATGTACCAGACAGGCAGCCTGGTTCTGCACCAGTTGGAGGCGCTGAAGTGCATAGGCGGGGGCACCATTGTAAATAATGTTCCCGTAATCGAGCTTAGATAAGATCATGGCCATTATGATCAGTTTGAGTGCAGAGGGAGAAAAAAATCGGAATACTTTCCTGATAATACGCAAGGAGAAAAAACAAGAAGAAACAACAGAACTAATATGAGAGTGAAGTGTCAGATGCTCATTGAGAATGATACCAAGGGTTTTAACTGAGTAAGAGGGGGTAGGGGGAGAACCAAGGGAAGGGGGCCAAAAGGAAGAAGACATGGGGTTGCCACTGCCTCCAGTCAGGATCAACTCTGTTTTATCCGGGTTGAGTTTGAGATGGTTTGCATTCATCAAATCCCGGATAAACAGCATGACGGACTGGAAGCTAGCGGCGCCTGATAGGGGGGAAGAAGAAGAAAAATTAAAGATAAGTTGGAGGTTATCAGCATAGTTGTAAACTGTGACCTCCAATTGTTGCAGTGCAAAAATAAGGGGAAAAATATACAGGTTGAATAAAAGGGGGGAAAGGGAAGAACCCTGAGGGACGCCACAATTCACCCTGCGGGGCGGGGCAGAGAATTCAGCAAGGTGGACTGCCTGAGTGCGGTCGGTCAGGAAGGAACTTATCCAGGTCGGTACCTGCTCCCCATGCCCGCCGCCTTGACACGGGACAAAAGGATGGAATGGTCCACCGTGTCAAATGCGGCGGACAGGTCTAGGAGGACCAGGGCCTGAGGAGTGTTGGTGTCAAGTCCCTCCCTGAGTTGGTCCATGACCGAAATAACCACCTTCTCAGTGGAGTGGCGGGGGCGAAAGCCCGCCTGACAGGGTGCAAGATAATTACTGTCCTCTATAAAAGAGCTGAGCACCTGGGTGACGTGGGACTCTGCTACCTTTCCCAGGTAAGGGAGAAGGGATATGGGGCGATAGTTTGCCGGGGAGGAAGGGTCAGCGCCCGTTTTTTTTAGTATGGGAAGAATTGTGGTAGTTTTGAAAAGAGGAGGGACTGAACCGAGCGTGAGGCAGTTATTCAGAAGGGTGAGGGCGGGGGCTGAACATTCAGTGAAAATCTGACAGAGAATGCGTGCCGGGCAGATGTCCGTTGGGGAGCCCGACTTAACACGTTTCAGTAAAGGGAGCAGAGATTCTCTAGTCAGTATAGGAACGGTGGTGAGGGACTGGTTGTTACCAGGTGGCTGCGGGTAAGTGAAGGTGGGCGGGGGGGAAGGGATGTTAGCTTTGATGCAAGCTATTTTTTCAATGAAGAACTCGTTGAGCGAGTTACATAGGGCCTGGGAGGGCGGAATCTTGGGTAAAGTTCTATCTGATGATGCCAGCTCGTGGACGGTGGAAAAAATCTCACGAGGCTGGCTTTCTGCTGCTAAGATGCGGCCAGAGAAGTATTCTGTTTTAGCTGTCAGGATGGCCTGTTTGTATTCACTAAGTTTAGTGATGAAGAATTGTCTACGGGACGGACAGTAGGCTCTTCTCCAAGCTCGTTCAGCCTGCCGTAGCTCTAGTTTCTTGGCTTTGAGGCCAGGATTGAACCACTTGTTGGCATTGTGGGTGCGGTTTATGGTAATCCGCTTCAGGGGAGCCACTGGGTCGCAGGCTTTGGTGAGCCAGTGGTCCAGAATGGCAGCCTGGGAGTGTGGAGCGAGGCCCAATAGATCTGGGCAGGTGACAGCTAGGGAGTTACACAGAGATGGAATATCGACTTGAGTCCAGTTCCTTGCCCAGGTGTTTTTGGGGAGGGAGAATGTTATTTTATGACTCAGATCCAGGGAAAAGGCGAGCAAAGAGTGATCCGACCATGAACAGGGCGAAATGGTGGGAATGGAGGTCGGGATGTTTAATGACCAGATCTGGTCGAGGATGTGGCCCCTAGTGTGGGTGGGGCCATGAACATGCTGAGTGAAATTGAGACTGAGAAGCAGGTGGGTAAAGTCTTTGGAAATAGTGTCCTCAGCCGGGTCAGTGGGCCAGAAATTAAAATCTCCCAGAACGAGGACAGCGGCATTATTGACCACTAAGGTGGCCAGTAAATCTTGGAGGGAAGAAGAAAGCCAGGAATCGGCTGGGGTGGTCGGTACATTAATACGCAGGTGATAGGAGTCTTAAAGGAGGTTGAGCGTGCAACGAGGCAGCCGGCTGCAGGCAGCCTGGGTGATGGTAATATCTGAAAATGGAGTTCCTTACGGGCAATCAGAGCTATGCCGCCACCTGCTCTCTCCTCCGGGCGATCTGCACGAAGCATGGAGTAGTGAGGTGGAAGGGCTGCCAAAACGCTAGGTAAGGAGTCAGATCTGTACCAGGTTTCGGTTAAAAACAGTAGGTCGGGGGAGTTTGAATCTAGAAGGTCAAATATTTCGGTCTGATGCTTAACGGCTGATCTTGTGTTTAATAAGAGGGCGTGGTGGGCGTAGAAGAAGCAAGACCGAAATTTTAGACATAGGACAATATTGCAGGGTTTAATGGCCAATTTTTATTGAGGGAACACAATTGTTGAGCGCTGTATGTTAAGAGATGCGCATAGTGGGGTGCCCCTTGCCCCGGTCGGTCGCGGACGGGCGTAGACGGGCTTGCCTTAGGCTCGCTTTCGGCACGCGAACGGTGCGCCCGCTGCGCTCGTCCGCTGCGCGTCCGGGGGATGCACATTTTTATAGTATGCAGGGGGCGTGGTCTGAGGGTAGTGGGCGTGGCCTCAGTGTTCCGGGGAAATGGCGGCAAGCAAAAGTAATAGCCCACGTCAGCGCTAGAGTCAGCTGCGCGGGGATGCCCGGTGGGAGTGGCAGGTAGGTTAAAAACACACAATATTACATCAACTATTAAAATGACAACAAGCGTTTCTCCCGGCTTCCGCCTCAGGAGAATTACAATCCTCTCGTCGCGCTCGTATTCAGCGCGCCTAAAGTACCTCAGTAAAGGGGGCGTGGCCTGAAGGTAGTGGGCGTGGCCTCAGTGTTCCGGGGAAATGGCGGCAAGCAAAAGTAATAGCCCACGGCAGTGCTAGAGTCCGCTGCGCGGGGATGCCCGGGGGAGTGGCAGGTAGGTTAAAAACACACAATATTACATCAACTATTAAAATGACAACAAGCGTTTCTCCCGGCTTCCGCCTCAGGAGAGTTACAATCCTCTCAGAAGTGCGTTCATTGGCCAGAACAATAGCAATGGAGCGGTGCAATCATTTTCTATCGCTACGTGGGGTTGGAATGAAGTGGGGTGAATCCAGAAGTTCAGAAAATGCACTTGTGTGCATAAAGCAAAGACCATCATGTCTGGTGCTCCCAGCCCTCCCTGAAATGGGGGCAAAGTGAGAATTTACCAAGATATACGGGTCTGTTTGCCTGCCCACACCAGCAAAATTAAGTTTGAGAGAAGTCATTACAGGAATGTGCCTGTTAACGGCAGGGGGACATTTTGAAAAAGATATAGAAACTTTGGTAAAATTACCATTTTAGCTATTGCAATGAGTCCGGCCATTGTTAGTAGCTTAGACCACACCGGAATTCTATTTTGAGCCATTTGATTTCCAAGCCAAAATTTGCGGTCCACAGCTACTATATATATCTCAGCTTATCCATATACTCAGGTAGAGGACTGGGTTGGTGGCCATGGTAAAGGGATTGTCAGTGTGGAATGGGGCAGTATGGTCTGTAAGAGGAAACATCACAGATTTCCCCAATTAATGTTTATCTCAGACAGGCTTCCAAATTGGAGCATCTTGTGTTTCATTGGAGCTTGGTTTCTGTGTGGGTCACATACCTATAACATGATATAATCCACCTATAATGAGACTATTAACCCTTGTGTAGTGAATCCTATGCACCACTGTGCGTCGTGTTGTCTGAGCCTGGAGGCCAGTGGCTCCATGGCAATGGCAAATGACAGTGGCGAAAGTGAGCATCCATGCCTATTGCCAGGAGTGATCGCAATTGTCTCAGAAAAATGCCAGTTTAGTCATACCCGTGCTGTGGGAAGGTGTAAAACAATTGTATATACCACAGGAAAGTGAGGTTCAGTCCTAGCTGTTTAAGCAGTAGGAACAGGTATTCCCATGTCAGGGAGTCAAAAGCCTTGGTGGCTTCCAGCAGGACAGCTACCACCTGCACATCTGGGTCAAGAGGATGCATAATTGCAAATAGCGTGCATAAGTTGTGTGCAGTGGAATGCCCTGGAATGAATCCAGCATGGTCCCGTCTTATCATAGTGGGCAACAGGGGCAGGATATGATTCGCTAGGATTTTAGTCAGTATTTTTTTATCCACATTAATTAGTGATAGTGGACTGTAGGAGTCACAGTTATTGAACGGTTTATTAGCCGCTTCGACATTCCGCCGCGGTGCAGAAAAAAATGACGCGTGTGCAGTTTCAGCACACACCCACCGTGACGTTGGACAGCCGCCGGCCGTCCGACGCATGGAAAATGTTAGACTTTAATAGTGAAATGATAATCGCCTCCCGAAGTGTATTGGGAAGGGTACCATTTTGGAGTCAATCTTCATACATAGCTAACAGAGGAGAGGCTAATAGGGAGTCATACTCCTTATAAAAGGAAGTGGTTAAGTCATCCAGGTTTGTCGCTTTGTCACTCGGAAGTGCGCTAACAGTTTGTACAATCTCCTCTACTGTGATGGGCATATCCATGAAATCTCTATGTGGATTATCAAGCCATACAAGCTGTAGTGAGGCAACGTAAGTGAAGAGCTCATCCATGTCCCTGATAGAGTTGGATGTGTATAGCGCAGCATAGAAGTTGGCGATAGTGTGCAGCACACCTGCAGGCATGTCTCAGACACCCTTCTTGTCATCTAGCAGTTCCAATACGTATGTGGAGGAGTTTGGGTGTCAAAGGATGCCTGACATTGTTTTCCTGGATCCATCTCCCTCGCCATATCACCGTGCTTGTGCATCCCTGTCTAGTCATGTCCCTTCTCGTTCGGCCTCTTCTGTGTAAGCAGATATTTTCTCCCTGATCATGGCTAGCGTATGTGGATCATTTGTTCTGTGGTAGTCAGTCGCTAGGGCATGTATGTTGCCCTCAAGTGTGGTCAGTTGGGTGTATATTGCCCAAAATATGCCTGCTTGTTTAAAGAGACATGCACATGTATTACCGCTTTGAAAGCTTCCCAACATGTGGATGGAAATGTTTCCGTGGTCTTATTCTGCTCGTAGTAAGTGATTATACCTGCTTGAATCTCTTCCCTAAATGCCGCATCCTGCAGTGCTCTGGAGGAAGGCGCCATGTGAAGGCGCCTTGGGTGGCTTGCGGAATTGATAATTCCAACAAGACTTGGGCTTAGTCTGATAGTGTATGGCATCCCACAGTTTTGCCTCCTATAATATAAGCCAGTAGTCTATTCCATGTGTGGTAGTGCACGTAAAAACAGACCCCTTCATGTTGGCCTTGAAGTGACTATCTCCATACATCAAGAATGTTGATGTCTTGTATTATTGTATTAAGCGTGGATGCTGCTCTGGGATGTGGGTGATGTGACAGCCTGGATCTGTCGCAGCTTTCATCTAGGATCACATTGAAGTCTCCCCCCATATCTGTATCCCTTGGTCCCTCCCATTAACTATGAGCCATAGCTCAGTAAAGAACCTCGGGTCATCCGTGTTTGGCCTGTATACTGCCACTAGTGTCAGGGGTTGTGTGTACAAAGTACCTGTCGCAATAATGTACCTTCCTTCCTTATCTGTGATGACATCTCTGAGAAGCCACAGAAGTACCCTCCGGAGCAGGATGGCAACGCCCCTTGCATAGTTTTAGTATACCGAAATATATGCCTCGTTGTACTATATGGCCTTTAACCCCTGGGCGGACCAGGCTGTAAGGAGTAGTTCCTGCAGAAAGTATATATTTATATGATGGCGGAAAATATATGCATGAACCAGTCTAAATTAACAATAATCATTAATACCCCTAATGTTTCAAGTAAGACATTTTATGGACATCTGGTATAGTGCGATATATCATGCCTCTCAGTGTGTCTATGCAAATGTGTACAGTAGGAAGCATGTGTCTTGGCCCTAGTTATGAAGCAACGATGGGTGCTGCAAAAAAGTCAAACTGTAAACTACAACATGCATGCAAGGGTCTCCTGACCCAACCTCCCCCCTCCCACACCAACCACGAACTTGGTTGAGCTGTGCATCCCTTCCTTTCCCCCAGGACCCCTTAACCACTCTATGCAGTATAATGAGAAACGTCCCTGGCATTAGAGCAGGATCGGGCATTCTCACCCACCGCTGGTGGTGGGTGACCGGATGGTCTCAGGCTTATTGCAACAGCGCCAGGCACTTTCCAGAAATACCTGACAAGCTACTTCCCTGAGATGCTTAATAGTCAATCGTGTAATGTCTAGTCACTTATCTGAGGCAGATTATGAGTGGCACCAAGTGCAGCAAGTCCTCTTCTTTCTTACACCCCCTCTTCCGTTCAGTCATTTACATCGAGGGGGGTCTCAGAGGCACTTCTGGTCAAGACAGCCGGGGATGCCTGGGTTTTTGTGAGTATCTTGGCTAACTTGCGGGTCTCCTTGGCATTCATGAAGAAGGAGAGAGTGCTGCCTCTCATGATGGAAAGCTTGGCAGGGTATAGGAATGCATACGGGATTGTAGCCTGCTGTAGTATTCTTTTGGCTGGTAGGAACTCCCTTCTGTTGACTGCAATGGTAAATTTTGGATAAAAAGAAATGGAATTGCCTTGGTGTTTTATTGATTGCTTCGCCTGAGCCATTCACAAAATCATTTCTCTGCCCCTGTAGTTTAGTAATCACACCACACTAGAATGCGTGGGCACCCCAGGAGATGGCCGTGGGCCCAGAGAGCAGTGCCATCACTCTACTATGTAGAAGGGCGAAAGTGCCTCTCTGAAGAGTTCTCAAAGGAGCACCTCTACAAAACCCTCCATTGTTGTGATGACGGTAGACTCGGGAATTCCTGTTATTCAGGGGTTGTTCTATCATGCTCTCTATTCTAAGTCATCATTTTTAGCCTTGATGAGATCCAAAACACTATCCATGCGTAATAAATGCTCATTGGACTTTACTTGGTCATCTTCAGCAGCTGAGATTGGAGTTTCAACCTGATTGATCAAGCCAAGCATCGTGCTTATCTACCCTCTGTTTTATGTCGTCCCGGCCTGTGGCAAGCTTGTCTAATTTGGTAATTATGCTTCTCATTCTGGACTTAACATCCAATAATAGCTCCTTGATGTTTCATGGTCTACCTGTTGAATGGTGCTGTTGTTTTCAAAGCTGAGTTGGGGCTACTTTGCATCTTGCTTGCCTATCGTCTCTGGTGGAACTGCTGTGTTCCTAGTGTGAACAGTGGTTCTGTCGGGTATATGACCTGATTACTTCAAAATCTGCATTATTTCAATTCGATTCACAATGGTTCTCTGATTACTTAGTACTGTGCTCCAAGCAAGGAGCTTGCTCACAACGCAAATCCAATACCACATGGGTTCAGGGTAATCAATTACTTTTAATCCATGAATTGCATTTTTCATTCATAAATAACCCTGTTTCCACATGATTTATTTACAATTTACAAAAGCGGCGCAGAATAAAATTGAGTGAATATAATGTGACATCAAGTGAAAATTGGTGACACTCCAAGCGTGCTTATCTACAAGTGAGTGAGAAGGAGGGAAGGGGACAAAAATGTTATTTTGGTCAGTTGCAGATGGAGATTGTAATTATCCCAGTAATCCACTCAATTGGATTATCATGAGAACTGGGTATTCTCTACTGATCCAATATTCTCAATATCGCCGACGTTTCGACCCTGTAGGACGCCTTAGTTGGGGGTCTAGCGCGGGTCTTCTTCAGGACAGGGGACAGTGGTATAGCGCCTGTGGGTTAGATGAGTACGATTATCAGAAAGGATTTGCGGGAGCAGTGAGGAACATGAGTGACATTCATTTACTCGTGCACTCACCAACGGGTCTCCATGAGATAGACCCCAAGTTGCTGTAGAGATTATTTCAGGTGTGGATAAATTGTAGATCTGTTGGATTAATAATGGACATTAATGTATATCCAAGTATTTGAAAACGTTGTCTGGTAATGGGCAACATCTTACTCAGACTGATATAAGATGCTCACCTACTAGTTGAAAAGGGTGGTTCCCGCCATAGTCAATAATGGGGGTCCTCTTTGGGCTTGAATTAACATATTCCTTACAGCCAAGGTCGCCTCATAAATCAGACGATCTGCAAAAAACGGTATGTGTAATCAGCCTCGCGTTCTACACATTCATTTACACAGGGGGTCATGAGTATTCTAAAATTCATCCCTGTGTTCTCACCTCTATCGATGCACGTCCGCCTAGGTTGGTTGCTAAGCGCAACCAGTCCGAATACGTTCAGGCGCACGCAAGCAGCCTTGCGTTGCTAGGCAGCCACCGGGCAACGTTGTTTAATGCGAACATTGTTTACCCAAGTCAAGGCGTACCCGGATCTAATTGACCCCAGATTATGTTGATAGTGTGAAAAGACCTACGGGCATATCAGGCATTAAGTTGGCATGACAGGACTACGCACGCCTGACAACGGGGGAATTCGGTGAAGGATACTTGCTAGGTAACACACTGTGTGAAACACCCTTGATATGTATTGCAGATGGATGTGTGTGTGTCCATGTGAGTAATGTTTTGTCTTCTTACAATTAGGGGACAGTGCATATGCCCTCCGGTCCTTCATCCTCACACCCTACCTCAACCCTTCAACACCCAGCCAGAGGAGATACAACAGGGCACACAAAACAACCCGAAACATTGTGGAGCGCACCTTTGGTATGTGGAAGAGCAGGTTTCGCTGCCTACATAAGAGTGGAGGGGCCCGCCAGTACACACCAATCACCTGCTGCAAGATGATTGCAGCCTGTGCAATGCTGCTCAACCTTGCGGTTAAGAAGAGCACCGAAGTGGATATCTCTGATTATGAGGACCATGATGACGAGCAAGCAGTGCCTGAACCACACACATCTGGAGTTGCAACACCAACTGATGGCAGACACAGACGGGAAGAGATCACACGCAACTTCTTTTAAGTAAGTAAAGAGACACAGACAGGTGGAGTATGCACCCAATGTAGTTTAATTGTGTCATGACATAGGTTTCTAAAGCACAAATGTGCAACAAAAAGTATTTAACTTTGATGATGTCAGTCCTGGTTCACTTCACCATGAACTGTAATAGTCATTTGTGTCCTCGCTTCCCAGTGCCACTTGTATGGTGCTCACTGTGCTCACTTTCTTGCTGGCCTGTGGCCTCAGCGTGGCACCTGCTGCTCCTCCTTGTCTCTGGGACAAGGGAACTTGCCATGCTGCTCCTGCTTATGCTCTCTTCACTCTCTGGCACATCCAGAGCAGCAGTTTGTGCTGTTTTGACATTTAACAGCGCCTCAAGAGCACTGGTCATCCTGCCCATGCCCCTAGTGACCTCTTTCCTGTTTTGGGTTACAGCCTCCTGCATGTTAATGCTTCTCCTGCATAGCAGGGATGTTGCTGTGGCCAGGCGGTTGATTGCTTTGTTTTGTGCATGTACACGCTGCCTTTCCTTGCGCCTTGATGCTAATTCGTTGTCCAGTTTGGTGCATAGCAGCTGCACCGATTAGGTCATTTCGCGAATCCCTGCACACATTTCTTTGTTGACATCTACTAGTTCCCTGATACCCTTTCCTATGTCTCCTATGTTGTTGTTCAGGGACCTCATTTGGCGTTGGCAAGACAAGATGGCTTTTCCCTGCATCCTCTGGATTCTTACCATTCTCCCCTCCAGGCCACGGAACACAGTTGGACCCTCCACACGTGCAGATGCACTGCTTTCCTGGACTCTGCTGCGTCTTGCACCAGTATGGCCCACCTCTGCACTGGCCTGCAGTGTGGCAGAGCTACCATCAACAGGCAAGGTATGTGTTTCTTCCCCCTCCATGTCACCTGTTGATGACCCCATTTCTAAGAGCGGGGCCACGACATGACTCCCGCTTGGTTGTGATGCAGGTCTTGTCTCATGCTGTGATGCTGGCATTTCTGGGGATGACAGCAACAGAGGGGATTGTGATCTGTCAGGGGACGCCTACAACTCCGGAGCCATTTCTGCGTCTTGTGCAGGAGGATGGCTACTTGGGGCACCTGTGTCCTGTGAGACGTTCTGTGTACTTGGACCTGGATCCTGACTCTCCTCCCTCTCTGGTGCCGTGCCTTCACTCTCCTGGGAACGCCTGCGAGATGTGTCACCTGTGGACATATGAGCGTACATTAGCTAAGTGCTACTGTCTCCCAGTCACTACAATTAAATATTTCTGAGTTTAGCTTTCTTCTCTCTGCAATCATTTCCCTAACCTGCTGGTTGCTGTGCTGTATGACATGGTCTTACATTTCCTAACTACTTGTACCATGATGCATTGCTCCTGTATAGTGCTAGCAGTACTGCACTGGGGTTCACTTGGCCACAAAGGGTAAGGGTAAGGATGATGGAATGGGGGGGAACGCTGTTCATGTGTCTTACCTTTTCTGCTTGCAGCTCTGGCTGAGCTGTCTACTTCTCCCAGTCCGCAGACGCTGTCAGGTTCAATGGTTGAGGCCACCATCTCCTCAAGGTCAGTAAGGGAGGTGCTGGGTTCTTGCCTCCACCAGTTCTGGTTGCCTGCTTGTGAAGTTCAGCCAATTTTTTTTTAGTGTGCGCCATCTGATAAAAGTCTGTCTTTGTCCTGAGCAGTTCTGCATGCGTTGCAGGGAAGCTGATGTAGTAATGCATTCTCTGCAACATGGCGTCAAGGAATTTTTTTAAGAAACGGGACAGACAGCTCTGGGACACCCCACCTACCGCAGCAACCACACTCTGGTAACTCCCAGATGCAAGCAGGTCTAGGCTGCACAGCACCTGCACATGGGGTGGGATGGCGTGCGCCCTTGGGGGTGGATGGTCCAACAGTGGGTGGAGGTTCATGATAAGGTCCAGGATAGTTTGGGGGGCTAGCCTGTACCTTTGTAGGATCTCTGGCTCAGTTAGCTGGAATAGGGTGATCCTCTGCCTGTACACCTGCTCCTCCCTCCTCCAGACCCTCTCTCCTTCTGCCTGTAGCCGTAGCCGCCTCGCAATGACATAGAATGCCACCATTCTGGTGAAACTGTTGCTTTTTGGGGCCTTTTTTATAGCCTGTACCTGGTTACCACCTAATTTCAATCCATGGTAAATACCGACTCTTAAATACCGAACTTCATACAAATTCGGTATTTAAGAGGTTACCTACATCTCAAAATTAATTTTTTCCATTTCTTAATTTCCGATTCAGTAAATTTACCGAATCGGTAAAGTTTCCGATTCTGTAAATTTTCCGATTCGGAAACTTTACCGATTCGGTAAATTTACAGATTCGGATGTTTTTGGGTCCCCTACATCCCAAATGCCCAATACCGGTTGGTAACGGCCAGAATTCGGTAATTTCGGCCGTTACCGACCGGTATTGGGCCACCTACATCTGGCCCTTAATCTCCTGATGCCTAACAAAAAACAATGAATGTGTCCTTATGTAATGCAACTGGTGCTATGTAAAGCACTCTGATACCCGATTCGACTCAAGTTTGCGCTATATAAAACTGTAAAAAAATAAAAAGTTAGTTCTGTGAATCAAGCCCAGAAAGAGAATCAGATAGTTCCAATAGGGATTCATCAGAAGGGGAAGAAACCAGTTCACCAATTGTAAAAAGATGACTTTTTAGACCAAATCAGCATATTTATCTGGATAGTCACTCACATTGGACAAACAAATGAGTATAGTAAAATCCAGTACAAACCATTGGTAAAACACAGAACAGTAAAAAGTGAGAGCAACTAATTTATCCGCAAGACAACTAACTGAGGATGAATTGAGGGTCCTAGAGAAAGACCTCACATTTTGCCTTTGAATAATGGATACAAAGACTGACCTATTCAAGTTTGTACATTAATTGAAATTAATCAATTGACATGCTATATGTGACAAGAAAACAATTAATATAGTTTGGCTAATACCAGTAACCAACCTATTGATAAATCACTTAGAATCTTTACAAAACACTCTGGCATTTGGAGATTCATTTTACTGATTAAATAGATGAAGATGCTATTGAGTTAGAGAATGCTATCGAATTTCCAAAAGAAGAGGGGACATTTTGCCTTACCCCCTTGTCTGGAAAATATTGATTTTGTTTATGATGTGGATCTCAAAGATTTGGAAAGTTGCAGGAAAGAAGATGGAAAGAAAGAAAGGTAAGAAAAAATAAAATGTAACTAAAGATGAGGAGGATGCCCTTAAAGAATTGATCAACCAACAATAATAGATAAACAAGCATTTGCAATGCAATAGGTCTCGCATTTAACCAAGTTTAAGCTATTGGCATTGTAAATGACAATGCGTTTTATTTATGTTTTAAAAACCAAAACATAAAAAAGGCATTGTCATTTCAATGCCAATAGCTCAAACTTGCGTAACTGCGGGACCGATTGCATTGCAAATTGTAGGCATCAAGGACAACAGGAGGGTGAAGGGGAAGACATGGACAGGCGAGGCAGAATGCACCGACAACGGGAGGGAGGGTGCGAGGGTGAACAAGGCACGACAACAGGAAGGAGGCTGGTAAAGAAGGCACCAAAACCTGTTGTGACTGCAGTAAGAGACACTGAATAAAGAAAATAGTGCTCATAGTCTAAATAAAATGTACCATGTAACAAACAAAGTAAAGGGGCCAATCCCCATAGAAGGTGACAAATGAAGAGGAGGCAGTACTAAGGAGGGACTAACAAGCCTATTTACGAATCGGAAGCCAGCATTTAGGACAGACAATTACACAAGCCAATGGCAAATATGGGCGGAGAGTGGGAGGGGCTTCTATTCGCTACTCCACCATAACAATTACAGAGCAGCACATGCGAGCTGGCTCTAGGCTCAACCTAAAAAGTATAGGCATGTCATGCCCCCCCGATCGCGCCCACTAGACCACTGGTGCAGCTTAATAAATGTATCCCTAATGGAAGGTGTATTCCCTGATGCTCTTGAAATTGGACACTCTCCCAAATTTACGTGCAGCTGAACTTCAGGGACCCAAGTGGGATGAAGGACTTTGACGAGGGAGAGCAGAACAGGCATAACATTCAATTGGGTAATATTCACACCTCTTACATAGAGCTTAGAAATGGACAATATCAGGGATGAGGCACTATATTAAAATCAATATTATCACTTGGCACATAGGAAAAGAAAAGTAACTAGATTGTGCTGAAACAAATACAAATATGAGAAATCGGATGGGGCGAGTAATAATGCAGATAGTTACGGTTACAGGTGTGTGACAAAGCTTACTTAATAATCTGATATCTATTTTCCAAACCATTCAAGTGTGCAAACCCTTCACTGGAGTGTTTGCCTCTGAAAGGTTGGTTGCCAGGGAAGACCAGCGGCTAAAGAAACTTTAGCCCCCTTCCCAAGTTACATGGAGGGGGCTCCCAACGCTCCAGGCCCATTCAAAGCTGACGCCAGTGTACAGTGTAGTAGCCCCCTGCTGCCCGTGCACAGTGCAGTAGGCCCTCCCTCCTGTGTCCTCCAACCCCGGAGTTCAGGGCCCCTCCCAGCTCCGCAGGGGCTATTGTTATGCCACTGGGGAAGATGTGGGTTTTGGATCCTAGGATTAGGCTAACTGCTCGGGTTGGAGTCGTGAAACCTCTCATCGTGGGAGGCCAGTGTTTGTTTGGAGTCGTAAGCTCTTTTGGGTGATGTCTCATGAACTTCATTTACCGGTCACCTATATTCCTCCATGTGCTTAGAGAGGAAGAGGGAGCTGCCTCAGCTCCACCTCCCATTTAAAAGGCATTGCCTTCGGTGAAGCTCAGTTCACACGCTTCCACCGCGCAGCCTGGCTCAAGTGAGTGCACTCCAGCCCTGCCAACAATATAAAGGTGGGGCCTTCTAAACAGAGAGACTTTTTTGGGAGAGGGAAAGAGGGGATGAAGGTACGGACAGTGGGCGGGTGGGGGGAGGACGGGGGGAGAAGGCATGGACAATGGGAGGGAGAGCGGGGGAGGGAGAAGGCACAACAACGGGAGGGAAGGGGAGGTACAGAAGGCACCAAACCACGTTGTTCCTGCAGTAAGAGAACATTAATAAAGAAATTAGTGCTTACAGTCCAAATAACACGTACCGTGTCGCAACCGTAGTAAAGGGGCCAGTCCCCATGGGAGATGACAAATGACGAGGAGGTGGTACTAAGGAGGGACTAACAAACCTATTTACGAATCAGAAGCCAGAAATTTAGGACAGACAATGACAACAGCCAATGGCAAGTATGAGCGGAGCGTGGGCTGAGCTTCTATCAATCAATCAATCAATCAAACAGGGGTATTGTAAAGCGAGCTACTGACCAATGAGGGTCTCGAGGCACTTCTATTCGCTACTCAACCACAACAAGTCTCGCAGAGCAGCGCATGCGCGCTGGCTCTAGGCTCGACCTAAAAAGATGGATACAGGAGCAAATTAAGTGGTACGGGGTAAAGAGGAGTACATATATGAAACTACTTGTCAACGGAAGAATGGGTATGACTACCGTAAAGTATATAGGAACTCTATTTTGGAGACCAAAAATTATTATGATAAGAAATCGAAGGATCGTATAGAAAGGGAGAAGCTTCACAGAGAATGAGGAGTAAACATATCCAAAAGAAGCTCTTCCTGTAATATCCACATAATAGTTTTTGAGAAATATAAATAAATATATGAAAATGTCGTCTGTGAGAGCAATTGCAGCATTAATTGTGTCCTTATTTGAAAACACAGCGAAGTATGTTGATTTATTTCTATAACCATTAGTCAAACAATTACGCTGATGTATCAAAGATGCAATGGATTTTCTGAAAATAATTCTGAACATACTCCGGAGTTCAAATTACAAGCTAATGATAATGGATGTAAACTCACGTTATGCTCTAATCTCACACAAATGAAGAATGGATGGTTGTGAATACTTCTTGAGAGAAAAGCTGCAATAGAAGGTAATGGTAATTGAGATTTCATCAATCTGTTTGAAGAACAATTACTTTTTATTCGCAAAGCTGATGAATAAGCAAGTAGCAGAAACTGCAAAGGGCAGTTCTTTTCTTTTCAGTAACGCTAACCTGGCCAGGGGCTAATAGGTAAATAAGGTGTCTTGGAGTTAGAAACATTGCCAATTTGATTTGAAGACGATTATATTGTTGCGATGTATAGATGATCTATTTATAATATAGGACAGAAGAGAACAACACTACCATGAGTATTTCAAAATCTTGATATTTAAAATTTGGCAGCCAAAAGCTAGGCTGGATGGAAGCTGGCTGCATGAGATCCCAGTAGCGAGGACTGAGCTGGATACCTCTTAGCTGATTTTCTCCTGCACACTCACGCTGAAGTTTGCTGTCTGGCTGAAGTGCATGCCGAGCTATGAACTGCACGAACGGACCGCCAGCAGATCCACAGAGGGGGAACTGCTACGGTTCACTGGCTAACTGGCATGCTGATCTGAGAGGTACAGGACTGCTGTGTCTTTCCTCTCTACTCACTGGTTCAGGACACATTGGTGAGGAGCAACATCGTTCTTATTGGAGGTCTGACTGAAGGGCTTTAAATAAGAAGGCAGCAGCACTGCATAGTATATTGGTTTTGCTTCCTTGTTTGCCTAACAGAGTGTTATTACTGCCTGTCCCCTGATAGAGTGAACTTCCTCTTGTTGGAAATAAATACATATAACTAAAAAATGCCAATTTAATGCTGAACAACCAATGCACAGTAAATACAAACATTTGATGTAGGTAATCATAGTCAGGCATTGTAAGCAAACACTCAAATTAACCTATTTTATTGCCTTACTGCTGATGCCAATTTAAAAGTGTTGATTTTTTTATGAGATGCTTTTCTCTTTCCACAGCTGACACAGTAATTTTCCATAAATGTTCTATTAGATATTTAATAGGCATTTGTTATGTATTAGACACTTGATAGTGAGGTTCTTACTGGGAGGACAGCAGTTGACAGGAAACACAACTATTGGTAATATCTGTCTGAACCACAAGATCTGTTCAAAGTAATAAATCATAGCCCATTGGGAAGACATGACAAACTGGGGAGTTTACCTGCTCCCAAAGTTTGCTGGAGACTGGGGAGTGGGAAATTATAAAATTGTTGCCATTAATGTTTGGATTGAATTATAATAAAGATGTGAGAATACCCGTCCAGCCTATGCTAATCTCTACGGCTTGAGTGCTCCATGCCTATGCTTTCTTATTCTCTCATCAGAGCTCTTCATTTCGGTTTCTGAAACTGACACCTTACATTGCTTATTAAAGATAATTGCTCTTTTATGCCCAAAACTTTACTCATTTAGATTATGATTTTCTTTGTGGGACAAACTTACTGCCTTTTCTCTTTCTTTTGTAATTCTTACAAATATGGTATTTTATCTTGTCTTGATATATGAATGTATAGATTATTTTACTCGGTAAACATTACAACTACTTTTTAATACTTACTGAATGAATAATTGACTTTCAAATATTTAGTAATAAATCCTATAAATTCACACAACTTTTCTTAGTCGATTTCTGTGAGGCCCCAATTGAACTTCACTGTTTTTCTTGATTTAACTAAATGATAGCTCCTTATCATCTTTCCTTGTCATTAAACAAAGATCCATCTAACTAATGGAGTGGGTTATTTGATGATTATACTCGATAATTTGGATCTAAGAATGCCCCCTCTGGCACGCCAGTTAATGCATTTTCTGGAAATATGAAAACTACTGCGGTAGACCGCTGGTGGATTTTCCCAACAGTGACTAGTGCACTGCAACCTAGATGTCAACTAGATGGTGTGGGGACTCTTCAGGAGCTTGTTAAAGTAGTCTGCCTGGAAGAGTTTTCATAACACATAAAATAGCACCTTCATCCACCTACTTTTTTTACCAATGTAATACAAAACAACCATTAACGTGCAGAAATTTCTCGTCATGTTTGTGTTAATATACTATGCATAGATTCCTAATTTCTGTGAACTCATGTACTTCTGTATAATGCTTCGGTAATATGAATGGAATAATCATTGCATTTTACATCACATTTATCTTTAATCTAAACCGTGCCCAATCAATAATAACATTGAATAGAAAAAGAACCTATTCAATAATAAACAAACATCATAATCATAAACAGAAAAATGGTTCTCAAACAACCTAAGCTGGCTGCAGTTAATCAACATAAACTCTTTTGAAATATGTCCCCTTGAGTGAGTGTTCATACATGCAATAACACTTCAACACTATGCCTACACATTTCGATCTCCCTTAGGGACTTAATTCAATAGGATCTTCTTCGGAGCCATGCACTTGCAAACAAAATGTATATGGACAATCACAATATCCACTACAGAGTAATTCTATATTGAAAATAAAATGTTCACAATATCCGTTTTAGTAATAAAAATAAAGACGCCAAAAACCAAAAAATTAACCCTTCATCTTACACTCTATCAGTGCGCACTAGAACATATCTGATTGAAAGGAATAACATACAACTGTGATGATTGCTATCAGACAATTTTTTTAATGGAAACTAAAAACAGATAAATGAAAAATGGTGAGCTGTTATTATGTCAGTGTTATATACTCTAACTGCACCAGCCGCAGGAACTAACACTAACAACTTTACCTTAAGCTTTTTCAAATGGTAATTTCGGGTCCATATGCCTGACTTTTCTAATAAGGGTATTATTTCTACTGTCCCCTGTAGTGTCCGCAAGGCTGCACATGGGAATTCCTCTTTCCTGCTTTAAACAAGTGGCAGCTGGCGGCATCTATCTATTACTCCAGCGTCCTCAGCAACTGAGTGACTGCTTCCTTGATATTACATAAATTGTGCTTCACCATTAGAGATTACATCATCATGGGACGACGCTCCCTCTGGCATCATGGGTTATGTAGTCTCTGTTCCAAGAATCCCATAATTAATGTAGTGATCAAATATCTCATAGGTGCCAAGGTTTCAGTTCGTTTACGTGTAACATTCCCATGTGTGTATTGTGTTTATGTGTAACATTTAAAGCCTTGTGAGTGACACTTTATTATGAGTGAAATAAGACAGTGTTATCCATATCAAGAGATCATTTTTAGGGACAGGGTTCTTGTTGCAATACTCCCCACACTTTTGGCCTGGTTTTTCATGCAACTTTGACTGTCCTGTTTTGCTAACATTGTCTTTGCTTGTATATAAAGTACAAGGGAACCCAATTTAAATCGGTCAGGGGCCTTGGGAGCTAACTTATTTTAAGAGACAGTGGTCCCTGAGTTAGTAAGGAATAAGGATGAAATCAATATAGCCCCAATCGGTACTATATTTTAGCCATTATCCATCTGGATAAGGGCAGTTTAATATGCAAATAAATGAAATGATACAAACATTTTAATTAATTACAGTGGGACACAAGCCTGTATCCATGAACTCACATAGCAAACAAACACGGAAAAAGGCTCAGGCAGCTTGTAGTTGTCTGTATCAAATAATTACAATAAAACAAACAACAATTGCATAAGGGTCACCTTTACACATTATATAGTATAGAGATCACTGTGTATAAGGTTGACAACTTTGTCAATGGCGTTTCACGCCTTAACCAAGGGATATAGGATCATCATCAGGACTTTCAACATATAGTGCCTGAAAACAATTGCCTGTAATTTACTGAATAATAACATGGAAAAATAGGGAGAAGAAAAGGGGGAGAAAACACTTAAGAATGTCAGCCAGGTCTATAATCAGTGACGTCACAAGATATGCTGTGATCCGAGTACGGCCAACTAAAATATATTTACGCGTGGAATCAGTGCGGAAGGTTGAATAGTTGTAAACTGAAAGTTTGTGTTGTTATCACGTGAACAGGGGGAACAACATTAATGTGGGTGAGAGGCTTCTGCTATCAATGGTGAGTTAAAGGACGAGTAGGACGTTAAGTGGACAAGGCGTGGTTAGAAGTAATGCGGTCGTCTTGTGTAACTGATAAGCAAGCCAAGGTCGTAGATACCTGTGGTAATGCTGTGTGAGCAAGGCAGTACACTGTGAAGCCAATGTTCAGCAGATCACCAGTCGCAAGATTTGCACTTTCTCAACCTTATACACAGTGATCTGTATACTATATAATATGTAAAGGTTGTTTGTTTTATTGTAATTATTTGATACAGACAACTACAAGCTGCCTGAGCCTTTCTCCGTGTTTGTTTGCTATGTGAGTTCATGGATACAGGCTTGTGTCCCACTGTAATTAATTCACATGTTTGTTTTATTCCATTTATTTGCATATTAAACTGCCCTTATCCGGCTGGATAACTTCTAAAATATAGTACCGATTGGGGCTATATTGATTTCATCCTTATTCCTTACTAATTCAGGGACCACTGTCTCTTAAAATATGGCATTGTCATTGCTGGCCTTAGGACTCTGCACACTTTATCGCTTCTAATCAGTGCAAAAGTGCTTGTGCTCTTTCCTTAAGACATGGTGCAATTGGTTTCTACCGCTATGTCACATTTGATTTACCTTTGAGTCCCTAGTGGAGTGGCACTACCTGTGCCTACGGCCCAGGAAAATTAAATTCTACTAGTAGGTGTGCAGCACTGATTGTGCCCCCATTTGAGTAGCCCTCAAACATGTCTCAGGCCTGCCACTACAGCCTGTGAGAGCAGTTTTAAACTACCATGTTGACCTGGTAAGTTAAACTTTTTGCCAGGCCCAAACCTTCCTTTTTAATTCATATAAGGCACCCCTAGGCTAGGTCCTGGAGAGGGCAGGGTACAGTAAATATAGAAAGTTCCCATATTATAGAACTTAGAAAGTTAATCTAAGCCCTTTTCGACTGTTCACAACTTCAGAATTAGGTGTGTCTCTGCCCTTGACAGTACTGATTCTGTGTTACCATGCATAGGGGCAACTTGTTTTAAAGCTCTCCAGTTGATGTCGCTCTCTGCATGAGTATTTGAAAGATAATGTTGTACCAGTGAATGCAAGATTTAGGTGGAATTCTGCTTTGCTTCACTTCTTGCATGGTTTTACCCACATATACCAAACCACAAAGAAATTGAATGAAGAATATCAAATTTTTAGGGCCTCAATAAGACTTTGGCGGTCCTCGGGTGGCTCTGCGCCATCCGCTGGAGAATAGCCAAAGCCCTTGTGCACCCGCCTGCCAGATTAGGAGTGAAATTCGGGTCAGCAGGGCAGTGCTGCAGTGGTTTGATGGCAGTGGGCTGGTTAGGCTCATAGGAACACCTAACATGCAGACCGCTGCTGTCAAAGCGCCAGCCTGCACATTCCTGCACGGCATGGTATGCACCATATCGTGCATGTCATTCTGAGCAGGAAAGGGTGTGTAATTCTAGGGGGCACATCCCCATGCATGCACCCCCAGGCCCAGAGTCGGCAGAGGGCCCCTAGTAGGGACCTCTTCGTTGCCTCTCCACCACCCTCTTCATAGCAGACTCACTGCCATAAAAAGGGCAGTAAAGCGGCAACTCACAATATTTTCATTGGTGCATCTGCAGCACCACCAGCATTTTTCTGCCTCTAACCGCTGCATGACTGCCTCAGGATCCTGGGTGGTTGCAGTGGTTCTGTGGCAGTGTGACCACCACACTCAGAGTACTGTGGGCAGGCCCGCAGTGTGGCGGTGGTCAGACCACCACCGCAAGTACAGCGGTCCCCGTACACGAAAGAGGGACCTTAGTATTGCAATTTGTGAATTCCATATGTTTTATTCTGCCTGGGTTGTACTTAAGTTTGTGTGCCTTCTATGGTTGATTGACAAACTGCTCAGTTACCATCAATCATAGTGCTTATAAGGGGAAACAAACATTGGCAAAGGCAATAGGTATTGTGTCATCCTCCAGCCTTGTGGCAATTCTTGTTTTGTTTCGTCATGGCTTTTGCAAAACTTTATTGCTTGGGGAAACTTTCAGTATTTTTCAATCTAAAAAAGAAATTCACTAAAGGCAGCATGTTTTCTATTCACAAAAGCATACATTACCAAAGTACTCCCTAGCACTGAAGTGAACTACTTTGTATGTGGATGTGCCCCTTATGAAAGTGCAGCATGCCGTAACTCATAGAGAAGTCAGCCAATGGCTGAAGTGGAGTGACATATTGCTCCTTGTTGCATTCTCGAGTGGGTTGGAGAAAAATGTGAATGACATAACCACAAACAAATGGATAAAGTGTGGCTAAAACCCCTATAAGTAACTATGGCACACACTCAATTTTAGTAAAATGAGAAGGTCTTGTCCAACACAGATATAAAAATGACAATCATTGTACGATTGGCTGCAAGAATCTTGGAAAGGAAAGGAAGCAGGAAAAAAAGAAAAAGAAAGGAAGGAAAGAAAGAAGAAAGGCAAGAAACAAACAAACAAACAAACAAGCAAACAAGAAGGAAAGAGAAAGCAAGAAGGAAAGCAAGAAGGCAAGAAAGAAAGTAGTCACAAAAGTAAGAAGAAAGTAAAGAAGAAAAGAAGGAAAGGGGGAAGGCAAGAAAGAAGGAAATGTAGAAGGCAAGAGAGAAAGAATGAAAGATAGATAGATAGATAGATAGATAGATAGATAGATAGATAGATAGATAGATAGATAGATAGATAGATAGATAGATAGACATAAAGAAGGAAGGAAAGAAAGAAAGAAAGAAAGAAAGAGAGAAAGAAGGATAGAACGTTGGAAAGAAAGCTAGAAAAATGAACGCAAGAAAAAAGGATTGAAAGCAGGAAGATGGAAAGAAAGAATGAATTAAAGAAATTCAAAATAAAAGAGGGAAAGAAAGTATCAAAGAAGGAACAAAGGAGTGAAAGAAAAACAAAAGCAAAAAAGAAAAAGAATCAAAGAATCAAACAACAAGAGAAAGCAATCAAGAAGGAAAGAAGGAATACAAGAAACATAGAAATTAAGCAACAAGGAAAGAAATAAGAAATGAATAAAAGAAAGAAAAAGGAAAGCGAGGAAGATAGAAAAGGATGCTTTTCTTCCTGGTCAAAGATTATTGCAGACCCTTGGTGAAACTGAGTCCAGAATAAATGTGTTCTGAAGAATTGTTTATGAATTCACATGTATACAATTGAATAGCTTCAAGTAAACACAGTCTGTTTTGTTGTGAAAAGCCAGCAGTCAGATAAAGGGCAATCCAAAAGGAATTTACAACAGCATTGGCAGGAGACAGGAACAGATTGGGGACATAGTTACTAGGGAATTGCACCATTGGAGTGTCATTTTCTACGATGCTCCGATGGCGCAATGCCCAGCTCCATATTTACAATGCAGCTCTAAACCACTTTGCATGGCTTAACTCTGCATTGTAAAAATTCTACCCTTTCACACAGTTTTCTGCGTCAAAGGGGCATGCAATGGGTGTTGCTGTGGGCGTTCCACCACAACAATCATTGATTTTTGACACTGTCCCAGATTTACGAGCATCTGTAATCTGAGCAGCGCCAAATATGTATGCCATTGAAAAGCAGGCGTCAGAGTGGCGCAACAAGGAAGAATACTATTATTGCTCCTAGTTTTTTGCTCTCTCTATGTGTGCCGCATTATGCAGCACACATAGAAGGAATAAATCACCTTTAATGATTGTTTATGTGCAGAAAGGTGTTCCTTCCTGCAGATGGACAATCATCACTAGAGTACGTGTTATTAAATAATATGTTACCAGAATGACAAAAATCTAGTTAGTAGAGCTGGAGATATTGAATTTTAAAGGTTTATGTGAAAATAGTGCAAAAAAGCAGAAAGCGTTAACTGGGGATATCTGATCGAGATGAACCTGAAAAAAGTCAAAAGTTCAGGCCGACTATATGGAGCAAACGCCAGCCACAGCACCAAGTTTGGCCTGCTGAGTACTGTACCTCATGTCCTTTATGCGAGGTCTGCTGGGCGTTGCTTTGCAAGGCTTTTTTGTCAGGTTGTTGGTTCCGATGAGGCTTGCAGCAATGTGGGGAGGCTTTACAATGCTTCATGTTGCTTAGCATTGGTTCTGATGAAGCTTGCCACTGTGTGACAAGGCTTTGTTTCGCTTGGTGGCGGTTCTGATGAAGCTTGCAGCTGTGCAACAAGGCTTCGCTTGGTTTTGTGTTATGCAGCTTCAGTTCCGATAAAGCTTTCAGCTGCATGGCAAAACCTTCTAGGGCTTTGCATTGCTCGCTGTCAGTTCCAATGAAGCTTGCAGCTGTTCAGCAAGGCTTGCTGGCCTTTGCTTTGCTCGGTGTAGATTCCAATCAAGCTCTTAGCTGTGTGGCATGGATTTGTGGGACTTTGCGTCACTCTGTGAAATATTTGGTGGAACTTCAGTTAGGCAGCTGGGAAACAGGGAAGTCCTTCTAGAAGCAGGGCAGCAAGAAAGCAGGGCAGTCCATCTAGCAGCAGGGCAGCAGAGCTCTCCTTCTTCAGAGTCGTTCACAGGCCCAGAAGTAGTTCAAGAGGTACAATATTTATACAGGGTGTCAGCTTTTTAAGTGAGGGGACTCCCTACACTACTCCTTCCCCTGCCAAGGATCCGAGTAGTCTAGCGTGACACAAGGCGGGTGTCAAGTTCCTTTGTATGTGTGTTAGAGGCAGCCTTTTGAAATGTAAGTGGGGCATTGAATAGCTCTGCCTCAACCATCTTGGCAGGATGGACCATCCTGCCAACAACTAGTCCCCCTTTGTCTCACTGTCTGGGAGGAATACACAAAAGCCAACTACCAACTATTCACAGTCATGTGACCCAGGATACAGTCTGCAGACACCAAATGGCCACTCTCAGACCTGGGGTTTCTGGTTGTCACAGTATGCACCCTGTACAAGTAGGAACCACCACTCTAATCAGGGTAAGCTAGATACACACTAAAGGATAACCTGTGCTCATCCTCTGGTAGCGTGGCACAGAGCATTCAGGTTTATCTAAAGAGTTCATGTCTAAAGTATTTGTGCAACACACACACAGTAATGCAATGACAACATCAGAACATACTCCACACAAGGGTTTAGAGAATAGATTACATATTTATGAGAAAAACAAGACCAAAATGACAAAAATCCAACAAGTAGAACCAGAGTTATGAATTTTTAGAGAATAAATCAAAATTTAGTGGTTAGAAGCACATAGGGGTTACTTGAGGTCATGCTGGACTGAGGTAAATCCAAAGTTCAGACTGACCGTGATGGAGAGGAGGCCGGCTACTGGACTCATGCTGGTCTTGCTGAAAAAGTACCTTGGATAGAGCAAGCGTTGACAGCTAAGACTCGATGCGTCAGCTCTAACCACACAGGCGATGAAGGCTTCATCAATGAGCCCCTTTATGATACAGGCACTGCGTCATTGTTGAGTCATGCTGTCTGTCATCACCAAGCCATGCAGTCCATCAAAGCGACATTGTCGATCAGTTCCTGCATCGGCATCAAAGGCCAATGCGTTGGTTCCGAACCGTGCAAAGTCGGAACTACATCAATTTTGATGGCTCTGTATAGCGGAAGTCACCTTTCAAGGGCCCAAAACTGGATTGACACCACTGGGCAGGACTGAAAGATGGCAGAGTCCAGGTTTTATTGCAGGGTTGAAGAACGTCTTTGATGGAAGAGTGGGCAAGCCAGCACACCTTTGGAGTCACTCTAGGTTGTAGTGAGATGGGTCCAGGGCAGAGATCAGCAGGTAGTAGGGCAGCACAGAAAAACAGAAAAGCATTTCTTCCATAACAGCAGTCAGGTGTGTCTGCCCCCCCCTCTCTCTTCATGCCCAGGACAAGCTATCAGAAATGCAGATGAATGCAAATGAGTTCTCTGTCACACCCACCCTTCCTGTGTTCGTGGCTGTCTAGAGGAATGCACTAAGTGTAGCTGTCACCCACCCCAGCTGTGTATTGGAGACAGACTGCAAGATAGCAAAAAGAATGGGGAAATGTCCACTTTCTCAGAATAGCATTTATAAAATAGTAATGTTAAATCCAACTTTACCGTTAAAGAGGATTTATCGTTACCATTTCAAAGATGTTCAACATGATGCAGCAGTTCCTTTATTTTCAGAAATTACAGCTTAAAAGAGTATCAAGGAATTCCAACTGCTATTCTATGGGAGGAGTAAGACTCTTAGTAGTGAAAAACAAATGTGGCTGTTTGTCACTACCGAGACATTTGAAACCTAAAAGTAAATGTCCTATTTTTTACTTAGCCAGCACCCTACCATTAGGGCTATTAGGGCCTACATTAGGGATGACATGTGTAACAAAAGAGGAGTTTATGGCTTGACCAGTGGTTTTAAATTCCAAGTCGAAGTGACAGTAGAGGGGAACCAACAAACCTTGTAATGGCAGGCCTGATACAGGTTTGAAAGGCTACTTGTGTGGGTGGCACAATCAGTGCTGCAGGCCCACTAGTAACATTTATGTTACAGGCCATGGGTATATGGTATACTACGTTACAAAGGACTTAACAGTAAGCTAAATACATCATTTGGGTATACACCAATATCACCATGTTGAAGAGGGAAGCATATGCACTTTAGCACTGGTCAGCAGTGGTAAAGTGGGCAGAGTCCTAAGGCCAACAAAAAGATACAGCAAAAAGAGGAGGGAAGACCACCCTGAGAATGACAGGTCTAACAGTCAAAAAAATGGCAACTTTCCTAAAGTGGGGACTGGGACTTAAAATCTGACTTTACTACTACAGAGGTCTTTAAATTGCAGTTTTATTTAAATGTAATTACAATGCTGCTAGATGCCCCAAGCGTGATATGTCACCTATTAAGTACAAAAAGTTAACTCAGGTAGGAAAACCTTATTTTAAATATGAAACATGTCACCCCTTAGCACATCATACTGTTGACAAGGTAGGGTGCATAATATTTATGGGCCTGATTCACAAAGGTAAACTTACACAATTGTATGAGTTTACAATTGTCTGCTTTTTACCAAGGGATTTTACGAGTAGTGTCCTTATGACTGCAGAATCTCTTCACATAAAAAGATGGGACTGTCCTAAAGTGTAAGTTTACATTTGTGAATCAGACCCTAAGAGTGAAACGTGTGAAATTAGAAATAGCATGTTCCCCAGTGAGTAAGCCCAAAGAACATTGTCACAGGTCAGCATGAAAATGGCACATAGGAGTAGTCAGTCACTTTCATATATAACTTTTGACCTTTAGCAGCTACAGACTCCATTCAAAGACTGATTTTTATATTTAAAAAAAGCCAATCTACTGGCAAAATCAGACTTTAATTAAATATATATTGGAAATGTAACTTATAGAAAGTTACCATTACCCTGCCTGAAGCTGTGGGAGGCTGTTTGGTTTAGAACTTGCAAGCCTGTACTTGGCCAGAATTAGGTGAGAAAGAGGTATGAAACTGCTCCCACTGCAGAGACAAATGCTTTGGAGTGGGGTGGAGTATTACCCAGGCTGGAAGACCAGCTAGGGTGAGCCCAGTAACTTAAATTATTTCAAATGGGCCTTTTCTTTCACAAGCAAATGTTAGGTGCCTCTGTCCCCATAGTCGGGCTGGCACTAAGCACACGTTGATGAAAGCTAGTCTCAAATTTGGATTTGAGTGACCACAGAAAAAGTGAATGGACTGATTGTTACCCCGTCCACACCCATGGGTGGACATACAGGCTCTGCACTTTTTCCCCATTAGTTATGAAGTGCTCAGGAGTCCCCCCCACGCACACTAGGCATAGATGTGCACCCCAAACCACTTCCTCAGAATACTTTCTGGACCCGTGAAAGATCAGAAGAGCATTGGACCCACTGACTGTGAGCTGAGAGGAACCCTAAAGGACTGGCCCGTCTCCTTCTTGTTCCCAGGACAAAGATGAATAGTCTAAGGGTCAGTTGACTGGCCTGCTGTGTCGCTACATCCTCCCAACAATCTGCATGAGGCCTTTTTCCTGAAAGACCTGGACTTGACTTTGATGTTGACCTATGTCTGGTACCCTGAGAGTCTGTTGATTACTCTCCTGAGGTATTTTGAGCCTGACACATGTATTCCTGTGGTTGTTAAGGGGACAAGTTGAAAGAATAGAAACTTTTGAAAACTTTTCCACGAGTGCTGCAGAGCCTCAGCGGGGCATACACAAAAAAGTAACCGCAATTCCATTGTGTCAGATTGAATTTCAGCTTCACCACTGTCAAGGCTCCCAACACCTCTAAAAAAATGTATGGGCCTCATTTATGAAAGCCTTGTGGCTCCGGTGCGTCACTTTTTCCCATGTTAAAAGTGAAGCACTGGCGGCACAAGACCTTCATAAATAAGTCCCCATGAGTGCCATTTCACATTGGGACTTAGAAGAAATCTCAAAACTTTTCTTCCAATAAGTGACAAAGTCCCTGTCTGAAGTGAGACTTAAAAAACCTGCGTTACGGTTCACTGTGCCATGTGTTTCATGTTGTCCGTCAAATAATATGAAAACTTGAAAAAAGGTTCTGTAATTTAATTACTTCGTATTGTTGGTCTGCAAATCTAAATCATAATTCAATGACAATAAAAGGTATTTTGTACATTCAGTGGCAAATACTGAATGAATTTTCAGAAGCAACCATTGTTTTTATTGCAGTTTGTTTTTAAACTAGCACAAGTGTCTATAAAAGACACATTTTGAAGTTATTCTCACTTTAGCCATTTATCACGAAAAAATTATGAAACTAATTAAACAGGAATTTCAGTCGATCTCATCTCTAAACATTTTCTTGTATTCTTCATGAAATCTCAGTCTAAAGCAGCCGTGGATCGAATCTCCTCAAGGCGCCTTCCTGGTGCCCCACCCAGCTCTTCACAAATATAAAAACTATGGACCCAATAAAATGACCTTTAATTCACAATGGCGCTCACAGAGTGTATTTATTTCTGTAATGCTACAGTGTTCAATTGATGCTATTTTAGTGTGCGTTACTGTAATATATATACGCACACTTTGTAACCCACCATATATAACCATTAAGAAATGAAGACATATAAGCGATAGGTGTGCTCCGTTCATGCTGCTTCGTCTAAGTGGTCACAAAGAACGGGTACCCATATTAAAGGCCTGCCTACACGTCACTGTTTAATGGATGTGCACTAACTGGTTAAAATTGAACAGTAGTACAATGGAAGCGCTGACTGAGGGAGTCACCTCCCTTCCGCCGCAGCGCCTTGAGACCCTCACAGGGGAATAGTTGCGCTTTACCAACCGTGATTGATTGATTGATTGATACTTTTCTTTTGAGCAGTGATCATAGTCCACGTTACTCTGTGTGATTTCCACTTTACAGTGTTCTCTGTTGGCGGCCTTACTTTCAACATTGTCCTTCCACCGAGATAATGGCATCCTTACGTTTACTTCTGAAACCAGTGAAGTTCATCTTTCCTTTCCTAGGCTATCTACATCTAGTCTCCACTATAACTACTCGTGTTTATTTTGCCTCGAATGTAAAATGTAGCTTTCCCTTATCAAGTGGGAAATAATTTTATTGGGAATCAATATCAATGATGCTAATGTGTTGCCGCTGCACAGAGAGGTTGCATGGAGACGGAGGTAGAAGCCGATTTTAATCAACATTTTCTATTTAAATTCATTTATCTCTGCTTTCCATGCGCATTTATTCAGGTTATCATTTATTTTACGCAAAGCATACTACTATTGTTGGGCACCCTTTTCCCTCTCTAGATGCCTAGTCCTAGTCTCACAGGTCTTTGAGGCTGTATAATATTCCTTCACTGCCCAAGTCACAATATGAACAGATTAATATTTTCGATTCTGACCTACAGATAATGAAGCATGCATGTGACAGAAAACCCACTGGAGCCGAGCCAATCTGTGGCCACCCGAGCCAAACTGTGGCCACCCAGCCCTATGCTGGCCCTGGGTAACTCTAGGACTGTCTGTCCTGCGATGTTTGTGAATTTATATGTGTCCCAAGGCTTTTTGTGGTAGAACTTAGAAGTGCTAAAACGTGGCAGTAACATAACAGCATATTTTGTAATTAACCAGCCTTTGAATTATTTACGTTGTTTTTCTTCTTTTTATCTGTTTTTATAGCGATTAAACACATTTTATGAAATAGTACTTGAGTAGTGAAGAACTGAGGTATGTCTCTAGAATGCATGATTTGAATTGGCTACATTAGTGTCACAAAATTAGCTCTGGGTTGATTTTACCTGCGTGCAGCAGTGGACTACCATCACCACAAAGGCCAAATCCAACATTGCATTAACAGCTACATTGAAATTATTTTGCCCGTTAAACCTAAGATCCACAACACAAGATCCAATGGCGCAGGTGAGCACACGCTGCAAGATAGCTGAAGCGGGGGCACCTTCAATGGGGGAGGGCAAAGGTCTTGGCCTTACAGAGAACGCTAACAGTAATGTACACCACACCTTATGCACTCTGGGTGCGATCAGCACGAGCACTGACTATATTCATTTAAACCCTCTGGTCCGCGCGTCCCAGAGGGTAGATACTGAATACAATGTAGGTATGGGGCTGGGTGGCTCACTACATCCCTCCCAACCAATCATTGGTTAAAGAAACAAACTGAAATAAAATAATAACGAAAAAAAATCAGAACAACGGCTGTCTTTGAGTGTTCTTTCTGGATGGTCTGTTATTCAGTCGGTCCTGGATTGTCTCTGGTCTATAGGGGCGTCCCCTCTAAGGGGGTTTTGTGTCTACCCCTCTTGGAATATTCACAGTTTGTTGCTTTCCATCTTCTCTCTCTCTCTCTCTCTCCGGTTCCCATCTGCCGATTCTTCATTCATCCTTGACGTCTCATTGTCCCCTTCATCGTTCAGGCTGTCGGGCGGATTCCTTTGCTCTGATTCCGTGCTGCTCACTTCTGCGGGAGACATCAGCTTCTTAAATCATGATGCATTTCTCTCCAGTTGTCTTTCACCTCTCTGAACAGTGATCATGGTCCCTTGCGCATCGACCACTTCCCACGGCTCTCTCTCAAATGGCGTCCTGAAGTTCCACCCTGGATGTCTGTCTTTCACTACCACTCTGTCACCGAATGTGTATTTCCACTGTTTGGGCTCTCCTGCTCTTGCTGGCTTGATCATTCTTCTTCTTCCTCTTTGACTGTGCAGCTTCCCTGTCTAGTTCACTGAGAGTCCAGTGTTCATTCACCAGTACAACATCGCGCACTGTTCTTTTCTTCTTCCAAACTTTATTCGACAATTAGGTCATAAAAGCATCACAAAACATGCATTTGCAATATAAACTCTTTTAAAATACATTCAAATAAATATTTAAAAGTTTAAGAAATAATTAAACTCCACAAGACGAATGTTCCTTAAAAAAGGGGATAGAAAAGATATTTACAATAAGTGTTGACAACATGTTGTTTACCCTTAATCCTTTACTCATCACGGAGTCAGCCCCATCGTCATGTATTTTACATCAGCCCATACTACTAACAATTTACTTCCAATCGAATTACCCAAGACCATTTTAGATACTTCGCCATGGCAATAGCAATTGGAACACTAGGATCAGTACTTAAAATTCTCAACGCCTCATCATGTTTTCGGCAGCCAATTAATCGACATATTGATTTTGTCCATTTAGCCCGCGGCGCTGCATATAAGGGACAGAAAAACAGAAAGTGACTTATGGATTCTTTTTTGTCCCTACATTTAGGGCATTTGTCATCGTTCTTCTCTTCCCACCTTGCGGTAAAAGACCTTATGGGGAGGGTGCCTGCCCTAAATTGTAAATAAAGTTTACGATCTAGCGGTTTCTCAATAGCGCCCCAATATGGTTCCAATACTGGGTACTCCTTGAATTCTAGAAATCGCTCTGTCAGGTGAGATGAGGAACTCATAGCATATTTCTCTGAATTGGCCATATTCCAATATATCATCTTCATTTCCTTCTTAGATGGGAATACAGCATTTTTTGGATCATCCCACAATTCAGTTAAACCCATTCTTCCTAACAGAGATCTAATTGCTTTCAGCCCGCTAATTTTATGAAAGCGATCCTTCTCTATGTTTTCCGTAAAACCCCGAGCATAGTGATGCAATTCTTCGGTGGTCCATATTCTGCGCCAGTATAATATTGGACGCAGAATGGCCAGATCTTGCACTGCTCTTTTACCAAGATCCAAAAACAGAGGAATTAAAGGGGTACTTTGGGGGACATAAGTAGCTTTTCTTAGAAATTCGTTTTCTTTTTTTTTTTTTAGAAACAAGTGACATATACACTTAGTTTAATGATTATATAATAATAAACCATAATACAATCATATTAAAACAAGGCTTTATATATTAAATGTTCTTAATACCCTCATGGCAATACACAGGGGAAACATTTCATAAAAGTATACACTTAACGGGGAGCATAGGTCTGAAAACTAACTTAAGAGAATCCTATATGTACTGATACCTCATGCTATTAAGAGGACATTAAAAGATGGTACTATTTTTCTCCTCAAAAAAGGCTTGGCACATATTAGTCCATACTGATAAGCAAAAGACTCGTCTCTACTAAGGTTTTGCTAAAAGTTAAGAATTCAAGTAATGCTAGAATTACCAGTTTGACAAGTAAGATTTTGTGGAGTTGAATTTTAAAGGGATGCGTAGTCTCTAGAGGGAGAGTAACCTATTGTAAAGGTACATATATTTTAGTATTCATCTTAACAATATTTTTAATACAATTTTTAGGTTTATCGATCGATAAAGTTAAAGGCACTATTTATCATTAAATACTAAAGAATTCTTGCTCCGATATATATGTTAAAAAATACCCTTATTATTAGGTCAGAAAATAAGCGAAAAGTTTATCAAACCGGTTCACATTTACTATTATATAAATATCTCTTCAATCTTAAAACGAACACCTATAACCGTATTCAAGCGCCATCTATGTAATACTTATATATTACATCAAAGTATCAATTATAATGACTCGTTCGCGAATTGTATTAACTAAATCAATAACTAAAGACCTATATCAGCTCGGTTTACCTTAATAATGGCAAGTTCCCTCTTATGTTGTTGTCTCGAGGCTTCTAAATAAATAATCACAGGACCTATATAGAAGGATCATATATATGAGAAATCCTCATTAGAGTATACGATACTATCCAATGACTGTTTATAGTACACCAGTACATATTCAATAGAACAGGAATGAAGATTTACCTTTTCTATACTGGGAAAATCTCCAAAGAGAAAAACGGGCACTTTCTTTTGTAGTCTCAATAGTTTTCTTTTTTCATTTCTGTTAAGGAGCGATTTAAATATAGATAAATTAATAAGTCCTAGTCTATAATTCACTCTTAAACAGTATCTAAGTGTGGTGCATCAATGACTCACCCATTATTATAATCCTCCCGGTCGATATTCGAAGTCTCTCGCAACTCGGCGTCTAGCACCCGCTCCATGTTGAAATGGGCTATTTGTACTAGCCACATTCGAAAACGGACTATTAGGGAGTTAGTATTCAACCTGAACCTTGTTTATGCTCCATGTTGTGTAAGTTTAATTAAAAACCTAAGTGAAAACGGACTAGAGGCGAGGTCCTAGAGGAAATAACTAATTTCTTAAAAATAGGGTGTATATGGACCTATAATAGGTTTCAATTATTACTCCAAATATATATCCATATTCAAACATACATTTATCAGAATATTACAACGGAAAAAATATAACGATATTTAAATCCATATAAACACATGTTCCCGATGAGAATCCAAATTTCCATGTTGCACAAATTACGTTATATCAGAGTACTCCTACGATATATCATAAGTATTATCTTTATACAATTATTATGAATAACGAAAACAACGAAAATTTTATGATTATTTAAACAAAAGTGGAAATTGACGAACGGTTCCTATGTACATTCACTAAATCATCATTCCTGAATTTTATTTTTTTATTTTTTTTATTTGACATCTCAAAATTGCAGAAACAGACATAGAGAGCAGCATTTTAGTCTCCGAACATATTTAACAAGAACAAAAATAAAACAACGATTAATATAAAGAGCAGATATCAAAAAGAAAAAGGCCACAACATTGTTTACATTAGTGGACAGACTCTAGATAGCCACTCTGATATTATTACTCCAATTCTCAATTGGTTTCCAAATCTTAATGCCCCGTGCTTTAGCCCTCATACCTTTACAGGCAAAGATCGCCTTCTCTTGATTAAACATACCTAAGAGTCGTGATAGCCACATCTGGAAGTTAGGGGGATCTGTATCTTTCCAACGAGCTGTTAATATAATACGATACACAGCTGTCCCCAAAAAGAGAGATGTTTCTTCTTCGATGGTGTGGTGACAGTGTATTATCATAGCCCAAAATGTACAAGGTGGGGTATTCGGCCACTGGATGTCCAAACACTTCCTGCCAGAAACCCGTTATCATATTTTTCAAAACTAATAATTTTTCACATTCATAGAGCATGTGGAGTAGATGTGCCGCAGTTTTTCCGCATCTAGGGCATTCTGAGTTAGCTCTTTTCCCCCAAGAGTAGAGTTTAGCAGGGGTAAAATATAAATCATACAAAGTCTTATACAACTGTGCTTTCAAATTAGAAGACATAAACAATTTTGTTGACAATATAAGTGACATATCAATATCAACATTGGGGTTGTTTCGTTTCCTTGACCAGCCCTGCTCAACAGCAACAACATCATCTCGTTGACTGTCAATTAAAATATCATAGATCGTGCCAATCCTAGTTAAAGGTCTTAATAGACAGTCAAATAGAGGAATATTCTCTAATATGATATCCGCACTTTTTAGGTCTAGAATCGTACTGATCTGAATAAATTTGAATACACTATTGCTGGGAATAGAAAACTTAAGTTGTAGCTGTTGGAATCTTTGACCAGCAGGAAACAGTAAAAAATCACCAAGAGTCAAAACTCCACAAGTTTCCCATTTCCTGGCAATCATATCATATATAGATGGTGGTAATAAGTTAGAGTGCCATAACGAGGTGTACTTATTATGCTTAGTAATGCTCAAATGTCTCCTAGTTTTCTTCCAAATACCCCAGACACTCAATATAATATTACATTTCTTTTTTTTGAAATATGAAGGTTCAAGTTGTTTTACTAGGAGGCCTCTAGCCTTATCTCCGATAACCAGTTCAAATATTGAGGGAATATAGTTCTCGCCTGCTTCACTTCCCAGAGATTTTATACAGAATAGAAGCTTCATCTGCTGAAGCAAGGCTGCCAACATATAGAATCCCAAATTAGGAATTGCAAGGCCTCCTCTTAATACTGGGAGAGATAAAAAGCGATAGATCTTCTTATCTTCCCATATCCCCATATGAACTTACTCATCTGGGATTTAAGGGCCTTGATAGTTTTATCATCCACCAATAACGGGATCGCCCGAAACAAGTAAAGGACCCGGGGTAGAATGTTCATTTTAAGAAAATTGCCTCTTCCAATAATCGAGAGATGTATGCCATCTATCCGCTTTAAATCTGTTTTAATTTTTTGTATAAGAGGATCATAGTTTATTTTGATGATCTCGTCAGTTTTAGGGGATATGCGGACTCCCAGATAAACGGCACTTTCTACTTTCCTGAAATCTATAAATTGAGTATTTTGGGTACATATAACCATCGTTTAATCCCTATTTAAGGAATACCCCGAGACTTGGCCAAATGTTTGAGTAATCTGTTCAATTTCGATAATTGCCTCCTTGGGGTGTGGTGTTACTACTGCCACATCGTCGGCGTAGGCTAATATTTTAGTGTCAAATGAACCCAAAGTAATTGGTCTAATTGCCTCAGCGTTTAACAATTTTATAATAAGGGGATTTATATAGAGGGCAAAGAGAATCGGGGAACATGGGCATCCCTGCCTAGTCCCACGGGATATATCAAAGAGCCTCGACTCCTGACCCATGGCCAAAACTCTGGCCTTCGGTGAGAAGTACATTGCTTTTAAAGACTTCATAAAACTTGGTCCCATATTATTTTGCTCTAAAACTGCCCACAAGAATGCCCATGAGACCCGATCAAAGGCCTTCTCGGCATCTAGGAGGACCACTAACATCTGGCCCCCCGCGACAGCCACGGCATCAAACAGGGCAATGACACGTCTAGTGTGATCCGTAGTGCCCTTGCCCGGGATGAAGCCGTGTTGCCACGGAGAGCCCAGACGCTCGATAGTCCCCCTGAGCCGATTAGCCAAGATCTTCGAGTATACCTTCGAGTCTGAATTGATAAGAGAAATAGGGTGATAGGATGAGGGCAGTTTAGGAGGTTTATCTTTTTTTGGAAAAACCACAATATTCGTTTCCAACCATGATCTAGGGGGAATGCCGCTGACTTGGATTCCTATAAATAAATCGAGGAGTAGGGGAGTTATAATATTACCCAGAATCTTATAAAGCTCGAGTGGAATTTTGTCTGGGCCTGCCGCCTTGCCCGCAGCTAGTTCTGCTAGAGCAGTTTGTACTTCACTCATAGTTATATCTCTTTCTAAATCTTGCCTAGTATCCGTATCTACCCCTAGGGTGCTTTCAGACTCGGCAGCCCATCTAACCACTTCTTCTTTAATTGTAGCAGAGTCAGAGGAGTCCTCATTATTATACAGTTTCTCATAAAACTTTTTAAAGACTTCTAATATAGTCTCAGGTGTTGTATATTCTTGACCTTCTGGTTCTATGCACACAATTGAATTGAGAGACTGTTTTTGCCTAGTACTGAGTGCAAGCTGCTTCCCCGCCCTCTCTCCTGTTTCATAAATCTTATTACGATGGGATTGATAGATCTCAGCTGCCCTTTGAGTAAGCTTACTATTTATCTCTGCTTTGAGAATCGCCATTTCTCTCAGGATTGAACCCCCCTCTCCGCCCTGAGCAATTATGGCAGTATGCTTCTCTTCAATTCTAGCTAGCTCTTGAAGCTGAAGTTCATTCAAAATTGCACTCTCTTTCCTCTGCCTAGCTACATAACTAAGTGTCTCACCCCGTATTGACGCCTTAAAACAATCCCACACCGTGTTTCTAGATGAACTATATCGATTGCAATCCAGAAATCCTTGCGCCCATGCCTTGATATACTCAATATATTCCCTATTGACGAGCAATTTTCTATCAAAGGTCCAGCTCGAGCGAGGTCTAACCATATTATCTATGCTAACAGAAAGTACTAAGGGAGTATGGTTCGCTATAATCTTTGGTAATTTAAAAATTCTTGCCTGGCTAGCCCAATTACTAGACATCCAAATATAATCAATGCGGACGTACTTGTTGTGGGGATAGGAAAAGTACGTGTACCCTGGGTCTTGCGGTTGCTTCAAATCCCATATGTCAGCCAAGCCTAAACTTTCCTTGAGTTGGGAAAGAGCATTATAGACTTTAGGCTTACGGCCAGCATATTTATTTCGAGCTTGATTATGTGCTAGATCCATTTTTGGCAAGGAGATATTGAAGTCACCACAAAATATAAGTGCCTGAGACCAAGATGAAAGTTCCGTCTCAAGATCAATAAATATAGAGGGGTCATCTTCGTTAGGGGCATAAATAGAACATATTGTGATCCCGAACTTAAGTTCCACGATGACCCACCTGCCCATAGAATCAGCAGCTACCCGTATGGCCTCACCCAAAAATGGCTTAGCAAATATAGCAACCCCTCTAGTCCTACAGGTATGAGATGTACATACCAGCAAGTTAAATCCAGGGACCCTTAATATTCCCCTTTCCGCCCAAGGGTCCTCAATATTGGCCCTCAGATCTGGGTCAAGCTCTGCAACCATCACCATCGGCTAAAACGCTTGGAGTCATTGTGGACAGTGACCTTTCACTAAAGGCACAAGTGGGCCAGGTGGTCTCCAAATGTTTTTACCAGCTAAAAAAAATCAGGAAGGTTCAGCGACTACTAACGCGAGAAGCTATTACCCAGGTTGTGATCGCCACTGTTCTGTCCCATTTGGACTACGCGAATGCCATCTACTTGGGTCTCCCAAGCTATCTACTCAAGCATCTCCAGATGGTACAGAACTATGCTGCTAGGATGATCTTGAAGCAACCAACGTGGCAGGCAGCGACTCCCCTTCTCATTAAACTGCACTGGCTTCTGATCATACAACGCTGTACCTTCAAAGCAGGCTGTATGATTTTTAAATTGCTGCATGGTAGAAGCCCTAAATTCATTAATCAATTGATCACCAAATACGTTCCCTCCCGCAACCTTCGCTCACTCCACCTAGGCCTTCTTCAGACCCCCCTTTCAAACTTAAACGCTCTGGTGGACGTAGGTTTGCAACACTTGCCCCCTGCTTATGGAACACCTTTCCTCTGGAAATCCGGCTCTGCCAAGATCTTCTACCTTTTCGGAAAGCACTGAAGACCTGGCTTTTCAGACAAGCTTTTTAATCTACCTTCTCTTTTCCTTCGTTGTGTTACTGTCAAACTTAGCGCCAAGAAACTAATCAGTGTTAGTGCGCTTAATAAATGATTTAATAACATAACATAACAGGGATATGGGTCTCTTGAAGACATATTATATCGAATGCATTCTGGGTAATTATCCCACACATTTGTTCCCTTTTTGCCCTATCATTGAGGCCAGCCACATTCCAGGAGCAGAGTTTTACCCTAGCCATGCTGCGCTGTGTTTTTTTCCCAGTCCAAATCTGCTATGAAACCAAACTTAACTCTATATTCTACATTAACACTACAGTTTATTTTTCTGATTCTGCTTCTACAATCATGATCGCCTTTTTTAAGCATTTTCTCCCAGCTGCGCCCCCCCTCACCTCCACCCCTACCCCTTGACCCTTGAACCCCCCCACCCTCCAAAAAGTGAGGCAGTTAGACTCCATTAGAGTCTGTGGTGATGGGCGTGCATTGTCACTCTAGTGCTCTCAATCTAAGCAATTAACAATTAACAAAAATCCCAGACCCATAAGTGGTAAATCCTAAACAAAAAAAAAGAGAGCAGTTGTACACACTTTTATCCCCTCTTTTTCTTCTCATGTAAGGCTATCTAAATACTCTTTTGCCTTAACCTCAGAGGTAAAAAACGTTGTTTGGTCACCGTTGATTACTTTCAATCTAGCTGGATTATTTAAGTACGCCTGAAGCTTCTTATCTTGAAAAGGTTTTATGAGTTGGCGCAAGTGCCACCTCCGCTCAACTGTTGTATGACAGAAGTCAGGGCGTACAAAATAGGTTATGTGACCGCTAGATTTTTTTGCCTTGCTTTCTCCCAAACTGCTTGTCTCAGTATAAAATTGCCAAAATATACTAATAAAGCTCTTGGATATGCACCGGGTTTCGGGGCATTTCGCATGGTAAGAGGTACTAGGTGTGCACCCTGCACCTCTAGGTCCCAATTCCACGCTGACAGTTCTGGTAGGGAGTCTTGCAGTTATTTTGACCATAAAGGAGCGTGCGTCACCCCCCTCCGCTCCTTCAGGAACACCCAGGACCCGCAGATTATTTCTACGTAGGCGGTTTTCCATGTCTTCCAGTTTCCACATCACATCAGAAAGCTCCTTCTCATGGGTGTCGATCTGCTCACGATTTGCAGCAATCTCGGACTCATTACCAACCACTCTTGTCTCCATCTCAGTCATACGGTCATTGAACAAGGTAATTTTCCTTGAGAGCTTGCGAACCACTCCCTGCACCTTCCGTAACTCTGCTTGTGTCTTCCGCCCATCGTGAGAGGTCTCTTCTCGGTGTGCCGCAATGGCTAGCAGCACAGTCTCAATCGTGGGGGCAGACTTATCTATTAAAATTCGTTTTCTAGTGATGTCAGGTGCTTTAAATTTGCAAACTCCCATAGTTCGGCCCCATAGAGTACAGAACGTAGGACTTTCATCCCATAGATCTCGAGTAATGGTCTGATAGGCTTAGTAAGGGAAGATTTAAATCTTTTAAGAAGAATGCCCGCTTGTTGTTTGTGCCTTAATATAGTCATATCTAGCTGACTATTCCAGTACATATCACTCTGCAAGCTGACCCCAAGATCAGTAAAGGCGTCAACCCGTTCTAGGGGGCAATTATCCATATATATGTTTCCCTTGAAACGCTAAGTTGACTTAGGGCATTTGGGTTCAGTAAGGACCATACATTTTGTTTTAGCGGTATTTATTTCGAGTCCGCGCAGCCAGCAGAAATCCGTAAAGCGCTGAAGTGCCCGTTGAAGGCCACTTGGCGTCTTTGACAATATCAGAGTGTCGTCCGCGAACATAAGGATCGGGACGCGCTCTCCTGCGATCACTGTTGCATCAGTAGGAGCCAGAGAAAGATAGTCTGCCGCCCCGTTCACGAAGATTGAGAACAGGGTAGGCGCCAAAACGCAACCCTGCCTCACTCCCCGCTCGACAGGGAAGGTTTCCGTCACTTCACCCTGTTTACTATTTATTTATTTATTTATTTCGCATACTTATAGAGCGCAGACCTGTCACCCAGAGGGCATCTGGCGCTTTGATCAGAGAACCCCCGCACAAGACCTGAGCAGTCGCGCAGCCATTACTTGGGAAAAAGATAGGTCTTTAAGGCCTTCCTGAATGGCAGATAGTCCTTGCAGCTCCTGAGAGTAAGTGGAAGAGAATTCCACAATTTAGCAGCCGCCACTCTAAATGAACGGCCGCCCATCCTCACTCTTTGAAACCTAGGCACCACCAGAAGGTGAGCCGATGACGACCGCAGAAGCCGTGGGGCAGAATACCATGCAAACATGTTTTGTAGCGGGATAGGGCCCAAGAGGTGTAACGCTCTAAATACCAAACAGGCCGCTTTAAATTGGACCCGTAGTTCTACTGGGAGCCAATGCAGGTCACGAAGCGCAAGAGTAGAAGAGCTAGATCTGGGTCGTGAAAGGGCCAGTTTAGCAGCCATATTCTGCACCCTCTGCAGCTTCCCTATCAGATTTTTTGGGGCCCCCAAAAGGAGACCATTACAATAATCCAGCCGACTTAAAATAGTCCCACGGACTACTTCCGGCCTGGACTGAGCAGAGGCAAAACTCTGCGGAGCATACGGAGCAGCATCATGCATGTTCCCGTGGTTTTATTAACATGTAGGTCAAGTTGTAAGTTAGGGCCGAACATGACCCCTAAATTACGAGCTGACTCTGATGCCGACACTGGTTCGGAAAAAGTGCTAGGCCAAAAGTCGGTAGGTAGAGCCCGCAGGATCCGGTCAGTGGAGCAGTGGAGCACTTCCGTCTTCGAGCTATTAAATTGCAAAGAATTTGCTCGAAGCCAATCCGCTGTAGCTGGCATGCAGCGATGGAAGGTGTTCAGCGAGATCGCATTGCTCCCTTCCAAGGAAAACACCAGCTGAGTGTCATCAGCATAATTAAATGCCGAGACCCCAAAAGATTTTATTAGCTGGACAAGCGGACGGAGGTACAGATTGAACAATATCAGGCTGATGGCCGAGCCCTGTGGCATCCCCTGTCCGATTTTCCTTGGCTCCGAGCTGAAAGGCGGAAGTGACACCAACTGTTGCCTGCCCTCGAGGTATGAAATCAACCAGTCTCTGGCCCCCTCGCCAATCCCGCACTCTTCCAGCCTCTGAACCAGGGTCCGATGGCAGACCGTGTCGAACGCGGCCGACATGTCGAGCAGCACCAAAAAGGCTGCCCGACCACTGTCGACACGCGAACGCAGATTGTCCAGCACGGTCACAAGTGCGGTCTCCGTCCCATGACCAGGTTGGAAGGTAAACTGGGCCTCATCGAACCACCCAATATGTTCCAGGTAGCAGGAAAGAGAGCGAGTTACCCATTTCTCCAAGATCTTGATTGGGAAGGGAAGCAAGGAGATCGGCCTGTAGTTGGAATGAACCGCTGGATCCAAGGTTGGCTTTTTTAGCAGAGGCTGACTCTAGCATAGGTGCCCTTGTGTAAGCGGACAACCAAGGTCAGCAGTTCGGGGGCCATTCCTAGATCCTCCAGCACTTGCCAGAGTTTTCTCCTCGGAACAAGGTCGAATGCCGCCCTAAGGCCGACGAATACCGCCTATAATACCCCTTTTTCCAGGACAACTGTTCGCCAGTATAGGACAACAAATCGAAAGACCTGGACCCGGTCCTAGGGCGGAAACCGGCCTGTAATGGACTCAGGATATCCCTCTCGTCCATCCAGTCCTGGATCTTTCCCAGAACCAGACGGCCCATTATTTTTTGTATGGAATCAATCAGGCTAATAGGCCTGTAGTTGCCCGCTAAACAGGGACAATTTCAGCTCCCTTCCATGAATGGGGAACAGCCATCCCCTTGGCAATGGCATTGGATAGGTAGGCGATGTATAATCGCCACCTCTCCTTATTACTTAGGTATAGATCCGCGGGTATACAGTCCATCGCTGGGGCATGCCCCTCTGTTACAGAGTTCAGGGCTCTATCCACATCCCCTAAGCTAAAAACAATACCTTCATAAAGTTTAAAATCAAAAGCCGCATTACTTGGATTACATTCTATGTTTGCATACTGGGGCTTAAAATACTCAATCCAAGAGTTTTTGAGGACATTATTTTGCGGGCTATTTGCACACCCACCTCCTTCCCATTTATAAATATCCCAAAATAACTTCTGGTTTTCGGACTGCCGCGCTCCTTTAAGATCCTGCCACATTTGATCTTCCCATTGTCTTTTTGCCCGTCAAATGATGTTTCTTTAGTTACATCGGGCCGCTTTTATTATCACAGGATTCCTAGTTTTTAGTGCTAGGCCCAGCTCAGCCCTGGCTTCCCTACATAATTTGTTGTACCACCTCTCCGTTTTTTCCTTACTTTTACTCTGGCAGTACAAGGCTTACAAAAGTGGGTTTTGAGATTTGAAAAGAGGTCAGCATGGTCTTCTCCAAATGGCCTATACTCCGTCCCATTATCACTTGGCTCTATTTTGCCAAGCACCTTATCTATACTATCTTTAATGGCGTGTAGTGTTTCTGGTTGATTCGTCACTATACACCACTTTAGGTGACGTTCATCATTTGCCAAGATTGTTTCCGGGGCTAGGAGGTATTCAGGCATATCTATCATTCCCTCTTGTCCAAATCTAAATAGTGCTGTCAGGGGGTTGTGGTCACTCTCTACATGGGTCTTCACCTCCATATCCACAAGAGAGTGCCAAAGCTTCAGGTGAACAAGCAAATAATCAATTTTGCTTGACCTGATGCCATTATCATAAGTTTTTTCCCCCTTCCTATCTGAAGGTGTCCGACCATTTGCGGCTCTCAATTGATTACCTAAGCAAAACCCATTCAAATGAAATGCAGCCTCCGTCCATTTAACTACTGGGCTAGCCTTAAGTTGGGATACTCCCCATCTAAAGTCTTCATCTTCTGACAGGTTTAGATCTTCCAGTCCCAAGGGTTTGAAGGTTGTATTAAAATCACCCGCAATTAGCGGCAATACGTCATCTGGCAAAGATTCGATCAATGATTCTAGCACCGTTAACACCTCCGATTTTTTTCCACGGGGTACGCCTCTAGCATAAACATTAATAATGTCAATTTTTAGGCTACCCGGGAAACTAAGCCTAACTGCAATAATATCACAGTGCCTAACTGGGAACAATTGGGTATTCCAGCTTAAATGCTGTTTAACCCAGATTACCATGCCTCCCATTGGTCATCCCATTTGCCCTCTTACCGCAGGAACATAAAAATTCAAGTAACCTGGTCTAAATACCGGCTCAACAGACCAGGTCTCTTGGAAGAGGCAAATATCAAATTTATCAATGAAACTTAACCAGCATGGAGACACTAGCTTAGGACCCATACCCGCCAAGTTCCACGATATTAACGATGTCAAGATAGCTTTGGAGCACGGCCCTCCATCTATTACGTTCCTCACTACAGTGGGACTAGAGTGCAGCAACACATTAGGATCGATAAGAGGTGGGGGCTTACACTGTAAGCAGTTATCTGGGGAAGGAGCTTGCCCCCACCCTTTAGGTTAGTAGCAGTACCATTGTTCTTCTTACACCTCTTTCCACCTGCCACTGGACTTACATTTACTTATTGTCCCTCACTTCCAGCTACATATTCATTGAGTGATCTTATTATGCTCATATTATCACTCCCCTCCTGTGTTTGTTGTCAATCACAATCCTCTAGTCCCGATAAGACAGAGAACCTGTTATATAACCTTAAGCCCCGTGCAGCCGGATGACTACCTGCCTCATTCCATAAGAAGGGTTCTCTACGTGGATCCTGAACTGGGACATTAAAGTAAGTCAGTGGAAGTGTTTGAACACATCTCCTATCCCTAAAATTAATGACAACGCAATCCCCCCCAACTGTCTTTATGCGTCTGCCCACCCAATTTACCCTTCTAACAAGTAGAATCTCCGCATGTTTATGGGTTGGCAAAGGCCGATTTGCATTAAGCCAGAAGATACACTTATTTTTTAATTCCATATGTGACTCCCTCTTTCCCTCCTCTAGTGGTGGAACCCCCGCTAGTATTACCACATAAGGGACAGACTCAGGGGGGAGTTCTATGGATAGCAGATTAGGTACTACATGGACTGGGGAGTTGCTAATCAATGGGCGAGGATGCACTACTGATTTGCTAATCTCCACTTTTTTGTCCCTAGCTATCTCAACAGGTTGAGTGACCCCTTCAGTGTTAGATACAGTGATTGTAGCGCTGGGGGGTTCGGGTGTTTTTACTACCGAGCTATTACCGCTTGTTGGCAAAACATTGAGAGTTACACCCCCAGTAGTTTGTCCTCCCAAGTTTGGCTGTGTGTAGAGTGAGCCACTCCCCCGCCTCCCCATCATCTTCTGGGCTGATGCTATCGAAAGTTCCAGGCATACCAGTCAAGACTCGATACAGTCCAGTCTCTCAAATATCGGGTGGATTTATTTTTCCAAGATAGTTTCCAATAAGCATGGGCGTAAAATCCGTTACACTCACGGATTTTTCGTATTTTCGGAAAATCCGCAATCCGCGAACTCTCGCGGATGTGGCGAGAATACGCAAATCCGCGCGAAGCGGATTTTTTGCTTGTGTTCGCACTGCTCGCGGCCCGCGGCGCGGGCAGCAACAATCTCGCACTCGCGAAAGTACAAAAATTACAAGGGGAGGGGTAAAGGAAGTGGCCCAGTCTCCAACTTCCTGTTCCTGTCCAGCAAGCTCCTCCCATAGGGGTGGGGTGAAGGAAGTGCCCCAGTCTCCAACTTCCTGTTCCTGTCCAGCAAGCTCCTCCCATTGCTTAGTCCATTTCCTGGCCACTTTGATTTCGATCTTGACTGGGAAGGATTACTTTTTGTGGTTGCTGCTGGATATTTGGATTTGAGGCCTTTTGGATTACTTTTGGATTTGAAATTTGATTTCACAAAGAAGTAAGTTGATGTTGTTTGTTTGTGGTGATTTTTGTGTGTGTTGCTTTTTTTTAAACTTTTTTTGGGGGAAAATCTGCAAGTTCGCGAGCTGAGGATGTTTTTGCTTGTGTTCGCACTGCTCGTGTCCCGCGCAGCAACAATCTCGCACTCGCGAAATTGTAAAAATTACAAATCTGCACATGAATTGAAAACCACCAGGCTTAGTTATGGGTGCATGCATGATACAACTGTTTTGTTGAATTTTTTTTTTAACATGATTCTGGCCAGGGCATGAATGGCATTGGATTGAGGTGATTTTTGTGTGTTTTACGACTTTTTGGGGTGGTGTTGGGGGCTTGCTATGTGGGTGGGGGCCATTTTATTGCCTGGTCCCGTGTGGGTGGGGGTCTAGGGGCCATTTTTAAGCCAGTTTGTGTGCTTTGTGCCATAGGCCTGCACCCAGTGTGCTCTGATGTCATCCATTATGCCCAGGGGGCCCAGAATCGGTCTGTTCGCGGATTTTGCTGGTTTTTCGCCACGTTCGCGCCGTGAATCAACAATCTCGCAGTCGCGAAATTGTAAAAATTGCAATTTTGCACCGGAAAACCACCAGCAGGCAGCATAAGCCTTCTGAAACTTGATGGATGGCATTGGATTGTGGTGATTTGATTTGTGTTGTGTTTTTTGACTTTTTGGAGTAGGGGTTGGGGGCTGGCTATGTTGGTGGTGGCCATTTTGAGGCATGGTCCTGGCCATGTGGATGGGGGTCAAGCGGCCATTTTGAAGGCAGGCAGTGAGCTTTGAGACATAGGCCTGCACCCATTGTGCCTTGCTTTCACCCATTGTGCCCAGGCGGAGTCAGGGGTACATGAAAGTACAACCCTCTCTGTGTGTGCTCTCTTGGATCAATGTTAAATTCCTGTTTCCCAAAAATTTAGCAAATCCTAATTTTGAAATTTCCATATTGTGTGGTGTGCACGTGTGTATTCATAAATGCCTACTTGCAAACTGTTTATTGAAGCGCTACATATATATAAGTAAATATATGCAACATATATTTACTGATGTTCCTCTGTCTTCGTTTGCTTTTAGGTGCACAAAACTCCGCATCATCGTTGAGCATCAGTGCCAGGAAGAAGTCCTGCTGCGGCCTGTTGTTCCGACATCTGAAGAAGATGGCTCCAAAAAGAGGTGCCCGTAGGTCCTCTTGCAAGAAAGATGTCTCTACTAAGGAGAAGAAGAAGCAAGTGGCACCACTTACCAAGGAGACTGGTGGCTCAACCAATAAATTTTTGGGGGAAAAACAACAAAAAAAACAAATGCCCACCATGAGTGCTGCACAGGTAGCCTGTTTAGTTGTTGAATCACCAACGACCAGTGATGTTGGTTCATCGCAAGAAAGTAGCAGCACACCATCAACACAGGTTGTAACTCATCTCACAAGTACTATTCAACAACCAAAGCCGCAACAACAACTGCATGGGCTACTAGTACAAGCAGAAGTACATGCGCAAGGAGCTGTCCGAGAAGGAGCTGTCCGAGAAGGAGCTGTCCGAGAAGGAGCTGGCTGTGAAGGAGCTGGCTGTGAAGGAGCTGGCCGAGAAGGAGCTGGCCGAGAAGGAGCTGGCCGAGAAGGAGAAGGCCGAGAAGGAGAAGGCCGAGAAGGAGAAGGAGAAGGCCGAGAAGGAGAAGGAGAAGGCCGAGAAGGAGAAGGCCGAGAAGGAGAAGGCCGAGAAGGAGAAGGCCGAGAAGGAGAAGGCCGAGAAGGAGAAGGCCGAGAAGGAGAAGACCGAGAAGGAGAGGTCCATGGAGACTTGCAAGTAGAGGTCAGTGAAGATGCCCATGTAGCGGCGCATGGAGCGGTGCAAGTGCCCACAATGGTTGTTCTTCCAGAAGTAGGGGCACAGGAGGAAATTGACTTTGGAGCCGGGGTATCATGTCAGGAAGACGAAGCCACTCCTCCTGATGATTCATTTTCTCCCAGCTCCCCAGCAAGGAAAAGATCAAGGAGGGTGTGTGGAAGTTCCTCTTCAAGCCCCGCTCCATCAGATGATGATCTGGATCTAGATTGGCAACCATCTCTGACGTCTGATAGGGAGGCACACCATGAGCTGCGAAAGGTATCAAATGTTAAAAGGAAGGGCCCCGGAAAGCTCATACTTATGGATCCGAACGTCGGACTTGATGAAGTGGTGCATTCTGATGTTGTTGAACAGGATGACAGCAATGACATAGTCATCACACATGTCAGTCCAGCCACACCGGGCATGCAGCAGACAGACATTTATACCCTATCCCGACGTCATGCTGAGCGTGACCCTGGCGACGTGCCACTGGTAGCACCACCAACGCAGTCAAGTAGTACAACAAGTTCAACAAAACCTACAGCTCCCATATTTTCTCCCCAGAGGGGGACTCCATCCAGCTCGACTCCCTCAAGTAAGGTTGCTGCAATAATGGCACAACCCAGTAGATGTCTGCAAGGCTCATCCACCACTGCTTCATCTGGCATTGGCAGCAGTATCACCTCGTGCGGCAAAACCAGAAGTTTCCAGTCCCCAGTTTGGAACTTTTTTAGTGTCCATGAAAAGTATGATAACATAGCCGTTTGTTGCATTTGTAAGACTAGCGTTAGCCGTGGTAAGACTGGCACCAACTATGGAACCGGAGGCCAGATAGGTCATCTTGAAAGAAAGCACGCTGTCGAATGGTTTCCGCATCTAGCAAACGTCAAGGGAAAGCGATCCCAAAGGGCAAGTGGCCAAAATATACCCATACTAGGTGTTTCATCCGAAGATGACGGGGAGGTAGAAGAAGCGTCAGACATGTGTCCGGTTGCACCCAGTACTCCTGGCAGCACCACACCCTCCGGAACACATAGGAGGCACACTGAGAGTCTGGGAGACACACCAATGCGGAAAATGTCAACACTGAGCAGAAGTGGGTCGAAGAAGGCATCAGCATCATCCCGTAAATTTGTCCAGCACACCATTTCAGCCATGTTCTCCTCAGATGTGCAATTTCAACGCAACCACCCAACTGTACGCCTGTATAACACTAAGCTGGCAAAAATGCTAGCGGTGGACCTTCTCCCTTTTTCGTTTGTCGAAGGTGTGGGTTTCCTTGAACTCGTGGCAACATTGGCCCCTAAATGGAAGGTTCCTAGCCGGTTCTATTTTGCCAGGGTTGCTGTTCCAGCACTACATAAAGAGGTGCTTGAGTTGGTGGGGGCAGCTTTGAAGAAGAGTGCTGTTCACACTATACACCTGACAACAGACATGTGGACCAGTTGCCAAGCCCTTGATTACATGTGCATCACTGCACACTGGGTCTCTTTTTCAGGGGTTATAAAACAGATAAATGCAGGTGGTGACTTGGTCGAGATTTTTAAGGGTGCTCGTAAACATGCAACATTAGCCATGTTTGGCATGGAGAAAAGTCATACTGCAGTCAACATTTTGGCTGACTTTAACAAAAAGGTCTCGCAATGGCTGCCCCCAAGAAAATGCAAGGTTGGTTATGTTTCTACAGATAATGGCAGCAATGTAGTTAGGGCCATGGAGGACGGTTTCTATTTCAGAATGCCGTGTTTGGCGCACTGTATCAACCTTGTTGTGCAAAATTTTTTGAAAAAAGAACTTGCAGTCGACAAAACACTGACCATCTGCAGAAGAATATGCACACATTTCAACCATTCTTTTAAGGCCCGGAAGGAGCTGAGGCACAAGCAAAATGAACGTAGAATGCCAGTGAAAGCACTTATCCAGGAGGTGGCAACACGTTGGAACTCAACCTTCTACATGCTTGAGCATCTGCATGAGCTGTTTCCAGTAGTCAATGAGTATTTCTACAACCTGGGTGGTGATACGACAGAAATGATGCTAGCGGTGGAGCAATGGCAGCTAGTTAAAAGCCTGACAGACATGCTTCGTCCTTTTGAGGTCTTCACGCGTGACGTCAGCAGGGAGGACTGTTCTTTGAGCAAAGCTATCCCATTGTTGCTGAAGCTCGAGCACCAAGTCAAGGTGGTGTCTTCACAATTAAAGGACGTTGGAAAGAACGAAGCACATGAGTTGGCGCAGAGATTATTACAACGCCTAGTTAGCAATAAACGGCTTGTAAATATCAAGAAACAACAGCACTACATTTGTGCTACTATTCTGGATCCACGTTACAAAAAGCCATTGTTTGGCAAAGTAATAATTCCTTTTGAAACATCGGATGTTACAGAGTACAAAGGTTGGCTAGCTCAGTCAGCCATTCGTTTTGAAAGAGAGCGGAAGGAAACTGTAGGAGAAGCCAGTACTACTAGTGAATCAGCAGGCCATCAGGCGTCCCAAAAAAGCACTTCTGCATCTGTGCCTCAGGCAGAAGTGAGTGACTTTTCCTCTGAGCCGTTAACCACACCAGCAACCGTATCATCTGCACCAGGCCCAGGCGATATGTCTGAAGCGGGTTGGCTAAGTGAGCTAGGGTTTCCTTGTCCCAGAAAGGACACAGAAGTGCAAAGTACAGGAATGCGGGAGGACATTCTTTCAATGGTGCAGGCCTATCTGGATGACTCAACAGAGGTCAATATTACTGAGGACCCATTGGCGTATTGGCATGGGAAAAGAAAAATATGGCGAGAGCTCACCAACCTGGCTATCAATTACTTGTCTTGCCCACTCGCAAGCGTGTCCTCAGAACGTGTTTTTAGTTCTGCTGGTGGCATTGTGACTTCCAAAAGGTCCCGCCTCTTGCCCGCAAATGTGGAGCGGCTCACCTTGATAAAGATGAACCAGCACTTCATACCACCAGATTACAGAGTACGAGAATCCACGCAGGAAGAAGAGGACACCGACCTACCTGAGGAAAGTTCTCCTCAGTTACCAGAAGTAACCCCGACTGATGATTTAGCAGAGTATGAGGACGAGTTCTGCTTCCCTGACAGCGAGTTCTGAAAATGAGTCAATCATTCATTAATTAATTGTAAATTTAGTCCTCCTTATTCACTTTTATTCCTGTGTGTCTGTCTTTCTTTAGCAAGTGCTTCATCACATTCCCAACAAAACTGTAATCAACCAATAAAACAACAAGCCCATCAACAGAACTGTCTTGATTTTGATGCCGCAGCATTCCTCAGGTTCACAACAGTTAGTTGACAAGAACTCAGTCCTGGTCGTCTATCCTGAGTCCTCCTCCTCCAGACTCACCCTATCCATTACCCATAATGCTGATGCCTGGATTCTGCACAATGAAGAAACTTACGTTGACGAGTCCCCTAACGCCTTAGGACACTGTGAATTCCAGGTGGAGCCAGCCCTCAAACACAAATTACAGGTAAGGTAAGCGTTTGGATGGGAGGTAGTATAATGGAGTATTCGGAGAGGCGAGAGAGTGACAGTGGTACTAGCAGTAAAGTCCTAGGGCTCTTGAATTAACAAACTCTGTGACAGGCATTTACTTTGGAAAACATTTGGCCTATTACACGTGAACGTTTAGGCGTTATTATTGCTCGCTTGCCTGTCTCAGGGGTGCTGTCTGTGGGGCTTCTAGGTTTTTGGGTTGTGTGAGCACCGCTGCCACATTTCTAATGTTGATTGCTTTTGTTTTGCAGAAAATCCACGCCGGGAAACTCCAGTTGGGGCCCTGCTGCAGAACGCCTTAGGAGGACACTGTGAATTCCAGGTGGAGCCAGCCCTCAAACACAAATTACAGGTAAGGTAAGCGTTTGGATGGGAGGTAGTATAATGGAGTATTCGGAGAGGCGAGAGAGTGACAGTGGTACTAGCAGTAAAGTCCTAGGGCTCTTGAATTAACAAACTCTGTGACAGGCATTTACTTTGGAAAACATTTGGCCTATTACACGTGAACGTTTAGGCGTTATTATTGCTCGCTTGCCTGTCTCAGGGGTGCTGTCTGTGGGGCTTCTAGGTTTTTGGGTTGTGTGAGCACCGCTGCCACATTTCTAATGTTGATTGCTTTTGTTTTGCAGAAAATCCACGCCGGGAAACTCCAGTTGGGGCCCTGCTGCAGAACGCCTTAGGAGGACACTGTGAATTCCAGGTGGAGCCAGCCCTCAAACACAAATTACAGGTAAGGTAAGCGTTTGGATGGGAGGTAGTATAATGGAGTATTCGGAGAGGCGAGAGAGTGACAGTGGTACTAGCAGTAAAGTCCTAGGGCTCTTGAATTAACAAACTCTGTGATAGGCATTTACTTTGGAAAACATTTGGCCTATTACACGTGAACCAACACGATGACAGTGTTCAGTAAAACGAACTTACTGCAAAACCACCACCCACCAGGCTCAAAAGTAGTAAAAAACAGGTATGCTCAGATAAAGTTTGAAAAAGTATATTTATATCCCTAACAAAATAATCTCCCGCAAGACCCTCCCTAACCCCAAATAAATAGTCCATCAAAAATCCCCAAAAAACCCAACTCCCAATTCCCACCCCCCAAAAGTCTCTAAAAAAGGGGCAAGGGACACTCTACGGATGCAGGTTGTTCACTTTGGCCTCCAGGGCATCATGCCTTAGGGCCAGGGCATCGTACTCCTCCCGGAGCATGACGTGATCTAAACGGAGGCCCTCCATCACCTTTTGGTACTCTTGCCATTTCTTGACCTCCGCCTCCAGGTTGGACACTCTGCGGAGTGCACGGCGCAAACGAGCCTTTACAGTACTGTGAGGAGGTGCAGCCTTTGCTGCTCGGCGGTGGCGTCTTCCAGCACGGCTCTGGTTGGCTGGAGCACTGCGCTTAGCGGCAGAACGTGGGGTCACGGAGGAGGATGCAGAAGATGTTACATTTGATGCACTTGAGTGCGTGTCGTCCCCCTCCATTTCCACCAGCCGGCGATATTGCGCAACAGTGGCATCCAGCCTCCGTTGCCGGGCCAGTACAGCCAGCATACTCCTGCTCGGTTTTGCAGTTTTAGTATTACCAACTATATGAAGAAAGAAAGACATAATCTGTAACCAATGCTCTTTAAAAATATGATTAACACAAAATGATTCAGCAGGAAGTTGTGTCACAGTACAACTAGCAACTGGCCAGCGCAGTACAAATCTATTCAGGCCAGTATCATGGGCGTCTGCATGGAGGGGCAAGGTGGGGCGCTTATGGTTTGGTGCTCTTTCATATGAAAGAGATCTGGCAGAAGTGAGTGACTTTTCCTCTGAGCCGTTAACCACACCAGCAACCGTATCATCTGCACCAGGCCCAGGCGATATGTCTGTTTCCCTCTCTCTCTCTCTCTGTCTCCCTCTTTCTGTCTCCCTGTGTCTCCCTCTACCTCGCTGTCTTTCTCTCTCTGTCTCCCTCCCTCACCCTCCCTCTGGCTCCCTCCCTCTCTCTCTCTCTCCTTCTGTCTTCCTCTCTCTCTGCCTCTATCTGTCTGTCGGTCCCAGCCTGCTGTAATTACCATATTCTAATTTGTCACTGGGCCAGCACTGGATACCCATCATATGCTATCTAAGAGTCAGATAGTACCATGATCCAGCTTACCTGTACTCACCACCACCACTGCCTGCTTCCTCACAGTCTGATTGTCCTCTGGCGCCGCATCCTCCACAGAGTAGTCCTCAGACTCGGAGTCGATCACGATCACGTCCGAGCTGGCCCCGCCACCAGATGTTCCACCTAAAAAATATATTTAAGACTGTTAGATTACACCACTCACTAGTATTTGGTTTAGGAATGAAGAAATTTGAAAACAACAGAAAAAATAATTGACTGTCTACTCTAGTCTAAAGTAAAAATGTCCCTCCTTCCAGGGAAGGCTGTTGTCTTGCTGCTTTTTTTTGTCACAATTGATGAATGCTTGCTTAATTTTAACACACATCATTTTTCTCTGAACAGACAGACGCTGGACTTCTACAGACAAGAGCAACATCAACTAAACCAGGTGAAAGCTCGGCTCGACCACAAGAAATGTGTTCCATTACTCATCAACTCAGCACCAAGCACTTTTCCTTTTCCAGCTAACTTTATTTTAATATATGTGTTTACTTTTACTTTTACTAAAGCTTTTAAACTTGAATAGACTCTGGTTTTTGGTCCTCCAGACTAGAGTGACTGAGCGAAAGGTTTTGTAATTTTTGCAAGGAGGAGTCCGTGCCGCTGACACTACCAGGTTTATACAGTGTACCAAACACACCACTCTGAAATATTATGACTCTGGTCTTTGGTGTCCATAGTTTGGTTTGTGGAGAATTGTCCCTGCAACAGTAGTATTATTGATTTTGCTCCTATCTAAACACTGTTTCGAAAAAATTAAATTAGGAACGCTTGGACAACAATAGGTCCTCTATATTTAAATGAAAACTTACTGGGGCCAGCAAAGGAGCACTCGCCGCCCTGGCCTGCATCCTCCTCCTTTGGAGCCACTGCATCCACTGTTTCTGTCCGCTTGCCCCTGGGCGGACCTGACGTACAACATGAAAGAAAGAACAGAAAAAATTGATGATTGCTGCTTGTCGATGTCCTTGTCAACCAAATCTAACATTTAGAAAGAACAAGAACCAACTATTTCAGCCAAAAAGAGGGCTACAAAGGAAGGACTGCACCTGAGCCTCTACTCTAGGGGCAGATTTACAAGCCCCTTGCAGCTCTTTTGCTCCGTTCTTGCATCACTTTTGTGACGCAGCGCCACAACAAGAGAGGCGCCATGGTGTGGCGTATATTAACAACGTGACACATATGGGAGATGCATCCCATTCTGAAGCCCTGCGCCGTAAGGGAGCGTTCCAGCGCAAGGGAGGGCGTTCCTGCGCAGGAACGCATGCTAAAAGTGGCTATGGGGAATAGATAAAATTTCAATCAGTCATTTAGGACAATGATGCATCACTGAAACCCTGCGCCTGCATGAAGCAGACTTACGGCTTGACACAGCATTGCTGGAGCTGCGCCATCGTTGCAACGCAACTCCATCAATGAGCCGCCTTTACGGCACCGATGCGTAACGCTTCGGTGACGTTTTGGCACCATGGCGTGCCGCATTGAAAATACGGCGCACCATGGGTGGTGCTGGCGTGCCTCACACTTTGCAGGGATGCGCAGGTAATTGCTAATCTGACACTTAGGGGCATACTTACGAGTTCTGAGCTGGACACCTCCAGATGTGCACCAGAACAAATGCGTAACGCAAAACTAACCTTGCGTCACGGCAGATGCGACGCAATTACAATGCGGCAAACCCTGGCGCAAGGGTAGGCAGATGCGTGACGCATCTCGTGATGAAAGAGGGGTGCATCTGTAGAGTCGCGTCGCAGGCGCGATGCAACTCTAGCAATGCTCAGGGCTGCCCAATACTCAACATACCGCATCAGTCCTTACGCCTGCTTCAAGCAAGCAGGCATAAAGAATTGACGTAGCAGCGTCGCGGAAGTGCCTGCGTTAAATCTTGTAGATTTCACGCAGGCACTTTTGCGAGGCGCACATCTGCCTGACCGCCACCCCCCTCCCCCTGCGTGGGAACGCTCCCATTGTGGCGCAGGCCCAGGTATTAACGTAGCGCATCTCCCTAGATGCATCACGTTGTACATGACTCGCAGGGATGCGCCACGTTTACGTCGCTGTGCGTCAGGTAAGGCAGCGCAAACGTGGCGCAAGGGGCTTGTAAATCTGCCCCTTTGTGTCTAGCATTACGCAGTTCTGTAAAGTACACTCATACATTACTCAGCCCAAATAAATGAACACAAAATAGAAAACAAATAAGCAGTGGCACCGCCACAGAGAAGGAGAGCAGTGCACCTGAAATGCACAGAAGATGTTGAAATATTAATTTACCTCTCCTATCAATGTAATCAGCAGCATTATTGCTCTTTGTAAAAAAGTTAAAGCAAACATTTGCAATATTATATAACACACAGAGCAGGAGAAAAAACAGAGTAGTGACGAGTGATGAAAAAATTGCTACTACTACTCACCAAGCCCGGGGACCTCCACTCCCAGCAGGTCGAGCAGGTCGTGCTCCCGGTCCAGGATATCGGTCCAGCGGTGGGTCACCTGATTATAGGTGCGCTGGACCCCCGTGATGTTAAAAAGGGCCCGGCACACCTGCCCCCACCGCTTCCGACGCTCCTGGCTGTTGGTGTAACCGGCAGCGATCCTGCCGCCTGCCGCGATGGTCCTGGGGAGACGGCGCTGCACATAATAAACCAGTGAGCCCACCTCCTCAGGGCTGAAGATCTCCCGGGGCACCACCATTTCCGCCCTCAAGCGGCCACACGGGAGACGGGCACGGGCTGCGGTGCCCGTCTTGGGCAGCTTGACAGCTGTCTTACTCTTAGTCTTCACCATGTTCTGGGCAGGTAAGGAGATAAAATGAAAAAGAATAAGAGTAGAGAAGAAGGAAATAAAAGTTTAAAAAAGTAGTTGAAAAGTAAACAAAAGTAGACTAAAACACAAAAATATAGACCTAGAAAACAAGAGGGATAGAAAAAAAGTTTAATAGATCAAAAAAAAAATAAAACAAGCAAAGGATGGCAGAGATATACAGAGGATAGAAACACCATGCCCAGACACATAGGAATGAATGAAAAACAAGATGGCCGCCCGAACACGTGCGTGTAAGTAAGTTCGCACGTGATTTCTCTCGCGAACTCGTGCGAACTTGTATTCGCAAGGCGCTCATCGTGCGAGATTACACATAGCGGGCGGAAACGGAAATACGTCACGCAAACAAAATGGCGGCGCCCGTACTCAACCTTGGGGTAACTCGCAGGAGTTCGCGGCTTACACGATCGATTTCGCACGACGTCGCGCCTCGCGAATAGGGCGAAGTTACCGAAAAACAAGTTTTGCAAAAGCAAAACCAACGAGCAGGTGCAAAAGTTCGAGCTCATCCTTTCCCTGTAGTGCTTCCTGAAGGGGCCCTCCAGAATCCGGTTGCCTACTTGCAACTATTGTGTGACCCTGCTCTGACAGTCACAGAATAGTTACAAGTATGCCATTGCATCCTGTTAAAAAAAATTTACAATGCAACAAAAAGGAAAGGGAGCAGACAAGCAGGTGCCAGCCTTCTTTAATGTCAGTTGAGGCAGGGCAGGTGTTGCGGTTTGCATAACTTAAAGCACTTAGCAGGTGTGCTTTGCTTTGCCTCAATAATGTACACTCACTGGTCAATCAGAGGGTGTTGTGATGACACCGTGGGTGAACCAGAGTGCCAGTGTTGACAGAGGATGGCAGTGCTTTGCTTTGCCCCAATAATGTACACTGGTGAACCAGAGGGTGCTGTGATGACACAGAGGGTGACATGGGTGAGCCAGAGGGTGGCATGGGTGACCAAAGAGAGTGCCAGTGGTGACAGAGGGTGGCAGTGATGAAGAAAGCCTTGCAAACAGGCTGGGCACGTAGAAACAACAAGTTCGCAAAACTGGCGACCCGACAAGTAAGTTTGCAATTTGCGAAATTGTACAAAACCCTCGCGAACTTGCAGAAACCCGTGCGAACACACCCCCCCCAAAAAATACGCAAATCCGCGAGAATTCGCGGAATTTGCGGATTTTCGCAATCCGCAAATACGCAAATACGCAAATTCGCGGATTGCGAATCCGCAAAATCCGCCCATGCTTAGTTTCCAACTTTTTGTTCTTTTCATCATTAGATCATTTGGGGAACATCTGGTCGTGCTATGGGGCGTTTGCCTGTAGGCTTTTAGGAATTGGTGTAAGTATCCCTCAGATCTTTATGCTGGTCGACCCTAATACACATAGGTTTATTGATCGTGCGCATGAATCTCTCCACCTCTCCTTTGGCTTGAGGCCATTGGGGAGTCACCTTCCGATGACGGATGTTGTGGTGGTATAGATATTCTCTGAACTCCTGTCTGTGAAAAGGTGGTCCGTTGTCTGTTTGTTTTTTCTCCGATATCCCCAACAGAGCAATGGTTTTCTCCATTGTTGGCTTGATTGACTAGAACACTGTGGATCATGCAACCTTGACAATAGGGAACTTTTTGTGACTGTCCATCATGATTAGCGTGAAGCGCCCATCGTGAAGCTCCCAAAGTCCATGTTTACTGCCTTCCAAGGCTTCGTCCTAGGTGTTGCAGTGATCACACTGGTGCATCTCCTACCATGATGATACAGGCATGGCAACTCTTTACCCATTCTTCAACCATCCTGTCCACTCCCGGGACCACACTTTGGCTCTCAGATGCGCTTTCATCTTTGGATTCCTTGATGACCTTGGTGAGCGAGTTCCACGGTCATTTTCCATAGACTAACTGGCATCACTCTTTTTGTGCCTCTGAGGAAACCCTCACAGCTTTCACTGAGTTCATCTCAACACTTTCAGGCACCCGTCCGAGCTTCCTATTCCTCCTATGCCAGGCAGCTCACTCTGCCCAGGAAAGTTCTTCCACCAGCATTCATGCAGTGTCTTCTTGACCGCCGTTAAGAACACATCTTCTCTCATGGCCACCGCAATGTCCTCCAGGGTCAGTGCTCAAGGGCAAGTGGCCTCCGTGATTAGCTTGATCAATCCTTCAGCTCTTTTGTCCACCTCTTGTTGACGTCCGGGACCTCCAGCCATGGGATGGCACGATAGGTAATCCTCCGAATTGTTAACCCCTTGCATGTATACCATGTCGAAGTTGTAATGTTGGAATTGCACCACCCATCTATGTATGCAGGGAGGTCCACTTCTTGCTGTCCCTCCATAACTTGGCACTAGTGAGTTGTGGTCCATGAATACGCTGAACCTGTGCCCACAGAGACAGATATTAAAGTGCTGGCACCCCCATCTGATGTCCACCGCCTCTCTCTCCATTTGAGCACACCTTCTTTCCACCGTTGTTAGTGCTCTGCTCGCATACGCTTTCGGCATCCATTCTTCACGTGTATCCTGTTGAAGGAGCACAGCCCCCAGGCTAACTGGGCTGGCGCCCACCACCAACTTCGCGGGGTGTCCAGGTTTGAAGTAGGAAACCACTGCCCCTTGCTTTAGTGCTCCTTGGACCTCCTCAAAAGCTCTTGCTGCCTCACTTGTCCACCGCCATTTGGCATCTGTTAGAACTGGGATTTCTGGTTGGCTAAGGCTTGCGCCAAAGCCAGGCAGAAACCACCACTCTAGTCAGGGCAAGGGAGTTACACGCCAAACATAACCCCTGCTCACCCTCTTGGTAGCTTGGCACAAGCAGACAGGCTTATTCCAGAGGCAATGTGTAAAGCATTTGCGCACGCACATAGCAACAACACCCCAGGCACACTACAGAAGGAACTCCACACAAGGTAATATAAAAATAACTTTGTATTCTCAAAACACATCAGATAGTAATCACAAATATACATTGTGCCAACTGGCACGGGCAATATTCACAAGGGATTATTTACACAGGACAGGGCCACGTGGGCCACTGTCAGAATTAGAACTTAGCAGAAATTGGTAAAAGTAAAATATATCATAGACATACAACCACTAACTACTGGTAATCACTATACTCCACCTCAGCCTGTAACATAAACTACATTATGCACAGTCACCTCAGGTGCGAATTACATTCTGCGCCAACCTCACCAGCATAAACACATTATGCCATCTCTCACTAGTCTAAACACATTAGACCATACCTCCTAAGTATACCTCACATTTAGGGGCGTAAAGCACAGAGTGAAGTACAATCTAACTAGCCCAAACCTAAATAGGTAAAACAACCTCATAATCATAAACCACAGTTTTAGAGGTATCAGGTAGAGGGTGCGCAAAACATACTATAAACAATACATTTCTTAGCACCACATTTAGAACACATCTATCACATTTAGGGCCTTGCACACTATCCACATACCAGCCCCGTGGCCAACTGTCCATCTCATGAAGGGGGGGCTCAAATGCCCTGTGTCCAGAATGTCAGGGCGCGCTGCCAATGCAGCGCCAATCAGGGGTGCACCATCTGCGCAAACCTAAACGTTGCAGCGGCCCACTACTTGCTGGGCAGCTGAGAACCATCATATGAGGCCTAAACGCTGCAGCTGGCACTAAGTGCTGCGCAGCTATGAAGGCCTGGCACCTCTGAGCCCCCTCTGTCTCCCTCAGGGACTCTTGTTCAAATGGCGCCTAAGAGGTGCAGCTGCCCGCTACTTGCTGGGCAGCTGGGAAATAAGAAACTAGGGCACGGGCTCTCAGTAGCCCTTAAAGCCAATTGTGCCACATGGTGGAGCCACTAACCATGTCTCCTGGAGCGCACAGGCTCCCACAACAACTCTGCGCCACTGGGGAAAAAAACTTTCCCCCAAGCACTGTGGAGTACACTAGCACCCTGTAAACCACCATGGGCTCCTTTGAACAATCAAAGCATGGACCCCTCTGGGACCTCTCGCAATTACTGTGCCTGTGGAGGTCACGAAGGCTCTGAAACAAATATGTGCAGGCTGGAGCCACACAGGGCTCAGAATAAAGTTGTCCTCCAAAGAGCCACCTGGCTCTAAAAATACTCTGCCCAATCGTTGGAGCCATCTGGCTCTAAAGATAATCATATGCCCCCAAGGTCGGACGTTGGAGCCCTCTGGCTCCGTAGTGAACTATGCCACAACTGTTGGAGGGGCCCGGTGCTAGGGGGCCACTCTGTCTGCCACAGGGCCCTCACTGGCCCTGAGTTATCCTCGCTGGGGCGGCCCTCTGTCAGGCGGGGCCACCAATCACCATCCCGGTGCCTGGAACAGTGAATTCGGTACACAACTTGAGGGTCTGTTTCAATGAGAATCTCAAATTGGAGACCCATGTTAACAAACTGGTGGGAATATGTTTCTCCCTAATACGAGGTCTCCGGAAGGTGCTGCCACTGCTACCTGCTCAGGTGAGAGCAACGGTAGTCAGGAGCACCATCCTTAGCCGACTGGACTATTGCAATGCACTGCTTCTGGAATCTACGGGATACCTGATAACCAGATTACAAAGTATCCAGGCATCTGCAGCGAAGTTAGCACTCTCCCGACCTCGCCGTTTCTCAACAACACAAGCACTGGTGGATCTACATTGGCTTCCAGTAGCCCAACGGATCCGGTTCAAATCATTGTGCATTGTGTTCAGGGCACTCCATGAACAAGGCCCTAAGCCACTTCAGGATAAGTTTCAGTGGTACAAGCCTACTCTTAATCTGCGCTCTTCCACTGCTAATTGTGCAAGAGTGCCTAAAACAAGGAAGGTGACCCTGGGAGGAAGAGCCTTCAGCGTGGTAGCAGCCCGCCTCTGGAATGATCTCCCTCTAGAAATCAGGAGAACACAAGGCCTGTTGCCTTTCCGTAAGAAAATTAAGACCTGGCTCTTCCCTAAGGTATAATATAGCTCCACCTGAGGGTAGAAGTAGATTTACTGGATGACAGGCCCTCTTTTTATCATGCAGTCGACAGCTCCCGTGCTAGATTGTTCTCTCAGCGCCAGGATGCCCGTAGGGTTACAGAGCGCTCTATAAATGTTTATAATAATAATAATAATAATAATAACAGGCCCCCACACCACCGAGCCCCACAGAGCGCCACTCACCTGCTCTGGGGGGAGCAGGACACTTTGCGCTGCGCTCTCTCGTGCGGCTCCCGGCGGCTCTCCACTCGCTTGACCTCAGGAGGCGGCATCAGCGTGCGCCGCTTCTCTCTATGCCTGGGGCACGCGGGGCTACCCTTAGAGACAGGGGAGGCTCCGCCTCACCACCAGTACTTCCACCGGGCGTTGTGCAGGGCTCCCACCGGCATTCGGGAGCCCTGCAGGGCAGGCTCCAGCTTTCTCCTTGCTTCCGGACGCACTTCCGATTCTGTCCAGTGGCCCCACCCACAACCAGGTGGGCGGCAGCGGCGGCAATCTTCCCTCTCTTGGGGGCCACAATACGGGATAGGCTCCCGTTCTTCTTTCAATAGACGGGGTGGGCACCCGTAATTCCAAGTCTCCCAATATAAAAATGAGGCCAAAGTGGCGGGGTGGGCACGCATTATCGAAGGACACAAGCTGCCAAAATGCAGGGTGGGCACCTGTGACACACGACGGCAATCTCTGGGAATCCCTCGCCAGGGATTCCCTTTTCTCCTATGTCAGCGTCGCGCTGCCAAGCCCCCGCATTCCTCTTGGGGCATTAAAATATGGCACTCCCAAGGCGCTTAGGTTATAATAAGCCTGGGCAAATTACAAGTACAAATAAAGCGCTCCTCCTGGCAATCAGAGCGCTGTCTTGTAGAAAAAATTAAGCACTCCCAGGGTGCTAGGGTAGTCTCAAGTCCATAAGGCTAGGAAACAAAAAAAGGTGGAGAACAACAGGGATCCAAGCAGTCCCCCAGGCATCCAGGGGCAGGGCAGGGCCCAGAGATGCAAGCCTTCCCCTGGACCCCAGCAACAGCACGCCCCTGGTAGTTTCAAGTACAAGACAAGAATATTTTCATGGGGTCACAGCCCCCTTTTTATACACCAAAATCCTTTGTCTAGCAGGGTGCAGGAAATTGGAGAACCAGCTACAACTGGTTATGGGGAACTCCTGAGCACTTTGTTTTGCTCTGCCCCTCTCTCCCTTTCACTGGCCAGGCTAGGGACATCAGACGCACCACAGGGGGTGGAGCCATCATTGTGGAGGGAAGGCCCAGCCCTATTCAGGTCCCAGGTGCACTCCTCCTCTCCCATCAACATGCAGATCTCTTCATTCACCACCGGGGCTGACCCATCCTGACTCCTCTAATCAGGCACACCAGCCAGCTCCAGCCAATCACAAGCCAGACAGCCAATTCACATATACTGCACAGACATGCAGACTTCTAAAAGTGGCACTTCCACACTAGATTTCCAAAGAGGGGAAAGAAGGTAGGGGAGGCGAGTTTCCCACTCAAGGAGAGAGTGGTAGGTCCAGCTAGGTGTTCGCCCAAATAGGTATGAAACACAAGAAGTACCAGGCTGTTCCTAAATAGGATGAAGGTTTGCTATTGGTGACTATTCTATGTCGTGGATGAACGCTTGGGTATCCACTGTGTTGGATATAATGGCCTCACACACCCTTGCAGGTGTCATGCTTCATCATCGGCAATGCTCCTCGTTGGGTTGGCGGTGCAATACCCAACGGGCAACACCTCAAAGAGGGGCTCTTTGGCGGAGATCTTTTTCCAACTACCGTATGGGTGAAATCTGGGTGAGGGGCCAGTAGTGTGTAGACGTAGGGAAAGAGATAAAATTGGAGTAACGGGTATCAGGATCAAGTTTATTCTAGCGGTCGCTTATTCCAAATTAAAATTGGGAAAATAGAATAGGCTCATAGGGGAATAATGTCCCCTGGTACGAGACTAGACTACAGAGTGTATCAATCGGTCGACTTGTTTCTCGCTGTTAGTCCTCTGACTAGCAATTCCTCAGGACCAAGAAAAATAAACAAAAAGTTTGTGATTCATTAACTATCTACATGGTGCCTTTACCTGCTAGAGGATATTTTCCAATTAGTGTAAAGTGTCAAAAATACCTGTGTTGCGCTGTAATTGCCTAAAGTGGGAGACAAAAAAAGCATTTCACAACAGGTCACGTTTCCAATGTAGTTGACATGTGACACCAAACAAACAAAGCAGTGTGAGGCATGCCTATATGGGTGTGTAATAGACAAGCGTTAAAAACAAGTGGACTCAACCGTGGTGAGCAAAGTGAATGGCATGCTGAAAGGGACTAGTCCCTCTAGTTAAAAACAATAATTCGCAGCAGTATTCTCATGACATTTATGATGGTTAAGCACTCACCTATCTTGGTTGGGTGAGCTACAACAACAGCACCCGGCAGGTAGAGCTACGGATTCAACCTCTCAATTTTCAGGCTAATGTTGGTGAACAAGAATCAAGTGTAGTGTAAAACAGTTCAGAAAGCATATATCACTTTGTTCCATGATGAGGTTCACCAAACATCTGTGCAGACCATAATAAAGTGAGTGTCTCATTTGACCTTAGAATCGTATGGTGCCCCTTATGGGTTTAAAATCGGTGGTTTATTTGTCAGGTATCCGGTGTTATCAACCGGGATCATTTTCCCAATCTCAGTGGTTCCAGAGTGCCTTTCTCACCGTTTCCCCTCATCTCTCTCTCTCACTCTCTCTGAGGGTAACTCTCGTATGCGCACATAGATTTGTTTAAATTGTATATGCTTCCAAGTGCAATCACCGGGTTGTGAAGGGTTGTCAAGGAGGCCTGCTTGCGGTGTAGGATTGTAATGATAAGCAGGCACCCTCGTGGCCATAAGTCAGGGTTCGCCCCTGTTAGGCCGCCGGCAATTAGCGGGACGTGGTGTTATGCTTTCTCGGTTCCTGGCCGGGTTTAGAGGAACTCACGGAATCGGTACACAACTAATATTCATATAGTGTATGTGCTCTAACACTGACGGATCCTGACGTTCTTAGAAAGTGCGGATCGAAGTGGAAGAAAGTGACTTACTTGCACAAGGCACATGTGGGCTGGAACACACACAGATTTAAAGGTGCACCGTCCGGGCGGGTTTAAGTGAAACAATCGCTCCAGTTACACATTCGTACAACTGCACTTACTTGTATCTTTCCGTGCTCCTACTGGAAGACCTACCCCTCTCTGCCGGGACCGAATAGATGACCGGACCGCGGGGAGGTGGAAGCCTTAACCGTTCTTAGGGTCACGTGGTGGGGGTGGGGTTGCTCGTACTCGCAAGCCTGCTGCCGGATGCGATTCCAGAGTAATCGCGGCGGCCATATTACAGTTACCAATAAGTGTATTCGAGCCACAGGAAGATTGGGAGGGTTAAAGCCTACATTTATCAAAAACCTTTTTAATCTGGTCAAAACGAGCTGGCATTGAGTCCTTCTACACAAACCCTTCGTGGCGGTCATCTTACATTTACCAATAAGTGCATTCGAGCGACAGTTAGATGGGGTGTTTACAGTTACCAATAAGTGCATTAGAGCCACAGTTACCAATAAGTGCATTCGAGCCACAGGAAGATGGGGTATTCACCTAGTTGGTAGAGTTAGAGTCTATATTTATCAGAAACCTTTTTTTATAAAACCTTTTATATCTGGTGAAAGCGAGCTGGCATAGGGTCCTTCTACATAATCAAAGGTGATATCCTCAACTAGTTGGTTAGTCGTGCCAGATGACACAGTTATATATGGATGGAAAACATGACATAGCTCATGGTTTGTTGTCAATTTTACTGATGTTGGTCATGACTGGCGGTGTACTGGCCTTTCCAGATAGTGGGAAAATGGTGTTCCCAGTGAGATCTCCAATGGGGCATAGTGACACAATGCTCTTCTAGAGGGGAGATTATGATTAGCCCCGTGAGGTGGCGGTGGTTGTTACTCAGGGGTTTGCAGATAGTTTGCCTGAACGTGTATCTCACTAGGGTTGTGGCAGTATGTAGGTAGTGTGGGCAGGTAGTGTTTACAGGGCGCTCCATGGGATATCTTCGTTAAGTCCTGAACTGTCTGAGCATAAGCGATGTATCCATCGTTGTTCTTTGTAAAAAAGGCTCTGTTTGGTTGAGGCATTGTTAGCTTCCAGTACCAACCATCTCATTAAGTCTGCACTATGATTTGCTTCTGCAAAGTGTTTACTCATCTTTGTATTGGTCTTTTTGCAGCGGAAGTTGCTGCGGTGTTCTGCCATGCGTACCTTGACTGGGCGAGTGGTCATGCCCACATAGTAAAGGCCGCAGGGGCACAGTATTAGGTAAATACATTTAGCAGTGTTGCAGTTGGTATGGCTCCTTAATTCCCAGGAGAAGGAGGGGCTCAGTTGGATTGTCTTGTGCGTGCTCGTCATGGGACACTCGCTACATGACCCGCACGGGAAGTGGCCCTGTACCGGAGGTAGCTGCCATAATGTGGGCTGTGTACTGGTCTGTTTCATTTTGGGTCTAGTGTGTATCAAAATATCTTTCAGATTTTGAGACCTTTTGAAAGCAAACCTAGGGTGTTCGAATTCAATGTCTCCAGTATTGAGGATCTGCCAGTGACGTTTCAATGCCTTCTTTACAGCGTTGGATGCTGGGGAAAATGTGGTCACGCATGTCATAGGCTCTTTTTTCTCAGGGTCTGGTGTCCTTCTCTCCAAATGTGCATCTCTGTTGTTGTTCTGTGCTCTCTTTCTTGCTTTAGCCACATCCCTAGTTGGATAGCCCCTGTCCAGTAGGTTCCTAGAGAGGATTTTAGACTGTACTTTGTATTCAGCTAGCTTACTACAATTACGTCTGACCCTCAGGAACTGTCCTACAGGCAAGTTCTCCCGATGTGATTTCGGATGGTGACTTGAGAAATGGAGGAGGCTGTTAGAGTCAGTTGGTTTTTTGTACATGGTAGTTGTTAAGTGTCCCTCTTCAATCCTAATGGTCAGATCCAAAAATGAAATATGAGTATTGGATGCTGATATGGTGAACCTTAGGTATGGGTTGAGGGCATTGATCCAGTTGAAAAATTCCTTGTACGAGTCCTGGTCGCCTTCCCAGAAGACCAGAATATTGTCAATAAACCTCTTGCATAGTTTGATGTTCTTATGGTATGGGTTGGTTACTAGGTCAATGTGCTGTTTTTCGAAGTTGGCCATGTAGAGGCAGGCTACACTGGGGGCAAATGTGCTCCCCATTGAAGTACCCTGGGTCTGATGGTAAAATTGTCCCTTAAATTCAAAAAAGTTCTCAGTTAGTGCCATAGTTGCGCTTTCCATGATGAATGGCGGGGGAGTGGGGGATGTCCACAGTTCAGCATTGAGAACCTCCTCAATCACCCCTAGTGTAGCCCTCTGTGGGATGTTAGTATAGAGGGCTTCCACGTCCAGGGTGATGAGGAAGTCTATGTTGATATTGACCTCTAGATTTTCCAACAGGCGCCACACGCCCGTGGTGTCCTGGATGTAAGATGGTATTTGTTTAGTCAAGGGTTGAAAGAAATGATCACAAAATTCCCTCCATATATAACTGTGTCATCTGGCACGACTAACCAACTAGTTGAGGATATCGCCTTTGATTATGTAGAAGGACCCTATGCCAGCTCGTTTTGACCAGATATAAAAGGTTTTATAAAAAAGGTTTTTGATAAATATAAACTCTAACTCTATCAACTAGGTGAATACGCCATCTTCCTGTGGCTGGAATGCACTTATTGGTAACTGTGGCTCTAATGCACTTATTGGTAACTGTAAACACCACATCTAACTGTCGCTCGAATGCACTTATTGGTAAATGTAAGATGACCGCCACAAAGGGTTTGTGTAGAAGGACTCAATGCCAGCTCGTTTTGACCAGATTAAAAAGGTTTTTGATAAATGTAGGCTTTAACCCTCCCAATCTTCCTGTGGCTCGAATACACTTATTGGTACCTGTAATATGGCCACCGCGATTACTCTGGAATCGCATCCGGCAGCAGGCTTGCGAGTACGAGCAACCCCACCCCCACCACGTGACCCTACGAACCGATAAGGCTTCCACCTCCCCGAGGTCCGGTCATCTATCCGGTCCCGGCAGAGAGGGGTAGGTCTTCCAGTAGGAGCACGGAAAGATACAAGTAAGTGCAGTTGTACGAATGTGTAACTGGAGCGATTGTTTCACTTAAACCCGCCCGGACGGTGCACCTTTATATCTGTGTGTGTGCCAGCCCACATGTGTCTTGTGCGAGTAAGTCACTTTCTTCCACTTCGAACCGCACTTTCTAAGAACGGCAGGATACTTCAGTGTTAGAGCACATACACTATATGAATTTTAGTTGTGTACCGATTCCGTGAGTTCCTCTAAGCCCGGCCAGGAACCGTGAAAGCATAACACCACATCCCGCTAATTGCCGGCGGCCCGACAGGGGCTAACCCTGACTTATGGCCACGAGGGTGCCTGCTTATCATTACAATCCTACACCGCAGGCAGGCCTCCCTGACAACCCTTCACAACCCAGTGATTGCACTTGGAAGCATATACAATTTAAACAAATCTATGTGCGCATACGAGAGCTACCTTCAGAGAGAGTGGGAGAGAGAGATGAGGGGAAACGGTGAGAAAGGCACTCTAGAACCACTGAGATTGGGAAAATGATCCCGGTTGACAAACACCGGATACCTAACAAATAAACTACCGATTTTAAAACCATAAGGGGCACCATACGATTCTAAGATCAAACGAGACACTCACTTTATTATGGTCTGCACAGATGTTTGGTGAACCTCATCATGGAACAAAGTGATATATGCTTTCTGTACTGTTTTACACAACACTTGATTCTTGTTCACCAACATTAGCCTGAACATTGAGAGGTTGAATCCGTAGCTCTACCTGCCGGGTGCTGTTGTTGTAGCTCACCCAACCAAGATAGGTGAGTGCTTAACCATCATAAATGTCATGAGAATACTGCTGCAAATTATTGTTTTTAACTAGAGGGACTACTCCCTTTGAGCATGCCATTCACTTTGCTCACCACGGTTGAGTCCACTTGTTTTTAACGCTTGTCTATTACACACCCATATAGGCATGCCTCACACTGCTTTGTTTGTTTGGTGTCACATGTCAACTACATTGGAAACGTGACCTGTTGTGAAATGCTTTTTTTGTCTCCCACTTTAGGCAATTACAGCGCAACACAGGTATTTTTGACCCTTTACACTAATTGGAAAATATCCTCTAGCAGGTAAAGGCACCATGTAGATAGTTAATGAATCACAAACTTTTTGTTTATTTTTCTTGGTCCTGCGGAATCACTAGTCAGAGGACTAACAGCGAGAAACATGTCGACCGATTGATACACTCTGTAGTCTAGTCTCGTACCAGGGGACATTATTCCCCTACGAGCCTATTCTATTTTCCCAATTTTAATTTGGAATAAGGGACAGCTAGAATAAACTTGATCCTGGTACCCTTTACTCCAATTGTATCTCTTTCCCTACGTCTACACACTACTGGCCCCTCACCCACACTTCACCCATACGGCAGTTGGAAAAAGATCTCCGCCAAAGAGCCCCTCTTTGAGGTGTTGCCCGTTGGGTATTGCACCGCCGACCCAACGAGGAGCATTGTCGATGATGAAGCATGACACCTGCAAGGGTGTGTGAGGCCATTATATCCAACACAGTGGATACCCACGCTTTCATACACGACATAGAATAGTCACCAATAGCAAACCTTCATCCTATTTAGGAACAGCCGGGTACTTTTTGTGTTTCACTTCCACACTAGACACAATAAATCTGCACACATCATCGCGCAGCATTTAATCTCACGAGTTCGCACATACCAAACTCGCCCCTGCACTCCCCACACATCAGGAACTACCATAGACACACATATTCCCCTTGCATTCCTATGGGAGGGCAGGGCAGTCTCACCACACATACACAGAGAGCTCACGCACTTTACACTGGACCACAGTGAAAAAGTGCGCAGAGGCCTAAAATCACCAACACCAGGTTACAGAAACAGGCTAGTGTAGTAATCAGTCACTACTGTTGAGGGTTCAAATATCAAGTTTATTAAGTATAAGTATAACAGGTGCTCCCAGCTTGGCGGCAGTCTCTCACTGCGAACATTCTAACACGCACTCCCGGAGACAGAGTGGGCTGTACCAAGGGGGAAGAGGGGAAGGGGTGGTGAAGGGGAAGAGGGAGGTTACAACACACCTTCCCCCCTAAGGAGAACAGAAAGAAAGGAAATGCAGCGCCCCAGGCGGGGGAAAAGCAGGAAGAGGGGGGAGGGATGGGAGGAGAGGAAGCGTGGAGACAGGAAAAGAAAGGAGAGGGGAAAGGAGAACTGGGGCTACATCAAGGGAACAATTGATCAGTAAACATAGAACTCATCACGTTAAATTCAGTGTAGAGCTGACAAAAAGTAGTCCCGAGCATTAGGTTCCTTTGGTCCACTAGGACCCGTAATGAGTCCTGACCTTTCTTCTAAAGGAATGAACACCCTGAGTGCTACAATAAGTGTTGTCGGTTATGCCGATCCTTAGAAGTCCACTTCTGCCACTCCACCATTGCATTTCTAAGAACTGCGGGATAAGTCTCAAGGCAAGGGTAAAAGGCAGGGAAAGAGTGCAACCTAACTTTTTCCCCTAGGATACTCTAAGTGTGAGCAAGCTTTACAGTTTATTCCCGCCTGGAGTTGAGCACTCCTCTACTAGTCTTTCCATATCCATCGGAGAGGGTGTGTAGGCGGTAACGCTGTTTTCTACCTTGGGCAGTAACTGGGGCCCGGACACACCCCGCCTGCTCCCTCTGACAAGATAAGACTCTCTCTCAATGTCGTCCACGATGACTGGTATGGTCCCTCTTCTACCCTCCTTACCTTGGCCGTAAGCAGAGTCCATACCTTTTACGAACTCCATTTCAAACAGCTCCGGATCACTAGCATCAGTCTCTGCTGACCTCAGTCTGACCTTCTGCTCCCTTCCTTGATTCCCCTGGAAGAACTCCATAGTGTATCCTGGGCCATGACACTCCTGCTTGCTCCAATTATAATCAAATGGACCCTTCTTCCCTGACAGGCCACTGGGTGGAAGACCGATTAATGATTCCTGCATTTCCCCACTCTCACTCTCCATCTTACCACTGTAAGGCCTTTGAAAGTAATTAGCTTTCTTCTCACCCTTACCCTCCGACAAACTTAAGTCCCTTTCTCTTTTCTGCCCACCATAGTTCACATACTCTTCTCTTGTTTCAGTCCTGAACTCAACCGGTGTGGTACTTTGCCTCGTCTCACTGCGATTAAAGAGGTATTTCTTACATTTCACTTTTTCTCGCTCATTTCTTGCATTTACAATGCGCTGCTCCTTTCTCTCGAATTCTCTGTTTTTCACAACTTCACTTCCACTGCCTTTTCTCTCGCATTTCTTACGTAATTCTCTTTCGTCCACCCAACTTTGGTACATTTCAAGTTTTTTCCTTAGTTTGTCCTTTGCTACTTCTTTTCCACGTCCTTTATTGCTTGCAGCTTCTTGAAAAACTACCGAACCTTTTGACGGTGACGTGCGAGCGATCCATGCTTCACCCATAGTTGCATCCGTGCCGGCCGCTCTCCCATTAACTGCTTCCTCACGCCCCTGTCTGTGGAGATCTATATCTCTTTCCTGTTCATGTTTGTCTTCATACTCTTCCCTCATTTTGATCTTGGACTCAGACGATGTGGTTCTTTGCCACGTCCCTTTGTGATTGAATTGGTTACTCTTACATTTTATCCTTTGCCGCTCATTAGCTGTAGTAATTATGCACTCTCCCTTTCTTTCGAATTTCTTTATTTCTTCACTTTTTTTTTCACTGTTTTTCCTCTCATGTTTCTTAACTTCTTTTCCATAATCTTTGTTACTTGCAGCTCCATCAATGTCACCCGAATCCTTCAATGTCAACGCACGAGTCTTCCGTGCTTCACTGTTTTTTCCCTGTAAGCCTTGGATCTGTGCCAGCTCACCCACGTGTTCTTTTCTTCTTCCATTACCTGATATTTCCAATTTCCTTTGATCCTTCCACCCTGGCCTGGTGGATCCTTTTTCTGTTATACATATGGTACTCCAATTATTATTTCTCTTGTGCATTAAATCCGTTACTTTGTAACCTATTCCATTGATATCCTCCCCTGTGTCCATATTTAGGAAAATGTTGGCCTCTTTGAATTCATCTCCATTTTTTTTTATAGTTAATTCTCTATTCCATTTGCTCTTGTTTAACAAACTATCACGTGATCCTGAAACTGAGATCATATCTGTCCCTACTCCACCTATGAAGATGGTACACTCCGGGTTTATTCCTCTGGTATTATCTTTCTCTTGGCTTACCATTCTTTCCTTGATCACTCCTTCCCTTTGTACCTTTATCAACAAGACTTGTTTTTTATATTCATCCCACACACTCCCGATGCCTTCATTCACATTTCTGACTGATCCTTTCGTGAATACTTTTCCCCTTTCATGGTACTTTTTCCGTCCTTCAGTTCCTAAGGTGTGAAGTAATACTTCAGCCTTTTCCTCCTGTATAAGAGATACTTCCTCTTCCTCGACGACTGATATGTACTCCTCAAAACATTCATTCCATTCACTCCATTCTGTTGTGTTTGTTTCATCCCCCTCCTTAAACAGCACTGGAGGCGGAAAATTATACCTTAGGCCCCACTCCATGTTGAATGCACCGCTATATCTAGGGATTCACGTGAAGATGTGGTATCCACCACACCCAGACAGATGGCGGTACGAGTGTACTTTGTAGAGTTCTCTGTCGCCCCTAGCAGATTAAAAGTAATGCGCTGGCAGAGGGCACTGGGGTTCTAAATATGAAGGAAACTTTCCTACTCCACCTACTGTTATCCTTCTTAGCTCCCTGAAATCACTAAATATGCCTTGCTCGCGCCGTTTGTAGGTTTGTGGCCCTAGTAAATCCACCGTCCGCGATACAAAGAGGTTACGTGTCCCTCCCAAGGCGTACTGCCTCGAATCTGTAATGACTCCGCCACAGGGGTTCCTTGCACTCCCTGCACCTTTGCAATCTTCTCACGCCGCTTCTCGGCGCTGCCTCCGTTCCGTTTCACGCGTGGCCACAGGGGTTAACTCCCTTCCTGGATCACCTCAGTTCATTTATACTGCTAAACGTGCTGCCACAGTTAATCTTCAATGACTGGAACGAGAGCTCGCTACACCCTCTGTTCCTCCGATTTTTCCTCACACAGCTCAGTTCACTGCAGCCGTACAGTTTCATAGGATTACACCACCGTTCCGTTTCACGCGTGGCCACAGGGGTTAAGTCCCTTTCTTGATCACCTCAGATAATTTATACTGCTAAACGTGTTGCCACAGTTAATCTTCCATGACTGGAACGAAAGCTCGCTACACTCTCTGTTCCTCTGATTTTCCTCCACACAGCTCAGTTCACTGCTGCCGTACAGTACCATAAGAATACAGCACACTGTGTTACCCTCCACGCTCCTCACAATGTTACTAAAGTTCGACGATCCCGGATAGAAATAAGCGTGCTTTGGTAAGTATGGCCCACAAGGTGGCAGTGCGATATGACGCCAGCTCAGCTTAAAAACTGTGGTAGACAACACTCACGCTTGTCAAACTTTAAAATTAGCCTCACTCCACTTCTCCTCCAGATCAATTTCATAGGTGCACCCCCTTGAATTCAGCAAAAAGTCACTGTACTACCGACAGGGTAATTCTTTCTTCCAATGTTTCACACACTAATCCTTCCTACATTATGCAGTAAATTCCTTGAATTATTATGTAGCCTCTCAGTTCAAGGAGGTTCGTAAATTACTCGCTAAATTTCACCTTACGATATATGTTCCTCTTGTGAAAGACAACTATCTCAATATGTCGTACCTCAACTTCCTCCAGGGTGAGTTATGCAGCAGGCAGCTTCCCTAGTTGGGACGGCGTCTCAGCTCTGCCTTGGCTCCCAATCAGTAACCCTTCTGGTTGAAGACCGCCTCACACTTGTCACCAGGGCGGTAGTGGTAGAAAGCACAGCAACTGACAGAGCCCAACTGACGTCGAAAGAGGACTGTGCCTGAACCACGCTGCCCTGCCCGTCCGGCTATATTCATCCACGGCACTAACAGCAGGTATACCTCCTCACCCGCTTCTCCTCAGCGTCTTCTTTCACAGTGGTGACCGATTCGTGTCCCGATACCAGTCAACTTCTTCACAGTCGCGTCACCAACAACTGTCTCGGCTCTACCTCCCGCTGCTTCCTGGAACGCTACTTCCACCACCGCGGGACACCGCCAGGGGACACTGGTTACCAAATCCACCGACGCCAGTCAGACCTCATACGAGGAGGGAACGTTCCTCTTTTCCACACGGCACCAGCTCACCTTCACCATTCCGGAATCGAGAATCTTACGTCCCCCCAAGGGAACACCTCGATGATAACCTCCTGGTTTGCCGATATGTCTGCTGTCCAGTGATCTTCAAACGTCAACTGGTGAGTCTCTCTTTTCAATTCAAAGCTCCGCACAAGCATCACATATCCAGGGGGGGAAAGCACCTAACTGACCCTGGCTCAGCTCCTCGTCCTCGTCGCCAGAAATGTAGTAATCAGTCACTACTGTTGAGGGTTCAAATATCAAGTTTATTAAGTATAAGTATAACAGGTGCTCCCAGCTTGGCGGCAGTCTCTCACTGCGAACATTCTAACACGCACTCCCAGAGACAGAGTGGGCTGTACCAAGGGGGAAGAGGGGAAGGGGTGGTGAAGGGGAAGAGGGAGGTTACAACAGCTAGGCAAATGCAAACAGTTTCGAGGTGAACCTGCCAAAAGGGCCAAGTCCAACAGCATCTTTCATGGTGAGTGCTCTCATGGCTCTGATATCGTTGCCAGGTGAGGTATGAAACGGCCGAAATAGTTTGCCATGCCCAAAAAACTGCGCATCTTGGTCTGATTTTGTGGCATTGTCGATGCACGAATGGCTTACACTTTCACCGGGTCCAAATGTAGCCCATTCTTTGAGAATTTGTATCCGAAGAACTCTACTTCGTTAGTATAGAATGCACACTTGTCTCTGTGCAGCATCAGGCCTTGGTCAGACAGTCTCTGCAGCATTGCCCGTAGGCGCTCGTGGTGCTCTTCCAATGAGTGAGAAAAGATTAGCACATCGTCACTGATGTTGATGACTCCCATCAACCCCGACAGGGCCTCACAGATCGCATCCTGGAATTCCTCCACTTCCGACGATATCCCAAAGCGGAGCCGTTTGAACCTCCGCAATTCCACATGCGTTGAGAAGGTAGTGATATAGGGACTAGCCTCATCAAGCAACAGCTGATGGTACCTGGAATTGAGGTCCTCCTTTGAGAACCACCTAGCTCCTTTGATGTCCGCAACTATCTCGTCTATGGTCAGGCTTATGTGCTGTTCTCTCCTTATTGCCTTGTTTGGCAACCTCATGTCTACACATAGGCATATTGCACCTGGCTGTTTCGGCTTTGGGGCGATCACTAGTGGCAATATCCGCAGAGTAGGCCCAACACTTTCTCAATCACCCCGACCTTCCTGAGTTTCTCCAATTCTGCCTCCACAAGTGGTCGCAGATAAGACGTGAATCTCCTGTGGCGCAAGGCCTCCGGCTTCACTTACTTGTCGATATGTAACTTGATCTTCACGCCCTACAGGCAGACCATCCCCTTGAACATTCCTGGGAACTCAGCCATAATTTCCTGTGCGCTGTCTTGTGTCACGTAGAACCTTATGACTGCTAGGATGGCGCCATGGGTGACCTCCACCACAATGACACCCTGCTGCGGAATGGGCATGTTGCCTCCATACATGAAGATCTTCGCCTTCGTGGCCAGCAGCGGTGGTCAAGGGTGCAATTGCCGGTGGTGTTCCGCATCCAGGATGTTGACCGATGCCCCGGTGTCTATGAGGGCCATCACCGGGTTCTCTCCTATGTGAATCTGGCACATTGGTAGGGGCTGTTTCCTTTGGGTTGCCCGACCAGTGTAAGATATGACAAATACATCGTCCTCCTTATCGATGTCCATGACTCATCCGCTGGTATAGACCGTCCACATTCTCTGTATCCTCTGCCGTCTTGACCATCTGCCTGGGTGGACCAGATTTTCTTGACTTGCCTCAAGATGTGAACATTTTTCCAGCGATTATTGCACACCTTCGCTAAGTGGCCAATTTTGCCGCACTTCAGACATGGTTTCCCATATGCCGGGCATCCTCTGGATTGGTGACTACCCAGCTCGCAATTTCTGCAACCTCGTCCGCATGGGCACATATGAATGGCTCTTTGACCTCTACCTGCCCCCTCATGAATGGTCACGACCCTCTCCTCCTTGATCATGACTTGGTGGGCCTGCAAGTGTCCTGTTGCTCTCCGTGCCAGCGGGGACTCCATCTACCCTGTTCAAGCTTCTGCTAGCTCATGGGATCTCCACAGCCCCTGGATATCCTCCATCGAGATGCCCGGCTGGCGTAAGATCAGCTTCCAGAGATCCAAAGTGGTGCAACCGTGAATGAGCTGGGCCCTGATTTCCAGTTCCGTGTCGATTCCTGAGCAGGAATTTGCCAGCTTACATAGTCTTACAAAAAACATATCCATGGATTCTTCCTCCTTTTGCCTTGCCTGCCGTTGCTTGAAGTGTTCAAAATCAGGGTTGACCTGCAGGTCAAAGTAGCGGTTTAGTGTTCTTACCACCTTGTCATAGTCATTTATATCGCCGGTATCGGGCAGGTCTTGGAATAGCTCGTAGAGTTTGTCACAACCCATGTGTAGCATTGTTAAACGCTTGACTGTGACATTCGTTTCTCGCATTGCACAGAAATAGTTTTCAAGCCGCCCTATCCATTTTTGCCATCTTGGTGCTGCCGTAGATGGGTCCGCTAGCTGGCTGAATGGGGGTAGTGCTGTCAGCATGGGGCGAGCACCTTGTTCCGTGGCCCCTTCACCGCCTCCGTCTGCCTGCACAGACATGGTGCGTGTCCTGGTGTGACTGTGTGGTACCGTGCACCCTTTTCAGTACCACCATGGTGTGCCTCATGCAATTACAGTACTCTGGGCCTTTTAGACTCTTGTGGTTATCTCACTCGGTGCACTCACTCTTTCTCTTGCAGGGTAGCCTCTCCCTGCTATTATGTGTGTGGCTGATGATTTGAATGAGGCTGATGATTGTGGAGCTGGCTGCTGTGTGTGCGCTTCACTTTTGAAATGTTATTGTCTGTCGTCCTTTGTATATGTTAAATCTTATTTTTTTAAATAATATTTATTTTTCTTGTTTTTATCTTCGTGTGGGCCAGGCCTTCCACCCTTCATCCACACATTTCTCAGGCTGCTGGGGCACGATGGCGGTGTGTTTCTCCCATTAGTGTGGCAGAAAGTACTGTATTTCTCCTGATTGGCACCGTTTTGTTCATTAATGCATTCTACATTTTTTTTCATTTTTTTTTGTAGTCCTTTTCTGTACGTTTTTGTCACACATGTGCTGTGACATCACTCCCCCAGAAGAGACTAGTGCCTTCCGCTGCTCCCCCTCAATCACGCGAGCCACATGGTGAGTCGCTTGTGCTTTCAGCCATCAGCAGTCCCTCCTCACTGCTACGCCCCTGCCACAAGCCTACCCGTGGACGTCTACAGGTGGGAGCCCTCACTCCATGCACCAGTGCCGGTGCTTTGCATGGGCAGCCGGCGTGCTGCCCCACCCGCTCCTCAGTTGTGGCCCCTTCCAGCAGCCTCACAGATGCAGTAGTGCGTTGCCTCTGTTCCGCCACACCTCCTCACCTTTCGTCCGGCACTGACGCTGAGTGCTGCATTTCAGGGACGACTCAGCGCACAACATGTACTACCACAGGTAGGAGCTTTGGTATTCACTGGCTGCCCACTACCTGCCCTCTTTACGACAGTCGCCCACTCCCTGAGCCCGATCCGCCTACTCACCATCGTAGCAGGGGAAACTTCAGGGGGGCAAATGTCTTGGCCTTACAGGGAAGGCTAATAATAACGTATACCACACCTTATGCTCTGTTGGTGCAATCAGCCATGATCGCTGACTACACATTTATTTATACCCTCTGGTCCATGCCCGACCCAGAGGGTTGATAATGGATACAATGTAGGGATGGGGCCTGGTGGCTCACTACAATATCTACCTGCCATTACTTTAAGTTTTCAATTATTATTGCCCTTGTGTACTCTAACACAGCTGGTGAGCTTGTAATGCAGCATTTACCCAGCCCTCATGTGTTCCTGATTGGCTGCTATGGAGTTGGCAGAGTAGAGATGTCAGTGGTATGACAGAGTTTGCTGCCGTTTTTTATTAATGGAAGGGGGTCTGCTTGGCACTTCCATGCATCAAGTGGTGCATTGAAGACTGGTGCATGGACGTGTTATGCTGATTGGACACAGCACTGGGTCAGATCCTGCAGAGGTGGTGCACCCTCCATCTTACACTGCTTTCATACACCCTGCATAGATCTGACTGTATTGTATGCACTTCAGTGCAAGATGCCATGTAGCATGGAAGCTATAGAAAGGAGCTTCTACATTCTTCACTTGTGACCAGGAAGCATGCTTTAACTATTCATTTCTCGTCAGCTTCTGTGGGGGTTGAGGCTCTTTTTCGCAAAGCATGACAGGGGTAAGGTTGTCTCCTAAAAGCATATTTACACTAGGGGTGGATGGAATGACGAGGAGTTTTTATGTAACTATGCAGAATTCTGCAAAGTAAAACTCCACGAGTTGTGCCCACCCTTCATTATAAGACCCCAAAAGATTACCATATGAAACAGTTAGATCATTTGTATCTTACTTCTCTTGTTTTCCCACATTGTGTGGCATCTGGCGTGTCCATTTTTGATTTGTTTGCTTTGGCTTTTCTCTTGAATAAATCTGTTTATCTATATTTTTGTTAGAAATGGGGGTCTCTAGTTGGCAATGGTTTGCACTGTTGTCCAAGTAGGAACCCTTCTTGCCAGTCAGAGTAAGGGGGATGCACTTCTGAAATAACCCCTGCTCACCCCCTTGGTAGCATGGCATGAACAGACAGGCTTATCTCAGAGGCTATGTGTAAAGCATTTGTGCACACATACAGTGATACAGGGAAAGCACTACAAATGGACACCACACCCGTTTAGAAAAATAAGCAATCTTTACAAAAAAACAAACAAGACTAAAACGACACAGTAATCAAAATGAACTTCTTAGAAGGTAATAAAAAGTTCTGGACATAGCAAACTCTAAATGCAACACTTTTAACACAAAATACCTTGGATGCGTCAAAATGCATCATATGCATCATAAACAAGAGCAGCCGCAGAGAAGGTGATGCATTGGGTCCTTACTCCAGGGGAGGTGATGCATTTGTTCCTGAAGGGGAGGTATGTATTGGTTTCTTATTGTGCGAGGAGGTGATGTGTTGGTTTCTTACTTCGGCCCAGGGTCCTTGTAGACTTGGCTCCCCGGTGCGATGCGCAGGGATCAGGAATGCATCGGTTCTTGATGCGTTGGTTTCTCCAGCCGCTGTCCCGCAATTCATTGGGTTTTGCAGCCACACAGTAGGGCCTGCGTCGGAATTGGTGGGTGATCTCAGACTCCGTAGATCTGTGCACTCAATGGGGCTGTGGCAATTTCTCCAGCCGTGGGCAAGCAACGCACCGGTTTCATCAGCGGCACAATGATGATGCGTCGAAATTCTTCCCGCACAGCGGTGATGCGTCAGAAACAGGTGTGGATGCATCATGCTTCTCTTAGTTGCATTGCTTTTCTAGCTCCCAACAGCAGGAAGATCCCCTAGAGACCCAGAACAGCAGCAGGCACCTCTTGGCAGCTCAGAACTCCACGTAAGGAAGTTCAGGGGAGCTGGGAGTGAATGATTTGTGTTCCTGAGGCTGCAGAACAGGAGGAAAGCTCTACTTCAAGCCCTTGGAGATCGTCCTCAAGCATGGGACACAGCACACAGCAAAGTCATGGTCCTTTCCTTGGCAGAAACATTCACTGCAGGCCAACCCTAGACAACACACAACAAAGGGGCAGTACATCACCTTCAGATTCTCCAGCTCTTCTCCTTGGCAAAGGTTCCTCTTGAATTCATGAAGTAATCTAAAGTTCAGGGGTCTGGGTCCCAACATTTATAATCTATTCTCCTTGTTCTCTGGTGTTAAAGTGGCTCTGTGCTCAGTTCAGGGGTCTGAGTTCCAACATTTAAAATCCTTTTCTCTTTGTTCTCTGATGTCAGAGATGGTCTGTGCTCGGTCCAAACCAGCTTTGTCCTCTCTGGTGCAGCTTCCCGGCAGGAAGTGGAGACAGCATTGTGTAATGCAGACCAGGCCTATTCAGGTAAAATGAAACCTCCTCCCCCTACTCTAAATGCAGCCCAGGTCTATTCAGCCCAGCCCTGACTGATCCAGGAAAGGCAGGACACACATCAACCCCTAGTGGCTGTTGACAGTGAATGCACATCCTCAGCCCCCTGTCACTCCAATCACTCAATCAATCATAGCATTTGTAAAGCGCACTACATACCCATGAGGATCTCAAGGCGCTGGGGGTGGGGGGAAACACTGCTACTGTTCAAAGAGGTAGGTCTTGAGGAGTCTCCTGAAGGTGAGGAGTTCTTCGGTCTGCTGTAGGCGGATGGTGATGGTGGCGAGGTAGGAGAATGATCTGCCACTGGCGATCACTCTTTGGATGCGGGGGACGGTGGCGAGGGCGCAACCTGCAGAGCGGGCGGGTGGGGGTTTTGCGGCTGAGTCAGCTGTTGAAGTACGCTGGTTCGGTGTCGTGGAGTGCCTTGTGTGTGTGGGTGAGGAGCTTGAAGGTTATCCTCTTGTTGATGGGGAGCCAGTGCAGGTCCTTCAGGTGGGGTGTGATGTGGCTGTGGCAGGGGATGTCAAGGATCAGGCGTGCGGAGGCGTTCTGGATGCATTGGAGTCATTTCAAGAGTTTGGCTGGGGCTCCTGCATAGAGTGTGTTGCCGTAGTCCAGTCTACTGCTGATGAGGGCCTGGGTGACCATCCTTCTAGTTTCGGTGGGGATCAACTTGAAGATCCAGCAAAGCATGCGCAGGGTGTAGAAGCAGGAGGAGGAGACAGCGTTGACCTGCTTTGTCATGGAGAGTGTGGAGTAGAGTGTGACCGCTAGGTTGTGTGCGTGGTCGGTGGGTGTTGGGGGTGTTCCTAGTGCAGACGGCCATCAGGAGTTGTCACAGGCCGAGGGGGTGGATCCGAGGGTGAGGACCTCCACCTTGTCCGAGTTCAGCTTCAGTTGGCTGTTTCTCATCCAGTCGGCGACGGCCTTAATGCCTTCTTGGAGGTTTGTTTTGGCAGTGTGGGGGTCCTTGGTGAGGGAGAGGATCAGCTGGGTGTCGTCGGCATAGGAGATGATGTTTAGGTCGTGCTGTCAGGCGACGTGGGCGAGCGGTGCCATGTAGATGTTAAACAACGTTGGGCTGTGGGATAAGTCTTGGGGTGCGCCGCAGAAGATCTTGGTGGCTGCGGAGCGGAAGGGGGGAGGCAGACGCTCTGGGTTCTCCCGGTGAGGAAGGAGGTGGTCCAGTCCAGGGCCTTCTCTTGAATTCCGGCGTTGTGAAAGCGTGCTCTTAGTGTGCGGTGGCATACTGTGTCAAAGGCAGCTGACAGGTCCGGGAGGATGAGAGCCACGGTTTCTCCATTGTCGAGCAGGATCCTGATGTCGTTGGTGTCGACGATGAGGGCAGTTTCGGTGCTGTGGTTGCTGCGAAACCCGGACTGGGATGGGTCCAGAATGTTGTTCTCTGCGAGGAAGCTGGTCAATTGTTTGTTGACGGCCTTTTCGAAGACCTTCGCCGGGAACGGGAGCAGGGAGATGGGTCGGAAGTTCTTAAGGACCTTGGGGTCCACCTTGGGTTTCTTTAGTAGGGTGCTGATCTCGGATGCTTCCAGCTCTCCGGGAAGGTCGCTGTCTTGAAGGGGATGTTGATTATTTTCCTGAGGTGGGGTGCGACGGTGTTGCTAGCTTTGTTGAAGATGTGGTGTGGGCAGGGGTCTTCCGGGGATCCAAAGTGGACGGTGTTCATGATCTCCAGAGCCAAAGCCAGACAGTCAATACACAAACCAGGGGAGGTACACAGGATGGCTAAGCAAGAAAATACCACTTTCTAAAAATAGTATTTATAAACACAGAATGTAAAAATCATTCTTACGAAAAGATACATTTTTATTTTCTGAGTTCAGGCATATTAAACTTCACCTTCCTATCTTGTTTCAATGAGAAGTTATATTTATAAGATGTTATAAATAGACTCCCATTCTATCCTATGGGACAGAAGGCCTTTCAATAGTGAAAAACAAAATTCACTGTAGTTCACTATCAGGACATCTTAAACACATCAGGACATGTCCTACCTTTCACATACACTGCACCCTGCCCAAAGGGATTACTTGGGCCTACATTACGGGTGACTCAAATGTAAGAAAAGGGACATTTAGGCCCTGGCAAGTGGGTGCACTTGCCAGGCCGACATGGCAGTACCAGACTGCGCACAGACACTGCAGTGGCAGATCTGAGAACATTTTGCAAGGCTGCTTGGGTGGCTGCCACAATCAGTGCTTTAGACCCAATAGCAGCCTTTGACTTACAGGCCCTGGGCACACACTGTGCACTGTACTAGGGACTTGGTAGTAAGTCAAACAAGCCAATTATGGAACCACCAATCCATAATAATAATTTGCACAGAGAGCATATGCACTTTAGCACTGACCAGCAGTGGTAGAGTGCCCAGAATCCTAAAACCAACACAAACAGGGTCACAAACAGGAGGCCCAAAAGCAAAAAGTATGGGGATAAACCCAGTGGAAATGCCCGGTCTAACAATTTTTTATAAAAGATCAACCATAGATGAACATTGTCGTTAATATTGTTTTTTCCAGTGAACTGATTGTTTCTCTTATCTAAGTGTTGGTTACTGCATCCTACAACATGCCTAGCAAGATAACCCATTGAATTTTGCTGTTCCTCCGCAGCGATACAATGGTATCCCAGAGAGTTTTAAATTCATCTCTAACTGAATCGCAGTTCTTCACTCATTGTGGAAGCTGGGCTAGAAAGAGCTCGCTTAATATCTGGTTTCTTCCACCTTTTTCTGGTCAGTAGCTTCTTTCATTTTACCTGCAAAACACATTTAAAATCACATGCCCTCTATCCTCTCCACTCCCCAAAGAACAGCCATGCTTTCGTATCAATTGTGTCCTTTGCCTGTAAAAATGGAAACTTCACCCTTTGAAAAAGTGTGCAAAGATTCCCTACTTCATCCAAGACAAAGCTAAATCCACCTGACTTGCTGCAAATTAGGAATACCCATAGAAGAATAAGGGTTTTCCAGTGGCAGGGTTCTGTTGTCGTCTTGCAACAGTCCACAAGCAGATAAATTCTGTACGGAGGGGCTGGGAGAAGAGACAGTGATGGATGCATGGGAGTAAGATGTGGCAGTGGTTAGATTGGGTTGGGCAGGACTCTGGACTTTTCCATGGGAGGCTCCTAGAGTAGGGCACTATGGACAGACTCCAAGCAGAAGCTGTCTGTCTGCCATCAAGTATGACACGTTTTAGCAGGGGAAACGACTTCCCATTAAAGTAAATGATGGCTACAGTATGCTCCTTTATGAAAAAAGTCTTGCAAGCTTCTTAGAATGCAAAGCTCTCTGTAGAGTTTAACCCGTTCGCTGCTGCCGTCGGCCGTTGGACGTCGCGCGAGCTACCTCCCTGGTGCTGCGCACGTCCAACGGCCGACGCGGCCGCACCTGTTTCTTCGAACGTTCGAAGCAGCAAACGGGTTAAAAAAATGCAAAGTTGCAAAGTGCCTAACAGCAACTTTCCTGACCCTTACAATGTATACATTTTTTTAATAGAACTATATAATTGTGTATATGAATTTACATCATCTTACGTCCTTCATGCTTGTTACAGGGTCAATTCACATTTACAGAACGAGTGAGTGGTTTGTACATATCATCAGAAGCCTGCGATGGCAACAATGGACCATACTTCGGGCCAGATGTAGGTAATTCCGATTTACCTACTCTTAAATACCGAATCATACCGAATCGGTATTTAAGAGTAGGTAAATTGGAAGGAGGCAGATGTAGGTAATTTTAATTTTACAATTACCGATTCTGTAAGAGTCGGTATTTACCGATTCTGTTAATACCGAATCGGTATTTCCCATTGATTCCTATTGGCCTTGAAGCCCATAGGAATTAATGGGAAATACCGATTTGGTATTTACAGAATCGGTAAATACCGAATCCTGGCAGGGGGAACGGGGTGTCACTTTGACACCCTGTAGCACCCCAATGCAGGCTTGTGTGCCATGTGGCACACAGACATGCCCTAAGGGCATGTCTGTGTGTCACATGGCATAGGTGTACATGCACAGATGTGCATATACACTGGAATTCGGCATTTTACCACCCAATAGGATTGGGTGGTAAAATAAGAACTCCTAAGGGCCTGTGGCACTGCAAACTGTGCCACCTACATATGGATTTACAGAATTGGTATATTTACCGATTCGGAAAAATACCGAAGTGGTAAATTTACCGAATCGGTAAATATACCGATTCTGTAAATTCCGACCCACCTACATGTCAAAAGCCAAATACCGGTCGGTAACGGCCGAAATCGGCCGTTACCGACCGGTATTTGGCTACCTACATCTGGCCCTTCATTTGTTACCCATTGTATCCTTTTACATTACTTTAGTTTTTTGGAGTTGATAGGTTGAAAACGTTTTTTTCTTTAGAGAGCAGCTAACAATGGGCACTTTCAAGAGTAAATGTTTGCTAAAACAATAGCCAATGGGGAGGGCCAATGCTTTTATGTGAATTTGTAACTGCCACGTTTAATACATATTTCTGTATTTACAGGATTTCACACACATTTTACCACATATTTTCGAGAATTTGCAATTTCAAAGTAATGTTTCTATGTTTCTAGCTCAAATAGATTAAATTAATAGTGCCAGGAAATATGCTACACTATTTGTTGCATAATTTAGAAAACCTTGCTACAGAATTTGTTCTTCTATGCTGCATAATACCAGTAGGTCAGCGCTGGAGAGTTGTTTTTTGGGTTGACGATCTGGTTATGAGATACAAATTTCACATGGAACAGTGAAATATTTCCATATTTAACTGTTCTTTGTTAAATATGTTTTTATTGCACAGCTGCATTTTGTGCAATAAGAACCCAAACATATAATACAATTTTAAACCAACTTGGGACTCTTCAAATAATAATTATTCTTCCAAACCAGAGCTTAAGCGTGGTCTCAACATTTTTTAAATCATTGTACACCAACAAACACACTGCAGAGAAGCAGGGAGCAAGAGAGAAATTATTTCATTCATTATTTCATTACATCTTCCAAATTACAGTTTGACAACTGAGACGCAGAAGGATCCAGTGACTTTTCCCACTTCCCCCACTCAGGTCCCCCACCAGTGCAAGTGTCGATGACAAGAGTTAGAGCACTCCTCACTCCCAGCCTAATGTCCCCACCGCTATAACAGCCTTCTGTGCCTCTGATGAGGTTCGAAGGAGAAATAATGTTCTTTCTCCGTCTCCCTTCATTGCTCTGGCAGCTTACCGATTCTTCAGTTCCTGGTTTGAGTGTAATTGCAGCGTTGTAAAGTGCGCTTGCCACATTAGCGATTGCCAAAAATTATATTGTTTTCCAAACCAAAAAGAATTGAGCAGATTTTTAACAAGCTACAGCGGTGATAAAAAAAGCCAAGAGACCAAAATTTCAAATCATCATTACATCGTTTTGCTGTGGTGTGCCCTCTGCATTGCGAGGTGAAATGGCCTGCTTCAGCCTTTAGCAAGTGCATTACAACAAACGAGCACTAAATGGATAAGCTTGGAGACAAAAGCTTCAAGCAGAGGTAATGTGGCATTTCCACTCTGTGTTGTAGGACAGGGCATCCTATTTTAATCTTCACGGCCCAAACCCAGAGAGCACATATATATTTTTTATACCAACAGCTTTCGGTTAATACACAGCTTGTTAAACTATACGAGGCAGATTTACAAGGTCTAGCGCATTTCTGCAATAGGATTGGGTGGTAAAATAAGAACTCCTAAGGGCCTGTGGCACTGCAAACTGTGCCACCTACATATGGATTTACAGAATTGGTATATTCACCGATTCGGAAAAATACCGAAGTGGTAAATTTACCGAATCGGTAAATATACCGATTCTGTAAATTCCGACCCACCTACATGTCAAAAGCCAAACGCAGGGATGCGCCAGAACACTTGCGACCCGCAAAACCACCCGTGCACCACCACTGATGCTCCGCATTTACAATGCGGGGCGCGTGGTGCACGGATGGGCAGATGCTTGTCGCATCCCCCGGCGGAAATCCAGCGCATCGCTTGAGTCATGACGCAGCTCCAGCAAGGCTCGGGGTGCCCATTGCCTAACATGCTGCGTCAATCTTTATGCCTGCTTCAAGCAGGCGCAGGGCTTTGACGCAGCATGGCCGTAAAAGTGAATCAGTGAAATCTTGTAGATTTCACTGCGTCACTTTTACAAGGCGTACCTGCGAGGGAACGCCCACCCTGCCCTGGAACGCCCACATGAAACCCTGACGCAGGTTTCATGTAGCGCAGGGGTTTACAACGTGATGCATCTCCCTAGATGCGCCACATTGTAAATACGGTGCAACATGGTGCATTATTTATGACGCAACAGCAGCGTGAATGTGTCACTAGGGGCTTGTAAATCTGCCCCTACATTTAAATCTCTGGGGAGAGATGATAGGCCAGGATTTTCTCTACGTTCGTCTTTTCTCTACAGAAAACGCTCTGCAATGGATTCATTTTTGGGCTTGACATTCACCTCATTCTCAATTTCTGATCTGATGTAGATCTGCCCTGGATCTAGAATGGACCATCTGATATTTTTTCCAGCAGCTGTTAGCAATTGAAATCAATTTCAATTAACCTTTCGGTGTGTGAGAAAAGGATACGCCATTAGCTCGGGGATTGTAAAGTCAGGCTATGCTAAGAAATTATGACACACTTCTAGGATCAACTTTGCATGAAGGGGTCTCTAAGATGCTAGACGATTGATTTCATTTTCTTTTCAAAACCTCCTGACTGAAATGAATCCACTGCGTTGAGTGGGGTATACAGAAATGCCGTCGTAAAAATTACAGTCTTTGGGGCTTACTTTGGGTGTGATTGAAAGAATTGTAGCTAAAGCCTACCAAGTCAGTACTTTATTGCATAGTTTTCAAAAATCAGAGCAATTCATAAAATTTTAAAACCACCAGTAGGGCCTATTAACAATGGTAAAGCAGTACTCCTAAAGTGTGCCTTCAGGTACTGTGAGAAAGGGAATCATTTTGCATGGTCATCTCTCTTTTTGTGGACTTATGCAGCTGTTTTTTTTAACTTGGTGCACTGGAGCACTGTTGCCAAGTGTATGTGTACTGTTAGCTAAAACACGGCAAAATCTATCTCCTCATCCCCAACTGGCATAGTTAACTTTCCAGTAAGGTCATAGTGTATTGTGTAAGAACATACCCCAGTGGCATATACAGTTATGTGTCATATGCAAACTGCAGCACCTAGGTTGGCAAGGAAACTATGAGGTCAGTTGTACATGTGCATCCTGACTGTTGTAGTCTTAAACCTGCAGACAGGCAAGAAACCAACTTTTATATCTTAAATAATTTGTCACTCAGTTGACCTTACAGTGTTTTGCATTTGAAAGTGGGACATGTAAAAAGTTAAAGTGGACATGTTCCTGCAGTGATCAGAACCCAAAAGCAATTTTCACTGTATTATGTGTAAGCTAAAGTACAACTTAAATGCTAATTAGGAATCATCGATTTAGAATAAGACATTGAGTACATTCATCACTCCTTTTATATGTTTTGTTTTTAAAATCCAATTTATTGATGACATTGTCTTTGATAAGTATACTGGAAAAGTGCATTATAGAAAGTCATACTATCCTTGTCTGAACGTCTAGAAGGATAATTAACACTGGCCTGCATTCAGTTGGGCTGTCAGTGCTGCATTTGATGAGGTGTGAACTACACACAGAGCAGAGAAAATGCTTGGGCCTGGCAGTATGGCTTGAGTGAAGTATGGGTTAGAACACTAAGCCGCCTTTTTGTTATGTGTGTGCTACAGAAATACCATATAGATACAGACCTATACATTTACATCCCTTGCTTAAACCAAGAAGGGAAGTTAAGGAGTGTTCTAAAATTTCAATCACTTGAAAGGGACTGGAGAGACCTGTACTTTTGTAGTTTTATGATAAGGAAAGCATGGGAAAAAGGGGTATTTTGATCCCTTGATATACTGCGTGTAGACTTGAAGGACTGGACTGGCTTTCAATTGGATTGCAAGGGTCAGTTGGCTGACCTCTTGTGTGGCTACTGGCCATCAAAAAGATGCTAGAGGCATTTTCCTGGAGTTAGAAGTTGACGAGTGGCAAGTGGACTGGACTGTGGTCATAGCATCTGCAGGACTGGGTCCTGGGCATATCATAAGCCTTCGAAGTGACCTAGAGGAGATGCTCCAGAACCGGGACTAAGCACTCAAGGCAATTTGCCAAAGACCCTACGTAGGTGGCCAAGAATATCATTTTGGTCCTGCTCAGAGCTTTATGCTGCTTGTAAGAAGACTTCAGCAGACCCATGTGGCTAAGATATCTTACTTTGGTGTGACCAGCCTAACTACAACTTCCATGCTAGTCCTGCTGACAGGTTTTAGCTCCATAAAGAGACTAAGGGCCTGATTATGAGTTTGGCGGTGTGGGCGCTGGTCAGCATGACACCACCCTGCTCCCCCACTGCCAAACTCCACTGCTGACAACCTACTGTATTACAAATTGTAAAATGGATCGGCGGTCCTGCGGCAGCTGGCCCACGGTGCTGCCTTCCAAAGGAGACCCTTACAAAGTCAGCATCGCGAGACCGCCACAGTGCTTTTCAGCATGGCATGGACATGCCGGAATTGGGAGTACAGAAAGACAGAGGGACACACCATTTGCTTCCCTCCATGCACTCCATGCACCAAGGCTCCAGTGGTCCTCACAACCATGAAAAGGAGGGCAGTGAGGAAACTCATAATATGCTTGGTGGTGCAGCAGCTGCTTCTCCAGCAGATTGTGGCCTCAGACCTCTGCAAGACTGCCAGGGATTGGGGATCTCTGGTGGTAGAAGCGGTCCTATGGCTGTCTGACCTCCAAAGCCATAATATGGTGGTCGGGCCACCAGTGCTGCAATTGCCGCATTGCCACAATGGGTAACTTGTGGTCAACTCATAATCAGGACCTCTGTTTGAAGGTAGAAATGTTGACCGACCGAAGTGCGAAAAATATCCAGAAGATGAGAGAACTTCACCAGATGTACAATTTCCTGCTTTAAAGTTTTCCTGTCAAAACAACTGCTGCTGCAGGACCTCCTCCAATGACTATTTTACTTCAAGAGGACTTCATCATATAATTGCTTCAACATTGACCTTGCGGAGAATTTCAACTTCAATGAAAATGACTTAGTACCTGATTTAGATATCAGCAGATTGGTTACTTTGTCACAACAGTGACGTATATCCCTTCCTGAAATATTATGGGATTTATATTTCAGGAAGGAGTAACTTGTCCGCCAATATATATCAGGCTCTAAGTCAGAGGGCAAAATCTTGACCTGAATAATCCATTTGGTGTAACCGTCCTCCAGTCCTCCAGTCCTCCGTCCTCCAGTCCATTGTGATTGGCGTGAAATCTTATCCAGGTCCCGGACATTTGACATCTGATTGGCTTATTGCTTTTTCTTGGCACTTTTTCCATAAAACTTAACAAAATCACATCTCCTGATCTCCCTATTGGATTCACTTTGGTATCCTTTATCAAACTACATTTTACTTAATGTTTAGGGAATGATTGTAGGATATTTCTTGGATTGTGTTTGTGCTGTTTTCACAGTTGTAGTTCTGCTAAATACTTTCCACATTTCATAAGTTGACCCTTTCTGGTTTGTGTCATAGGTCCCAAGGATTGAACCCTGATCTAAGGGCCAGATCTACTAAGAACTGGTCTCAAAATGAAGGTTGCAATTTGTGGACCGTTATTTTTACAGTCTCTGGGGTAATTTGCAAACCAAGTAATTGGTCGGGTCGCAAATTAGAGATTCCCAGTGGGTTGCACTTTGACCTACTTTATGAATATTAATGAAGTGAGTTGCAAATTGCAGCACATTAGAAATCGCACCCATCTCCGACCACAAAAGGCATCATATAGTCCTACATTTTAAACTGTGGGCTTGGTTCACAATGGTATTTACGTGCAGTAAAGTTATGAGTGCAGAGTCTGTCTCCGCACTTGGGAAAGAATCGCTGCATTGAGAACTGCAGTGTAGATAATTCACCCCAAGTGCAGCCACTCCACACTCATAACTTTACTACATGTAGAGACCTTTGTGAAACAGGCCCTGAGTGTTTGACCAGACAGGATTTTTAGATGTATTTCTTTGAGAGTACTCACATCCTACTCACCATGCTTTTATGAATTTGCCCAAAAAACATCTGAAATGGGAATAAAATGGGAATGTTCATATGCAGTTAGTATAAACTGAAAGGATTGTACCCCTTTCCCACTTCTACTGATAAATATGGACGTTTCGGGCTGATTAGCAAATGCATATATGATTACTTAAAGAATACTTTTGTAGTACTTCTTCCCGTTCTTATAAATGCTTTTGTGAATCAGACCCATCATTCTTATTCTAAAAAAAATTATAGAAAAAGAAAATAGTAAAAGTCCCTCTTCTAGGCTACAAATAGATCATATTTTACATATAAATGATACTCACAGTATATACCATTCATGGCTCCATACCTGTTATCTAGTCAACCGACAGTAATATATACATGTATCATCATTTAGTTTTCCTGTAACAAATTTCATAAGCTTTGCATGTCCACTCATCAGTTGGTCATGGTACAGTTAAAAAAGCGATAAGCTGTATACAAGCAAGTGCTTTGGCCCAGTCAGCATAGTAAGCCAAGCAAAATGGTTTTACATTCACTTAAAAAGTAGAACAATAGCATATTATGGTAGCTGAGCTTTCACATGTAAAACCAGCAGCTTTTATAAGACGTTATACTTCTATAATTGCGTTATCTTGCCACAATCAAATGACCCAAAACACAGATTATTTTACATTACCATGCCAGGGGATACAGCAAGTAACCTTGCAGTTGTCATTCTTCGCAACTACATTTGACAATGTGGCTAGGCGTCTGTGCTCTAATTTTACAAAATAGTTAGCAATTTTGATCTGTTAATTTAATAATTCTTTTAATGTTTCTTAACAAATCCTACACTAGTTTCATACTCAGCTGTTCTTGCACCATGTGAAATGTATAACACCATGGACTTGAATATTTATTAATTGAAGAGTCAAATTGCCACTGAAGTTTTTCCTTAAAAAACGTGAATCTGCTGCCCTTAATCTAAATCAATATCTAAAGATTGCAGGATCAAATACTTATACTTATGCTTGGTCCTACAGGCCATATTTCAATCAACTTTGTTCAAGTGTCCAATCAGTAGAACTGGAGATATGCAGCTTTGAGTAAAAGTAGCGCCAAAAAGCACAAATTACCAACTGTGGTTATCTGGTTGCTGTGCTGGAGCCAGGTACATCGTCGAGTTCGGCCCCCTAGAAGGTGTGTCCGGTTCTAGTTCGGGCTGAAATGCAAGGTCCTGCATTGTGCTGTGTTGTGATGTGTCAATTTGGATGGGACCTCCTACCAGGAGCTGCAAGGAACTGCAACACAAGGTTCTGCATCAAGTTGCATCATGTTACGTCTGTTCCGATGAGGCCGTCTATCAGGAGATGCAAGGTGCTGCTATGCAAGGCTCTGCGTCAAGTTGTGTCGTGCTTGCTTTGGTTCCAATGAGGCAGCTGGTCAGGAGTTGAGAGGTGCTTTGAAGTGAGGACCTACATCAAATTTGGACAGGCTGTGTTTGTTTTGAAGGAATCCTCAGTAGTGCAAGGAGGAGTACACACTGATATCAGCCAAGGGTCCAGGACCAGAGGAGGAACCACTTGGGGATCAGGACTCCCTTCAGTAGAGGCTTGCGGCAGGGCACAGACCGGTCTAGTTGGGTCTAATCAGCTGGGCATTTGCAGGACAAGTCTCTGGAACTTGTTATGTTCCTGTAGCTAACACAGGAGGCCAGTGGGTTAGCCCTTGAAGTCAATATGGAGGTCTTTGGTTTAAGGAGCAGGACCAGTCCTCCTTCCTCAGACAGCAGGGCAGCATAGCAGTCCTTCTTCTGAGTCTTTAACAGGTCTTGAAGTGATCTGATTAGTAGCTCAGGAGTTCCAATTTGTATACCTGGTGCAAGCCTTTAAAGTGGGGTATTCCCTATATACCCCACATATGGTTCTGGAAAGCTCTTTCCTTTTGCTGTAAAGGCTCCAAGAAGTCTGGGGTGACAAAATACTAGTGTCCGGCTATTTTGTTCATGCTTGCAACAGGCCCTTACGAAATATAGGTGGGGCAAGGCACAGCTCCACTCCCAAATTCCTGGCACAATAGTTTATTCTGCCCACACCTGATCCCCTTTTGTCTCAAGGTCTAGGAGGAATTCACAAACCCCAACAGCAGCAGGAGTGTTCACAGCCATGTGACCCATGATACTGGCAGAAGGCAAAAATGGGTAGGACAAGAAAATCATACTATTCTAAAAGTGGCATTTTAAGAATTGTGACTTGAAATCCAACTTTACTGTTAAAGAGGATTTGAAATTACAATTTATTTGAGTATAAAATTCATATGCATAACTGCTCCAAAACTTAAGTCATCACTTATTAGGTGTCATGAGGTAACCCATTGTTATCCTATAGGAAAGATATGGATTGAAGTAGGGAAAAACAACTTTAGGAGTTTTACACAGGATATGTAGAACTTCAAACTAAACATTCAACTTTTTTAAGACAATATAGCTTGCCTTATGAGTCTTTAGAGTCTACATGGGGGGTGACATATTAATTAAAAAGGAAGGTTTAGGCCAGGCAAAAGGTTTTATTTGTTAAGGTGAAATGGCAGTTTAAAACTGCACTACAGACTGCGGTTGCAGGCCTGAGACATGTTTTAAAAGGCTATTTTAATGGTGGCACAATGAGCGCTGAACGCCCACTAGCAGTATTTAATTTACATGCCATGGGTACATGAAGTACCATTTACCAGGGACTTAGAAGTAAATTTAATGTGTTAATCGGGTGTGGGCCAGTTGTACTGGGAGAGAGTGCAACCACTTTAGCTCTAGTTAGAGTGGTCCTAAAGCCAACAAAAAACATTTCAGCAAAACAAGAGAGGTGAAGGTAAAAGGTTTGGAGGACTACCACCCAAGGGTGTCAGGTCAAACAGTTAGGGAGTACTACGTACTCGGTAGTGTGAGGCATAAACCTGACTCATCCAGGCACCCACTTGAGAATACTTTCTGGACCTGCGGAAGTGCAGAAGAGAATTGAACCTACTGTCTGTGACCTGAGTAGAGCCCTGAAGGGTTGGACTTGCTCTATCTTGTACCCAGGACAAAGAAGTGGACACCAAGGATGTAGGACATTGAATTATTAGCTGAGGGGGATAAGTACCCATCTTGAGTAATAATCACAATTCTTGTCAGGGTGGACCCTGAGAGTTCCTAAATTATTCGGAGCTTAACCCCTTGGTATCTATGGCCCAGAGCAGATATCACATAGGGACAATGTGCCCATATTTATGCAGTACTCAGTCAGAAAGGCAAAACACCATACAAGAAAAATCCCATTCTAATTTAGAAAACTAGAGAATAATTTATTAAATAAGATGAAACCAAAAGGACATAAGTTTAATTAGTAGAAACAAAGTCATGACTTTTTAAAGTTTGATTTAAAAAATAGCTCCAGAAAGTGTTACGTGCCAACCGCAACCATCTGGCTGAGCAGGACAGTGACAAGTTTGAGATTTCAGGACGACCATAATGGGGTGCGATTCAGATACAATGGCCATGTTTGTACTGATCACAAAGATATTTTTATGGAAGTAGAAAGTTTTCGGCACTGTCAAGCAGTCAACTAGATCCAAGAAAGTGCTCAATAACAATGGGGCGCTTCTGTGTGAGGTCTCTGAGTCGATAGGAGGCTCGTTGGTGTTGGGTCAGGTGAAGCTGTCAATCAGGTGCTACTGGGCAAGATTTTAATTTGTGTAACTAAATTTACATGAAATTACAGAGATTACATCGTTATGCCACATCATGTAATTTCAGGGAAAAACGTTAACCTGAGATGTACATTTTAGGTAACCTTTTAATGCAAGGGGCATTTCAGGTAATTTTTTTCACCAAGTTGAATGTTTGAGTAACTTTTGAGCACAAAACTACAAACCTGAATGCAAGTGGCAGTTCCTTTAGTACTTTTCCTGCTGGGCATTTTTCCTCTCAGTGCCAAATATGTTTTGGGCTATTTGGGGTAGATGGCATTTAGGCCACCATATGTTTGGTCCACACAAGCTATCCATGCTAAATGTGGGTCCTTTTTTTCCAAAATCCAGGGGATTCTAAAGATTTCCAGTGTTGTTGCTTCTTTATAGGTGAACGATAAAATGGCCAAAATTTAGCTACAGTTTGAGTTTTAGGGAAAAATAGGAAAAACGTGTTTTGGATGAAAGTTTGGGTTTTTATTTGCTAAAGTCGCCATCTTCCCAGCTGTCAGGAACATGCAGATCTGAATCAAAAAACTATTTTTTTACCACAGTTTTGGCATTTTTTAAAGAGGTAACCGATTTTCCTATTTTTTTGTGCTTTCAACCTACTTCCAGTTTGTGGTGCAACCAGTGTAAAACACATGGGTGATCCAGGAAAGCTATATTTTTCTTAAAAGTAGACAAAATTCTGAATTCAGCAGGGGACCGTATGTGTAGCTCGCTCTAGGTTTTCCCAAGGAAATTAACTGTTAAAATAAAGAAATATTGAAAACAAGGAGGAAAAAAACAGCATGTGTGGCAATGTTTTCATCTGTAACTTTTTGTCATGATGGCCGATTTACAAAGAAATGTACCAATATGTTAGCTAGACCCATTTGGGTCTGGGACTACATAGGGTTTGTGGGTACCGAGAGCCAAGAAATGAGCTGCACCGTACAATGGTTCATTGTGTACTGACTATAGACCATTTCATCTGGTGAGGCACAACAAGATCGCGGACATACACAACAGCTTCAGCACTCAACCGACGCTCGCCACAACCGAACCACCGCCCCCACCACCACCCTCCGCGCCTGGACCACGATCAGCACCGAAGACACCATCCACACGATGAACTCCATCCACTCCGGATCTCCGACAGACCCCTGCCCTCACCACGTCTTCAACAAGGCCGACGCTGTCATCGCACCCCACCTGCGGGACATCATCAACACCTCCTTCGACACCGCGACCTTCCCGGAGAGCTGGAAGCACGCCGAACTCAGCGCCCTACTTAAGAAGCCATCAGTCGACCCCACCGACCTCAAGAACTACCGCCCCATCTCGCTGCTCCCGTTTCCGGCAAAAGTCATCGAGAAGACCGTCAACAAGCAACTGGCCGCCTTCCTCGATACGAACGGCTCCCTCGACCTCTCGCAGTCTGGCTTCCGGGCCAACCACAGCACCGAGACCGCCCTGATCGCAGCTACCGATGACATCCGAGCCCTGCACGACAACGGAGAAACAGCGGCCCTCATCCTCCTGGACCTATCCGCGGCCTTCGACACTGTCTGCCACCGTACCCTAGTACAGCGCCTCAGCAACATCGGAATCCAGGAGAAGGCACTGGAGTAGATCATCTCCTTCCTCGCCGGAAGGACACAGAGAGTCCGCCTCCCCCGTTCAGATCGGAGGCCACCGAAGTCATCTGCGGCGTCCCTCAAGGCTCCTCGCTCAGCCCAACACTCTTCAACGTCGACATGAGCCCCCTCGCAGCCATCGCACGCCAGCACAACCTCAACATCATCTCCTACGCCGACGACACCCAGCTGATCCTCTCCCTCACCAACGACCCCGTCACCGCCAGAGCCAACCTTCACGAAGGGATGACAGACGTTGCCAAGTGGATGATGAACAGTCGCCTGAAACTGAACTCGGACAAGACGGAAGTCCTCATCCTTGGATCCTCACCCTCCGCCTGGGACGACTCCTGGTGGCCCCCCGCCCTGGGCAGCGCACCCAAACCCACAGACCACGCACGCAACCTGGGCTTCATCCTGGACTCCTCCCTCTCCATGACCAGACAAGTCAACGCCGTCTCCTCGTCATGCTTCAACATCCTGCGCATGCTACGTAAGATCTTCCGATGGATCCCCACCGAGACCAGGAAGACGGTCACCCAGGCCCTCGTCACCAGCCGTCTGGACTACGGCAACTCCCTCTACGCCGGAACCACCGCCAAACTCCAGAAGAGACTCCAGCGGATCCAGAACACCTCAGCACGACTCATCCTGGACATCCCCCGACGCAGCCACATCTCCGGACACCTGAGAGACCTGCACTGGCTCCCGGTCAACAAGAGAATCACCTTCCGGCTCCTCACCCACGCACACAAAGCCCTACACAACCAAGGCCCAGGATACCTCAACAGCCGCCTCAACTTCTACGTTCCCAAACGCCAGCTTCGATCGACCAACCACGCCCTCGCCGCCGTCCCCCGCATCCGAAGAGCCACCACAGGAGGAAGGTCCTTCTCCCACCTGGCCGCCAAGACTTGGAACTACCTTCCGACCCACCTCCGCCTGACCCAGGACCACCTTGCCTTCAGGAAGCAGCTCAAGACCTGGCTGTTCGAGCAGTAGCGGACCCCCTCCCCCCAGCGCCTTGAGACCCTCTGGGTGAGTAGCCCACTTTATAAATGCTTTGATTGCTTTGATTGAGAGTGCAAATGGTTATCCAGGTAACTTATGTATTTGTAGAATGGGCACAAGATATGGAGTTTAGAAGCAGTGGTTATTTATACATCTTAGAATTTGTGGGTACCCTTAAGAGCATATGATTTAGTGAATATTTTTCAAACTGTCTAATTTCTACCACTCTGGCTTACATTTACAAGGTATAAATGCTGTGATATCATTTGATAATAAGCAATATATTATGCTACCACGTCTTCTGATAAAGCTGGAACCTCACTTGTCCAGGTAGGCCTAGTGCCTGTGACAGGAAATATTCCAAATCGCAGCATGGATACATCACTTTTTTTCACTCAAAACTGACTCGTTTTTTGCAAAGTGGGTAGCTGTAGATGTTAGGCCCTAGTTCAGCTGGCACTTAGGGAAACCTAGTAAACTTGTACATTTTTGAAAAATTAGACATGTGGGGGAATCCAGGATGGGGTGACTTGCATGGCTCTCACCAGGTTGTTTTACACAGAATACCTTGCAAAGCTCAAACTTTGACTCAAAACACACATTTTCCTCATATTTCTGTGATGAAAAGTTCTGGGATCTGTGGGGTGCCAATAAATCCTTACACCCAGCATTCCCCTAAGTCTTCTGATGAAAATGGTAACTCACTTGTGTGGTTAGTTACAATTGACAATGTTTTCCCTCTGAAGCGGAAGCCGGAGGTCTGCTCTGTGTACTTTGAAAATTTAAAAACGACTGATTATTATATTCGTTTTTATTTCGTTTAAACCTCTGTAAATATTTTAAACTGCTCCAGTTTTACTTGTACGCCCCCCCCACCCAGGCGAGACTACTTCGCCGAGGCTAGGGTTCATTATCACGCGCTGGGAAGCTATCAGGTCGACTTTGGGCGCCATCTTGTGTTGGGAAGGCTGCCCGGTTTGCTCGGCGCCCCTCCCGCCCTCCCAGGGTATTTAAAAGGCGTTTCACTCGCTCAGCAAAGTAATTGACAATGTTTTCCCTCTGAGGCGGAAGCCGGAGGTCTGCTCTGTGTACTTTGAAAATTTAAAAACGACTGATTATTATATTCGTTTTTATTTCGTTTAAACCTCTGTAAATATTTTAAACTGCTCCAGTTTTACTTGTACGCCCCCCCCACCCAGGCGAGACTACTTCGCCGAGGCTAGGGTTCATTATCACGCACTGGGAAGCTATCAGGTCGACTTTGGGCGCCATCTTGTGTTGGGAAGGCTGCCCGGTTTGCTCGGCGCCCCTCCCGCCCTCCCAGGGTATTTAAAAGGCGTTTCACTCGCTCAGCAAAGTAATTGACAATGTTTTCCCTCTGAGGCGGAAGCCGGAGGTCTGCTCTGTGTACTTTGAAAATTTAAAAACGACTGATTATTATATTCGTTTTTATTTCGTTTAAACCTCTGTAAATATTTTAAACTGCTCCAGTTTTACTTGACCGCCCCCCCACCCAGGCGAGACTACTTCGCCGAGGCTAGGGTTCATTATCACGCGCTGGGAAGCTATCAGGTCGACTTTGGGCGCCATCTTGTGTTGGGAAGGCTGCCCGGTTTGCTCGGCGCCCCTCCCACCCTCCTCCTGCCCCGCCCCACTATGTATATTAATAACAGAGCCGCCCGACCACGCAGCGGGCGCGCCAAAGGCGCGCCAAAGGCGAGCCCGTCTGCGCCCGTCCGTGCCTGGCCCGGGCCTAGGGCCATCCCCCCTGGTCCATCCCACCCTATCCCCCGTATATGTTATACAGCAGCTCAGCTACGGTCTCTACGCCCCACGACCAGCCATTTATGTTGCATATCCCACCCTATGTCTCTGCCCATAAAGCCTGCAGCCCACTGCCCTGGCTGTAACGTTATGTTACCGTCCATTCGTAAATCTATTCAGACTGGCAAGCACCATCCCACGGAATCTTACACCATTGCGCTCACAAATGTCCGCTCGCTTGGCAAACACAGCCAGGACATCCATGAACTGATACAGGACCATAAAATAGATATCCTGTTCATGACGGAAACGTGGATGGGACAAGCATCTGACCCGGATCTTGTCATAGCCGTCCCAGCGGGGTTCACCATTTACAGACTGGACAGGCAAACCAAGAAAAAAGGCGGCGGCATTGCAATCATTGCCCGTGACACCTATATCGTAAGGCATATGCTAATTCCCCAGACTTCCTGCGAAGCACTAGAATTCGCAATAAAACTGACCCCTTCCTACACCTTCAAAGGGATCCTCCTTTATCGACCACCAGGACCCAGGTGCGATTTCCTGGGGGCTCACAGATCCTTTCTGGAAACATCCGCGCTGGAGAACTCCTTCACCATTTTAGGTGATTTTAATTTTCATTTTGATGTGCCCGACAATCCCGACACAGCCACGCTTTTAGCTGACATGTCTACTTTTGGTCTATCCCCTTTGGTTCATTCCCCTACGCATGAAGGAGGTCACACATTGGACGGCATCTTTTCTAATGCCCCGGGCCTCAAACTCACAACAATACTCCCTTTAATTTGGTCGGATCACCATCTCATCCTGGCCTCACTTCCAGTAAGCGACCCCCTGGTCGACAAACCCCACCCTAACCCCTGTCTCCCCTACTTGGCATGGGATGATCTAGATGTATGCAGGCTGGAAACCTTGCTTAATGACACCCTCCCTACGCTATCTCCGGACCCTAACAATGCCACGTCCCAATTTCACAACTGGGTGAGCTCAGCAGCCAAAGATCTGGTCCCAGTTAAACAACGGTCATGCAACAGATCTACTCCCTCGGCCCCGTGGTACTCAGAGGCACTGCGTACCCAAAAGCAACAGTGTCGAAATAGAGAGAGACACTGGCGGAAGGACTACTCACCCGAAGCCAAACTCTTATATAAAGAGTCGGTAGCTAAATACAAACAGCTTATCTTGGACGCAAAAAAAAAGTACTACTGCAATAAAATTGAAACCGCCCAAAATTCCAATAAATGCCTATATGAGACCACCAAACAACTAGCGGGTTTCTCTGTGGATCTCACACCTCCCCCGTCTCAAACCCTTTGCGACGCTTTATCAGAGTTCTTCTTCAGCAAAGTTGATGACATTTACAGGGTTTTCGCCAATAACGTTACTCTCTCCCACAGGCCATCAATTCAACCTGAAGGACCCATTCTCTCGCAGTTTTGCGAGGTCACGTGTCCGGAGGTGCTAAAAACAATATCCACCATCAAATCGGGATCGGCTCTCGACCCATGTCCCTTGAAGGTCTTGAGACCTATCATGGATGCAGTCTTACCCTCTATAACCAATATCTGCAACTCCATGTTTAATACTGGCATCTACCCCGAGTCACTAAAGAAAACCCTAATAAAACCGTTGCTCAAAAAACCCACCCTCGATAAAGAAGAACTCAAAAGCTACCGCCCCATTGCCAGTCTCCCACTATTAGCTAAAATAGTGGAAAAAATTATGAATGCCCAACTCTCCTCCTTCATCGAGGATAACAAATGCCTAGATGAATCTCAGTTTGGCTTCCGTCGCTTCCACGGAACCGAGACGGCCTTGGTTAAAGCGGCGGACGACATCAGATCCATCCGGGATGCGGGAGGCACCGCCGTCCTGATATTATTAGACCTGTCGGCGGCCTTTGACACGGTCGACCACACCACCTTGGTCGACCGTGTCGAGAGCATAGGCATTCAAGGTAACGCCAAAAATCTACTGGCCTCTTTCTTGGCCAACAGGACCCAGGTCGTTACTGTGGGACCTTTTCAATCCTCTCCCCTGTCACTACCGTGTGGAGTTCCCCAAGGCTCATCCCTCAGTCCGACACTATTTAACATTTATGTGTCGGACCTTGCTAATGTCATCAGGGCACACGGGATGAGCCTCACTTCATACGCTGATGACACTCAATTGGTCCTAGCCGTAAAAAATGATGGGCTTCAGAAAACAAACATGTTCAACCAGGGTATGTCGGCTATCGGGAACTGGATGTCACACAATTGTCTGAAGTTAAACTCCGATAAATCGGAGGTGGTACTTTTTGGCAATCTCTCTCCGGAGTGGTCCCCCATTTGGTGGCCGTCATCCATGGGCCAGCCCCCAGTCCCGGTCGACAAAGTGAGGAACCTGGGAGTCATGTTCGACAACCGCCTGAACTTCCTTCCACACGCCAACCAGATATCCTCCTCAGCCTTTCATAAACTTAGGCTCATCAAAAAAATTCTGCCCTTCTTACCTGAAAACATGGCGAAAACGCTGGTAAGCTCCCTGGTGCTCTCCACCCTAGATTATTGTAACGCTTTGTTTCTAGGGGCCCAGGAGAGAGTGTTAACAAAAATGCAGTCTATACAGAACGCGGCCGCCAGGCTCTTAGGACGAATCCCTAAATTCCACCCGGTTTCACCCACCATAAAACAACTCCATTGGCTTCCGGTGAGGAAGAGGATTAAGTTTAAAACCTTATGCCTGGTATATAAGGCTCTACACAACGCTGCCCCAGCGTTCTTCACTCAGAACCTTACCCTCTACTGCCCATCCAGAGCACTGCGCTCTTCCAGTTCCCTGGACTTGGTGATCCCCCGAACTAAATCTGTCAACTGGGGTGACAGAAGATTCCTTGTTGCTGCTCCAAAACTATGGAACACTCTGCCTCATTCGATTAAGTCCAGCACTTCCTTATGGTCTTTCCGAAAAAACCTCAAAACTTGGCTTTTTAATCAATGATCTCCTGACCCCCTTGTTGGCCAAACATTGCAGTTACTCAGTGCCGAGATGCCCATGGGCCTTCGTGTCGCGCTTTACAAATGTTAAAATGTTAAATGTTAAATGTTAAATGTTAGGCCAATTTCCTGCAACATGAGAGGCCCCAAAATAAAAGTTGGAGACATCAACATTTCCTGTCATAAAAATGTTATGGCATTGGGTGTAGAAGTGTTTATTTTGTCCTGGGGACAATGGGCACCAAGGGAAACCTGCCAAACCAAGACATTTCTTAAAACTAGATACCCAGGAGAGTCCAGGGTGGTGTGCTTTGCATGGATGCCACAAGCGTCTCTATCCTACAATGCCCTGCAAACTTCAACCTTTGCCTAAATTTGCACATTATGCTTGTATTTCTGTGATTTAAACTTCTGGAATCTGTAGAAATTGACAAAATTCCTACTACCCGTTGTTCTCCCACTTGTCCCAATACATATCCTTACTTGTTTGTGTGGCTATTCCAAGTGCATGTGACAGGCAAGCATCAAACAAGAAACAGCAGGATTTCTGCTTGTGAAAGGCACAAGGCCAAGGCCCACAAGTGGGTTAGCATTTTTATTGGGACAAGTGGGAGAATACAGTTTGGTAGTAATTTTGTGTATTTTGCTGCTGATTCTGTATGTTTATGTCACAGAAATGCAAAGAAAATGTGAAATGTTATGCAAAGTTTATAGTTTGCAGGGCATTGGGGGTAAGAAACCTTTGAGAGATCCAAGTGAGGCATACCACTTGGACTCCCCCGAATGTCTAGTTTTAAGAAATGTCTGGGTTTGGTAGGTTTTCCCAGGTGGTAGCTGACCCGATCCCGAAATGTACAGCCAGTCAGCATAGAAGTAGGATGATATTGGGACTCAGCTCAACTCAACTCATATGCATTTAAAAAAAGCATCCAAAATCTAAATGTCCCTTCTTGCCAAAAAGATGGGGATGTTTTAGACCCCAAAAGGCAGAAAGACTGTTGTGGTGACATTGGAGGGGGAAGCTAAACCAGATAGGTGGGTGGGTGGGAATGCCACTCACATACCTTGCAGCAATAAAATAACTCTGTTTGGCTCCTTCCAATAGGGTAGATTGGAGTTAAAGACTTCTTTTCTTCCTCTGGGAGGGTCAGAAAGACTGCTGCAGGTCATTTAAAGGGTGGGGTGGGGCAGAAAGACTAACGGGCCCCAGGGGTATATAAGGGGAGATTATTAGCCCATTGCTGAGGCTGGTTGCTTTCATCCTCCAAATATAATCGCTGATGATCTAGTGCACTTTCGGCCCCCTGTCGGGAAGATTGGGTGGGGGCTAGGCCTAATGTCTTGAAGGGGCATTCCAACCCATTCTGCAAAAAAAAAGAAAAAATCCCTGGTGTCTAGTGGACTTTTTGCTCCTTTTCCCCTGAGGACATTCTCCTATGTTTATTGACACCTCTCCCATTTGAATCAGTGCTTGAAGGCCTGAGATATGCTCCCAAGCACCGATGCAATGAAAATTAAATGAGCTGATCGGCTTCTTTCACTTTCACTTTCAAAGTAATTATGTCAGTGCTCCATGCTCTCCAATTGTCATTACATTGTGAAAAAAATCCCTTAGGCAGCTGTAGAGGCTCCTACCCAGCTCCCGAAGCTGAAAATGAAATTAAGGACATTTCTCTGGTGTGAACACCAGAGAGATTTCCTTCCTCAGGTGCGAGGACGGACTGAAGCCGTCCGCAGCACAGAAGGACTGGTGTGGGGGACGGCATGGAGCCGTCCTCCGCACTGAACATGTTAATGTGGGTGGGAAACAAGCATTTCAGGTAAATTTTTTACCTGAGTGGACCAATCAGGAGAAGAAAATTACGAATCGGAACTTAAACGGTTGTGTTTTGACTGCAAGCGACTGCAAATCTTTTAATAAATACATTTGTTTGTTTGTTGAATTTTTTAGCGAATGAAGTGATCAGGTAATGTTTCTGTGTAAGATCACATAATTTTTCAAAATGTTGCTGTAATTGTGCTTAATTGCACTGCAGCAAATTATAGAAGTTTTGTAGACCCCTAGTGCTTGTCAGCATCAAATCCGGTGAAGCTGTTCATGAAGGCTGTCGGTGTCAAGGTTCGTTGTCGAGTCTAATGAAACAGGGAGGAGTACATTCTGACCACAAGCAAAGGCTCACGACTTTTGGGACACTACTTGTGAGTCAGGAATCACTCCCACAGTGGTTAGCAGAGGGAACCAGGTCATGTGCAGGTGGGTCTGGTCATCTATGAAGCAGGAAAAGGCATTTGGAAGCTTGTTTTATTGTATCTCAAACAGAAGGTCAGCCAATTAACACTTGGAGTCACTTTTGGAGTCCTAAATTCAAGGCAGGAGGGACAGTCTTTTTTTTATTCTCATGAAGTCCAGGAGTGTTCTGAGGAGGGTACTGGGGATGCCACATTTATGCCCAGTTCCAGCCTGTGGGTGGAGAAACTCCTGGCCACTCCCTAACCATGGGGGTACATGTTCTCAGGGGCGACCCTACTCAATTCTGCAGCCCTTCCTGTGTGGTTTACTGTAACCTACCAATAGTGCCCTCTACTCTCTAAATTCAACATGGTAGAACCCTTTTCCCCCTGATCGGGCATCCTGTGCCCACCCAAAGGTATAGTTATAGAAATGGGCAGGCCATCCTATCAAGGGATGTACAACACTCCCCCCACACCCAAGGCCCTTTGTCCCCATCCTGGGAGTAATTCACAATTCACCATAGGGGAGCTATCATCTAGTAAGTGACAGTTGGAATACTCACAGAAAGGCCTTGAGAGGCTTTAAACAGCAAAGTTGTAACTTTCTAAAAGTGCCTATTGTGCATTAAATCAGACTTTGTTTTACTGTAAAACGAGTCCTTGAATTATTAATCTATCTGCTACTAACCTTAATCTAGCATTTTAGGATATAATAATGTGATACAGCCTTTTTATATGAATCAGGCAGCCTTGTTACAGCCCTACTTTTAAATATCATGCAGCTTGCATTATAGGCAATAAGGCTTACCTTAGGGGTCACTTATTAATATTTAAAGGGAATACTTAGGCCTGTCAAAGGTTTATATTGACAAGTCACTCCGAACCCAGTCAATAGCTCTCAGGCCCACCCGTGCACAGTGTTAGAGGGGGCCCACTGGATGTTCAGGGTCCCCCCACATCATGGGGGGTGCAGGGACTATTGTAAAACCACTGGCACTACCAGGCTACTGTGTCACTGCTGCAAGTGGCACATTTGGGTGCAACTGCTCACTGGTGACATTTAACTTACAGGCCCTGTGTTCACAGGATACCATGTGCTATGGACTTGTAGGTAAGCTAAATGTGCCAATCAGGTGGATAACATTTAATTATGTTTAAAGAGGTAGCACAGGCATTTTACTACAGCTTAGCAGGTGTAAATTGCACAGCACAACATCAACAATTAAGGAAACTAATCAGGAGAACACCATGTAAAATAGGGTCATTTCAAAACAACCATTGACTATCATTGGTGCTGTACATTTTCTTAGTGCTATTACTACTTAAAATCTTAAACATCTTATCTCTGGTTCTCCTTATTGGATGTTTACCATGTTGTTAAGTAAATCTTAATCTACTTTTCTAATTTGGTTGGAAAATATTATTATTTGACCTTTTGAATTTATCACTATTTTAGTACTGCATAAATGGATTACACATTGCTCTAAATTAAGCTTGCATGCTTTATGCCACAGCTATTAGGGGGGCCAAACGCAGAATAATTTAACAATTTGAAGGGTTTACCCTGACACAGTGCTTAATTTGTTAAAAAAAAGAAGTGTTGGTGCTCAAATGTTTTCATAGGAGGCCACAACCACTTTCCTGGCTCCACCCACTTCCACCTTTGGCACCAGTGATATGTACCCCATAATGTGGCGTAGATAAGGACTGATGGAGCAAAATAGGCTAATAAGTCAAGGGAGGTTTTCTGCAGCGCATATTCTGAAATCAAGTATTTGCCTATTATCACACCATTTGGTCAAGCATGAAAGCCAGGATTGAGTTGACCCCAGACTCTCCAGTTTCACACTCTGCAATTCACCATTTATAATTAGATGTGTATTTATTTCTGTCATCAAAGGTTAACACTTTATCCTTAATCCATGGGGGGTTAAGATTCATACAAGATTGACAAGAGGAATCCACATTTTATTTTTTGCAGTTTTCTATGGTGCGAACCGTAACGTGGACAGACAGAGGAGCACTCCACAACAGCAGACACAGACTACATTACACTTTTTTTCCATGCACATCTAGATATGCCAGAATTCAACGGGTGCTGCTAAATCCAGGTATTCAAACCTGCTTCCTTATGTCTCTCCCTTGCCTTTGCCTCCAGTGCATGCTCCTCTGACTTATTTGTCATCAGACTTTGTCCCTGAACATGAGAGAGAAAGGCCGAAAATGGAAAGAAAGAGGAAGAGAAAGATAGTAAAGCAAAGGGCAAGGGAGGAAGCAGAGATAATAAATAATCTTCAAGAGCGAAAGGATTGTGAGGCAGAACGTCTGAGGGGGCAGGCATTTAGTGGAACTATAACAAGACTGCCTTGGTAATTCTCGAACCCCAACGTTTGCAACAGGCTCATAAGAAAAACGTTAAGCCCTACAAATTCAGCATTATTATACCAGTGTTATTTGGAACAGCCAAGTCCGCTCCTCTATTGCTCCAGTAAAGTCAGGCTCACGTGCCAATCTTTTGGAAAGGTTTTTAATTAGCACAAACCGCTCACCTCACCATTCCAGCCTGACCATTGCAAGTTTTAAAACTGTACAGAGACACACACATTTACATATAATCATTCATTCTAAATGAGACTCATTTACATAATGAACAGCTGTTGAAAATGGCAATGTATATGCACATAAGCGGCGTTCATTTGTGTCCACTGTACTCCTTGTTGTAAGCAGAACGGATATCGCTAAACACTGACTGTGTTATCCCGCCAGCATAGACCCATGCACACACGTACACGATAGCCATTTTAGGCACCATGGCCTCTCTACCCGTTTGTTAAACCCCCGGCACCCCTCCCCGCGCGCACTGCTCATGCATCGGCCATAAGACCCTCTCCCTCTGCGTGACCCTGCTCTAGAAGTAGCACTCTTGCTTGACCCACACTCCCCCATTTCCTCCCAAGAACACCCTTCCCCTCAGCTGACGAGCCCCCCCCCCAACTGCACTTGGCCCTTCGACCCGGTCCCAAGTCCTAAGACCAAGCCTCGTGGATGTACACCCCCCCCCTCTTTTCCTGCCCAGCATAACAAAACCGTGATACACCAGCCGAAGTCCCCGATCTTATCGCCTGCCCAACCTTTGATCTGATCATCCCCTCCTGCCCTCGTGTCCTGTAGTAATGTCCGGCTGAGAGATCACAATCTCTTGTTACATTCAGGAGGGGAGGATGACATCTGAGCGACTGGTATGGGAATAGGCCTGAAGCTGGGATTCCAAGCATGCCTTTTCCTACTTCAAAGCGTCTTTATTGCAATAAGGAATGTTTGTACATCGTAAACATGTGTATAAAAGACGAAGCCTCAGAGAAGCTTGTGGTGGGGTTGGTGTGGAGCACCAAGAGAGAGCACCTCCTGAAGACACTATGCGAGTGTCCGAAATGACAGGCTCTCCTCATGAGAAATAAAACTCTGTTCTTGTTTTCCTACTTCCAGCGCCCGTCTCTTTATTTGATAATTGTTCAAGATGGGAACTAAGAGGCGTCCTGCGCCAGCAGCCTGGGCATCAGGTGCGTTATGGGCTGACTTTTCCACAATTGGCGTCCCAACGCGGGGTCCATCAGCGACATAAGGTCCGGTAAGAGAGGTCCAGACGATGGGGTGAACATCTAAACGATTGGAGTATACCTGCCTTGAGAGGGCCCTCGTCCGGCTGCCGATTGAATGAACTTCACCGATTCCGAACGGACCTCTCTCAAGTGACCTACTGTCCTGACTGGAATCCCACAGGAATGCTGCGGTAAAAACATGGAGAAAGAGAACGATTGGGCGCTGGAAAAGGGAAGGCGAAGAATTGCCCACACGGTCCGGTCCGGGTAAGGTTAAGTAGGACGTCTTTACGTCCGATTGGTAGGATGGCTTTATCCATCTGATTGATTGATTGATTGTACTTGAAGTATTGGTTCTCTTTGAGACATTCTCTATTTGCAAACAGCGATGAATAGGAACGTTCCTCTCTTTTTGCAAATAGTGAAGGATAGGTAATGCAGACGTTTGTCCCCCATTGTAATCCGTCATGCCTATCTTTCTCCCCACTGATTGTTTGTTATCGATTTTTATCGATTATTGCTCTTTGAGATATTCTCTGTCTACAAACAGGGAAGAATAGAAATATTCTGCCCCCCTTTGTAGATAGTGAAGGATAGGTAATGCAGATTTTTGTCCCCGTTGTAATCCGTCATGCCTGTTTTTCTCCCCATTGATTGATTGATTATCTGGACATTTATTGTTCAAGGAATAGTTCTTTTGAGGTATTCTCTGTTTGCAAATAACGTAAAAAAGAAATATTCTGTCTAATCTTTGCAAGTAGTGAAGGGTAGGTAATGCGGACTTTTGTCCCCCATTGTAATCTCTCGGGCCTATCTACTCCCCACTGATTGGTAAACTAGTTCCACCCGGACCATTTATTAGAGGTAGGTCATCTGGCTCGACCGGAGGGCACCCCTAATAAAAAGGACATATGCAACAATAACGAAGTAATCACCGTATCCTGTTAACAGAAACTTTAGCATGAAACACGCTAGAAAAAAAGGGAAGAAAGAAATAAGAAAGCAAAATCAGTAGGCCACTGATGAGTATTTTTGATTTCACTACAAATAGGAAAACGTTAGAAATAGCTCACGATAAAACACATGATTTTGCTAGAAATAAGAAATGTTAGAAATAAGCCCGTAATAGGAAACATGAAAATGGTGAAAGAAGCCAAGCTTGACATCGCAACAGCCACGAGGCAACTAGGTTTCGCCACCCCTCACTGCTCCAAACATGTCTGTCCCACCGCCTGCCACGCCCCAATAACGGTAACATAAGATAGATACAAGTCAACAGATACCTACACCCCTTATGGAAACTCCCGAAGTGCAACAGGTTCGCGGCTACGCCCATCCGGAAGACGAGATCTTCGGCACGTGTAGGGCGGGTCCTGCTGCCAGCCGTCGGCCGGAGGTCGTCGCGTAAGGTGGGCCAGAAGAGGAGCCGAGGCCGACGGGATCCGGCCGTCCCCTCTTCTTTCTTCAATAATGGCTGCGACAACACGGGGGGGGGATGTCTTGCTCATGCCACCGACCCCCCCCTCATATCTCCTGGTCCAGCCACGGCTTGGTACGAGCTCCCCGTTTGGCCCTGAAGCGGCGCCTTGCAGGCCACCGGGGGGGGGATGTCTTGCCTATGCCTCCGACCCCCCCCTCTCATCGCCTGGTCCGGCCATCATGAATATTAGCGCCGAGAAAAACGGCGTGGGGTGCGCTGGGAGGGAGAGGCGGCGCGAACGAGTCTCTCCCACCTCCCCAGGTGGAGGCCCCCAGTGGCACCCCCAACGCTCCACTCACCCGACGAGGGTTCGCCCACTCGTAAAATGGCGGTCGACCCTGCAGGAGCGGGCCCGGGGTGAAGAGATGGCCCGGTTGCTTGTTGATTAAATTAAGAAATGAGTCCCACAATCAGAAGTGTTCTCCTCGACTTTGAAGATTCTATAAAAGCCACGGGGGCCCCCGACCCCCGCGGACACCCCCGATGGGGAATGACTGCCATGATTGCCCGCGGAACGATGAAAATGTAGCCGCGAGACGTCGGCGCTCCCATGCTGGCGCCAGCCTCAGTTTGAATGACTAAAATCCTGCAGACTACAGTTCGGATCAGTTCCGGTGAAAACCCAGTATGACCCGGTAGAAAAAATTGTTGCCTCCCTCCCCCTTTGACTGATGGTTCATACTGCCGATCCTTTCTGTTGCCCTTTAACGGAACTTTTGGACTGCCGAAAGAGGCTCTAGGCCAACCACGAGTTGGTGGAGATTTTGACTATGCCTGGATCTGCCTGACGGCACCCAAAATGGCGCTGGTACAAACGAAACTTTCAACTCCTTGTTGTACCCCGATTGCTCAGCCTTGGTGTCATGAAATATGTATGCAGTTTTTATACACAATGAATTGATATGGGATGGGTACTGATTATGTGTTCGGACAATGAATTGACGTGAGATGGGTACTGATTGAACATTCGGACAATGAATTGTTGTTAAGTTTTGGCGCATCATGATTATTGAAAGTTCGAATTTCAACACTTATGATACTCGCTCACACTGAAGTTTCGATATGATTTTTATTGCACTTGTCGCACTTTTTATTATGAAATCAATGACCACCGACTCCATTAGGTTTTCCACTAATAAGTATCCCCACACGTACAATTCTGGCTGGCCCACGGAGTTGTAGGCCCGTATTTATGCACCGACATTTTTATTAAAGATTTTTTGAAAAAGCAAACGAAGTTGTCATGCGTAAATTGGTAAGTTTCGAATAAATGACCACTATTTCCGATATAACTAAATTACAGGTGAAATGGCTCAGCTCGATTAGTTAAGGGTTAAAAAGTATAGTACGCAGAAATATTGCAAATATGAATGGTCCAGGTTTTTGTTGTATGTGTTTTTCATTTTTGTACAAGCCTAAAGCAACTGCTAAAAATCCTGGTATTTAGCCTATACTTTATATGCTACCTGTGTCAGGAAAGTTGTTTTAAATGCCCCTAAGTTGCCCCGAAGGAGTGCCACCTGACCCCCCTGGTACGAACGACAACGACCACGTACCACTGTAGGTTATCCCTTTTCCTCAAAGGAGAGCATGAGCTCGCCCCCCACGTTGCACCGACTGACCTTAGTTCTGACCCCCCCCCCCTGCGCACGATCCGTAATACCACACTTGGGCGACCTATGCTATCCACAGGCTTCCGATAATCATCTCTCCCACACTAAACGGTCCACCTGGGCTTAAACGCCAAGTTGGCAGGGACTGCGTCCCGTGGAGATAGCCCGAGTATGTAGTAAGTAAAAGCCTTTTCGAGTTTTATGCGCGCTAATGTGTTTTTAAAATGCTGCCCCCGCCCCTCCCCCTTCTTTTTCCCTCTTTCTGCAGGTCACATCGGAACGTCGATTAAAGTATGAAAAAGAAAATGGTGATCTAGCGGACAAAGAGATGGGAAAAAGGGATTCGATTATGGTGCCTACACACTACGAGCGAACAATGACTATTTCTCTCCCTGAACTTAGCGCTTGGGAGGACAGCCTGAAGCGGAAACTACAAAATATGACTTCGCTTGGCACCCCGAATAATACAACCAAGAATGACGTACACTAATGAATAGATTCCTACGTTTAACTAAATAGGGAAAGTTTAAGGAATATTCCGAGGTGAGGTTTACCCAAATACCCTCCGTTTGGAGGACTAGGAATGTTGCCAGTGTTTAAAAATCTACTACCTCCTTTTTGCACCCTCATAGACATGAAACTCAAAGCTGCCCTATTGTTCTCCCAACTGACACCCACTGTTGCCTCAGCCCACCGTGAGCATTAGCCCGACCAGGGTAATTCTTGACCAATTGCCAAAGGCCTAAGTGTGCGCAACAAAAGCCACCAGTGAAGGCAGCCGACGATAAAAAGAGAAGAAAAAGGTAAAAAGAGCTTAGGATGCTAAGGATGCGCAGCATACAGGAAGAGATCATTTTGGCCAATAACTGTTCTATGTTTTGTCTCGGATTTTTGTATATAATACATGTACTGTCTCCCCCCGCCTGAGTTTGTGTGCACTAATGTGTGGATCTACGTCGTCCCTCTGCCTGTGTTTCCGTATTACTTGACCCCTGCTGTTCTGTGTTGTGTGCGCACTGAATGGTCCATTATTGTACACGTCTCTCTCTCTCTCTCTCTCTCTCTCTCTCTCTCTCTCTCTCCATGTCATACGTGTACCGAATGGTTCGTTTAGAGTGCGGACGACTCTCTCTCTCTCTCTCTGAGGGTCCCCCTGTTCCCTCCTCCCATTGTGGTAACGTTGTGCCCCACCGGCACACACCTAATTGGGTCTCTTCGAACACAAAGGTGTTCGGCAAAATTGACAGAAACTAAAACGATTGTAACTTGCCATATTACTACCTCTCCTTTCTGCAAAACGATAGAACCCTAGTTGGTAATGAAAGAAAGGACAGGTAAGACGACTGATGTCCCCTAATCTGGCCTTTTTATAGGGGGACTATAATGTCAATGGTCTTCTGTTTTTCAGTTCGTTAGAAATGCAATCCCCAATGCCCAGATTGCCTCACCCCTCTGCCCTTAAGTGCGGATGTCCAAAGCGTCCTCGCTTCTCCCGATTGACCCCAGCTCCCTGTCCAAAGCGTCCTTGCTTCTCCCGATTGACCCCAGCTCCCTGTCCAAAGCGTCCTCGCCTCTCCCGATTGACCCCAGCCCCATATCAGCTATCCCCGAAGCGTAATTGATGACCTTGATTAACCGTCGCTCCCCAAGAAAAGCATGTTTAACCTCTGCCCCCCTCTCATGATGATAACCCCCTGCTTGCAAGAGTTAGCCGACCCCGAAGGGAAATGTAAGATTGTCAGTACTTGGGTTAAAAAGAAAAAGGGCGAGTCTCTACCTAAGAACTCGATTTCGAGTTTGATATAATACACTGTCGATAGGAGTCCGATTTCTCTCCACGTACGTCACGAATGAACGCCAAATAGGCTTACGAATTAAGTGGAAATGCCCTCCTACATACTCCATAAGTGATGACTTCTGACTGTGACCAATGAACCTATCCCCCACCTACTTAGGATTGGGGACGGAATTGAGATGTATAAATGTCTTCTCCTGCCAGTTTTTCTAAAACTTGTTTTGTACCCATTCAAAGATACAATCACCGGAGGAGAGGAGCTGGACGTGACACACAGCCTGGCCACAGATCATGGAGCACGTGTGACCTCAACCAAAGGTGGAGTCGCAGAGCAACGAGACGCGGGACGAGGCACCACTCTCAAACTCGGCAGATGAAAGAATGAAGGGCTGCCTTGAAGCCCTCGATTTGCTGACCCACTCGTGCCTGAAGTCCCCGTCCCTTTTGAGCCCGACTGATGGGCCTGCCTGCTCATCGTCCTTTGCTCCTTTGGTCCCTTGGTGTGTTCAAAGATCTGATCCCACTCCGCCCTCTCTTCCCTAGATTATTCAACAACATCACCCTTTTCGCATAACTTTTGACTCAGAAAAGAAGAGCAGCATTTAGATAGAATAAGGTTTTGCAACGGAAGAAGAAAGACACGCAGGTGCCCAGCATGAGGCACCCCTAAGAAGATCAGTTAGGAAACAGGACTGTGATCTAACAGCAGAGGACTGATCGCACCCTGCAACGCGTAAGGATGAACACGAGCTGGACGTATAGCTCCACCGCCGGTGCTCAACAGCGCCAACGAAAGAAGACGGACTCTGTTAAAAAGACATTGTGTAGAAGACCCCCCCCCCTTCCTGAACTTTCTACCCACCCCTTGACTAATTGCTTGTATCGAACTGAATTCCTCCCTCAACCATTTTTTGTATTGCTTTCTAAAACGTTTCATCGGTCACTCATGTATTTAGTTTTCCAAAGGTCTCTTATAGCACTGACAAGACCCGAAGGTATCAGAGCACTTTTTACTGTATGATGATGTCACCAGAGAGAAAGTCAGAACGTGATTCTATAATGTGTCGGAACCATTTTCTTGATTGACCCCGACTAAGTATTATGCCGATCTCTAGACTTGTATGAATAACCCAACAAATGTAAAATCATATGTACCGCATTCCGCCAATCGTATCGACTGTATAGAAATGAACTAGCTTATGTAAAAAAGCAGCGACTGTTGAAAATGGCAATGTATATGCACATAAGCGGCGTTCATTTGTGTCCACTGTACCCCTTGTTGTAAGCAGAACGGATATCGCTAAACACTGACTGTGTTATCCCGCCAGCATAGACCCATGCACACACGTACACGATAGCCATTTTAGGCACCATGGCCTCTCTGCCCGTTTGTTAAACCCCCGGCACCCCTCCCCGCGCGCACTGCTCATGCATCGGCCATAAGACCCTCTCCCTCTGCGTGACCCTGCTCTAGAAGTAGCACTCTTGCTTGACCCACACTCCCCCATTTCCTCCCAAGAACACCCTTCCCCTCAGCTGACGAGCCCCCCCCCAACTGCACTTGGCCTTTCAACCCGGTCCCAAGTCCTAAGACCAAGCCTCGTGGATGTACACCCCCCCCTTTTCCTGCCCAGCATAACAAAACCGTGATACACCAGCCGAAGTCCCCGATCTTATCGCCTGCCCAACCTTTTATTCTGATCATCCCCTCCTGCCCTCGTGTCCTGTAGGAATGTCCGGCTGAGAGATCACAATCTCTTGTTACATTCAGGAGGGGAGGATGACATCTGAGCGACTGGTATGGGAATAGGCCTGAAGCTGGGATTCCAAGCATGCCTTTTCCTACTTCAAAGCGTCTTTATTGCAATAAGGAATGTTTGTACATCGTAAACATGTGTATAAAAGACGAAGCCTCAGAGAAGCTTGTGGTGGAGTTGGTGTGGAGCACCAAGAGAGAGCACCTCCTGAAGACACTATGCGAGTGTCCGAAATGACAGGCTCTCCTCATGAGAAATAAAACTCTGTTCTTGTTTTCCTACTTCCAGCGCCCGTCTCTTTATTTGATAATTGTTCAAGATGGGAACTAAGAGGCGTCCTGCGCCAGCAGCCTGGGCATCAGGTGCGTTATGGGCTGACTTTTCCACAATGCTGCCCTCTATGCCTGGCAGGGTCCAGCCATGATTAGCCCTGCTTTAGACCCTGGGAAGCAGGCATGCTTAGGAATGCATAGTGACATGTGCACCTGTCTCTGTGCCATAACCTTGTGCATGGAGGGGGCAGGTGCAGAGCACCACAGTGGTCGAATGGGGGGGGCGAGTTCCTGCACTCAGGTTGGAGGCTAGGCTGGGCACGAGGTGTAGTCCCAGTGTGACAGTCCCTCTGCCCACAGTGCTCTCTCTCCAAAGCTCTGACCCCTCCCTGTGCCCCGGACGGAGCCCACCATCCCTGGACAACTGGATAGGAGGGAGATCATGAAGAAGGCCCATGTGAATGTATGGTAAGGGATAGAACAGAGCAGGCCCTAGAGGATGGTCCACTCAGGAATAATAAACGAGGGAGACCCTTAAGGGGTATCATTTACGAGGTCAATAAGTGATATACACTGAGCAAGAGTAAGAACTCTCAAGAGGGGTCCAGTGGAGGGTATGTGAGTGAGCTCTCTGAGGAAAGGCCCGGATGAATAAGAAAGGGCTCTGGTGGTGGGCAGTGGGTGTGATAAGAGGGGAGCTGCAGAGAAGATGAGAGTCCGGAGGAAGTCAATCTCAAATAGAGGTGCAGTAAGAGAGAGAGAGAGAGCCATCGGAGGAAAGGAACTGTAGTGTAGCTCCTATTTTCCCAATAGGCTCTGCGCATTGGAATAGTACCTACAGCAGTAAAGGCCTAGACCAGACGTTAACTAGGTCTACTACTGTCGATACTAGACTTAATTTTTGGGTTTGCCAGCTAAGCTCAGAGTTCGCTAGAAACTTTCTCGAATGTTCAAGGAAGGATTAACTCCCCTGATTAGACAAGAAGGGATTTAGTTTCTGACAACCATAGAACATGACAACTTTGCTCTCCCCTAATCAAGAGTCAATCTCAAGAGTCGTGTGAGCACAAGGCAATTATTTTACTCAGTCAGTACGTGCATTCTTAGTCTCATCAGAATGTAGAGAAAAGGAAGAGACGGGCGTGTTCAATAAAAGATGTTATTTATTGATCAGTCTCTTTTCTCGTACAAGAGAAATGGATCGATATTATTGCAATACTTATAGTTAAGTAAAGTGCATACGTTAAAAGCAATAGTACAAAATAATACTGTAAAAACATTGATATGGTTTCTGAGCCATATGATGTTTTAAAATGATTAAAATATATTTACATACACATATACATTTGACTAAACGTACTCAACTGGTGTTTCTAAATACGCCTACCCCGTGTACCTGACCTAAGTCTAATGCGTGGGCGGGAATAGAAAGTTACAGTTTAAGTTAAGTTTGTTTTTGCCAAGTGAATAACTAAAGAATTCTCTAGGAGGGGTTATTCAGTTCTGTACCTGGAATTTAGGATGAATGAGGAATGGTATCTCTTTCTCTGCTCTCGATATTCCAGGCTGCCTGCGAGGGCTACCCGGAAGCGCCGGTGCTGGGTCTCTCGGTTTGAGATAGCAGCGCGTCTCTCAGCGCGTCAGGAAGGCGGGGCTGCTGCCTGCGGGGTCTGCTTCTGCTCTCGGCTTCGGCAAGTATGGCTGCTCCGTCTTGTCACCACGCGTGTGTTTTGCATAGGGCAAGATCGGCAATATTTATACCTTAAAGGTGCCGGGATTGACGTAAGGATGGACATAGGTACGTCAATAAAGATGTCATACGACTTGCTCATTAGCACATTCTTTACTAAAGTTCTCTGTGAAATCAAAACAATGGCCGCACGGATTATCCAGGTTGTCATAGGTTTGATTTGTTATGAGAACGTCGTATGCCTTATCAGGGGCTGGAGGAATATCGCTTGTCTAATTAGATCTCAAGCGTTATGACCTAATCAGATAACACGTTCCTGTGCCGTAGTGTGACTGCGTCAGATAATGGTATCTGCATCATGGGGGATTTCTTGCCTCATGGGCTGACTGTTAGTTAACTAGCTAGGTAGTTTAACCAGAATAGGGTCAGGAATAGGGGGATCGATTCAGAACCTATAGAAATACACGACACCCACTCCACGCTAACTATGGTCATATCTACTAATCTATGCATAGTATAACATAGTACAACATACTATAGAGTATAGTGTATACCTTACCACCCCAAAATACATAAATGCATTTTGAAATTTTCAAATATACTGAAAAATTGCAGTCATATATATCGTATGCACTTAAGCTATGAATCAAATGCAAAAGTAAACACGCATTGTTATGCATTATTGTTTGTTGGTATATGAGAAATACACATGAAATGGCTCTTAATATGGCTATACAGAAAAAAGGTCGAAACCATTTCATCACATAAAATATATTGTGAACATACCAGTGGGCAGCTAAAGTCTATATAAAGTCTATAAAGAATCTAAAAAAATAGAAATCTTAGTTCTCTAGGAATAGTTTCTTACTTTAAGCAGAAGATCAGTGTCCCGGGAAAAAATATATAGAAAAATATTTTAGGGGCTTGCTGAAAAAAGTTGCTGTCCGTGAACTGGATTGTAATTGTTCATGTGACTTTATTTTTAAAGTTGAAGGCCGAATTCAGGGAACGCCGCGTGCGAGTTTACTCAAAAGTCTCTATTTCTGTTCCGGAGAGAACATCATATCATTCAGGCTTTCGAAAAAACTGTCAACAGCTTCATGGGAAAGTTCCACTAAGTCGGAAATAGGGGTAACCATGCATTCATGCGCATGATTGTCTGCATTGACATTCTGATTTGCATTGCTGACAGAAGGTCGTACCTGTTCGATGCTGCTTTCATCTTGAACTTCACTACTCTTCAATCGCAGTGGTGAAGATTCCAGGAATGCCGTCATCAGAATTGGCAGCCTTTGAGGGCAGCACAGTGCGTGAACCTTGGTAGGAACCAACAGTGTATCTGCATCCACTGGCGCATCCGATTGTAGCGTCAGACAGGTGTCTAACACGCATTCTTCTCCGCATAGCAGACACCTTAGTACAGGTAAAACACACCTTTGCCACATTGGTCGAAATGATAGAAACCAAGTCATGTTTAGGTCTCTAAGCCGGGAGAGTCCCAGGATTTTTGATATCCGGTCCCGGTATCCAATGGCTAGGATCGTATCTTCCATTGTCGTGAGATTTTGTTCTGTGACATGGGTTGCCATAACGAAAAATAAGGACCAGGAATAGGATTCCTGCAATTAGTCCTAGGATCAGGGGAAGTCCGCCAAAAATCGAATGGACGAAGTCTGGAAAAATACCCAGTATGGCTTTGAATGGTGTTAATGCCATCGAAAATACTGTCTTAAATACCCCTGAGATCCCATTGGTATCAGAAATATTTAAGATTTCGCTCAGGATTTCCGCGAAATGTACAGGGGAATTAGTTGATAATAATGTATGTATCTCTGCAGTCGTCCTTGCGACTTGTAGATCATACGTTTCTTTAGATGACGTGAGCCTTGTAGGCGTCTGAAGAAGCACTGTTTTCATTCTGCTTAAAGTATCTATTCGAATAGAAGTAATTTTCAAACCGGGCCATGCCCTTGCCTCCCTGTCTGGAAAGGAGCTGGGGAACAAAGAACGTCCACAGCACTTGACCTTCGCCGTCGTAGTGACGAGATAAGGAGTCCCGGGCATAAGACTACAGCATCTGCGGTCTACAATAAGAATGTAACTCCCATTATAGAGTCTTTGAAAGAATGGTTCTATTTCAGTTGCAGGTGCGCCTTGCTGGTGACATGAAAGGTTGTATGAATTCCCTTCACAGGCTCCGTGCAAACTAATACCGTTACACAGAAGCGTGCCGCTCAGTGACATAGCACAATTGTTGCCACTAAGAAACACTTTCTGTCCTTTGTTACTGACACATGCATGTGAATAGGGCAGGTTCCAAGTTGTTTTAAGGTACCCTTTTCCCAATTTCTCGTACATGCCAGCCTGTATATATTTTTGGCAGTATTGAAACCTGAAGGTTGAGATTGGAATATTTATGATTCCGTGGATTATCCATTCACTGACAGGTCGTTCTGACATTGTCATTGGTAATCTTTCTAGTTTTTCAATGCTCAAGATTGTATAATCAGCACCCTTCTGCGCCATACCGATTTGTCTATCAGTAAGGTTAAAGATTTGGAATAGTGACGTTGTGTTGATTAAACGCCAAGGCACATAGCCTGAACGCAGATTTTGTAACGTCCAACCAAGCTGTACAATAGAACGCAATTGTGACTGACCATGTTGTAATAACAGTAAGTCTTGCGATAATATGTCGATTGCTGAAGACACAATGCTGTCCAATGAAAATATTCTGGAGGACAGAGTCATTAACCCATTGTCCACTACAGAAAGTGATTTTTCCAAATTAATACGGTCAATTTCCCGTATTCTTTCTGCTGTCTCAATTTGAGTAACCTTCCAGGCCTCATTGTATGCTGCATATACAGAGGCTGCTATGAAACGCTTATGACGCTGTTTGCGTGGTCCCAGTATGAAATCACGCAAGTCAGCACCATCAGTAAGTAAAGTTAGGTGTTGCTTAATTTCAGGCAGTGTGGAAGTTTGTAGCCATTGAAGGCATAATTTGCCCACACTGTAGGTTGTTATTATCCCTGGGTGATGTCTTTGGGGATATCTAGGGTCTGGCCTGGTCATTTTGAAACCCTGTGTTTTATTCAGGAATCTATCTTGACAGTTATTTGTATCTGTGGGCCAGATCAACCATTGTTTCCAATCAGGATGTGTTCTGTTTTGGTTAAGTATATGGTTTATGTCTATTTCTTCATCTGTATCAGAGTTATTGCTAAACATTGTTGGCTTTGGAATAGACAGGTTATTTAAATCTTTGATTTTTGCTAGGCCAAGACAGGTGGTTTGTTGGACGGTGTCATTTAAAAATATCATTTGTTCTGGGATCATGCAGGCTCTAAACAAAGCTTCTAAACCCTGTACTTGCCATTCTTTTGTACCCCAAACACTTTTCAAATCAACATGTTTGTCCCAATAATCAAATCCAAAAGTATTCATTTTTTCAAAGAATGAATCAGAATAAATCAATTTTGTGTTGGTTATCATGGTTTTCATCCCTGTCTTGTTTGACAATTTGTAATAAAATGTTTCAGCATTAGTTATGTTAAAACCTGAAAAATATGAATATTTGTCATATACGGTTCTAGAGCTCCCTTTTGGAGGTGTAGCACAATGTTCCCATTGATTATAACTTAAAACATCTCTAGGTTGTGCAGATTTATGCAAGAAATGGTTACCATAGTGGTTATAGCAATACATACTATCATAATTTGTAGAACCCTGCAAATAATCATGTTTTGTAAATTTAGCAGACATTACTAAGTCAGACATCATATTGTTAATACTTTCAAAGTCCCAATCATCAGCAAATGAGTTTGGTTTTGCAAAGTCACTCAAAGAGATCTTGATTTGGTGTGGATATTTCAGGATCTCGACCGGACCATAAATTTCATAGTCAGTGTTGTCCCAGGCTACCCCACCAGGTATTGGATTTGCTGTGAAGTTGGCTGAAGAAAGTTCTGAAGAAAGTTCTCGTTTCTCGACGTGTGAAGATGTGTGTGGTTTGAGGACCAAGTTGATGTTCTGACTTGCTGTGTCCATTTTAGCATATTTTCCCTTAATGAAGCGTCCCAAGGTAAATACCATGATGAGCCAAAGTATGAGGATAAATGCACCAAAACCCACCCAAAATTCAATCCATGGAGAAATCAGATATGTTTCTTTTAGTTGTTTCAAAAGTTCCTTTGCTTTGTCTTTAAAGGATTTTGGTGATGGCTGTGTCTTTTGTTCACTGAAGCCGTTAGAGGAATCATCGAAGTTGATGAAGTAACCAGATGCAGTTCTATCAATTGTTCCAATTGGTTCAGGATTTTTGTTCCTTGCATTTTCACTTGGTACTTCAGTATAGATTGGTGTGTCTCTGCTAAATGTTTTTATTTGGGTTTTCAGAGGTCTTAGTTCTATTGCATTGTTGCATAGTCCTTGTTGTTCTTCTGTAGGCGTTTCGAATGTGATGAGCCTTTTTGATAGAACCTCTGTACTGGTAGCAAACCTTGGTGTTCTGCTACTTATTGGGAGTCCACTTGGCCTACTGTTTGTTATCGGCCACATGTTGTGGTTTTACCAGGTCGATGGATACAACTCGGTTCTCCTTTTTTCCAGCAAGTGGCGGTAGTACAACTGATCTTGTCCCGTTGACAGACAAGACAGGAACTGCTTTTCTGTAAGAAGGCCCAAATTCCTTTTTTACCGCGATCTTTTCCCTGACTAGATCCCCGACTTTTGGAATCCAGACAGGTCTTGCTGGGACAGGTGGTGAATCTTCAGTGGTTGTTGGCTGTTGTTTCAACTGTATGTTGCTCAGGTCTTTTCTTGTTTTGTTTAAGTCCTGCAAAATAGCCAAACGGTCTTTGACATCAAAGGTTTTTTCTGTTACCACTGAAGTCTGACTATCAAGGTCAGAGATCAACATCCTAGTTCCGAATAATAATTCGTACGGACTGAATCCCTTCAGAGAATTTCTTGGCAAGTTATTTAGACTACGTTGGACACTTATTAGATGTTTGACCCACCCAGCTCCCGAACCTAATATCCTTTCTATTATAGATTGCTTTCTGTCTTGGTTTTTTCTTTACACCATCCCATACCCTCAGGAAGGAAGTGAGAAGATTCCCGCTGGGCTGTGCTCATTTGGTCATTCTTTCCCCCCCCAGGCTGGATTGCCTGAGAAAAAAGAAAAAAATGGTCGAACGTAGCATGCTCTTAGCGTATATGCCATTTAGACTCGCAAATCTTGTATAACAGTCCGGACGTCAGCCGAGTGCTGTGGATCTACATTATAAGTGGAACTAGCCTGTGTATGTTAATCGCAAGCCATTCTTTTTGCTGGTAATATTATCTGCCTTGATACGACGAGGTATTAAACTGCTTCTCTCCCCACTGCGATCTCTGTTACAGTTTGGGCAGTTTTTTACAAACATGGTGTAGTGCAGGCTCATGCCTGGCCACCAGTACCGTGATTGTAATTCTTCCAGAGAATCTTTTAATTTAAGGTGTCTGTGACCCTCGCCCATGTGTGCGTCTGCGATTAACAAGTTTCTCCTGTCCATGTTTGGAATCACTCTATCCCCCACTCCAGGGATTCGAGCAAAAGGGACGGAGTTTGCATCGATTATGTATGTATAATTGAGTGGATAGTTGATCGGTAACGCTGAGCAGTCGCCTTTTGATGACGTTTTCACCGCCAGCAATGTTTCGCCGTCAATGTATTTTAATGTACGCTTTTTTCGATCTATGGGAGCCGATTTAGTGGCTGCCGCTGCGGCTGTCTCAGCCAATGAATTCCCCACAACGTGAACGCCATCACGTTGATGACTCAGTGAGTGAGTCACGTGAGTCTTTGGTAGTTCTTTCTTCAAAAGAGCTACTTGTTCCCAGAGAAGTCTCTGCTTTATTGGTGCACCTGTGTCATCTTTGTAACCGTTCTGAATCCATGTCTGCAAATCCTTGTTATATGCTTTGACGCAGAAATATGAATCTGACACTATAAGTGTCGGGAATTCGCGATCCGCATTATCTAGCGCCATTTTCAAAGCTAATATTTCAGTTTGTAGTTCTGAATTAGTTTCTACTGAGTGTGATTTTGTTAATAGAGGTCTTAGTTTACCTCCGTGCCACACTTCTTTTGTAATCTCACATGTGGGATTGTATGCATGTTCTCCCCAAACGGAGGGTTGAGCATGTCCGTCTGTATAGATTACACAGGCGTAATGTCTTAGAGGCAGAATGTCGATTGGCAGAGGATACGTTTTTTCATATTTTAGATTTTTTAATTCTTCTAGTTCTGGATCAAAGAAGTAGTATACTTTGTCCGTTGTGATTGAATTTACCCATTGCAACCAATCTGGATCCAATGTTGTTGTTGGTAAATTACACGGTGTTGTTAATGCCTCGAAGGCTGATTCAGCTGTTCTGACTGTGATATGTCTACCATCAGCTATGTCTTTTTCTCTAGCTATTGCGGTTTGAACTGCTTGAACCATTTTTCCTTTGTTGCTGAATCTCTGTTCAGCTTTTGTGTACAAATGTGATTTGAATGCAATTGGTACCTTATCTCCCTCATTAGAGGTTAGGTATGTGAATCCGCATCTCCCTGGGATGACTCGGATCACAAGGTTGCGTGTATTATCACGGGTTTCTGATTTTGTTTTAATTAGCATGTCTGTTTGTAAGGATCTCAAAATTTCTGTGTGTGTTTGAGTCCAACTGGATCTTTTAAAGTCTGGTTTAATTAGATCGTAAAGGGGCTTGACCCTTTCTGCGTAATTAGCAATGTAAGTTCTTCTGAAATTTAGGAAGCCTAGAATTGACTGTAGGTTTTTTAGTGTTTTAGGAGCTTGGATTACGGCACATTTCTCTAGGAAATTGTCTGCCAGGCTTTTGCCTTCACTTGATAACTCATATCCTAAGAATAGGACCGTCAGATGGGCAATTCTGGACTTTTTGAAGTTGAATTTGTAACCCTCTGCAGCGAAACCAAGTATTATGGTGTTCACTCTTTTCAAGTGAGTTTCCAAGTCATCATCTGTTAAGTAAATGTCATCGACATAAGATAATGCTTCATCTTCATATTGTTGTAGTAATTCTGTTACTCTCGCTGAGAATACCCCCGGGCTATTCTTGTACCCCTGGGCTAACCGACAGAATTGTTTTTGAGTGCCATTTACTGAGAATGCAGTTAAATATCTGCTCTCTGGTGCTATGTTTTGACAAAAGAATCCGTTGGAGATGTCCAAGGTTGTTTTGTATTTTTTGCGCACTATGTTATTCATTAGTGCAGCACTGTGTGAGTTTTGCACTGCAAAAGTTTTGCAACATGTGTTAAGGTGTCGGTAATCCAAAACTAGACGGTACGAATTGTCTGGTTTGGAGACCGGAAACAAAGGATTGTTCATTTGTGAGGTGCAAGTTTCAATCACCCCTTGGTATTCTAGCTGATCTAGTATTTCATTTACTTGCTTTTTAGCTTCTTGCTTAATTGGGTACTGCCTTTGTGCAGTTGGTTGTGATTTTAACTGGACTTTGTGAGGAGGAGAATCCTCATCCCATCCTACATGATTTTTGTATAAAGCAGGTGCTAAGGCCACTGCCCACTTTCTAGCAAGTGTGTATTTTTTATGAATCGGTATTTGATTCGAGAAGGCAGGCATAATTACTTCTTCGCCATGAGGGCACTCCCTGACAAACTCTGGTGGCCAGTCTTTTTCAGCTAGAAGGATGTCATAGCCTTTGGATAGGTTATCCCAAAATAGTCCCCTTATTTTCCTAGTCTTATCTCCCTCTATACGTAATGTTATCTCGTATATTTTGTGGGGCTTGCTAACTCTGGTATCTGCAGTTTCCACTTGAAGGTATTCATTCGTGTCCACTGTCTCCAGATGATTCATAAGGACTTTGCGAGCTATGCTCACCTCTGCTGCGCTGTCTAGCATTGTCTGAGCCCACTCTCCGTTTTTCAATTGTGTCCTCAGTATTCTCGGCATTGTTAACTACCTTGATACTGGCTACCTTCTTTTTTGGAAATTGTGATTTCTTTTTCAGTTGAGCAGGTTCCTTGTCTTTGGACTTGGCGTGCTCTTCTGATCGTCCTCTTCTTTCCGATTTCTGCGAGGAATTCTGAAAAGATTGAGAGGGACGTGTATCAATGTCTTGATATCTATCAGGTTTTTTAATATTATCCCTATTTCTAAGGTTATATCTATTCCCAGAGGGTTCACTCTGAGGTGACCTTTGTCTCGGGTTTGGAGATTTCTCTCTTCGCCTAGGAGACCTTCCTCTGGACTGGAATTTCTTTTCTTTTGGATTGGATTGTTTGTTTCCATCCATCCCAGTTCTTTTTTGGTGAATTATTATTATTAAAAAATATTTTTTCTGGACTTGTAGTTAGTTGCGGTTTTACCGGTATTCCACCTAGACTATCTCTGCCTAGTTCTTCATAGGATTTTTCTATGATTCTGGCAATTTCAGCTGGTTGGTCTGCTATATCTGTCTCTTTTAACCTCTGGCGGATCGCCACGTTTGCTGCTTCACCTTTTATGTTGGCTAGTAATATAGCCGAGACCTGCTTGAAGTCTTTCAGTAATTTCATACCAAGAGTTAAAGCAGGTTCTGGACCGTATTCATCTTGAATTTGTTTTAGCACATCTGGTATCACCGAAATGGATGGGACACCGTGCGTTTTTGTGTAGATGGAAGCAAAGACTGTACCCCAAGTGTCACAGTCCTCAATGTGTGGTGCGATTCCCATTGGGAGACATATAGTCAGAATCCTGTGTTTTTCTAGCGGGGTGGTGTCAGGAAACACCGCCTCTATTTGGGTGATTTTCTGTGCCAACCAGAATGGTATCTGTTCCCTTTTAGCTGGAACCTTACCTAGGCAGGATTGGATGTTCTGTGGTGTAATTTTATTTGTGTTCCCCTGGTGAGAGGTCAGCTGTGGTAGTTTAATCGCTGGCTGAATTGTAGAAGTCCGCATTACATACTGAACTAATTGTCTGTGAATTTTTAGTAGTTGTTTTAGCTGTATTAATAGCTCTGGTGCAGGCATCTCGTCGATGTCTGGATGTGGTGTGTATCCGGCTAAGACCGGCCACGTTGCTCCTGGTCTTCCTAAAGGACCGAGCCTTGTAATGTGATTATTATGTTTTAGGGCGCCATCAAATAAGAGCAAATGCTCTTGGAATTTGAGTGGTACTTCCACCTCCTCGAAAGGAGTGTACGTTTCAGGCGGTTCCTCTACTTTGTAATAGTGGAAGTACTTTGTTACAGCATTTGCTGCTGGAAAATGTATCCATGTATAGTATACCTCTGTCTGCCGATATTCGTGTGCCTCAATTACGAATATGACTGTGCCACCTCTAGGTGTCAGTCCATTTTCTATAAGTTTTAAGGTTATAGATCTCCTTTTAATGACCGGAATGAGTATTATATCCGCGTCTGCTGCTTGCATGGTAGCATCAGCATCTGCTATTTCAGTGGCTAATCTAATTGCCTCTCTTTCTCCATCACTGTCTCCCATTTTACTGACAGGATGGTATTATTTTTGTTTGCAGATCAGGTTTCTTATGGAAACAGAGATTAGATGCACAATATTTTGGAACTGTTTTATCCTTCAACGTTGACTAGACCAAGAACCATACATAGGAGTTCCCTCCTGCGAGGTTTTGGAGGATATAATAACCTTTCACCCACTCCAGACGTCTTTGGAGTATTTGGGAAAAGGGGTCTGAGTGAGAAAGCACGACTGAGTTACTCTAAATGTCTTACGTTAGTTTTATCGCCCTTTCCAAACGCGTTGGGCGCCATGTAGTGTAGCTCCTATTTTCCCAATAGGCTCTGCACATTGGAATAGTACCTACAGCAGTAAAGGCCTAGACCAGACGTTAACTAGGTCTACTACTGTCGATACTAGACTTAATTTTTGGGTTTGCCAGCTAAGCTCAGAGTTCGCTAGAAACTTTCTCGAATGTTCAAGGAAGGATTAACTCCCCTGATTAGACAAGAAGGGATTTAGTTTCTGACAACCATAGAACATGACAACTTTGCTCTCCCCTAATCAAGAGTCAATCTCAAGAGTCGTGTGAGCACAAGGCAATTATTTTACTCAGTCAGTACGTGCATTCTTAGTCTCATCAGAATGTAGAGAAAAGGAAGAGACGGGCGTGTTCAATAAAAGATGTTATTTATTGATCAGTCTCTTTTCTCGTACAAGAGAAATGGATCGATATTATTGCAATACTTATAGTTAAGTAAAGTGCATACGTTAAAAGCAATAGTACAAAATAATACTGTAAAAACATTGATATGGTTTCTGAGCCATATGATGTTTTAAAATAATTAAAATATATTTACATACACATATACATTTGACTAAACGTACTCAACTGGTGTTTCTAAATACGCCTACCCCGTGTACCTGACCTAAGTCTAATGCGTGGGCGGGAATAGAAAGTTACAGTTTAAGTTAAGTTTGTTTTTGCCAAGTGAATAACTAAAGAATTCTCTAGGAGGGGTTATTCAGTTCTGTACCTGGAATTTAGGATGAATGAGGAATGGTATCTCTTTCTCTGCTCTCGATATTCCAGGCTGCCTGCGAGGGCTACCCGGAAGCGCCGGTGCTGGGTCTCTCGGTTTGAGATAGCAGCGCGTCTCTCAGCGCGTCAGGAAGGCGGGGCTGCTGCCTGCGGGGTCTGCTTCTGCTCTCGGCTTCGGCAAGTATGGCTGCTCCGTCTTGTCACCACGCGTGTGTTTTGCATAGGCAAGATCGGCAATATTTATACCTTAAAGGTGCCGGGATTGACGTAAGGATGGACATAGGTACGTCAATAAAGATTTCATACGACTTGCTCGTTAGCACATTCTTTACTAAAGTTCTCTGTGAAATCAAAACAATGGCCGCACGGATTATCCAGGTTGTCATAGGTTTGATTTGTTATGAGAACGTCGTATGCCTTATCAGGGGCTGGAGGAATATCGCTTGTCTAATTAGATCTCAAGCGTTATGACCTAATCAGATAACACGTTCCTGTGCCGTAGTGTGACTGCGTCAGATAACGGTATCTGCATCATGGGGGATTTCTTGCCTCATGGGCTGACTGTTAGTTAACTAGCTAGGTAGTTTAACCAGAATAGGGTCAGGAATAGGGGGATCGATTCAGAACCTATAGAAATACACGACAGAACCATTGCTCTCACTGACGCCCTTCAACTGCTCTAGCCCTCCCGACTCCCTACACTCGCCCCACAATATATCCCTCTTCGGCACGGACAGAGTCAGCCACTGGGGGCCCTAATCTCCCCATCAAAGGCCCCCACCCAGACTCCTGCCACTGTGTCACATGGTGTGTAGCCAGGGACCTTGCACTGGGGTCTGTGGTACCTCGTGGACTCTGACTTGGTTCAGGTGCCCGGGCGTCACCACACGCAAGAAAAAGTAGCATGGGATTTTGTATTACTTACTGCGGTTGGTTACTGCTGGTGGCACTGACTTTATTAGGAGGCCTGCTGCGCAGCTGCCTGAAAGCGCCCGCCTCGATGTCGTGCTAACTGGTGCTACTCGTCCTCTGTAGTACGTGTGTGCGGGGGTGTGGTCCACCATCCATGGAAGGAAAAAGGTTACGCACGGCCACCTAAGCCCCCTACTCTCACAGAATCAAATGCAGCCCAGTTAGTGGCCCGCCCACTGGCAACACTGAAACTGAAATCAAATTGATTTGCATAATTGATATGGATTTATCATTGGGCTCAATGAGCTCTCTCAGCAGCACTGCACAGTCAACAACACTCTTCTTCACAGAAGGACAATAAACACTATCTGAGACTGTAGCAGTGTGTGCACAACACTGCAGTAAGCCGGCAATTATATATAATTTACTTCTATACATGATGTGCAGAGAGCAGTGATGTAACTTAGCATTGTAGACCCGCCCTGATAAAAGGGTGTCGGTGATAAGAGCCGGAAAGCCCAGACACAAATTAAGCACTGCCCTGACAGGGGTTGTGACTATTACTTGTAGTGGGCAGCCGCCCACCTAAAAATAAATATCCAATTTTTTACATCATTGCTTGATCTTTAGCAGAAGCATCAATGAGTGTACGAATTTTCATCCGCATTCTGTTCATTTTCATTCCAGATTAACAATTCCACTCATCAAAGTTAATACATACTTTCAGAAATGCCAGATTGTCAGGGGATGGATTTAGATGACTATAAAAGTTCACAGAAATGAATAAAAAGTTGCCTATTTTGAGAGTCTGCAATAGCAACTACTCTACTTACTTAAAGGTTATACATTGCTTATTGTTTGAATTGTTTCAACAGAAGGATTTTGCCTTGGGTTTACATTTTATATTTCCGTCAAGTCCACTCTGAACATTGTATAAGACAGTTCAGTTTAGAAACTTTCCTGTTAGACCTAGAAAAATAAGCCATATCAAGATTCTAAGGGTAAGCAATTATTTTTCAATGTCTTTAAACTTTCATTCTAATGTGTATTGTAACACGTACTGGTATATCAGACCTGTCTCACAAATTCAACCCATTTAGGCACAACGGAATAAATTAATTTCTCCCCCTGCCTGGCACTAGCAGATTCAAATAATGCTCTCTTGCTCCTATGCCTTGATTTTCATTCTTGAACAGGGACATAACACAAGTCTACGTGGTGTGGCCACTGTGAAGAATGTCATGATATTTTGCTTTGGACTAGTCCTTCAATCACTCTAGTCAGGACACCCTCTATTTTAGGAAACATGGAGCAATTAGACAACCTTAAGGGCCTTATTTGTGAAGGTCTTGCACTGCCGGTGCGTCACTTTTTTCCCATTTTAAAATGGGAAAAAATGACGTTAATAATTCTACACACAGGAATATTCTTACATATGTACCTCCAGTATTTCCAAATACACTGACATAGTAAATACTTATTATAAGGCAACACCTCCTCCAGCCACATATCCTCTACAGTCCATGACATACAAGGTTCTCAGGAAGGAGTTTCGAGCAACCGGTACCGGTGACCCTCCTAATATCCAGAGAGCTGGAGGACTAAGAAGATTAGGCAAGGTGCAGCAGCATTGAAGCCAGTGGGGTATTATGTGAGGTGGTACTAGCTGGATACACCAGTAAGGTAGATTCGAAGAGCAACAATGTCAGCTAGGCATCACCCGCAGAAGGGAATAAACAAAATGAGGTGGATGACTATAGAGGGCAGGATAAAAGGAAGGGAGTGGGGAAAGCAACAATGGTGCTAACAAGGAGCAAGTGGGGGGCAAAACTATGAAGCAGAAACCCATACAACTAAGCAGTCGGAAGGCAGCTTACTGCTATTGCTGACTGTTCTAAAATCATGTAAAATGGAGAGGTAACAGCAATAAAGATACAAGAACCAAGGAAGTCCTGATTTCTTTAACAGATGCCTTCTTTATTCTTCTTTCTATAAACAACATAAACTCTGCAATGCAGCCAACATGTTTCACTCATTTATCACAAGCTTCATCAGGGCTTTTCTAATGTAATTGGAATCCAAAGGATGGGTATTCTCGGCAGACAATTGGTACATTGATGTTGACTCAATGAGATTAATTTGGAAGCTGCATACATCATTAAATATTTCCGCCATGTACGGCGTTCTGCGGTTACCGAAACAACTAAATTCTGTCCGTCAAACAACAGTACTTATTCCAATTAAATCTCATTGTATCACTATCTATGGTTCGCTCTGGCTGGCTTGCTGAGTTTAATGCTGTTTATTGGACTAAAAATAAAGAATAGATCTATATAAGAAGTCTGGATTTCCTTAGATCTTTAGTATTAAAGACTGTTGCCTCTACATTTTGTATGGCTTTAGGAGTGTGGATTTTGGACAGGTGATCCACGGAGGTAGGAAGCACTATTACCTAATTAGAAGACATATAGGAACTAGCTGGTAAATGCATTGAAGAGCCTTTAGCTGTCCAGTGTTCTAAAATTACTCTGCAAGCTTCCTGATTCATGTCCCAGTGATCCTAACCTGAAATGCTTGTCTGGTAACCTCATGCCCAAGCCGCCACTAACCAGCCTTCCTAATCCTCCAATCCTGCTTCTTCCATCTCTTTCCCCGCTGTGTTGCTCTCCTAAATCCGTTGATCTTGTGACTCCAATCCCTTGAATCCATAAATAGAGCTACATAGAAATCATTCATATTGGCTGTGTTTCTACAGATTCACCTCATACTCTGGTAATTTCATTGGAACTGTTCACCTTTGTTCTTCTACCACAAGGACATTTATTGAATATTTACCAACAAAAGACATGAATCATTAGCTCAATTAATGCACTGCAAAAATGCAGCTTTGATATAGAGATAACTAGTAATGTTGAATAATAGGAATAAAATGCTTTATCGATTCATTACAAAAGTTTTGTTTTTTAATTCACAGCCTTGATGAAGCAATTAATTTCCTGCCAACGCAATTCATTTTGTGAAACATATGTTGCCTGCTTCTATGGAAATTTCTAGTGATGATGGCGGTGTGCTTGAAATAACTATAAATTAAAAAATTAGATGGCTTGTGTAAATATAGGTTTGAAATAGCATGCACTATGCAAAGAAATGTCATATAATTTTATTGAGAGGACCTAGTAACTTTTTTTGATTTCCCATATTGATAAATGGGGATGAGATCTCCCTATTGTAAAGCATAGTAACAATTTGAAAAGTTCATTAAACTTTCTAATAAATTAGCAAAACTATGTTATTCTAAAGATTAATATAAATGAATTGTATATATTTTAAATGTAGATCACAGTAAATTAAATTAAAAGTATTTTTTTGAACTTTGATTTAAAAATGAATTTTCACCTAAAATAAAAGAATATTGGTTATTACACTTTACAAATTATTACATGTTATGTATAGAATTATTCAAAGTAATTTAATTATATTGTAATATAGGAATACAATAATTGGTAATTCAGTTTTTTTTAATGTTTTAAAATTAAATAACAAATGGGTTTCATTTTGAGATGTTTTAACATTAAAGTATATGTATTTATATGTTTAAGTATTTTAAATAATTTAATCGAATTGAACATTATTTCCAATGGGGTTTTCTTTCAGGTCTCTACATCCATTATTTTCTTTTGGAGGGTGTTACAGTACCAGTGGATAGCCAATTGTGGTGCTGGACTTAACTACTGTTTTTTTGGGCAGTAGCAACTTACACTCCTAAATATGGCTCATTCGTATTTTTCAGAGGCTGAAGATATGCACATTTACACTTTTGAGTAATCTTATAATCATATTTTCTGAAGAGCCAAAAATAGTAAAGTTACTCAAAAGTGTAAGGTTCTGATTACAACTTTGGGGCAGGTTTGCTGGCTCACCGTCAGCATGGGTGCACCAAAGCCGCGCAGAGACTACCTGTCCGATTACGAGTCTAACTCAATCAGGCAGACGGTCTATTTGACAATCCCACGGCGATGCCAAAAAACAGGCACCATAATGGAAACTGCAAAATATTCTTGCATGGCATAGACAGTGAAGTCAATACTGTGCTGGAACTTGGGGTGCAAGCAGACAGGGGGGCACATGTTGTACCCCCCTGAATGCAGCCCCATGGCGGCAGGGTTTTTTTCCCCACCACCGTGAAAAGGCTGGCATGGGGAACCTCATAATATGCTTGGTGGGCCTGCACCTGTCCCGCTCAGCATATTGCATTGTCCCTCAGCTGTGCCACCGCGAGGCAACTGCGTTTCCCTGGCACAGGCAGGGTCCACCACCAGTACTACGGTGAAAGTCATAATCCAGCAGAAGGTTGACTGTCACAGTTGCACCACCATGAGTGCAGTGGTCGGAAGACTACTGCACTCGTAAGCAAGCCATAAGAGTAACTTTCATACTTAAATCACTCACATGCGTGAGTTATCTTTGTACATAGCCCCAATACTGTTTTGTGGAATTTACAAATATTCCTTAATATTTAGGAAAGCATTTCAAGTTATTCAAGGAGTGAAGGAGTGTGGTAGCTGGAATCCTTATGATGTAGCTGTGATGCGGTAGAACAGTATCACAGCAACGATTTCAAGAATGGTCAGTATTTTCTGTACTGCTGAAGGTTGTGGATGTTATTGTACTTTCCAATAAACTTCATTTAAGGAAGCTGAATTTGAATTTGACAGGATTACTACAAGGAGTTTGACAGATCACAATCTAAAGACAAACTACTCTGCACCTACATCCCAATCTACTAATGTAATTAGAAATGCTCATACTGCAGAAGCAAAGGATATTGGTTACAAAGAAACAGGGTTAGGGTAGGCAATGTTGATCTAGACGCTCAGGTAATAAGTCCGAAGCACACCAGTTGCTGTAAAGTAAGGAATATATTAATTCCAGAGTAAACATTTAACAGTATTAAAGGTAACCCAAACACAGATACACTTCCAGTGTGCGCATGGATATAACACAAATGCCCACAAATGACCGGAATGCCAGTGGTTGCTGTGGATGGAACTTGTGTTTTCTCAGAGGAAAATTATTTTAGAAGGAGTAACAAATAATTGCTAGCGTTGTGCTGTAAATGGCATGTAAGTACTCGTATACTGTGTAATTTTGTGAATTTTGCAAAGCAAACATCACATGAAATTACATGTGATTAAAGTGCGCTAACAGAAATTTTGCCCAACACCTACTATTAACCTGAAAGGGAGAGATCAGCAACCTGGAAGTCAATGAGGAAATCATCCTTTAGGAAGCAGAGGCCATGAAAAAGCGATGGCCATTATGAATGAGGCAGAACTCGAATCATGCACAAAAAAAACAGAACTTTAGGAAAAACAATCTAATTCGCTTTCCTGGTGACCATTGCCACCATCCATCAAGAAATGCCACACGGAATCCCCTTACATCTTGTGGTGAAGTGGAGAAGCAGACTGAAACTTCTGCCAGTCCTACCGTGTCCGTGGATGCCCAGGTACTTCCTGACAGAAGCCCCCTTTTGGTTTAAATATATTGTTGCTATGTTGACAAAGCTTTAGCTATCACATAGTAGATAAAGGTGAGGAACTGAGAAAGAAAAAGAGGTGGCCGATGCTCTGTGTCTTTTCTTGCTTTCTAATCATCACTCTCCTCTTAGCCCTCAAACCCTAATGGTGTTTACCCTGCATGTGGGGTTGTGTAATCTAACGCTTGATGACAGCATGGTATTCAACAGAATCTAAAACATATCAATTAACCATAATATAATGGTCAATATATTTCATTCTTTATTAAAAGTGTGTTTTACAATTTAATTGTGGTCTATGAGGTTTATTGGAGGTTAGGTGAGTAGTGTTTTGAAGTATGAATACATTATTTTTAATGTAATAATATGGTAATTTTTTTATGTTGTTTCTGTTATTTATTTATTTCGCCAACATTTATTGGACTGGAGATAGAATTGCCCCACCCCGAAATATGCACTTACCCCAATGTTTGATTTATTGGATTTATTACAGTAAAATCGGACCCCTATTCCAATGTATGCACTTTCTACAATGTTTCTTGAACTAGAGTTTGTGACCCCATGTTTGCAGTTTTCCCACTGTTTCCTAGATCTGAGTTAGAATTGTAAACTTGACCTGACGAACCATGATATTTCCCCAGCATTAGTCTGACTGGAGTTGGAGGCATAAATCTAAGTCCTTCTCCTGCCCTTCTTCCCTGAATGCACATTTCCCTTTTTTTCTTAGGCTGGTGTTACAATAGTAAATTTGACCTTCTCTAACATATGCACACTATTCAAAGCTTATTAAACCAGATTTAGAATAATAAATCTGACTCCTCCAATGCAAGCATTTTCTACCTACATTTGTTAAGTTGTAGTAATCTATCTCTACTCACAATGCATGTACTTTGCCCACTGTTTGTAGGTTTTTTAATTAGAGCTAATTATGTGCTGAGATTGTAATGATTGTAGATTGGAGTTGGGTTACTATTTTTTATACATTCAGAAAATGTATATACTATTTTGAGGGTACTTTTTTTACAGTTATTTCACAAATTGTATGTACATTTATTGTTTTTTCATTATTTGGCATGTGATTTAGTATTTGAAATATAGTTATTGTTAAAATATATATTATGTATTTTTTATAGTGTAATTAATATGAAATATGTTGAATCTGTTTTTTAAAATCATTAATAATTATAGATGTTTATATTGTGTTTCAGTACTTATTATAGTTTAATTCTGTTACATTTTGACCGCAAAGTTTAGTTATATTTATACCTAATTTGTTTACAATGTAAATTTGATATTTTATATTAGTATTTAAATTGACATGTATTTTTAAACATTACATATGTTAAGAATGAATAGATTATTGTTTTTTGTTCATTTTTATGTTATGCATTTATTGAAATATATTACTTCAAAAAACTATGGATTTGAAAAAAAAATAGCACTTTATAATAGATGATTTAAGGTCGATATTTCGGTTTTCAACAATTATATTTTTGTACCACAATGTGTTTGTGATTGATATTTCATCATACAGTCTGGATTTGTTTCTGGTATACTGTGGCTATTCATGGCTCACTGTGGCTATTACCACCATTGTGGTGGACATCCCAGGCATGATGTTAGGCATCACTTTTGTTCAATGTTGATACTTTGCCACTGGAGACTGAACCTTAGTGGTGCTGTAAGGCTGGAGTCAAGGATTTTAGGGTTTTAATAGGCAGGGATCATTAGGATAGTCTAACCTAATGCTAACACGTGCACAACTGGCTTCAGCATGAGGAATATGAGGAAAGACAGTAAACTTACCAACAGTAGGATTGGAGAACGAAAAGTGTGGCATTTGGATCTAATGTCTTTATATATGTTGCTGATCTTGTTGTGAATAAAGGAGGTCAAATAAACAAACAGTGACTGTGTTGGGGTGATTGGTGATACAAAACAATCAGTCACGTAAACTCTGAGCCTGAAAACAGCAAACATTAAAGCATTTGTTGAAAATGTTAATATGATACCTGAGAACCACATGAATGTGTTAACCTGAAAAGGAATTCTAATATTTTAGTGCAACCTTATAATAATTTCAGAAAATAAAATGTTTTGCGGACAAAACAACCGAATTTACTAAACATGTTATTCCAGTTTTGTTGATATTAATTGAAGCATATCATAAGGAAATTGCATGGCTGTGTTAGGTAGGAATGTGCTGCTTTAATAAAAAATAAAAATCCGGAAATTGGAACAAAGTGTATTTTAAGAGAGTTCCAAATAGGCAAATGTTTGTTGGATATGAGCTTCTTTATTCAAAACTATGTGCTGCTATTTTAGTACATTTCTATTTGGTCCAAGCCATTTATATCCCAGACTTAAGCCCTTAGGACCATTACTCCAGAGGAGTGAAAAACGTTTATACGTTTACCCTCGAGGAGTAAAGCAAATGCTCTCAGTGGAGGAGCAAAGTACCAGAGCACCGAGCTAAGTCGCCTACAATACAAAAAAGGATGATTGCAAACTGAGGCAGCTGCTTGCTCCAGTGGAGTGGAGCGGAGTCTCTAGAAAGCCCGTGGAAATGGAAATGCCAAGAAATTGATGGGTATATTAATTATAGGTTTGTTTCACCCTGCGCAAAAACCTACAATGAGATTTATCAAGCCATCCTGCTTGGCCCTGTGTAGCGTGGTAAATCTAGCGTAAGGCAAGGCAGCGCAAGTCGCTGCCTTGTGGTATATTACGTGGAAAGGGAGCTATATGGGAGGAGCATGGGTGTTTTCAAGCACCCTCCCATGTATTCTGATGAATTCCTAGATTTACCAAGAGTGGTGGTCCTCGGAATGCATCGGAATGTATCCCTTCCCCCAAGAGGCACAACGATGGGAAATATCTAAGTGTGCTGCATTTTACAGCATACTTGGAAAGAGGAAAATGCCTCTCCCTGCACAAAAACAATCCTGTCTGCTATGCAGGGCACCCTTGCGCCATGGTGCACTGGTGCCTGTGTTGATGCTAGGTAGCACATTGTGCGCCAGACCTGGGAAATTATATGAATGCGCCGTATATTGTCAAGTATGGACCATTCCTGCCCTTTCCCTATCACTGTGTAATCATTTCATAAATATGCCCCCACGAGTGCAGAATCTAATGCAAATGTGACTAAATCATGAACTCTTGATTTAGAAGCTAAAGGGAAAAACAGACACCCATGGCACTACAAGCTCCTTATTTGTAGGATTTCTCTTAGGATAGGCTTCCCCACAAACTGCTGTTTTTTTGTGTGTGCTAATCAAAGCCATCAATAAAGTCCTGACATAACTGCCGTAGAAACCTGTGCATGCCAATTAACTGATGGTAGTGCCTCCAACACAATATACATTGACATTCAATTTATTAAATATTTTTACTTCTTTTGTCCTCAAATAAACTTGTCAAACTACATAACTGTTTGTAACTCAATAGTGTGCATATTTTTAAATGAAGAATATAATAATGTACATAGAACATAGGGGCATATTACCAAGCAATAGCGATAATTATCGCTATTGCTTGGTTAGCGATAAAAATTTATCGCCGAGCTGTGACGATTTTTATCGCAGATAAACCTTGCTATTAGCAAGGTTTATCTCTGAAACGATAAAAATCGGCCGGAATGCATGAATATCGCTGTAAAGTCAGCGATATTCATGCATTACCGAGCGAATGCTCTTAGCCATGTTATCCACCTCCCATTGGATAACATGGCTAAGAACTGCTCAGGGCAGGTGTTAGCTTTTGGAGATATTCGCGTTTAGCGCGAATATCTCCAAAAGTTGGTTATAGGAGATAGCAATGTTAGCGACTGTTTCCAGTCGCTAGCATCTTGGCAGGCCCACTTTGCATGTCATTAGTGATAAATTACTCTGACATGCAAAGCGGGGCCCAAGATGGTCCCTATCTCCTACCAGCTGTCGCTAACTGGTGTTAGCGACAGCTAGGTAATAGGGAGATAATTTTATCTCCGCTTTCTTGGCTTTTTAAGCAAAAAAAGCGGAGATAAATCCCTTGATAATATGCCCCATAATGTTTTCATGTATCTATTGACTTAACAAGAGACAGGCATTTACTACTCACTCCTTCCGACTTGCGCTGTCTGCAATTCATGCAATAACTCCGAGAAATTCAGAGTTAAATATATGCACTTTGAACAGTGGAAATATATTAAAACAGTGGTTCAGCTCTGTGCTGAGCCAGCACATCTGTCCATGATGAACACCGTTCTCGATCTGGTGTTCACAATTTTTCCACCGGGACTGAAATAACGAGATGCGTGATAATTACAACACATTTGCAGTTTCCCCCGATAAATCCTGTGCAGCCAAGAAAAAGGTAAAAAAATGCTGAAATCAGTGACTTAAAATATCGATTCTTCATGTTACGGTACATTTTCTTTTGAAAACTTGAAATACAAGGAAGTTACCATGTGTGGTAAATACCTCAGCCTATAGTATAAAGGTATTTACCACATGTGTGGTAAATACCACCCTCTATTCTTTGCTCATTTGTTTCATAATGTGAATTCATGCTTATTCAATGACTACGATGTCTGGGAGCTTGTTCTAGCCAACTCAGGTTTATGGCTTTTAGTATTCCGGGGGGGGGCGGGGGAAGTTGTTCAGGCCCAATATATAGTTTACTTATTCACATTGTTTAATAATTGCCCTGATGGCAGGCAATGTACCAATTAATCGACCAATAAAGCCTCAGTTGCAAGATGGCCAACTACTGTAGGAGGTACCGGGCACAGAGTTGCCCTTTCGAGCCAGAATCTCCGTCCCAGTTGCTGAACATTACAAAGTGTCTTGCCCAGAATCGTGAATTAAATGCTGGACATGGAATTAGTAGTGAATTTGGTTTCCAATTCAGGGCCAATTTCCACATATATTTTCCTCCTGCTTCGAGCATGAAGAAAATGTGTGTGGAAACGCATTTGATTTCATCAGGTGTGATCTTGCGCCCAGCAATCGGGCTGGGTTGTATCTCCCATGGAACTATCTCTCTGCACAACTTGAAAATGTAATTGTGCCTCTTCATGTGTTCTCATCTTGGAATATGGGCAGCGCTACAAAGAGCCTGAGGGATGTGGCCATGTGAGGAGTCCAAAACTTCAAAAGCAGTTCAGCTATAGTGAAATACGTTTAAGAAAATTACATCAGTGTTACTAGTCACAATAGCTATCACATTGTCATTGTTTTGTCAAGGAATTAGGGAAAAGAACCAACTGTTGGATGATGCGGAACTTCACCAGTGTGTCTCAATGAGTGTCTTAAGGTGCCCTGGAGAGTACGTACCATTGGTGCATGTGTCAATATTCAGCAGAATTCATGTCCACAAATTGTGTGGTTGTGAATGAATATGCGAGATAACATGCTAAATCTGAGCATGCACATAGACCACTTGCACAAAGACACAATATCTTGTGCCTTCACCAAAGAAACACAGTTTCAGCCTTTTATCTTGTCAGATAACTCCTGCACTTGTCCACACTTCACACAATTGGTGGGTCAGGTCATGGGGGCATATGGAAATAAGTATATGGGGGGGAGTGCTCCTGGGGACCCTCACCTTTGTGGATTTCTGCCCCCAGGGGCTGCTACCTCTCCGGGGCCAAGCCAATGTAAATTATAGAAGAGGGAGACCATATTGCTTACATCCATAGACTTTTTACTGTCCCAGAGAACACCACCTCCCTGGGGCCTATTACAAAAGAGCGGGGTGGGGGGGCTCCGGGCTCTTTTCGGCCCTGGAAACCAACCATCTCCCTAGGGCAGCCCGTTCAATTTGAATGCAGGGGGCTGGCATGGTACCCCCTCCTAGAACCATTACTGGCCCTGTGTACTGCCACCCCAAGGGCCGGCTTCCTGTGTCCTGAGCCTTGGAACACAGTTGTTTCCTTTCGCTTGGCAGGAGATTTGACATCGCCTGGCAAGCTAGAGCAAGCAGTAAGTCTGTCCCCAGGGGGCAACAGCAGGAAAACTGCTACTGCCCACTGGGAGCGGAAAGTTAATTTGTTTTCCTGGCCCACTGTGAAGCGGGCTAGGGAAACAGATTAAAGAAATGCTCCTGCATGCAGTGTGCAGCATTTTTTGCTGCTACCTGCATGCAGAAGCAATGCTGGCTGCTGTTGGAAGCAGGGAGCCGGCAAAGACAACAGGGGAATCAATCTACCCCCAAGCCCATTGAAGTGGCCAAGTGGCCTGGTCCCAGGTAAAGGAATCCCTGGGGCCAGAATTGGCCAACGGGGAGTGCTGCATGGCCCTCTTTCCTTGAAAAAATTGGTTCTGGCCCTACGAGATGGGGTCCCCAGGGCCAACATTGGCTTGAAGAAGGGGGACACATGGCCCTCCTTCCCTCTCACTAATTGGTCAGGCCCTGGGATGAGATCCTTGGGGCCAAAATCGGCCTGGGGAAGGACGCCTTGTGCCCTCTTCCCTTGCAGTAATTGGCAGGGGCTCAGGAGATTGGATCTACTCGGATCTACTCGGCCCAAAATCAGCAAGGGGAGGAGTGCTGTGCAACCCCTTGGCCTTTGCCGTAATTGGTCAGGCCCGGGGTATGGGGTCTTTGGGGCTAAAATCAGCCCAGGGAGAGGGACCCTGTGGGGCCCCTCTCGTTTTATTGATTGGTTGGGCCCTGGGGGACGGAATACATGAATGTAATTGGCCCATGGAGAGGAGCTGTGTGCCCCCCTGCCAGCTTTCTGCATATGGAGGGTTGGCCTCAAGGCCAGGTCGCAGGACAGGCCCTTTGGCCGGTGGGTCCCTGCTTGTGGCTGCAGGCTCGGCCCTGCACTTGACCAAGCCCTGCACATGGCTGAAAGCAGCCTGGAGCCCATTTGTCACCGAGCACAGGCAATGGCCATGCATGGCGCGGGGTCAGTGCCTATGGGGTGTTGCCCATATGCCCTGGCTGCAGGCAAGTCATTGCGGCCAACAGCTGCCATGCACTTCTGAAGGCCAACTCCCACTGTGTATGTATGAAGGCCAACCCACTGGTGTGCATGGCCAAAGGCCCTGCGTGGTGCAGGGTTGGGTGCCTATGGAGTTTTGGCTGCAGGCTTTGTGGCCAACCCTGCCATGCACGGGCAAAGGCCTACCCCCACTGTGCATGGTCAAAGGGCCTGCGTGCCCCAGGGTTGAATGCCTATGAGGGGTTGGCTGCACACGGCTGAAGGCTGAGCGCTGCGGGCATGGATCCGTGTAAGGTAATTAAATATTACTTAACATTTTTTTAAAAACAGCAACTCACTGAAAAAACAAAGGTTAAATGGACATTATAGTTAGGTTCAGATTTTACATGTACAAATAGAAATTCACCAGTTATATTTATCTCAAGAAACTATAACTCGTGCCCATAGATAACTATAACTTGTTCCCTCACCACGCACAGTTGCTTACCCCACATATTGCATCAGTAATGGCATCATCTATGACACAATTCATAATATAACTGCAACATTTGCAATAAAATTAGTGATGAGAAACTGTGTATAGCGGAGGTGTGAGTCATAGTTACCTTCGGGCAACATATGTGTGTGTGTGTAACTTTTTTGACTTTGTCTGTCTAAATCTCGAGTTGGCTAATTAGCATTAACGTGCCAAGCAGCTGCCCCCTCAGTGCTTCCCCTCAATGAGGTGTGATAAATGTTTCCAGTGCAGAAACAATTGCTTTTGCCTTTTGGCAGGAAGGCCTGGGTATGTGGTATGTGACTCCTCTCTGGAGCTGGGGACGGGTCAGGAACTAAACTAGCTTTAGATGAACTATGGTCAGGAATGCCCATTCATGATCAATTGTACAGGGAGACCAACGAAAGAGAAGCCTACGTTCCTTGGGCCAACTTTAGCCAGCTTAAAAACAGCCAGGAGGGAGGGGAACCTGTTCCCACCACTAATTTTGTGTAGTTGAGAAAGAAGAAATTATTTACCTAAACATTCCCCTGACTGGGACACCAGGAACCACCAACGGCAGAAGGATGCTGCCATGTTGGATTTTACTAAGAGTAGTGCACTTTTAGATGGGTTAATGTGAGGCAAAAAGGATTTGATGTAAAAGTGCCAAGGTTTGCTATTAGGAACCTTTTTCTTGTTGGTTCGGGACTGTCCATGTTTCGCCCCCACCCAAAGGCTAGTGAATCCTACAAAAGTGACACTTCACCCTCAGCTCATAAGAGCACATCTGGACTTGAGGAAGAACGGGAGAGGGCGGGATGTGCTGCCTGTGACCTGTGTGGCACCTGATGGGCTGGACCTGTACTCATGACTGGCAAGATGACTCCAAGGATCAGTTAGCCCGAACTCTCTGGTTACAGGGATACAACAAGCTGTAAGATGCCTTTCACTGGAGTGTCCAGCTGACAAGTAACAACTGGATTTATACTGAACTTTGATAGTTTCCTCTGCTTGAGCGAGTCCTTGCATGTAAGTGTTGTCCTTGCCATATAAGAGACAAGAGACACAGAGGGTGTGCTCCACAAAGTCTGAAAAGTTGTAACTTTTCTTTTTGAACTTCCAAGAATTCTTGAGCATTAGCAGCACCTCACGTTGAAGTAATCTGATTTTAAGAGGACATTGTCGGATATGGCTTGAGGCTTATGACTACTACTTGAGGATTTTGAGCTCCCAAAAAAAGATTAAGGATCTGTTTTAGACTTTGTGTTTAAGAAACAGGTGCTGCACAAAATATAAGAACACCTAAAACCTAGGGATCTTTCTCTGTTTTACCACTTGATATGCGGTCGGTCATTTTGTATATTAAGAATGGACCTCAGCCAACCACTTTCAATCTATTTCCACATGAAACTGGCTGGTGCGGTTGCCTCGGTCTAATCCCCCTGCTGCTGTCTGACTAATTCTCTACAGCTGCGTAGTGAACTCACATTTGGGGTCTACACATTCCCTTGGATTCTTCACACTTTACATCAAGGTATGTTAAACAGTGCGTTCCTAATTCTGATTGTTTGTTACTTTCATACCCTGATATGAATTCTTACCCTGATTGATTTCTGGTGACTCTACATTGTTTTGATTTCACAGGGATTGATTTACTATTTTGCATCGTATCTGACCTTATCACAATTCCTGGTGATGGGTTTACTTTTATGTTAGATCCCTGGACTGATTCAATATCATTCTCTGATTCATTACTAGATCTTCATCGCTGTACCGTTTACCATGAGTAATCTGCTGCCACTGTGCTAATTTTTGAGACACCTTTTTTGAGCTTGATCTCCTTTAATATGTAACTTTTTATTGCTTGATCTTCTTTTAACATGAACCTCTCATTTTTGTTAGTACATAGATCAATGCTCTGCGGAATTTTAACATGAACCATGTCACATTTGGGGTCAAAACACTGTTGACATATAGGACAAGTGAAACCAATGTGATGGTATTCATTGGCTGACATAATAGAATAGACTGAAAACAGCATAATTTCCTGTTTCCTTTGCCTGGTTTTTTCTGTACACACTATGTTATGTATTTGTTATCTATCCCTGTGTGAACACTCAAGAGCACTGAACACTTTCTACACAGTAAAACAGCATTACAACTTTGGATAGTTGGACAATATATGCCTCACTATTTCATTAATTAAACTATTTAACTGAATGTGTATTTATCACAATTTTCATTAATTGAATATTTTAATTTTGATTTGTCAATATGATTAACACATCAAATCTATGATGTACGTCTTCTCGTTTACAGTTTTGGGGAAGAGCTACTCCATCACAAAGGTGACGGATATCACATCCACCTTAATACAAATATCACAGGATATAATGGATTTGCATTGCTGACTCACATCTTGCCTTCTGTAATTTGGTCATAGTTTGGCCCCAAAACATGGCTTTCTATTAAGACTAACTCATGTTTTAGATATTCATGAAACAATAAAAGCATTCTCTGCAAGGATTTCTGCTGCTCTTTGAAAATAGGTCCATGTTTATTTATTTATGCATTTATTTATTAATGTGCACAATTGTGTACGCTTTGCTTGTTTAATGTTGCCATATGTGTTACATTTTGGTTATTTCAACAATCAGAAGAATCCCTAGAATACATTTTACATGAAGGCAAAAAGAAACGAGTTGAACTTCAATCGGTAGACTCTGCCCATATCTGTTATTCTTTAAGTGTGACTCTTGAACAATGAGGAGTTGCGTTACAAAGTAAGTCTGACAAGCTCAGTCTTTAGGAGTTTGCTGAATCATAATAATCTAAATAGTTTAGTTTGGACTTCAGAGAGGGACTGGAAGAAATGTTTTTATTCAAATAGGCTTGTGCCCATGGTTCAGTAGATCGTCATTGGACCAGGGCCGGACTGAGATTGCAAACCAGCCCTGTTGTTTATGTCGGACCAGTGGGCGGGGGGGTTGGAGGGACAGGGGTAGAAATGGGGTGGTGCTGGTGGGAAACACTGCTTCTGCTTTTCTTACAGGGGGCGATATCGCAGCACTGCTGCAAAACCGGCCCTCAGTAACAAAAACGTCCCCCACCGGTCGGTCCAAAGCCGGCCCCCACCATTCTAGCCCACTGGAAAAAAGCCAGGTGTGTCATATGGTCAGTCCAGCCCTGCCTTGGACCTTTAGGCAGGGACCCACCCCTTATCTCATAATTTAGCTTGAGATCATGCCTAGGAGGCAACCATCAGATCCTGACGGAGACTGTCGGAAATACGTTTATATTTCTAATTGATTCCTGGTATTTTATTGTCCAATAGATGCACACACAAGAAATCCATGCTGTCCATTTTTAGAAAGCTTTATTAACTATAAAACCCCACCTATAAATGAATAAGAAAATTACAATTGTTACACCAACATCCACTATTGTAGTACTACTAAAAAAAGAATCAAATCCACTCCCGCCATACCGTTGAGGAAGTCAAGCACCAGACATAGCCAAACACTGGTACTGCAATCCACTCCCAAATAAATAAATTGTGATTCATAACGTTTTAATCTTGTTTTTTAATGTGCATTTAATATAATGCACATAATATAATCAAGAGTGAAAAACATTAAATAGGCCTGATACAGCAGGGGAAGAGAAAATAATAATAAAAACATTTAATAAAAATATTCATAGTAAATGAAAAATGTAAATTTAATGTGATACGCAATATTGCACCCAGGTTTCACATACAATTAAGACCCCTGTTTCAGCAAGGTGTGAAGGGATTTCACAGAAAGGACTTTCTCACATCTGTCAGCGCCTGAAAATAATTGCATCATATGCACTCCACTGAGATATGTAGGCAGACAATGTAGGTCCAAGTCATGTAGCTGCATGTAGAGCTGGTGTGTTGGGTCCTGTAAGTGAGACAGTCCTCGGAGAAAAGGAGTTTGACAAGAGTGTAAATCTTACATTTTAATGCTTAATGCACGTGAGTTCTTTGAATTGTGGGTTATTGGTTTATTGTTATCTTTTAACCTCCAATTCAGAGTTCTTCACTCAAGGGAAGGAGATCTCTGGCCCAGGGTCGGGCAACTCCCCAAACTGTGTATCTTTTCTGGTAGTTATTTTATGGCTGTAAATGTGATTGTAGGAGGTTCCTCTCCCCCATTTGAGGGGATCAAATTTCGTAAATTTAGATCTAAGCAGTTGCGGCTCCCCCATTGGGGCGTGGGGGCGTCGCCTCACTGCTTTCTCGCAGTGCGGGAAGGCAGGAACATAAATGGTAATAACTTCCATTTTATGTTTCTGCTTCTTGCACTGCGAGAAAGCAGAAGTGCCTGGTTGGTTGGCCCTGGAGCCGACCAAACAGTCAGTACCCACAACAGTGGGTAAGCCACTCCCCCCCTGCCCTCGAGCAAGACCGTCCACTCTCCATTTTTCTCTATGTAGGCTGCTGCATGAAACAGCTTATATAGAGAAAATGGCCTCACCAATCACAATGCTGCCACTGCAGCTTTGTGATTGGCAGAGGGGAAGTAGGGAGGCTGCATTTTCTGATGACGAGGAGAGCTGCAGAAATTGGAAAATGCAGGATGGCGGGAGTTGGGACCCATCCAGAAGCTAAGGTGGCGCAGGACAGTACGTTTTTTAACCCCTCCCATGCTCATGACGAGCTGAGCTTGTCATGAGCCAAGGTTCCCGTGTGCTCATGACGAGCTGAGCTCGTCATGACCGTTAGAACGCTCACACTTGGGGCTAATTCCCCTGCTGTGTGAGCATTCTACACAAACGGGTGTGGCCGTGACGAGCTGAGCTCGTCATGAGCACACAAGCACATGACGTGGCTCATGACGAGCTGAGCTCCTCATGAGCTCCGGGGCGCTGTGCGCGCCCCCGCCCCCCAGCACAGCAGGGGAATCAGCCCCACAGTGAAGGGGTTAAAATTGTTTTTAATTAAGCCCCTCTGTCTTCCCCCCATTCCCCCGTGACAACCCCATTTCCACCCGCCCATCATGCCGATTGCGACAGCAGTGGGATATTGGCTGATATTTCCATTTTGGTCTTGGCCGGAGGGGTCTTAATGGAAACAGTAGCCTCCCTCCTGATTCTATTTTTTTCAGAGCTTTCCTTTTCTAAATATGGACACACAGTATTTAGTGATTCAGGTACAGTCTAGCAGAAGATACAGTGGGCGGTACGAAGTGCTTTTGGCAGAACACATCGCATTAATGTGGTAGGCGCCATGGCGAAATAATGGAGAGGGTCCCTCTAGGTTAGAAATAAACAAGCGCTGCTAGGGACATTGGGTTAATTTCCGGAAGAAAGAAAGAAGAAAGAAGAAATTACATGTTACATGGAGCATAGAGACGGATGGAAAACATTTGTTGAGGAAAGGTAGAATACTGCAATTTTCGCTGTCATGTTTGTTCGACACCCAAAACTACACTACAGTGAAATATATCCACTTCAAAGCGTTTTTGAAACACTTACTTGGTCAGTCCTAAAAACCAATAATGGGACTAATTAGCTCAAGCAATTCGGAATGATATAACAGGAAGTGACATCAGAGGAAATGATATCAATAATCGAGAGCATCTCTCCCTTAAAAGGGAATTGGCTATTTTACAAGTCAAATTTGAGTTACCGTCTTTACTATTTATACGGTTTATGGTATGAATGTACATATTCATGTCAACAAAATGTACATGTACCTCTGTTTATTGTCTGTGAATATAAAGCAGTGAATATTTTAGACAATGTGAGTGTATGTTTACATCGTAACCTATGCATTTATAAACATTAATCATTTGTGTAGTTTAAAATATGGACTAATGTATATCAGTTGAGGAAAAAAATACATTAAGGATTGCAGATATTCATTAAAAAGCTGTAAGGACTTTTTAAGGTGTCCCTGGTCAGCTGAGGTTACTGGCCTCAGATTAGTATGCTGCTTTCTGCCACCCGGGAGCGTTGGATGATCAAGAAGTGCAGGGGTGTGTGCAGTGTGTGCAATGTGGGTGAATCTGCTGTTTGAATATGTGCACTATCACTTCAATCCTGCAGTGTGGCTAGGAGCCGCATATTGTGCTGGGATCCGAGCAGTGTGGCACTATATAAACACAACTCCAATACAATCTCTGCAGCGTGGCTTTGATCAGCGCCGTATACTTTGACTCTATGCTGTGTGGCTTGAACCTGTGTGCCTATGTCGTAGGAAAAGGAGCTGGTATATTTAGTTTGAGGCATTACATTTTATGTTCATGCGTTTCCTTGGGAGTCCTCGTCCCTATAAAAAAACAGGGCAATGTGCGATTGTAAAATAATACCTTTTTAACCGCTTCCGTGCGGCGCGTTAGCCGCGCCCTGTGCTGGACATTCCAGAACAGGGCGCGGTCGTGACGGAACCGTTCCGTCATCAGCACAGCTCAGCCGTAACTGATGACGGAACGGTTCCGTCACCAGCATCGAAGGGGTTAACAGGATACTAAATGGGCACCTCTTCGTCCCAAAGAAGCGCGTCTTTTAAACCCATGCTCAGCAATATCCCAGTCAGCCCCTCCCAGTGACTTTATATGTGGGCCTAGAAGACACTCACCACCAGCTCTTAAAATCCTGCGTGGGTGGGCGTGTGTTTAAAAAACACACCAAAAGAGACAAGGGACTGAGGCTTCTCTGACTCCCTTACTCACAATGTAAACACACTCAACAGAGAAACCCTATATAAAAAACACTCTCATCTGTATAGTGTCCAACCACAGATTGAGAAATTTGGTCCTATAATGATCCAACCGAGGAAGGCAGGACATAGAATATGTCCTATTCCCTAAGACAAACAAGAGAAGACAACACATGTCTTAATACTGCCCTCACACACATTGCAGTGTCATGCTTCATTACTGGGCCGCATCATACATCTAGGTGCAGACCAACACACTAGATGGAGCGCAATCTTTTTTAGATGAAGACAAGTGATGAGGGTAGAAAGGTAAAAGGAAAGGGATGTGATAGTACACATACAACATATAAACGAAACACAACTAAAAAAGGGAGGGGAGGTCTCTTTCCCTCTGTGCTGGGACCAAAAAGTGCAATATTAAATTTTAAAACAACCTAGGGATCGACAATAATCCTTTTATTCTGTCTGTGGACCCCTGGAAGGATTAAAGTGTATATTTTGGGGTAAAGAGGGAAGGTAACAATCCCTATAGCCCCACTGCATTTACCATTATAGGACCAAATTTCTCAATCTGTGGTTGGGCGTGTGTTTGCACAGTGCTTGCTCCAAGGCCTTCGGTTTGGATTGCAAGGTACTGTGTAAACTGTTAATGTTAATGTTACATGGGTATTAATAAGAGAGCACGTTCACCGACCAGTCTCTTGACGCTGAAAATCTGAGCAGAGAGAGATCAAACAGGGAGACATATAGTTATAAGCCAAGGTGAACAGCCATGTCTTAAGTGTTTCCTGAAATGCATGTAATCCACCTCAAGCCTGAGGGAGATAGGTAGTGAGTTCCAAAGCTTCGGACCCAGAAAGGGGAACTGCGTCCCTCCAATGTGTTTGCATCTGAATGTGGGTACTGCCAAAAAGTTCAGACGCATAGATCTCAAAGTACACTGGGGTAAGTACTTGCTGATTTACAAGGAAATGAAACTAGGACCAGTTCCCTGAAAAGCTCTCAAAAGAATGCATTCAGTTTTAAACATAGCTCTCAAATCCACTGGAAGCCAGTGGAGATCTTTGAGCAGCGGGCTAATATGGCATCGTCTATCCTTAAGATAGATGATCCTCGCTGCTTGATTATGGATCATCTGAAGACGATCTTTCTGATTTTGGGGAAGGACAAAATAGATCGCATTTCCATAATCAATTTTTAACAGAATGAGAGCAATCACGATTTGGATACTGGCCTCGTTACTGAAAAACATCTAATCTTACGCAGCTTGCAGAGTTGAACAAAGCAGGCGGAAGTAAGTAAGCCAATTTGGGGCCTCATAGAAATATCCGAGTCAATATGGAAACCCAGACTCTTTATAACTGGTTTGGGAAGTGGAGCCGCAACTAACTCAGGGGGCAAGTAAGAGGGTGTCCAGTGTGTGAGTTTGTTACTGGGTATGATTATCTCAGTCTTTTCCGAGTTTAATTTCAATTAGTTATTGTTTATCCAATTCTTGACATGCATCATAGAGTTCCTAACAAAGTCTTTGGATTCAGTTGAGTTCTCCAGGGTAAAAATTAGCTGCATGTCATCAGCATAATAAAAAATCTTTACCCCCAGGTGCCGGAGACTAGAATAAAGGGGACGTATGTATAGATTAAAAAGGATCGGCGAAAAAGAGGAGCCCTGCGGGACACCACAACCCATTTCTACAATGTTGGATTTGTAGGGGGAGAGTCACACTGATTGTTTGCAAGAAAGATCTAAACCAATCCCGTGCCGATTCCCCGAGACCCGCTGCAGCGATGCGATCCAACATAATTTTGTGGTTCATGGTGTCAAATGCCGCAGACAGGTCAAGGAGGATTAAGGCATGAGTACAATCAATGTCCTTCTATCCTTTAAGGTAATCCATGGCAGTCATCCATGGCAGATAGAATCACAGATTCAGTAGAATGTGCGGGCGAAAGCCTGCCTGATGAATATGCAGAACCTTGGTGGTTTCCAAGAAGGAACTGAGACAGGTGGCTACATAAGCCTCCATCAGTTTGGCTGAAAACGGGAGGAGTGATATACACCTATCGTTCTCCAACTTTTAGGATCCATACCCTGCTTTTTTTGTAGCGGGATAACCACAGCTTCCTTAAAGACTGACGGTACAGTGCCAAGAGACAGGGAGAGAATGAGAAACTCAAGAATAGTGTTGGCGTAAGCTAGATAAATTGCTTTAAGTATGTTAATAGGACATTCCTCCTTAGGGGAAGCAGATTTGACCTTTACTACAAGATCCAAAAAGAGTTTCTTATTCAACATAGGAAATGTGTTAAAAGAGGATGGGTTGAAATAGGCCAAGCTGTCTTCAGTACTAATGTAGCTGGGCTCGATGGAGTTTTGAATTTTTTTTTTTTAATTCTACAAAAAAGCAATTTAGTTCATTACAAAGATCCTGGGTGGCCGTAAATGGCAGAGTCACGCGGCGTGGATTCGATAGCTCCTTCACGGTCTTAAAGATTTCTTTAGAACTTTTGTTAGAATTAAGTACTTTGTTAGTAAAGAAGACTCTCTTCACCTCCAAGATGGCATTTTTGTACATGTGTAAATTTATAACATAATTTATTTTATCCTCCGCTGGGTACGATTTTCACCATTTTTGTTCAGCTTGGCGTAACTGAAGTTTTAAGGTTTTCAAATCCTTAGTAAACCAATTAGATGCTTCATGTTACCTTTAGCGGGACATTTTGTTTGGGGGGGCATGGATATTAAAGGCCTTCAATTAGCAGTTAGTAATCTCGCTTTCCTAGCTGTCTAAATCTCCTTCATGGGCAGGCTGCTCGCAGGATAAGGTATCCAAGAGAGCATTCAAATTAATTCTGTTCTAGTTTCTAAAAGTGCTTCGTAAGGGAGATGAGTGTTTCATCAATAACACATTATTCAAATTAAAGCAAATAAAGAAATGGTCTGACCATGCACAAAGCTGAATAGCCAGATTATGCACAGTAATATTGATGGACCACACTTGATCAAGTGTATGGCCTTTAATATGCTTGGGGGAGTGTATGTGTTGAATGAGGTTTAGGCTGGCAAGGGACTCCGTGAGTTCCCTAGACAGCTTTCTCCCTTCTATTTCATTGGCCCAATAATACAGATCTCCTGCGACCAACTCATTGTCATACTTTGTAGTCGAGGATCCAATGTTATTTGCTAAAACTTAAGGGAAATCAGGCAGAATTATTGGAGGTCTATACTGTACTACACATATCAATGTGCTGTTGACAAGGTCCAGTTTAACTACTAATGTATCAACTGTAGGAATTTCAAAGTGAGGCAGGAGGGTGAAGGAAAAATCTTTTTCATTAACAGCGGCCACTCCACTACCTCTTTTTCCTGAGTAGCTATTGGTTTGTAGGAAAGAGTAGGTGTCGGGAAGGGCAGCTTAAATCTCAGGGGAGGAATCCTCTGTAAGCCAAGTTTCAGCCAGGAATAACAAGTCTGGAGCATCAGTAACCAAGACGTTATGGATTTCTAGTTGATGGTTTGACATGGAACGTGTGTTTAAATACATAACATTGAGATTGGTAACTGTCAGTTTGTGCGCAACAGTCCTATGCGTAGCTGACAAGCTCATAAACTCTCCATCCAATTTTGAGGTATCAGTGAAGGGTAGAGGGTTAGGATTTGAAAGCTCAAAATATTTTAATTTTTGTATGAGATGCTGTTCAAGCAATTCCACATTATTAGGTGGTAGGTTTTTGAGGCTAGCTGCAGAATAGATGTATTTTTAGCTAGAGTAACATGCCCTGTGCCCTGGCCTGGCACGGTCGGGTGCAGACGGGCTAGCCCGCGCTGTGCACACACCGCAGGCATTGATTTACAGCCTGTGTCGGCATCAAGGGCGCTGCCCCCCTCCCAGCTGATGGCTAACCCTCCTATTAACTAAGGACAGGTACAGAGAGTGACCTAGACACTGCCCCAATAGCAGAAAGCAAACAGATTCAAATTAATCAAACAATGGTTAAAATACAGCGAAAGTACTACATTTTAAAAAGACAACAGGCTCAGAAGCTAAGTAACCCATGTTGCGTTTAGAAGTCTCTGCTCAGATACGTGCCCGCGCTGCAGGCATTGATTTATAGCTTGTGCCGGCGTCAAGGGCTCCGCCCCCCTCCCAGCTGATGGCTAACCCTCCTATTACCTGAGGACAGGTACGCTGAGTGACCTAGGGCCAGATGTAGGTCGGTCGGTAACGGCCGAAAATCGGTATTTTCGGCCGTTACCGACCGGTATATGGGTGACAGGTATGTAGGGGGCAATATTTTAACGAATCGGTAAAATTACCGATTCGGTAATTTTATCGATTCTGTAAAATAAATAATCGGTAAATTTACCGATTCTGAGGCACCGAGATGTAGGTGGGACTCTTAAGAGTCCCAGGGGCCTTACAGAATCGGTATTTTACCATCAAATCCAATTTGATGGTAATATACCGATTCCGGTGTGCATGCACATGTGTGCATGCACACCTATGCCATGTGACAGGCAGACCTGCCCTTAGGGCATGTATGCCTACCAAATGGCACACATGCCTATTTTTGGGGTGCCAGAAGGTGTCAAAGTGACACCCCCTGCACCCTTGCTAAAATCGGTATTTACCGATTCTGTAATTACAGAATCGGTATTGCCCATTGATTCCTATGGGCTTCACAGCCCATAGGAATCAATAGGAAATACCGATTCGGTATTTCCAGATTCGGTAAATACCGAATCTTAAAGATTCGGTATTTACACATCTGGAAATACCTTCATCTCCCCCCTTCATATTTACCACTTCTTAAATACTGAATCGGTAAAATTCGGTATTTAAGAAGTGGTAAATAAGAATTACCTACATCGGGCCCCTAGTCACTGGCCCAGTAGTAGAAAGCAAACAGATTCAAATTCATCAAACATTCGTTAAAATACAGCGAAAGCACTACATTTTAAAAAGACAACAGGCTCAGAGGCTAAGTAACCGATGTTGCGTGCAGAACTGTAGTAGACAGCAGCATCGCACATGCTGGTGTTTCCTCTTACACAATTTTGTTTTTTGAGGATGTCACAATTTAGCTCTCTGAAGGGCCACAAAGCGACTTTTCAGATCTATACAAAAGGCCTTGAATAAATAATGCAGCAACGTAAGAACGAAATTTATAGGTCGGAGACACCACTGCATGTGTGTGCCACAACTGGACTCACTTCACACTTCCTATCAGCATGGCACAAGTCTAGAGGCCAAGTACACAGCCAGGAATCTTGGCTCTTTATACTAAACTTGCTGATCTTGGACTTATTCCTTCCCATGCTGTAATCTACGTTATCGGACAAAAGTAGAAACTCCCAGAGGCAAGTTAGATTGACCTATACATTAAAAACAATTAATAAGCGATAGACAGTTTTGCCAGTGACTGTCTTTGTTAGAACATATTCAAGACTGTTTTATTAACCTTCCTGCTTTCTCAAATTTGCTTGAAAAGGCACCATTTGGCCACTCTTTTTTAAAAAATTTCTTGGGGGGTGAAACCCCCCAAAACCCCATAGGTGGTTCAGGCTTGCTCGCTCGCTACAGTTCTGTACGGCAATTGTTTTACGCTTTACCACTTTCAGATGTCACCAGCCTCCACTGGATATAATTGAAGGTTAAGGCCAGGTGTAATTCACATTACAGATCCTTAACACTCCTACGTGGGTGGTGCAACATGTGCCATGCCAAGGATTGTGTTTTTTTTACTTAAATTAAACAAAACACATAATTTCCTACATGTGTCTCAAGTCCTAATTTATGGGGATTTGACATAGGGCTGCACAGCAAGTCATCCTGCTGCCCTGCCCCACACCAAAATGAAAAGGTAAGAATGCTCCATATTTATGCAATGTTGTGCATTCCTGTACTTTTCCTCTGCAATTGCGCCATTTTGGCAGCCTAGCGCCAATGCAGGCACCGTTGCACCATGATGAAAGGGTGCCCGTGTTGTCAGCAGGATTGTTTTTGTGCAGGAAGGGGCACCCTCCTGCATGGAAACAATCCTAAGAGGTATTTTCCTATTTTTATTTGTGCTTCAGAATGCAGAACAAATAGGAAGAGGAAAAGATGAGGCGAAATAAAGTTATTTCTCCTTTTTATGTCTCACCTAAGGAGGCATAAGGTTTTGCCACTTCCCAAGGTTTGCATGCTCTCGTGAATCTGGGGAAGTGTCAAAATCCATGGATAACACTGAATCATCCATGGAACGACTCCTGAGCACAGAGTAAGTCAATATGTAATTTGCGATGCCTTGCCCATATCTATGAGGACATTCAAACCACGAACAGTGGCTTTGCGTGGTGTAGGAAGCTTGCTCTTTATGTGATATATCACAAATCTGATATACAGTGTAAAAAGTCCAGGCGTTCCCTGACTGGTAGACAGGGATTTGCTGCGCAATCCTAAAGTGCTCTATTAGGGGGTAGTGTGGTAGAACAGCCTTAGGTGTTACACATGGGAGTGCAAGGCATTTGCTAATACACACAATGTTTCATAAATTATGTCACAACTCAAGAAGGAGATCCACACCAATGGATCACTGACATAACCTCGACAGACCGAATATCGACTGGACAAAATATTGATGACAAATTATCGACTACAAAATTATCGATTGCCTATACTTAAACAACAAAACACAAAAATATCGAAACCACATTATCGACTAAAATAAACAACAACTACAACAATATCGACTAACAACATTATCGATTTCTAAAACATCGATTATCACATCTTTAAATGAAAAACTGTCAAAATATCGAATACAAAAATATAGATAGCAAATTTATCGTTTTTTTAAAATATCGAATTTACTACATCCTTGAATAAATCACTGTATTATCTTAAAATTTAGTCATACTATTCATAATTATTCAAGAATTGTTTCTAAAAAGCTATAAAACATACTATATATTTTCCTAGCATTTATAACACAAAATAAATACAAACATACATTTTATAATACATAAACAATGTTTTGAACAACTAAACATTTCTTACTGCAAATTATATATATTCCTCCACTTTAAAAATATAAAGATAACATTACCTATACTAAATAAGGCCTTACACATTAAATAAACGTTAATTGGCGTCACCCATATAAGGAAAGCAATTAGCATAACAGGTTACAAAATTCAAATCCACGAATTAAAACAGACTATCAATTTAAACAACCAATCCTACTTCAGAAACTATTAGACTAATACTATATAAACAAGATTACAGCAAACTAAAAATGCAGCCTAAATCTCCTAACTAAAGGAAGACGAAACTCTGCAGGATTTCTGAAAGAAAACGTATTGACTTCAACATAAAGACAGCTACAACTATATAAAGTAAGTACTACTACATTATTTCCCATCGAAAATGTAACTCTCAAACCTCACACCTATGTTTAAAAGCCAAATACCTAAAATATATGTTTTTTTTTACTATTTATCCTACAGACAAAATGAAAATACAGAACACCTAGACAACACCTGTACATCAAAAGTTAAATATAAATAAGTAAGTATATAATTTTAATGTAACTTTGACATTTAATAGATAGGTAACTAAATAGAAACTAGCTAAAAACCTCTACCAAAATATCATAAATAGTTATAAAATATTTGTACACATTTTCTCAACTTCCACAGGTACAAAAATATATACACAGAAAATAACAGTTTGAAGAACATCAACACCTGAAAAGAACTACTTGAAATCATAAAAAGATTTGCAGGTAAATCAGAAATGTGTAAAACTGTATTATTAGAATACAACATTATTTTTTCAAAAAATGTAATGACATTCTCTTTTAATTACCTCCTAGCACTACAATACAAGCATGACTGAAGGAGCTAAATTCATTTATTCACAAATAGGGAAAATGCTTCTTTGTTACATGGGATATGTCTACACTCAAGAGAAACAAAAAGATTTGAAAGTTTTTTGGAAGTGTACGAAATATTATGCCAACAAATGTTATGGTAGAACTATAACTCAGGAAACTACTGTTACTTATACTAAGGAACATAATCACCCACCCAATGTAACAGAAATAGAGATTAGACAAATGCTAGATTCCCTTAAAGAAGCTAGTACTAGTACTGATCAACCAACAACTGCTATTCTGAAACACCATTTAAGTGTACTTCCCCAACATGCTTCTAGCCAATTACCATCTATCGAATCCCTTAAAAGAACTATAGCTAGACAAAAAAGAGCAACATGCACTACTCCTCCCACACCAAAAACTTTTGAAGAAGTGCAAATTCCCCCAGAACTCTCTGTAACTCACAATAAAGATGATTTTATACTCTATGACAACAAATCTAAAGATAAAAGAATTATACTGTTTGCCACAGCAAACAACATGACTAAACTTACCCAATGCCAAACTTGGATGATGGACGGTACTTTTTCTGTATGCCCCAAACCTTTTTATCAATTATACACTATCCATGGTCATTTCCAAAATGCTAATATTCCATTCCTTTATGCCCTTCTACCAAACAAACAGCAAGCTACCTATCAAGAAATACTAACTGAAGTCAAGCAACATACTAACAACTATTTTCCACAAAAAATGATCATTGACTTTGAAAAAGCAATGATAAACAGCATCCTTAAAACATACCCACACACAGCAATACAAGGTTGCTATTACCATTTTAACCAATGTATCTGGCGAGATCTACAACAATCTACCTTGAGTATCCAATATGCCACTGATAGCACTTTTGCTTATCAAATAATAAAACTCATCGCCCTAGCCTATGTTCCACTGACAGATGTAACTGAGCACTATAACTTGTTAATAGACATCCCCTACTATAAAAGAAATGAAGAAAGACTAAGCCCTATGCTTGACTACTTCGAAGACACATGGGTAGGAAGGCTACACAGATCAGGCCATAGAAGACAACCCAAATACCAAATAGCTTGGTGGAATGTCTACCTTAGCACACTAAATAAGGAAGCAAAAACAAACAATGCAGTTGAAGGATGGCACAATGCCTTCCAAGCAACTACAGGCCGAGGAACGCCTACCCTTCACAAATTAATACAATCCTTACAAAAAGAACAGAGTTACCAGGAGCTCCGAATGGAGCAATCAGTAACTTTGATCGGACCTAAACTCACCAAAGAAAGGAAAAAAATGTATAACACACTCCAAAGTCAAGTTACCCTCTATCCAACTAGCAAAGGACTAGACTATCTATCAATGATTGCAAAAACTATTCTTTAAAACATAACATAACTATACACGTTACATTAAGCATTTTTTTTTTAATTCCTTGATTTTTACATGTAACAATTTGCAATTAAATTATCAAATACATAATATTAACATATATAAAATGTATTTAGATAATGTATTTACAAAATGTTACATACAACGTAACAGAAGCAAAAATTAAAACAGTTTCCCCACCCATAAAAAGTTTTGTAAATACTTACATTTCTGTTGCACCTTCAAACGTAATCCAATTCCAAGCAATCCATACGACACCATTGCAAAAACCCATACAATCCATGGAAGCCCCAAAAAAAATGCAAAAATACAAGCAAATCCATAGCGACTCCTCTCCAATGTAATACACACGATATACCATTGAAAACCCGAAAATAGTAATTTAAAAAAAAAAACGCTCCTGGAAAACTTGTAAACCAAAATATTTGTGTGCAAAAATAAGAGTATATAATACTCGTCACACAACTCTGATCGAAAAAGAAGGACCTCCTCAAAAACAGTAAAACGCGACGATAACCTGGAAAAAATAAAATACATACCCACCGACACAAAAACACCCATACATATATAAAAAACCATATTTATACACCAAACATATTATCTTTGTAACATTTAAACATATTAGCTCACGTCACACACCTACAACTAAAACGCGGTAAAAATGAAATATCGTACACTCTACCTAACACCGAAAACACAATCTTCTCTTAATAACCCTATCTACATAAACTTAAACACACCACACATACACTAACACTAACTTCATTAACTTCTAAAATACAATTAAAACAAACTTACCCTCTCTAACGCGAAGCAGCATCCAACCGCGATCTGTTGAAGCACCAAATAAGCCTAAATAACATTACGCGTTAAAAAAGTAGTCCCTGTATACAGCAAAAACCTCTTTAATTTCTATATTCCAACACTTTAAAAAAATACACTGAGTATTATATTAAGTGTAAATAATTATTTAAATTGTAGAAAATTATTTCTTAAATATTCATTACTTTCAAATAATTATTCAACTGTTATCTGTTACTTTAAATAATATTTTATTATTTATATATACATTTAGAAAATAATCTATATGTTAAACAAATTTGAATATATAACCTTGTTACAAATAATTTGTTTATAAAAATAGCTAATATTAGTTTAAACATTATGTATGTATATAAAAATGTATTTGTGTGTTTATCTATGTAAAAATTAATATTATAAATATGTTCAATATTCATAATATTAATTTGTAAAAAAAATATGATTACTTTGTAAAAAACAAAAATGTTACTGTTATAAAACAAATATACATATTTATCTATGACAATATATTCAATGTCTATGTGAATAAAATAATTGTTATTAAATGAAAAGTACATATTACCAATTTGTTTCTTTAACTATTTAAATTACAATATATGTGAATAAACATAAAATTATTTAAATATCATTTATTTGTTAAAAACATATATATGCACTTCATATATTTTGTTGGATAATAAAAACTGTTTACTTACAATTTTCAATAGAAATAAAAAATACATCTCTACTTACAATTTATTTTTTATATGTTAATAAACTGTTTTTCATTTATTCCATTTAACCCTGTGTATGTTTCCTTCTTTATTATTCTATATAAATATTAAATACATATGAAATATTCTATTTAAAAATGCATTTTAAATTTTAATAATTTTAAAAATGTATTTATCTTTTAACTACTACAATAACAATAATTATAATTAATACAAAATTTTTCTATGTAATTTTAAAACTTTATTATAGTATCCTACCAATAATAATTATTTGTATTAAAAATGTTTTCTTATTTCCACTGCACCAATTATAAACTCACCAAACCATACTACACATTAAAACCATACAAATTACAATTCCCACTTCACCAATTGTAAACTCATGGAAGGTGCTGGACACTGAACCCATACTAATTACTATTCCAACTCCACCAAGTATAAACGTAATTTTTACCCTGTACCCCTGTACCCAAAAACCCCAAACTGACCCTGAACCCTAAAAATACCCCTTTACCCAAAAACTGAAAACTGACCCTGAACCCAAAAAATACCCCTTTACCCAGAAACTGAAAACTGACTCTGAACCCTAAAAATACCCCTTTACCCAAAAACTGAAAACTGACCCTGAACCCTAAAAATACCCCTTTACCCAAAAACTGAAAGCTGACCCTGAACCCTAAAAATACCCCTTTACCCAAAAACCCAAAACTGACCCTGAACCCTAAAAATACCCCTTTACCCAAACACTGAAAACTGACCCTGAACCCTAAAAATACCTCTTTACCCAAAAACTGAAAACTGACCCTGAACCCTACAAATACCCCTTTACCCAAAAACTGAAAACTGACCCTGAACCCTAAAAATACCCCTTTACCCAAAAACTGAAAACTGACCCTGAACCCTAAAAATACCCCTTTACCCAAAAACTGAAAACTGACCCTGAACCCTAAAAATACCCCTTTACCCAAAAACTGAAAAATTACCCTGAACCCCAAAAAAAAACCTTTACCCAAAAACTGAAAACTGACCCTGAACCCTAAAAATACCCCTTTACCCAAAAACCCAAAACTGACCCTGAACCCTAAAAATACCCATTTACCCAAAAACCCAAACCTATAACATTTTAAATATAATTATATACTTACCAATACTTACGTTGTAATGGTATGCGTTGTAAAAGTACCTGCGTTGTAAAAACATTTGTTGTAAATACATGCGTTGTAATGGTATTTGCGTTGTAAAATTTTCGTTGTAATGGTAGTGCGTTGTAAAAGTTGCGTGGTAAACGTTGTATACCTTTAATAAATAATAATATTTCATTATTTATTATTAAATTACTTCCCACTCTATTCCCCTATAAACCCACAACCCGCTACAGAAATAAAAACAATTATTTAACATAATTAGCAATTAATCAATTAAATTAAATTATTTACCAATTACATTTTAAATAATCAACAAATATTTTTTAATTAACAATTAATTAAATATTACTACCAATTAATAAATTTACATATTTAATTATTTATAATTAAATTACTTCCCACCCTATTCCCCTATAAACCCACAACCCGCTACATGACATAAATTATTTAAATTAACATAATTACCAATGAATCAATTAAATTAAATTAATTACAAATAAAATTTTATATAATAAAAAAATATTATTTAATTAACAATTAATTAAATATTACTGCCAAATAATAAATTTACATATTTTATTATTTATAATTAAATTACTTCCCACCCTATTCCCCTATAAACCCACAACCCGCTACATGACAAAAATTATTTAAATTAGCATAATTAGCAATTAATCAATTAAATTAAATTTTTTACCAATTAAATTTTATATAAATAATTGTTTTTATTTAATTAACAATTAATTAAATATTACTACCAATTAATAAATTTACATATTTAATTAATTATAATTAAATTACTTCCCACCCTATTCCCCTAAAAACCCACTACCCGCTCCTAGAAAATATTATACTATTTGAATTATTTTTTATAATTATTAATTTTTTATAAATTTAATTTCAATATGAATAAATATAAAAATAACATATATTTTAACAATAAATGTAGTAATAAAAAAATAAAACAGTGTACATTTAAATATTCGAGATTATTTATATCGATATTATTAGTCGATATTATGACAGTCGATATCATGACTGTCGATAACACAACTTTCGATATTCTTAAAACCTATATTTTGACTTTCGATATTTTTAAACTACTAGAAAAAACGATATTTTTTCCTATCGATATTACTTACTCGATATTTTCTCAATCGATATTTTTTAACATACATGACAATCGATAATAAATACATCGATATTACTTACCTCGACATTAATGCCATCTTGATATTCTGGAGTCGATATTATGTCCATTCGAAAATAAAAACTCGATATTTAGACTGCACACCCACACCAATATATAAAAATAGCGACAATCTATATATATTTTTAGGCATCAGTAGAAAATTGTTCAAGTAGGTGCATTTTTAAATAAAAATGATTTTCAGTTCAAAAAGGGGACACTGCAATTTCTGAGTTCTGCAATGTATTCCTATAGGAGGAAAAACAGGTTCTGCAAACAGGTACAGTACATCGATTTACAGGACCATCCTCCAGGACTTGAGGTGAGTGGTGGGCATGGTCCAAGGCGGGACCAGCAATACACCACCAGCAGCAAGAGGGTGGCTGGGAATCGTGTGAAAAACAGCATCAGGAGCCCAATAGGTTTGAACAGAGATTAGTCACTGTGGAAGGAGGCTGCAGGCTCTGACTGGGAGACCAAATGGGGCGAACCAACAGAGGGGTGGGTTCAAGACTGTGACATAGGAACACCAGGGGTTCTCTACTCCATGGCCACATGGATGCAGATGTGTCTTTAGGTGTCGTGTTTCCCTTACGGGAGCAGTCGAGGTCGAGGGGGCCTGCGTACAGAGGCTGCAGGCGATGTCGGGGAGTCCACTTGGGGTGAAACCACGCTGTAATCAGAATCTGGAGGGCTGTGGAACCTTGTTGGCACTGGTGGGCCACTTCAACTAGGGCCAGAGTCATCAGGTGCAGAGATGACTTTCAGTGTTGGGTCTTTGGCGGTTCAGGAGGTCTCAGATTCTTTTCCTCAGAGTTTCTTTTGAACAGGTCCACGGTTCACGGGAGGTCTTGGTCTTTGTTGAAGGCAGAAAGTCCTCCCAGGATTTAAAAGCACTCATCTGCAGAAAGAGTCGACTTTGGTGCATGATAGACAGAGAACAGCAGACAGGTCAGCGGGGCTGAGGTCAGGTCAGATGCTCTCTTCTGCCTTTGCAGCTCTTCGTGTCCTTCTACCTCATAGGTCATCATGATCTTCTTCTGTGGTGCCAGGGGCATTAGGGGAGTGTAGTGTCATAGCCAATGGGCCGCTGGCCCCTGGGGTCACAGCTCCCCCTATATGGCTACTTCCTGTGGGAAGTGGGTTTAACTCTGTTCCAGAATTCCGAGTATGCAATTACAAAGATGGCTACCTCTGAAAAACCGTGGCCACCTCGCAGGTAGCCCAACTTAGGGGTGGTACTAGCCTGGCAGTGGCACACCCACCTGACTAGCTAATTTTCCCACCTGTCCAGGTGTCATGTGGTATGTGGTCTTTGGAAAGGGGGGGTTGACTTCCTCTCCTGTGTGGGGAGCCAGTTTTGCATTCGAAAGGTAACGACTCCTCTGAAGCTTGCTAGACCAAAGTGGCTAATCAGCTGCTCCTCCGGTGGAAGGGAGTGTTAAACCCTCTTTACTACCAGGCTTTTGTTCTGGGTCTCATGAGAGCAAAGGCTCTTACCCTCTGTGGTCAGAACAGTGTCTCAGGTGGCAGGCTAGCAGAATCCAGTCAGCAAGAAATCCAGAGGCTGGTTGGTTTTCAGGGGGCACCTCCAAGGTGCCCTCTGAGTTAATGCATTAATATATCCAACAATGGCATTGGTGAGGGATTATCAAGTTGAGATGTTTGGTACCAAACATCCCTATATTCAGTGAAGCCATCATGTAGCTGGGGAACTTGTTTTCATCAGTGTCCAGGGCATGGTTTAAGATTGCTTCCCTGGTCACATGCACTGGCAGGAATTGGGTTGACCAGCACTGGGGCATATCTGCTCATGCAGCTATCTCCTCACATATAATATTAAGCTTGCTGCCTTAGGGATGTCGGGCCTGCTGTAGGGGTGACTTACAAATATCATATGCAGCGATAAGGGACTTGGCACACAGGGATATGTGACATGTTGTGTTTTCACTTTTGTCTACACTAAGACCCACAGCCTGTAATGGTAATCATGCTTGGTGAGGGGGTTTAGGGTGGCACAACCTGTGCGTCAGCCCTTAGGAACCCTCTTTAGTACCTGAGGCCCTAGGTATCAGGGTACCATTTACTAGGGATTCACAGATGGTGCTAAAAGTTTTGCCAAATTGGAGAAACAATTGTACAGTTTGGGGGAAAGAGCTGAGGCACTGCGGACATGGTTGGCCAGAACCTTGTGCACTTTCAGTCAAATCACACCCTGCCCCTAGCAAAAGATGGGGTGCAACCATGTCAAAAAGGGGCACTCTCCTACATGTGGTCTCATGGATTTGATTATGTAATCTGCGCCGCTGCTGTGTCACAAAAAGTCATGCTCCAGTGGTGCAAGGGGCTCGTAAATTTTCCCCACAGAGTTCAGAATTCCAAGGAGCCCTGGAAATCCCAGTGAGGACTAATTTTAAGCTTGAAGGCCAGTCAGGACTCTAGGAGTCCAGTTACATTCTCTTGAATGTCCCCCTCTGTCACTTGGTGTACCTGGATTACAAGAATGGGTAGATTCAAAATGCCTAGTTTCTGTGCGATGTGTTGCAATGGAGGATGGGATGGTGATCCACAGAGCTGAAAAGGCCTCCCCTGCTTGAGATAAGAAGCTCTGCCTGGGTCAGAGCCTCAGTGGCCATGCGGGTGGAAGACCCCTGCCTGGACTCAATTTCATGGCCCATTGTGTCACTTGGATTCCCGGACGGGACCCTCAGCCCCGGTGAGACGTCCACAGTTATTAGTTATTTTTTCCTTTTTCACTTCCAATCTGAGTTCTTCCCTCAAGGGGAGGAGATCTCAGCCCAGAGATAGACAATTTCCCAAACTGTGTATCCTTTCTTGTAGTAAGTTATGGCTTTGAGCCCTAGTCAGAGTTTTGGTTGGCCTGGGATGGAAGACCCCCACAGTGGCTCTCTTCTCCGTCCCACCGAGCTACCAAGTGCCTGAGGCGGAATCCAGCAGGCAACTGGAGGGCTTGCCTGCTTCTCTGGGTTCCAAAGCCCTGACTGGGCCCTGGGTCACAGCCATGCCGAGTACAGGGACCAAAGTCCCTGGCCCTGGGCTCCCATCTTTGGTCTGTCTGCTGCACATTGTCTGGGATGGGGTGCTGCAGGCACTAGGAAGTCTCACCTTCTTGCCCTAGTTCAGAAGCACTGACCGGGCCAGGCATTTCATCCCTGGCAGGCCCAGTGGGTGGAAGCCCAAACCCATGAAGGTTGCCCTTGATTGTATGGGTTCAGAAGCTCTGGCCAGGCCCTTGTTCAGAGTTCCAGCTGTCCCTTTGATGGAAGCCTACTCATGTTTGGCTCAGTTCTTCAGCCTGCCTAGTCTTAAAGTTTCCAGTATGGGTATCACAGGCCTGGGGAGGTGTCCCCTGATTGCCCTGTTTCAGAAGCTCTGACAGGCCTCGAGGTCAGAGCCCCACAGGCCAGGCAGAGGCTCAATGTGGTCTCTCTTGCTTGCCTCGAATTAGAAGAACTCCGATGGGCCCAGGACTGGGAGACCCTGGCCCAGGGCTCCATATTCTGGCCTGTTGTGTCTCAAAGTGCCCTGGACGGGACCCATAGGCCAATGCCAGCTTCCTCTGCTTGTCTGGGAAAAAAAGCTCTGATTGGGCCTAGGATCAGAGGTCTAGCAATCTCTGTCGTGGAAGATCCCTGGCCTGGGCTATGTTCCCTGCCCTGCCATGTCTCAAAGTGCCCCAGATGGGGACTCACAGGCCAGGAGAGGCCTATGCTGATTGCCTTGGAGAAGAAGCTCTGACCAGTCCCTGGATCAGAACCCCAATGGTCCCAGGGCCGGAAGACCTTGGCCCTAGATTCCACTATCTGGCCAGCTTTGTCTCAAAGTGCCCTGGATAGAGACCCACAGCCCCAGTGAGGTCTCACCTGCTTGCCTGGGATAAGAAGTTCTGACCAGGCCCTGTATCAGAACCCTGAGGCATCCTGGGGTGGAAGACCTTGGCCCTGGGCTACATTCCCTGGTTCGGCATGTCTTAAAGTGCACCAGATAGGGACACACATGCTCGCTGAGTCCCGTCCTGCTTGACCAGGATAAGAAGCTCTGATCTGGATCCAGAGAAGAGGCCCGGTGGGCCGAGGGGTGAAAGTCCTCAGCCCTGGTCTCCTTTCTCAGGCCCACCGTGTCGTGAAATACATGGGATGAGGTCCTGCATAACGGGGAGGTTGCCCAAGCTTGTCTGGTATCAGAAGCTCTGACAAGGCCCTGAGACAGAGCTGAATGAGACCTCCCCATAGCCTCTTGTCTGATAATCAGCTCAGGCTTCCAGAACCCGGACCACTGAATCCCTGTCCACTCCAAAAGAGAGCAACATCTGTTTTTAGAACTCACAGAGCAACCACATGACTGTTCTTCGAGTCCAAGCATCTGGTCGTTCTGAGCCCCGGACACCTGGTCACCAGCCATGTGGCGCACCCAGATGGCAGGGCTATTCTATAAGTCCACATGAGTGTTCATTTGACTCTTTGATCTCAGCCAGAGGTCCAGGGGGTCAGGTACATTTTCTTTGTTTTCCCCCTCTGTCACTTGGTGGACCCAGATTTCAAGAAAGGGGGGTAGATCTGCTCCTGTTTAGTGGGGGACAAGGTATTCAGGACCCCCTTGTTGTCCGATTGTTCTCACCAGTGTGCTGCCCAGGTAGGCAGCTGCCTTCCAGCCCTGTTCAATGGACCTTTCCACCAATACTTGTTTCCCAAAGAGAATGCAAGGATGGAAAGCTGACATCACCTTGCTATTCAACCTGATTAGGGGTGGTTTAGGCAGCTCTGTATTAAGATTGGCTGGGCTGCCTTGGAAGTCCCAGTGATGGCCCAGTTGACTCTCCGAGCCCAACCAGGGGCTCCAGGAGGTCAGATGTAGTCACTTTATGGGCTCCCTTTTACTTAGTGTTCTGGATTTATAGGGCCAAGGTATGGGGAAAATTATTGCCCTCCGATCTTTCCCTCTAGGAGGTGCAAGGGCCTGGGCTAGACATCCTCATGCAGGGAGGTCTGCTCAGGAGGGTGGCAGTATAGCCAGCACTGCACTCTGATTGGCACACTTGGTATATTTAGTTATAGACTGCTTGGACAACCTTGGCAGTTGGTTGAAGCACAGAGATTCCATCCCATCTGGACTTTCCAAATTAATGGTCTGCCTTTAGTGGAGGCCACTCAGCAGTGGGAAGGCCAAGCAGCCTGGCAGCTGTTGAAGTGGTCTGACCAGAGTAGATGGGATCAAATAGTGCTAGTTCCCGGATGCTGCATGATGGCTTAGGCCTTGTGTGCCTGTCCATCACCCTTCTCCACCCAGTGCATTTCCATAGCAGTTCTCAATGACCATTCTGTCGGGTGGCCCTGGCTGCCCAAGCACCCCTGCATCTTGCTCAGACTGTGCCTTGGCCCACTTCTCCCTTCTGGTGTTGCAAAGCAGGCTGGGACTGCTGGTGCCCATGTTACTTCCTTGCTCCTACCAGCTGCTTGCAGTCAAGCAAGGTCTCACAAAGCCGGCTCTCAAGTGGTCTGAAGATTGGTCCAGAACAGGCATTTGGCTCCTCTTTCCTTACAGCAAATGTGGCTATCTTGTTGATCTTGCAGTAGCATATGCCTGTCTCAAAGATAAAGCCATGCATTTGTAAGTACACATGACTGGTCCAGTGAAACTGTGAATGGCTAGTTAAATCAGTTATGGTTCCTTTGAGCTCTACATCTATTACTTGGGTATCTGTGGTAATTCTAGAGCTAACACATGCCAATGAACCATGACCTCCATGGATGCATGCATTTATCAGCGTAAGACCAATCAGGGCTTGTCTGGCCACTTTGATGACAGATATTGTGGTGTAGGTTGAATGGGGAATGATAAACAGCAACCACAATCCAAGTCAGGGTAAAAAGAAGGCAAACCCTAAATTAACCTGTGTTCATCCTCTGGTAGCTTGGCACAGAGCATGCAGGCTTAATTTAGAGGAATTGTGTGAAGTAATTGTGGAACACTTCAAATAGTAAAGCAGTGAAAGCACCACACAAAAAGATTCCACACCAGATTAGAAAAATATAACTTAATGTATTAAATACAACAAAACCAAAACAACACAAAGCCAATTTGTAGAACTTGAGATATTGAATTTTAAAGTTATAGGTATAAATATCACCTATAAGTTAAAATAGCTATTTTGGATATCTTGTGGCACTGGACCTGGACAAAGTCAAAACTTTAGGCCGACGGCAATGGAGTGTGGACTGGATACAGGGACTCAGTGAGGCCTGCTGAACAAAAGTACTTTAGTCCTGGGTGCATCGATATCAAGGATGATGGTACAGTTGAGGCGATATGTTGGTGCCTATCCAACCAGCAGCATGATGCACTGGTTATGATTCACACAGCAGCGGCAATGAGTTGACTCCAATGAGCGGAGAGCTACGATGTGGAGGTTTCTGGTTGTCATCGAGGCTGCTGTCAATAGAGAAGCATGGACATTATGGCAGAATAGTTTTACGTAGTGGTGGTTCCAAAGGCGATGTGTTGTGTCCGATCCAAGCAGCAGAGGCGATGTGCCGGATGTGATCCGTGCAGCAGCGGTGATTCATTGGTTTGATTGAATACTGTGAGAACGGGGTTTATTTCCAGGAAAGATTGGATTTAGCTTGTCAACTAATAGCTTTAGGGGCCAGCATACTTCATCCATAGCCTAGAAAAGCAGGCAACAGATATTCTTTCTCAGAGACCTACTGAATGAATTTGACGATGCATATAACAGTATTAAAAGAGTATACAACTGAAGCCACACATAAACAATAACATTTGCATTAAAGCAGGTCGGAGCGCATTATGTAACACTTCCTACCATAAGAACATGCACTTTCTCTGAAATATTTATACTTTTTGAGGAAGTGTCTTGATTAATGGCAAAACTATAGCGTAAGAAGAAATTATAATGTATACACCAATGTATGGTAAAACCATGTGGAATCCACTTCTCATAGTAGTGATGAGGTAGAAGGATAGATGGTTACTATATAGGTTTCCAAAAGAGGACCTAGGGTAGGTTTTACAACCAATAGTCGTAAAGGGCGGTTTTCGTATATGATTATAATGGGGAAAGTGTGGTAGAAAACATCAAAAGAGGGCACCCCACCCTTTTTTACCAAATAGAAACCGGGAACGGAAGGAGGCATTTGTGCCCCATGCAGGTTGGCGACACAGGAAGCAGCCCAGTTATTACCAGATACCCAGGAGATGGCATAATAGAGTATCTATTTCATTAGAAATTACACTTACAGATAAGATAGAATAAGGAATACAATTTGAAAGAAAAATAAACACATGACTACAATAGAGATATGTTGGATCTGAATACAAAACAAGGGCGTATACGGCAGATTGTGATAGTAAAGGAAAAGAGGAGATAGACAAAGCATGCTGCAAGCTGGCACTGCCTTTAGTATTAAAAACACCCCGTGTGGGAAGAAGAGGTTTCTATTGGTGGCCCTCATTAGTGATAACACCGGAAGATAGAAAAATCTTCTAAGCTCGTAATTGGAATCATCTGATTGAGGAAACGTGCAGATGTATACACGTGGCACGTCAAAGAGGAGTTGAACGTAACGGGCGGGTGAATGAGGCGAGAGAGACTCCGGGTACGTGTTAAGTATGAGAAGTAAGCCAGTCAAAATAGGAGATATCTCTCCCTTCCCTGTATTTATGTAACACATATTCCTGTATTCTTTTTATTAAACCTTTTTATAAAAATAGACATGGGGCAGAGGGTAGCAGTTAGGGGAACTAGGACAATAAGTATATGCTTTGTATGACATTAAGGGAGCTGCAGACAACGCAGCTAAATAAAGATGAACCTGCTGATCGGGCGATTCCATATATGGTATATGGATCAGATTAGCGATACCAATAGATGTACCAGAATGGTGATGAGGATGCATATCTGACGATGAGCCCCCTGGTTTACACAAGCAATTTCCTCAGGGGATAGAGATGATAAGGATGGATCTTAGAGAGGGCTGACACCAGGCGCATGTGGCATGGTCTACTAGGAAGAGCTGGTCATTTCAAAGGGATAGAAGAAGGCACAGTTGTGTCACTTCTGTACTATAAAAAGATTGTACCTTATGAACAATGACAGAATATTGAGATCTATTTCTAGGTATTGCGAGGTGTGACCTAGGAGAGATAGCCCCCCTGCTGTCTGACAACTGATCTATAAACAATTGTGGTCAGGTATATTATTGTTATACTGACTTCGACAGGGCAGAAGGGTTCATCCTTGAAATAAAAGGGAGGAAGGTGAAGGAATGCTCAATTGGGCACAAAAAAGAAACATAAATGACAACAGGTTAAGAAGGATGATTAAAATCATACTTGTGTTTTCAATAGGCATTGGCTAAGAGGACGACAAAAGAATCCATGCAGAAACATTGTGATCCCTGGACAGAATTAATGTTTGCATTGGATTCTCACAGTAGTCTAATCAACTCTACATGAAAAGCGTTTGATTTGATGAGTTGAACTCAGTTAGAGATTGCAGTCTGTGATTGAAAAATATGAGTGAAAAATACTGAGAAAGGATTAAGTTTGAGTATGAAGAGAGGGTAAAAAAAAGATTCTGTGCCTGAGTGGGTGATGAGAACAATAGAAGACTTATTCAACTTTGTGTTTCGGTGAACCCCAGGCCCAGTGAGTTTGATAGTGCTATGAAATAATAAGCTACTTATGTCATTTATGACATATTTAAAATATATTTTGTCATATAGAAATTCAATAATCTGTGGCTATTGATGAGTATCTGATCTTGGTTTTTAAAAAAAATGATCATTATGTATTGCTAGATTATTGTAACAAATGAGGATGTGAATATTGAGATGTTGATATTAATAGTAATATCTATGTGTTTTTATAAAGGTTGTTTTGTATATGTGAGAGATATTTCTTTGTCTTGAAGAAGGTGGTCAAAACCAGCATCATACCACCAAAACGCGTCAACGCTATATATATTGCTAAATTTGTGGTATATATGGATAGATTAGATGTTGATTCTTAAAATCATGTGTCTGTGTTGCTCATTTGCACAAATTAGCAAGTAATTAAGGCAGTGTGTTGTCTGTTGTGTTCTCTCTGTTGCTTATTATTGACATAACCACTAAATTTTATCCAGATCCATGATATATTCACCAATTTTTTTACAAAAGATAATATAGGTTTTAATAGGTTATAAAATCTGTATTTGGATGGATAATGGCACATTTATGATGTAATGTGATGAGACTTTTAATAAAGATCTGATATTGTTTATAATTTTGTAGCACTTTACTTACTCAGACTTGGGGTCATGAATATAAGAAGTATCAAACTGAGACAAATGGATGTATGATTGACTAATATTGTTTCGCTTGGTGTGGTATTTAGTGGACCCAAAGGAAAATATATGTGACTTTACAGTAAAGTAAGAAAATGCCAACTGTTGTATTTATGTCCATAATGTTAATGATACATTGGATTTGTGTTGTATTTATGTGTATGATGCCAAATTAATGTTAGTGTAAAATGTGGTGATACATTTGGATTTTAAATTGTGATTCCAGAGACACCAAACTCTTCACAAATGGGAATTACACTTATACATTTAATAATGTTATTCTACGGGAGAGATAGGCCTTGCAGAGGTGGAAAACGTATTTAAGTACCAGGACATGCATAATTAGAAAGTGCATGTCCTGCCTTTTAAATATATTGCACCCTGTCCTCTAGCTTGTTCAGGATCTACCTTAGGGAACTTAGGGGTGACTTACATGTATAAAAGGGCAGGTTTGGGCCTGGCAAAAGGATTAATTTGCCAGTTCAAATTGGCACTGTGAACTACACACACAGGTTCTGCAATAGCAGTCTTTAGACATAGATATAGGGCTGCATAATTGGGTGGCAGAAGCAGTGCTGCAGGTCCACTAGTATATTTAATTTACATGCCCTGGGCACACGCGTTGCACTTTACTAGGGACTTCTAAGTAAATTAAATATGTAAATTGAGTACGAGCCAATGTTACCATGTTTTAGAAGAGAGAGCCCATTCACTTTAGTATTGGTTAGCAGTGGTAAAGTGCTCTGAATTCTAAAACCAGCAGAAACAAGGACAGCAAAAGTGAGGAAGAAAGGCAAACTGTTTCGGGGTGAACCTACACAAAGAACCATTTCCAACAACCCTTCTTTAAAACCACTTGGATGCTAAGGCACCTGCAGATTTTTACTGTAATTTCCATTGAAATGAATAGGCACTCCATGACGAGTTACCCTTGTCATTAGCATCCAAGTGGTTAAGTCCATTAATGGTCGGTGGGTTGCAAACATTTGTTGTTCTAAAAAGTGGGCTGTGGTTTTAAAACCTTTGGGAACCACTAATAGTAAACACATTACAGCAGGTGGTAATTTCATGTCTAAATGTGATGATATACAGAAGACACAAGAGGTAATATAGGGATTAAAATAACACAATCTCACCCCTTATGCGTGTATTACTTGCAGCATAATTTGCTTAGACTCTTCAATTCACAAAACATTTCTTTACTCAAATGGATGAAAATAACATCACCAGAGAATAATATTTAGATAACCTTTGAACATAATTTGGTCTCCTATCTTGTATAACATAATTCTATAGCTTTGGGAATGCCAAATCTCTGCGGAGTGGTTTGGGGACAATGATTATGATGATCAAATCCATATTTCACACAGAACCTTAATATGTTTTCCATATTTCAAGATTCCCAGTGAAATGTCTTCATATCACACCATTTTGTTACATAAAAGTATACACACAAAAATACACACCCATATATAATCTGCATGTAGATTACTGACCAGATACTTATATGTGTGTTTTGAGTGGTTTAAGATATGCATGCTGGTAGACCTGAAATCCTTGACATGATATTCCCCAAACTTTCTGTTATGTTTTCTATTATGTTACAACCATGATTGGTTTATTTTGCCCACCCAGTGGCTGAGGAGAACTTCTTTTCCATAGATAATCGGTATGTTTCCAAGTCTATATTTGTTTATCTGCATTGTTGTATGTATTTTGTTTGGTACAAGGGAGCTGTGTTTACATATATGTGATTTATGTTTCTGCTCCTATATGGTGTCCAATCACACTGTTAATAGGTGTCATACACTTTTATGATGGTGGTGATATACATTTCACATTTTCTTTTAAGATTTGAGGTCATGTACTGGATGGTATGTGCCTGGCACTGTATAATTTGTTTCAGTTTTATTTTGCATATGTAACATTGTATCTATGTATTTTATTTTTGACAAGAATACATTGTAACATGGGGGTTTCTCTCTCAATTTGGCTATTTGACTTTTCAGTCCACTTTCTATGTTTTGCACAGTTTGTAAGTGTGTGTTAGTCTATTCGCATGTGATCAATGCCGTTGGCTAAAATGCTGCTAGAGCAAAAGGAGTTAGGTCCTGGGTCGTGCAGGGGGCTGGACCATCTATTACAATATAAACATACAATTTGCCCCTCACACCTATACTTAGAGCTTTTTCTTTGGAGAAAAACAATAATCAGGACAATTTCTGATTACGTAGGCTTATTTATTTTAGCCCTTGCTTTTTTTTAAAGGTATTTCAAATTGAGAATTTGGATATGTACGAGAAAAACACTACACAATTATTCATTAAACAAAATTTGACAATTCTACATTCTTTTACAAATACATAAAGTCATACTATACAAAACATTTTTTGCACATTATTTACAGTGATGATATATCTTAAGATAGTGAAAAACAGGAAAAATTATTTATAGTGATAACACGTATCAATAATGAAACAAGATAGTGATTCTACTGAGAGGAAATATTTAACAAGAGGGCGAGTGGATATAAATAAATTAATATTATATCACAATTATTTCTTCGTATTTTTTAGAGGGGCCTTCTTGATGCCGACGCGTTTCGACCGGTTAAATGAATCAACGCGGTCTCATCAGGGCGTTTTCACTTTGTTCCTTAGTCTGAAGAAATTTTTGTGCAAAAAGGAAAAAAGAGAAAAACGTCTTATTTCTGTTTTATTATTTCAAACCCATTTGCCTGTTTCTAACGAGTGTCTGAGACACTAATGTACCTTATGCACGAGTGTAGCTGGATCCTGCCGGTTCAACAGCTCCCTTTTCTTATTTTCTGTTGATTAAAAACTCTGTAAAAAGAGTAGTATTCAGTCAAGCGGTTGGTGCGTGGAAGGTGCCTGTACTGATTAGTTGTTTGATACTTATCAGTTTCCTACCTGTGGGCAGCGCCATGTGTCTTTAGTTGGAAATCCTATTATTCATTGAGTCTTTCAGTCTGCCTCCAGCGCGATTGTTAATGTGCGTGCCTGGGCGCCCCTGCATTAAAAAGGAGCGTGCGTTGTAATTCCGTTCAAGTTCCTATGCTTGTCATGATTTTACAGTAAAAAGAGGTTGAAGTACCTTGTGGGGGGAGCGAGCGGCCCTCGCTCAACGAGTATGTCCAATTTTTCGGATGCCCACTCTGTTCAGCTTCAATCTGCTGAATGACAACAGGGCTCATTACTACATGTTTTTTACTTGCCTTGTTTTTTGGAAAAACGCGGTTTAAGGCGGCTGTTTCTTACCTATGGGTGAAACGAGGGATGAATCCAAGTCCAGGGATCTCACAGCGCTGTGTGCTTCTCAGTGCATCTAGCGTTTTGCAACAGCCTCCATGTTGCTGTGGGCATTGCATATAGTGTTGGTCACATGGCCTAGGGATTCTGGGACATGTAGTTTTGGCATAAAAAAGGATTTTATTCTGTTTTTTAGGGGGGCATTTGCAAGGGATATCCACCACCCACAAGACTCACGCAGAGCACTATTTCATCATGAATCTTATTTGTTCAGCTGACCAGTCTGGCTCAAGTCATGGAGCAAAAAAAATTCAATTAAAGTCTAGAGACCTCCGACAGTGTATTAAGCCCACTTTGTGTGCTATTGAATTTTAGTATCAAATATGCTTCTTTAGTAAGGAGCGTTTTCTCGATGTCAGGCGGGCACCTACTTTGGTTAATGCTATATAGCACTGTCCATTTGAACTCTGTTTCGCGGTGGTTAGTCTCTGTGAAATGCTGAACCATGGGTGCATTCGCCACTCTATTTTTCAATCTTGATCTGTGCTGTGTGATGCGAGTGTTTACTTGTTGGCAAGTCTTGCCTATATAAATTTTGTCACAAGGACATACAATCGCATACACCACATTACGAGACCGACAATTGGTAAATCCAGCATTTTTCCATTTGATGTTATGGTGGGTGAAATCGCTACCTTCTATTGTTGTGTCACAAGAAACACAATTGCCACATCTATGGTGGCCACTGATCGGTTTCAGACCCCATTTAGCCAACAGATCACTCTTAGGTTTTTGTATTCGCACATCTGCGCGAACCAATTGTTGACCTATACTCTGGTTCTTTTTGTAGGCGAATATGGGCTTGGGAAATGGACAATCCAATTCTTCCAACAAATGCCAATTTTGGAGAATCATTTGTCTCACTTTATGAGTGTCTGGACCAAAGGTTGTAACGCAGACCATCTTGTCTGGTTCAGGTTTTTTCTTGTCTTGTGTTAGCAGACACTCCCTCGGTGTGTATCTAGCTCTCTTGTAGGAGTGTTTAAGCAACTTTTTAGGGTAGCCTCTGTTGGTCATTTCCCCACAGAAAGTTTGAGCATGTCGGTCATAGTCAGTTACTTCAGAGCAGTTCCTCCTGATTCTAAGGAGCTGTCCATAAGGAAGGTTAGCCCGGAGGTTTCTGGGATGTGCACTTCCATGGTGGAGAATCGTGTTTTTATCGGTTTTCTTTTTAAAGAGAGACGCTTTTAAATGACCACCTTCATTGGAGATTTCCACATCAAGGAAAGTCATCCTGTTGTTACTTGATTCAATAGAGAATTTAATGTCATGATGTTTATTATTCAACCAATGGTGAAATTCCATTAATTCAGTGTGGCTCCCCTGCCACAGGAGCCACACGTCATCAATGTATCTCAACCACTGTTTGATGTGCTTCTTGAACGGATTGTTATTTTCAACAAATTTATGTTCGTATTCTGCCATATACAGTACTGCCATTTCCGGCGCATAGGGACATCCCATGGCCGTACCTTTGATTTGAATAAAAAACTCATCGTTGAAGCGGAAATAATTTTTCTTTAACGTTAGTTCCGCTAGTTGGAGAATATAAGTTGTTGGCACCCGATGGGGCCTTTCTCTCGTCTCTAGATACAATTCCATAACCTCCAAGGCTTTCTTCAGACTAAGGAACAAAGTGAAAACGCCCTGATGAGACCGCGTTGATTCATTTAACCGGTCGAAACGCGTCGGCATCAAGAAGGCCCCTCTAAAAAATACGAAGAAATAATTGTGATATAATATTAATTTATTTATATCCACTCGCCCTCTTGTTAAATATTTCCTCTCAGTAGAATCACTATCTTGTTTCATTATTGATACGTGTTATCACTATAAATAATTTTTCCTGTTTTTCACTATCTTAAGATATATCATCACTGTAAATAATGTGCAAAAAATGTTTTGTATAGTATGACTTTATGTATTTGTAAAAGAATGTAGAATTGTCAAATTTTGTTTAATGAATAATTGTGTAGTGTTTTTCTCGTACATATCCAAATTCTCAATTTGAAATACCTTTAAAAAAAAGCAAGGGCTAAAATAAATAAGCCTACGTAATCAGAAATTGTCCTGATTATTGTTTTTCTCCAAAGAAAAAGCTCTAAGTATAGGTGTGAGGGGCAAATTGTATGTTTATGTTGGCTAAAATGCGTCATAGTTTTAATAGGATTAAACTACTTTTGTTTGCAATCACCATGAGTAGGCACTTTCCACATTTGAGATGTGTGCTAATAATATAGCCAGTCACCAGTAGGTAGTTACAGTTAGCACCAGGCCCAGGCGTAGTTTGTGCAGTGCACTATGCGAAACTGCACATAGGGGCAAAAAACTCTGTAGCTCTATGCAGAGTTTCGCAAGCGGGCAGATTTCATCGCTGCGCACGTTTGCATGATATGCGCAATGTAAAGTTCATTTTCATACCAGAAATCACAGGTGAATGGCACCACGTGGTTCGCATGGGTGCAGCCATCTTGTTTTTTACTCTGTTCTGGTGCTGGGGCCTACTTTCCCTAATCTGTTTAATCCTACGCCATTCTGATTTAGCTACCCACCATTTTTATTTACCTTTCTGTGTGTTTTTGTGTTTGTGTATTTTATGTTTTTGTAATTTTGTTTTGTTTTTTCATGACTTTTGTACTTTTTTGCCATATTTTCTCATTTAATTTCCTTCCTTCCATCCTTCCTTCCTTCCTTCCTTCCTTCCTTCCTTCCTTCCTTCCTTCCTTCCTTCCTTCCTTCCTTCCTTCCTTCCTTCCTTCCTTCCTTCCTTCCTTCCTTCCTTCCTTCCTTCCTTCCTTCCTTCCTCCCTCCCATCCAGCACCATGGGAGAGAAGGGGAGCAGCAGCGCCAGGCACCCCTGAACCAGCAGAACCAGCTGCAGCCTCCTACCTTGCAGTCGACTGCTCCATGAAGGGGTACAGTCTCATGCCCTTTTCTCAGAGGTGGAGGTGGCTGTGCTTGTTTTTTATGTGCAGCACGCACCTCTCCTTCACCTTTGCAACCCGCGGCAGACCCAGCAGTGGGTACGGGTTCCGTAAGTATAGGCAGTGCTGAGAGAGGGTGCGGTGGGCTGTGAGCCACTGCCCTTTGGTCTGGTGCACCCAACAACAGTTTACACACCGGTGGGCTGCTTGGCGGCGCTACATACTTCTCAGAGTCGTCGGCGCTTGCTTGCGCAGTATATTTAGAAGTCATGCAGATAATCCTTCTGTCAGTAACATAGTGGTAGTTATGAACATTAGTGAGCTAGCACGTTCTCTCACTTCTCTGTGCCTTTTTTTTTGTAGATCATACAGTCCCAAAATAACTAGTACCTATGCATGCATCTATGCATAAAAAAATGCAGACCGAGTTGACCCATCAAAGGGTGAGTGACTGAGAATGAGATGAAAAGCAAAGATAATTTGCTGCAATTCATTATTAGTTCCAGCATGTAGTTTAGCAAATTTGGTATTGGGTTAGGATGTTAAGGAATAGGTCCTCAATACACAATACTGATAGGAGAGGGGATCTAATTTATAAAAGTTAAAACAAATATTACTGTATTTGCCTCTCCCTGTCAAAATATTTTTAGGAAGATTAAGTGTACCACTAATCCTTTTTTTAAATTGTATTTTGTTTATTTCTTACATCAGCATACAGGGTCACAAGGGATACCACCACCACCGAGGAACCAGCAGGCGAAGGAGCAGGAGGTGCCTCCACAAGTGCTGATGGCTCTCCTGGCCCCAGTAAGTCCTCCTGTTAATGTTAATATTATTTCCATATCTTTTGCTGCTCAACATTTAGAATTTTTCTTTTCCTTTTTACTGTACTTGTCTCTTATTTTTTTCCAACTCCTCTTTTACCTATCTGCTTCCTAAATTCTTCTTATCCCTGCATTATCCTATTTACTTATTTTCTATATTTCAAGTTTCTGTACTTGACATCAAACTATCTGTACTAGTCTGTCTGGAGCGTCCTTTTTGTACTGCTCTGTCAGTAAGCTTTCCCTCTCCCCTTATAGACTGGTGGTACTGTAAGACTCAGAGAACCCATTTTAAGTCAGGTACTCTATTGTGAAGATTGCATCCCCCATTAAGTTATTCTATGCATGTTTGTTAAGAAGGCTTTCTTTTTCTTGCTCATGCTCAAACAGTAAAACAAGAGAGTGGTCAATGGCTATGGTGGACCCCTAATGTTGTGTATGTATTATTATTCTAGTATACCAACACTTAATGACCGTGCAGCATGGCTGGAAGTACCAGGAGTACCCCCCATTGCACTTGCCAACCAAGACCGTATGTGCTTCATTGAGCAATTATTGCACCACTGATTGCACCTCAATAACTCAGATTCCTTGTAGCTCTGCCTCACCCACCCCCCAATCCAAAATGTTTTGGGTTGGCTTGACTACTTGGCTTTTCAAACATTGCCAACCAACAAAATGCCCAATGTGATGTTTCAAATGTTTGATAGAAGATTAAGATACTGTATGCAAACTGGAATCATATTTTATGGTTGTATTTTGCTTACATAAAAATAGGGGGAGGCACATTTGACATCTAAAATGCGTAATGTTTTTTCTAGCCGCTCAGACAACCAGTGCCTGGGCCATCTCCGAGAGCACCAGTGGAGGGGATGAGGCAGCTGTCACTGAGGGAGGAATACCAGCGACAGCAGTGGCGGGCAGTGGTGGGTCACATTGCTTCCTTGTTGAGAAATACTAATTTACTCACTGCAAGGGAGTTGACTCATCAACACCCCACTTTAACAGGTACAGTAGGAGTTGAGTAGTTATGTCCTCTTCTATCTGCAAATCAGCAGACAAAGGCTTATAAATAAACATTAGCAATGATGGGTTGATGGCAAAGGAAAAACAGGATGGAAGAAGTAAGGGAGGGTGAAATAAATGTAGTACATGAGTGAAAGGATGCATGGGTAATAGGATGCAAGCATATAGGTGGGTAATGATGATAGGAAACTGCAAGGCTGGGTGAAGGATGGAAGAAAGGGTATATATGTATGTGGGTGAAAGGATGCCTGACTGGGTGGGTGAAAGGAATGATTGATTGGGTTCAAGGCAATAAAGGATGACTGAATGGGTCAAAGGATAAATGGATGGGTAGATGGATGTTGGTGAAAGGTTTGTTTGGAGCTATTTTTGGATGGCTGGATTGATTGGATTGGATTTGGTTTCTATGATAATGAGTGGATGAGAGAATGTAAAGCTTAATAGATGCATAGCAAAGTCCAGGGTGAAGATTATGAATACTAGAAGAACAATACAATGATGAATGGATAATTTCTTGACTTTTGTGGATGACATAGTCTGTTATCAATGGGCTAAAGCTACATCCCATTCCTTAATCCTTTCCCTGAACTGCAGCACATTGCTTTTCCCACTATCTACTCACAGCAGATAGCATGTCTGCATGATTGATTTATTTTAAGGCATTGTGTAGAAGAGTAGGTCTATTGGAATAAGATAATTGTCTATTACAGCTGCAGACTGCAAACACCAGCAAAGTATGACTAACAATGAGAACAGCTAGGGTGCCAGCTGAGGCATAACTCCATTAATTGATTTAGCACAACAAGAGAGAGAATACTTGTACTCCATAGTGCATAATGTCTTTCTCATTAATGAGAGGTCATTTATTTGAATTTTTCCATACAAAGTGCCTCTTTAGTTACTTTTTAATTTTTACAAGGAAATCCTTAAACTGATGTGCTGCTGTGATTATTTTGCCTTACATCCTCTCAGACAGTTAGTGCATTTGCCATTTGCCTTTAGTTTTATGAGAGACATGTGCAGGTAATGGCTGTGACTCTAATCACATCAAATAGAATGTCCCTAGGGGACCATCAATATACACCTACTGTGCAACCCACTACATCATTTTGAACAGGTTTTTTGCACAGAGCATTGTTTACAATTTGACTTATTTCCTTCTAGCTACTCCTGGTCACCAAAATCAACCATCTCACCAGGATGCAGCAGCTCAGCTGTGGTAGCAAAGGCTGGAGGCGATCAGGGCAGAGTACAACGGCTGGTGGAGGAGGAGGCAGCTGCCCAGGGCCCCAGCTAGGACCTAACACCAGCAGCACCTCGTCAGGACCTAACACCAGCAGCACCTCCTGCTTCTGCACAATATCATCAGTGTTGCAGTCCGCTGGCAACTGCCCACCAGCAATCATCATCATTCACTGCTCCCACCCTACTTAGACCACACTTTACTACACTGCATCCTTTCAAGGCTGGCGCAGATGGAAGCTCAACAGAGACAAATGGAGAGGCGCCTCAACGAGCTCCTGAGCCGGGCCCACTGTGCCTTGTGCCCTCTGCCACTTTTTAAACTTCTAATTTAGTGGGTAGACCTTGATTGTTGCTGTGTGTGGTGAGGGTCCCCACCACACACAGTTGGGATCGGGGCTTGTATAGCTTGGATTTTGGACTACATTTGTTCTACCCCCCACCGCCCCCAGAAAATGGACATTTTGATTTTGGTTGGATATGTTTGGGGAGAGGGTGGGCCAGTTATGGTGGGTGAAAGGGGTGTATTTTTATTGTTTTGGGTCAATAATAAATATTTAAGTTTTGGTATTTAAGCCTCAAATCTAGGTTTTTAGGGGTGTTTTGCTTTTCACTTCCGTCTTTTAGAGGAACCTATTTTTACAATTTGCTGATAGTGTATATCAACCAATAGATATTTGGTATGCCTATGTGGTATCATTGTCCTACCACTCTCCTAGTCTCTGCAGTCTACAACTATATTGACCACTAAGGTGGGGGTAGCAATGACCTATATTGCCTACAACATCTTAGTAGAACAACAAACCATAGTTTTCTTTCCAAATAGAAGAAGCGAGGCATGATGGGTTTCCCAAGGTGCCATGTTGGTGGTAGTAGCTGCAGGCAAACTCACTAACAACAGTGAAGGAATCAACATTGAGGTGCCACCCAAGTGAACTCCAACTGTAGTATTTTAATTGAAAGGATTATTCATCATAGGCACCTACATTGTTTATATATTATTATATCATAGCTTTACAAACAATTGAGACCAACTGCTACACAACAAAGAATGCCTGATAGTGAAAATATAACAAACAATACTAAATTTTTCAGAGCATTGGTGAGCTAGTATTTCGATTAAAAGAAAGTGACACTTGAATCGTGATCAGTGAAGAGCACTTCAAGTCTGAAGAGGACATGGTTGCTGGTTAAGCGTTTATGTAATGCAACACACAATGCCTGAATGATGATGCTGGCAAATGATGTCCTTTTATATCTAACATATCAATTTATTTTATGAATAGGTGGGTGAATGGGGCCAGTGTGGACTAGAACTGAAGATCCTGCACTGAGTTGGTGTTACTTTCACCACAACATTCATTTGGGCAATGAGCAGCCAACCATCATCAATCTGTTGTGGGAGGAAAAGGAAATTAAGGGATGACTATGACACAGTTAACTTAAATGCAATGCAAAGCAAACAGTCTGTCATCCCCAGAGAGATCCAAGTTATCTTATAATATATCAAATTGTTCTGTCACCTAGGTCTGAAAAATAGTAAATACAAATTATGTAGGATTGGAGCGAACAACACACACAGTTCTAAAAAATTATTATTGAAAGAAAAAATATACTGTACTGCCAATTTGGGAAGCGCATGTGCATTCTTCTTGGTTTATCTGTCAGTCTTGGCTGCCTGTCTGATGTGGTCTGGTACAATAACCTTCAGTGTTATGGTGCTTTTGCCTTTTTGTGCAGAAGATGATGAAAACCTTTGGATTTTAAAACCTAAAGGATATTGCATAATGAAGGAGAAGGACAGAAGTTAAACATCATAAGTAGTGCATCAAGAAGACTCAGAGGTAGCGCAAGAGAGAAGAATAGTCCTTTTTGCAATCATTCATTTTATGACTGATGTGCAATCAATTAGGTGAGAGCAGTTACAACAGCCAAAAATTAGAGACAAGTGGCTGCATGTATTGGTCTGATCAAACTCATAAATGTCATGATCATCATGATCATAATAATATGTAGCCTATCACATGTGTAATGTAATGATCACCACGTCTGTCTCCAGTTACCTACAACAACAACGCCCCCACCCAACTAACACATACTTTCAAATTTGAGCCGGTAGGCACACACACTCTGCAACATTGCATTTCCCAAATCAAGTAAACTCAACACACCTCTCTCACCACCACTCCACAGAGTTGAGTAAGCCTCTTAGAGTCAACACAAAATATTGGTTTCTGTTGATAACTTCCTTCTTCTGGTGGCAGTTGTTGAAGTAGTCACTCCCTGAGTCCTTCCATAATCCTCCTGACTCAGAGTAACGTGTCCAACTAGGTACTGACTGAGTCCCGACTCAAATGTGATATATCAACCTGTAGTGTAATGCTGTTGATGAACAGCAAGAGAAACATGAAGTCATTATTTGTGTAGGCTAAATGTGTGTTTGTTGGCTAAGGGACTGGTCAGGTCTTTGAGGAGTGTGAACCAGAAAACAAAGCAGTGTGGACCTGGAAAACAAATCTTGCAAAGTGTCAAAGGGGAAGGAAAAATTCACCTTCAGGAAAAAACTTATCAACCGTCGTTATGCCACCAACATTCGTGCTTAGTGTACCTAAGTTGTATAAAGAGATGATTCATTTTGATCATGGATAATCACACCAAATTTTGGGGTGAGAGACTGGTTCTTCTCGCTGTGCCAACTGCACCAGCTGCATTGAACACATGCTCAGCAAATGCACTGGCTACTGGTTAAGCCAGAAACTTTATTGGCAACCTGCTAAGCACTGTAAGTAAGTAAGTAATTCTTTATTGTTTTAGGTTAATAAAAACCGTTACAAAAAGTGCAATAAAACAATCTCATCAAAAATTTAAAAAACCTTAAAAGCAGAAATTCATGGTTGATTGAATAGTGAAAGTAAAAAACAGTAAAACCCCGCGGGAAAAGGTGTTCAAGGCACTTGGTCCTGTCCCGGGTTTCCACTTAGCCAAGTGCCTGGGAGATTTGTTTCTGTTCCGCTAGTTTCAGAAATTTCACTAGCTTCCCGTTTAGTGGCGGGAGACTAGGATCGAAACAAGCGAGGACAGCTTGTCTGCGTGAGCGAACTCCTAGTTCGTTGAAAGCAGTTTTCAACAGAGCTACTCTTTCTTCGTTCAACCTCGGACAAGTGCACAATAGGTGTTCCAAATCTTCGATTCCTGTTCCGCAGAGCCGGCATTTGGTCCCATAGTTCTGCCTCAACCATGGTGGTAGGTGAGGAATGGCGGGTAGAATCCCCAGCCTGTGTTTGAAAAAGGCCTCTTTTGTTTTCCAGCCATACCCCAGACCAAAATATGCTTGGAGCCCCGGTGTTCTGTATGTGCACAAGGTCATCCAGGAGTGGCGCCTATAAGAGAGCAAAGCTTTGTCCTCCACATGCGATTGTCTCTTTAGACTCTTGTTCACTATGCGCTTGAATTGCGCATGTGATACAGGAGTCTCCCATAGGTCTTTCAGTCCTGTGATGGACAAGGACTCCTCTAGGTATTTTTTCGCCGGCATTCGCGATGTGGTAAGCATGTCTTGCCAGAGCTGTCGGTTCAGGGTGTTTTCTTGAGAATTCTTTAGTTTGTGCCAGCACTTAATGTATGAACCTCTTCGAGCAAGCGTTTGGCACGTCAGCCCGAATTCCAACCGAATCTGGGCCTGCGAGGTATAGGGTGGTAGATTAAAAATAAATCTGTAGGCCTTTGAGATGGTTCTGTCCAGAAGTTTAGCATCAATTCCTCTTAGACCCTCACTACCATACGTGATTAATGACTCTATTTTGATTTTGGCTACTCGTAATAGAGGAAGTAGAGTCTCACCAGTCAGATTGGTCTTTAGCTGTTTCAATGTCACGGCTATTAGCATGCCTTTCCTCTTGATGGCCTCTAATTGGTTTTGATAGCGGCCACCTTTATCGACTTGGATCCCAAGATATTTATATTCAGAGCAGTTTGAGATTGCATCCGAACCAAGCATCCAAGTGTGCAACTTTTTGCTTCTAGTTATAGAAAGAACTTTTGTTTTACTAATGTTCACTTCTAGTAGGTTTTCAACGGCATAACCATGAAGCGTGTTGATAAGGTTTTGTAGGCCGACTTTCGTGTGACTGACCAGAACCACGTCGCCTGCCTAGGAGATGCTGGACAGCCCGTTGCCTCCTAACCGCGGAGCAAGCGAATTGCAGGCATCCAAGGCGGGTGGCAGGTCAGCTGTAAAAAGATTGAAAAGAGTTGGAGCTAGCACGCACCCCTGTTTTAGGCCCTTTGTAGTCGGGATGCGCTGAGAGAGATGCGAGCCGTTCCCAAGCTTTACCTGGACCCATGTATTTGTGTGCAACTCAATCAAGAGGTTTAGTAGAGGTGAGGGAATCCCCCAGGAGGCCAGTTTTCGCCATAGGATTTCTCGGTTGACGTTGTCGAAGGCCGCTTTAAAGTCCACAAAGCAGAGGTGGAGAGCCTGCTTGGTCGCTCTTGCCTTGTCAATGAGCAACAAGATGGCGATCATGTTGGTTGTTGTCCCCATGTCTTTGCAGAACCCCGTTTGGCTGGATGGTATTAAGCTTTGGTTTGCAGCCCATTCTCGCAGATGGATCAATAGGAGTCCTGCAAAGTATTTGGCCTCAACGACAAGGAGTGCAATCAGTCTGTAGTTTTTTGGAAGGAGTCTGTCCCCAGCCTTATAGATCGGAGAGATGATCGAGCCCCTCCATGAGGCGGGAAGACACCCAGAGTTGGTGACAGATGAATAGAGGGGGATCAATGTGTCGGCCCAGTAATCAGGTTCAAGTTTGAAGAGGGCCGGGGAATACCATTTGGTCCAGCTGCCCCGTCTTTTCTACCTTTGGAGATTAGTTTCCTGATTTGAGCCGCAGAGGATACTAGAATGACGTCTTCACTTGATGAGCGAATTTGCGGTTGTCTGCCACCCAGACGATTGAGAGGCCCCCTTGTTTTCCTGTCCTGGTGATTAAAATGTTCATCAAGAAATAATTCCCAAGATGATTTCGATATGTGTGATGTTATACCGCTGATTTTTGGATTTAGCAGTTTGTTTATGATCGACCAGAACTGGGCGCTGTTGTTGCCCATGGATGCATGATGAAGTTAGGCCCAGAAGTCAACGTCGTTAGCCCTTTTGATTGCCCATATCAGTTTTTTGATATCCGCTCGGTACTTGCGAATACATGCTAGCAGCTTGATATCCCCCGGGGTTTTCTTTAGCAATCTTAAAGCTTTATTAATCGCTTTTTTGTATGATTTCATTGCCAGTTTCTGGGTGCCCGAGATCTTCCTTGTAGCTACCAGTGCTGGTCGGGGAAAATGCCGTACAGTTGTCGAGTAGTTGTTCCCAAACTCCATCGTAAATTGTTCCCAGCCTGCCACTATATTGCCGGAAGGATAGCTTGAGGTGGTCAGTTGAATTTTTGCCACTAGAAGTACCTCCGCAGTATTTGCTACTGACGTTTTAATACGTTTAAGGTTGATGGTGTAACTGTCCTGCGGCCCAGTTGCGTTTAGAAGAATATCGTCTGGGAGGGCTCCTAAACTGACCTCTTGAGGGCGATGGTCACTTTCACCCTTGTCTCCTAAGTTGTAGCCCAAAACGTTATGAAATAGGGTGAGGGAGACTAACGTACAATTAATAAGAGAGGTAGTAGTGCCTGAGATGAATGAGGCCACAGATGGTGAATCCTTTACGAATCTTCCGTTTAAGACCCTCAGGCCCATGTGTTCTAGGTCTTCTAGTAATGCCTTTGCCGCCTTTGAAGCCTTGCACTGACTGCTAATTAATTGGTTCGGGATATCCCAATGATAAGACTGACTGAATATCATTGTTTGCTGAAGTCCCCAAGATGCAATGATTAAAGTCTCCAGACAAAATTAGATTTGGGGATGTTCGGGTGGTCATAACGTTGTATAAGTGGTCTGTTAGGGTTTTCCCCTCCTTTCTCTTGTGTTTAGGGTTGATGTAGGTGTTAGTCAGCTGTACCGCTTTCTTCTTACCCCCAAAGTTAAGTAGTACCTCCACTGTGTTTATGGCCAAGGAAGTTGTACTGAGTGCCCGAGCGTAGCCAATCGTTGATATTTTGAGATAGTTTGCTAGGCCTCCTGACAGATGACCAAACTTGCTTTTCCTTGTGGCTGGGGAATGATGACAAGTATAACCCTCTAGATGAATAGGCTCTTCCAGCCATGTTTCCTGGAGGAGGATAATGTCAAACGATTTGACATATTGTAGGAAATCAGTATCCGCTGCTTTGTTATAGAGCCCATTGATGTTCCAAGAGCATAGGTCCATGTGCGGTGCCTCCATACGCGGATCTCTCTTTGTTCGATGACCTTGTCATTGAGAATTTCCTTGTGATTGAAAATGTCCTTGTGAATTACAAATCCTGATGAGCCGGTGTTCAATTGTGCGATACGTGTTAGTAGGCCTTGAGATGTTTTGCGTGGGTATCACCTGTGGTACTACAGTAGAGCAACCCAGTGCACCCCTCAGCACGGACCTAGTTGTTGAAATTGTGTATGGTCGCTGCTGGGGCCGCTCAAGTAGGGGCAGCGGGTATCCAGTGTTGTACTGGACCGCTGTGTCGATCCCCCATGCTTTAAGGAGACCTTGCTCCTTGAAGATTTTGTTGACTATGTCAGGGGAAGTCCATGTAGCTTTTGTCGCCTCATTCCCATCCAGCCTGCCTGACTTTATGAATTCAATAGACAAGAGGTCCGCTGAAGACAAGTCCTTAAGTGCTGGTATGGTACTAAATAGCCGCAGTAAATTCCATCTATTCAGAATATCAAATGGGCCCTTTGATTGATACTCTGGAGTAAAAAGGATGGTGGAAGAAAGATCCTTTGGATAGGGTTGCAGGGGAATTGGCTGGTTGTTCCGAGCTTGCGTATTTGAATTGCTGTGATCAGGGTGCGGCTGGATCCCAATAGGATTTTCACCAGAGGTGATGGTTGATAGAGCGGGAATAGAAAGATCCATGAGGGGGCTGGCTGTAGTGGGTGAGAATTTGATTTGGGGGCGCAAGAGCCTAGGTATCGCCAGCTCTAGTCTAGTAGAGACAACTGTAGGTCCATTTTGTCTGATTGATAGTGGAGGGTGTCAACAGTTTGTTGCATAGTGTTGAGCAGAATGTCCCACGTTTTTGACACTTCTGTTACTTGTGATCTTGTAGGTTGCCCCATATCAAGGCCTCTTTTGTTGGGGGTTGAAGACAATGAGGCATTAGGCACGGAGGTTGAGTTTGAGAGAGGACCCTCCAGGCTTGGTCCCTGTCTGAAAGCCTGAGTATTTTTTGTTGGTTCCACCTTTGGTGACGCTGGATCCGTGTGCGTAAGTTTATTTGGGGTCGAAGTCGATGTGGCGTTAAGCACGGAGGATGAGTTTGAGAGAGGACCCTCCTGACTTGGTCCCTGTCTGAAAGCCTGAATGTTATTTGTTAGTTCCACCTTTGGAGACGCTGGATCCATGTGCGTGAGTGGAATGTATGTGGCAACTAGATCGGCCCATTCTTGCGAGCCCAAATAAGTTGTATTGGCAAGGCTGTCGCTCCCTGGATTTGGTTTGTTGGCACAGTCCTCCTTGCTGTAATCTAGCTGAACTTTTACTGCTCCTTCTGGGGGCTGTGAGAGGGATCTTTTACTAACCGGTTGGGGCAGATAACTGCTATCTTCAATCGGCGAGTTGTTTGGGTGACCTATGTCATCTCTGCTCGGGACTTCTTGCCGTTGGTTGAGCTCCACACCGCTGCTGGAGGGAGAGTTATGCGTGAAACTATTCTGTTTCTGGCTTGTTGTACATGAATTTAAAGCCGCTGGATCCCCTGAAGGGTTTAGGTCCATGGCAGAAGAGGGAAGATGAGAAACAGACGTTGCCCCCCAGCTGCCTGCTAGGGGTGGTGGTGGTCTACCAATTACCTTGTTGGAGAGCTTGTGTTCGACCAGGGCCCCTGTTCCCCCTGCTGGCCTTGGACTCAATTCTGGTTGACTGCCCAACGAGGAAGTGTGGAATGAGGTACAGCTGGCTTGCTGCAAAGATTGAACAGGCCGCGAGTCCATCAGGGAAAGAGGAAGAAGTGAATCCTGAAGGACCACAATTTTCCCGCTATGTTATGTTATGTTATGTTAGGGTTTTTTTGTAAAGCGCACGTACGCCCGTGGGCTTCATGGCGCTGTTGAAGTAGGAACCTAACACAACAACTTACTGAAAATAAGCCTGTCTGAACAGCCAAGTTTTATAAGAACGTCTAAAAGTTAGAAAGTCTGGGCTGAGCCGAAGGGAAAGTGGTAGGGAGTTCCATAGGACAGCAGCTAAGTAATGGAAACAGCTGCCGCCCTGACGCTTTCTCCTGTAAGAGGGAACAACCAGCAAGTCTTTATTGATGGATCTAAGATTGCGAGTGGGCTTGTATTTGGAGACCAACTGATTGATGAACTGAGGCCCTATGTTTTGTAGACTCTTGTATATGATACAGCCAGACTTAAACATGATTCTCTGAGATACAGGCAGCCAGTGTAATTGTTCTAGGCCAGGCCTGATGGAACACCGCCTAGGTTGTTTAAGAACAAGTCTGGCTGCCTGGTTCTGCACTAGTTGGAGTCTTTTTAAAAGGCCAGATGGAAGGCCCAGGTACAGACTATTAGAAAAGTCCAGCCTGGAGAGTACCAGTGCGATGGTGACCTGGATAAGGGCTGAGTATGTCAGAAATTGTGCAATCTTTTTTATTTTCCTAATCTGGTAAAAACTAGCAGAAAAAACTGCTCCGACTTGAGCTTTTAATGAAAGATCCGATGCAAGTGTAACACCCAAGCTCTTCACTGAAGAAGCAGGGACTGGGGCAGGACCAAGGCTCAAAGGCCAATAATGAGGGCCCCAGCTGATACTGCTGTCCCCGGGAAGAATTAACTCGGTTTTACCCGGGTTGAGCTTGAGGTGGTTTAAGCTCATCCAGCGTTGTATCATAAGCATAGTTTGGTGAAAGTGGGCGACTGAATCAGGAGTATTCAGAGGGAAAATTAGCTGTAAATCGTCAGCATAATTCAAGATTGTGACATTGAATTGTTTTAGGAGGTGAAGGAGGGGGCGCAGATACAAATTGAAAAGCAAAGGGGAAAGTGAGGATCCCTGTGGGACCCCACAAGTGGAGGTGGTTCTTGAAGCAGTGAAAGGCACTAAGCGAACCGCTTGAGTGCGGTTCGAGATAAAGGAAGTGATCCACTCAAGGGCAGCGCCCCTGAGGCCGGCCTGCTCCACACGGCTAATTAGAATAGAAAAATCAACCGTGTCGAGCGCGGCCGACAAATCAAGGAGAACCAGTGCCTGGTGGATGCCTTTATCCGCATTTGATCTTAATGTGTTTTGAACGGCCAAAATGACAGATTCCGTCGAGTGACAGGGACGGAAACCTGCTTCGTTAGTTTCAAGATAGTCACTATCCTCTATAAATTTGGAAAAGGATGTGGAGATGCGCTAGACGAAAAGATAGTGGAAAAAGGGTCTTTCATGAAATTACATTTTGAAGTAATTTTTGGTTGTCGCAAGTTGGGACGAGGGATCACAACTGGAGAGTTTCGATCGCTTGTCGCTTCAGGTTCTGCTTGGGTTGCTGCCCAGCTCCCACTAACTTCTATGGTTTTTCCTGTCTCGCTGGTGCTTGATGTGGGCTCCCCGTTTGCCTTTGACTGGGGTTTTGATTTAGCCTTCGGCTTCTTTTCCAGGTAGACCCTTTTCTTACCAGACGTCATGTTGAGATCAGCTAAAGCCCCTGCGGTACCCTACGGACTGTCAAGGGTAACCGCACACCCTTACCAAGAGAGTGAGGGGTCGGGGGGTCGAGAGGATGGTGGTCTCCCCTGTGTAGTGGAACGTCGGTGAAGCGAAGTGACGGAGGGGAGCTAGGCGAGGCCGCTAACCTCCCCCTCACGCTGTGGTGCAGAGGAGGGTTCACAGCCCCTGCTTCCTTCACCGTGGGTCAGAGCTGTATCGGAGCTGGTGTCCCTGGTGTCTCGGTGGAACTCGAAGGGCCTCAGTTGTTACAGTAGATCTCAGTGGTGGTGGTTCCACGGCTCGTGGGGGTTGCAGTTCACCTTGCACCCCTGCCCGTTTCACCGCTTTCCCGTTCTCATTCCCAGTCCCTGGCTCATCCACTGCTTCTGCCGATGAGACACAGAGGGGTGCTCGGTGCTAGGTGGAGCCCCCAACAGTCACTCGTACTTTTGTGCAGATATGCAAAGATGCAGAATACCCCCCGCAGGTACCCCCACAAATACTCCCTGCAGGGGGTACGCGGTTGGTGCTAGGGGGCTAAAGAGCTAGAAGGCTCCCGCAGATGATAAGGTGATATGTAATGTGATATGTAATTGAGGGAGCGCTTACCACAATTTTTTTCCCCAGGCAGCTCGAGACAGTTCCAACAGGCTCCATCAGACTCCGGAGGGCGCAGGCAGTGGTTATCCCCGGTAGCTGGTGGTGACTTGGTATGAAGCTAGTTCGGATACTGCGGGTCGGCCGCGCTGCAAACCCCCTGCAAGTTGAAGTACACCACAGGCTGCAGCTGCGGGCAGTGGACATAGAGGGTGTGTCGAGCCTCTCTTCTCAGTGCTACAGGCTACGGCGGTGTTGTTTTCACAGCGCTCCACACTCCCAGCGCTCACACCAGCACGCAACCTGCTCCACTGCTCCTCTGCTCCTCTGCTCCACTAGGACGGCTGCAAAACACGGACTGGCTGCCTTCCACGGACTGATTGGACCGGAGTCTGGAAATGCGTTAATGTGAGCGTTAATGTAAGCACTGGATTTTGGCACCTCTTCCTATACCAATACACCAATGGGTTTTGATCAAGATAGACATCTGTTGGGTCATTCGAATGGGCCTGGACCATCGTCTTAATAGTTATTGGTGCTCTACCTCTTTTGCCTTTGGCTCTGCACTGAACGTAAGCCCTGCCTTTAGGAACCAATAACATGCAGATTTTGGGGCTGATGCTCCTGTTCCTGTTGTTGCTAATGTTCGTGTTGTTGGTATTGGCTGCTGTGAGCCAACAGCACTGCCCTCAGGCTCTGAAGTTGAAGGCTGCACTGCAGAACATGTGTCATGGAGGAGTGGGCCTCAAATTCCCAGTCATTCTTTTTTAGGTCACTGACTTGTTCGGCAATCCATTGTCTGGTAGTTTGAACCATCCCTATCTGAAAAAGGAATGAAAGTGAACAGTAATTGTTTGTACAGTTGATCAAGAATTGTTACACACATATAATGTTTGAATGACCCAGTTTCTCTTTGAACCCTTGTATTTACAGTTAAGCGAAGGATTAAACTCTCCACCAACTCATGTGCATCTTTTTTTTCGTCCACACCTACGTACACTTCAGACATCTCCTTTAGCTGTTCCTGTAGCATATGCAGCAACGGGATAGCTTGTATCACGTTACTGTCCTCCTTGCTGACTTCCAGTGTGAAAACGTCAAAAGGAAGCAGCATCTCTGTCAGGCATTTGACTAGGCCCCATTGGTCCATGTCAATGAGCATACCATTACACAGTTGCATGCCCCCCTCACTAGGTCCCCCTCCATCCCCTTCCTCCTCCGTAAAAACGTTAGGGATCAAACTGAATAACCAACTCACCCTGCACTCCCAGGTCAGTTCGGTGGTGTCCTCTTTTTTCCTTTCACTTCGCACCATCCGCAAAGTTTCCCGTTTTTTTTTCGTTCTCTGCCCTTACACTCATTGTCCTAGCGATGGTGGTCTCCCGCTTGGACTATGGAAATGCTCTATATTGCGGTATGCCCGCCTATAGCATGCAACGTTTACAGCTGGTTCAAAACCAGGCGGCCCGCCTGGTCTACAACTTGGCCAAATTCCATCACGCTACGCCTCTCCTAAAGTCCCTACACTGGCTCCCTATTCGAGAACGAGTCCAGTTCAAGATGGGATGTATCACCTTTCAAGCCCAGGCTGGCAAAGCTCCCGCCTTTATCTCTGCAGCAATCAAGGCATACGCCCCCGCCAGGGAACTTCGCTCATCTTCCCAACACCTGTTGGCAGTCCCACGCTTCAGACGTAAAAAGTGGGGGGGCACGAAATTCTCCACACTTGCCCCCGCCTTTTGGAATTCTCTGCCTGCCCACCTCAGATCTTCCACTCAATACTCCCACTTCCGAAAGGCACTAAAAACCTTTCTTTTTTCACAAGCCTTCCCTTCATAATCCACCCCTCCTCATCTTCCCCGACTTCCCTACCCTCTAGGGCTCAGTACCTCATAGCGCCATGAAACCGCCAGGTGTACGCGCGCTCAATAAATGTTTTAAACTCAAACTCAAACTCATTCCATCTTTGCCAGACATATTCTTTGATTGGCCTAACAGATGTTGCAACATGTAAAATGTTGAGTTCTAACATGTTGGCACTTCCTGTATGAATGTTTTAACTGACATTTTATTATCATGCTGAATGACAAGCAGTTGCTTGCAGGCTTTAAAAGAATGGCTGGAATGACCTCAGATTTTTCTTCAGGTGGACAGCAAGTTGTTGACTTGGTCTTCTTTTTTGAGAAAGTCCTCTACATTACTGCCATTGTCCATGGCAACAAATCCAATGTTAAGCCCTCATGGTAGCAGCCATTCAAAAACCTTGTTGTGAAAGTCTGGAGCAGCATGGGATTTCTCTATGGCGAACATGGCTACTGTTGCATGCTTCCGAGCACCATTAAAAATCTCAGCAGTATCAACACTGGCAGATATATTTTCTCTAAGTTCCACAAAAGAGATTCATTGTGCAGTGTTGCACATGTAATCAGTGGCTTGGCAACTGTTCCATATGTCTGTCATCAGATAGATAATGTGATCAGCACTCTGCTGCAAAGCTTGCCCAACCAATTCCAGCACACCGTGATGTATCACTTGAACAGCATCTTTGGTTAAATAGGACCGGCTGGGAACCTTCCATTTTGGGCAGATGGCTGCCACAAATTCTAGAAAACCCACCCCTTCCATGAAAGAAAAAGAGAGGAAGTCTAGAGGACATTTAGTCGGCTTTGCGTTGTACGAGCGTGCCGTTGGGTGATTGCGTTCTTACTGCCCTTCCTGCTTAAACATGCCAGGAATAATATACTTTTTGCTTTTCTCGTGCCACTGATGTAGGTGACTTCTTAAGCGCAGATGATGGTAGACTCAATGTGCGTTTCAGCAAGGGAAGACACTGTATGCTCTTGCCTTGGTGTCTCTACCTGAGTCTTGTGCCATTGTGATGTTCCTGATATGGGCAATACTACTGCACTACTTGGGACAGGGCTGATTTGTGTTACAAAAATGACTTCCTCTTCTTCACCTTCCACTGTGACTGGATCGAATTCCCTGCTCAGCCTTTCACCCCCGTCACCAACACCACTTGGAATTTTTTGGCAGCTAAGGTGCTAATCCCACTGGATTGTGAGGTGTTTTATCAAATGGGTTGTTTAGCCTCCGATACCATAGTTTGTGCAAAGCTTACCCGACTAACACTTGCACTGTAAATGGAGCATATGGCAAAGTTTGCCTCCTTCTTGCTAACCGTAAAGAAGTCCCATACTGGGGAGGTCCACTTTCTGAAGCTGGTGCCACTGCTAATGTTGGATGAACTGGCGGTAGGTGCATGTTTTGACGTTTGACTCTCTGTAGTGCCTACTTCTACTGAGGTGGTTGTGGGTGTATGTTGCTGCCGGTGTCTTGCAAATATGGCAGCTGGCAATGGTGGTGGTGGTATCTGTGCCGCATCCCTCAGAGCAGGTTGAGATGGAGTAACGTCGGTCAGCACTGGGGCTGGGCTTACATCCATGATGACTGGCTAGTCTACATCCTCCTCTTCTACATCCATAACTCTAAGGCTTTCCCTAACCTCTTCTGCTGGGTCTCAATCTCAGACTGGGGCAGGATACAAGCAGCCGCGGCCCATGGAGGGAGTTACGGTGGGGCACGGAGGCGGGGAGGGGGAGGGGCAGGGTGGAGGGTGCTAAAAACAGGCATATGGATCATTGCAGGTAAGTACACAATTTAATTAATAAAACGAAATTCGTAGCGCGCACTGCATGGCAAAATGCAATGCTTTGCGCGCTACAAATTTCGTTTTATTAATTAAATTGTGTACTTACCTGCAATGATCCATATGCCTGTTTTTAGCACCCTCCACCCTGCCCCTCCCCCTCCCCGCCTCTGTGCCCCACCGTAACTCCCTCCACGGACCGCGGCTGGATACAAGTGGAGTCTTAATCATCAGAAGTGGGTTTGGAGAAGAAGATGCTAGAGTAACCCTCCTTTTTCTTGCTTGAGATCTGGAGGACAATGGCACTTCTAAAGATTGGTTTCTTCTACTTCCTCAGACTGAAGCTCAATCTCCTGAACAGCTACTAATTTGGGAGGAATCACTATTGCTGGCTGTTGTTGTCCACTTATCTGAGTTTTCTGTAACAATTGGGTACTACTTTGCGAAAGAGGTAAGTCCATTTCAACCTCCCTCATCATCGGCGTTGCCGTGATTAGACTGGCTACCTCTGCGCAAGACATGGGTTTGGGCCTCGGTTGGGGTGGGTCTGTTGATGCGCTGGTGCTGCTCCCAGCTTGCTTCTTGAAGGCCTGTGGGGCTGGCACATGTTGGCCGAAAAAGGTCCTGGCCTGCATGCCATTGGTGGAAATTGGTTTCTTCTCCTGCCCACTCTCCACTTTCTTGACAGCACCAATTTAGGGGTCATCTTGAAGCTGTCAGTTGGCAGTGGCAGTTATCTAAACAAGCTGAAGAGATGTCCCTGTTGTGGTCATGTGTTACTTCATGCACAGGTCTTCTGTTGGGCAGTACTGTGGATGATGTTGTCTTTTGTGCACCCAAAAGCAAACAAGCAAGAAGAACATCAGTGAAACGTGGCATTGTTGCAGTTGAATTAGTAGTATAATTTAGTGTGGTTACTTAATAATAATTAACAATACAGTGTATTCAATATCTATTCATAAAACCACACCAACATAAACTTTCAGTTACACTAAAGAAGGATAAGAAAGAGCAACAACAACACACAGATGTAACTGTTTGCTTTATGTGCATCACGTTGGGAATGGGTTGTGGCACTCGGAGGTGCAGGTTACAAAAGAAAACACTTAGAAAATAAATGGTGTTTGCGGCTGTGCATCGCCAGTAGCACATCGGGTTGATGCTGGATGTTAGGAAAGCCTTTTACCATTCCAGAAGCAGTATTACAGCTTTTGATTGGTGAAATACCATCCAAGCATGACATGGATGCCCCTTTCTTAATCCTCCACTTAAAAACTTAGTTTTAGGTCAAGAGCAGGTCCTTTATATAGAATATTCTACAACACCACTGACACTCTAAAATTGCTCATATTAAATGTCCTTTTTTCTTTCAGTATCTTTAAGTGCAGGATTAACATATTGCCATCCACGAGAAACTAGAAAAGTGACAAAGACGTGTACAAATTTTACAGGAAAGTCTTTAAGCACAGGATTAGCAAGTGCCACACACGCCGAGCTGCAAAATGACAAAAGCCTTTTACCACTCCAGGTACAGTAATATAGTTTTGGATTGTAAAAAACAACTCAAGCTAACCTAGAATAAATGAAAACAACCCATGACATATGTTTCATCTTAGTTAGATCTCACTAGAGAGGTATTGCTTTGTCCAGAAACAAGGGAACACCCAGTAACATTTAAGGCTTAGAGTGGCGCATGCATTATGCAAAAAAAGAAGCAGGGTACTATGTGTAGTTGTGTCTACACCAGGGGGCAATAGTTCATCAGATATCAAAGAAGTGCAACCCAAATTATGGTTCGTAAAAAAAAAAAATAGAAAAATGCTAGGTGGTCAGACTCACAGTAGGTTGGAACTCTAAATGTGGTGGGGGAATTGCTCCTTTTGGATATAGTGCCCTCACACACCCTTGCGAGTGTCATGCTTCATCATCGGGCGTTGCCCCTCGTGTGGGTGACGCTGCAGTCCCTCACGGGCCCCGCGAGTGGGCTCTTTGGCAGAGATCTTTTAAGGAGGTGCCGCAGTTTTGCATGCGGGTGTGTGGGCCTAGGGAAGATAGTGAGTGGTTGTGTTAAGATTACCGAACGGTACCCAGAACCTGTGTATATACGGGGGTCCGAATGGTAAATTGAAAAGGTGTGAATCCTGGAGCTCCCCTTCAAAGCAAATATGGAGGGTAAATGTGTGACTCACCGCTGCTCTCCGCATGGGTGATGTAGTGAAAAGATCATATATAAAATAAGGTCAACATGTTTCGCGCTCTCATGCGGTCCCTAGAGGATCCGTTGGCGCTTCGTCAGGACCGGAATGTGAGTGAAAAACAAAGAACAGATTCCAGGCATTCGCGATGTGGTAAGCATGTCTTGCCAGAGCTGTCGGTTCAGGGTGTTTTCTTTAGAATTCTTTAGTTTGTGCCAGCACTTAATGTATGAACCTCTTCGAGCAAGCGTTTGGCACGTCAGCCCGAATTCCAACCGAATCTGGGCCTGCGAGGTATAGGGTGGTAGATTAAAAAGAAATCTGTAGGCCTTTGAGATGGTTCTGTCCAGAAGTTTACAATGTAATAAACTTATTGGCATAATATAAACACAATGGAAGGGAGAAGTAGCACTAAGCAAACAGACTAAATCATTGTAAAAACCGATATCATTTAATAAATATCAGAATAATCACTTTAAAAACAATTAATAAAACAACATGAGTATAAATCAATAATACCAAAAATGAAGTAGACAACATTCATGTACAGCATATAACATACAAATTAAAAATATTATCACAGTGGCAATGTGAATTATTCAAATGAATAATTCACATTGCCACTGTGATAATATTTTTAATTTGTATGTTGTTTTATTAATTGTTTTTAAAGTGATTATTCTGATATTTATTAAATGATATCGGTTTTTACAATGATTGAGTCTGCCAATAAGTTTATTACATTGTCTATTTCCCTGTATTTTGAATTGATTTTCTCCACAGGGGGTCCTTGTTATTTACATTAATCTGTCCAGAAGTTTAGCATCAATTCCTCTTAGAGCCTCACTGCCATACGTGATTGATGACTCTATTTTGATTTTGGCTACTCGTAATAGAGGAAGTAGAGTCTCACCGGTCAGATTGGTCTTTAGCTGTTTCAATGTCACGGCTATTAGCATGCCTTTCCTCTTGATGGCCTCTAATTGGTTTTGATAGCGGCCACCTTTATCGACTTGGATCCCAAGATATTTATATTCAGAGCAGTTTGAGATTGCATCCGAACCAAGCATCCAAGTGTGCAACTTTTTGCTTCTAGTTATAGAAAGAACTTTTGTTTTACTAATGTTCACTTCTAGTAGGTTTTCAACGGCATAACCATGAAGCGTGTTGATAAGGTTTTGTAGGCCGACTTTCGTGTGACTGACCAGAACCACGTCGCCTGCCTAGGAGATGCTGGACAGCCCGTTGCCTCCTAACCGCGGAGCAAGCGAATTGCAGGCATCCAAGGCGGGTGGCAGGTCAGCTGTAAAAAGATTGAAAAGAGTTGGAGCTAGCACGCACCCCTGTTTTAGGCCCTTTGTAGTCGGGATGCGCTGAGAGAGATGCGAGCCGTTCCCAAGCTTTACCTGGACCCATGTATTTGTGTGCAACTCAATCAAGAGGTTTAGTAGAGGTGAGGGAATCCCCCAGGAGGCCAGTTTTCGCCATAGGATTTCTCGGTTGACGTTGTCGAAGGCCGCTTTAAAGTCCACAAAGCAGAGGTGGAGAGCCTGCTTGGTCGCTCTTGCCTTGTCAATGAGCAACAAGATGGCGATCATGTTGATTGTTGTCCCCATGTCTTTGCAGAACCCCGTTTGGCTGGATGGTATTAAGCTTTGGTTTGCAGCCCATTCTCGCAGATGGATCAATAGGAGTCCTGCAAAGTATTTGGCCTCAACGACAAGGAGTGCAATCAGTCGGTAGTTTTTTGGAAGGAGTCTGTCCCCAGCCTTATAGATCGGAGAGATGATCGAGCCCCTCCATGAGGCGGGAAGACACCCAGAGTTGGTGACAGATGAATAGAGGGGGATCAATGTGTCGGCCCAGTAATCAGGTTCAAGTTTGAAGAGGGCCGGGGGAATACCATTTGGTCCAGCTGCCCCGTCTTTTCTACCTTTGGAGATTAGTTTCCTGATTTGAGCCGCAGAGGATACTAGAATGACGTCTTCACTTGATGAGCGAATTTGCGGTTGTCTGCCACCCAGACGATTGAGAGGCCCCCTTGTTTTCCTGTCCTGGTGATTAAAATGTTCATCAAGAAATAATTACCAAGATGATTTCGATATGTGTGATGTTATACCGCTGATTTTTGGATTTAGCAGTTTGTCTATGATCGACCAGAACTGGGCGCTGTTGTTGCCCATGGATGCATGATGAAGTTTGGCCCAGAAGTCAACGTCGTTAGCCCTTTTGATTGCCCATATCAGTTTTTTGATATCCGCTCGGTACTTGCGAATCCATGCTAGCAGCTTGATATCCCCCGGGGTTTTCTTTAGCAATCTTAAAGCTTTATTAATCGCTTTTTTGTATGATTTCATTGCCAGTTTCTGGGTGCCCGAGATCTTCCTTGTAGCTACCAGTGCTGGTCGTGGAAAATGCCGTACAGTTGTCGAGTAGTTGTTCGCAAACTCCATCGTAAATTGTTCCCAGCCTGCCACTATATTGCCGGAAGGATAGTTTGAGGTGGTCAGTTGAGTTTTTGACGCTAGAAGTACCTCCGCAGTATTTGCTACTGACGTTTTAATACGTTTAAGGTTGATGGTGTAACTGTCCTGCGGCCCAGTTGCGTTTAGAAGAATATCGTCTGGGAGGGCTCCTAAACTGACCTCTTGAGGGCGATGGTCACTTTCACCCTTGTCTCCTAAGTTGTAGCCCAAAACGTGATGAAATAGGGTGAGGGAGACTAACGTACAATCAATAAGAAAGGTAGTAGTGCCTGAGATGAATGAGGCCACAGATGGTGAATCCTTTACGAATCTTCCGTTTAAGACCCTCAGGCCCATGTGTTCTAGGTCTTCTAGTAATGCCTTTGCCGCCTTTGAAGCCTTGCACTGACTGCTAATTAATTGGTTCGGGATATCCCAATGATAAGACTGACTGAATATCATTGTTTGCTGAAGTCCCCAAGATGCACTGATTAAAGTCTCCAGACAAAATTAGATTTGGGGATGTTCGGGTGGTCATATCGTTGTATAAGTGGTCTGTTAGGGTTTTCCCCTCCTTTCTCTTGTGTTTAGGGTTGATGTAGGTGTTAGTCAGCTGTACCGCTTTCTTCTTACCCCCAAAGTTAAGTAGTACCTCCACTGTGTTTATGGCCAAGGAAGTTGTACTGAGTGCCCGAGCGTAGCCAATCGTTGATATTTTGAGATAGGTTGCTAGGCCTCCTGACAGATGACCAAACTTGCTTTTCCTTGTGGCTGGGGAATGATGACAAGTATAACCCTCTAGATGAATAGGCTCTTCCAGCCATGTTTCCTGGAGGAGGATAATGTCAAACGATTTGACATATTGTAGGAAATCAGTATCCGCTGCTTTGTTATAAAGCCCGTTGATGTTCCAAGAGCATAGGTCCATGTGCGGTGCCTCCATACGCGGATCTCTCTTTGTTCGATGACCTTGTCATTGAGAATTTCCTTGTGATTGAAAATGTCCTTGTGAATTACATATCCTGATGAGCCGGTGTTCAATTGTGCGTACGTGTTAGTAGGCCTTGAGATGTTTTGCGTGGGTATCACCTGTGGTACTATAGTAGAGCAACCCAGTGCACCCCTCAGCACGGACCTAGTTGTTGAAATTGTGTCTGGTCGCTGCTGGGGCCGCTCAAGTAGGGGCAGCGGGTATCCAGTGTTGTACTGGACCGCTGTGTCGATCCCCCATGCTTTAAGGAGACCTTGCTCCTTGAAGATTTTGTTGACTATGTCAGGGGAAGTCCATGTAGCTTTTGTCGCCTCATTCCCATCCGGCCTGCCTGACTTTATGAATTCAATAGACAAGAGGTCCGCTGAAGACAAGTCCTTAAGTGCTGGTATGGTACTAAATAGCCGCAGTAAATTCCATCTATTCAGAATATCAAATGGGCCCTTTGATTGATACTCTGGAGTAAAAAGGATGGTGGAAGAAAGATCCTTTGGATAGGGTTGCAGGGGAATTGGCTGGTTGTTCCGAGCTTGAGTATTTGAATTGCTGTGATCAGGGTGCGGCTGGATCCCAATAGGATTTTCACCAGATGTGATGGTTGATAGAGCGGGAATAGAAAGATCCATGAGGGGGCTGGCTGTAGTGGATGAGAATTTGATTTGGGGGCGCAAGAGCCTAGGTACCGCCAGCTCTTGGGGACGGAAACTTACAATACTTGAAGTGGTTGGTTGGTTCCGTACAGCATCCAAATTTTGGGTTGGCTGAACTTTTACCGGTTCAGATATCCGAGGTAGAAAAAGAGGAGGACTTACATCAAGCACTTTGCAGAGACTGTGTTCTTCAGGCTTATGTTGGAATCCGTTGCTGTTATCGGATAGAACTCTGCCGTCCTCCAACGTGGAAGGGGTAAGACTAGCTTTTGGTACTGCACCATTAGGGGAGAGTCCGGGGGCAGTGGAGGGTGGATCCCTTCTGACAGAGCTTACTGCGATAGCACTCCTGACCGGCTGTTCAGATTGTTTCCCTGAATGAAAGAGTGGGTAAACTTCTGGCATATCTATTAAGGTTTGTTTGTTCTGACCTTTCCTTTTTAGCTGGCGCCGCCCTTTCGCGTTTAAGGGCGGCTTACAAGCATTTGGAGGCGAAGTGGAACTAGTTGCAGTGTGAGCCGGGGCCGGTGGCTGACGGCCCAACGGCGGCTCTGGTGAAACTCTGTCGGAGATGCCCGGTGCGAATGACCCTCCTATTGGAGCATCGCAGTAGGCTGGCTCATCCGGATTGGTGTACTGAGGCCGTCCGTTTGTCCCTTTTGGCAGCCCTTCTAATAGACAAGATACAATTTCCGGAAGTGTTGCGAGTTTATCAATAATGGGACCGCAGCTGCATGACAGCTTTGCCTCCTGCTGGGCCCTACTAATTAGTGAATTTAATTGGCCGAGTTTGTCGTCTATCCGCCCAACAAAAACGGCCTGGGTGTCTAGTAGAGACAACTGTAGGTCCATTTTGTCTGATTGATAGTGGAGGGTGTCAACAGTTCGTTGCATAGTGTTGAGCAGAATGTCCCACGTTTTTGACACTTCTGTTACTTGTGATCTTGTAGGTTGCCCCATATCAAGGCCTCTTTTGTTGGGGGTTGAAGACAATGAGGCATTAGGCACGGAGGTTGAGTTTGAGAGAGGACCCTCCAGGCTTGGTCCCTGTCTGAAAGCCTGAGTATTTTTTGTTGGTTCCACCTTTGGTGACGCTGGATCCGTGTGCGTAAGTTTATTGGGGGTCGAAGTCGATGTGGCGTTAAGCACGGAGGATGAGTTTGAGAGAGGACCCTCCTGACTTGGTCCCTGTCTGAAAGCCTGAATGTTATTTGTTAGTTCCACCTTTGGAGACGCTGGATCCATGTGCGTGAGTGGAATGTATGTGGCAACTAGATCGGCCCATTCTTGCGAGCCCAAATAAGTTGTATTGGCAAGGCTGTCGCTCCCTGGATTTGGTTTGTTGGCACAGTCCTCCTTGCTGTAATCTAGCTGAACTTTTACTGCTCCTTCTGGGGGCTGTGAGAGGGATCTTTTACTAACCGGTTGGGGCAGATAACTGCTATCTTCAATCGGCGAGTTGTTTGGGTGACCTATGTCATCTCTGCTCGGGACTTCTTGCCGTTGGTTGAGCTCCACACCGCTGCTGGAGGGAGAGTTATGCGTGAAACTATTCTGTTTCTGGCTTGTTGTGCATGAATTTAAAGCCGCTGGATCCCCTGAAGGGTTTAGGTCGATGGCAGAAGAGGGAAGATGAGAAACAGACGTTGCCCCCCAGCTGCCTGCTAGGGGTGGTGGTGGTCTACCAATAACCTTGTTGGAGAGCTTGTGTTCGACCAGGGCCCCTGTTCCCCCTGCTGGCATTGGACTCAATTCTGGTTGACTGCCCAACGAGGAAGTGTGGAATGAGGTACAGCTGGCTTGCTGCAAAGATTGAACAGGCCGCGAGTCCATCGCGGAAAGAGGAAGAAGTGAATCCTGAAGGACCACAATTTTCCCGCTAGACGAAAAGATAGTGGAAAAAGGGTCTTTCATGAAATTAAATTTTGAAGTAATTTTTGGTTGTCGCAAGTTGGGACGAGGGATCACAACTGGAGAGTTTCGATCGCTTGTCGCTTCAGGTTCTCCTTGGGTTGCTGCCCAGCTCCCACTAACTTCTATGGTTTTTCCTGTCTTGCTGGTGCTTGATGTGGGCTCCCCGTTTGCCTTTGACTGGGGTTTTGATTTAGCCTTCGGCTTCTTTTCCAGGAAGACCCTTTTCTTACCAGACGTCATGTTGAGATCAGCTAAAGCCCCTGCGGTACCCTACGGACTGTCAAGGGTAACCGCACACCCTTACCAAGAGAGTGAGGGGTCGGGGGTTCGAGAGGATGGTGGGCTCCCCTGTGTAGTGGAACGTCGGTGAAGCGAAGTGACGGAGGGGAGCTAGGCGAGGCCGCTAACCTCCCCCTCACGCTGTGGTGCAGAGGAGGGTTCACAGCCCCTGCTTCCTTCACCGTGGGTCAGAGCTGTATCGGAGCTGGTGTCCCTGGTGTCTCGGTGGAACTCGATGGGCCTCAGTAGTTACAGTAGATCTCAGTGGTGGTGGTTCCACGGCTCGTGGGGGTTGCAGTTCACCTTGCACCCCTGCCCGTTTCACCGCTTTCCCGTTCTCATTCCCAGTCCCTGGCTCATCCACTGCTGCTGCCGATGAGACACAGAGGGGTGCTCGGTGCTAGGTGGAGCCCCCAACAGTCACTCGTACTTTTGTGCAGATATGCAAAGATGCAGAGTACCCCCACAAATACTCCCTGCAGGGGGTACGCGGTTGGTGCTAGGGGGCTAAAGAGCTAGAAGGCTCCCGCAGATGATAAGGTGATATGTAATGTGATATGTAATTGAGGGAGCGCTTACCACAAGTTTTTTCCCCAGGCAGCTCGAGACAGTTCCAACAGGCTCCATCAGACTCCGGAGGGCGCAGGCATTGGTTATCCCTGGTAACTGCTGGTGACTTGGTACGAAGCTAGTTCGGATACTGCGGGTCGGCCGCGCTGCAAACCCCCTGCAAGTTGAAGTACACCACAGGCTGCAGCTGCGGGCAGTGGATATAGAGGGTGTGTCGAGCCTCTCTTCTCAGTGCTACAGGCTACAGCGGTGTTGTTTTCACAGCGCTCCACACTCCCAGCGCTCCCACCAGCACGCAACCTTCTCCACTGCTCCTCTGCTCCTCTGCTCCACTAGGACGGCTGCAAAACACGGACTGGCTGCCTTCCACGGACTGATTGGACAGGAGTCTGGAAATGCGTTAATGTGAGCGTTAATGTAAGCACTGGATTTTGGCACCTCTTCCTATACCAATACACCAATGGGTTTTGATCAAGATAGACATCTGTTGGGTCATTCGAATGGGCCTGGACCATCGTCTTAATAGTTATTGGTGCTCTACCTCTTTTGCCTTTGGCTCTGCACTGAACGTAAGCCCTGCCTTTAGGAACCAATAACATGCAGATTTTGGGGCTGATGCTCCTGTTCCTGTTGTTGCTAATGTTCGTGTTGTTGGTATTGGCTGCTGTGAGCCAACAGCACTGCCCTCAGGCTCTGAAGGCTGCACTGCAGAACATGTGTCATGGAGGAGTGGGCCTCAAATTCCCAGTCATTCTTTTTTAGGTCACTGACTTGTTCGGCAATCCATTGTCTGGTAGTTTGAACTATCCCTATCTGAAAAAGGAATGAAAGTGAACAGTAATTGTTTGTACAGTTGATCAAGAATTGTTACACACATATAATGTTTGAATGACCCAGTTTCTCTTTGAACCCTTGTATTTACAGTTAAGCGAAGGATTAAACTCTCCACCAACTCATGTGCATCTTTTTTTTCGTCCACACCTACGTACACTTCAGACATCTCCTTTAGCTGTTCCTGTAGCATATGCAGCAACGGGATAGCTTGTATCATGTTACTGTCCTCCTTGCTGACTTCCAGTGTGAAAACGTCAAAAGGAAGCAGCATCTCTGTCAGGCATTTGACTAGGCCCCATTGGTCCATGTCAATGAGCATACCATTACACAGTTGCATGCCCCCCTCACTAGGTCCCCCTCCATCCCCTTCCTCCTCCGTAAAAACGTTAGGGATCAAACTGAATAACCAACTCACCCTGCACTCCCAGGTCAGTTCGGTGGTGTCCTCTTCTTTCCTTTCACTTCGCACCATCCGCAAAGTTTCCCGTTTTTTTTTCGTTCTCTGCCCTTAAACTCATTGTCCTAGCGATGGTGGTCTCCCGCTTGGACTATGGAAATGCTCTATATTGCGGTATGCCCGCCTATAGCATGCAACGTTTACAGCAGGCCCGCCTGGTCTACAACTTGGCCAAATTCCATCACGCTACGCCTCTCCTAAAGTCCCTACACTGGCTCCCTATTCGAGAACGAGTCCAGTTCAAGATGGGATGTATCACCTTTCAAGCCCAGGCTGGCAAAGCTCCCGCCTTTATCTCTGCGGAAATCAAGGCATACGCCCCCGCCAGGGAACTTCGCTCATCTTCCCAACACCTGTTGGCAGTCCCACGCTTCAGACGTAAAAAGTGGGGGGGCACGAAATTCTCCACACTTGCCCCCGCCTTTTGGAATTCTCTGCCTGCCCACCTCAGATCTTCCACTCAATACTCCCACTTCCGAAAGGCACTAAAAACCTTTCTTTTTTCACAAGCCTTCCCTTCATAATCCCTTCCCTTCGCACCATCCGCAAAGTTTCCCGTTTTTTTTTCGTTCTCTGCCCTTAAACTCATTGTCCTAGCGATGGTGGTCTCCCGCTTGGACTATGGAAATGCTCTATATTGCGGTATGCCCGCCTATAGCATGCAACGTTTACAGCAGGCCCGCCTGGTCTACAACTTGGCCAAATTCCATCACGCTACGCCTCTCCTAAAGTCCCTACACTGGCTCCCTATTCGAGAACGAGTCCAGTTCAAGATGGGATGTATCACCTTTCAAGCCCAGGCTGGCAAAGCTCCCGCCTTTATCTCTGCGGAAATCAAGGCATACGCCCCCGCCAGGGAACTTCGCTCATCTTCCCAACACCTGTTGGCAGTCCCACGCTTCAGACGTAAAAAGTGGGGGGGCACGAAATTCTCCACACTTGCCCCCGCCTTTTGGAATTCTCTGCCTGCCCACCTCAGATCTTCCACTCAATACTCCCACTTCCGAAAGGCACTAAAAACCTTTCTTTTTTCACAAGCCTTCCCTTCATAATCCACCCCTCCTCATCTTCCCCGACTTCCCTACCCTCTAGGGCTCAGTACCTCATAGCGCCATGAAACCGCCAGGTGTACGCGCGCTCAATAAATGTTTTAAACTCAAACTCAAACTCATTCCATCTTTGCCAGACATATTCTTTGATTGGCCTAACAGATGTTGCAACATGTAAAATGTTGAGTTCTAACATGTTGGCACTTCCTGTATGAATGTTTTAACTGACATTTTATTATCATGCTGAATGACAAGCAGTTGCTTGCAGGCTTTAAAAGAATGGCTGGAATGACCTCAGATTTTTCTTCAGGTGGACAGCAAGTTGTTGACTTGGTCTTCTTTTTTGAGAAAGTCCTCTACATTACTGCCATTGTCCATGGCAACAAATCCAATGTTAAGCCCTCATGGTAGCAGCCATTCAAAAACCTTGTTGTGAAAGTCTTCCAAGATGTTTGGAGCAGCATGGGATTTCTCTATGGCGAACATGGCTACTGTTGCATGCTTCCGAGCACCATTACAAATCTCAGCAGTATCAACACTGGCAGATATATTTTCTCTAACTTCCACAAAAGAGATTCATTGTGCAGTGTTGCACATGTAATCAGTGGCTTGGCATCTGTTCCATATGTCTGTCATCAGATAGATAATGTGATCAGCACTCTGCTGCAAAGCTTGCCCAACCAATTCCAGCACACCGTGATGTATCACTTGAACAGCAACTTTGGTTAAATAGGACCGGCTGGGAACCTTCCATTTTGGGCAGATGGCTGCCACAAATTCTAGAAAACCCACCCCTTCCATGAAAGAAAAAGAGAGGAAGTCTAGAGGACATTTAGTCGGCTTTGCGTTGTACGACGTGCCGTTGGGTGATTGCGTTCTTACTGCCCTTCCTGCTTAAACATGCCAGGAATAATATACTTTTTGCTTTTCTCGTGCCACTGATGTAGGTGACTTCTTGAGCACAGATGATGGTAGACTCAATGTGCGTCTCAGCAAGGGAAGACACTGTATGCTCTTACCTTGGTGTCTCTACCTGAGTCTTGTGCCATTGTGATGTTCCTGATATGGGCAATACTACTGCACTACTTGGGACAGGGCTGATTTGTGTTACAAAAATGACTTCCTCTTCTTCACCTTCCACTGTGACTGGATCGAATTTCCTGCTTGGAGCGCGCACTGCATGGCAAAATGCAATGCTTTGCGCCCTACGAATTTCGTTTTATTAATTAAATTGTGTACTTACCTGCAATGATCCATATGCCTGTTTTTAGCACCCTCCACCCCGCCCCTCCCCCTCCCCGCCTCTGTGCCCCACCGTAACTCCCTCCACTGGCCGCGGCTGGATACAAGTGGAGTCTTAATCATCAGAAGTGGGTTTGGAGAAGAAGATGCTGGAGTAACCCTTCTTTTTCTTGCTTGAGATCTGGAGGACAATGGCACTTCTAAAGATTGGTTTCTTCTACTTCCTCAGACTGAAGCTCAATCTCCTGAACAGCTCCTAATTTGGGAGGAATCACTATTGCTGGCTGTTGTTGTCCACTTATCTGAGTTTGCTGTAACAATTGGGTACTACTTTGCGAAAGAGGTAAGTCCATTTCAACCTCCCTCATCATCGGCGTTGCCGTGATTAGACTGGCTACCTCTGCGCAAGACATGGGTTTGGGCCTCGGTTGGGGTGGGTCTGTTGATGCGCTGGTGCTGCTCCCAGCTTGCTTCTTGAAGGCCTGTGGGGCTGGCACATGTTGGCCGAAAAAGGTCCTGGCCAGCATGCCATTGGTGGAAATTGGTTTCTTCTCCTGCCCACTCTCCACTTTCTTGACAGCACCAATTTAGGGGTCATCTTGAAGCTGTCAGTTGGCAGTGGCAGTTATCTAAACAAGCTGAAGAGATGTCCCTGTTGTGGTCATGTGTTACGTCATGCACAGGTCTTCTGTTGCAAAAACAACAAGTGATGGACTGAATGTGGATCAATGTCACACACTCCCCCAGTCAAAAGATCTGGGCCCAAATCCATCGTTTTTTTGCACTCCACACCACCCTGGGTTAGACAATGGCGATATGCAAATCAGCTCTGACCCTGTTGCCCCATGGGAACAGTCCAGTCCGAACTACAAAAGCCATGTCCTTCCCAGAACGGAATCAAGCATCCGAGGACCGGACCGGTTTCGAGGTAACACCTCTCTTCAGCCCGGCTAGCTTGACTCCAAGTGGTGTGGAGTGCCTGGGACCCACGTCTGGGCATCCCCAGCGCACTTAGGGCGGCAATTGCAAAAACAACAAGTGATGGACTGAATGTGGATCAATATCACACACTCCCCCAGTCAAAAGATCTGGGCCCAAATCCATCGTTTTTTTGCACTCCACACCACCCTGGGTTAGACAATGGCGATATGCAAATCAGCTCTGACCCTGTTGCCCCATGGGAACAGTCCAGTCCGAACTACAAAAGCCATGTCCTTCCCAGAACGGAATCAAGCATCCGAGGACCGGACCGGTTTCGAGGTAACACCTCTCTTCAGCCCGGCTAGCTTGACTCCAAGTGGTGTGGAGTGCCATGGACCCACGTCTGGGCATCCCCAGCGCACTTAGGGCGGCAATTGCAAAAACAACAAGTGATGGACTGAATGTGGATCAATGTCACACACTCCCCCAGTCAAAAGATCTGGGCCCAAATCCATCGTTTTTTTGCACTCCACACCACCCTGGGTTAGACAATGGCGATATGCAAATCAGCTCTGACCCTGTTGCCCCATGGGAACAGTCCAGTCCGAACTACAAAAGCCATGTCCTTCCCAGAACGGAATCAAGCATCCGAGGACCGGACCGGTTTCGAGGTAACACCTCTCTTCAGCCCGGCTAGCTTGACTCCAAGTGGTGTGGAGTGCCTGGGACCCACGTCTGGGCATCCCCAGCGCACTTAGGGCGGCAATTGCAAAAACAACAAGTGATGGACTGAATGTGGATCAATGTCACACACTCCCCCAGTCAAAAGATCTGGGCCCAAATCCATCGTTTTTTTGCACTCCACACCACCCTGGGTTAGACAATGGCGATATGCAAATCAGCTCTGACCCTGTTGCCCCATGGGAACAGTCCAGTCCGAACTACAAAAGCCATGTCCTTCCCAGAACGGAATCAAGCATCCGAGGACCGGACCGGTTTTGAGGTAACACCTCTCTTCAGCCCGGCTAGCTTGACTCCAAGTGGTGTGGAGTGCCTGGGACCCACGTCTGGGCATTCCCAGCGCACTTAGGGCGGCAATTGCAAAAACAACAAGTGATGGACTGAATGTGGATCAATGTCACACACTCCCCCAGTCAAAAGATCTGGGCCCAAATCCATCGTTTTTTTTGCACTCCACACCACCCTGGGTTAGACAATGGCGATATGCAAATCAGCTCTGACCCTGTTGCCCCATGGGAACAGTCCAGTCCGAACTACAAAAGCCATGTCCTTCCCAGAACGGAATCAAGCATCCGAGGACCGGACCGGTTGCGAGGTAACACCTCTCTTCAGCCCGGCTAGCTTGACTCCAAGTGGTGTGGAGTGCCTGGGACCCACGTCTGGGCATCCCCAGCGCACTTAGGGCGGCAATTGCAAAAACAACAAGTGATGGACTGAATGTGGATCAATGTCACACACTCCCCCAGTCAAAAGATCTGGGCCCAAATCCATCGTTTTTTTGCACTCCACACCACCCTGGGTTAGACAATGGCGATATGCAAATCAGCTCTGACCCTGTTGCCCCATGGGAACAGTCCAGTCCGAACTACAAAAGCCATGTCCTTCCCAGAACGGAATCAAGCATCCGAGGACCGGACCGGTTTCGAGGTAACACCTCTCTTCAGCCCGGCTAGCTTGACTCCAAGTGGTGTGGAGTGCCTGGGACCCACGTCTGGGCATCCCCAGCGCACTTAGGGCGGCAATTGCAAAAACAACAAGTGATGGACTGAATGTGGATCAATGTCACACACTCCCCCAGTCAAAAGATCTGGGCCCAAATCCATCGTTTTTTTGCACTCCACACCACCCTGGGTTAGACAATGGCGATATGCAAATCAGCTCTGACCCTGTTGCCCCATGGGAACAGTCCAGTCCGAACTACAAAAGCCATGTCCTTCCCAGAACAGAATCAAGCATCCGAGGACCGGACCGGTTTCGAGGTAACACCTCTCTTCAGCCCGGCTAGCTTGACTCCAAGTGGTGTGGAGTGCCTGGGACCCACGTCTGGGCATCCCCAGCGCACTTAGGGCGGCAATTGCAAAAACAACAAGTGATGGACTGAATGTGGATCAATGTCACACACTCCCCCAGTCAAAAGATCTGGGCCCAAATCCATCGTTTTTCTGCACTCCACACCACCCTGGGTTAGACAATGGCGATATGCAAATCAGCTCTGACCCTGTTGCCCCATGGGAACAGTCCAGTCCGAACTACAAAAGCCATGTCCTTCCCAGAACGGAATCAAGCATCCGAGGACCGGACCGGTTTCGAGGTAACACCTCTCTTCAGCCCGGCTAGCTTGACTCCAAGTGGTGTGGAGTGCCTGGGACCCACGTCTGGGCATCCCCAGCGCACTTAGGGCGGCAATTGCAAAAACAACAAGTGATGGACTGAATGTGGATCAATGTCACACACTCCCCCAGTCAAAAGATCTGGGCCCAAATCCATCGTTTTTTTGCACTCCACACCGCCCTGGGTTAGACAATGGCGATATGCAAATCAGCTCTGACCCTGTTGCCCCATGGGAACAGTCCAGTCCGAACTACAAAAGCCATGTCCTTCCCAGAACGGAATCAAGCATCCGAGGACCGGACCGGTATCGAGGTAACACCTCTCTTCAGCCCGGCTAGCTTGACTCCAAGTGGTGTGGAGGAGTGTGTGACATTGATCCACATTCAGTCCATCACTTGTTGTTTTTTGCAATTGCCGCCCTAAGTGCGCTGGGGATGCCCAGACGTGGGTCCCAGGCACTCCACACCACTTGGAGTCAAGCTAGCCGGGCTGAAGAGAGGTGTTACCTCGAAACCGGTCCGGTCCTCGGATGCTTGATTCCGGTCTGGGAAAGATATGGCTGTTGTAGTTCGGACTGGACTGTTCCCATGGGGCAACAGGGTCAGAGCTGATTTGCATAAAGCCATTATTCGACCCAGGGTGGTGTGGAGTGCAAAAAAACGATGGATTTGGGCCCAGATCTTTTGACTGGGGGAGTGTGTGACATTGATCCACATTCAGTCCATCACTTGTTGTTTTTTGCAATTGCCGCCCTAAGTGCGCTGGGGATGCCCAGACGTGGGTCCCAGGCACTCCACACCACTTGGAGTCAAGCTAGCCGGGCTGAAGAGAGGTGTTACCTCGAAACCGGTCCGGTCCTCGGATGCTAGATTCCGGTCTGGGAAAGATATGGCTGTTGTAGTTCGGACTGGACTGTTCCCATGGGGCAACAGGGTCAGAGCTGATTTGCATAAAGCCATTATCTGACCCAGGGTGGTGTGGAGTGCAAAAAAACGATGGATTTGGGCCCAGATCTTTTGACTGGGGGAGTGTGTGACATTGATCCACATTCAGTCCATCACTTGTTGTTTTTTGCAATTGCCGCCCTAAGTGCGCTGGGGATGCCCAGACGTGGGTCCCAGGCACTCCACACCACTTGGAGTCAAGCTAGCCGGGCTGAAGAGAGGTGTTACCTCGAAACCGGTCCGGTCCTCGGATGCTTGATTCCGGTCTGGGAAAGATATGGCTGTTGTAGTTCGGACTGGACTGTTCCCATGGGGCAACAGGGTCAGAGCTGATTTGCATAAAGCCATTATCTGACCCAGGGTGGTGTGGAGTGCAAAAAAACGATGGATTTGGGCCCAGATCTTTTGACTGGGGGAGTGTGTGACATTGATCCACATTCAGTCCATCACTTGTTGTTTTTTGCAATTGCCGCCCTAAGTGCGCTGGGGATGCCCAGACGTGGGTCCCAGGCACTCCACACCACTTGGAGTCAAGCTAGCCGGGCTGAAGAGAGGTGTTACCTCGAAACCGGTCCGGTCCTCGGATGCTTGATTCCGGTCTGGGAAAGATATGGCTGTTGTAGTTCGGACTGGACTGTTCCCATGGGGCAACAGGGTCAGAGCTGATTTGCATAAAGCCATTATCTGACCCAGGGTGGTGTGGAGTGCAAAAAAACGATGGATTTGGGCCCAGATCTTTTGACTGGGGGAGTGTGTGACATTGATCCACATTCAGTCCATCACTTGTTGTTTTTTGCAATTGCCGCCCTAAGTGCGCTGGGGATGCCCAGACGTGGGTCCCAGGCACTCCACACCACTTGGAGTCAAGCTAGCCGGGCTGAAGAGAGGTGTTACCTCGAAACCGGTCTGGTCCTCGGATGCTTGATTCCGGTCTGGGAAAGATATGGCTGTTGTAGTTCGGACTGGACTGTTCCCATGGGGCAACAGGGTCAGAGCTGATTTGCATAAAGCCATTATCTGACCCAGGGTGGTGTGGAGTGCAAAAAAACGATGGATTTGGGCCCAGATCTTTTGACTGGGGGAGTGTGTGACATTGATCCACATTCAGTCCATCACTTGTTGTTTTTTGCAGGTCTTCTGTTGGGCAGTACTGTGGATGATGTTGTCTTTTGTGCACCCAAAAGCAAACAAGCAAGAAGAACATCAGTGAAACGTGACATTGTTGCAGTTGAATTAGTAGTATAATTTAGTGTGGTTACTTAATAATAATTAACCATACAGTGTATTCAATATCTATTCATAAAACCACACCAACATAAACTTTCAGTTACACTAAAGAAGGATAAGAAAGAGCAACAACAACACACAGATGTAACTGTTTGCTTTATGTGCATCAAGTTGGGAATGGGTTGTGGCACTCGGAGGTGCAGGTTACAAAAGAAAACACTTAGAAAATAAATGGTGTTTGCGGCTGTGCATCGCCAGTAGCACATCGGGTTGATGCTGGATGTTAGGAAAGCCTTTTACCATTCCAGAAGCATAATTACAGCTTTTGATTGGTGAAATACCATCCAAGCATGACATGGATGCCCCTTTCTTAATCCTCCGCTTAAAAACTTAGTTTTAGGTCAAGAGCAGGTCCTTTATATAGAATATTCTACAACACCACTGACACTCTAAAATTGCTCATATTAAATGTCCTTTTTTCTTTCAGTATCTTTAAGTGCAGGATTAACATATTGCCATCCACGAGAAACTAGAAAAGTGACAAAGACGTGTACAAATTTTACAGGAAAGTCTTTAAGCACAGGATTAGCAAGTGCCACACACGCCGAGCTGCAAAATGACAAAAGCCTTTTACCACTCCAGGTACAGTAATATAGTTTTGGATTGTAAAAAACAACTCAAGCTAACCTAGAATAAATGAAAACAACCCATGACATATGTTTCATCTTAGTTAGATCTCACTAGAGAGGTATTGCTTTGTCCAGAAACAAGGGAACACCCAGTAACATTTAAGGCTTAGAGTGGCGCATGCATTATGCAAAAAAAGAAGCAGGGTACTATGTGTAGTTGTGTCTACACCAGGGGGCAACAGTTCGTCAGATATCAAAGAAGTGCAACCCAAATTATGGTTCGTAAAAAAAAAAAATAGAAAAATGCTAGGTGGTCAGACTCACAGTAGGTTGGAACTCTAAATGTGGTGGGGGAATTCCTCCTTTTGGATATAGTGCCCTCACACACCCTTGCGAGTGTCATGCTTCATCATCGGGCGTTGCCCCTCGTGTGGGTGACGCTGCAGTCCCTCACGGGCCCCGCGAGTGGGCTCTTTGGCGGAGATCTTTTAAGGAGGTGCCGCAGTTTTGCATGCGGGTGTGTGGGCCTAGGGAAGATAGTGAGTGGTTGTGTTAAGATTACCGAATGGTACCCAGAACCTGTGTATATACGGGGGTCCGAATGGTAAATTGAAAAGGTGTGAATCCTGGAGCTCCCCTTCAAAGCAAATATGGAGGGTAAATGTGTGACTCACCGCTGCTCTCAGCATGGGTGCTGTAGTGAAAAGATCATATATAAAATAAGGTCAACATGTTTCGCGTTCTCATGCGGTCCCTAGAGGATCCGTTGGCGCTTCGTCAGGACCGGAATGTGAGTGAAAAACAAAGAACAGATTCCAGGCAAGAAAGAACCTGTGAACCCGTGATACCTTATTCTTTAAGGTGATTGAGCATCCTTGCACTGATAGGGACTCTCGCTGTGGGTACCTATCCCCAACCCCTCTTATAGGAGATCAGGCTCCATCGACACCTGCTCGGTAGAAGGCAGAGTCTATGTGCTCGCCTTTAGCGACCCACCCCTCCGTAGTGGTGTGCCGGAATGTTCCCAAGTTGAGGTTGAGAGCAGCTCCTTTATATGGGACACTCTATAGGACTACAGCCACTCAGATTCTGCTCACCTCAAATATCTGTTTCGCTAGCAGAGTTTTTAAGCTTAGGTTAAGCAGAGTACCATCCACTCCAAGCTAGAGTGTGACAAAACCTTTTGCCATTTTTACAGCAAAGTCTTTAAGCATAGACTTAGCAAGTACCATCCACGCCCAGGTGAAAAATTATAAAAGCCTTTTACTTCTTCAGGCACAGCATTGCAGATTTGGATTGGTAAAATACCACCAAAGCCAATCTGAAAAAAAACAGACTAAACTCCTGGTGTGTTTTTCTAGTTAGATGTTATCAGAGAGGCATAGCTTTGTCCAGATACAAAGGAGCACACAGTTTAAGTCAAGAAAATACCCTTTCTGGCTTAGAGTGCCGCATAAATTATGCAAAAAAGGAAGCAGGAACTCTGGGTAGTTCTCAAGTTTAGGTGGAACGCAGGTCTTTTATAGAGTGCACTCTACAAAACCACAGACACAGAATCCGCTCACCTCAAATGTCTTTTTCTCTAACAGCATTTATAAGCATAGGATTAGCACAGTGCCATCCATAATGAGCTAGAGAGTGTAAAACCCTTTTGCCATTTTTGCAGCAAAGTCTTTAATTATAGGATTAGCAAGGGCTGTTCAAGCCGAGCTGAAAAATGACAAAAGCCTTTTACCATTTCAGGAACAGTATTGCAGCTTTGGAGTGGAGTGGATGGCATTTTGCTAATCCTATGCTTAAAAACTTTAAGTTTTAGTTCAAGATCAGCTCCTATATATGGAGCATTCTACAACACTACACTCTAAAAGTGCTCACCTTAAATGTCTCTTTTTTATTTTAAAGTCTTTAAGCATAGGATTAGCATAATGCCATCCATGCCAAACTAGAAAAGTGACAAGACATTTTGCTGTTTTTGCAGGAAATTCTTTAAGCATAGGATAAACTAGTGCCATATTAAAAACAAATAGTGCATCCTCCTCAGCTCCTTCCTGGAATATGTTGGGCTGATCTGTCAAGCAGGGGTGGAGAAAACAGGGTGATCCTAAAAACACTTCCCCATGCAATTTCAATGGGAGAATCAGACAACAATACAGAAAAAATGGCTAAAAAAAATTCCATCAAATGTGGCAGAAAGCTAGATATTTATCCAGAAAATATACTTTTTGTGGTTCGGTGTAATCTATTCAGCCATTTTAGACAACATAATGTTAGTAATACCCCTTCCTACAATACTCCAGGTTCTGGGTACCGTTCGGTAATCTTAACACAACCACTCACTATCTTCCCTAGGCCCACACACCCGCAGGCAAATATTAAAAAAACATTCTGATTTGATGTTCCTAGTGGACACTCACAGGCCCGAGTAATGGCTGCAACATTAGGAACGTTTGTGGCTGCCATTACAGGACTCATGGACTTTGTCCCCGAGTCCTGAAAAATGAAAATAAAACCCATATAGGGGGCAGGGTAGGACCCCACTATCCTTTTTGGAACTCTGCCCTGGGCACAACATTTTAAAAAACGTGAGTCATTGCAGTCATCAGGACTTCCATGAGTGCCAGCTCAGTTTCCGTCTGGTCCAAGAAGCCTTCCCAAGACAAAAAAAAACAAAAAAAGAAGAATGTGGTGTCTGGGTCTGTGGATCGTTGGCGGCTCACTGGAGCTTGGATGAGGTTGGTGAACCCCACGCCATGCAATTCCAAAGGCTGTTGGGCACGTGCAGAGCATTGGCTGCTGTGCATGGCCACATACGTATCCTAATAAGATATTACTTTGTGCAAAAAAAATAGGGGGCAGATTTACAAGCCCCGTGCTCCACTTTTGCGCCGCTGTTGTGTCACTTCTGTGATACAGCGGCGACGTAAACCATGAGCCACGTTGCACCTTATTTACAATGTGACGCATCTAGGGAGATGCATCACATTGTAAAGCCCTGCGCCATATGAAACCTGCGTTAGGTTTAATGTTGGGCGTTCCGGCGCAGGGTGGCCATTCTGTCGCAGGAATGCCTCGTAAAAGTGACGCAGTGAAATCTACAAGATTTCACTGAGTCACTTTTACGTCCATGCTGCGTCAATACCCTGCGCCTGCTGGAAGCAGGCGTAAAGAGTGACGCAGCATGTTAGGCATAGCGCTCCCCTGAGCATTGAGGGAGCCACGGCGCACTTGCGACACGACTCCAGCAATGCGCTGCCCTAACGCCACAGGATGCGACACACATTGCCCTCTCCTTGCGCCACGGTGCACCGCATTGTAAATGCGACGCATTTGTGGTGGCGAAGTGAGGGAATTGTGTGTTGTATCTGTTCTGGCGCATCCCTGCTGCTTTGCAGAGATACACCAGAACTCGTAAATCTTCCCCAAGGAATTTACTGGAAAAAATCAAAGGTTAAAGCAAAGTAATATGTAAGTAAGTAGGATTATACCTAAAAGTTAAAAAAACTTAGAAACTCACTGAAAAAGTTAAAGGTTAAAGTGGAGTTATAGGTATGTCGTCTAATAATAAAAAGAACTGCAATTTTAAAATAAAACAAAAACTGAAATTTACCAGTTATTCATGACTGACACACGTATACTACTTGATTAACGTCCTTTGCTTGAAAAGAGTTAATGTCAAAACTAATTGATTTAATATTCTTAGACAAATTCGACACAGTGCCCCCCAATTCATCCATTAATCTCCTCGTAGCCTTGATTTCATTCGTGATGGCTTCTAAGATGATTTCAGGAATTGTTATAGTAAGAATGCCGTTCGATAAATAATTTATCGTCATGATTCAATGTAATCTCTCCAAAATGTAGCATGTTTGTTTATTGGTATGTTAGCAGGAGGCTGTTGTATCCGGCAACTATCTGTTTCTGTCTATTGCATCTGCATTTATTTATTTATTTATTTACAGGTGAATTCGTGGGGCTAAGGAGCTATGTTGATTCTGATGGGATTGTGATGTACAAAATACAGCCCTTTAAGGAGTGAACACTGCTGCGTTTTGGATGAGGCGTGCTGTATTTAGCATGTTAAGTTGACTCTTGTGTAACCAGAATGAACATATTCCCCTCACTAATATGAAACTTTCATGTTGTTACACATTTAACTTCCAGAAACGTGATAATGATGCTCGGTTTCAGCAGTTAGATTTATTGTCTTTGTATTTACTTGTTTAACAATTATTAACCAAGTGATAGCGATGAAACCTGTACATTCTTTAAAAAATGCCAACAATTACGAAGCTACTTATTCTAGGACCTAGTAAGCAGGGTTTTGTTCAAAGAGCCCCTCGTATCAAAGTACAAAACGGATTGGAGATAATTGGCAAACACATGGAACATGCAGCCTCTGTTTGTCATCCGTATTTGTTTCCGTGACATCCAACTGGTTATCGTTTACATTTCTTGAGAATCTTGTTGAGGATGTGATTCAGATATTACTTCAGATTTGTGATTCTATATCGCTATGCTGTCTGACATATTAAAACACTTCTCAGGCTCCGTGCCTGTGCAAGTGATTCATTCATCCATGGCCTGGTCGCTAGGAAGTGAAGCCTGGTCGCACCAAAGAATGTTATGTGACAAGCACAGCATATGTTATTTTGTCTAAATGTATCAGTTATTGAAGCGACGAATGCCATATTGCAATGCATAGGCTAGAAAGCAGTTTAGCTACTTTCGTTCTCTTCTGCACATATATATATATATATATATATATATATATATATATATATATATATATATATATATATATATATATATATATATATATATATATATATATATATATATATATATATATATTTATGTAAGTTCGAAACGTTTTGCGAGTGTTCCAATCGCTCATACTCCCCTTTCAAGAATGTCATCAAGAGCAGACTTGAAAATCTTTTTTTTCCTGCTAGTTTGGGAGGACTTTACAGAAAGAAACGAAGCTATGCTATTTTAACAGAAAAATGTGATGCAATGGTTTTTAGAAGATTCTCTAAAGAATAGTATGTATGTAGGTCACTTTTTAATGATGCGACATGGCCTAAAAAGTCCTATTGCAAACGTTCGATTAATGCTACTGACAAATTCTCTCCCTTTGGGTTTTAAACACAGATTAACTGAATGTCTTCTACTAATTATATGCCAAATTTAAGACCATATTCTGCCTGTCGTTTGCGATAGGGAATGCTGAGGCACCGCCACTAAATGGCAAATTCACTAGCTCAGATATCTTGCTACGATGTCGCTCCCATGGGATGGACAGGAGCAACTGCTGCTGAGAATGAGAGCTTTCAAAGGAAGAAGTTTCATTGGAGTGACTGAAAACCGTCTTTTATGTTAATTCAATTAACCTAATTAAATGAGGTGATGTGATTAAGTACCGTTCATTAACCCCCCACTGTTATACTTCAGATTCGCATCCTTAACTATCTGCGTTTTACTGGTGATAAAATGAAGGTATGGAAATATGACTATATAGCTTTAAGAATAAAGACGATGCTTTGAATTGTCCCCAGACAGTAACTGTGATCCTAGCTTGTAATTCAGCTAAAATAATGAAGGGGCATATTATCAAGAAACAGCGTTAAACTTATTGCTGCTTTAGCGGCAGGACACTGCTGCTAAAGCGGCCATAATGGGCTTAATAATATGCCCTTGTGAATTCCCATAGAAGCCCATGTTCTGGTGTGAACATAGGCTTCTATGGGAAGTCTCAAGGGCATATTATCAAGCCCATTATCACCGCTTTAGCTAAAGCGGCAATAATTTTAACGCCCTTCTTGATAATATGCCCCATAGTCTTTGGGTTTAAGAGGAATAGATTTGGTAACAAATTAGGTGCATTCACAGAAGAGCAGTAGAATAAAAGATGTTGGTTCATGTGGGAAATTGGCTTGTTCGACCTGGTCACCCTGGATGTTCTGCCTTTTTCTGGAACCTATTTTTGCTTGACTTAGAACTCTGTGCACTGTTACTGCTGCTCACCAGAAGCAAAGTGCCTGTATTCTACTTTTAAACGTGCCGGAATCTGCTTAAAGCAGATTGGTGCAATTAACTTGCATGTAATGCCTTAGTATATGGCACAGAAATACACTTCTGGCATGGAAAGCTAAATGTCACCTGTGGACTGCAGCACACATTGTACCATCAACTACAGTGACAGGTCGGGAAACGTGATTTTGAATATTAAATACTTTGCTCCTAAGTATGCCTTGCTGCTACAAGGTAGAGTGCATAACATTTAAAAGTGGAACATGTGTGACATTAGAAATGGCACATTTCTCCAGTAACTAGGCACAAAATAAGATTGTCACTTGTCAGGCTGTAATTGGCACGTTGGAAAAATCAAACTATAGATTAAATAGTTTATAACTGTTGGTCTGTACCAGCTACAGACTCCAGACTCCAGACTTCAGACTTATTTTTATATTTATTAAAAATCCAATTCAATGATTAGGTTGGATTTTTATTAAATATATTGGAAATGTAACCGTTAGAAAGTTAACTTTATCCTGCTTGAAGCTGTCCGAAGCTATTTTGCATTAGCTCTCCAACCACTGCCCACCCGAACTTGGCCAGATTGAGATTTGAAAGGGAATTGAAAACTGTTCCCAGAGCAAGGACAATAGACAGGATGTGGGGAGGTATTTTATTCACATTACAGGAATACCAGTTATAGTGGACCCAGGAAATTCATTACCTTCAAAGGGCCTGTTCTGTCAAAAACAAACATAAGGTAACACCGGGAAAGGCCCTGACTTTGTACCCATAGTTAGACTGGCACCAGATCCAGTGGGATGCTACTCCCAGAACCGGCTTTGTGTGACCACAGAGGGGACTGCTCAATACTATAGTCACACCTCTGGGTGTGCAAACAAGCTCTGAGCAACAGGGAAATAGTTTCTCTATCTTTAATTTCAGATGCAAGGGACACTGTGGGATTGTTAGCAGGAGGGCAAAGAAAACATGCTGTAATGGGGTAGGGCTGCACCCGATAGCTTGCAATACATGGCTAGTGGGTAGGTGTGACTCTAGGTCTGGTAGTTGGACCTAGAGCCAAACCCACCCACCAGCTGGTGCCAGGCATAAATATGACAAACCAAGGTACCATACTCAGAACCCTTGCTGGACCTGCAGAAGAATGGAAGAGGACATGATCTGCCATCTGTGACCTGAGAGGAACCCTGAAGGACAGGGCTAGCTCCTTCTTGTACCCAGGACAAATAAGTGAACTCCAAGGGTCAGTTGCCTGACCTCCTCTGTGGTTACAGGTACACAAGAAGTTACAAAGGGGCTTTTCCTTGAAGTGCCCAATTGACCAGTGACAAGTGGTCCTAGACTGGACTTTGCTGTTGACCTCTGTCTAAAACCCAGAGAGTCACTAAGGGCCTCATTTATGAGGCCTTGCGTGACTTTTGCGCCGCCTGTGCGTCACTTTTTGTGACGCACTGCAGCGTAAAAAATGTGCCTTGTTGCACCATATTTACAAAGTGACGCATCTAGGTAGATGCGTCACTTTGTAAACTCCTGCGCTACATTATACCTGCGCCAGGTACAATGTATGCAGGGGGGCGTTCTGATGCAAGAAAAGGTCATAGAAGTGACGCAGTGAAATCTATAAGATTTCACTGCGCCACTTCTAGGATGCAAATGCGTCAATTTCTTGGCTTGCCCCATGTGAAACTACACATTGCTGGAGTTGCGTCACTTTTGTGACACACTTCAGCAATGCGTCACTTTTGCGCCACACAGATACGTCAGTAATACTGACGTATCTGTAACTCCTTGCACAATGATGCGTCATACTGTAAATATGACGCATCATTGGTGTCGCAAGGAGGGCGCAATGAAAAGTGGCGCATCGCTGTTTTCACGCAGCGATGTGTCACTTTTCATAAATGAGGCCATAAGTGTCTGAAGGCTGATAGTGCAGGGTGCATTGTATTTATGAAGAACATGTGCACCACAATTTTAACATGTCCTGCAGTGAAAACTCCTACAGATATTTTTTTCACAGGAGCAAGGTCCATCTCTCTCTTTGACTAACCTAGGTCACCATACCTCATCTAATAAGTGCTATATTTGTATTGGGAACAGTAAGAAATGTTGCCATTGGTTCAGGGGCTGGAAATCCTGCTCAAGCAACAACCACAATCCTTTGCACTGTGAACCATAGAAGTCACTAAATTAACCTGGGCTTAACCCTTTGGTAGTGTAGCACAAAAACTTAGCTCAGAGGCAAAATGTACAGTATTTTTCCAGCAGTCAAACAATAATAGAGTGAAAACACAACACAAGACAAATCTCACACGAATTAACAAGAAATTTAGTTAATTGTATTAAATAAAATTATACCAGAACAATAGAAATCCAATCAGTAGAACAGGAGATCAGCAATTTCATATTTGAGGAAAGTGTAGCACCGAAAATCACAAAGCGCCCCTCGTGGTCATCTTGTCATGCTAGAATGGGGGAAAGTAACAAGTTCAGGCAATGGTGTGCGGGCTGAATATATCCTGCCAGAATGGCTGTGGCCGGATCTGTGCCTTGCCCCACTTGCACTTGAAAGTGCTTGGCTTCAGCACACACAAAAAAACCTGACATAGTCTTTTGTCGCCCTGACCTTCTTGGAGCCTCCACATGTGAAGGGAAGAACTTTACAGAACCAGATGTGGGGGTAGGATAGGGAATCCCCTCACTTTAAAAGATGGTACCAGGTACAAATATTGAACCTCCTGAGCCACTCATCAGTACACCCCTGGACCTGTGGGCTTTAAAGAAGAAGGATTGCCCTGCTCCATAAAACAATGCCCTGCTGCTTGAGGCTTGCCTTGCTCCCCAGTGGACTGCCCTGCTGCTACCAGAGGACTTACCTTCTACTTGAGGACTGCCTTGACCCCCAAAGGGCCCCATTCTGGTTAAGGACTGCCTTGCTGTCTAAGAAGGAAGACTAGAACTGCTTCCTTCATCACAGGCTAATGGAGCGACTCCAAGGGCCAATTGGCTGACTTCCTGTCTGATCTACAGGGACACAATAAGCTCAAGTGTCCTCCCTTAAACTTCCCAGCTAACCTGCTGCACTCGACCTGCCTGGCACTGCAACTGGACCTATCTGAGTCCTGCTTGCCGTCCTGGAGTGAGTTTCTGCTTCCCAAGAGGTGCATTCACAGGTCCTGAATCCTTTTGATACCATCATTCAAGCTCCTCCTGTGATGAAAGGTGAAATTCTGAAGTTTGTGGCCCGTTCACAGTAGCAAATGGCCCTGTGTGTGCCAAGACTTTGCTGAGCCACCACGACAGCCAACACAAAACTCCTGTGAACCCGACTCTTTTCTCACCAGTGACGACCAATAGCCCTAGATCTACACTTCTTGCTACAGCAAAGAAATCTTGGGTTGAGTGCCAATGCAAAGTTCCAGCAACAACCATCAGGGATGCCCGACCGGAACATCATGCTACAGAGATGACTGTCCAGAAAACCAGGCCTGTTCATTGTGCTACAGTATTGCAGCGATGACGATCTCTCCCTGCTCCTCGCGGCCTCCTCCGCTGCAAATTGAATTCTTTGCATGAGACTTTGTGAAGGTAACTTTCAGTGTCACTAACCTGGTGCCTGTATCTGGACCACAGTCCATTGCAGTCAACTTGTGACTCTCCCATTGTCTAGCACTACCAGATGACCGTGAAGGCTGTTAGGTGCTATATCTACCTAAAACTTTTAAATGTATTATATCTTCGGGTGCACATCATTGATTTTTATTGTTCTGTTATCATTCTTTTAGTAGAATTTACTAAGATTTCTAAGTTGGTTTCTCAACTTGCTTGCATCATCTTTTCCCTTTGATATGGTTGAAATGCTGCATAATAACTTTACACTCTGGGGGAGATTTTCAAACTTTTAGCACTGGTTTAGCATTAAAAAAATGATGCTAACCAGCGCACATTTTTGTGTGTGCTATTTTCTCTCCAGCGCAAAACTTGATTTGCACTGGAAACCACCCTCTATGTAGCGCAAAGCAGCGCATAGAGGGCATTACATGGTGGTACATGGGCGTTCCCATGCAACCACTCATGCCTATTGATGCACAACCATATTTACAAAGATTTGTAAACATGGTTTTGACCCAAATATTAATGCTGCTTCAAAGGAGGCGCTAACAGAAGAAATACTTTAATTTTTCAGTGCTTTCCATCTTTCCATGCATGCTGCACTGTGCAGCATGTTTGCAAAGGGTGAAACGCTTTGCATGGTGCCTAGCATAGTATTATTGACAGTAAGGGTACCCTTCCTGTACAAAACCAATGCTGCACTCATGTACACAACTACACACCCTAGCGCTGTGGTGCTAAGGTGTGTGCATGGCGCGCGACAGCTGAAACCAGTGCTTACGCAAGGGAAAGGGGAGGAGAGAGCCTTATCTCTCCTGCTCCGTCCGTGTCATGCAGCGCAGCCTCGCGGGGGCTGTGCTATGTTGCGCGACTTTTTTGAAAATCTCCTCCTCTGTCTCCAAGTTAAGCCTGACTATTTTGTGACAAGCTACCTGATCGTTAAGCACAGGTTAATTTAGTGGCTTTTTGGGGTCCACTCTGACATGAATTGTCTAACCAATAAGCCCAGTCACTTACAGATTGGATTTTAGCTTTGCCCGCTGAAAGGTCCCAGCGCATCTAAAAAGAAAGTAATAGGAGAAATTCTGCAGTGGGACTTAGAACATTTTCAATGAGAAATCTCAAGATCTTCAGCAGGATCAACCTGCTTCAGGTATCCGACCTTCAGTTCGGAACTGCATGGGGAGGATTTTTGTCCTCAAAAAGTGGCAAAGATCCATTCCGCATTGTGACTTACAAGATGTTTCAATGCTTTTCCCATTGCTGGGGCCGAAGACAGATTCACGGCGGGGCACGACGGCGAAGACCAGGTGTCACAGGGCGAGCCTGGACCCCCAGGGACAGTGAAGCGACAGGTTGACGCGGAGGGGCACTTGCTGGGTGGTGCACTGGAACACCAGCTATGGTGGGGTGGCGAAGTGCCCAGAGAGCAGCCTCCACTGCCTCCACTGCCTGCTGGCGGAGTGAGCAGGAGTTGGAGCAGGGGCACTGGCCACATAGCTCCTCGGACTTGATAAAGCGGGGCTCGAGAAACAGATAGTGCCCCTAGGCGACGGATGGCGGGCCGAACATGGGAGGTGGAAGGTGTGGCTGCTATGACTGTTGACACTGGTTGGAGGAGCTGGGGCAGCGTGAGTGGGCGACCTGGACCGTGGGCCACCTGTTTGTGGATTTTCTGAGCTGTAGGTGCTCCGGTGGTGCTGGCTGGGGCATCGTATTGGTCAGGGATACGCAGAAGACAGGGTCGGAGGTGGAGGTCCCAAAGCAGAGGAGTTGAGAGCGGATGGTGCATATGAACATTGTTGTTGTGCTGACACTAAATTCTGCTGTGGACGGGACTGTGGTTGGACTGTCGAAGGTCGGCAGGTGTGTGCCTTGGAGTGGTCAATCACCGATCACCCTGCTGGGAAGGCAAGTAGGGCTACAGCCACCTTCATCCTATCAAAGCACGCGCCGGGAGTGCCAATTCCTGACCTGAGAGCGTCATGGGCCTGAACACTAAGAGGCAGGACACTGAACAGCAAGAGGGGGCGAGCGAGGACCGCAGAGACTCTAATTCACGCCCGGGGCCCAGGAAAGAAGGGGGATGCCCCAAGAAGAACTCTCCCTCCATGATATTCTACAGGCCATAGAACGCTCCCGGCTAGCGGTGGAAACTAAGATAGAAACCATTAGCGAGGACATGGGCCTCCTCCGTGCGGACCATAGGAAACTGGCCGACCGTGTCACGGCCACAGAAGCGGAGATAGAGAGCAAACTCGCGGCCATAGAAAAAAGAGTACAGATACTGGAACAGCGTGCCGAGGATGCGGAAAATAGAATCCGCCGGAAAAACATTAGAGTCATGGGCCTTCCTGAAAAGGTCGAAGGGAACAATATGGTGGCGTACCTTAAGCGCTGCCTGCGCACGAAAGTGGCAGAGGAGGGGATGTCCACATTCTTTGCCCTAGAAAGTGCGCACAGAGTTCCAGCTCAAGCCCCTCAACCTGGCAGGCCGCTGAGGCCCGTCTTATGTTCTACAAGGATAGAGATCATGTGCTGGGGCAGGCGCACCTTAAGGGACAGCTTAAAGTAGACAACAGTGTGGTACGGATCTTCCCAGACTTTTCACGGGAGGTGCAGCAACAAAGAGCATCCTATACGGCGGTCAAGCGGAAACTGTGCCTGATGGGGGTGTCTTACTCTATGGTTTTCCCAGGCAAACTACGCATAGTGCATAATGGAGGAACTACCTTCTTTACCACCGCCCAGGACGTATGGGGCTGGATAGAGGAACATGATCCCCGGGGACAACAGCGAGGAGGTAACGGGCCAGCGGACAAAGCCTTGCTGTGCTCCCCTGACAGAGGGACAGCTTCAAAGACCCACCCAATGGTGGAGGAGGTGAACCGAGCTAGGGCCAGTGCGATCGCCGCGGTGGCCTCGTTGAGTGCGGCGGACACCCGGGAACCACTATCGCCATCCGGGGGAGAACAGAGGGACTAGGACTCAGAAACCAGCTCGAGTTTGGTTGGAGATGCCAGTCAGATCCTGCCACATGTGACTCCCAGATCAGCGGATGACCTGATGTGAGATGGGCCAACCACACAATTGTATCCCAGGGCTATGTTCGGGGGCGATAAAGGGGGCTGTCGGTACTATGGCCCTGAACCTCACATGGGGGGGTTCCCTGATTCCTACCTGAGCTCTGTAAGCCGGGGGGGGATCCGGAGGGGCGGAGAGGACGGCAATCCTCCCGGTGGACTTTGGCCTAACCACCACCTTTGAACTCTGTCTGTTTGAGCTCGGAAGTGCGCAGTTTGGATGGGGGAGATGTTCTCACTTATCCTGGGGAGGGGGAGTTGGGATGGTTCTTTTAGTATTAGGAAGGGATTGGTATTATGGTTAATGGGGAGGGATGCTGCTGTCGACGGGGGGAGAGGCCAAGGCAGGCTATTCTGTAAGAGGGGCTTGCATATCATGCATAGAGGTTCTGGGTCTCCGGTCATGCCAGGGAGTAAGCATGAGTACTCATGCAGCAGACACAGACCACCTATAATAAAATGTTGTGGAATGTACGGGGCATACACTCCATGAGTAAAAGGTATAACATATTCTCACAACTAAATAGGAGAGCGGTGCAAATAGCAATGCTCCAGGAGACTCACATTTTGGACAAGGAGGATGAGGCACTGCGCAGGCGCTCGAGACGGCAGGCGTTTTTCACGTCATACTCAGCATTTGCCCGGAGAGTCCTAAACTGGGTACGGGCGAGAGTCCCCTTCCAACCTATTGAGCATAAAATAGATCCAGAGGGAAGGAACGTGATTGTAGCCGGAAGGCTTAACGGGCAGGATGTCACCCTGGTTAATGTATATGGCTCAAATGTGGATCAAGTTAGGTTTCTGGAGCAGCTGTCAGGGTACTGCCACCGTACATGACGGGGCGGTGTTAATAGGGGGGGATTTTAATTGTGTCGCAGATCCTGAGATGGACCGGTCGCACCCACCTCTTCGGGAATCTCCAGTACATGCAGTGAATCGGGCATTTAGGGAGTGGCAGGCTCACTGGGGGCTCGTGGATGCCTGGCGCACGGCACATCCGACAGATAGGGACTACTCGCACTTATCCCACACCCATGACTTACACGTCCGACTAGACACCTTTTTAAGCACCCAGGACCTCTACACTCAGCTGGAGGGGACAGAGTACCTGACCAGAACGGTATCGAACCATAACTCACTTATGATTCGATACAGGGGGGAGGATTCTGCAACCCATGCCTACATGGCACCTCAAACTGGAAGCAGTCAAAGACCAGGCCTTTCAACAGGAGACTAGGGAACACATCATACAATATTTTGCTGACAATGCGGGCACCACTGACTCTAGAAGCACGGAATGGGAGGTCTTCAAGGCTGTGATCAGGGGGAGGTGCATGGCTACATCTATTGGGGTGCGTAGGACACTCACAGCAGACTTAGAGAGAGCAGATGAGGCACTCAGGAACACGGCTGGCCGGAACACCCGGAATTGAGGCAGGAACTCCTGGCGGCTAAGGAGGAGGTGGCAGTGCAGGTAGAGCGTCTACGATGCTTTGATTTAAAGAAATATATGGATAGGACAAATGATGAGCGGGATAAAGCTGGGCAATAACTGGCATGGCTCGCTAACCCCTCCCAGCGGGGAAGTACTATACTGACGATACGTGACCAGGGGGAGCGCCCGTTACATACGCAAGAGGAGATTAGTAGCTGGTTCAGGGACTACTACGCCCGCCTATACAGAAGCACTGCCAATCGCGATATAGACAGAATCGCAGAATTCTTGGCACCTCTTCCGTTCCATACACTGGAGGCAGAGGAGGCGGAGAGCAGAAATTACGGAACGGGAGATCAGGGGGGCAGTCAAAGCTATGGCAAGAGGGAAAACTCCGGGCACAGACGGACTGCCCCAGGAGTTTTATGCTACATACTTGGTGGAGCTGGCTCCCAGATTAGTGGAACTATACGCGGACATGTGGGAGAGTGGGAGGTTACCACACACAACAAGAGAGGCGGTAATGGTTCCCCTGCTCAAGCCTGACAGGAACCCCACAGAGTGCTCTGCATATCGGCAACTATCGATGCTAAATCTCTATTTAAAAATTCTTAGTAAGATAATGGCGACCAGGCTGCTGCCACATATGACCTCCTTGGTACATGCTGACCAAGCAGGATTCATCCCTAGCAGAAGCACCACCCTGAACATTAGGCGGCTATTCGCGGTGTTACAAGAGGGTGCGGTAGAGGCGCAGGTGGGGGGGGCGATATTCACCATTGATATCGAGAAAGCGTTCGATAGTCTTGAGTGGGATTTCTTATATGCGGTCCTCGCGTGGATGGGGTTGGGACAGGGATTCATCCAATGGGTCAAATTACTCTATAAGGATCCAGTGGCGTAGGTCCGTACGGGTTGCACCATTTCCATGAAGTACAGGATGGAGAGGGGCACACGGGAGGGTGTCCCCTCTCCCCCCTGCTTTTCGCACTGGTGTTAGAGCCGTTGGTGTGTGTGGCAAGATCAGGGACGCCGTATGAGGGTATTAGGTTGGCAGAGCAGACGCACCATATCGCATTATATGCGGATGACTTACTGCTTTACCTGAAGGACTCAGTCACGGCATTTGAGGGAGCCCGGCGCATGCTGGATGAGTTCGGAACACTTTCTGGACTCTGCGTTAACTGGCAGAAGTCACGACTCTTCCCGATAGCAAGGGAGGCTCTGCCGCCTGCGGGCCTTGGGGACCCCCAGTGGGAAGCACGTTGTTTTCAATACCTGGGGGTTAGGGTGTATCATGATCTCTCTGATGTCCAGGAGGGAAATATAGGGGAGCTCTCCGATCTCTAAAAGGCAGTATGGCATTCTGGGAGACATTGCCCCTGTCAGTGGCGGGGCGCATATCATTGCTGAAAATGGTAGCGCTACACCGATTGTCATATTTTTTTACCACACTCCCCGTGTGGAACCCACAACAGGGTTCCGATCCCTCGACTCTCTTCTGGCCACTTTTATTTGGGGTCCCAGTAGGCACAGAGTGGCGCTGGTTACGTTGCGCAGAGCACAAGCAGAGGGGGGCCTATCAGTGCCAGATATGGAAAGTTATTATCTAGTGGGACAGCTCCAGCACTTCACACAGTGGGTATCAGGAAGTCTAGATACGGACAGGAGGACACCCCCATTCACCCCGAATAGAACAGATGTCCTGAGTACACTCATGGGTACCAATAAGCAGCGCACAATTAAATCCTCTGAACATAGGGTAATAAGAAATTGATGGGTCAGGTGTCTTCAGAAAACAAAACTAAACGTCCTTAGTACCCAGAGATGTCCGTGGAGCTATTGGAGGCACTTCCACATGGGGGTCAGTGGAGAGGGTTCGGAGGAATGGGCGCAAGCGGGGGTCACTAAGATAGGAGATTTATACGGTGACGGGGAGCTTCTCACATTCACGGCCTTCCAGGCAAATTGGGATATTCCACAGGGCCATTTTCTGTTATATAGGGTGGTCACCTGGGCTATGCGCAGGCACTGGGGTCAGGGGGCTATGGAACCCCCTACACACTCTACATGCGAATACATAAGTCTAGCAGGGGGGGGTCATTAAAGTGGTTTCATGTATCTATAGAGCCATCCAGCGGGATTCCACGGGGCCACTGGAGAGCCTGAAAGATAAATGGAAGGCAGACATTGGGAGTCCTATACCGGATAAGGACTGGAGAATACGCTGCTCCGGGCCACAAAGGTATCCTGCAACGCGAGATTCCAATTAATCAGTTTTTACTCTCTACGTAGGGCATATATTACACCTGACAGAATTAACCGCTATTTTAATCGGGTGCATGCGAGCTGTCCCAGCTGCCAGGAGGTAGCGGCTAGCTTTATTCACATGATGTGGAGTTGCCCACAGATAGAGGGATATTGGCAAGAAGTGGTTTGGGAGACAGCGCGCGTCACTGAGAAGGAGATCCCATGCACCCCCAGTCATGTGCTGCTCAACCTATTCCCCCACTCCGCTAAAACCAAGATCACGGCCACGTTCCAAGATATGGCAAATATACTGGCAAAACACGAACTCACTAGCAAGTGTAAGGCACCGGCAGGTCCGGGGGTAGGCAACTGGAAAAGGAAGCTACTGAAATGGGCAAGTTGTGAACATAGAATACTGCTTCGGAATGCAAAGAAAGGCATAGGGCGACTGGAGAGGGCGCAAGCCTGGGGAGAGTTGGTGGACGACCAGAAGAATGAGGACCGGAAGTCTGCGCCTAGCACGCCACAGGCAGGATCTCAACTGGCTAGCCCTAGGGGATTGGATCAAGGAGGGGCTGAGGGGGAAGCATGAATGGGCCATAGCCTCCTAACATCCACATACAGGGTAGGCTCTATGAGCATGACACACGGCACAGACAGCTCTGACTGAGACCCGGATCATGTATACAGTGAGAGGTAAATTGGCGGGTTGGTCGGCGACAGCAGGGGAGGGGGGTTGTGGGGGGGTCATGGGAGGGGGGGAATTGTTAAGTTGTTAATGTTGATGCAACTCACATACAGCTAGCACTGCATAGTGCGGCAGGCAGTCATAGAGAAGAAGGGGGTATGGAGGGGAGACATGATGCCCGGCTGGGCTGGACACTCTGGAGGAACTTGCAGACATGCCATCATTGCATATCAATATGTCTGCATACTGCTGGTTTCAAAACTGCCAATAAAATTTGTTAAAAAAAATAAATCACATAAACAAAGTATCATAGGTGTCAGTGGATTATATTCTCATTTGATTCTTACTAACATTGGTAATCATGGCTTGATTGTGATATAAACTATTACCATCAGAATTCATTTGTGCTAATAGTCCCACTGATTCACACACTCTCTACACTATTACTGCCATGCTCGCCCCACAGGTTGGTGCTTGAAAGTACAGGATCCTTATCACAAACTGGATATATGCAATGGCCAATATCACTGTGTATCATTGGTGGCAGTGGATCACTTCCACAATAGAATGCTGGTATTCTGGTGCTCATGCCTACTTATTGTCTAATTTGGTGAATTAGCATGCTGACTTGTATACTCCAATTGAGCGTCATTACTTCCATGCGTCACTCATACTTGTGCCCCAGCGAAACAGGCTCCGTAAAGTCAACCGCATGTGGATGCACGCAGGGGGGCATTACATGTGCCCCCACCCCTGTGTGCATGCACATAGATTCCTGCACACCATAGACTTTCGCATCCATGACATGCAGGAACCTTGTAGTGCGCTCCCATTGTGGTGACTTTTTCAAAGGCACGTCGACCTTTAAAGAAGCATTTGCATGGGACTGCCACGCCACACTACTAAAAAGTAATAATCTGGTGGGCGGGTGGCAGCGACCTTCAGCAGAGCAGTGGAGCAGCAGTTTGCACCAACTAAAAGTCATAATCGGACCATTAGTGTATGGTGGGTGTCTGTGACCATCTTCGTAAATGGATGTGTGTTAGGTCATGGAGGGAAAAGAAGAGGAAAAAAACAGGACCTACCCTACCTCTGACCATGGTATACCATCATTTAATCCTTCAGAGTCTGAGTGCAATCTGTAAACCCACCTTTGTTCGAATCTTAACAGAGCGTCATATCAAAGTTCCAGATTTTTTGATGCATTATTTGCGTAGCCAATTTTTACTTCTAAATGTACTGTGATGTTCATTTGTACATATACTTACTTTCCTTATGGTCATCCCTAAATATTTGAATCTTCATTTCGAAATCACTGTGTTACAGTTGCTGTAATTGGGAGGAATACGTCAAGCATCATGTTTGTCGTGTTATGGTGGGAATGGCCCGTAAGGTACTCTGCTTTGAAACTGCGTTCTCGTTCCTAGGTCTCATATGCACCACTTGGTCCTTAATGCTCCTAGCCTTTCTGAAAAAAAAAAAAGGTTTCTCCAGACTTAATGGTCCAGTGTTTAGGAACTTCCAGTGTTCGTTGATAACTTTTTAAATATGATTGGACAAGGGACTGTATGTTGTGACACATGTTAGTTTGTTACAGGGTTCCCTTGCCCTGTTCTGGAGAAACAGGTCACGGTCACTATACTGTCAGCAGTTTCAAGCAAACAATGAATACTAAATAGATGAAGCTTTCATGCTCTAAATCTGTCTGAGATGCACTAAAGTCAATTAATTAATCATAATATTATAAAAATACATAACACGTGACATGTGTAATATGGTCCTATATTGCAATCTCAGGGTCAAAGGCCCTATTACACATTCTTCCTTAATATATTCACTCCACATATATATATTCAAAGAACTATCTGCCTGCACACTTTGGATTGGGGCTCTTAAATCAATTTTATTTTGTCACTAAGTAACAATAAATGTGTTTCCATTCATGCGGTCTTGATCAAGCCAACATTGCATAAATCGAGAGCTATTGACCGTCCTGATCTCATCAGAAGCGGTCGCTCCTCACGCTGCTCCCTGCTCTGCCTGCCGCTTGTGGTATCGTAGCACTATACTGCAGATTGCTGTCTGCTAGCTCACATTGCTCCCACAACTATTATTGCCTGTTTGCTTATTATAATTATATCGTAGCGCTATATTGCCAAAGTGCACTTTAACGATCTTCAATTGTACTGTGCTGCCTGTATATTTCATTTGTTCCTGATTGTGCCGGTGCCACTGCCATTTTCATCGCGCTTATTCAGATTGTGCCCCAATCCTGTTTCGCGTTTGGCTTGCTGCCATTTTGTTGTTGTTGTTGTCCCTCCCTGCCCGGCTCTCCACCCCGCTCCCGCCTCCCAGCTGCTCCTCCCTCCCACTGATAGTTTAGGCTCCGCTCTCCCGTTGTAGCGCTGTGACCGTCCTGATCTCATCAGAAGCGGTCAATCCTCACGCTGCTCCCTGCTCTGCCTGCCGCTTGTGGTATCGTAGCGCTATACTGCAGATTGCTGTCTGCTAGCTCACATTGCTCCCACAACTATTATTGCCTGTTTGCTTATTATAATTATATCGTAGCGCTATATTGCCAAAGTGCGCTTTGACGATCTTCAATTGTACTGTGCTGCCTGTATATTTCATTTGTGCCTGATTGTGCCGGTGCCACTGCCATTTTCATCGCGCTTATTCAGATTGTGCCCCAATCCTGTTTCGCGTTTGGCTTGCTGCCATTTTGTTGTTGTTGTTGTTGTCCCTCCCTGCCCGGCTCTCCACCCCGCTCCCGCCTCCCAGCTGCTCCTCCCTCCCACTGATAGTTTAGGCTCCGCTCTCCCGTTGTAGCGCTGTGACCGTCCTGATCTCATCAGAAGCGGTCGCTCCTCACGCTGCTCCCTGCTCTGCCTGCCGCTTGTGGTATCGTAGCGCTATACTGCAGATTGCTGTCTGCTAGCTCACATTGCTCCCACAACTATTATTGCCTGTTTGCTTATTATAATTATATCGTAGCGCTATATTGCCAAAGTGCACTTTGACGATCTTCAATTGTACTGTGCTGCCTGTATATTTCATTTGTGCCTGATTGTGCCGGTGCCACTGCCATTTTCATCGCGCTTATTCAGATTGTGCCCCAATCCTGTTTCGCGTTTGGCTTGCTGCCATTTTGTTGTTGTTGTTGTCCCTCCCTGCCCGGCTCTCCACCCCGCTCCCGCCTCCCAGCTGCTCCTCCCTCGCCCCTCCCCCCTCCACTATCCACATATGACAGATGCCTTCGCGCGCAGCGGGCGCGCCCCATGCGCGCCGAAGGTGCGCCAAAGGTAAGCCCGTCTACGCCCGTCCGCGCCTGGCCCGCGCCCAGCGCCAGACCCCCTGGCCCCCGCAACATCCTCCCCACCCGCTTCACGTACGACGCCGCAACCCTCTCAGCCCTTAACCCCGGCCGCACACCACAATGCTACCAAGCTGCCCCAGGACACACCCATGGACCCTTCACCTGCCATTCCTGCAAGTTCGACTGCATCAGGACCCACACCAAATCCACAAACTCCAAACAGAGCTCCGACACTAACCACCTAAAGTGCATCCTGCTCAACACCCGCTCGGTCCACAGACTCTCCATTGAACTCTGGAACCTACTCGACACTACATCGCCGAGCGTCGCCTTCCTCACAGAAACATGGATGAACGCCTCATCAGCACCCGACATCGCCATAGCCATCCCGGACGCCTACAAGATCATCCGAAAAGATCGCACCAACCAAACTGGAGGAGGCATCGCCATCGTCCATAAGAACACCATCCGCATCACGACCAGTTCTGACGATAACCTCGCTACCGCCGAACACCTTCACTTCCAGATCCACACCGACCCCAAAACCACACTCAGAGGCACCCTCATCTACAGACCTCCAGGACCCCGCACACAATTCAGCGAAGACATCACTGACTTCATCAGCCCACATGCCCTCCCCTCCGAGGACTACATTCTACTGGGAGACCTCAACTTCCACCTGGAAAAGAAAAACGACAGCAACACCACCACCCTTCTGGACAACCTGGCCAATTTCGGACTCAAACAACTTGTTGACACCCCCACTCACCTGGCAGGACACACGCTCAACCCTATCTTCACTTCCAGCAAGCACATCTCCTTCGATCACACCACAGCTCTCTATTGGACGGACCACAGCTGCGTTCACTTCAACTACGAAAAGACCACGACCCACAACCCCCCACAACCTATTCCTCGAAGAAATTGGAACAAAATCACCACCGACCAGCTCTTCACATCGCTTCACCAAAACCCCCCTACCAAATCATCGGACCCAAACCAAGCAGCCACCAACCTCACACAATGGATCACCCACAGCGCCGACGAACTAGCATACCTGAAAAACTATCTAATCAAGCAAGGTAGCAAAAAAAAACCCTGGTTCAACGATGACCTTAAGAAATCCAAAAATTTCTGTCGTACTCTCGAGAAACGTATCATCAATTGGTGGAGGGAGAGAGAGTAGAGATCCTTTCAATCTCCTTTCAGTAATTATAAATCAATGTGGAAAGGATCACTGGTCCTGCATAACCAAGGTCTGCAGGTGGATCGGTAGGTGTCTCCCAAATAAAAGACCCTCATACACGTGTTTTTTCAAAGTCGTGTAGCGGTATATGATGTGTCCCCGCTTCTTGTAACACGTGTCCGTGCGTAATTCTTGGGTCAGTTTTTGTTTGCACCCTCCGCCAGGAGGTTGTACCATTGTTAAAACAGTAGTGATGGTGAATAAGTGAAATAGTGCTATAAAGGTGTTCTAAAATACCCGGACAGCCAGAGGTTCAACTTTAATATTTCTGGATTCGGGTAGAAGGTTAAGGCGTGTCGCTATGGAATTATTTAGGAATTCTAGCGTACTAAACTTGTGAGGTTAAAAGTGGTCGACATGTTTCAGCCTTATCTGCCTGTTGGTCAGTCGGCTTTCCTCAGGACCATAAAGTGATTAAGTGAAAAAAAGGGAAAGGTAAATTTGTAACCTGATTCGTTTTGTGGTAGTAGGTCACATTGTACCTCTACATTATGTAAGACTTGTCTCCTCGGGAACCATGGCAGTTAGGGGGAGGCTTCACTCTAGCCTTCAAACACCCATCTAGCAGCTTGTGCTGTCTCTGCCCTTGGTAACCCGGAATCCAAAACGAATCAGGTTACAAATTTACCTTTCCCTTTTTTTCACTTAATCACTTTATGGTCCTGAGGAAAGCCGACTGACCAACAGGCAGATAAGGCTGAAACATGTCGACCACTTTTAACCTCACAAGTTTAGTACGCTAGAATTCCTAAATAATTCCATAGCGACACGCCTTAACCTTCTACCCGAATCCAGAAATATTAAAGTTGAACCTCTGGCTGTCTGGGTATTTTAGAACACCTTTATAGCACTATTTCACTTATTCACCATCACTACTGTTTTAACCAATGGTACAACCTCCTGGCGGAGGGTGCAAACAAAAACTGACCCAAGGATTACGCACGGACACGTGTTACAAGAAGCGGGGACACATCATATACCGCTACACGACTTTGAAAAAACACGTATATGAGGGTCTTTTATTTGGGAGACACCTACCGATCCACCTGCAGACCTTGGTTATGCAGGACCAGTGGTACTCTCGAGAAAGCCTGGAAAAAAAACCCAACCACTGACAACCTGGCCACCTTCAAGAACGCCACCCGCAAACACCATCAATTGATCCGATCCACCAAGAAATCAGCATTCAAGGATCGACTCGACAACAACGCCCAAAACAGCAAGGAACTATTCAACATCGTCAAAGAATTTATCAACCCCACCGCCGGCACCAACGACATTACCCCCTCCCAAGACCTCTGCGACTCTCTATCCTCATTCTTCCACAACAAAATCGCCGAAATACACAACAGCTTTGATAACCAGTCCGAAGACCAGTCCACTCCACCCACCTCTGAATCAAAACTGCACTCTAACAACCTTTGCACCTGGAACCCAATCTCCACCGAAGACACCATCCGCCTGATGAACTCCATCCACTCAGGATCGCCAACCGACCCATGTACCCACCACATTTTCAACAAAGCAGACTCCATCATCGCACCTCATCTCCGTGATGTCATCAACTGTTCCTTCAACTCCGCTACCTTCCCGGAAACCTGGAAACATGCCGAACTCAGCGCCCTTCTGAAGAAACCCACAGCAGACCCCACTGAACTTAAGAACTACCGCCCCATCTCGCTCCTCCCATTTCCTGCCAAAGTCATTGAGAAAGCTGTCAATAGTCAACTCGCCGCCTTCCTTGAATCCAACAATTCCCTCGACCCCTCGCAGTCCGGCTTCCGAGCCAAACACAGCACCGAAACCGCACTCATCGCAGCAACAGACGACATTCGAACCCTACTGGACTATGGAGAAACAGCTGCCCTCATCCTACTTGACCTCTCCGCAGCATTCGACACAGTCTGTCATAGCATCCTCATACAACGCCTCAGCAACGTCGGAATACAAGGGAAAGCATTGGACTGGATCATCTCGTTCCTTGCCGGAAGAACCCAAAGAGTCCGTCTCCCCCCTTTTAGATCAGAGGCCACCGAAGTCATCTGCGGCGTACCACAAGGATCATCACTCAGCCCCACCCTCTTCAACGTATACATGAGCCCCCTCGCATCCATCGCGCGCCAACACAACCTCAACATCATCTCCTACGCAGACGACACCCAGCTGATCCTCTCCCTCACCAAAGACCCAAACACCGCCAAAACCAACTTACACAAAGGAATGAAAGAAGTAGCCGAGTGGATGAAGAAAAGCCGTTTAAAACTAAACTCGGACAAAACGGAAGTCCTCATCATAGGATCATCCCCCTCTGCCTGGGACAACTCATGGTGGCCACCGGCCCTGGGAACCGCACCCATACCTACGGATCACGCACGTAACCTAGGCTTCATCCTGGACTCCTCCCTCTCGATGACCAGACAAGCCAACGCTGTCTCATCATCTTGCTTCAACATCCTACGCATGCTCAAAAAAATCTTCCGATGGATCCCCACCGAAACAAGAAAGACGGTCACTCACGCAATGGTCACAAGCCGATTAGACTACGGAAACACCCTTTACGCCAGAACCACAGCCAAACTACAGAAAAAACTCCAACGCATCCAAAACGCCTCAGCCAGACTCATATTGGACATCCCTCGGCAAGCTCACATTTCCGGCCAACTGAAAGACCTCCATTGGCTCCCCGTCAACAAGAGAATAACGTTCTGTCTCCTCACCCACGCACACAAAGCCCTCTACGACCTAGGACCAGAATGCCTCAACACGCGAATGTCCTTCTACACCCCCTCCCGCCAACTACGATCGTCCAATCAAGCCCTCGCCGCAATTCCGCGCATCCATAGATCCACCATGGGGGAAGATCATTCTCCTACTTAGCGGCTAAAACCTGGAATTCTCTCCCCACCCACCTCCGCCTTACACAGAACCACTTCTCCTTCAGAAATCAACTAAAAACATGGATATTCGATAAGTAAAGCACCCCCCTCCCTCAAGCGCCTTCAGACCCTCTGGGTGAGTAGTGCGCTATACAAATTTTCGAACTTGAACTTAAACTTATTGGAAGACAGAAGCAGCAGATTCAGGTAAGAGAAGTGGGGCGGTGGGGCTGAGTTGGGGGGGATTCAACAGACGACCACGGGGATAATTAAATAAATAATTGTTGGTAGATGCATATATAGATAGTGACAACAACCAGAAAGTTGGTTTATACATATTTTATATGCTTAAGACTGCCAGAAATTATGCTGCTTATCAGCACTGTTTGCATTCTAGATCTACAAAAAGTTTAAAGTGAAACAGTAAAGATGATTCTAGATAGCTGATGTGGCTTTCCTGAGCCGAGCATCTGATAAAGGGAAAGAGTAGAATGAGTAGCTTGACGTGCTAGCCAGTTCTCCTCTGTTATTAAGAAAATATTTATATACTAGCTAATTCAATGTAATGTAACTAACGTAAAAGGTAAAGCTATAAATCTGGTTTTGGTTGCCTACAAACAATAAGCATGGAGTCGATTTCTTTTTCTCTCTTTTGTTAGATAGATGGTTAAGTATTTTACAGCCAAATTGAATACATTTCAGATTGATCTAAAAAAAGAGTCTTAGAATTAAAAGCCCAGATAACTAATGTATAAACGACTGTGGATCAGCCTGCCAATTTATTGACGCATTTGCCTTTAATGCTTGGTTTAAGCAGAATTGTCCATTAGCCTCTTTGTAGTTTATCCTAAAATCAAGATGCGCATGACTGTTCTACCACATCTCCCCCTGCTATAAGTCTAGTTTCATGATTGCCAAAGTTATGATTTTTTAAAGGAAGCATTTCTTTATGGGATGAAAATTACACCTCTATTATAAATCTGTGTAGCTTTTGAAGCTAATGGGTTTTTCATCCTGCATAGCATGAAATCGTATTGCAAAAAATTATTGCACCGATGCACTACAAATGTGATTTAATATTTACCTGAGAAAGAAAATAGACACGGAAATTACATCATGTGGCTTGAAACAAAATAATTTATTTGCAGCACAACAATATCTAAATTGCATAGTGGTAGGGTGACCAACTGGCATTGGTGCAAATTCAGGACGGTGAGTGTAAAAATTCAGGACAGGAGGTCAAAATTCAGGACAAAACTTCAGGACAATAGGTACGTTTTACAGACACAGCAGAGGTCGCGCAATAGTATATAAGTAAGCCCAGACATTTCCAAACATATTCAACCATTTGCAAACCTATCCATCATGTATCCTTCCATCTATCATTTCACTCATCCATCCCTTCATCCATCCCCTCATCCATCCTTTCACTCATCCTCCATTATCCATCCATCCATCCATCCACCCTTTCACCCTATCCATCTGTACACTTATCCATCCACTCTTCATCCCATCCATCCATCCATTCACTCATCCATTCAGCCATTTACCCTTTCACCAATCCGGCCATCCTTTCACTTACTAATCCTTCCACCCATCCATTCTTTTAGTCATCCATCCATCCTCCCTTTCTCTCTCCATCGACCCTTTCACTTAGCCATCCTTCCTTCCATCCATCCACCCACCCATCGATCCATCCATCTACTCATCCACTCATAAATCCATCCATTGACCCTATCACTCATCCATCTATCATTTCACTCCTTCACACATCTATTCATCCTTTTGTCCATCTACCCTCCCTTTCACTCACTCATCCATCCTTACATCCACCCTTTCACTCATATGTCCATTCAATCACCCTTGCACTTATCAATCCATCAATCATTTCACTCATCCACACACCCACCATCCACCCACCCACTCATCCATCCTTTCACCCACCCCCATCCTATCCACTCATCCATCCTTTCACCCACCCACCATCCACCCACCCACTCATCCATCCTTTCACCCACCCACTCATCATCCATCCATCCTTCTACCCACCCACTCATCATCCATCCATCCTTCCCCTCATCATCCATCCATCTTTCTCCTCATCATCCATCCTCCCCCTCATCATCCATCCATCCATCCTTCCCCTCATCATCCATCCATCCATCTCATCATCCATCCTCCCCCTCATCATCCATCCATCCTTCCCCTCATCATCCATCCATCCTTTCACCCACCCAGCCATCCTTTCCCTCCAGCCATCCCCTCATCCATCCATCCATCCATCCCCTCATCCATCCATCCATCCATCCTTCCCCTCATCCATCCTTCCCCTCATCCATCCATCCTTCGTTCCCCTCATCCATCCATCCCCTCATCCATCCATCCGTCCCCTCATCCATCCATCCATCCTTCCCCTCATCCATCCATCCCCCTCATCCATCCATCCCCTCTTCCATCCATCCCCTCATCCATCCATCCATCCTTCCCCTCATCCTCCCTTCCCCTCATCCTTCCATCCTTCCTTCCCCTCATCCATCCATCCATCCTTCCCCTCATCCATCCATCCCCTCATCCATCCATCTTTCCCCGCATCCATCCATCCCCTCATCCATCCATCCATCCATCCTTCCCCTCATCCATCCATCCTTTCATCCACCATCCATCCTTCCCATCCATTTATCCTTCCCCTCATCCATCCATCCTTCCCCTCCATCCATCCTTCTCCTCATCCATCCATCCTTCCCCTCATCCATCTTTCCCCTCATCCATCATCCAGCTACCCTTCCACCCATACATCCAGCTATTTACATTTTCTCTCCATCCTTCCCCTCACTCATCAATCCATCCATCCTCTCTCATTATCCATTTATTCACTTTCATTCATCCATTCACCCTTTCACGAATTCATCCAGCCATTCACCCATCCCTTCACTTACTTACTCGTCCACCTTTCCATATTAATTTTGAGCTGAGCCCTTTTGAGAAGAGGCCCATCAAGAACTTCACCCTCGCTGCAGGGGCCGTTCCAGGCCTGGGACAGAAGCCACCCAGGGCGGAGACAGGATCCACCACAGGGGGGGACAAGAGCCATCACAGGCGGGGGTGGACTGGAGCCACAACATGGGGGGACAGGAGCAATCACAGGCGGGGAGTGGACTGGAGCCACAACATGGGAGGACAGGAGCCATCACAGCCGGGGGGGGGGTGGACTGGAGCCACCACATGGGGGGACAGGAGCCATCACTGAGGGGAGGGCAGGAGCCATCACAGGAGAGGGAACAGGATCCACCAGGGTGGGCACAGGGGTGGGCATGCAGTATTCTAGTATCAACTTGGGCTCGTCTCCCCCTCCTGCACAAGACAACGAGAAGACAGGCTCTCTGTCCAAAATGCCATCCCACACTGTGATGTACAGTACTTACAGGAGATACTCTAATAGAACTGGTTTAACTGATTGTCCTCCATACTTTGTTAATCAGTGTGGGTGCGATTGTGCCATTTCTTTATTGTATTACATTATAGACTGCATGTTTGAAGAACCGAGGTTTGCTTACAATTTAGTGACAGTAAGTAAGCTCTGTGAAAAGCACCACGTGCTGCCTCGGTGTACTCAGGGGCGTAATCTGGCCGAGTCTATGATGTTTGGGGCCTTGGGTAGAAATGATATCTGTGAGCCCCCCTCTAAATAGCAGAGACATGATGCATTCAGGGCTGTTTGCATGTGAATAGATGTCGCTGCTCCTGAAGCTGCAGCCCCTCCCTCTCAGTCACCTTCAAGCACCTCTTAACAGGTCATCAAGGGCTGGAGGTGTGAGGGTTGCCAGCCCGCTGTGACGCTCCAATGCTGCTGAGTATCTGAGGAGCTTTGGTGCAGTATCGGAGTCAAGAAGGGAGGTGGGTGCAAGCTGTGCCGGCGTTAGGGTGGTGGGACCTTTGCCCGGTTAAAATTACGGACAAATGGCGTCCGTTAAAGAATCCTTCACGGACAACGGACAGGCGGCCGAAATTACGGACTGTCCGTGAAATTTACGGACGGTTGGTCACCCTACATAGTGGTATATTTTGTCGTACCTACAATGTTACATAGGTATACGAGGTATACGAGGATTAACATTTCTTTTAAGTGGTAGTAATATAAAACACCACGTTCAAATGTCTGATTCTGCTGCATTAAAAGACCATAAAAAATATCATCAGTAATAGAATCCTAAAACTTGCAATAGAAAGTCAATTGATGGATTATACAATTTAGACGTATTTATGTAGGTTCGTTTGACACCAATGCAGGTCATGGGGAAAGTGTACAGCAAAGTATTGGTACCATGAATTGTTTTTCCTTTTGTATGTGGTTAATTAGGCCATTAGGAAGGATTTATCACAACCTTAGAACTGTATTATTTCTGATTGGAATGACAGTCATATTAATTTTGTAAATGTTATCTTAAACTTTGAGAAGGGGGCCTCTTTATTAGGGGTTGTTGTATTTGTTCTTATTTATATTTATTGCTTTTATATTTTTTATTGCTATACATAGTAAGAGGAATACAGAAAGGTAAGTTCTAATTAGTACAACTGTGAATGTTTACACCGTTTACACAATTACCACTTGGTACAGTTTTTATGGATTTGTAATGTGGTATTCGATATTCAGTTTCCATATACAGGGGTGTTGTTGGGTAATTAGCAACCCCATTGGAAATCGCTAAATGTACGCGTTGTGATTCTTACATAAAAGACATGCGCTGCAATTATGAGTAGAATAAAACATTTTGTCGTAATTCGCATTACAAGAACAGTGAAAAGAAAAAAACATTTTCACCATTGTGCTAAAACAGTGCTAAAACAGTGTATGTAGGCTGACATATAAGTACTCTGTATATGTGTACTTCTAACAAGGGCTCCCTAACCTCACCTTTGCCTAGGGTGGGTAATCCGCCAAATTCATGTTGGGTGCACTAACTCCCCATTACCTATGGGTAAGTGCTATCAGGCACTCCATCTTGATGTAGGGCTAGACATCCCTCATGTTGGTATGCAGGAATCAGCTGAGCTTGAATTTCGCCATGTGGTAACCCTGCAGTGTCAGCTGAGTGCTCCTCTGTCTAACAAGGAAGTGGCTGAGCGTTTATAACAATAGAATGCATGTGGTCATGTCGCAATCCTTGTTTGGACCACAATTGTTTATTCTAGTTGGATAGCAGCGTAACCAACTGGACAAATAACAAATATGACAGTTGCACAGTGAACTTTATCCCTTGTACTGAGTGTTCAAGGTATTGCGATAGAGTGCCTACGAACTTGAAATGTAAGCAATGCAGATTCAGAAACTGGTATGCTGTATTGACACACATGCAATGTATGTCAAAAGTCATTGAGTGTAAAAGAGAAGGTAACTCAAGAAACGCGAGCATGGAAATGGTGATGTTTCTGCTAGGCATATCCTTTTTTTAACTCTTTTTCTTTATTTGAATGCTAACACATATCATGACAAGCACAATATACAGAAATATAAAAAGAAGAAAAGAAAATACAAAAAAAGCAATAAAACAGACACTTGTCCAGAATAAACAAACAAAATATACGCTTATAAATCAATTATGAGGCCTGATGGGCAAGACAGAAACAATAAAGCAGACATGATGGGCCAAGAATCTATACCACCACACAAACTACAGTTAGTCCAGCGCTTTTATATCCATCATCACTTAGACCACTCTTTGAACGGGGCTCATATTCTGGTAGACATCTCCCGCCTCCTTTTCCCCCTCAAAAGATAAACAGTAGACTCCTAGCTCTCCAATTAAAGAATGTAGGGGCTTCTGGACTTAACCATTGGGATGTGATGCACCACCAAATCATTGCCATCGCCGCAAACAGAAAGGCGGCAATATGCCTAGATCTTTCACCCATCCCGATATCCTCGCATCCCATCATCACCAGGTCTGGGGAGATTACAACCGGAATTTTCAGCACTGTATTTATAAAGTACTCAATTTCCTGGAGGAATTCCCCCAGATTTGGACACAAATAAAACATGTGTATTGCATCAGCTGCTCGCAGCCCACACCTGCCACAGCTATCGCCCTTCCGCTCCCCCCCCCACTTTGCGATCTTTGCCAGTGTATAGTACAAATCAAACATTGCCGTATAGCTTTGAGAACGTAGGCTGCCAGAAACTAAGATATAACTTGCCAATTCTAATGCAGAACTAATATCAGCCCCGTCTTACCAAGTTTACCCTCCCACTTAGTATTCTGCACATCAACATAATCCCGGGAAGCCGGATAAAGATGTTGATACACTGCACCTATTCTTGCCCTCCTTCGAGCTAATTCAACTATAATAACCTTTTCAAACATCGTGGGAGTCTCGTTTTGATATTTATTAACGAAGCTTCTAATCTGAAGATATTTAAAAAAATCATGAGTATTTAAATGGAACTTCTCCCTTAAAAAAGAAAATGAAGCTATTTGCCCGTCCGAGCACAGGTCACCAATATCCGTCAGGCCCAACAGTTGCCATCTAAAGATAACCTGGTCCTGAAAAATAGATGGCAAGATTCCAGCCGCCGTGAAGGGCTTATAGGTATTAACATTTGGAATTTCCTATTTATGGCGAATTTTCTGCCAGATCGAGAACACAGCCCAGATTACTTTGAACCTTTTTTTTTAAGTAGCTTGGTTCGAGTATGCACATTTGAATAACCTTAGCTGCCTCTCCCAGACCTATTTTATAAATAGTCAGTCTATTGGCTAACTGAACCTCAGCCCTATCTCCTACCAAAAGTACTCCAAAATGTTGCAGCATAGCCGACCAATAATACAATTGAATATTGGGGACCGCCCAACCCCCACGGTCTCTAGGGAGACACATCCATTTAGCCGCCCTACGTGATTGACAATACCCCCAGAGAAATCTGGAACAGATCCTCTCGGCTCTACCCAAACACAGTTGCGAAAATTCTAACGGGATGGTTCTAAACAAATACAAACATTTTGGGAGGATCAGCATTTTAAGTACATTTCAGCGGCCATAAAGTGAAAGATGCAGATGATCTAATCTTTCTAGCTTGGTATTAATGGATTCAACCACTGGCAGGATGTTCAGATCAGGGATGTTGACAACTGAGACAGTGATCTGAACCCCCAAATATGTTGCTTTCGTGACGACAGGGAGATCAGAGGGACACATAGAAGCTAAGTGTAGGATCTGAGTTTTATCAACATTCAGCTTATAGCCTGATGGTAAGCCAAAAATTGCTCTGTGAGAGTCTTTACAGCTGCAAAGGCCAGAACAACATCCCTAGTTAAAACCACAATGTCGTCCGCATAGGCCAGTGTCTTATACTCTGTACCATTGACCCTAATCGGCAGGATATTTTGATCCCCTTCAATTTTGCTAAGAAAAGGGTCAATGTACAGAGCAAAGAGCAAAGGCGAACACAGACAGCCTTGCCTGGTACCCCTGCCAATCTTAGAAAACCCTGTTTCCTGCCCTGAGATACGGATTGTTGCGACTGGAGAGATATACAGCGCTTGTAATGCCTGTACAAATTCAATACTAAATCCCTTCCAGCGAAGCACTGCCCACAAAACCCCCCAGGAGACCCTGTTGAACACCTTCTCGGCATCCATCAGGATCAGCCCAAGGGGGGATCCAGTGGCCTGCGCCCAGTCCAGCAGGGCAATGACCCGCCTAACATGGTCAGTCGTTTCCCTTCTGGGAATAAACCCATGCTGCCGTATGGACACTAGTCGAGTAATGACTTCCGCAAGTCTAGAGGCTAAAATTTTGGAGTATATTTTGCTATCTGTATTGATTAATGAGATAGGCTAATAAGATGAGGGGTTTAAATCAGACTTATCTTTTTTCTTAAAAAGAACAATAGTAGTTTGTCTCCACGATTCAGGTATAACACCCCTCTGTGCTGCCCTAAAGACTGATAGAACATCCTGTCAGATTTCTTGAGAAAAAGCCCTATAAAACTCTAACGGAACAGCATCCGGACTGGCAGCCTTTCCATTGGCCAAGGATTGTATGGCCAACTCAACCTCCTCCTAAGTGGTTGGAGCAGAGAGAGCCTCATTCTGATCTATAGTGATTTTAGGAGTATCGATATCCTACAAAAAATCCTCCGCCAAAGACTCACTAAGTAATCTAGTCCTCTCTTCCTTATACAGCAGAGTATAAAACTTTCCAAAGGCATCCATGACCCCCTCCTGCGTGTCCTGAATATGCTCTTGCTGATCTTGGACTCTAGTAATTCCATGTGCCATACTTCTCTGCTGTAACTGTTTAGCAAGGACTCTGCCCGGATTTTCCACAAATTCATACATCATCGTACAATATTGAACATATTTTGCAGCCAAATCTTCCCCAAACAATTCTAATAATTTAAACTTAATTATAGCCACCACCTGTTGACTGTGATCAGTATTGAACTTTTTAGTATTCAGTATTGAAAAGCTGGAAATTATCCTTAATATTCTGCGTTAACTCCATCTCTGCTACCCGTAGCACCTCATCATGCCCCTTAATCTGCTCCTGTACAGTCTTCCAATGATAGACTGCAAAACTCTTAGTCTCACCCCGCACTGCAACTTTGAATGTGTCCCACACTATGCAGTCAGAGGCGGTCTTTCTATTAATACTTAAAAATTCCACTATCCATTTGGTCATGTGATCTCGATAGGATTGGTCAAGCAATAATTTTCTTTCGAATGTCCACAGTCTAGGAGCTCTATCCAGGTGTCCCCAGGGACAATCCACTATCAATGAGTTATGGTCAGATATAGTTATTGGGGGAACTTCGACAGAGGCCTTACCTACCAACTGATCAGACATAAAAAGATAGTCCAAACGGACCATTTTATTATGGGGGGTGGATTAGTACGTGAAACCATCATTATCTATTTTATGTCTGTACCAGACATCAACCAATCTGTGCTCTGAGACTAAAGTCTGGAGAGCCTTAAACACTCTAGGTATCCTACCAAAATATTGTTGATCACTTAGAAGATTAAAGTTACCTGCCAAATGAATATTCAAGTCCCACACACAATCATTGGATGCGGCCACAATGCTAATTCAACATTTAGACATTTCATAACTTCTGGATCATCTAAGTATCGTGCAGATAGAAATAGGTCTATTATTAATCATAATTTCGGCTACTGCCCATCCGCCTACTCTATCCTTTTTCACTCTTTTACAGATACCAACTCCTCACCTTATCAATATGGCCACACCTCTGATCGTAGATGACTGTTTTGTACAGGCTACTAAATCAAAACCAGGGACTTTTAAACACTCCCGCTTCCCCATGGTATATGTGTTTCTTGTAAACACAAAATGTCTATTTGCATAGTTTGTAAAATTTTGATAGCAACGCCCGCTTTTTCCCATCATTTAGGCCACAAATATTCCATGTACTTATACGCAGCCTACCCACCCCATTTAAACAAAACATAGAACATAATCTCAACTTAAGAAGAGATACTAATAAGAAAACATTGCCTTTTTACTCACAAACTCTGACATACCACTAATACTGTTATTGCTATTGCCATGACTACATTTGAAATCCAGAACCCTGCTAACCCCCCAAACCCACCCCTTCGACCCGGACCTACCCCTTCCCCTAACCCTGCCCCAACCCCTGACCCCCCAGCACTCCACCCCACTTGTGAGGCAACAGGACCTAGGTCCTTGTGATGGGATAAGCTGGCTTCCCCCGCTCTCCCCCAGATCCTTCCACCCATTTTTACAAACAAAAGGGGATCTGAGACAATACAAAGCTGTGAAGTACCAAGAAAGAAAAAATAAAAAAGACCTTTTAATTAGCTCATCCCACGCCTTGATACCTAAAAAAACAACCTAATAACCCCTGTAATGGTGAACTACAACAGCTGGAAATTATCTAAATAGAATTCAAAAACTCCTTGGCCTGGATTTCGGATAGAAAAAAATCTTGTCTGGCCCTGATAGATTATTTTCAACTTCGAGGGGGTACAACAAAAAGGCTTGCACCCCCTTTGCTTGGATTGGAACTATTAGCTGGCGGAGCTGCCACCTCCGCTCAAATGTTGCCGGACAGAAATCTGGTGTAATGAAAAACTCAAAGTCTTTCCCTACTCTCTTCCTGTCTGTTCTTCCTAGATCATAAACTCCCTCCCTAGCTAGAAAACTATATAAACAAATTAATATTGCCCGAGGCTTAACCCCAGCTGAGCCAGACTTCTACCTTTGCTTGAAGGGAAAATGATGTGCTCATTGGACCTCCGACTACCTTACTGCTTTAAGTCCGGAAATGCTTCAGAAAACAGTTCCACAACGAACTGTCTGATGTCCGAACCCTCTCTGCCTTCCGGAATTCCAAGGATTTTTAAATTGTTCCTCCTGGCCCTGTTTTCCAGATATGTCAATTTCCACAACATGCCATGGTGTGGGGTCAGTGGGTCACTGGTCCCATCCTTGTGGGCACACTTTAATTCCTCTATGGGTGATAGAGGTTTCAAAAAGGACTTTCAGGCAAAGTTCCGTTTGGTTTTTTTATTATTCATAAATTTCTTTCTTTATCAAGCATCATTCATATTGTTGGTAATTCATTTCAATTCAACATGACGTAGTGCCATCCTTATGTATCCAATGCATTTCGGGGTTAACATACACCCCTTCATCAGGGAAAGGACACTGTAAACAAAAACATTACAATCAAAAAATATCTAATTGAGTCACAAAATTAAGAAAAATAAATACATTCATGCACAGTGTTGTGGCCTGGGTGGTGGGAGGGGAAGGGGTGGGGGGGAAAACTATGGGGTACACCGCTGGTTATTCCAAAGTAGTTCCATGTGATAGGGAATAGTATACATGCACATCGCGCATCGGCTTACGTGCGTCTTGCAGAAGGTATGCTGGTTGTTCTGAAAGAAGAAAGGGTAGGAGCGCATTAGTTACCGAGTAGCGGTACTAAGGAATTGTTACATCTAAAGCCGAGCAGTGGGGAGATGTGAGCTCAGACTGACCTGGTTATGTTGAATAAGGTCCTCCTTTCTTTCACACTGGTTCAGGCGGAACGCCATTGACCGCGTTTCGTTGCCTTAAGGGAACATCGTCACGTGGGACAGTAGGGGGGCGTGTTCGGGAGAGTGTTAAGGGACCGTGTAAAAAGTGAGGAGGATCGTGATGTGGTTTGGGAAATGTAGTAACCTAGCGGTACTTGAACTGCCTCGTAACCTGGCTGTGGGGCGGGGTCAAGAGTGACATGTGTTAGATAACAATAAGCAGGGGAAGAGGAACTCTAGGATTGTCAGGGCTGGGGAAAAGTCAGGACTAGGGAAAACAGTGCGTGCGAATTTGACACATGATAATAAAATGATAGAAAAATAAACAGATAGAAAAATAAACTTAAGATTATTTTCAGTCAGTGTTCCTTGAATCGTTCAGGAATCACTGCCACAGTCCGTGAGCAACCTTACAGATAGCAAGAGAGTTCAATTCGTTCATTAAGCCCCAGTGGCTTCTGGGTTGACAATTTTTGGATCCATTCATTTTCTCTTTGGAGAAGAAATTTGGTATTGTCTCTGCCCTCCTGTTTTGGAATGGTTTCCAATATCGTGAACTTTAATTGAGAAATGTTATGCTTCGCTTCATGGAAATGTACTGCTACTGTTGACTTGGTACTTTTCAGACGAATGTTGGACTTGTGTTCAACGAGCCTGGTCTTGATCTTGCGTTCAGTTTTCCCGATGTAGAGTTTTCCACACGGGCATTTTAGAGCGTAGATAACGTTACTGGTGTCGCATGTAGCGTTAACTTGCAATTTGATCTTGTTACCCTTCATTGGATGATCAATGGTATTGCCTCGGATGATGGAATTGCAGTTCCCACAGTTAAAACATGGTTTGGTTCCCGAATAACAGACTGGTTTGGTGGGTTTGTGTCGCACTATTTCACCCAAGTTGCGTGATCTGGTATGTGCAAATAGGGGGGGTTCCTGAAAGATCTGGTTAAAGTCTGGTTCAAGATTCAAAAGTGGCCAATGTCGATAAATGATCTTTTTAAATTTGTTGGTACTGGTAGAAAACTTTGAGACAACTACTATGCGTGTCTGTTCTTTTTTTGCACTGGGTTGTAAAAGTTTCTGTCTATCAGTGTTATGAATTTTCTGTATTGAACTTTCAATAATGTTTTCAGGGTACCCTCTGTTGCGAAATTTGCATGCAATTTCTTTGATCCGCTGTACAGCCTTCTCCGGGTTGGATGTAATTCTTTTGGCCCGTGCCATTTGTGAGTAAGGTAAATATGTTTTTAGGTTGGATTCATGGAAGCTGCTGTAATGAAGCATGTTGTTTCTATCAGTGGGCTTGGTGTACAGGTCTGTCTCAATTATCTGTCCGCTGATGGATACTTTTACATCCAGGAAGTTAACACTAGTATTTGAAATTTCCCAAGTGAGTTGTATTCTTTGGTCGATCTTATTGAAATCCAACAGTCTGTCTTGTAGTTCTTCTTGTGTACTTTTCCAAACGATAAAGATATCGTCTATGTATCTTGTGAACAGGATGAGGTGATCAGTCCATTGTCTGTTGTTGAGTATGTGATTTTCCTCATAGTATTCCATGAAAATGTTCGCATACGCGGGAGCCGCTGAATTGCCCATAGCCATTCCCACGAGTTGCTGGTACCATGTTTCTTGATGTTTAAAATAGCTTTGGTACAACGTGAATAGCATAAGTTCCATTAGGAACGTTTGAAATGGTGTTTCCAGATCCGATTTAAGTAGGCTTTGTTCAATTGCTTCAATCCCCAAGGAGTGGGGTATTGACGTGTACAGGGACCTTACATCGGCCGTACATAAAATCAGTTCCAAGTTGGGTTCTAGTTGTAGGTTCCTTAGTTTCGAGATAAAGTGTGTTGTGTCTTTGGTGTATGTCCTCATTGTTTGTACCATCGGTTGCAGATATTTATCTAATAGTTGTCCAACTGGTTCCTGTAGACTCCCACATGTAGAGACGATGGGTCTCATAGGGGGGTCGTTCACGTTTTTATGAATCTTGGGGAGCATTCGCAAAGTCGGACTTTTGGGATTGGATTTGGTGAGGAAATTCTTAGTTTTCGTGTTGATTATTCCCATTTCCAATGCTCTCTCCAATATGTTAGTGAGGGTTTTCATGTATTCCATTGTGGGATTTCCATCTAGTTTCATATATGTCGTTGTGTCGCTGATGTGTTCCAGCACTTTCGCTTCATACATGACTGTGTTCATAATTATGAGGGCACCGCCCTTATCTGCTTTGACACATGTTATGGTTTCATTATTAGATATCTTCTTCAACGTGGTTAAATCCTTTTGTGTGATATTCTTGATTTTCTTGTGTTTATGTTGGATTTTCATTAGATCCTGTTTAACTCTATTTTCGAACAAGTCCAATGTTTTGTGACTTACAGGTGATTGAAATGTACTGTGTGGTCTCAATCCGAGAAGCTGATCTGGTTCTACAGAGGGGTTGGGGGGTAATACGTTGTCAAAAAAATGACGGAGTCGAAGTTTGCGCATCAGCTTAAAGAAACTGACTTCAAGTTCCAAGTTATTTGTGTCGGTTGTGGGAACAAAGGAAGTTCCTTTCTGTAGGAGTTGGATTTCATGTTGAGTCAGTTGGTAGTCACTAATATTGATAACTAATTGTTCTGTGTTTTCTTGGTTGGTTTGTCCTTGATATTTCCCGTTGTACTCCTCGTGGTTGGTGGGTCTTTCCTTATTTCTTTTTCTTTTTCTTTTGTTTTGTCCTCTCCGGGGTCTCCTTTTTGTGCTTGGCCCTGTTCTAAAAAAGGACTTGGATCTATCTGTTGACTGGTCGTAGGTTGTTGTGCCTTCGTTGTGTCAGGCTGAGATGGTGTCGGTGGAGTTCTCCTAGATCTTTGGATGTTGTCACTGTCCGATGAGGAGGTGTCGGTCTGTGATGTGTATGGCTTGTTACGTCTTTTCTGGGCGTACACCTCCGCCCAAGTATAAACTTCTCCAAGTTTGTAGTCAAGAGTATCCCTCTTGTATTTGCGAATCTTGCGTTCGTTGATATCATTTGTGTGTTTTTCCATCTGTGATTGAATGTCTTCCAGTATGTTTTTAAGTTCCTCCTCTGTCAGCATTTTAGACAGTTCCGTTGATGTTTCCTCTATTTCTCTCGTAAGCTCACCCAATATTCCAGATAGTTCTTCAATAATAAGGAGAATAAGATCAAGAGAACATTTGTTGAGAATTTCGAACCACCTTTCTTGGAAATTTTTAGAATTCTTGCATAGCGATGGTCTAAGTGCAATTCTGAGTCCCCTTGGTATGCGTAAGTTACGGTGGTATTTAACCAAAGTACTGGCGTGTAGTTGTTGATTAATGCGTCTCTTACTTAGATATATTAACTGTTTGATGTGTTGCTCTTTGGAGCGGGTGGTGGTTTCCTGAGCATTCTCTTCCCTAATGAGCGCGTAGATGCGGTTCGCTGCTTCTTGTTCAAATGCAAAGGTCGAGGCTCGAGCCTCCGTGCTCTTAGATATATCGTCAAAGTTGCTCATGTTGTGCAATGGGCGTGCCGCCGGTCCAAAATGGACGCGAAAAATGTAGAACTATGAGGTGAGTAGGGCTGGCGCACAGCTAATTTTCAAATAAAGTTATTCAATTGTTTGAGGTGCTCCACAAGTGATGTCAGGCGTCCCTCGACATCAACATTTAACAGGCCATGGTGTGGGGTCAGTGGGTCACTGGTCCCATCCTTGTGGGCACACTTTAATTCCTCTATGGGTGATAGAGGTTTCAAAAAGGACTTTCAGGCAAAGTTCCGTTTGGTTTTTTTATTATTCATAAATTTCTTTCTTTATCAAGCATCATTCATATTGTTGGTAATTCATTTCAATTCAACATGACGTAGTGCCATCCTTATGTATCCAATGCATTTCGGGGTTAACATACACCCCTTCATCAGGGAAAGGACACTGTAAACAAAAACATTACAATCAAAAAATATCTAATTGAGTCACAAAATTAAGAAAAATAAATACATTCATGCACAGTGTTGTGGCCTGGGTGGTGGGAGGGGAAGGGGTGGGGGGGAAAACTATGGGGTACACCGCTGGTTATTCCAAAGTAGTTCCATGTGATAGGGAATAGTATACATGCACATCGCGCATCGGCTTACGTGCGTCTTGCAGAAGGTATGCTGGTTGTTCTGAAAGAAGAAAGGGTAGGAGCGCATTAGTTACCGAGTAGCGGTACTAAGGAATTGTTACATCTAAAGCCGAGCAGTGGGGAGATGTGAGCTCAGACTGACCTGGTTATGTTGAATAAGGTCCTCCTTTCTTTCACGCTGGTTCAGGCGGAACGCCATTGACCGCGTTTCGTTGCCTTAAGGGAACATCGTCACGTGGGACAGTAGGGGGGCGTGTTCGGGAGAGTGTTAAGGGACCGTGTAAAAAGTGAGGAGGATCGTGATGTGGTTTGGGAAATGTAGTAACCTAGCGGTACTTGAACTGCCTCGTAACCTGGCTGTGGGGCGGGGTCAAGAGTGACATGTGTTAGATAACAATAAGCAGGGGAAGAGGAACTCTAGGATTGTCAGGGCTGGGGAAAAGTCAGGACTAGGGAAAACAGTGCGTGCGAATTTGACACATGATAATAAAATGATAGAAAAATAAACAGATAGAAAAATAAACTTAAGATTATTTTCAGTCAGTGTTCCTTGAATCGTTCAGGAATCACTGCCACAGTCCGTGAGCAACCTTACAGATAGCAAGAGAGTTCAATTCGTTCATTAAGCCCCAGTGGCTTCTGGGTTGACAATTTTTGGATCCATTCATTTTCTCTTTGGAGAAGAAATTTGGTATTGTCTCTGCCCTCCTGTTTTGGAATGGTTTCCAATATCGTGAACTTTAATTGAGAAATGTTATGCTTCGCTTCATGGAAATGTACTGCTACTGTTGACTTGGTACTTTTCAGACGAATGTTGGACTTGTGTTCAACGAGCCTGGTCTTGATCTTGCGTTCAGTTTTCCCGATGTAGAGTTTTCCACACGGGCATTTTAGAGCGTAGATAACGTTACTGGTGTCGCATGTAGCGTTAACTTGCAATTTGATCTTGTTACCCTTCATTGGATGATCAATGGTATTGCCTCGGATGATGGAATTGCAGTTCCCACAGTTAAAACATGGTTTGGTTCCCGAATAACAGACTGGTTTGGTGGGTTTGTGTCGCACTATTTCACCCAAGTTGCGTGATCTGGTATGTGCAAATAGGGGGGGTTCCTGAAAGATCTGGTTAAAGTCTGGTTCAAGATTCAAAAGTGGCCAATGTCGATAAATGATCTTTTTAAATTTGTTGGTACTGGTAGAAAACTTTGAGACAACTACTATGCGTGTCTGTTCTTTTTTTGCACTGGGTTGTAAAAGTTTCTGTCTATCAGTGTTATGAATTTTCTGTATTGAACTTTCAATAATGTTTTCAGGGTACCCTCTGTTGCGAAATTTGCATGCAATTTCTTTGATCCGCTGTACAGCCTTCTCCGGGTTGGATGTAATTCTTTTGGCCCGTGCCATTTGTGAGTAAGGTAAATATGTTTTTAGGTTGAAACATCAACGGAACTGTCTAAAATGCTGACAGAGGAGGAACTTAAAAACATACTGGAAGACATTCAATCACAGATGGAAAAACACACAAATGATATCAACGAACGCAAGATTCACAAATACAAGAGGGATACTCTTGACTACAAACTTGGAGAAGTTTATACTTGGGCGGAGGTGTACGCCCAGAAAAGACGTAACAAGCCATACACATCACAGACCGACACCTCCTCATCGGACAGTGACAACATCCAAAGATCTAGGAGAACTCCACCGACACCATCTCAGCCTGACACAACGAAGGCACAACAACCTACGACCAGTCAACAGATAGATCCAAGTCCTTTTTTAGAACAGGGCCAAGCACAAAAAGGAGACCCCGGAGAGGACAAAACAAAAGAAAAAGAAAAAGAAATAAGGAAAGACCCACCAACCACGAGGAGTACAACGGGAAATATCAAGGACAAACCAACCAAGAAAACACAGAACAATTAGTTATCAATATTAGTGACTACCAACTGACTCAACATGAAATCCAACTCCTACAGAAAGGAACTTCCTTTGTTCCCACAACCGACACAAATAACTTGGAACTTGAAGTCAGTTTCTTTAAGCTGATGCGCAAACTTCGACTCCGTCATTTTTTTGACAACGTATTACCCCCCAACCCCTCTGTAGAACCAGATCAGCTTCTCGGATTGAGACCACACAGTACATTTCAATCACCTGTAAGTCACAAAACATTGGACTTGTTCGAAAATAGAGTTAAACAGGATCTAATGAAAATCCAACATAAACACAAGAAAATCAAGAATATCACACAAAAGGATTTAACCACGTTGAAGAAGATATCTAATAATGAAACCATAACATGTGTCAAAGCAGATAAGGGCGGTGCCCTCATAATTATGAACACAGTCATGTATGAAGCGAAAGTGCTGGAACACATCAGCGACACAACGACATATATGAAACTAGATGGAAATCCCACAATGGAATACATGAAAACCCTCACTAACATATTGGAGAGAGCATTGGAAATGGGAATAATCAACACGAAAACTAAGAATTTCCTCACCAAATCCAATCCCAAAAGTCCGACTTTGCGAATGCTCCCCAAGATTCATAAAAACGTGAACGACCCCCCTATGAGACCCATCGTCTCTACATGTGGGAGTCTACAGGAACCAGTTGGACAACTATTAGATAAATATCTGCAACCGATGGTACAAACAATGAGGACATACACCAAAGACACAACACACTTTATCTCGAAACTAAGGAACCTACAACTAGAACCCAACTTGGAACTGATTTTATGTACGGCCGATGTAAGGTCCCTGTACACGTCAATACCCCACTCCTTGGGGATTGAAGCAATTGAACAAAGCCTACTTAAATCGGATCTGGAAACACCATTTCAAACGTTCCTAATGGAACTTATGCTATTCACGTTGTACCAAAGCTATTTTAAACATCAAGAAACATGGTACCAGCAACTCGTGGGAATGGCTATGGGCAATTCAGCGGCTCCCGCGTATGCGAACATTTTCATGGAATACTATGAGGAAAATCACATACTCAACAACAGACAATGGACTGATCACCTCATCCTGTTCACAAGATACATAGACGATATCTTTATCGTTTGGAAAAGTACACAAGAAGAACTACAAGACAGACTGTTGGATTTCAATAAGATCGACCAAAGAATACAACTCACTTGGGAAATTTCAAATACTAGTGTTAACTTCCTGGATGTAAAAGTATCCATCAGCGGACAGATAATTGAGACAGACCTGTACACCAAGCCCACTGATAGAAACAACATGCTTCATTACAGCAGCTTCCATGAATCCAACCTAAAAACATATTTACCTTACTCACAAATGGCACGGGCCAAAAGAATTACATCCAACCCGGAGAAGGCTGTACAGCGGATCAAAGAAATTGCATGCAAATTTCGCAACAGAGGGTACCCTGAAAACATTATTGAAAGTTCAATACAGAAAATTCATAACACTGATAGACAGAAACTTTTACAACCCAGTGCAAAAAAAGAACAGACACGCATAGTAGTTGTCTCAAAGTTTTCTACCAGTACCAACAAATTTAAAAAGATCATTTATCGACATTGGCCACTTTTGAATCTTGAACCAGACTTTAACCAGATCTTTCAGGAACCCCCCCTATTTGCACATACCAGATCACGCAACTTGGGTGAAATAGTGCGACACAAACCCACCAAACCAGTCTGTTATTCGGGAACCAAACCATGTTTTAACTGTGGGAACTGCAATTCCATCATCCGAGGCAATACCATTGATCATCCAATGAAGGGTAACAAGATCAAATTGCAAGTTAACGCTACATGCGACACCAGTAACGTTATCTACGCTCTAAAATGCCCGTGTGGAAAACTCTACATCGGGAAAACTGAACGCAAGATCAAGACCAGGCTCGTTGAACACAAGTCCAACATTCGTCTGAAAAGTACCAAGTCAACAGTAGCAGTACATTTCCATGAAGCGAAGCATAACATTTCTCAATTAAAGTTCACGATATTGGAAACCATTCCAAAACAGGAGGGCAGAGACAATACCAAATTTCTTCTCCAAAGAGAAAATGAATGGATCCAAAAATTGTCAACCCAGAAGCCACTGGGGCTTAATGAACGAATTGAACTCTCTTGCTATCTGTAAGGTTGCTCACGGACTGTGGCAGTGATTCCTGAACGATTCAAGGAACACTGACTGAAAATAATCTTAAGTTTATTTTTCTATCTGTTTATTTTTCTATCATTTTATTATCATGTGTCAAATTCGCACGCACTGTTTTCCCTAGTCCTGACTTTTCCCCAGCCCTGACAATCCTAGAGTTCCTCTTCCCCTGCTTATTGTTATCTAACACATGTCACTCTTGACCCCGCCCCACAGCCAGGTTACGAGGCAGTTCAAGTACCGCTAGGTTACTACATTTCCCAAACCACATCACGATCCTCCTCACTTTTTACACGGTCCCTTAACACTCTCCCGAACACGCCCCCCTACTGTCCCACGTGACGATGTTCCCTTAAGGCAACGAAACGCGGTCAATGGCGTTCCGCCTGAACCAGCGTGAAAGAAAGGAGGACCTTATTCAACATAACCAGGTCAGTCTGAGCTCACATCTCCCCACTGCTCGGCTTTAGATGTAACAATTCCTTAGTACCGCTACTCGGTAACTAATGCGCTCCTACCCTTTCTTCTTTCAGAACAACCAGCATACCTTCTGCAAGACGCACGTAAGCCGATGCGCGATGTGCATGTATACTATTCCCTATCACATGGAACTACTTTGGAATAACCAGCGGTGTACCCCATAGTTTTCCCCCCCACCCCTTCCCCTCCCACCACCCAGGCCACAACACTGTGCATGAATGTATTTATTTTTCTTAATTTTGTGACTCAATTAGATATTTTTTGATTGTAATGTTTTTGTTTACAGTGTCCTTTCCCTGATGAAGGGGTGTATGTTAACCCCGAAATGCATTGGATACATAAGGATGGCACTACGTCATGTTGAATTGAAATGAATTACCAACAATATGAATGATGCTTGATAAAGAAAGAAATTTATGAATAATAAAAAAACCAAACGGAACTTTGCCTGAAAGTCCTTTTTGAAACCTCTATCACCCATAGAGGAATTAAAGTGTGCCCACAAGGATGGGACCAGTGACCCACTGACCCCACACCATGGCCTGTTAAATGTTGATGTCGAGGGACGCCTGACATCACTTGTGGAGCACCTCAAACAATTGAATAACTTTATTTGAAAATTAGCTGTGCGCCAGCCCTACTCACCTCATAGTTCTACATTTTTCGCGTCCATTTTGGACCGGCGGCACGCCCATTGCACAACATGAGCAACTTTGACGATATATCTAAGAGCACGGAGGCTCGAGCCTCGACCTTTGCATTTGAACAAGAAGCAGCGAACCGCATCTACGCGCTCATTAGGGAAGAGAATGCTCAGGAAACCACCACCCGCTCCAAAGAGCAACACATCAAACAGTTAATATATCTAAGTAAGAGACGCATTAATCAACAACTACACGCCAGTACTTTGGTTAAATACCACCGTAACTTACGCATACCAAGGGGACTCAGAATTGCACTTAGACCATCGCTATGCAAGAATTCTAAAAATTTCCAAGAAAGGTGGTTCGAAATTCTCAACAAATGTTCTCTTGATCTTATTCTCCTTATTATTGAAGAACTATCTGGAATATTGGGTGAGCTTACGAGAGAAATAGAGGAAACATCAACGGAACTGTCTAAAATGCTGACAGAGGAGGAACTTAAAAACATACTGGAAGACATTCAATCACAGATGGAAAAACACACAAATGATATCAACGAACGCAAGATTCGCAAATACAAGAGGGATACTCTTGACTACAAACTTGGAGAAGTTTATACTTGGGCGGAGGTGTACGCCCAGAAAAGACGTAACAAGCCATACACATCACAGACCGACACCTCCTCATCGGACAGTGACAACATCCAAAGATCTAGGAGAACTCCACCGACACCATCTCAGCCTGACACAACGAAGGCACAACAACCTACGACCAGTCAACAGATAGATCCAAGTCCTTTTTTAGAACAGGGCCAAGCACAAAAAGGAGACCCCGGAGAGGACAAAACAAAAGAAAAAGAAAAAGAAATAAGGAAAGACCCACCAACCACGAGGAGTACAACGGGAAATATCAAGGACAAACCAACCAAGAAAACACAGAACAATTAGTTATCAATATTAGTGACTACCAACTGACTCAACATGAAATCCAACTCCTACAGAAAGGAACTTCCTTTGTTCCCACAACCGACACAAATAACTTGGAACTTGAAGTCAGTTTCTTTAAGCTGATGCGCAAACTTCGACTCCGTCATTTTTTTGACAACGTATTACCCCCCAACCCCTCTGTAGAACCAGATCAGCTTCTCGGATTGAGACCACACAGTACATTTCAATCACCTGTAAGTCACAAAACATTGGACTTGTTCGAAAATAGAGTTAAACAGGATCTAATGAAAATCCAACATAAACACAAGAAAATCAAGAATATCACACAAAAGGATTTAACCACGTTGAAGAAGATATCTAATAATGAAACCATAACATGTGTCAAAGCAGATAAGGGCGGTGCCCTCATAATTATGAACACAGTCATGTATGAAGCGAAAGTGCTGGAACACATCAGCGACACAACGACATATATGAAACTAGATGGAAATCCCACAATGGAATACATGAAAACCCTCACTAACATATTGGAGAGAGCATTGGAAATGGGAATAATCAACACGAAAACTAAGAATTTCCTCACCAAATCCAATCCCAAAAGTCCGACTTTGCGAATGCTCCCCAAGATTCATAAAAACGTGAACGACCCCCCTATGAGACCCATCGTCTCTACATGTGGGAGTCTACAGGAACCAGTTGGACAACTATTAGATAAATATCTGCAACCGATGGTACAAACAATGAGGACATACACCAAAGACACAACACACTTTATCTCGAAACTAAGGAACCTACAACTAGAACCCAACTTGGAACTGATTTTATGTACGGCCGATGTAAGGTCCCTGTACACGTCAATACCCCACTCCTTGGGGATTGAAGCAATTGAACAAAGCCTACTTAAATCGGATCTGGAAACACCATTTCAAACGTTCCTAATGGAACTTATGCTATTCACGTTGTACCAAAGCTATTTTAAACATCAAGAAACATGGTACCAGCAACTCGTGGGAATGGCTATGGGCAATTCAGCGGCTCCCGCGTATGCGAACATTTTCATGGAATACTATGAGGAAAATCACATACTCAACAACAGACAATGGACTGATCACCTCATCCTGTTCACAAGATACATAGACGATATCTTTATCGTTTGGAAAAGTACACAAGAAGAACTACAAGACAGACTGTTGGATTTCAATAAGATCGACCAAAGAATACAACTCACTTGGGAAATTTCAAATACTAGTGTTAACTTCCTGGATGTAAAAGTATCCATCAGCGGACAGATAATTGAGACAGACCTGTACACCAAGCCCACTGATAGAAACAACATGCTTCATTACAGCAGCTTCCATGAATCCAACCTAAAAACATATTTACCTTACTCACAAATGGCACGGGCCAAAAGAATTACATCCAACCCGGAGAAGGCTGTACAGCGGATCAAAGAAATTGCATGCAAATTTCGCAACAGAGGGTACCCTGAAAACATTATTGAAAGTTCAATACAGAAAATTCATAACACTGATAGACAGAAACTTTTACAACCCAGTGCAAAAAAAGAACAGACACGCATAGTAGTTGTCTCAAAGTTTTCTACCAGTACCAACAAATTTAAAAAGATCATTTATCGACATTGGCCACTTTTGAATCTTGAACCAGACTTTAACCAGATCTTTCAGGAACCCCCCCTATTTGCACATACCAGATCACGCAACTTGGGTGAAATAGTGCGACACAAACCCACCAAACCAGTCTGTTATTCGGGAACCAAACCATGTTTTAACTGTGGGAACTGCAATTCCATCATCCGAGGCAATACCATTGATCATCCAATGAAGGGTAACAAGATCAAATTGCAAGTTAACGCTACATGCGACACCAGTAACGTTATCTACGCTCTAAAATGCCCGTGTGGAAAACTCTACATCGGGAAAACTGAACGCAAGATCAAGACCAGGCTCGTTGAACACAAGTCCAACATTCGTCTGAAAAGTACCAAGTCAACAGTAGCAGTACATTTCCATGAAGCGAAGCATAACATTTCTCAATTAAAGTTCACGATATTGGAAACCATTCCAAAACAGGAGGGCAGAGACAATACCAAATTTCTTCTCCAAAGAGAAAATGAATGGATCCAAAAATTGTCAACCCAGAAGCCACTGGGGCTTAATGAACGAATTGAACTCTCTTGCTATCTGTAAGGTTGCTCACGGACTGTGGCAGTGATTCCTGAACGATTCAAGGAACACTGACTGAAAATAATCTTAAGTTTATTTTTCGATCTGTTTATTTTTCTATCATTTTATTATCATGTGTCAAATTCGCACGCACTGTTTTCCCTAGTCCTGACTTTTCCCCAGCCCTGACAATCCTAGAGTTCCTCTTCCCCTGCTTATTGTTATCTAACACATGTCACTCTTGACCCCGCCCCACAGCCAGGTTACGAGGCAGTTCAAGTACCGCTAGGTTACTACATTTCCCAAACCACATCACGATCCTCCTCACTTTTTACACGGTCCCTTAACACTCTCCCGAACACGCCCCCCTACTGTCCCACGTGACGATGTTCCCTTAAGGCAACGAAACGCGGTCAATGGCGTTCCGCCTGAACCAGCGTGAAAGAAAGGAGGACCTTATTCAACATAACCAGGTCAGTCTGAGCTCACATCTCCCCACTGCTCGGCTTTAGATGTAACAATTCCTTAGTACCGCTACTCGGTAACTAATGCGCTCCTACCCTTTCTTCTTTCAGAACAACCAGCATACCTTCTGCAAGACGCACGTAAGCCGATGCGCGATGTGCATGTATACTATTCCCTATCACATGGAACTACTTTGGAATAACCAGCGGTGTACCCCATAGTTTTCCCCCCCACCCCTTCCCCTCCCACCACCCAGGCCACAACACTGTGCATGAATGTATTTATTTTTCTTAATTTTGTGACTCAATTAGATATTTTTTGATTGTAATGTTTTTGTTTACAGTGTCCTTTCCCTGATGAAGGGGTGTATGTTAACCCCGAAATGCATTGGATACATAAGGATGGCACTACGTCATGTTGAATTGAAATGAATTACCAACAATATGAATGATGCTTGATAAAGAAAGAAATTTATGAATAATAAAAAAACCAAACGGAACTTTGCCTGAAAGTCCTTTTTGAAACCTCTATCACCCATAGAGGAATTAAAGTGTGCCCACAAGGATGGGACCAGTGACCCACTGACCCCACACCATGGCCTGTTAAATGTTGATGTCGAGGGACGCCTGACATCACTTGTGGAGCACCTCAAACAATTGAATAACTTTATTTGAAAATTAGCTGTGCGCCAGCCCTACTCACCTCATAGTTCTATAATTTCCACAACATGTCATCACTATGTGCTTTAATCGAATCCGTGAGGCCTTTCTGAATTGCCAAATCATCATCCAACGTAGAGATCCTTTCATCAGCCTCTTCGATTTTGGCGGCGATATCCAAGCATGATTTGGCCACTCTTTGAATTGAGTTCTGAGTCCTCCGACACGCACCCTGCAATTGAGCACTCTCCTGACGCATCCTTTCATGGTGTGCCATGATAATCTGATAAATAGTTGACAGTGTTATTTCTGCAGGAGGTCCCTGAGCAGCATTTATAGCACTAGCTCCATCAGCAGCAGTACTCCAGATTGATCCAGGCTGCGTAGAAAAGGAATAATCCCATATCATTGATCCCATTAACTCCAAGGTCTTATTTGACAAAAGAACCCCTTTGTCTTTTGGTTTGATAGATTTGGAAACAGTACCCACCCCTCTGGGCGAAACGCCGTCTTTTTGCCCTTCACTAAACCGCCAGTCGGCGAGATCACTGTCGTCATCCATCCACTCCTTACCCTGGCCTTCATCCTCCGATGACCCTGTATGGTCTGACATAGAGTAGAATTTGTCTTCCCCTTTGGGCTCCTTTCTAAAGCCATTACAGTCAGCAAGGTTCTTTGAGCGAGGCCCTTGAGCTGCTGCTCCTACAGGATCAACGTTTTTGCTAAGCGATTCAAGACTTTGTTGAACAGACGTAGCCAGAGCTGCAGAGTGCAAGACTACAGTTCCCATAATGCCGTTTCCTGGGAGCGGTACCGTGGGTTGGAGTTCTTTTTTGCCGTCAGGATCAGCTTCCATAGCACTTCCACTGCCCGAGCAGGCATCGCCTGCTCCCGCTTACTCGCACCCCCACTCATGGGGGTTTCCACTTTCTTTACTCTCCCCGCTTGTACCTTAAAAAGTGAGGGCAGCGTCTGCTTCCCTTTGACTGTTCCAGTGATGATCGGCTGAATATGTCTAGGATCCCCTGCCGCCATCTCATCTGCTCCACGGGTAACTTGCAGCTCTTTTTCCCCGCTGGCATCTTTACCGGGGCTAGCTGTTTGCACTGTTAGCATGCAAGCCTTCAAGTTCTTTGCCGGCGCTTTCGGGCCATTAGCCCAAGTAAATGCCAAGATGATCCCAGGAAGCCAAAACAGATTGGGGATAAATCTAGCCAAAGTGTTTTACCCGGTAATTTTCTCCGTAGCTGAGTCAATCGCCAAAGCATATCATTTGATGAAACCACTTTTCTGCCGCATTGGTTTTAAATCGCTTTCCTTCCAGCTTCAGCTCACTCCATCACAGAGGTAGCCTTTGATGGGAGGAATTGTCCAGGAGAGCTCGCAACACCAGCTCACAGAGCCAAGTGATCGGCCACCATCTTGCGTGCTAGGCCTATCCTAACCAGAAGACAAGGTGTTATGTACTCATAAGAGCAATGTCTTTGATTAGGGTCAGGTTATCCCAGCCTAATAAAATATTTCCTTGATGCTAGCTAAATACATGAGAGATATTTTTCAAATTATTTTCATAGTAAGAAGCTAAAGTCTCTAGTTTGAATCATTCTCATTTTTCATATATGTAGTGACTATAATGATCTTCTCAAGCAAAGGTCATGTTATGATATGATCATTCAAAGCCAAATGGTATTTTTCTCATATTATTTGGTTATGGTTGATTTTAGTCACCTTCTACTGCTTTATCTTGGTGTCTCTAGTAAAACGTTTGAAGTATTAGTCGAGTTATGTTCATTAGATATATTTTCAAAATATGAGTTTGGGTACATTAGCAGGGGTAAGTCTACCCTTTTCAGTGGGGCTCATATGCTTATGAACTGCACAATTCCCTCAGTGAGCCCATCTGTGTTAGGTGAGCAACAATGTCACGCTAAAATTAATTAGAGTGGATCTTGTATGTCATGAATCTGTCATTGGTTTGACATTGCATGTCGTTTGCTTGTGTTGTCTGTGCCTTACCATGTGGAATAAGCTTCACAGAAGCCTTATTAATGTATTATTGGGTTTCCTGTGTAGCACCAGATTTGGATTTGGATTTATAGTAGAGTCTTTGTCTGATGTGGCTGCAATGTGCAGTTTGCATGTCGAAGAGCTCGTTTTGCTACCTGTATTGCCTTTGGCTTAGTGGTGAAAGTGACTTAAGAGGTATTGATCTATTCAGTGACTTCTGTAATAGTTCATTTCATGGAGGTGATTGTTTGCTGGTGAGTACATAGATTGCTTACTTGCTTGTTTCCATCCATGTATATTGGTAGATCCTAATCAGAGGGACCATGGGTTGTTGTGTATGTGCACAAAGAGAAGCAGCAGAAATCAGCAACAGGCACAGTTATCCAGATGGCATGTATACATAAAAAACATAAACAATAACAGGCACAGTTAACCAGGTGGTAACATGATTAGAACGTTTGCCCCCTTCAATATGTAAGGGTTTTGCCTAATGTTGTGTTAGAAGCTTCCTACGGGAGAAATTAGTAAAAAGCATATGTAATTGTTTAAATGTACAGATTTCTCTTTGTTCCCCTTTGCCAGAGAGAGGTCACTTTTGACCAGGGTTTTATTCCTCAAGCATCAGGCTTCTAAAGGTGGGCCATCATTGACGGGTGGACCTTAGTCATGTTACACCTTATGCCCTAACTAAATGGGCACCTAGTGCATCCCATGATGACACTTGAAACTCTTTTAGGCTAACGATATTTCAAAATTAAAAACCACACATTTTTTAAACAACGGAGAAGCAATATTTGAATTAGAAGACTTGCCCTGATTCAATATTTTTTGGGGTTTAATACTTTTTAGCCTTAACCACATTGTTTTCTCAAAGCCTTAAACTGTGAGGGGCATATCATCAAGAGGGGGCGATAATTATCGCTAAGCACACTTAGTGTTAGGATAATTATCGCCACCCAACTCTGAATGTTATCGCAGAGATAGCGATATCTCCACAATGCTTATCTCCACAGCGATAAAATTCAGAGTGCAAGCTGCCTAACTGTGTGATTATCGCTGGAAATCCAGCAATAATCACACAACTATTGGCGATAGCTTGTTGATAGGGCCTCACATACTTAGCCATGATATCCACCTTCCATAGGATATCATGGCTAAGTCAGTTTCAAAGCAGGCATAGGGAAAGTAGCGATAACAGAGGTTATCGCTACTTTTCTTGTCGCTGTGCTACTTTGCGTGAGGCTTGATAATAGGAGAAATGTCGCTAAGCCACATTTCTCCCGTTATACTAGGAAGGAACGCCCACTTTGCATCTCATTAGAGATGCAAAGCTGGGCGTTGAGGGAAAGGGCGAGGAAACATGGATTCACGCGTTAGCATGTCCTTGCTAATAGGGCGTTAGAATTATTGCCGCTTTTCGGACGAAAACGGCTGCAAAAGCAGCGATAATTTTTTAACGCCCCCTTGTTGATATGCCCCTGAGTTTTTAAAAAACTGTATATGTTACCCGGATGGCAGGCCTTGCATTTATGCTCAATGATCACTAAGTCCTCCTCTTCCTCTATTACATACACCACTCAATGGTACTGCATAAAATAGGACTTTGACCCAGATAAAAGTAGCCATACGATTCTCGGAAGAGTGCCCTCACCTTCCGTGTACAACAAAAACTTAGGCTCTGGACTTGCATCGGTAAAGTTTTGGTCCAGCTCGAAAACTGCATTGTTTGCAATTTCTGCATATTGCAATTTTCCATATTTTTCTTGAGTAACGAGTGTATTTACGTTTTATGCAGAGCTCTATCATGCTCACCTATTGTGTTGCACACGCGATACAGGTGGTGAACAATTCAGTGGTTTGCTTTTGCCACAAGACGCCCAGCACTGTGGAGCCCAGTGACAACAGAAATCAAGTGACGTTACTAGTTTGCGGTGTTGCATCATACGGTGTTCTACCCACATGTCGGGGACTATGTGTGGGTTCATTCTCATGGGAGGGTTCTCATGAGTGCCACGTGACTGCACGAATAGGTATTTATAGCTATAATAACATGCACACATTGTCAAAGCCTATAGACATGGCAGGCTTTTGAATTTGCCGTTGTCTGTTTTGTTTCCTCGTTGCTTTTGTAAAGGTTTATTTCTGGGGAAGATGCCAGCCCCGCCAATATATAAAAAAAATGCCTGAAAGCAAAAATATGACATCCTCACAGTGAAGTTATTCAACGGCTGAGGTGGTGTGCTGTAGTGAGCAGAATACAAATGCAAACTACACACAAACAGTCAATTGGATGAAGGGAACTGAGTACATGTACGTGTCTAATATATAAAATATTTATAAAATCAAAAGGTCGTTGCTAAAATCAGATCTGAAAATGTGCATCAGCTGTCTATGGCATGCTGGTAGCAGCAATGCAGGATAAGTCACGCGTTTTATAGGAATAGTGACTTGAGTTATTATTACAGTCAAAAATGACAGGCCTGTTGTTATGCTGACAGGAAAAAGTGGCCACGTATTTAAGGTTAACACAAATCGGCAGATGTGCACAGGGATGAATTTGTATTCATCTCAACGTAAACGGCCATAGAGAAAACAAATGACACTGCACTCCCATCTAATTTCTTTCATCATTATTATGCCAATATGCTTTCTTCCCATCCTCATTGTTTGTGCTTCACAACAGTGAGCGAGTGCCTCAAGGAAGCGTCCTTTTCAGAATTATATCCTCACTTACAATTGTGAATGGAAAATGTATACGCAGCAAGGTCACGGGATTTTGACATGGGATGTAATCTGCTTCAAATCGCCTGCCGAGAACAATCTAAGCCTTCTGCGATCTCTCAAGAAATCAAGCCCCCTTTGTACAGGATCCATTAGTGAAAGCAAAAAGTACAGCTTCCGAATGTCTAATGGTGTGCGAATTTTAAGGAGGGGGCGTGGAATAGTTCTGCTTATTTATACACCTGGCAGCTCTTTAATAAATGGCATAACCTTTTCCCCTATGGTTCTTAAAGGCCCAACGACCAATAATTAAATAGCATCAGCGGCACAAAATTACTTAAATACCAGCTAAAAGATGTCGGGAATAATTTGCCCTGGAGAATTCCAATGGAAGCCCATGTTCAGATCAGAAGAACATTCTAATGGAATTTTCAAAGGCATATTAACAAGCCCATTATTGCCGTTTTAGTGGCAGTTTTCTGCCGCTAAACAGGCATAAATTTTAACGCCGTTCTTGATAATATGCCCCTTCAACCTGTATGAATCGTTCCACGTTACAGGAATGAGATAAACGTGAAGCATATTAAGGAAGGAATCATAAAAATAACATCTTTTACTCAGTTGTACATTTTATACTATGGGGCATATTTACAAGCCTCTTGCACCACCGTAGCATCACTTTTTTGACACTCCAGTGGTGCACAGTGCAGATCTATATCTACAAGGCCACGCAAAGCCACTGTGCGTGATTTTTTTATGGCCTTTGCGGGTAAGATGTAAGGCCACGCAGCGCACGTTGCTTAATTTCATTACATTGCAACAGGGAGGTGTGCCATGGGTGTTGGTGGGGGTGTTCCCAGGTAAGACCCATGGATTTTTACACTGCTGTAGAATTAAATTAAATTGTGAGTCTGGGGCAGTGCCAAAAAGATACATCTCCCCAAAGCAGGAGTACAGAGGAGATATTTTTAGTTTTTTCCTCTTTCCACGTGTGCTGAATTCTGCAGTACACAAAGATAGAAGCAAACTCATGATTGTTTTTGTGCAGAAAGGGCCACCTTCCGGCACAAAAACAATCATGCCAACAACACAGACACCCTTGCACCTTGGTGCAAGGATACGTGCGTTGGCGCATGGCTGAAAGTACAGGAGTGCACTGTATCTTGTAAATACGGTTCATTTCTGTCCTTCCGAATTGTCATATGGCAGCACAGCAAAATGACTTGCAGCGCTGTCCTATGCCAATTCTCTGTAAATATGCCCAAAGGTTTGCAGCATTTTTTAAATCGGCTGACTGAGCATACATGTTTAAATGGGACCCGTTTGTAAATTAACACAAAGGGGCATATTTACAAATAATTGGCATAGGGCAGCGATGTAAGTCATTTTGCTCCACTGCCCTTCACCAATTTGATAGGACAGAAATGCACTGTATTTACAAGATACAGTACATTCCTGTCCTTTCAGCCAGCACCGGCTGAATAATTGCAGCACGTGGAAAGAGGAAAAAACATGGAGAAATTTAAACATTTCTCCTCGTTACGCCTACTGTGGAAGGCATACGTTTTTGGCATTGACCCATACTCACGGTATTTTGTAAATCTGGGGCAGAGTTAAAATCTTTGGGAGTTGCATGGGAACACCTACAACAACACCCATGGCTTATCTACAACACCATGAAAAGCCACGCAGATTGACTTTATGTCAGCTTGTAGATATGGGCCTGCACTGTGCGCCACCAGAGCGCCAAAGAAAGTGACGCTCTGATGGCGCAAGGGGCTTCCAAATATGCCCCAATGTTTATGAATAATTTCAGCATTTGACTTAAGAGGTCATGAAAATATTAGAATTAAAGTAGTTGCTCTCAAATACCCTTATCTAAGTTGGCCGGGAATTAGGGGTATGTGACATGCACTCAATTTGCTTCTGCATAATTGCATGATTTGTGGGAAAGGTTATGTGATTTACACGTAAATATGCATAATATACAACCCTCCTTTGGCACTAAATTTTTCAAGGAGAGCATCCTCGCAACTATTTTGGATATTAGGGCGCATTTACTAGTAAAAAACTATAGACAAAAACACAAGCGGCTCAAACAGTAACCACTCTCATTATGATAGTTCGTATTGATCCTGTGCGCTTGTGTTACATTTTGCCACAAATGGCTGATAATTATGTGAAATGTCATAATACCGCAATTTTGGGAATTACATGTAACTCAGATTTATCAAAATTAAATCATGTTATGCTAGTGTGTTGCATATTTAGCCATGGCTTACTGGACACATGGTATTCACACATGGATAGGTAAATTTATGAGATGAAATACCATGGTATGCCTCACTTGATTCCTACCATAAAAAACGACGTTATGGTCAGCTTCTTATCAAGAAAGTTCATCACATACAATCTGGTTAAATGCAAGGGGGTTGGCTGGGAGTTGTATGCTGTACCATAGGAGTTGTAATTCTCCACTGGGTTGGTAACTCCACTTCAAGCTGTATCGGGAACTCCTTCACACTGAGGTCAAAGGAACAGATGAGGCACTACATTGTCAATTGTATCTCCTGGCATGACTCCCTGCCATGCTATAAAATATGCTTGAAACATGCACAAATTAAAACCATTTTACCCTTTTGATTTTCACCAACATTACTAATACAGGAATTCAGTTACTGCGCTTGGTTGTTGCTTACCTGAAATTAGATTAAAGACATTAGCAGCCATCCGAAAGTCAACGAACATGTGACAACATTTTAAAGGCTTTCACTTATTAAGAGAGATGATCTTGAACTATGATTGAAACCATGAAAGATCCTGTCACTATCACAATCTGTTTGTATAATTTGGTGTTTGATGTGCCCCTGCAGTGCATTTAAAGTACAGCCTAGCCTGAGACCCGTGGTGCTCCTGGTAGAAAAATATTTATGTTACATATATGGGTTGTGTAAATATGCACTGCAGCCCATATATAACATTTGACTTCCTGTGGTATGGGTGCACTTAAGTCACCATTAACAATGGACCTATAGGGATGTTAAACAGGCCAAATAGGGAGTTACAATGATTGGCATATGTTTTTTAAGGGGAAGAACAGGTACTTTACTACTGCTTAGCAGTGGTAAAGTGCAGAGAAAGTCAGTGTAAATAAGGTCTTGAAAAATGTGAAAATCTAGGGTTACCATGCAGAAAAGCCAGATTCTCTACAAAAAAAACAAGGGCAATCAGACAATGTCTGTGTTAAAGGCTTCAGAGTGTGGCTCCAAGGTTACATAGAATGGGGTCCATCTATGAGCCGGCCAGGGATTTCAGAAGGCAAAGAGGAGCCACATCACCTCCACCACCACTACAACCGGCATGACCACCACAACAGGCATGGCCCGTGCCGGGCGTTATACTGGGGCGGTGACATCAGGCAGGGGAGGGTCAGGGTGGGGGGTTGTAAAATGCGGGATATGGACCATTAGAGGTAAGTACCGATAAAAATAAATAAAACAAATTTCGTTGCCAACGCTGCTTCGCCAAATGTGATGCAGCGTGGCCAACGAAATTCGTTTTATTTAGGATCAGCTTGTACTGAATGGTGTAACAGACACCCAAAACAAAGGAGCACATACAGAAAGAACCACGAGTCTTAATCTGGAGGGTGAGGTAGGGTATAGTGGTCATTTACAAACAAGTAACACGTTGGGCGAAGGGGAAGTTGGTTGTAGTGGGTCTGTTATGTGTAGAGCAAGAAAGTCTCAAGTTATTGCTGACCTAAAACTAGTTTTGTGGATCATAGCAGGGCTATGCTCTAAAACATCTTCAGTGGACTGGTCCAATTTTGTTGAAGACCATGATATAATGGTTTTCCAGGAAACTTGGGCCCTGGATCAAGTTTACCGACAGGGGTTTATAAACTTTTCAAAAACTCCACAAGGAGGGCAGAGGGGTAGAGTAATGGGGGGCCTAACAACATGGGTGAGACAGTCAGATCAGTATAGGGTGGATGAACTATATATTGATAATAGGGATATACTTATAATTAGAATACAGATGGCAGAACTTGCTGCTCATTAATGTTTATGCCAGGGGTATGCAAGGTGGGAAAGCTTCTCCCACTGTTGCTCTTTTAGACAAGTTTCTAGATGAGCATAGAGGTGTAGGCAATATGATAATTGCTGGAAATTTTAATTGCTCTTCGAACCCCTAGATGACAGCGATGATATATTTAGTGGTGAGGAGGATTGCCGTGGAACATACCGCACTTAGATCTACATCGCATTAAAAAACGGACAGGGGCAGCTCTACAGCTGTTTCAAACAGGGGGTCCAGGCTGTAAAAGGGAGGTCAGCTTCGGACGGTCAACGTTTACCAACGGCCTGCGTAGCAGCTGCATTGATTTTATCCTTCTTAATAAGGTATTTTGGCCCTGCCTAGTAGACCTGGACGTTCGAGAGCGGACAGAGAGTGACCATAACCCCCTAGTGCTCTCCATGCAGATCAACAGCATTTCTACTGTTGCTAGCTTGATGCCTGGACCTGCTTATGTTGAAGTACATTTATCTAATGACACAAGGAGGGTTAAATGGAAAAAAGTCATCAAAAAAATAGAACACTTACAGCAGATGAGTGAATTAGTGGCGGCAGCGCCCACCACTTTTCAAAGTAGTGCAACGCAAGAGGAGCAGAATGAAAAGGTATCACAGGTCCACAGCGATTTGTTTAATAAGCTAAAAACTTTTTTACTATTAAGGTTAAAAAATCACAGAGTTATTCTAGCCACAAGGCCGCTTCTTGGTATGATCAATTCTGTAGAAAAGCATACAGAATATTAGCCAATGCAATAAGATCAAAGAACCGGGGAGACATAAGACGGGCCAGAATTGAGTACAAAAAGGTCCAACTATAAGCAAAAAGAGACTGGGACGAACAATACTGGGCAGAGTTGCTTGATGCCTGTTTGGCGAGAAGCATGGCTATGTTCTGGCATCATGTGAAATGGGGCCCGGGGCGAACCGACCCGCACACCAGTGAACCAGGAAGCCCCAGAAAAGTAGGTGTCTCATTTTAAGGCCCAGTTTGCAACTTCTAACCCTGCGCAGTAAAAATGTGATCTGCCCTCCCCTGAAACTGTTCTTTTTTTTACTAAGAAAGAGGTGGAAGTAGCTTTGAAAGCAGTCCAAAGAGGCAGGGCACCTGGCTTGGACTGCATTCCAGCGGACCTGTTCCTTTACGACATAACCAATTGGGTAACATATATACAGCTCCTTGTGAATGCTATTGCTAGTGGAGCACCCATTCCCGATACATGGTTAGGAGCAGAAATCCTCCCTATTTTTTAGAAAAGAGACCGTTCAAACCCTGGTAACTATAGGCCGATTAGCCTCATTTACTGCATACAGAAAGCTTCAGCTAGTATGGTATTAGGCAGAATCCAGGCTTGGATGGATGACTCTGACATTTTGTCACCCCTGCAGGTGGGCTTTTGCCCCTGTACCAGTACTATTGACCAGGTTTTTAGGTTTATTCTAGTATACTGGCGCGTGGTAATTTTAGGCAGGGGCACCATCTACACAGCTTTTGCCGACCTTAAGTCGGCTTTTGATCTTGTCCCAAGAGAAAAAATGTGGACATCTTTTTTAGATGTAGGCATGCAACATGAAACATTGGCTTTTCTGGTTAACCTCCATAAAGACAACTATGTGCAAGTACGCTGGGATGCGCAGGGGAGTGTTACACAAAAGTTCCAGATATCTAAGGGCGTGAGACAGGGGTGCGATTTAGCACCCACTCTCTTTTCCCTGTATATAAACAGGGTAGTTAAGTATTTCCAGAATTTCCCTACGGATGCACTCAGTCTAGCAGGATTAAGTATCCCTCTGCTTATGTTTGCAGACGACACCCTGATACCATTAAAGACACAGAAGGGTCGACAGTGTGCCTTGGCACGCTTCGAGGAGTTCTGCCATGACCATGAACTCTTAGTGAATGTTGAGAAAACAAAATGTATGGTCCGTCATAAACATAAGGTTATCAAAGGGAGAGTGGAAATGAAGGAAGGTGTTCCGGAACAAACACAGAAATTTACATACCTGGGGGTAACTATAGGTAGTAAATTGAGTTGGAAGTCTCAGATTGACCAACCAGTACTTAGACATGCTCTACTGTCAGGAGCCCTGCTGAAAGAGCAACGTGTTTCATACACTAAACCCGTTGCTCCAGTCTTAAAAATGTATGAGTCTAAAATCAGTGCTTCGGTCTTGTATGGGGCCAAGATGTGGGGCTTCGACAATCTGGCTCCTCTAGTGATAGCGCAAAATACATTTTTAAGCCCACTAATTGGTTTCCCACAATCAACTTCCTTACTGCCCTTGTATGCAGACCTTGGCTGCCACCCTAATCAAGACACGACGCAATTTAGACCAATGGCATACTGGAGGAGGCTCTGGGTTACACCAGAGCTCGCCCTGTATGCACAAGCACTGTTGGAAGTTAGAGAGGCCGACAGTAAGCAACAAATTACATGGCTGAGACGTGTAAAATTCACTCTCTGTGAGATGGGGTTGAGCAGACTATGGGTAAAACCAGCCGGAAATCCCTTTCCCTCAAAGAGTGAATTTAAAGCAGCATATTGGAATATGATTAAAAACAAGCGCTTCCCTGCCGTAGTAAGACCTTCACTATCTAGGGACTTTTTAGAACACAAGCATGAGGTTGAGTACGAAAAGTACTGTGACCTCATTACCTCTGCTAAAGATCGGAAGCTTTACAACCAATTTAGGGTGGAATCGCTTCCTATCTTTTTTTTTTTTTTTGTCCTCATATTTGCCACCAGAATATATTTGCTCTAGATGGGTCTCACCGATGCCTCTTATACTGTCATTTATCGAGTCCGCCATGGAGACAGTATCATAGCATACAGAGAAGTCCCAGAGGTAGGCTGCTTTCCTTATCCCACTCCTCCAAGCCTATATTGGGCGCCCTAGGCCTGGTGGAGGACAGGACCGACTCAACCTCTGGCATAATCACAGGACTGTTCACCTATTTTTCCAGACCACCAGTTTAGACCAAACATTCTCAGTGTTCTCTATTCGACCAGCCAAATCCATTTTACAGACTTCCATTATATACTTCAGGCATTCTGCAAAGCGAGGAGGAGACACTGACTTCCACTCCATACAAATTTGTCTCCTAGCAATGATTATTATATAAAAAATAAACTGTGAGTCCGGACTATTGATATCATAATCTTTCGATAAACCGAAAAAAACAAGTCTACGGGAACAAATAATAGTCGTTAATAGTACATCAGACAAAAAATCCATAACCGCTTTCCAAAAGTCTTGAATGGCTGGACATTCTAAAAAGATATGAATATCGTCAGCTGCATTATGTTTACATCGGGGGCAATAATAGTTTTTTCGTGTGATCTTGTTCAGTTTGGCCGGAGTCCAATATACTCTATAGGCCGTAAATATATGGTTACGTCTTAAGTTTGCTGGCTTAATTAGCCTCGATGACAACAAAAAGGAATCTAACCATACTTTGTTAACTTCATCAGGAGTGTCCGGTATACAATGACCCCATAAATTTATAACCTCTGAATTGGTTTTACTCTCTTCTTCTTTGATCAACAGTTTATACCAAAATGAGAGTTCTTTTACCCATTTCCCCCTCCTTCCTATATAGTCAAAAATATCTGTGTCTTTCTCTTTTTGCATATTTTGACTGGACCACCAGGAAGATAGTTGATAGTATTTGAACCTAGTTAACTGCCCATCAGTAAGTTGTGCTAAAGAATTCCAGTCCACCAGGCCCGAATCCCTCCTAAGATCACCCCATATTTTTAACCCAGCATTTCTCAAAGGTTGTGACAGATGATCTTGGAGGCATAAAGGTGTACCAGGAGAGTCCCAAATTGGGGTATATGTATGGTAATATGGGATATCAAATATCTTCCTGATGAACCCCCAGTTTTTTAGTGCGGTCGATAGGATTTTAAGGCGAATTTTTTAAAAAAATTTCTGGTCTCCAAATTTAAACAAAAAATAATCGTGGTCATAGGGTAAGTCAGTTAATAAGGCTTGAAACAAGCGGCCCTGTGATGATGCATCTAACTTATTTGCAAGAATCCTAAAATTTCTGAAATGAAATGCGTGACAATATGACAGGAGATCTGGGAGGGCAAGCCCTCCTAAACTTAAACCCCTCCTCAGTTTCTTCCATGCGATTCTTGCAAACTTACAGGCCCATATAAATGATCCAATTTTACCCTGCAAGGTATTAATATCTTTCAGTGAGAATGATAAGGGGATGCAGTTGAATAGGAAAGTCACTTTTGGGAGAATAGTCATTTTAATGAGGTTAACTCGACCGTATATATTCAGGGGCAAGTTTCCCCATCTTATCAATGTTTTATTAATATCTTTAACCACCATATTCCAACTGAGTGATGTAATGTCTTTTAATGATTGGGTTAAATAAATTCCCAGGTACCTCATTTTCTGATTAGCGCCTAATATAGGTACGTTGTTATTCCATCCCATGATCTCAGTTTTCTCCTTATTTATCTGGTAACCTGACAGTTTCCCAAATTCTTCTGATAAATAAAATAACCTTGGTATTGCTACTAAATGGTCGGAGGTATATAAAAGAAGATCATCTGCGTATAACGCCACCTTCAAGGACAGATTTCCGAGCAAAAAAGGTTGGATAATATTGTCCTCTCTAATCCCACAAACAAAAGGCTCCATATAAACATCGAACAGAAGAGGGGATAAGGGACAACCCTGTCTGGTACCTCGGGATATATCGAACCATTCAGATAGAATTCCATTAACTAAAACCTTAGCCTTTGGGTTGTAATATAGGGATCTAACCGCCTTTATGAACAATTGAGGGAACCCGAAAGCCGCCATAGAGGCCCAAAGATACTTCCAATTGACCTGATCAAAGGCCTTAGCAGCATCTATGGCGACCAGGGCCAGTGGGAGATTTTTAACGTTGGCGTAGTCTATAGCTCCTATTGCTTGAAATGTTAGTTCATTTAACTGTCTCCCTGGGATAAAACCTCTCTGGTCAGGATGAATTATAGACTTAATAACCTTCGATAGTCTAGTTGCTAAAATACCAGAGTAAATCTTCATGTCTGTATTCAGCAGAGAAATAGGTCTGTAAGACTCTATTCTTTTGACATCCTTATTTGGTTTTGGTATGAGCGTTATAATGGCTTCTCCCCATGAGGGAGGTGCTGAGAAACCCTGAATCAATAAAAGGTTGAAAAGTTCCTTTAATGGAGACACTAATTGGTCTTTATTATCCAAATAGATCTCCACTGGCAACCCATCTGAGCCTGCCGCTTTCCCTTTTTTCATTTTCTTCAATTGACTCAGGATTTCCCCTTCTGTTATCTCACTATCCAGGTACACCTTATCTGTTTCAGGTAGTTGCGGCAAATGTTTTGTTATCAGCCAGGATTCTAACTCTTCCCCCTTAGGATCTTTATCCTCAGTATAGAGACTTCTCATAAAAGATCTTGCTTCTTCTCTGATTTCTACGTCTGTTTCCAATAATTCTCCTGTCTGTCTTTGTAATAGGACTTTGACGTTATTTCTAGTTCTCTCTTCTCTGGCTTTCCAGGCTAAAAGAGCTCCACATTTTTCTCCGTACTCAAAATTTTTTAATCTACTAGACTCCCATTTTTCTTTAAGAATTCTCTCCTCCGATACTTTTAATTGAAGCTGTAAATCGATGAGTTCCTTCTCTATCAAGTGTACTCTGCTGGAGTTCTCTAAAATTGCATTCTGTAATTCTTGATCTTTTCTTGTTATTACTGCCAAATCTTCCCTTCTTTTTATTTTTATGCTCTTTCTCTTATAACTCATTAGGGAACTTAGAACTCCCCTCAAATAGGCTTTGTATGTTTCCCAAACAACCTGGGGGGAGGAAGATCCTAAATTCATCGCGAAGAACTCTGATGTTTTTTCATTAACTTCTTCTTTTAATTGATTATCTAATAGAAGTGATCTCTCCAGTGTCCACCTAGGTTTTAATGAAGTTATGTTCAATTCAATTACCACTTCCAGTACAGCATGGTCTGATAAGCCTGTAGGTGTAAAGGAAAGGTAATTAATGTCCTTAAGTAAGTGCTGATCTACTAGAAGATGATCTATTCTGGAGTAATTCTTGTATTTTTTGCTATAAAAAGTGAAGCCTAATTTATTTTTGTATTTTTTTCTCCAAACGTCTGCTAGGGTGAAATCTTTCATTAGGACGTCTAAGATGGCAAGTGATTTTAAGGGAGCATGGTATTTCGCCTTAGAAGTTCTATCTAATTTTTGGTCAAAAACCAAGTTGAAATCACCACCTAAGATTAAAGGGCCAGTTGTCATAAATAGTGCTAATTCCAATTTAGACAGTGGAACAGGATTGTCCTCATTTGGACCATAGTACACTGCAATTGTATAGGTGGTATTTTGAATAAATACTTCCGCAGTTAACCATCTTCCAGATTGATCTGTCTCGAATTTTCTCAGGCTTATCCCGCTATTCGCCCGAATTATAATAGAAACACCCCTTGTAACACCTGATTGCCTAGAGCTGATTATGTCTTGAACCCATCTTAATTTCTTAAAGAGAGAATTGCATTGGGCCTCCTCTAAGTGTGTTTCCTGTAACATTATAATTTGAGCATCTGAATTTTTTAAGAATTCGCAAATTCTGTTCTGTTTTACTTTTTCCCCTATACCGTTAATGTTCCATGACAGGACCTTAAGTTTGTATAAATTAATCATGGGTCTAATATAGGTTCATGCCCATCCAAGCCTTTGTTCAGTGTAGAATTATTTATATATGAGGATTTTTTGTTTTTTATTTGCCCCCTTGCACCCCCCACCCCTTGAACCCCTCCCCCCCGAGGAACCCCCCCTGCATACCTGGCGATGTCTTCGCCTTTCGGAGCAACCGGGTGGTACCCGTAGCCTTTAACTGTATTTTGGTGAGACAAAATTAAATCACAACTAAATCATCAAGTCCCTCTGTTTTGTCATACAGCATATTTATATTTATATTTACCTAACGTTATAATTTTTTTTTTTTTTTTTTTATTATTATTATTTTTTTTTTTTTGTTTTGTTTTTTATTAAATTCATCCTTTAAAGTAATTGCCAGTTCTACCCATTACTATTCCTCCTGCTCGCTTTTTATTCGGTCCAAAAAATTATCGACCTCTTCTGGTTGTGTGAAACTGTATGTCTTATTTTTCCACATGATCCTGAGCATAGCCGGGAATCTCATCTGAACATGCGCTCCCACTAATCTTAGATCCGGCATTCTGGTACCCAGCTCCCATTGTCTTTGTGCAGTTCTCGCACCAATATCGGACCTTATGATATAAGGACTAGATTTATAACGTAGATCTGACTTTGACAGGGATCTTCCTAAAATAAGTTCCTTAACGCTGTAAGTTTGAAAATTTACTAGAATTCTCCTTGGTGTTTTCCTATCCGAGCGTCTCTTGTATGGGTCTCTATGTACCCTTTGGATTTCTGCCTCCAGGTTTATATCCGGGCGATCTTTTAAAACACCATCCCTCAAAAGTCCACAAACAAAGCCCTTTAAGTCCTCCGACTCTTCCCCTTCCGGAATCTTTAGGATCCTTAGGTTATTCCTCCTAGCATGAGTCTCCAACCTCTCAATGTCCATAACCAGTGATCTGTTTTGAGTTTTAAGAAGTTCTATGTCTTTTTGATTACTGTGTGCAGTTTTATTCAAAGCAGCTGCTTCTGTTTCCAGGTTCCCTGTACGCAAAGTGACTTCCTCTAACTTTGCCTCTAACACGTCAAATCTGTCCTGGATTGTTTTCTGGTTATTTTCCGATATTTCAAATTTCGACATCATATCACATCTTAAGGATCGAAAAAGATCCCCTAGCCGATCACTCTCCTGCTCACTAGAGTCCTCAGACCTTCTCCTTGTACCTAGAGTCATTTGAACAGAGTCTGATGGATTGACTTTGCTTACATCTTTTCTTCTTGTCCCGTCCTCACCTTCCTTAAAGCTGCTATGTACAGCTTGACTTTTGGGTCTAGTATCTTGCTTCCCTCTCGCTTTATCTGCAGGAGGTGCTTTAATTAGGTTGCCCTGAGCATTTGATCCTTGAAGTATCTTTGTGCTTTCAACCTCTGATAGATTTGGCTGACTCTTGTGCAGCTCTGAACTTGCTATGTTCGGTGATTCTGTTCCCTCCTCTGCGTTTTCCATATTTCCCAAATTCTCCAAAACCCCGTAACGGTTTTCTGAGGGTACGATGCCGATGTTGTCCTCTGGCAGAATTGGGGAACGTTTAGCCAGATCTAGGACTTTGAAGAAAGATTTAAGGGAGGGGGTACTTTTCACAGCTTGACTCTCGTGAGAAGCTCCCTTAAGTTTTTTAATTAAGGTGATCTTTTTCTTTTTGCTTTTACAAGGGGTTAGTGGCATAGGTCGCTCTCTCTCCTCAAAATCTGAAACGCCCTTCCCTTTTAATTCTGCCCTAGATCTCAACTGGTACCTATTTCTCTTTGCAGGAGGGATATTTCCTTGTTTTACCAGATTTGAGCTTATATCAGCATTAGCCGACCCAGTAGTTTCAAGTGTGACACTTTCCTTCTGCTTCAGCTTTTGACCTTCAGACCCCGAACATTTTGATAAAACCCACTCCTGTATTGGGGCTTTACTGATCTCATATGTTGAAAGATCTGGCTGCGTTGGATCCATACAACCCCACCTCCCGGTGTAAGATGCTTGGGTTTCTACCACATTACATCCCTTCTCCCTACCCCTTACTACGAGGGAGTACAACTTCTTTCCCTCAGCCTCCGTTTTGTGGGGCTGTTGCTCAGGTATATGAGTTGCCAGACTCCCTAACTTAAGTCTAGGTAGTGCGGAGCGGAGTCTGCTCCAAAAATACCGTCTGCGTTCTTCCAACATAGGAAAAAAGAGAGCACAGATCTAAAGGTATCTGTAGGTGTCCTTGCACTCCCCCTTTTTTTTTTTCCTTTGAATAAACCTGACCTCGAAGTAAGGAAAATCAAGTGAATTGCAAGATACAGCTGGTTAAGATGTACGGGATAGGGGAGACTGTTACCGCTACTCCCCCTTGTTTTCCACCTTACCGGGATGTGTTGCTCTTGATCCGAGGCGTGTTTAAATCTGCCACCTGCCGATATCTTTAACCAAGTTTTAAAGTCGGGTTAGATGAAAAAGAGAAGGCATCCAGCTTACAAACTTCAGCAGCACACTCCAGTAAAGCTGTTTTCAACACGCTTGCCTCAGGAGTTTTCGGAAACCCATTCCGTCGATTCCGTCCCCCAATCCTGGGATAGACAGGTCCTAGTGCCGTCCGCTGCAGCTGCAGCGTCCACGGCGACAGCCAGTTACCTCGGCAGGAAAAGCAAAGGGATCAGCTTAGTTACCGCTCGGATGGCTAAGGGAAATTGCGCATCATAAGCTCACCTTTAGGAAAAAATGCAGCGTCTTTACTCGGCCGTCGGGAAAACCACCTCGGTGCTACCGCGACCGGCGCTCAGCCCGCCGCCATGTTCCTCATGGGCGTGTCACAGATGACCAATACATTGATTGTTAATCGCTTCCTATCAATGTATTTGCCAGTAAGTGGAATGCAACAGATCATATTGAATGTCCATTTTGTCCAACACAGAAGGAATCAATGGCACACGTTTTATTTGCCTGTCCAGCCTATAAATCTCCAAGGCACAGATGGCTAAAACCCATCTGTTCGAACCTGGGGACAAGGTTCAGCAACAAGGCACTAAGGGTTCTAAAAACTGATACTATTGAATCAATTGTGGGTGCGGTTGCTACATTTTTAGGTTGGACCTGGGTTATAGGAGAAAAGAAGAGGAGGCATTGACATTCGTTTTGTCTTTATAATATGTTGAGTACTAATATCACGTGCTGAGTTGCATTGATTTTAATATATTGTATCTGGCTGATAGTACTGAGGATTTTAGGTCTACTTTTATTAGCTCTGGGTTGGAGTTTTCTTAGTGACTTTTAGCATTTTGTATTTATTTATTATTTTACGCGTTTATTCACTGTGGACCTATTAATACTATTTTGCACAATATTCCTTCAAGAAACACTTTGCTTACACTGATAAAATGTAAAGTATCAGAATGGTGTACTTTGAAATAATTAATATATCATGATGGTTATGTTTTTTTTAATGGAATTGTCTTTTATGATGTATTTCGAAATAAAGACTATGGGGCATATTACCAACCAATAGAGATAATTTTTGTCTCTAACTTATTTAGAGACAAAAATTATCGCCGCAAATCGGCGATTTTTATCGCAGATAAACCTTGCTATTAGCAAGGTTTATCGCAAATGCGATAAAAAACGGCCGCAATGCATGAATATCGCTGAAAAGTCAGCGATATTCATGCATTATCGAGCAAATGCTCTTAGCCATGTTATCCACCTCCCATTGGATAACATGGCCAAGAACTGCTCCTGGGCAAGTGTTAGCTTTTGGAGATATTCGCGCTTAGCGCGAATATCTCCAAAAGTTGGTAATAGGAGATAGCGATGTTAGCGACTGTTTTCAGTCGCTAACATCTTGGCACGCCCACTTTGCATGTCATTAGTGATAAATATCACTGACATGCAAAGCGGGGCCCAAGATGGTCACTATCTCCTATTAGCTGTCGCTAACTGGTGTTAGCGACAGCTTGGTAATAGGGAGATAATTTTATCTCCGCTTTCTTGGCTTTTAAAGCCAAAAAAGCGGAGATAAAGCCCCTTGATAATATGCCCCTAAATGAACTGATAGAGTATGCATGCTTACAATTCCTTTGGAGTGGGCTGTGACTGTAGGAGGAACAAAACTTACATGGGTACAGTTCATAGAAACATCTCATATGGAAATTAAACTATATTAGAGAGGCATTTCTTCCCCTGCAGCTACTCCTATCCAGGCATAGTGAAGTGCAGGTGCTTTTTTGTCAATTTCGGGTACAGATCGCAGGAATGCACAGAATTTAGCTGATACTTTGTGGCACTGTGGTCCGAAACAACAGAGAGGCAAGTAGGTGTAGTACTGACAAAAGGTTTGCATAACTTGGAGTTAGACTTGGCCCTTTTTGCAGGGTCATCCCCAAAACTTTTACCTTCACCCTTCTTTTTCATGAACCAATTTAAGTTGGCTTGTGGACACTGCACACTTTACCACTGCTCAACAGTGCTAAAGTGCTTGCACTTTCTCCTTTAATCATGGTAAAATGGGCTTATACTCAATTGCCATACTTCATTTACTGCAAGTAACCAGTAAATAGGTACTACATGTACCCAGGGCCTGTAAATTAAAACCTACTTGTGGACCTGCAGCACTTATTTTGCCACCCACTTAAGTAGCCCTTACAACCTGTCTCCGGTATGCCATCGCAGCTGGTATATGCAGTTTTGAACTGCCATTTCGACCTCACAATATAAACCTTTTGTCAGGCCCAAACCTTCCTTTTCAATACACATAAATCATGTGGAAACAGTACAGTACTTCTCACTCAGTCACTTGTGCTCACTTTGTCTCAGAGAGATACACAGAATAAACGGTTGTGACGTTTATCAATAAGTATTTATTGAACAGCGTCATTCCAGTATAAAATACATGTGCTGTGACAACCATTAGACATAAACAGATATATTTGGTTCGGAGCACCAATAGAGTATGCTGAACCAGCACTGAACTTAGGTCTGAAATTACTAGGTAATTAAGATCAGGAATCAACAATAATACTAGGATAGGATAGGATAGGATAAAAGGTTTGTAAAGCGCTCGATTGCCGTGGCGTCTTGGCGCTAGTGTGTGTGAGTACAGTTCCAGAGCCGTAGTTTATGCCAGCCTAAGTTACAAACAGCAGCATCTTCAGGTTCTTCCTAAACAGCCTCATATCTGGTTGGAATCTAATAACCAGATGTAGTCTATTCCACAGGCGTGCTGCCCCGTTGGATAGTATCCTACCTCCCCATCTAGCCCGTTTAACCCTGATAGTTTTAAGAAGCCCTAGATTAGTAGACCTCAGATGACGTGAGGGAACATAGGGCGTGAATAATTTAGAGATTTCATCAGCACCCCCTCCATAGAGAGCCTTGTGAACCAGGCACAAGGCCTTGAAATCAACGGGCTGCTGTACTGGAAGCCAGTGCAGTGATTTAATGCCAGCTGAGGTTGGGCAACCCCTTGGAATGTTCAGAAGCAGCCTTGCTGCTGCATTCTGAAGGGACTGGAGCTTTCCCATCTGCATTTTATCTATGCCCATAAACAGGGTGTTGCAGTAATCTAATTTGGAGAGAAAAAGACTCACCATCACCGTCTTCTGGCGGTCACGTGAGATGAAAGGAAAAATCTTTCTTAAGGTTTTTAGCTATTGACCTGGGCAGAGAAATTTAGCATGTCATCGAAGATGACCCCCAGGTTCCTAACCTTAGAGACAGGAACCGGACATTTCCCTGCCTCCCAGCTGGCCACCATGAGTCATTCCATACGGAGGAACCCCATCCAAATTCTATCACCTCCGTTTTATCTGTATTAATCTACAGAAAATTGTGGTTCATCCAGACAATGATCTCAGATAGGCAAGCATGGAATTTAACAGCTGTGACCTCAGGCTTCTTGCAGATGGAAATAACAAGCTGTGAGTCATCAGCATAAGATACCAACGTGAAACCATGTCTTCTGATGAGACTCGCTAATGGGGTGACATATATGTTGAACAGTGTGGGGGATAGGGATGATCCCTGTGGGACCCGACATGGAAGATGAAAACTCTTAGACTCCAGTCCATCCCAAACCAAATTTTGTTCCCTATCTTCCAGAAAGGAGGCGATCAAGGCTAGGGTGGTGTCCTCAACCCCCAGATCCTTCAGCCACTGCACTAACACCGTGTGATTCACGGTGTCAAATGCTGCTGATAGGTCTAGGAGTATGAGGACCGCCCTGCCCCCTTCGTCAACCACCCTCCGAATTTCCTCAGTTGCAACAACCAAGGCCAATTCGGTGGATGACAGGCGCGAAAGCCATGTTGGGTTGAGTCTAGCAGCTTGTAAGAATTTAGATATTCACTCAACACTTTGTTCAGTTATTTCTCGATGACCTTCGCTGCCATGGGTAGTGCTGCAATCGGACGGTAGTTCTTTAGTACCTCCAGATTCAGGTTAGGTTTTTTAAGCAAGGGCCTAATGGCCACATGTTTCCACCGAGCCGGGTATGATCCTGTTGTCAGTACCTGATTTATGAGGGGAGTCAGATTTTCACAAATCTTTTTAGGGGCTAGATGCATGATGGCGGGAGGGCAAGGGTCTCTGGGAGAGCCTGGTTTTATGGTGAGGAGCAGCTTTTGCACCTCCTCCTTTGCCAATTATGGGAAACAGGATAGCTTGCACTGCGTCAGCGGCCGATCATCTTCTTCATTCTGTTTGATGACTTCCTGGGATCCCTGTGCATTCAAAAGGTCCTCATATATCACTTGCACCTTGTTTTGAAAGAACAGGGCCAGATTGTTACACATCTTCTGGTCAGCCTTAAATGCGTTTTTCTGCTGAGGTTTTGCCAGAAAATTGACTACTCTAAAAAGTTCTTTATTACGGTTGGCCGCGTCTCTAATTTTAGTAGTAAAGTATTGCTCCTTAGCTACAATTATCTCATTCTTATATTTCTGCAGTGCATGGTTATAAATTGTTTTACTGCTCTCACTGTAATCTTGTCTCCACCGACTTTCCGCTCTCCTGAATTCCACCTTTAGAGCTTTGAGCTGAGAACTATACCAAGGAGAAGATATCCTTGGCTTCCTTACAATTAGCTCTTTTCCGGGGCTACCTGCTTGACCGCCGCCTCAATCCAATCATTGAACAGGGATGCCGCAGCATCATTGTCTAAAGAGGACAAGTCCGGGCCCATGCCCAACGCCATCTCAAAATCACTACCCTGAACCTTTTTCCAGTCCCGAACCTTTACTTTACCAAATTTGGCAGCGGGATCTCGGACACGCATTGTGGTTCTGATAGTGAAATGGATCGCCTTATGGTCCGTCCAGGTCAAGGGCAATATATCCCTCAGCTCAAGATCGGGATTATTTGTGAAAATGCCATTTAAAGTATGGCCTGCCTTATGGGTCGGTCCAGTAACTAATTGACCGAAACCGTACGCCTCCAATGTGTCTAGCAATTTGGCAGATTCTGAGTTATCTGACAGTTCTAAGTGATAGTTAAAATCCCCCAGAATTGTGAGAGGCAAGGCATCGGTACAGGACTCTAGCAGTGTCTGCAAGGCATGGCTAAAAGCTTGCCTTGCCCCAGGTGGCCGGTATACTAAGTATCTCTGAAATGAGGTAGTATTGTTTAGTTTAATACAGAAGCGTAATGCTTCTGCCGGTAAGACTGATATGGATTCTGTCCGTATCTTAAAATGCTCCCGGTATATGATAGCTATTCCCCCACCACGACACTTTTCTCTATCTTGTGATAGGATGGCATAACCCTCTGGCACTGAAATGTTCTAGTCGGGAGCAGCAGTATTGTCCGTCCATGTTTCCGTCAGGAATAGTAAGTCTGGGGAGGATGCCTGACATTTAAGGGGAAGCAGCTTCAGTAACGATCCACCAACGCCTAAGAGAGGTCAACACTATAGACCAACCACAAGAACTTCCCAAAATAATTGGCACTGCTTATGCAGAACCGGGAAGGGACAGTTTGGATGGGAAAGTTTTAAAACCACAGCTAATGGGCAGTCCTGAAAAGGACACTTCTAAGCAGACACCTACTTCTTCTAAAACGAAGTGGGATAATAATAAAAACTACATTTTCTGAAAATAAGATCTCAGTCCCGAGGTAGGTCTCTTCAATAGGAGCCCTCTGAAAAGAGGTATGACCTTGAGAATAGGGTTAACATTAGGAAACCTGACACGTTTCTCTCGACAAACAACACAGAAAGAGGAGGAAGGTCAGCACTCAAACAAAAGAGCAAGCTGTCCAGGGACAAGCACGCTCAGGACTCTTCTAAAACAGAAGACAAGCCACAATCCAAACCTCAGTTTAAAAAGAACAAAGTTGCAGGTCTCAAAGTTAGACATGCACAGAATCCTAAGGTCTCAACTTCTGAACAGGAAATGGGCTCAGACATTGCTAGCCAGCATTTTTCAGGGAGTGCCCAAGGGGAGAAAGTATAATTTTTCCTGCATTTTCCAACCATGTTCCCGTTAACCTTAAACATACACATGCATGGGAGTGGAGAGAAGTCCAAGCCCCAGCATTGTATAAAAATCACTCTGGACGGGATAAGGACTCAACCCACCACGTGATCCTTTTAATAGTCTCACCACATGCTCAAAGACAGTATCCTATTAAGCAAGAAGCTAAAACATAGGTAAGGAAGATCTTAGATCAACTTGAATACAAGGAGATCAATGAAAAATGCATGCCACAAATGAATGATCCCTTGTTTCACTTATCAAAACCTGACAATACATTTCGTCTAGTTTTCAATTACAGACACTTGAACACTTGCACAAAGACATTTCCTGCCCAACATGCAGATAGTGCTGCATTAATGAATAACAGTGTGCAGAAAAAACGACAAAACAACACTTGTTATATCCAGTGGATTTTTCTGTGAAAATATAGCACCTGAAAGCAGGTACCCAGCAGCATTTGGTATGTTAGAGTCCCAGCGGCAATTCTGTCATATCCCCCGTGGGTATTAGAACAGCCCAGGGGTATTTTCTGAAAGAATTACTGAATTGCTAAAGAAATTTAATGAAGAAGCATTGTCTATATGGATGATATTTATCTGATAGACGACCTATTGGGGGAACACTTGACCAGGGTGAGCACCATTATTAGGGGATTTGCCTCTGAGGGCTACAAATTTAATTTTGAGAAATCAAAAATTGCCAACCTCAGTGTCCTATTATTGAGATACGAGTTTTCGAGTGAAGGGAAAAGCCTGGCTGCTAACTTTTTAAGAAAGTGTGCGCTGCTCCAGCCTCCAAAGAGATTAAAGAATTTACAATCAGTACTGGCATTCCTTAATTTTGTTTATTTCACAGAGAGAATAAAACCTTTCAACGATCTTTTAAAATCCTGACTTTTTAGTCAAACACTGAAAAAAAGAACACACAAATATTCTTTGTTCACTCCAGGAAGCCATGGTTGCTTCCAAACACTTACACTCACGTGTAAACTTACACTACTTGGTAATCCATATCATTTTTGGTCAATACGGATATACATATTTAACCCTTAATGAAGATGAAACTGTACCAATCGCATACACATATCATCTGTACACAAACGCAGAAATGCGTTTTACTTCAACAGAAAAATTCTGAAAACCATTCAGACTGCTGTAGCAAAAGAAAGAGCACTGGCTCATGCAGACGCATTATTGTCGTCACCCCGGTACCGGCTTTAGAAGCTGTTACAATGGCTAGCATTCCTAATGCCAAAGCCTTACATCCAGAATGGATATAAAGGGCAAATTATTTTGCTGCATCAGACATTGAATACAGATTTGATCCAACTTTAAAAACACAGGCATTCCTACAATATGAAAAAGAACATCCTCTACCAAATGAAATCTTGCCTATAGATCAAGCCTTAGAGGGATTTCTTTCCTGCACGGCGCACTTTGAAAGTGCTTAGAGACTTTTTCCTGCACCGCTCCTGGTATCCTGAAGCAACGAGGACCCTGGACTTCGTGGACGCTGCCGGGGCCGGGACTGCGAGACCCAGGGTGCCTAGCGTCTTGTGATCCCAGCGCACCTGGTGTCTCTTCCCGCCCCCAGCTCTCCGCCCTTCACTGCAGATTTAAGGCTCGCGGCCCCCGCTCCGCGGGAGCCGCTCGCAGCCTTAGAGGGATTTCTTTCCTGCACGGCGCACTTTGAAAGTGCTTAGAGACTTTTTCCTGCACCGCTCCTGGTATCCTGAAGCAACGAGGACCCTGGACTTCGTGGACGCTGCCGGGGCTGGGACTGCGAGACCCAGGGTGCCTAGCGCCTTGTGATCCCAGCGCACCTGGTGTCTCTTCCCGCCCCCAGCTCTCCGCCCTTCACTGCAGATTTAAGGCTCGCAGCCCCCGCTCCGCGGGAGCCGCTCGCAGCCTTAGAGGGATTTCTTTCCTGCACGGCGCACTTTGAAAGTGCTTAGAGACTTTTTCCTGCACCGCTCCTGGTATCCTGAAGCAACGAGGACCCTGGACTTCGTGGACGCTGCCGGGGCCGGGACTGCGAGACCCAGGGTGCCTAGCGCCTTGTGATCCCAGCGCACCTGGTGTCTCTTCCCGCCCCCAACTCTCCTATTTAACTTTTGCAGTAAGCGCGCACGCGGGACGCGCGCGGGACATAGCCCGGGGCTAAGCCCGGGCAAAGGGCGGGCCGTCTGTGGCAGTCCGGGGCAGGAGGAGGCAGGGCAGGGCCCCCCCTCTTACGTCGGAGTTGGATATTGTCTACAGGTATTTAACCACTACCCCGTTAATCGAGTATTGACTGTTTAACCACACGGGCTGCACACTGGACTAACCTGGTGGATAGGGGTATTAGAAGTCACTTCACATCAAAATACTCAAATAGGAGTGGTATAATGGCTGGCAACTTATTGAACTCATCGCTACCTGCTACTCTAGGAATGAGTATATTGGGCCCTCTCGATAAGTTTTTTGCACGGACAAAAAGGGATATTGATAGAGAGTTAGAGTTGGCTGAGCGGAGAGCAGAGCGACGCCTTTCGATCGAATTACTTAAACAGACACCCTTACTATCCGCCGTAACTGAGGTTACTTCAACGCCAAATAACTCTATAGTGGGTGAGACAGATTCAGACCTATTCAATACAAATGATATCCCTCTAATTTTTAAAGAGGGTCCACCTGCAATAACACAAAAGGAGCACGTTAGCCCAATTATTATCACCCAAAATTCACGGACTTCAGCTGAGGTTATTGTATCGCTTTCATTAATAGACCTGGATGCAGATGCGGCATGTCACACCTTGCCCGTAGCCATATCCCCTTCTAAAGATGGGAAACAAGGGAATAAACACACAGATAAACCTGCAGCTGGTACCATACAGAGTAAGAAAAGTGGCGAAGTTTGTCATTCCCCGCCAAGGAAAAAGGCGCGAACGACTGGGAATAGAAAAAGGCCTGAATCCATAAAAGCGCCACTGCCCCCAAAGAACTCTAATAATAAAACCCTCAAGGCCACCGTGAAAGAAGTACCAATTAAGACACAAACAGGGCAGAGTGTGCCTTTATTTAGCAAGACACACGGAGGGCTTATAGAGGACATTGAACATCTTCTTAGATCCTTTATGCTCCCTATCTTGGAGAGGGTAAAAATGCTGGGTAAAACCGTGGATCGTATATTGGAGATCCAAACAACCGGTGCCATGGGACAGAGCAACGGGGGAGAAAATGGTCAAGCAGACATGCATTTAACACAGAACATAGTGACTCACACCAAGGTTCAGCCACTAACAACCTTAACTCATAACGATAAAAGGGTGACACCGACGGGAACTCTGACACCCCAGGAGGGAAAAGCTATGACTATGACAAAAAAGGCCGCCGCAGTGGTAGAGACAAGGGGAACAACTAACCCACCTCAAACTCGATACAAAACAAAACATCTTAAAAATGTAGATCTACCCCCCGAGTCACTAAATTATGTCATTATAATGACTGGGGTCCCCAAGTTAACAGAGGGTAGTATAGAGCCAGATACATCCCTAAAAAACAAAGTAAACCACTGGCTGAAGGCTAACAGACCACTCCCAGCACATTTAAATGGGGAGATTATATCTGTTAGACGCTGTGACTGGGTGGGCGTGAGACCAAAAGAAATTGAAGGTGATGTAATCATCATAAATTTCAGGGATCACAGGGTAGTTAACCATATCTCTGATTGGTTTTCGGGAAGGCAGGATGGCTCTGTAGCCACCCGAAATTTGAGTTATTTCTATCCTCAAGGTATGATGAAGCCCCGTACCCAACCTCCAAAAAGGAGTCATCATAACTCCCGTGCACCAGCTAACTATAGACAACAACCCAGCTTAGATAGGCACAGGTACAATGAGCCGCCACCCGGCTTTTTGCCACATTACCCCAATAGACTTGGACACAGCCTAAGTAGGGACAGGTATTACGATCTGCCACCTACCCCCTTGCCGCAATATCCCAACACGTTTGAGTATGGCCTAGGTAATAACCATTACAGGTACCATGACCTCCCATCCACCTTTTTGCCTTTTCATTCCAATGAGTTTGAGTATGGTTTAGGTAATAAATATCACCATACAAACCCAAATTCTTATTGGAATATTCCTCTTCATAATCTCTTTGAACCACTTTCGGGCCTAGACTCAAATGATTGACTTATTAAATCTAAAATTAAAACAAAAGAAAATAAGGTGAGGGATAAGCCAACTACACATAAGAGTCCAACATCTGACAAAGGTCCAGGAAGAAAAAGAAACACGACCGTAGACACTGAAATAGGGATGATGAACAAAATTAAAAAGGCAAATTGTATAAAGGATAAGGGTAATGAAATCTCAACAGAGAGGGAAGCTAGGAAGAATGCTGGGGGTGAGGCAAACCTGATAACTAGAACAAAAGAACGGCTAATAAATGTAGTAACGTGGAATGTGTGTGGGATTGCCAACAAAGTGACAGAAACTCTTTGGGGTGAGTTCGTAACCAGTATTGACATACTCTGCGTCCAGGAAACCTGGGCTTTAAAGGAGGTGCATATAGAGGGATTTAAAACTTTTTATGATCCCGCAGTAATTTCCAACCATGGCAGGAATAAAGGGGGTCTATGCGTTTACGTGTCCAACCGTTTAAACACCAGCACTAGTATAGGTAGATCTACGTCACCCTACTTTCAATTTGTCACGATTGATTTAAATGGTAGTAGTGTGTTGATAGTTATTAATTTCTATAACAATATCGAAAATGTACACTTCAGGGAAGTACTAATGGAAGTATACAAAGAAATGAGGGAGGTAAAACCCTTGAAAGGGAAGGAATTAATCTGGATTTGGGTTGGTGATTTTAACGTAAATATATGTACTAGTGACACATGTGGTTTTGCAGAATATGGGGTGGGGGAACAAGGGGATAGTAGTCATTTCGCTCATCATTCTAAAGGGGAAATCCTAAATGATATTATGGCCAAGCTTGATCTAGGGTTTGCAAATAGGCTATGTTACCCAAAGGTTGACTTCACTTCAACCTTTATGGCAAGAGGACTACAGTCAACTATTGATTTCATAATTCTACCAAATAGGTTTGGTAGTAATGTTATGAATTTTGAAACCCTTGCTATGGGTCTGAGCGATCACTTGCCATTAAAGATGGTACTTAACATGCAGGATGTTAAAATAAATACACTAACTGAGATTTTAACATGGACCCAGAACTTAGAGGTAGCACGACGAAATGGTAATGCTCTAAAATGGAGCATGGCAGACCCGGGAAAAATTATGCAAAGAATAGTCCATGAGGCTCTCCCATCGCTACTTGTATGCTTAGAGGATAATCCCACAAGTGGAGAAATACTGGAGGCCTTTCTTATCATTACGGAAACTATAAAGGGTGCTCTGACCAGAAAGTGCATAAAAAAGCAAAACACTCCAACGGGGTGGTTTAATACTGAATGCACTAAGGCACATAATGCGCTAAAAAAGGCCCTAAAAGATCCAGTAAGGGATCCTGAGACTATTAGAGTATTAAGGAAAGCGTATAAGGTTACAAGAGATCAAAGGAAGAAAGCAATCAAGGAGAAGGCTTGGCAAGATTTATTGGAGGCAGCGGAAAGTAGAGACCCTAAGCAATTTTGGCAGGTAGTTAACTCACCATTTATGAATAACAAGGCGACAGTTAAAATAGATATAGCTATTGATGAAAATGCATGGGTAGAGTTTTTCTCTAATATGTATTGTGACCCGCTAACCGAGCCACAATTACCAAGTAAATATCACCCGATCCCATTAGAGTTCGATTTAGAGGAGGTCAAGGTTGCGATTAAATCATCTCAAAACAATAAAGCCCCGGGCCCAGATGGAATCCCAAGTGATCTCTACAAAATGAACATAGATCTCTGGGCACCTGTATGTTTACGTGTAATGGGGGCATGTTGTGATATTGGTTTCATTAAAACCTGGGCAGAATCACTGATTATCCCTATATACAAAAAGGGGGATAGGGAAAGCCCATCAAATTATAGACCAATATCACTACTGGACTCAATAGTAAAAATTGCAGGAAGAGTAATCCTGACTAGGCTCCAGGACTGGGCTGAAGATCAAAATATCTTGACCCCAGTACAATATGGTTTCCGACTAGGGATGGGCACTGTGGACCAAGTATTAAACTTTGTTCTTTTGCAGGGGAAATATATCAGTGCAAAAGAGGGGTGTTTCTACGCAATCTTCGTCGACCTTTCGTCGGCGTTTGATTGTGTGATGCATGATAAACTGTGGTCGACATTAGAAGAAATGAAAGTGGATTCTTCGATAGTTCTCTTCCTAAGACAATTATATTCGAATGCCTCTGCCAGAGTAAGGTATGGGCTGGGGGGGGAATGCACAGGGTCTTTTCGCATACGGAAGGGGGTGAGGCAAGGGTGTGTGCTGGCCCCATTCCTTTTCTCTCTTTTCACTAACAGCTTGGAGAGGGAATTGGGTGCCAGCAACATTGACTCTCCCAAGGCCGGGAATACGCAGATCAGCTCCCTTTTGTATGCGGATGACGCTGTGTTGATGGCAAGAACAAAGGTCGGCGCGCAAAAAGTATTGCATAGATATATAACATACATGGAAGAGAGGGGCCTCAACCTGAATGCAAAAAAGTCTTTTGTGATGGCTTCTGGCAAAGGAGGAGCCAGATGTAAACAACTTAAGGCGGCAGGCACCCTACTACAAGCCACAAAAACATTTCCATACTTAGGGGTCACAATCGAGGCAACAGGGGGTTGGGGCCCGAGGTAAAAAACAGAGCGTTAGCATTTAAACGCTCAGTTGCGGCGATAAAGCATTTTGCCAGTAAATTGGGTAGAAAACAACCTGGTATAATGCTTAACATATATGTGGCTAAATGTAGAAGCATCGCCCTGTATGGGCAGGGATATGGGGATATCATGATGTGACGGTGCTCCAGATTATTGAAAACAATTTTTTTCGCTACCTTCTGTCCCTCCCGAAAAGTATGTCAAATTATAATTGTCATGTAGAAATAGGTATGGACTATTTGACAGATCTGATTAAAATCCAGCCAATCCTACTCTGGAGGAGAATTTGGGCAACGCAAGAACTGGCTCTCAATCGAGAAATTATTCTGGATGTTAAGAATTTAACCAACGCAAAAAGAATTAAATGGCTTGAGTATGTGAGGAAAGCCCTGACGGACATTGACAAGCCAGAATGGTATGATAAACCGGAATTAATTGTGAAAATTCCTAAAAAAACCTTAAAAAATGTGTGCATGGACCATTTTAATACTTTAAGGTTTGGGAATGAAGTCAGCAAAAGAACTGTTCTCGAACATCAGCCACTGTTGATTACCCTCAAAATGCAACCCTATCTAACTTTGTCCACTTTGGGATTTGAGCGTTTTGTCCTAATTAGATTCAGGTTCAATATATTTCACCGCCTGGTCTCATATCCGGAGAAAAATGACTGGAAAAGAACTCTGGCCCTATGCCCATGCGACAACATATCTATTCAGTCTACCTTCCATTTGGTACTCTTTTGTAAACTGTATAAAAAAGAACGGGCGAGATGGTTGAAATCTTATCTTAGAGACGGGGCTTGGAGGCAATGTAGGCCAGCTTATTTACATCTCCAACAATTAGGAAACCCCCTATGTATTAGCACTATGTCAATGTAAAATCACGGAATCTATTATGAATTTATTAATTATCGATTTACCACCATACTAGGATTTAATGCTGTTTTTATAACTATTTATTGTGTATATTTATAATGTGTAATTTGTTTACTATGTACTGCTTTTATGATTTTTTTACTTGGTGAAAATCGAATAAAGTATTTGTGACTGACTGGCCTATAGATCAGTATGAATTTTTAAATTGACATTGATGGGTCTGCCCCACCAGCCGCCATCGTTAAAGGTCAGATGCTGGATGGCGAGTTGCATCCTCATTGCACCATGAAACTACCTCGCGGTAATAGCACAGCTAGGTTGGAAGCTTTATAAGCCCTGATATTTGTACTTGTAAACATGGATCACAAATTCCTCACACTCATTGTGTGTGATTCCTTTTACTGTGTGCAATTGTATAATAAATAATCACATCATTGGGAAAAAATGGGCTTAAAGATGTAAAAGGCGGCAAAATTAAACACAACAAATTATGGGAACAGGTAGTGGAGTTGAAAAATGACCTGCCAAAAGCTCACGTGAGTCACACGCTGAGTCATCAACGTGATGGTGTGCATGTTGAAGGAAATTCATTGGCTGTTGAAGCCAGACAGGGGGCTGTTCACACGGCTTCTGTAGCTCCGCACACTCATTCAGCAAAGAGAATAGACAGTTAGATTTGGTGGCTGTAATTGCTTCAAAGTAAAAAAAAAAGGTTTTACTTTACGGTATCTTGGTGCTCCATTCCCTTTGGTTCAAAGAGCCCCTCTCCTTGTTTTAGGACATGTAATTGCTTCATGCAAAGGCAGCACAGTAGTGCTTAAGATATTTTCACTCAAATACTCCTACAAGTTACGTGCAAACATTCCATATGCTTAGATTCCTGGAGTGAGGATAGATTAATTCCAAATATGGATCGTAGGCAGGAATTAATCCTTAAAGCACACAAGGGCTTGGAATTCGTGCTTTCAGAGGTCATAGCTACTATTCTTCATTGCAACAGTGCTATTGGTGACCAGGGTTCAGAAGACAGACTATTCTTAAACTGCAACATCTATAAAGAGATGCCAGGCTCCACCATCACAAGACCCGCACAGGTCCCATTGATAGACAGCATCAGACTGTCCACTAGATTGTGTCGTGTAATGGGAACACTGCGGCCCCTCAAATTTTGGGGTAGCTTAAAAATACATCTTGGTGGCAGTGGATCCATGCTCTAGTTTCCTATAGTTATGGCTTCAGCACTCGGTTGACGCTCGAACTTTTATAGAAGATTTGCGAGGCTTTATCAGAAGATACGCAATCAACGTTACACCCTGGCTGTGGCTCCATGTTTGGCTCTCGGGCTTACAAAGAGGCCACAGAAGGGATGGGCGTAACATTGTAGTACTCCTCTCCAACACCATCCGGAGGGAATTTAGGTAGTGGAGAGGGAGGACTGGTTCATAGAGCAATCTTTAACAGCTAGGGTATTAGGCAGGGGCGTTAGTGGGGTAAAACACATCTATTGATTCAGGGGGCTATACACACCCAGCCAAGAAACACTCTAGGTAGTCTCGAGGTAGTCTGATTCCATTTCCATGACCTGATCTTGAATGTGAAGACACAGTTGTGGATAAAAAACATTCTCTATCCATCATCATTTGGCTGTTTTACAGGAACTAAATGAAACAAAGAAACAAACAAAGATTCTGACAATGTGAAACAGGCCGCCACTGTGAAGTCGAGGTAATCACAGCAAGACTTCTCTGGATCCCATAAGTCGGGGATCTGGGCAGAGAGAAAAAGTTCGCAGACACAAAGGAATTTGGCCCCTCATACAGGAAAATCTGTGCCGGTCCTTGAAGTGAAAGAAACAAGAACTGTACTTTTTCCGTACCTTGCCATGAAAAAAGGAAAACAGATTCATTTCAATTAAAAGAATCAAACAACACTATGTGGCCAATACTAAACAGTAGGCCTCGTGGACTCCACAGTAGTAGACGTCCCCCTCTCGCTACTATTCAAGAAGTTCAAACTGAAAGGCTCATCACGTTTGGGGAGTCAAATACAAGGTGGGGGAGACTATGCAACAATGCAATGGAAATAAAAGTCATGACACTCAAGTTGCAATTTGGCCAAAAACAAATGTGTACTCAAATGTTTTTTCAACAAAAAACGTCAGATAATAGCTTCGACATTTCAATGTTTTTTATCAAAAACATAAAATAATAAATGATTACATTTTTTCAACAAACACATCAAATATTAAATTGAACATCTCAATGTTTTTTCAACAAAATCAGGAAAAATAACTTCAACTAAACACAATGCAATTTCAACAATTGATCACACAGCTTCTGGCTATTTCATTACCCTTGAAACGTTTTCCAAAGCTCCACGTGAACAGGAAACAACACCAGACAAAACAACAAACATACAAGCACAAACTTTTGAACCTTTTTTCTTTTTCCAAAAGATGCATACCTGGTTTCACCGTGGGTAGAACTATGGAATATTTCTGGGTTCATCTTTTTTCTTTTCTGGCTTTGCTTAGAGCTAGTTTGTATTATGACTCTTAGTGGACACTTTCTACAAAACAGGCTAAACATAATACTGAAGCCACGTTCATTGTCAATTCAAAAGCAAAGAGACTTGTAAATGTATTCAGCCTGAACAAGCCTTTGTATTCTAAATAATGTATTTAATCATCCGGTTTTAATTCTGACTAATGTATTTTGAACTTTCATTCATGTTGTCCCTTTTATCATTCATTCAGTGATGTCATTACCTGCAGTGCATATTTCTGAAAAATTGGTTACTGATTTAGTGAATACGATGCTGTCTGTTTTAGGAATAATTGCTACATTTTCAGATCATGAAATGTTAGAGATTTGTTCTTATTTTGATGCTTTACAACTGTTACTATCAATTTGGTTATCAACTCCTACACAACTGCAATGCATCTAGAAAGGTGGTTGTTTAAACACCAGTAGGAACATTGCCAAGCACCACCAAACAGCATCACACGGGGAGGAATAATTGACATGCAAGGGCAAAATCAGATGCCATTTACAAAACAGCAGGACAGACCCAGTAATGAAAGTATAGGTGGTTTGGCCCTTTGTCACAAAAATGACTCTTGAACGTCACCAAGGGACTCAGTATACAAAGACCAGACCTACGTTATGCACAGATAACATCCAGAGATGGGGAAATCCTGCAGTATAGGGAAGTTGTGCTTTTTTGGGGGGGGGGCTAGAAACCCTAACACTGACAGTAGTGAAACAAAGGTTTCCTTTGTAAAATTCAATGCTTTAAGCAATCGGAAAACCATGCTTTTGCAACAATTTAATTTTTTTTTTAATTCAGCTCAAAAAATATTTTTTCTTTTTTCAAAATAGCACTCTTAAATACAGACTGCCCTTTTCCTTTTGGATGGGTTGTATCTTTCAAATACAAGCAGTGAGGTACACCTTGGGAATACATCGCCAACGGAAACTAAGCTTCTCATGGTTTCTAATATTTAAAGAACAGTCTGAAAGGACTGCAACATGCCTGTACTTAGATGCATTTTTTTGCAGTGAAGAATGCATGGTCAGCATCTATCTGACACTTCCAAAGGAAACGCCAGTGGCATTTACAACCAGGCTGGAACCGCTGATCTCCCATGCTTGGCTGTGTCCCAAGTGTATTCCCATCATACAGAACCAAAGCATTCCTTGCAAAACCAGAGGATGCCTTTTATTTCCCTTAGCAGCACCCAGTATCGATTACAGCACCGGCTGCCTCAGAACCAGCAATTGGCAGCACTGTTCCATCTGCGCTCCCACAGCGATTCTGCGAGGTGTTACGAGGTCCGTTCCCTGCAGTAACTAGCAACAAAAATGTTGTGTCTCCCAGCCAGCACTTTTATCTCTATTTTGGCTAAACATGTCCTGGAACATATTTTTTCTCTTATTGTTTCAACTCTCACCAAGTGCTTGGAGCTTTCCCTCTAAATAGATTTTTTTAAAGAAAGCATGGTCTTCTGAACAGCTTGTAAGATTTTTTGGGGGGATTTTATAAACAGGAACTTTTAGAAGTAACTACTGACTCTAAAGAGTATTTTTTTACTGACACTATAGATTTTTACTGTCTCCAAAGTCTCTATAATAATTTTCTTTTTATTCCCTCTTAGACTTTTAGAATGTTTCTACATTTTTTTAGCAACTGCTACTTTTTCAGCTCATAAACCAATTCCATACAACTACCTTCCAATTATATGCAAATAACTATTTTAGTCACAAAGGGGCATATTAGCAGGGGCCATATCACCGCTTTAGAGGCACTTTTTGCCGCTAAAGCAGCGATATTTTTATTGCCTTATTAGCAAGCTGGTGCTAACAGCAGTTAGCGAAAGCTTTTAGGCGGTAGCGACCGGTTTGGGGCCCACTTTGCATGTCAGAGATATTTATCGCTAATGACATACGAAGTGGCCGTACCCAAACTGTTAGCGACTGAAAGCAGTCGCTAACACAGCTAGCGCCTATTAGCATGGCAGGCTGTGCGATTAAAAAAGTCGAGCTAAGCGCGATTATCGTCAGATTCTAACGCCTGCTCAGACCATTACTTTACCTGTTTATCCAATGGGAGGTGGATATTCAGGTTAAGTCCCCATTAGTGTTAATGCCTGAATATCGCTGGATTTCCAGCAATATTCACGCATTCAGTCTCTATCGAGGGATATATTAGCGCATTAGAGGTAAACGTTGCTAGTAGCATGCTATCTCTGCGATAATATTTGACGATAAAAAAAAATGCGCTAAGCTCGTTTTGCTGGAAATACCGCATGTCCTTGCTAATATGCCCCATAGTTTGCTTTTAAAAAGGTTATTCCTGGTTGTTCATAGTGTGGAGTGGGTGTTATGTGTTGCATTGAGGCCCTAACATAGATGCGCACCATCATGTCGTTTCAGAGGCGCAATTCCTTTGTGACACAAAGACAAGCAGGCCCTTTCACCCACTAAAGGCCCTTTCACCTACCTTAGCTACCCTCCCTTCACAATATCGAGCAATGAAGGCTGTCCCTTATCTGTGGTGTGCTCTGGGTGCAGAAGGGTGGATTCACTGATGTCTTTGCTTATTCCAAGAATTGGCTCCAAACCTCCTTCCACACCTCCTTCTTAGCAGAAGACCGTCCATCCTAAATTCGTCAACTCCATGTCCAACAGTTACTAACCCACCGTCAAGTGGTCTAGCACCTAGGGTATAAATACACCTTTCCTCTGTAGATTAGGCAGAGGGGACCGAGACTTCCATGCCGACACTCTGACCCAAGATGCTGCAACCGATTCATGCCGAAGCTCCAGCTGGCAGAGGTCCATCTACCCCTCCCGGGGTGTCCAGCTCGAGATCAGGACGAAGTCCCACTCACAGTTTGCTAGGGTAATGGGGTTAGACTAAATCCTAGGTGGATTCTTGGCTCTCTAAGACCTACACACATCCTAGGTACACTTAGGTACATCCGGTTAGGCATCATAGGAGTATAAGCTTTATCTTATGCATTCTGTATTCATGTATGTGTTCATTACTATTGCAAAATAGTAGAACTGTACAATTCATTTTTATTTACTGCACTGCTTATCATATTTCTCTGTTACTGTCCAGTAGTTGTCACAGCACATATAACCAGTACTAGAAGAACGACCCAACTGTTTCTTCAATGTACTTCTCTGAGATGAGTGACTAAGTGAAAATTAGTATATTTTTTCCATGATTCTGAGGGATCAGGGGTTCATGTTATGTGGTTGCCAGAAGCTATTCCCTTCTTGTCTTCAAGAAGTTTCTAGTGGCTTGTGAGCTAGATGGTACACAGCAAACAAGTTTAGCATACGGGATAGGGGCATACTTACTCAGTCATACGCCAAGCCTACAGTGTATGTCATCCCAATCCGCAGAACCTATTAGGGAAATAGGAACTACACTACACTATGAGTGGCTTGTGCATGACTATATGGGTGTGTGAGTGTCTTACTGGGTCCGTGAGCGGATGTATGAATGTCTCAATGGGTCTGTGAGTGAGAGCATACGACTCTGAGTGGGTGAGTCAATTGGTGCATGAATGAGTGTCTGAGTGGATTTGTGAATTGGAGGCCGAGTGTCTGGGTAGGTCTGTGAGTGGATGCATGAGCCTTGACTGTGTGAGTGAGTGGGTGCATGTACATCTGAGTGAGTTTCTGAGTGGGTGTTTGAGTTTCTGAGTGTATGAGTGACTGACTGAGTCCATAAGTCTCTGAGAGGGTATGTGGGTGTGTGAGTGGGTGTATGAGTGTGTCAGTGGTCTGTGAGAACGTACATGAGTGTGTGAGTGGGTCTGTAAGTGCACAACAGGAGTCTCTGAGTGGGTCTGTACATAGGTGTGTCACTCTCCGAGTAAGCCTCGAAGTGGGTACATAAGTACCTGAATGGAGATGTTAGTGACTGCATGAGTATAGTTTAGTTTAGTTTTTCAATTTGTAATGCGCAACAGATACCCAAGAAGGGTTTCCCGGCGCATAGGGCGGGTCAAGACGGAGAGAACGGGTGGCCAGAGTATCTAAGTAGGTATGCGATTGGATGTTTAGGTGTGTAAGTGGATATGTAAATGGGTGAATAAGTGTCGGAGTGAGTTTGTGAATGTGTACATGAGTGTTTGACAGTAACCGGCGAGTGTGTACAAATATATATTTTTTATATTTTCACCAATATTCACGATAAAAAAAGTTTTTGGGCTTTAAGTTTTGCTGCGAAATTGTGAAATTCAGGCATTTGCAACAAAAATAAAAAAAGAACAAGCATGAGCTTTTGCGCTTGTTTTGAAAATGGCCCCTGGGCAGGCTAGGTCCTGGGGCATGCAGCAATTAATTACAACATGGACAAAGCACCTGGGGACCCCCTCCAAAGGCTTACTTTGCCCCAGTGACCACCACCCCCCCAGGGCTTATGTTAATAATCGGGGCCTAATGGACTTCCCGGGGAGCACCCCCTCCCTGAGGCTATGAATACAAAAAAATAGATGGGGGCTGCACAGTCCCCCGGGGCCCCGGGGAGCACCACCTGCCTGGGGTCACATTTTAAAAATATGCAGGGGGACCTTGTGGACTTCTCTTGGCCCTTCGGACCACCACCTCCCCAGGCCCCAGGGGATATAATTAAATAAATGGGGTTGTGCAGATCCCAACCAAACCCGGGAGAGCACCACCACTCCAAGGCCAATTATTTTTTTATTTTTCCATATATGTCCCCAGGGACCATACCCTCCCCGGGGACAGCCTATACAAAACAAAGAAGAAGGGACTTGTGCCTTCCTCCTGGATCCATATATGGCCCTGCGGACCCCCCTCCCCCCAGGGCCGGCTTCCGCTATTTCCCTGGGAGACCACCTCCAGGACATAGCTGCTTGTTTTTGCATGGCAGGAGCTGACTGCTCCCGCCATGCAGAAGTAAACACTCTGCTTCCAAATTGAGATTCCTTAAATGCAATGCATCAAACTTTAAAAATTTGCGAATTCGCAAATAAGGGGAGCAAATTACCATGAAGTTGACCTTCATGGTAATTTGCGAAAACTTTGAAAAATGCACTAAAGTGGGGCATGTGAGTGTGCAAAATGTACTTCTAAGCAGATTTCAGGGGTGCAACAGGGTGTCCTTTGGACAACCCTGCACCCTTAAAATTTCATTCTTAATTTGCGAATTTCTAATGGTGTATTGCAAATTAAGAATGTCTTTCCATTCATTCCTATGGGCCTCTAGGCCCATAGGAATGGATGGGGAGGTATTCCTTAATTGTGATTCTCAATTAGAGATTCTCAATTAAGGAATTTTATAAAATCGCTATTTTTATAGCGATTTCTTGATGCATTGCAGTTTGCAATTCCTTAATTACGATTCCCTATTTTTCGCAATTAAGGAATCGCAAAATGCAATATTGATGCATGTGCCCTCACATACGGCCTTGTAAAAAAGGCAAAGCCCATAGCGCCATGGAGACGTTACAAAAAGTGACGTTCTCGTGGCGATAGGGGCTTGTACATATGCCCCTGAGTGTGTGGTAAGTTCACAATGAAGGCAATGAAAAGGAGGGCACACCAGACTCCATACCATTGGCAGTCCAACGTGCTCATATTAAAAGACTGGAGGAAAAACCGTGACCTAAAGAGAGCCCCTATTACCACACATCGACTTAACAAACATGCACCCAAAACAGACAAAGATATAATTATTTTCTACACGAGTAAGCAAGTTCCACGCGAATGCACAATATTCCAAGATCTGCCTAGCATTTTTGACTATTCTCCCTCTCTTCTCACCATTCCTTTGCATATTTCTTATTTCCTGTTTTGCGTACCACTTGTTGTCTTAAATACTACATCATTCTTCCCTAAAAGGCATGACTGACAAAAATGCTTACATATAAACACTGCGCGGCTATTCCATAAATCAGCATGCAATCGGATATTGTCTATGAATATGTGACACCTCATCTGTCAGTAGGGAGCCTTAGTAAACAAACTGTTAGCACCTGAACTTCCTGAAGTCATGAATAAATAAAATCCCCTTCACTCTTTTTCTAAGTAATGGTGATCAGTGCCTACCTAGCTTCTAAGATTGCTAGCTAGTACCACACCAATGCTGCACCGCGTGAGATGAAGTTTTTTTTTTATTCCAACTACGAGATCTAATGAAATCATTTAAGCCAAACTGATTTTATACGGGCTGATTTTGAAATGAGCGCCGGGGTATGGAGAAGGTACGCACGATGCTGACCGCATGGCGAACGACAGACAGAGAGAATGAGAAATAGTAACTGTCACCTTAATTTAACTCAGACATCCTCGCGTCTCTAAGGGCAAAGATGTAAGTCGGCGAGGATGGAAGGAAGTGGCGTAGAAAAGAAGAAATGGCCACCATTGATTTTGAGATGGGTGAACATTCGTGAAATGAAAGTGGTGGTTGATTTGGAGTTTATAACAAACATTTTCTAAAGTCCTACATGCCACCTTTACCGTATCAAAAAAGTAACCTACAAGAAGAAAATAAAAGATTAAAAGAACAACGACAGCAAAGATATGGTAATGAAAGAAAAACAAATGTTAATGTATTTATGTAGGATAAAAAGGATTACAGACAATAGCAACATATTGACAGGTCGGATCATAAAACGTTGTTGACTGGCGCCTCTACATGCCATCGGTTGTAAAATAAGGCAATGCTTACTCCAAACAAGGAACGCTGTGCATATTATTTTTGTGGTATTTTGGTGTGATGGCGATGTGTTCTGTTATTTTTTGTGTTGCAGTGTTTACGTACTGCAATTGTGCCATGTGATTTTGCTGTGTTGTACCGTGGTTGCCGCGCTGCGGTCTGTTTTGTTGTGCTGCGTGCTATAATGTTTTATTGTGTTGCTATGTAGCTTTGCGAATATTGTTGGATTATGGTCATTTGCTTTCTTTAGATGTCTACAAATTCTGCTACTTCTCCAGCCAAAAGCAGCATATGCCTTGACAAATCCCATAACAATCAACCATTTACCACTATCTAAGGTGGTAAAATAGTGCTGTTCTATCTCTTCAACTTCTCAAGACACGAATCGGTAAAAAAGACTGCCACAAACACTACCTTAAATTACCACTTGACGTGCTTACTTTAATGTGATACAACCCAAAATGATCCTTGTCCTGTTCCTTCTTGGACATTGTAATGTCCTGTTCTTCTTTTTTCTGAAAAGCCCAGGTACATTAATTCACTTTGCGATGTTTCTATGCCTCCATCAATAAAGACCAGAATTTAGCCATTGAAAAGCATCACACAGCACTGGATTTGAAGGATTTCTCAACCATAACCCTCTGAAAATGGATGTCTTCTACCACAGCATTGATCTGAAGACAGAAAGTGAGGTGTGTATAAAAGATGGCAGCAACAACATGTTCTGCTTGCTTGGTGAACGAGAAGTTGTTCCTAAGTTAAAAGGCCATTAAAAAAATCTAAATCTGGATTTTACTGTAGGTCGTCATAACAACATGATCTTGGTTCCAGCTCTGTTTAAAAACATCAAAACATTATTTCATCGACAGGTAGACAAGATTAACACATCTTGTGAGGTTATTGAGTTAAATTTATGGATGTGAACCTGGGCATTGTTCATGTACATTTTGAAATTAACTTTCTGTGGCCACTAAGATCCTTGCGATACCCCACAGGCCACCCTACCGGATCACTGACATAATATCGAGGGACATAATATCGAGTTGAAAAAATATCGTTGACAAAATATAGACAGACAGAATATCGAGTTTGTATCTACAAACAGGTAAGTACAAAAATATCGAGTACAAAATATAATTTACAAAAATATAGTTAATTAAAATATCGACTTTATTAAACACAGTGTTAAATTAAATTAATATTAAAAATTAATTACTAAAATATAGTTAAAAATACTTAAATTACCTTATAATATTTAAATAATTAATGAAAGTTATAAAAAAAATACAATCATATTTATTAAAACATACATATATATATATAGAATTTTATTATTTTTGGTACTTTACGTTGATTGTACAAAATTATCTATATACCATGAAACTTGATAATACTTTAATTTTGAGTGTATGGTCATAGAATTTCGTTTAAGGTATTTTACGTTGATTGTACATAATTATGTATATACCTTTACATTTGCGCATTGTTGTGTATAATAGATCATGAAACCCTATAATACTTTATTATGTATAGTCATAGATTTTGACTAATGTACTTTACGTTGATTGTACATATTTGTGTATATACCTTTTAACATGTACTGTCCATGTGTATAAACCTTGCTGGGTTGGGTTGGTCTAGATGACCATGGAAATGGTAGAGGGTACTTACACGAACTGCACTATATAAGTAAGGTCTAGACCCAGGGACTCTATGGTCCAGTGGAAGGCAGGAGCCGAAACGCGTAGACCGTCCATTTGATGCACGTTATTCTTTGCACTGGTGTGTAAATTAAACGCTGAAATTCAACTGTTGCTGTGCCGTGATCTTTATTCTACTTAACCGTGGGAAGAAGAAAGCTGTGGCTATATTGAACGCGTTAGCTGGAGCGCGCAACACAGGCACTCCAAGACGAGGTGAAGCAGCCGTGACCGTACTTTGATCGGAATCCAGCTGATCGCAATTTGAGTTTGAAACGGCTGACGCCTCTACTGCAGATCCAGGCAGCCCGTGAAGAACCGCTGTGGAGAGACTCAGAGCGGGAGAGACGTTAACGGGACAGTACGGAGGCGACCAGCGCTGGGGTAAGTGACCCGTCGTGGAGTTTGTCATATTGCCTAACTTGCTAGCGCAGCGGAGGCTGCGTTCGGGTGGGGTGAGAGGCATTCGCCCGCCGGTTCAGCGAGCCCTGGCATGGGAAGCCCTGGTGCAGTGTAGCAGAAAGTGTGACAACGAAAAATATCAGAATGCATCTTTAAACACACAAGGAAAATCACTCACCAGCTTTTTGTAAAGCGTACAGCCTGGCCATAATCCCGAACGGAAGTTTGAACGTTAACAACTCACCCTGCGAGGAAACCGAGACATCGCGTCATCGGAGAGATTGACGAATCCAGAATCCAGAATATCCTTAAAGGGGTAGTGCAGTATTTTTGGATTTAACGTGGGAGCTCAAAGCGACTCACAAGGAGCAACAGAAAGCGTGTAATTGGGTCCAACAACCTTTGGGATCAGAGGAGTGGATTACCCCAATTGAATACGAACAAATATAACACCAAAGCAAATTAGTAACAGTGTATCAAGAAGAAGTAATAAATAATAACCCAACCCAGCAGAAACGAACAAAAACACATAATAACATGGCTGATAAAACAAGAAATCGCCAGCAGAGGGCAAGCGAGCTTCTGAATGATGACAATGCACTAACAGCAACCACAGATGCTAAGAGGGATGGGGGAGAGAAAAACAAGGACAGAACATTTGCTAATATTGTTAAAGAACTTCAGAACCTACGTATTCAGGAAATAAATAAGTGGTGGGAGAAGACCTCACTAGAGAAATATATTGAATTTAAAAGAGTTCCTCGAGGTTTGAGGATTTTGATTATGCCAACCCTGAATGACCTGGATACGGATCTTATAAAGCTATGGCAAACGGATACAAATGAATGCTCATATAAACTTATGAGAACCCTCATCATCCATGCGGAGAGAAAACTTGAGAAAATACTGAGCATGATAACAACTATAGAAGCAGAACTCGCAGATATCCCCGCATCTGAGGAGATTAAGGAAGCATTAGATAACATGGAAAAGAAAATAGCTAAACATGAGATGGAGGTGGAACAAAGGAAGGCCAACAAGTTCATGAGAGACAGATTGGATTATATGAATGGCCGAATTTACACTTTCGCAAGGAAATACGACACTCTAAGGAGCCATGTGGCCATGGATAAAAACATGGATAGATCCACTGATCCAACTGAAGAAGTAGACAGCTCCGAAGTAAGCTCAGTTGAGGGAGAACAGAGTACAACGCCCTTGGATTTTCAGGGGGAGATCAAATTGGCACACATGATAACGCGACAAAGAGGAAGAGGAAGATCCAACGCCTGGGGGAGGGAACAACGCCCACCAAAGAAACCCCCGACAAACCAAAAACCAGAAGGGGTGGCAAAAGAAGTAAAAGCAAAGCGAAACAAAGGAAAGCCAAAATAAAAGTCAAACAACAAGTGTCCGTACCCAACATAGTGGTAAATTTATCAAATAAACAACTTTCGGACATTCATCTAAAACTTTTAAATAAAGGTCTCTCCTTTTGCCCGACAAAATCTATGAACATACCGAACGCACGCATTGACCTCTACAAATTCTGCAGAAAGGTGAAACTAAAGAAACACTTTGCTGAAAGAAATCGAAATATCAAAAAAGCCCGTGTATCTCAAATAAAAACAATATCAACAGTTACACAGAAGGATTTAACTGCTATGATAACTCTGACATCGATCAAAGAAAACCCCTCCTGTAGCCAAGAGGATAATACAATCACACCGGAAATGGAAACCAATTTTTGTGAAAGCATTGGTCTACCGACCAACATGAGTGGAAATAGCGGTCTAAAAAGGAACTCTAAATTTTGCCCACAACTACCACCTGGCAATAAAGTCGACTTGTTTCAAGAGCTTATGGTTGAGGAAATAATGAAAATCTCGAACAAAACTAGGAAAAATGGACAAACTAAAAAACATAACCTCTCCATGGAAGAACAAAAGGCAATGATGGATTTAAAAAATGATGTGTCCATAATTATAAAATCTTCTGACAAGGGGGGCAACCTCGTAATCCAAAATGTCAAGGACTACATCGAGGAGGCAAATCGACAACTCCTTAATCAGGAACATTATGAAAAATTGACCATTAATCCAATGGAGGAGTGGACCAATGAATATCACTCGATGTTGTTAACCTGGAAGGATAGGGGTCTACTGGATTTTGATGAATATAGTTACCTCAAGACCAACAACCCGATAATGGCAACCATATACTTCCTCCCAAAAATTCACAAGTCACTAGAGCATCCACCAGGGAGACCCATTGTGAGTTCAATAGGGTCCCTTTTGGAATCCACCTCTAGATTTATAGACATATTTTTGATGAACTATGTGACTAGCCTACCCTCTTTTTTAAGAGATACCATGGATTTTTTGCTGAGAATATCCACAGTTGTATGGAAATCAACTTATCAAATGGCGACCATCGATGTTACTTCACTTTACACCTCAATACGCCATGAGGATGGTATCGAGGCTGTCAAAGAATCCTTAATGACACGATCTGTTAACTTCCTAGAACACTCTCAAATGTTACTGGAGATGCTCAAATACTGCCTGACCCATAATGCATTTCTGTTCCTAGGGGAGACGTATCTCCAGAAGCAGGGGACAGCAATGGGGACATCTTTTGCACCCACGTATGCGAACATCCTGATGGGGCAATGGGAAAGTGAGGTGCTGAAGAGAGATGAGGAGAACCCGGATGGGCCAAAAATTAAATTTTGGTGTTGTTTCATAGACGACTTGTTCGTCATATGGGACGGAGATGAGAACTCATTGAAATCCTTTACTGAATCTCTGAACCATAATCGATTCAGTTTACAGTTTACATCGACAATCAACTCTCATTCTCTAATATTCCTCGATGTAGAAATTTTTGTAAAGAACAATAAACTCTGCTCGAAAATCCACAGAAAACCAACAGCATGCAATAGCATTTTACATGCCAATAGTGGACACCCGACAAGACTGAAGTGGAGCATCCCTTATGGTCAGATGTTAAGGGCAAAAAGAAACTGCTCCGAGGGAAATGATTTGAATGCAGAAATAGAGAATATGGGTTCTAGATTTCTTGAAAGAGGATACCCAATGGAAGTTATTACCATTGCAAAAAACCGGATGCACCTGAAGAAAAGAGAAGAACTCTTGTCCCCAAAAAATAAGAAACTAAAAAGAAACCAAGAACAAGAACTTGATCAGAGCAGAGAGACAACCAGACTAATAGTTGATTATGACAATCAAAGCCCACAAATGAGAAAAGCCTACAAAAAACATTGGCAAGTTCTTCGTCTGGATAACACCCTAAATGAGAGTTTGACGAAACATCCCAGCATAACATACAGGAAAACCTCCTCCTTGAGAGACATACTAACACAAAGTCATTTAGTATTGCGGGAGGAGAAAAAACAGAGTTGGCTTACAACACCTGGCTTCTGGAAATGCCATAAATGTAAGGCCTGTGAACATGGGGTGAACATCAAAGCTTATTCACTACAAGATGGCAGAAAAGAAACCATTTATGACCATATCACATGTGACTCCAAGTGTGTGATCTACAGGCTTCAATGCCCCTGTGGCAAATACTACATTGGGAGCACTGTAAATAAACTCAAGTTGAGAATACTACAACATTTGAGGGCGATAAAAAACAAGGACCCGTGTTACCCAATGGCCACACACTTTGCCCAACATCACCAGAGTGACACCACCCTCTTGAAATATTCTGGAATAAAAGTGTGCAAACTTCCAGAACGAGGTGGTGACCAGTTACAACTATTGAGACGCCTAGAATCTAGAATGATACTGAATATGGGAACTGAAGCACCGTTTGGTCATAATTTGGATGCCGAACTGTATGTACATTTGTAATTTAATCTGAAGACAATTCAATGAGATTTTGAGTTTCAAACCTGTGGAACTCCACAGAATGTGGAGAACGTTGCCCCTCCGATACTGGAATGTGTACATGTTATGAATAATTGATTCTGAACCGATAAATCATTTAAGATCCCAAGTATCTCCTTTTGAAGAGCTAATGAATGAAGGATATGATGGTTTATAGTTTATTAATAGTTGGATGTTTAGAAGAGAAGAAGCTGAAAATATGAGTACCCTACACGAATTATGGTTGTTTGCATAGGAAGATTGGTCAAGATGGTATACAAAACTATATACGATAGGTCATGCAGCACCTTGATAATGACGTCTTATACTGTTTTGAAAATAAATTTCTTTGGATATATTGTAGATACTTTATTGTGAATCATGCAACAACTTACTAAGTTTAAAGACCTTAGTTCTCTTCTCGTAAAACTTTAAGAAACTGACTGTTTCTCTACAAGATATAACCATCTTAAACTTAAGTAATCCTCAAAATTAATATCCATATAGGGATGGATGAAATTGTAGACAATGATTTTTTGTATATACTTTAATTTATATAAAAAATCCTCGGTTCCGTATATAGGGGTACTTCACATCAAACTTGCGCATTGAAATGTAATATGAGACCATGAAACCTGATAGTACTTTACTCTGAGTATATGGTCATAGAATTTTATTATTTTTGGTACTTTACGTTGATTGTACAAAATTATCTATATACCATGAAACTTGATAATACTTTAATTTTGAGTGTATGGTCATAGAATTTCGTTTAAGGTATTTTACGTTGATTGTACATAATTATGTATATACCTTTACATTTGCGCATTGTTGTGTATAATAGATCATGAAACCCTATAATACTTTATTATGTATAGTCATAGATTTTGACTAATGTACTTTACGTTGATTGTACATATTTGTGTATATACCTTTTAACATGTACTGTCCATGTGTATAAACCTTGCTGGGTTGGGTTGGTCTAGATGACCATGGAAATGGTAGAGGGTACTTACACGAACTGCACTATATAAGTAAGGTCTAGACCCAGGGACTCTATGGTCCAGTGGAAGGCAGGAGCCGAAACGCGTAGACCGTCCATTTGATGCACGTTATTCTTTGCACTGGTGTGTAAATAAAACGCTGAAATTCAACTGTTGCTGTGCCGTGATCTTTATTCTACTTAACCGTGGGAAGAAGAAAGCTGTGGCTATATATATATATATATATAGTAAAATAATATAATTAAATATGAATCAATATTATTACCGTAGGATAGCGTAAGTGTAAAAATTACTATTCCCACTCCAGAGAGTGCAACAGTAGGGAAAGCGTTGGATAGCGTAGGGGTAAAAATTACTATTCCCACTCCAAAGAGTGCAACTGTAGGGAAAGCGTTGGATAGCGCATGGGGTAAAAATTACTATTCCCACTCCAGTGAGTGCAACAGTAGGGAACGCGTTGGATAGCGTAGGGGTAAAAATTACTATTCCCACTCCAGTGGGTGCGACAGTAGGGAAAGCGTTGGGTAGCTTAGAGGTAAAAATTACTATTCCCACTCCAGTGGGTGCAACAGTAGGGAAAGCGTTGGATAGCGTAGAGGTAAACATTACTATTCCCACTCCAGTGGGTGCGACAGTAGGGAAAGCGTTGGATAGCGTAGAGGTAAAAATTACTATTCCCACTCCAGTGGGTGCAACAGTAGGGAAAGCGTTGGATAGCGTAGGGGTAAACATTACTATTCCCACTCCAATGGGTGCAACAGTAGGGAAAGTGTTGGATAGCGTAGAGGTAAAAATTACTATTGTCACTCCAGTGGGTGCAACAGTAGGGAAAAGCGTTGGATAGCGTAGGGGTTAAAATTACTATTCCTACTCTAGTGAGTGCAACAGTAGGGAAAGCGTTGGATAGCGTAGGGGTTAAAATTACTATTCCTACTCCAGTGAGTGCAACAGTAGGGAAAGCGTTGGATAGCGTAGAGGTAAAAATTACTATTCCCTCTCCAGTGGGTGCAACAGTAGGGAAAGCGTTGGATAGCGTAGGGGTAAAAATTACTATTCCCACTCCAGTGAGTGCAACAGTAGGGAAAGCGTTGGATAGCGTAGGTGTAAAAATTACTATTCCCACTCCAAAGAGTGCAACAGTAGGGAAAGCGTTGGATAGCGTCGGGGTTAAAATTACTATTCCCACTCCAGTGAGTGGAACAGTAGGGAAACCGTTGGATAGCGTAGGGGTAAAAATTACTATTCCCACTCCAAAGAGTGCAACAGTAGGGAAAGCGTTGGATAGCATAGGGGTAAAAATTACTATTCCCACTCCAAAGAGTGCAACAGTAGGGAAAGCGTTGGATAGCGTAAAGGTTAAAATTACTATTCCCACTCCAAAGAGTGCAACAGTAGGGAAAGCATTGGATAGCGTAGGGGTAAAAATTACTATTCCCACTCCAAAGAGTGCAACAGTAGGGAAAGCGTTGGATAGCGTAGAGGTAAAAATTACTATTCCCACTCCAGAGTTTGCAACAGTAGGGAAAGTAAATACTTCATATATTATTTAAAAAAATATAAATTAATATCTATAACAAATTATTTTAAAGTAATTACCAATTTATTTTAATATAACAATTAATCAATACAAATTACAAATTAAAATTAATGATTACTATTTGTTACCTATTAATCCAAATGAATTACAAATTAAAAATTATTTAATTAACAATTAAAAATTATGTATCTATTATTTCAAATTAAATACAATTACATAAATTGAATTATTTAATTAATTATAAATAAATTACTTCCCACCCAATTCCCCTATAAACCCACAACCCGCTACAGAAAATAAATTAGTAAAATTAACATAATTAGCAATTATTCAATTAATTAAAATGAATTGCCAATTAAATTTTAATTATTTACCAAAATAAAAATTCATTAACAATTAATTAGAATATGATACCAATAAATAAATGTACATATTTACTTAATTATAATTAAATTACTTCCCACCCTATTCCCCTATAAACCCACAACCCGTTACAGAATTTAATTACGCAAAAAAAAATCATTATTTAAAATTAATTATAACATAAATACACAATTTTCACACATATAATAACATAAAAAACATTATAGAAAAATAGATACTATTAAAAATTAGACATTTTTAATTACCTATATTATATACTTCGATATTTTAACTGTTTATATTTTTAACATTCGATATTACATTACTTACCTTAAAAACAATATTTTTGATGTCTATATTCTGTCCAGTTGATATTTTGTCCAGTCTATATTTAGAACTCGATATTATGTCCAGTCGATATTTTGGAATCGATATTATGTCTGTTTACCCACCCTACCAGAGAAGATACAGAGAACCAGCCCAAGGTAAACTGGTTGCTTGCCATAATCCAGACTGGAGAGTGGCGCCTATCTGTTGTTCATCAGAATGGGTTCTCCTACATTTGAAACCTGACTCTTGATCATGGAGAAGAAGGTTGCATTTTAAACGTTTTTACAGCTGCCTTTTTACACTCTTTTTACAATATTCTTCCTAGATACTGTATGCTGGAGGTCACAACGTAATCAACCAGAAATTAGATAGCTATAATTGTTTTTTAAAGGTACGATGATTGAATATAATGGTGAACTGTAAACAATTTCCTCTGCTAGGTATGTGTTGATCAGGTTGGTGTTCCTGGTTGGAACAAGTAATTTAATGTAGGAAGCCTGACAGAGAAAGTATATTTTGCATAGTAGTAGTATTAGCAGTCGAGGTATTTTAAATATTACTTTTTTTCTATAATGATACAAACCATACATTGTTTTATTATTGCTTCATACTGTAGCTTTTTCCGTTCATGCTGGCCAAGAAATTTGTGAGTTGACAATGGGACAATTGGGTCTAGAACAGTTAGTTCACACGTCTATGCATATAAGGGGCCATACATTAGATAATATCTTTTCTAATAGTGCTCAGGTGGAAGCTTTGCCACCTGTGCTTAGAGTATTTATTTATTTATTTATTTAAAGAGTTTTGTATAGTGCAAACTTGACCCTTGGGTATCAGAGCTCTACACAGTTAAATGAGGTAGTATAGAATTACATCTTGTGTAGCATTACAAATCACAGTGATATGAGATAGGTACATTCAATGGCCATAGAGCATTAACATAGGAAAATACAGTGACATGAGGTAGCTTTAGGATACATTTGATATCAAGACGTGCCGGGGCTTCCAGTACATGATAGTTCCGGTCTGACCATGCGATTCTTACCTTTAAGATTTAGAATCCTAGGAAGGTCTCTAGTAAATTGAGACAGCGGTCAGAGTCCGTATTGACTCGGAAATGGTCCCTACTTATCCCTGATTTCTTTAGGGCTAAACTGTCTTTGAGCACGTCTGAATTAGTGCCCGCAACCCAGATAGCATACAAACAAGTTCCCTCTTGGATTAAGAAGGCAGTGGACTCCCTAACACCACTGAAACCCTAAAAGAGTTTCCACTCAAATCCTTCAGCGGAATGGTTCTCAGAGGAACTAGCATTTTTTAGCATTGCTTAAAAAATAATGTACATTTCTTGAATGCTGCTGAAGGGTGAACTATCAGATAGTGAACAAGTTGAAATATCTAGAGGCGTTTAAACATTATCACAAACAAATTAGGAGAACGCAAAGGGATTTCTAAACTGACAAAATGTATTTGGCTAAGAACACCCCAACAAATATTTTCAGTATTGTTAAACAACCTACTTCCTTGGAGTGCATTACAGCAGTATTGCCAGCATCCACAGACTATTGTTTTAAAGTAGCTAGCTTCTTCCTGGAAAAACTAGAGAAGATATATACTACCTTCCTAGAAACTAGTAGGTACTTTATCTCTGCTCTACCAAAGAGTGAAACACTGTATGAGGGAAGCCTTATTTTTCGTCCACCAGTCAAAAGACAAGGCCTTCAACTTATGTCAGTAGTCAAATTATGCTCTCCCATGTATATTATCCCTCCAAATATGCCATTACAAGAAAAGGAATCTATTGTACCGGTGCTCACAAACTTGCTGATTCTATTTTTTCGCTAGGGTCAGGTTACAAAGAAATGGAAACACGCAGTGATGGTGCCGTTATATGATGGTGTGTGCATGTATTTGAGTGTTTTTGTATCAGAGCATGGGATTGCATGTGTGCTTTTGCGTGTGGATATTTCTTTATGCATGCTTGTATGCACCCTCTGTTCGTGTATGAGAGTGTGTGCGCACATTTGTGTGTTCTTGTGCATGTCTGTGCGTATGATGGTGTGTGTGTGTGCATGTATTTATGTGTATGTCCTTGGGTATTTTTATTCTGGAGAATGTGATTGTATGTGTGCTTGTGTTTTTGATGTGTGTGCGCGTGTCTGCGTGTTTGAGAGTGTGAGCGCATTTGTGTGTGCTTGTGCATGTCTGTGCATGTGATGGTGTTTGCGTGTGCATGTATTTGGGTGTTTTTGTATTAGAGCATGGGATGTTATGTGTGCTTGTGTTCTTGGATGTTTTCTGTCTATGGGCTTGTGTGTGTGTGTGTCAGTGCGCATATGAGAGTGTTTTCTCACATTTGTGTGTGCTTGTGCATGTCTGTGCATGTGATGGTGTGTGCACGCTGGATTTGTTATTCTCTGGCGGCCGCTGTCCTGGATATTGACTTTAACTGCCAGATGCCTGACCTTAGGATGGCCACCAGTGTAGCAGTGTACAGTACAGTCCCATATATGACCCCAATGATGACTTCCATAGTGGTCCCCTACACGTTTTTACTTCCCTTGGACAACAATTGGACATTGACCAGACCTTGAACCTATCCCCTAACTTGTCCACACATCAGGTCTTGGATCCCGCGGAACTTACCCCAGACTGTGGAGACCTAGCGAATTGGCTGATCCCCGGTGGAGCTACCATATAGCTAAAGAGGAGATGGGTTGTGGACTCCCCCCCCTGCAGTCACCTACCAATCAATCAATCAATCAATCGCGACATTTGTAGAGCGCACTACTCACCCGTAGGGTCTCAAGGCGCTGGGGGGGGGGGAGGGAGCCGTTACTGCTCGAACAGCCAGGTCTTGAGCTTCTTCCTGAAGGAAAGGTGGTCTTGGGTCAGGCGCAGGTCGGCCGGGAGGGAGTTCCAGGTCTTGGCGGCCAGGTAGGAGAAGGACCGTCCTCCTGTTGTCGCTCTTCGGATGCGGGGGACGGCGGCGAGGGCGTGGCTGGATGATCTGAGGTGGCGCTTGGGAGCGTAGAAGTTGATACGGTTGTTGAGGTAGATCGGGCCTTGGTCGTGTAGGGCTTTGTGTGCGTGGGTGAGGAGACGGAAGGTGATTCTTTTGTTGACGGGGAGCCAGTGCAGGTCTCTCAGATGTCCGGAGATGTGGCTGTTTTGTGGGATGTCGAGGATGAGTCTGGCTGAGGCGTTCTGGATCCGCTGGAGTCTCTTCTGGAGCTTGGCGGTGGTTCCGGCGTAGAGGGCGTTGCCGTAGTCCAGTCGGCTGGTGACGAGGGCCTGGGTGACAGTCTTCCTGGTCTCGGTGGGGATCCACCAGAAGATCTTCCGTAGCATGCGCAGGATGTTGAAGCACGACGAGGATACGGCGTTGACTTGTCTGGTCATGGAGAGTGAGGAGTCCAGGATGAAGCCCAGGTTGCGTGCGTGGTCCGTTGGTTTGGGTGCGGTGCCCAGGGCGGGGGGCCACCAGGAGTCATCCCAGGCGGAGGGCGAGGAGCCCAGGATGAGGACCTCCGTCTTGTCTGAGTTCAGTTTCAGGCGGCTGGTCGACATCCACTCGGCTACATCTCTCATCCCTTCGTGCAGGTTGGCTCTGGCGGCGGCGGGGTCGTTGGTCAGGGAGAGGATCAGCTGGGTGTCGTCGGCTTAGGAGATTATGTTGAGGTTGTGCTGGCATGCGATGGCCGCGAGGGGGCTCATGTAGACGTTGAAGAGGGTGGGACTCAACGAGGATCCTTGAGGGACGCCGCAGATGACTTCGGTGGCCTCTGACTTGTACGGTGGTAGGCGGACTCTCTGTGTTCTTCCGTCGAGGAAGGAGGTGATCCATTCCAGAGCCTTCTCCTGGATTCCGATGTTGCCGAGGCGTTGCACTAGGGTGCGGTGGCAGACAGTGTCGAATGCTGCGGAGAGGTCCAGGAGGATGAGGGCCGCTGTTTCTCTGTTGTCCATCAGGGTTCGGATGTCATCGGTGGCGGCGATGAGGGCGGTCTCGGTGCTGTGGTTGGCTCGGAAGCCAGACTGTGAGGGGTCGAGGGATCCATTCGTCTCGAGGAAGGCGGCCAGCTGTTTGTTGATGGTCTTTTCGATGACTTTGGCCGGGAACGGGAGGAGTGAGATGGGACGGTAATTCTTGAGTTCGGTGGGGTCCGCTGTAGGTTTCTTGAGTAGAGCGCTGAGTTCGGCGTGCTTCCAGCTCTCAGGGAAGGTGGCTGTGTCGAAGGAGGTGTTGATAATGTCCCGCAGGTGGGGTGCGATGACAGTGTCGGCCTTGTTGAAGACGTGGTGAGGGCAGGGGTCGGTCGGCGATCCGGAGTGGACGGAGTTCATTGTGCGGACGGTGTCTGATCGGAGTCCAGGCGCGGAGGGTGGTGGTGGGTGGCGTTGCTGCGGTTGTGGCGTGCGTCGGTTGGATGCTGAAGCTGTTGTGTATGTCCGCGATCTTGTTGTGGAAGTAGGAGGCGAGGGCATTGCAGAGGTCTTGCGATGGGGTGATGTCGTTGTTTCCGGCGTTGGGATTGGAGAGCTCTTTCACGATGTTGAAGAGTTCCTTGCAGTTGTGTGCGTTGTTGTCCAGTCGGTCCTTGTAGGCGTTTTTCTTGGTGGCGCAGATCAGTTGGTGGTGTTCCCGGGTGGCGAGCTTGAGGGTGGTCATGTTGTCCGTTGTTGGTTCCCTTCTCCATACTTTCTCGAGGGCTCGGCAGTTCTTCTTGGAGCTCTTGAGTTCGTCGGTGAACCATGGGGCTTTTCTGCTGCCGGGTCTGCTGGGCGGGGTCCTCAGAGGGGCGAGTTCGTCCGCGCAGTTGCTGATCCACTTCGTGAGGTTGTCGGCGGCCTGGCTGGGGTTCGCTGAGCCGGCCGGAGGGTGCTGGCTCAGGGAGGCGGTGAGCTGGTCGGCTGTGATCTTGTTCCAGCTTCTTCGGGCAGCTTGTTGCTGGTGGTGGTGGATCGTCGTTCTTTTGAAGGTGAAGTGGACGCAGCTGTGGTCCGTCCAGTGGAGTCCTGTTGCGTGGGTGAAGGCGATGTCTTTGCTGGATGAGAAGACGGCGTTGAGTGTGTGTCCGGCGAGGTGGGTGGGGGTGGACACCAGCTGCTTGAGTCCGAGGTTGTCGAGGATGTCGAGCAGGGTGGTGGTGTTCCGGTCGCTGTTGTTCTCCAGGTGGAAGTTGAGGTCCCCCAGGAGGATGTAGTCGGCGGAGGGGAGGGCGTGCGGGCTGATGAAGTCGGCGATGTCCTCGCTGAATCGTGTGCGTGGTCCCGGGGGTCGGTAGAGCAAGGTGCCTCTGAGGGTGGTCTTCGGGTCGGTGTGGATCTGGAAGTGCAGGTGTTCGGCGGTGGTTAGGGTGTCGTCGGTGTTGGTCGTGACGCGGATTGTGTCCCTGTGGATGATGGCGATGCCTCCTCCCGTCTGGTTGGCGGTGCGATCCCTCCGGGTGATCTTGTAGCCCTCTGGGACGGCGATGGCGATGTCGGGCGCTGAAGAGGCGTTCATCCAGGTCTCCGTGAGGAAGGCAACGTCAGGGGCTGTGGTGTCGAGGAGGTTCCAGAGTTCGACGGCGTGTCTGTGGACGGAGCGGGTGTTGAGCAGGATGCACTTGAGGTGGTTGCTGCTGGAGTTCGGCTTGGAAGGCGCTGGTGTCGGGTAGGTCCGGATGCAGGTGAACTTGCAGGTGTGGCAGCTGAAGGGTCCGTGGGTATGCTTCGGGGTGGCTCGGTGGCATCCCGGGATGCCGCCGGTGTTGAGTGCGATGAGTTCGGCGGCGTTGTAGGTTCGTAGGGTCGGCTTCCGTCGGTGGGGGCCAGGGGTCCTGGCACTGGGCGCGGTCCAGGCGCGGACGGGCGCAGACGGGCTTACCTTTGGCGCGCCTTCGGCGCACAATCGGCGCGCCCGCTGCGCGTCAACGCTGCGCGTTCGCACGGTCGCCATATATGGCGAAGTGCGTGGGGGGGCGGAGCAGCTGGGAGGCGGGAGTGGGGAGGGTACAGAAGGCAAAAGGGGCGGGGTTAGCGGCGGTGGCGGGAAGCGGGGAGGGAGGACGAAGGGCGGCAAAACCCCAGGCAAAACAAAAGGAAAAACACAGTAAACTGGAAAAGAAAACAGGCACAATGGACAGACAAAATATCAGTCAAAACAGCAACGACGACAGAGGCCGGTCATGCGAGCACGGACCACGCCGCTCAGAGGCAGGGGGCGTGGTCACGCGGCGGTAGCGAGGCAGTCAGGCAGGGCAGGCACACACAGCAGCTGGTGGCCGTGCGGCGCGGGGGTGTCCTAGAACTAGGTCACACTCACCTGCGTCGCACGGTCGCCATATATGGCCAAGTGCGCGGGGGGGCGGAGCAGCTGGGAGGCGGGAGTGGGGAGGGTACAGAAGGCAAAAGGGGCGGGGTTAGCGGCGGTGGCGGGAAGCGGGGAGGGAGGACGAAGGGCGGCAAAACCCCAGGCAAAACAAAAGGAAAAACACAGTAAACTGGAAAAGAAAACAGGCACAATGGACAGACAAAATATCAGTCAAAACAGCAACGACGACAGAGGCCGGTCAGGCGAGCACGGACCACGCCGCTCGGAGACAGGGGGCGTGGTCACGCGGCGGTAGCGAGGCAGTCAGGCAGGGCAGGCACACACAGCAGCTGGTGGCCGTGCGGCGCGGGGGTGTCCTAGAACTACACACCTTGGGCAAATATTCCCCTCGTCTCTCTGTCTTATCTTCCTCCTACCCCTTTACCCTATCCCCTTACCCTTCCTTGCTCCATTCACCTTGTTCCCTATGTTCTTTATGTGCTTTTCTTGATACTTATGTAACTTTTAACTGATGTAAATTGCAACATTAATGTTCCTTACTGGACTTTGGCCGTTGCTTTGGCTCGTCTACCAGTTTGTGCCCCCGTCGCCCTTCCCCTCCTCTTTCCATGCGGTGTCCTTCACCCTCCCTTCCTCTTTCCCACCTTCATTACCTGTCTACTCCCCAACTCCTTTCCCCCTTCCCTTAATCTTTCCCCTTGCTTGCTTTTCCCCTTACGTGCTTATTGTTTATCTCGACCTTACAAGTAACTATGCTGCCATGCTCTAATAACGGCGTAATCTTGGTAACGATGTAACCTGTAACTATGATCTGATGCTTATGTAAAGCGCTCTCATACATCCGGGTCTTGCCAGCGCTATTTAAAACCTTTAAAATACAGTTATTTTGAACTATTCACCATACATTCCTTCATGCTGTGCCACACAAAAAGAAAGTAAAAGCAAAAGGAATTCAAAGAAGATCCTCAGCTAAGGTGGGCAATCCTACATCTGCTACAACCACATTAACAGAGGTTTGAAAGTCTAGTTACATTCATTTTCCACGTTGATTGTTCATGTTACTTTTCAATGGCCTAAAACACATCACATTTTCATTTTAGTACGTTCCACGATTCTAACACTTTGTGTTAATACAACAATTGATTATATGTGGGTGCGATCGACACGTGATTATAATGCACCCCGACGAAAAATTTGCAGTTGCCACTCTATCAATCACTAGACTACATCTAACATTAAACTTTTGTTATTGATGCAGATTCATCTGTGCAGATTTTGTTCAGTGTTCTTGTGGACTTACCTTAAAGTTAACTATATCAATTAAGGACTACCATTAGACATTAGATAAACCCAGAAGAACCACACAAATCATGTCATATTAGCAGTCCTTAATTTGTGCTGTTGGTTTCCAGTGCTCAGCTGCTGTACTTATTCATCAACACTGTTGCTTTTCCTGAGCTCATTAATTGATGGGGAGATTAGTGGATTTGCCCAGAATCACAGGATGTTGAGCCGCCGCCAAGACTCAAACCTGTTTCCCTAGCTCTGTAGTCGCCCGCTCTGGCCATTACATCACATCCTGTCCCCACTTTCAGGTTAGTAGTTGGTTCTGTTGTAGGCAACAGTAACAGGAGAAATGGGCTGGTGTATGCTGCCTCCTAATGAGAAACTTTTACAAATTTACTACTGCAAATTAGTCTATGTGGATTTCAATACATGACCTGATATCAGAATGGCTGGAAAAAAAACTACTATAGGAAAAAGCATGAAGGGTCTAAAAAAAGATAATATAAAGGTGATTGAATGCACCAAATAAGGGTGACAACCCCCACCCTTGCCGGTCAATGGAGCTCTACATACCAATTATATGTGAGAAAGTCAAAGGCTCAAGCTAGAAGAAGGTACGGTGCAGGAAATAGTGCAGGTAATATAAATAGTCTCAGTGACTACGTCCTAGTTAACATGGATGCATGGCACGTCATATCCGAAAAGACCATTTGTACCTTCTCTATGGTGGATGATGCCCATATAACTGCCCATCCCCTAAGCCTCGAAGCTTTACTCCACCGCCCATTTCTAATGTCACCTCAGTGTTAGATCCACTGCTGGGACTGTCTTCTTATGTTGCTAAAGTGTGGAGTGCATTCTGAAATGTTGGCTGTTCCTGCTGAGTCTGACAGGCTCAGCTAATGAGGCCGGAGGAAGTTGTGTCAGCATGGCTGTGGCCTCAGCCCTTACACATTGGGGAGCTGCTCACATCAGCATCTGTCAGCATGGCTGTGGCCTCAGCCCTTACACATTGGGGAGGTGCTCACATGGACATTTGTCAGCATGGCTGTGGCCTCAGCCCTTACACACTGAGGAGCTGCCCACATGGGCATCTGTCAGCATGGCTGTGGCCGCAGCCCTTACACACTGAGGAGCTGCTCACATGGGCATCTGTCTGCCTCCAGCGTCCTGTGAGTTTCCTGAGCAGATTCAATCAGCAGGATCGCAGTGTTATGGAGAGTTAATGTTTAAGTGGAACTTAAAATGAGGTTTCCTCGAAATCTTTATAGCCCTCCTTTCTGTCAGTAAAAGATGATGACTCGATTAAGTGTACTGCCTGCATACTCTGTTAATATAGGACATGCTTGTGAAATTGAAATGTCTTACTGCATTTAATAGAAATATATTTTGTCTAACATCTAGTCATGATTATTACCAATGAAACAGGTACGGTGCATGTAATAGTGCAGGTAATATAAATAGTCTCAGCGACTACGTCCTAGTTAACATGGAGGTATGGCACCTCATATCTGAGAAGACCATTTGTACCTTCTCTATGGTGGATGATGCCCATATACCTGCCCATCTCCTAAGCTTTCAAGCTTTACTCCACCGCCCATTTCTAATGTCACCTCAGTAATAGACCTACTGTTGGGGACTGCCCTCTTATGTTGCTAAAGTGTGGAGTGCATTCTGAAATGTCGGCTGTTCCTGCTGAGTCTGACAGGCTCAGCTAATGAGGCCGGATGAAGTTGTATCAGCATGGCTGTGGCCTCAGCCCTTACACATTGGGGAGCTGCTCACATGGGCATCTGTCAGCATGGCTGTGGCCTCAGCCCTTACACATTGGGGAGCTGCTCACATGGGCATCTGTCAGCATGGCTGTGGCCTCAGCCCTTACACACTGAGGAGCTGCTCACATGGGCATCTGTCAGCATGGCTGTGGCCTCAGCCCTTACACATTGGGGAGCTGCTCACATGGTCATCTGTCAGCATGACTGTGGCCTCAGCCCTTACACATTGGGGAGCTGCTCACATGGGCATCTGTCAGCATGGCTGTGGCCTCAGCCCTTACACACTGAGGAGCTGCCCACATGGGCATCTGTCAGCATGGCTGTGGCCTCAGCCCTTACACATTGGGGAGCTGCTCACATGGGCATCTGTCAGCATGGCTGTGGCCTCAGCCCTTACACACTGAGGAGCTGCTCACATGGGCATCTGTCAGCATGGCTGTGGCCTCAGCCCTTACACATTGGGGAGCTGCTCACATGGGCATCTGTCAGCATGACTGTGGCCTCAGCCCTTACACATTGGGGAGCTGCTCACATGGGCATCTGTCAGCATGGCTGTGGCCTCAGCCCTTACACATTGGGGAGCTGCTCACATGGGCATCTGTCAGCATGGCTGTGGCCTCAGCCCTTACACACTGAGGAGCTGCTCACATGGGCATCTGTCAGCATGGCTGTGGCCTCAGCCCTTACACATTGGGGAGCTGCTCACATGGCCATCTGTCAGCATGGCTGTGGCCTCAGCCCTTACACATTGGGGAGCTGCTCACATGAGCATCTGTCAGCATGGCTGTGGCCTCAGCCCTTACACGTTGGGGAGCTGCTCACATGAGCATCTGTCAGCATGGCTGTGGCCTCAGCCCTTACACACTGAGGAGCTGCTCACATGAGCATCTGTCAGCGTGGCTGTGGCCTCAGCCCTTACACACTGAGGAGCTGCTCACATGGGTATCTGTCAGCATGGCTGTGGCCTCAGCCCTTACACACTGGGGAGCTGCTCACATGGGTATCTGTCTGCCTCTAGCGTACTGTGAATTGCATGAGCAGATTAAATCGGCAGGATCGCAGTGTTATGGAGAGGTAATGTTTAAGTGAAACTTAAAATGAGGTTTCCTCGAAATCTTTATAGCCCTCCTTTTTGTCAGTAAAAGATGATGACTCGATTAAGTGTACTGCCTGCATACTCTGTTAATATAGGACATGCTTGTGAAATTGAAATGTCTTACTGCAGATAATAGAAATATATTTTGTCTAACATCTAGTCATGATTATTACTAATGACCTCATTTAAAGACTGTGAGCCAGCAGAGCCGAGCAGACCACATTAAGCAGCAGGCAAGGTTGCTTGCAATAGCTAGCTGGGAGACTATTTTAAAAAATATGTGCCGATGCAAAATATGCGAGTCACTGTCTGCTCTAGAATTTCATTAACAAAACCTTAAATCACAATTTATGTACAGAAAAGTAAAAGAATTGTAGATAGCAGAATGCTAAAACCTTGCAAGTATTTCATACAGCATGACAGTTAATTAGGATATCGTCGACCTTTGAAATGCGATGGGTGTTGCTTAGCACAGGTGGAAGAAGGAATTTTTAACATATCTTAAGGCCATTGATGGTGAGACACTCTCTGCAGAAAGAAAAACAGTTTGTTTTTAGAACCCTTCCACAAACTGATGGCAGCGGAGACAGAAATGTTTTAGAAGATGCTGTGACTCGCATAGAGATCAGATTTAAACCCTCTTCTAGTGTTACCTTGAATAGGTTTAAATTTTATACAAGTGCTCAAGAGGAGAGTGAGAATTTCGATGATTTTCTTACGAGCTCTCTCTGTCAATTGCAGTTTTGGTCCTATAACTGATTAAATGATCAGAGTTCAAATTATCGTCCACGTCAAGAGTAAGAAAATCTCTGGATTATGGTAGATCCTAATTTAGGAAACATTATAAGTACTGCAAAAGTGATGGAACAGTCTGAAAAGTGGATGAAGTCCTTACATAAGGATAACAAAGGGACAGAAGACGAAGTGTGTGCTGTAAAGCCAGAGTCTTCACGTGTTGCTCAAAAAGTGTTTAAAAGACCTGACAAGGAGTTTCATTGTTTTAGGTGTCGGAGTCTTAACCATGGTGTTTCTTTTCCTAAGTGGCCAGCCTTGAGTAAAGACTGTAAGAAGTGTGGGCGCTGTGGGCATTTTACCTTTTGTAGCGATCCCAAAGGTTATGCCATAGGGAATTCTACTAGGAGTAAAGTTTCTTATATCAACCAAGATTTTGTCAATGACTGAGTGAGTGAATGGGAAGGAGGTATGATGTCATCTATTACTGAAGATGGAAATAGTGGAGGGAGTCCTGTTGATCTTAAACCACCTAGATGTTTGGTACACATATTGAATGTAGAGATAGAACTGATAGCAGTTTCTGGTTCTCCCTGGACCATTATTACAAACGATCTTTTCCTTGATCGTTACAAAGGAATTTCACTCTTAAGGATTTGAAGGAATCAAACATTATTGCTAGTGCTTTTGATGGATCTAAAATTGACATGGAAGGGTATAAGGATGTTGACATAGAATTTAAAGGACGTATGGCTCATATTAAAATGTATGTTGCGGTCAAGAATGTGAACGTTCTTAGCTGGAAAGACCAGTGGAGTCTAGGATATATTCTCAACCCTAGAAGTTGTGATCCTGTATTATTGGTGTCTCAAGCACAGGAAGAGAAGGAATATAATGATGAGAGCAGTATCATTGTCAACTCCTTTCCCAAAGTTTTTTCGGGGAAGTTAGGAAGACTCAACACTTTTACACATAAAAAAAAACTTAAACAAGGAGCTCTTCCTTTTAAGCAGAAGTTGAGAGGTGTATTTGTCTGTGTGAGGGAGAATCTTAAGTTACTTCTTCAAAATCTCATTGAGGAAGACATCATAGAAGAAGTGGAGTCCTCTGAATGGGTTTCTCCCATTGTTCTAGCAAGAAACACTGATAAACGTTTAAGACTCTGGATGGACTTGAGAGCATTGGATGCGAATTTGGTGGTGGATTGTCATCATTTGCCAAACATATATGAGGATGTATGTATGCTGGAAGGAGCCAATGTATTTTCTACATTCGATTTGCATTCTGCTTATCACCAAATTGCCTTGATTGAAGACTCAAAACATTACATTGCTTTTCTAACGTCGCAGGGGTTATTCCAATATAAGAGAATGCCTTTCAGTTTGACCTCTGTGGCGTCTGTATTTCAGAGAGCAATGTACCATATTTTCAAAGATTTAGACAGTTTTGTAAATTGCTTTTAAGATGATATTCTTGTGTTTTCTCCTAACCATGGGAAACAGACAGTACATGTGAAAGAGGTATGTAAACGTTTAGGGCTAAATGGCCTGACTCTGAAGCAAAATAAGTGCAATATGTTTCGTGATACTGTTGAATATTTGGGCAATTCTCTTTCTGGAAATTGAGTTGTTCCAAAATAATCTTTAGTAGAAGCTATTGTGAAGGCTCCAGCTCATTACAACAAATGAAATTTGATGTCCTTTGCTGGGTTGTATCAAAGATTTTGCAACAAAAATGGAACCATTGAGATAACTTACTATGCACAAGGTGGCATTTTGTTGGACACAAAGACAGCAAGATGCGTTTCAATTAATCAAAAATGAGATTGTCAAGGCTCCAACATTGAAACACTTCTGTATGAAGAAGTTGTGTCTTGTGACAGTAGATGCCAGTTTGTGTGGACTGGGTGGTGTATTGTCCCAAAAGTGTGGGAAGGAAGAATGGTGTGTTGCATTTCCCTCCCGTAGTCTCAGTGAAACTGAAAGGAGATACTCTGTTATTGAGAGGGAACTGTTGGGTTGTGTGTGGGGCATTGAGCACTTTCACAATTTTCTATGGGGGAGTAGGTTTGTACTCAGAACTGATCACAAGCCTCTGGTTTCTATTTTATCACCTGTAGGAGGTTGGAATGCCACTGCCAGGTGCCAGGCTTATGTGTAGACTACAAGAATATAGTTTTAATGTGGAATACGTTCCGGGGAAGCACAATGTTACAGCAGATTGCGGAGTGTGGAGGAAGTGGAAGTGTGGCAAGATATTTAAATGATTGCTTCTGTTAGAGATTTTGTGTCCAAGGAAATTTCTACCATCTCTGAGAAGAAGTGAAAGAAGAGTGTGATTGCAGATAAGAGTTGGAATGTGCTTAGGGGATTTACTCTTAATGGATGCCCCAAAAAGTAGGTGTGTTCGTGTTGAAGTCAATTCTTTTTCACAAGTATCCACTGAGTTAGCAGTGGAAAGTAAATTAATTTTCAAAGATGGGAAATGTGTGCCCACTGAATCCATGCAAGATATTATCCTTAAACTTGCCCATGAGGGATATTCTGGAATGTCTTCCATGAGAAGGTTGATAGGATCTAGTTTTTGGTGGCCAAGTATGGACGAGATGGTGGACAGCACTGTGAGGGAATGTGCTGAATGTATTAATAGTGATAACAATTTGAAACCATTTCCTGCTCCATTGAAACCAGTACCATGGCAAAAATGTCAGTGGTAGAAAATTGCGTTTGATGACTCTGGGCCATTTTATTGTTTACCTCAAGAAGCTCGTTATGCTTTGGTGATCGTTGACTACCACTCTAAGTGGCCTGAAGTTAAGTTTGTTCTGCATGCCACCACTCAAACCATTATCGAATTCTTCAGAGAGATTTTTGCTAGAGAAGGGAGCTCTGAAGTTCTTATAACAGATAATGGTGTGCAATTAAAATCTCATAAAATGGAAATTTTCTTGAAATTGTATGACATTAAGCATTATACTACTGCTCTCTATGAAACACAAGGGAATGGCCAGGTTGAAGATTCAACCGTCTGCTTAAGGATGGTGTGGAATTGGCTAGGAAATCAGGGAAAGAGTGGAAACTTATTCTGAGAGAAAGGCTTTGGATGTATCATAATACTCCTCATTCTACTACAGACCTCAGCCCTTTCCGCCTTCTGAGAGGGAGCGAACCGGCATCCAAACGTTTTCCCTGGTGGATTAAAAAGAAAATGTCTCATGATGTTGTAAGTAATGATGTACGAAAGGTTTCTCTTAAGGTTCAACAAAAAAAAGAAAAAATGAAAGAGTGCTATGATGCTAAAATGAATGTTAGAGGGCCTTCTTTTGAGTTGGGGACTGGGTAAGAATACGGAAACCACGCCTCAACACAAAAGGGACTTCTAAGTATGGGCCTGTGGTTAAAGTACATATCATTAGTGTTGTGACACAAAAGTGAAGAGTATGGAATGTAAGACGTGTTGTTAATTGTCATCCATATGTTCCTAATGAGATCAAAAATGGTAAGTTTTCTATGCCATGTGATCTTGGGGTTTCAACTGAGTCTGAGTCTTTGCTTCCAGAATTAAAACTGGTGGTAGATGTGTAATACCTCCTGTTAAAATTAAAGACTATGTTTAATTTGTTAAGAGGAGGGATGTGTTATATTCTCGAATACATTTAGATGTACTGTTTCTTTAATCTGTTTCTTTTAGAATTGATTTCCCCTGCCTTTTGTTGTTCTAGGTGTCATGGCAAGCATTCTGTATTCTATGTGAGATCTCTGGAGTTTTAGACCGGAGCAGTTGTGCTGTGCTGTTCTCCTGAAGAATAAACATTAATTTTATAATTAATGTTTCCTGGGGATGCTCTACTCAATAAGTAGCTTCAACATCCCTAAGCACATCTTGCTGCCCACACAGTATAATGCATAATATTTGTGAGTGGGGGGGCGTGGCCAGGTGTCTGCCAAGAGGGCAACTTAGATAGAGAGCTCCGCCGAGGCTGCAACAAAAGCCCATGATATCCGGTATTTCTCCTTGAAGTTACAGCAATATAGCACCTGCAGGGCAGAGGCAAGCCAATCGCTGAGGTTTGTGGTCTATAGCAGGGAGCTGCTCCCTGTACTGGCGGAGTTAGATGACGGTGAACCTGGAGGAGCAGACGAGCATGAAGGCCTCCTGAGTGGCTGGGCTGTGCTCAAGTAGCACATAGCCGGATGCCCAAACATCCTGGTGTGCACGTTAGCGGCACAGTCGAGTGTATCCTAGGGGTATTCGATCAGGGCCCAAAGATTCTGGGCCTAAAGATTCTGTGCCGTGTTGCCGTACCAGGCCGGTAAGGATTCAGGTGCTGGGTTGTGTCAGATGGCTCCGGGACTACCGCGTGCCCTGTGAAAGCAGCGGCCCCCTGTGATGGCCTTGGGCTAATGAGGTGGAGCGGACCCCCGCGCACGGATTGCAGTCCCCGGTGGTGCATGAGATAGTTGCGAGGGGCGCCCCAGAATGGTGACTATTTTGGGGGATGCCCCTCACAGCTGGAATTTAATACTAGCGTGACCTGGGCCCGGGAGGAGAGACGGTCCGCTGGTGTGCAGACACATCTGCCCGGTGGGAGTGAGGCACTGGGCGACATTTGCAGTACAACTGGTAGCCCCATTGCATCAAACTCGAGCGGGTGGAGCAGGGGAGCATCCTTGCACTGATTGCAGATCCCACTGCCGCTCGGATCATTCGCGGAAGACGGACCAACTGCTGAGTGGCCCGTGTGCGGGAGTGAGCAGCCAGTGAGGTGGCGATACCATTCAGCGGCCTACAGGTTAGCATTTGCCGGCTACACCTTGGGCCTCCTCACGCAAGATTGGCCCTACTGCTTCACTTCCGGTGGGATTCCCCCACTTCACTTTAATGCCATTGCTCTCCAGCCTCCACCCCTGAGTGGCGGCTAGTGTGATTTGCGGGGCGATGGCCCCATGGAAGGGATTACGCAGCAGTATGTGACTCGCAGCCGACATATCCCACGCTACTCCTGGGACAGCTTGGGCAATATTGGCATCAGCTGGGAACCACCTGCATAACCATCCCAAGCGGCGCCCCTGAGTTCGTGCCCCAGCTGCCTCCTACAGAATGAAGCCAAAAGGGGCTCCACAGGTACAGTCGAACAAGTTGGACAAGTACGCGATCCCGAAACAGCCAACAGCAGCGGAGAGCGCTGCAGGGGGTCAGGATGAAGCCCCGGAACCGTCTCTAAGCTCAATAATGGCGGCCATTCAGGCTTTGGGGACAACGCTTGAAACAAAGATTGATAACGTTTCAATGGAAATTAATCTACTCAGAGCGGACATGAACAAGACCTCAGAGCGAGTTACAGTGGCAAGGACGAACATAGTGGAGCCTCAGTGCACCACACGTAAACTAGAGGAGAACGTCCAACCACTGGTTCATCAAAACTGCAAATTGGCCCTGAAGCCAGAGGACCAGGAAGGGCGGGCACGCTGGAATAACATCCTTGTGGTTTGGGTTCCGGAGGAGGCAGAAAGCCCCAGTATGGACCTTTTTCTGGAAGACTTAATAATGTACCATCTCAAGTCCAAGGGGCTATCACCTTATTTGCGGTAAAGAGGGCTCATAGGGCACCGGTCCCACCACCAAAACCTGCAGCCCCTCTCAGAACAATCATTGCCAGGGTCCTCAATTATTAGGACCGGCACACCATTTTACAAGCCGCACGACTACATGGTGACGTCACATTTGAGAACACAGCTGTGAGATTTTTCCAAGACTTTACGTTAAAGGTGCAGCAGGAGAGCCGCACCTTAGATGGTGTGAAGCGAGCACTCAGGGAAAGGGGCATCAAATATATGATGTTCTTTCTGCAAAACTCAAAATCGTTGCTAACGGGAAGTCCTGGTTCTTCACAACGCCTTCGGTGGTGCAGGATTGGTTGGACGAGGGGCACCTACGTAAAGACAATCATTGTATGGTGGATGGCTGGAGGGATACACGTGAGCGATCACCAAGCTCCTCAAGTGGGTGTGCAGGAATGGACATTTGAGATCAGAGATCTTGGCGGTCCGTCCAGATCGATGAGCCCGGCGACTTCTGAGACCTCCAGAAGGTGAACCGACTGCCATGACCGCCTGGTCTTTGGGACTCATTAATGTAACATGTAATGTATATTGCCTGGATGAGTGAGTCAGTGATTGCACTTTCCATGATGTTGATACTGTAAACTGACCAATGAACTGCAACAGTACTCTTCTGGACCTGTGTTGAGTTTGGGCCTACCGGAGCCTTGTGCAGGCGATGCTCGGCAGCCCCTTTGTTAGTTGATTGTTCCTTGGGCGACAGGTGCTCTGCTAGTTGGGTAGCTTCAAACCTACGTAGCAAGGTAGCAGGGAGGGGGCAGGCAGTTCATGGGGTTCTCTTTTGTTTGGTTGTGTTCTACTTGCTTCAGAACAGTAATGCCATTTGCAATGACTTGGGTCTTAGGATGCATGATAATACACAAATTCCTGGGGTGGGGGTGGCAGCATGCAGGGAGGGAGGGGGTGTGATGATTCGATGATTTCTTCCTCTCAGATGGCCTCGCATCATACTAAGCACCCTAGGGTGCTCTCATGGACCGTGAATGGTCTGGGGGATAAAATTAAAAGAACTATGGTCCTACAATACCCATGTAGACATTTCCAAGATGTATTGTGCCTACAGGAGACTCACTGAAGGTGAATAATTATCTTGCTCTCAACAGGTTTGGGTACACACTTGCACTCCACGCATGGTTCAGAACTGGTTCTATGGGGACTGTGATCTTGATCAAAAACTCAGTGCCTTTGGTGATAGTTCGTTCCTGGACTGATCGAATGGAGCGCTATGTGGTATTATCAGAGATATGGGAGGGTATCACCATTAACGTTTCCTCAGTGTATATCCCTCCTAAACTGCATGGGATGACTTTCCTAGACCTCAGCGATCTCCTCCTAGATATGCCAGTGGGCACTCTTATCTTGGGTGGTGATATGAACGAGACTATGGCCCTAGATCGTGATACTCGTTCCTGCAGGGCCGGGGTGTTGCAACCGTTAAAGGTCTTTGTCACAGCGCTGGGGTTTGTGGACCTATGGAGACTTCACAATCCCACGGCTAGGCAATATACTCATATTTCCACAGCGCTTGGCATTGGGTCACGATTAGATTCTATTTTCACACATGCTGCCTCGACTGGCCTTTTTCAAGCATATTGTCACAGGGCCTGTGGAAACTCTGACCACTCCCCGGTAGAAGTACTCATACGAGGCCTGGTGAGGGATTGGACTCTATCTCCACATTTAGAGCCCTTCATTTTTAAAGATTAGGAGTTTAGGGAACAGTTTGAGGAAATTACTGCACTTGATTTTGATGAAAATGTGGGATCGGTGCGCTCTCATTACATACAAGTAGAATTCCAAATGAAACCAACTGAGCACTTTTGGTACTTGCAGTTGAGGCATGCACTCCGTTGTCACTTGAAAGAAGGCGTTTCTCTGCCGGTGACACACCACTTGAAGACAGACTCCTCCTTGACCCAATGATTGACAAAGCAATATCCCTCATGTGCAAAAAACGTATGAATAATACCCCTGACTGTCTGGGACCCCTTTGGGCGGCCTGGGAATCGGAATTGGGACTCCTGGAGGATGAAGATGGGGGGAGGCCCTACTGAGCCCCAGAGTGAGAGCGGTGATAGCGAGATTTAGGCTGATCCAGCTACGTATTCTACATAGAGCCTATGCCTTGCGATCAGTTCAGTACAGCATGGGCCATTGTATGTCTGCACAGTGTGCATGGGGCTGTGGGGAAACTGGAACATTCTTCCATATATTGTGTGAATGTCCCAAGATTCAGACTTTTTGGAGGAAGGTGTCTTGTGTAATGATAGAGGTAGTGGGGGAGCAGGTCCCAGTCGAGGCGAGATGGCATATCCTGGAGCTGACAGGAGAGATAGTTCGGCCTCAATGGGCCACGACCTAGATGGCCCTAGAGGGAGTGGTAGCAAAGCAAAACACAGCCCGAGCATGGGGTGCCAGTGTAGCCCGACATTGCAGTCTTGGGAAAACGATTTAGACTGGTGTCAGTGGGCTGAACAAACAGTATACCAGAGCAGGGGATGCCCACGAAAATGGGAGAAGGTATGGGGGGCTTGGATGACCTACAGAAATGATCAGTGACCAATATCATAAGTATCTCTTGTCATTTTAAGGAACACGTTGTATAACTGTACTCCTTGTTTACCTAGTTGGGGGTGGGTTGGGACACTGGGAGGCTTGGAATGCTCTATTTTCTCTGTATTGTGTATGTTGACCTCCATATTATGTATATTGTACTGATTTCTGAAGCAGATGTTTTTTTTCTGTGTTTCCTCTTTCTTTGGTTATTTATAATTAAAAATAATTAAAAAAAATATTAATAATAATATTTGTGAGAAGGTGCTTCTGTCCATCTAATTCACTTAGATTTTTCGCTTTTGGATCACCTCATTTTTGGTCTTTTACTGTGGGAAAGCCTCATAATCTGGAACTTACCCATGGTAAACTCATGGTAAAAATGCAAGTTCACAGCATATTTCCCACCAAGCACGCAAACAGCATTCACGAACATGAAAAAAGCAACGCGAATGGGTGGAACAAGCAATTCCACGTGTTCGCGGAACTCTGCTTGCTCGTGGAGATTTTTTACAGTTTCGCAGAGCTTTGCGTAGCGCGACTACGCAATTTCCACCCACTCCTTCTTATAAGGAGAGGCCAGTACACATGGGTTGAAAGTTACTGTGTGTCACTGTCTTTGATTGTAGTGACACTCCATTATATTAGGGCCTAGCTCCAGTTCACTGGGGTCCACTGACACCAGGGTTGCAAAGATGTACATTGCAATCTGTGTGAAAAGAACAATTCTGCAAAGTTCAAAAGCATATCAGCACATGTCATATTTCTCTGTGTCAATTCTTGATCAGAGCCCAGGCCTTTAGTAACCTTGCTGAGATGGGTTAATTACTTTTCTTCCTAGCTGCAGGAACAAATGCCTCGACCATCAAAGAAAGTATTTGACAGTGCTTAGGTCAACTCTTCAGGTGGAGGGGTATGGGTGAAATTACTCTGCATCAGCCAGCTGTCATCCTGTGCTAGGAAGAGGGCATGCCCCAGGCCACTCAACAAAGGAGGGAGCCCAGACCTCGAGCCAAAACCGAGGGGGAGTCGTTTAAAGATTTGCTTGGTAAAGCTCTGGCAGTGATGTCAGCGAAGGGGGGAAGTGATACCCCCAGAGCACATGTGACAAGGGACTTGTGGGTGATGCCATCTTGAAGTATCCCAGAAGCTTGTGCAGGAAGGTTGAAACAGGGGTGCAGAGGTGATATGGCACCTCAGGATAGGCCTGCTGGCACTTCATGCACCCCCTTAAAAGGACGTGCGCAGCGAGTAGAGCTCATTCATGGATGTGCTTTCCTGAGAAACACTAGGACTAGAGGCTGACAACATGGACAGTTGGAAGGAGTTACCCCATGACTGTGCCCTGGAGTAAGGACTCTGCTTCTGATTGACCCCAAGACAACGGGGGGGGGCACTCCCCAAGCACCAGAGAAGCTAGACCCCTTGCACTGCCTGAGTTGGGGAAAGACTGGGCTTCAGCGCAAAAAAGGGAGCGATTGCCGAAGAGACTGGTGCAGGCAGTCAGTGAGACTTGCTCCCTACACATTTTGGAATGTTTGAGTCCAAGAGGCCTGATGAAAAGGTTCCAGTTAGCAAGGGCTCATAACCAGGAGCAAGAGGAGAACGGATTAATAAAAAACTGCCCACTGGGGCTCAAGATATGCCAGTGAGAAGTTTTGGGTGAATTTTGCCCAATTTTCAGCAGCAAAATGAGTGCAGCTCAGTCGCCATACTTTATATCTGCCTCTGGAGTGGTCCCCGAGAAGAAAACTGTTCAAGGGAGTGCTGTTGCACCCCCTTACAATGTCAAACAGGGGCCCAGGACCACATCCCTGGGCCCGAGAAGAACCCAGAATGGGGAGCACTGTTGCACCCCCCACAAAGATGGGGGTGGGCCAAGGACCACATCCCTGGTCCCCAATTCAAGAGCAAGGAGGGAGAGTGTCATCCCACTCCCCATGCAACAAGGAAGGCCACAGCGCCATATGTGTCTTCCTGCAGACCAAAGTAAAGTGCTAGCTCCCACAGCAGCACACAAGTGTGCTGGCTGTGAGGGGAGCTAGTGAGAGCAGCTATGGATGGGCTCCCCGAGCTGCTCTCCAACACCGTGGGGCATTGCTGGGTGCGAAAAAGTAAGGCACAGGGCAAGGCTACAAAAGAAAACTTATGGAAACCGATGAGGCTCTCCCGAATGCAGCAGGGGTGACACAGTTCTAAAATGACCAAAGCACACGGAGGAGAGCCCCACAATGCCCTGCGGGGCTCAACAGGTTCACCATCAATTTAAAATTGGAGACCACTTGATTGTGGCTTGAGGTGATCCAACAAGGGAGCGGGGTTACCAACAAAATGTTTCCAAAGATTGCGGGGAGCTGTAGGAGCAAAGGAAGTGCCAGAGTCTCCTCTTTAAGTTTGGTGGGACTGTATGAAAGGTACCCCTAAAGGGTTTCAAATGCTTCTTATGCTTTTGTTTCATAGTTGGGCAGACTGCACCCTCTGCAGGTGAAGATTATTGCTGCAATCATTGTGGCATGGATGTGTTCAATATAGATTTCAATAATAATAAACACTCTCCAGAGCTGAAAACTGGAAATTGCGCATGTGTGCATTTACAGAAAGATGTTTTGTGTCTAAAATGCAGTATTGTATGTTGAAAGTTTTCAAAAACTAAATAACTGATTATCATTTCACAGTATTGTAATTATAATTGTGATTAAATTTGTGTTATTCATGTTGACAGTTATGATGAGTATAGCAAGCTCCCAGTCATGCTTAGACATTGATTCTTGCTAATGCTTTATTTGAATAATTAGAAGGACAGCCACCCATGATTAAAGTTTGCATGTTTTATAACCAGTATTAGGTGCCCTCAGTTATGGTTATATGTAATGATTGCATTTATTCCTATGGAGAAATACTTGTTGAAATAATGAGTGCCAGTATTAAGCGCTCTTATTCTAAGTTATGTTCAAGCCAGTGTCATTAATGAACAGATAATGTTTAAACATGTGAGTTGTGGTACTAGACCCCCCTCCTTTGGGAGGGTTAAGAATGATTGCACAATGTTATCCAAAAGTAATTCTATCAGCTTGTGCGTTCTTGATAATTGCTGCATAGTTTTGAGTAGAGTGTGTGTACTAAATGTGCTTTTTACTTTTTCAAAAGTAAAAACACAGACTGGACAATTATTTATTGAGTGTTATTATGGTGTATTTGTGAATGGTGATTACTAGCCCACACCACCTCCCTTGAGTAAGCCTTGTACTGCTCTGCAACGCTACCCTATTTGAGTCAAGTGCTACAATGGGGTGTTTGGTTCCCAGTGAAGGATGAATGCAGACCCATTACTTGTGCAGGCCACACCACTAATGACCCATTCTCTAAAAATACTTAGAGTGGGACATGTGCGGCATTAGAAATGGCATGTTTCCCCAGTGAATAGGCCCAAACAGTATTGTCACTGTCTAGGCTATAACTCGTACACAGGAATGTCAAATTATAGATTATACACTTTAATGTACACGTTTTGACCTTTACCATCTACAGACTCCATTCAAAGACTTATTTTCATATCTAATAACAATGAAATCTAATGAATAACATTAAATATATTGGAAATGTCAATTTTAGAAAGTTACCTTTACCCTGCCTGAAACTGCTGGTGGGTAATTTGCATAGCTCTCCAGCAACTGCCCAGTCTGTATTTAGCTTTCATTAGGATTGAAAGAGGTGTGAAAACTACTCACAGAGCAGAGACAATGGCCTGGGAGTAGAAAGTGTTTTCTTCCACTGGCAAAAAGACCAGTTGGGGTTGGCCCAGGAACGTAATTAAATTCAAAGGGGCCTGCCCTGTCACAAGCATGTTAGAAGACACTTGGAATCCCTCAACCTTGGCCCCCACATTCAGAATGGTATCAAACCCAGTGAAGGAAAGCTACCTGCAGAACCGACTTTGAGTGATCAAAGAGAAAGGAACTGTTTATTACCATGGCCAGACCACTAGGTGAGCACACAGGCTCTGTACAAGGAGAGAAGGGTTTCCCCATTTTTACGTTTTGGAGGGAGGGGCATTGTAGGATTGTATTGAAGTAGTACAGAAAGAAACTCCTGAAAAATTGGTTAGAGTTGCCTCCAGGACCCATTACCTCGTTGGTGAGAGAGTGTCATGTAGTCACCGCAACTAGTAGCTGGTGCCAGACATAAATGTGGCACCCCAAGGCACCACCTCAGAACATTTTCTGGACATGCAGAAGAATAGAAGAGGACTATGGGGCATATTCTCAAGAACGTGTGATAACCATTGCAAAAATAACTTAACGCAACTGTGCATATCGCAGTCTATCGCGGGAAAATAACACTATCTTAACGTTCAATTCTCAACCCGGTGGCACCATGCGATAGTAGCATGACAACGCGCCTAATGACTGAGCAAAATCCAACGCGACCAACAACAAATGCAAAACATGAAAGCCAAAAAAGTTGCGATGCTCCAAAGCGCAATACCAAAATCAACGATAACCAGCGACAGCCCGGAAAAACCCATGCGGAATGCGGGAAAGTGCACTATAAAAACCTAAACAAAAAAACACACCAAAACCGATTCAAACGGCGTATCTCCATGGATGCACTGGACCGAGTTCAGAGGAGAAGCCTAACCCCACAAGCCCAACGGGGTGCAGTCAGGAACCCTCGTGTTTGGGGAAGGACAAGGAGATGAGGAAGACGGGGTTCAGTCAGCAGTAAAGACCGGATCATTGTCACAGTGGCGATAGAACACTACTAACAACTGTTTGTCACCTCCACTGCGACCTTGGAAACCCAAAACTGAAATATGGCAGACCATCATCACAAACATCAATGCAGTTGGAGGGGCGAGGAGGTCCATGGAGGAGGTCAAGAGGCACTGGCATGATGTGCAAAGGCAGACCAAACAGAAACTCTCCGCATACAGGAAGGCAGCAACGGGCTGGAGACTGGAGGTGGGAGGCCTGCGCCACAGGAGGAGCTGGATCAGCTGGAGGAATTGGTGGCCACAGTCACCAGTGTGGAGACGGTGGGAGGAGTCGGCGCCTAAACACAGCTCAATATGACCTGACCCAACAGCAACAGGGTGAGTGACTACCAGGAACTGGGGGACAGGGGGAGATGGGCCCAAATGGCACACACGCACACTGCATACCCACAATGACAGTGGAACATGTCCCTGATACCCTTGGCAAGGTGCAAAACACATACAAACACCAAGTAGGCCCCTGTCCACCATGTGCACGTATGGGCCCCCTCTGAATAACCAACAATGCTACCAATCCATGCACATGTGTTGAAACCAGAACAGCAGCGACTGTGTGATCCACATTGATCAATCAAGTAACACTACCTGACCGATAGCATGGCAGCAGCCCAAATAAATAAACTTGTGTACAAATCGACATGGAGGTGGCCCAGTGTGAATCACATCTGTAAAGGAGCAGGTCCCACTCTGACACATCCATGTGCACCTACAATCCATGCCTTCAAATACAGCCAGCAGACATACAATGCACAAGGCCACAAAATCAGTGCAAGAGCAACAATGAACAAAGTCGCAAACCTCCCATCCCCCGAAAAGCAAACAATTTAAAAGCACACCACCTCCAAGTGACAAGGGTCCACAAAATCAGAGCTTCAGGGCAGACTCCCCCATAATGCAGCACACACACATAGCAACCACAGAGCATCACTGATGATGGCAATGTGGGATAAAGTGCAACAGCCACACCACAGGACAGAGGACGCAACAGGTTCTGCTTGTGCGTAGTAACTGGCCACTGTGTGATGACAATGTATGGTTACCACCACACATCCGTCATGTACTCTGAAAACCTACTGTCTGCCATAAAATAGCCAGCTCCACCAAAAGAGTCACAATTTGCATTGTCATGCAGTCTGCATGTAAACATCTGCAAAGCGGCAACATACATGGGAAACTCTGTTAACATGCATCTCCCCTTAACATTGCAGGGGGACAAACAACACTTACTGCAGAGCAGACCACTAATTCCATCAGTGATGATGAAGAGGACAACCTGCACATCAGTTCAGATACCCTCCAATGGATAATGGACAGTCTTTGCACACCACCCCCAGGAGCAGGGCAGCCCAGCTGCCTTGAGGTGACCCCACCACCTGCACAGACCACACAGCAGGAAACACACACCACCACGGCTTTCTCCCAGGACCCCCACGAATAACACATAGAATTCCAACGCCATGTGTTGAGTTGCCAGGTGGAGTTGGCTGATCAGCTCCGGGTGGGTTTTGAGCTCGCAGCAGCCAAACTCAATGCCATACGTGGTTGTCTGGGTCCCATCAGGGACCATTTACAGTCCATAACAGACAAACACTGTACGCACAATGCTCCACGACAATCATTGGCTGACTTCGCTAGGGCCATCTCTCGGATACAAAAACTGTCTAGTCAGACAGGCACCAGCGATGACAGCAGAGTTGGCACAGATGTGCAGCCAATTGAGACCTTGGAGCAGATGCAGGCTGTAAGTATGGCTGCCGCGACTGAACACCAGCAAGATGTAGCTGGGATCTTCCATGCCTTGCAGTTCATCAACGTGCCATTGCTGCCACTGAGCCAGGCCCAGATGACTGCAGCAGGAACTATGACACACTCCTCTCCGACCCCTGATCTGTCAGTGGCACAGAGTGATGCAGCCATTAACCCGCCACACACACCGGACGCACAGGACACTGAAGAAGTATCAGAGGACTAAGATGTGGATGGTAATTAGTATGTGAGGAAGGAGGCAGTAGCCTCCATCACCGCCATATGACCTGTCCCTGCCTGGTTGTGCCCTATACATCATGCCCTGGGACAACACCTTGCACTGACCCCAGAACACTCAGCGACATACACCTGGACCCTGACATGGACTGGCATATCTTCATGGGTGGACAATAACACAGCACTCCTGCAGCGGGCTGCACTCTCCCTCTTCCAAAACACCTTTCATTCCCCAAACGACTCTGGTTGGCCCACCACTGGGCTCCCAAGTAATGTGGGCTTGGCATGGTCATGTACAGCTCCAGCTCCGGAATGCACCAGAATGTGAATAAAACATTGGAAATCACACAGATGTGTCATGGCTATGTTCACTCAAGTGTGAAAATATGTATGTATGCATGGATAATGATTGCATAAGAAGGTAAACCCATGTAAATGGCATCAATGCGCATGTTGAACCCTGAGCCACATGGCCAGTTGGATGTCTGTGAAGGTGAATACTGGCTGTGGCCTCTTTGCACATTAACCAAAATCTCGCAACCCCCAAATGTAGGCACATGTCCATGCATTGAATAGGGCTGTGTATCGTCATCTCAATGGCTGCGGTAGATGAAACGGCGGTGACATTTTAAAGAGGAATATGTGAACCACAAATATGAACAAGACTGACATAGCACAGCAGCACACAACATCAAAACAAATAACTGAAACCGTAATACCTTGATCCTGCAGAAGAGGATTGCATTTTCCCCGAGTACTCCAGGATCGCCTCAGCCCTGCACATTGCCCCCGGGCCTGGCCCACCCAGGGGTTCATTATAACGAAGCGCAGGAGCCAGCACTTTGTTTTTTAAAATTTTCTCAGCCGGATTTGCGACCACAGCGCAAATTTAGCCGATTAAAATAAATAATGCACATTTTTGGCCTAGGATGTCAGGGTGTTTCTACCATGCCCCCTTTTTCTTGTTTTTTCACTGTGTTTCACTGTTTTCTTGTGACTCGGTTCTACCGAGTCACAAGATGGCTGCCAACACTTCCTGGTTTGGGGTGTTGGCAGACAATCACAGTGAATCTCGTGCTCGGGACGGTTCGCGAACCCACCTCTGCCCCAGATATCGAAACTTTTTCTTTTTCAAATTTCTCAGCAGCTACTGAATGGATTTACACCATTTAACAAAAAAGGGCTCTTTCTGAACCAAGGGCTACCTTTTTGCCAAATTTGGTTTAATTCCAATCAGCAGTTTGGGCTGTAGCTGTGTCTAAAGTTTCCTATGGAAAATAACATGAGGAAAACATATTTTGGGATCCCCTTTTTTCTCAGCCCCCACTTGTAGACCTAGGAATCAGTGAGCGAGTATGTAATAACTAGTATTGGTGTGTCAATAGTTTTGAAAATGGTAGTTTGTATTGTACAGTGGGTGTAGCAAAAGTTATATTAGGGTATGAGGAGGTACATCAGATTTTCACGTGGATGATGTAATCAGTAATGTCATTTGAGATGTCATCAGTGATGTCATTAGTGATCTCATCAGTGATGTCACTGACCATGTCATAAATGATGTAATATGTGACATCATCAGCAGAGCATTGGGGGGGCGCGAGTTATAGTTAGCTGAACTAACTATACAGCGGAATTTCTCTGGTTTTGTAGGAGTGAAATGTCCAACTAACTATAAAGTCAATGAAACCTGTGTTTTTTTTCAGTACATTTCTAATGTTTTTTTAAAGGCTAATTTCCAACTATAACGTGCCTGAAACCTATGTTTTTCCAGTTAATTTCAAAGGTTTTTTAAATGCTAATTTCTAACTATAACATCCCTCTATCAATCAATCAATCATAGCATTTGTAAAGCGCACAACATACCCGTGAGGGTCTCAAGGTGCTAGGGGTGCTGCTACTGCTCGAAGAGCCAGGTCTTGAGGAGTCTCCTGAAGGTTAGAAGGTCTTCGGTCTGCCGTAGGCGATGAGGAGGATGTTCCATGTCTTGGCAGCGAGGTGGGAGAATGATCTGCCGGCGGCGAGGGAGTGGTCGGAGGAGCGGAGCTGACGGGCAGGGGTGTAGAGGCTGAGTCGTCTGTTGAGGTACGCTGGACTGAGAGATGAGCCTTGGGGTACGCCGCAGATGATCTTGGTGGCTTCGGAGCGGAAGGGGAGGAGGCGACCCTCTGGGTTCTCCCGGAGAGGAAGGAGGTGGTCCAGCCAGGGCCTTCTCTTCGATTCCGGCGTCGTGGAGGCGTGCTCTTAGTGTGTGGTGGTACAAAAGGGGGTGGTGACAGACGGAGCATCTGAACCAATCAAACACTCACACCCAGTCAACAGATCTGGGTTTGATCCATCACCGTTCTTTAGCCCACTCTGCCACCCGAGTTCAGACATGGCCATATGCAAATCAGTCTGACCCTGTGCCTCATGGGAACAGTCCAGCCCGAACTGCCAAGCCATGCCTTCCCTGGACCAGATTCAAGCTTCCTAGGACCGGTTTCTGACATTACAGCCGTCTTCAGCAAGGCTTGCTTTAATACAGTGGCAAAGTGAGCAAGGGACTCACGTCTGAGCATACCCTGCCAACTTAGGGCGAACAAAGAAAAACCAAAGGTGGTGATGGACGGAGCGTTGACAATACAAACACTCACCCCCAGTAAACTGATCTGAGTTTAATCCATCACCGTTCTTTAGCTCACTCCGCCACCCCAGTTCAGACATGGTCATATGCAAATCAGTCTGACCCTGTGCCTCATGGGAACAGTGCAGCCCGAACTGCCAGCCATGTCTTCCCTGGACCGGAATCAAGCTTCCCAGGACCGTTTTCTGGCATTACAGCCGTCTTCAGCCGGGCTAGCTTGACTCCAGTGGCAAAGTGAGCAAGGGACTCACGTCTGAGCATACCCTGCCATTTTAGGGCGAACAAGTTGGTTTCTCCGTGAAGGTCGCTGTCTCGAAGGAGATGTTGATGGTTTTCCAGAGGTGGGGTGCAATGGTGCTGCTGGCTTTGTTGTAGATGTGGTGCGGGCAGGGGTCTACCGGGGAACCGGAGTGGACAGTGTTCATGCCCTTGATGGTGTTGTTGTTGTTGATGCTGGTCCAGGTGCGCAGGCGGTTGGTGCGGGTGGTGGTCATGGGAGCGGGGGTGTGGGTTGTTGCCTGGGTGGTGATGGCGTCGAAGATATCTGTAATCTTGCGATGGAAGAAGGTGGGCAGCGAGTCGCACAGGTCTTGTGGCGGTGGGATGTCGTTGGTGTTGGAGCTGGGGTTGGAGAGTTCCTTCAGGATGCTGAAGAGCTCTTTGCTGTTGTGTGCTTTGTTGTCTAGGCGGTCTTTGAAGGGAGTCCTTTTGGCAGATCTGATGAGTTGGTGGTGTCGGCGGGTGGCGTTCCTGTGGGCTGGGTAGCTTTCCGGTGTTCTTTCACGGGTCCAGTTTTTTTCTAGTTTTTGGTAGGTTCACTTGGAGGCCTGGAGTTCTTCGGTGAACCAGATGGCTCTCTTGCTGGTGTGGGTGTTCGGGGGTTTCTTGAGCGGGGCGAGGGTGTTGGCGCAATTGTTGATCCATTGTCTGAGGCTGCAGGCTGGAGCATCTGGGTCAGTTGGGTCCGTGGGTGGGTTCTGGGCGAGGGCGGCGGTTAGCTGGTCCTTGGTGATCTTGCTCCAGCTGCGGCGAGGCATCTGCTGGTGCGGTGGTGTGTGGTGGGTTTCCGGAAGGTGAAGTGGATGCAGCGGTGGTCGGTCCAGTGGAGTTTGGTGGTGCAGTCGAAAAAGACGTGGGTGAAGATGGGGTCAAGCCTATGTTTTTTTTCAGTGTATTTCAAAGGTTTTTTAAATGCTAATTTCTAACTATAACATACCAGTCTTGTTTCCAAAGTGGTGGAGAAAGGTAAGCGTGGCGTCAGAAACAACTCTTATCCATCCCACTGTGTGGGATGTACTGGACGTAACAGGAGGAGTAGTGAGACCCCAAAGTCAATCTTTGGGGCCAATTATCCCTTTTATTACCACCATTAAGTCCCACACAGCAGGATTGCTAACTTCTTATATCAGGCCCCACCCTTTCCCCACCCTTTCCCTTCACCACTGTGCAAACATGCACCCTAGCATGTTGTAAGTTGGGGGATTAAGTCCCCTTGAATGGGTCCCTAGGGTCCAACTAGCCCACCAGGTACCTCCAGTAAGTGCCACAGAGTTGCTTTACAGAGATGTGGTTCAAGGCCACGCCCCTTTTTACACCTCTTTGCATCGCAGCTCTGTGGCGCTTACCGGAGGTACCTGGTGGGCGAGTTTGCCTCCAGGGACCCTCAGGATTAAAGGGGAATTAATCCCCCAACTTAAAATGTGCCAGAGGGCACTTTGCACAGTGGTGCCGGGAGGGGGCGTGGCTTGATGTGATAAGTGTGCAAACGCGCCCTGTGGCGCCCTGTGGCACATTTTAAGTTGAGGCATTAAGTCCCCTTGAATCCTGAGGGTCCCTGGGGGACATCTAGCCCCCCAGGATTCTCCAGTAACCGCCACAGGGCTGCGTGGCAGAGAGGTGGTCCGAGGCCACGCCCCTTGTTACACCTCTCTGCGACACAACTCTGTGGCGCTTACTGGAGGTACTGAAATAAAAATTTAAACATGTTTTTTTTGTGCCCTGGCGGTCCTTGTGGCACCCCTTGAGAAGGCTTAGAGGGTCATGGGGTCTCTACCCTGTCCCCTTTTCTTCTTTTTTCAATCTTTTTTCTACTGTTTTCTTGTAACTTGGTTCTACCGAGTCACAAGATGGCTGCCAACACTTCCAGGTTTGGAGTGTTGGCAGCCAAATAGAATAAAGCATGTGGTCGGATGGATCGCGAACCCACCGCTGTCCTAGATATCGATATTTTTACTTTTTTTATTTTCTCAGCAACTACTGAACAGATTTACACCATTTCAGTTCACTTTCTGAACAAAGAACTACCTTTTTGTCAAATTTGGTGTAATTTCGTATAGAAGTTCGGGCTGTAGCCTTGCCTAAAGTTTTCTATGGGAAATTGATTTTTTGGCTCTTATTTTTTTTATTTCTCAGCAACAACTGAACGGATTTACACCATTTACTATAAAGGTCGATTTCTGAACCAAGCCCCACCTTTTTGCCAAATTTGGTGTAATTCCGTTCAGCAGTTCCGCTCTAGCCTTGGCTAAAATTTCCTACGAAATGGAACATGGAGAAAACACTTTTAGGGACGCCCCTTTTTTCTCAGCCCCTGCTTGACAAATCATCCCCAAACTTTCAGCATCGGAGCTGACCTGGATAGACCTTCTTTTTCGAGAAATTCACGAAGATTTGTTAAATGACAATAAAGTTATTAGCAAATCAAAAAAAAAATCGGTTCTAACTATAACTACCCACTGGGGACTGCCAATAGGTAATATATATATATATATTCACTGAAAAAACCATAGGTTATAGACCATATATAGTTAGGAATTAGCATTTACAAAACCTTATTTTACTCACACAAAACCATGGAAATTCGCATATATAGTTAGTTGCACTAACTATATATCGCGCACCCGCAATCCACTGCTGATCATGTCACATATTACATCATTCATGACATGGTCAGTGACATCACTGATGACATCACTGATGACATCTCAAATGTATTTTATTTTTTTGCCCCGCGGGGCCCTTTAATAGCCCCCACATCAATCCTAGGGGGTCAGGAGGGGTCTACCTTGCCCCCTTTCATTCATTTCCCCCTTTGTTTATTTCCATCTCTTGTCTCTCGATCCTACCGAGAGACAAGATGGCGGCCTCTCCGGACTGTTTAGAATGTTGACAGTCACCGGAGAGCCAATCCGCTTCTCCTCGCGAAGTTCCGTTACGCGTCTGGTACGCGAACCGGGGCGCTAACCGGGATGCTGTCACAGATATATATTTTTTTGAACGTTAATTTCTCAAAATCCACTGGAGCACATATCTTGAGACCTAGCAAAGGCACATCGGGCAAACAGTCTCTACAATTTTGCCAAGTTTCATAGAAATCCATTCAGCCGTTCGAGCTAAAAGTGAGTCCAACCGCCCTATGGAAAACTCAATGTTAAAAACACGTTTTGGGACCCCCCTTTTTTCTCGGCCCCCGCTTGACGAAACCCCCCCAAACTTTCAGGGGACGCTCAGAAACAAAAATTTCAGCCAAGTCTCTCTCTCACCGAGGAAATGAGATGCACCATTCCGTGATGTGTTAAAGGGCTTTTATTAGCGTAGTTGCAGCAACAGCACCTCCTGATGCATTTCGGTCTCTACTAGACCTTTCTCAAAGGACGAGGGTGCTCCGGCATTGACGGATGTGACGGCAAAAACAGGTGGGTCTCGTTATTTTGGAGAGGTCTGGCCCTCTGGTGGAAACCTGGGGAGGCTCACAGTCTCTCGCAGCCTGCTGGTCTTTGTAGTTTAATGCCGTCGCTCCTATGTAGATTGCAAGTGCCGGTTTGTTCATGCTGAAAATGTTTCACGGAATCCCCACAGCAACTTTCAGGCTCTGAGGACACATCCAAGGTCCAGTCCTTGGAGGGCGCACGCTTCCCGGGGATGCTTTCGCAATTCACAAACAGTGGTCCTAGGTTCGGGCAATGCGGCGCTCTTTTGTGGAGGTGCTGTCTCGAGGCAGGACCAAGCCTCTAATTATGCACACAGTCTCTCTCTCACCGAGGAAATGAGACGCACCATTCCGTGATGTGTTAAAGGGCTTTTATTAGCGTAGTTGCTTATATATACGCCAACACTCCCTTGAGGCACCGTGTGAACAGCACTCCGAAGAAGAATATATATATAGTTTCCAATCCTGGATCCAAGCATGCGAAATCAGGCGCTGACACCGTGGGACCAGGTATATCAAAGAAAAGTGTTCTTTATTCCATCAGGATGGTTTGACGCGTTTTGGCGCCAAAACCGTCTTGTTCACAACAGTTTAACATAAAATAAAAGTGCTATATATACAAACAGGGGTGATTGGCTTGGTGGTGAGAGTGTGTGTTGCCATGGAAACTTCCCAAATTCAATCGTCATGGAAGAGTTTTGTCTACAAATCTGAAATAAGAAACACTTTACAAAAATATTTTTATCAATGAAATTGTAAATTGCTTTGTTTAATTAATTAACTGGCATTTGTATAACTGTGTTTTTACTTATTTTGCGTATTTGCACGAAGAATAACCATGAAACACTTAAAGATGTTGTTTATGTCTATGGTCATGTGACTGTTTGTAGGGCGGGGCTTATGCTATTCACTTAAAGCATTATAAAAACAAAAAAAGTTGCACTAGTTCCTTGCATGTGAACAAGGGCTCTTGAAGCCCGAAACGCCTATTGCCCTCCTGTTTTATCAGCTGCAATAAAGTAAAGAACCTGTGAATCCAGTGGTCCGTCTCCTACTTTGCCTGCCTCGCCGGTCCTGGGAGGATCAGGAAGTGGCGCTTGTGGAGTTTCGATATTATTTAATTGCGAGAGTCGGCTTGCTCTTGCTCAACGGACCCCCTCCTCGACAGTGGCATCCGACTTCAAGCCAATTGCTGTGTTGAATTTCTTCGAGGGAAAGTTTCAACGGATGCCCCCTCCCGCAGCCAAAGATGAAAAGACTCGGAAACGCGAGACGGTGATTAGCTCTCAACGGCGAGGTCGGACGATTTTGTCAACGCTTGCAATCATCTCAAAACGTGGTGAGTCTCGTAATAGTAGGCAGTGCGGAGGTGGGGAGATTTCCTCTACGAGGGAGTATCACGACGTAAACACGATTGCCCAAAACCAGCATCTTAACGGCTAACTGTTTACTATATTGCAAATTCAATTATCAGCTGAAACGGAGGAATGTCTACGGAAGTGTTCCGCGCTAGGGAGGAGGAAGCCGAAGAGTTGTTTAATCAGGTCTCCGCTCAGGGCGGCGCGCCTAAAAAAAAATTCACCGAATATGGAAGCACGGGAAGACGGCAATATTAAATCCCTATACAAGGCACTTGAAAAACAAAAACGTGTGGAATTAACAAAATGGTGGGAACATTACTCGCTTTCTAAATATGCTGATGCACAGCGGGTACCGCGAGGTTTGAGAATAATGCTCGCACCGAGCTTTGAAAACCCGAACCCATTAATGCTGAAAGAATGGGGTCAATTGAATTTAACAGCTTCCATGAACTTGGTTCATTTGCTAATCAAATATGCCGCCATGGACCGAGAGGAAATTCTGAAAACTATCGACAAAATCAAAGAACAGATCTATAAAATTGAGGAAACAGATATCAGTATAAAACTGAAAGATGAAATGATGGACCGACTGAAAAAACATGAAAATAAAATAAAAATATGCAAAGTGAACAAATTTGCTCGTGATGCTGCAGATTACGCGAATGGTCAGATTTTCACCTTCGCGCGAAAGTATAATGCTATTAAAAGACAACAATATAGCAATAAAGGAAATAAAGATAAGGGGAATCAGGCTCAACCATCCGCCTCAACTACAGAAATGGGGGCCAATCAGGCGGTGGAAACTATAAGCTCTGATTTAACATCATCGTGCAGCACATCAAGTGGGTCAAATGATGATTTATTCACTAATGCTCAGGCAGCACCCATCCTCAATCTAGAAGAGGAGCTTGATTTTTTAGTAGAGGAAAGGCTTCGCACACTGAGGCCACGACAAAAAAACGAGGCAACGTCCGCAGAAACAAAAAAAGACGCGAAAGAAGAAGAAAACAAAAACAACGCTGTGCAAAAAAAGAAGACAAAGAAAGATTGGCAGAAGAGGAACTAATGAATGAAAGATCTGTGATAAACCTCTCGAATGTGACCCTATCTAAAGCAGAACAGCAACTTTTAGCTTTAGGCCTGAATATTTGCCCTGAACAAAATTTCAAGTATGCCTCAACAAGAATAGATGTGTATTGCTATATTCGCAAACTTAAACTTACATTTTTTTTTGCATTACAACATCTAAAATCAAGTACAGACATTGCCAATCCAGCCAAGGCTAAAAGCTCTACTAACAACCCCCAGCTAGTAGCGGCAGATATTCCAACGCTCCATGTCTGTCAGGACCTCAATCAGGCAACGGACTCACAACCTATGGGTCTGGAACAAGATCTCAACACCCAAAGAAGATTGGAAAAAATCAATCTTGCACAGAAGGGGCGGGTATAACCCCCTTAGAGGTAAATCTGACTTTGTACCACTTATGACCAGAGATGCGGTGGATGTTTTCCAAGACTGTATCATCACAGAAATCAAAGACCTTCATAGGAAAACCAATAATCGAAAGACACAAATGTTCAATCGCAAGAAAGCCAATTACTATGAATTGATTAAAAAACTCAATGATAATCCTGACATTGTGGTGAAAACCGCTGACAAAGGCGGCAACCTCGTCATCTGGCCTAAAACTGATTATATCCAGGAGGCACAAAGACAGCTACAGGATAATGTATGCTATGAAAAATCCAATATGAAAGATTACAAAAAGGCTAATGAAAATTTCAAAAAATTGTTACTTAAATGGCGCAGGGAAGGCCTCATGTCAGGTGACGAATTCAAATTTATGCTCAACGAGTCTCCTGTCTTACCGGTCTTCTATCTAATACCAAAAGTCCACAAAGGAATATCACCAATACCTGGCAGGCCAATTATCTCCGCTATTAAAAGCAGCGGGGAGAATATTGGTCGCTTTATAGACTTTTTTCTGCAAAGCTTGGTAAGTGGACTGCCTAGTTATGTTCGCGACACAAGCGACTTTTTGGAAAAAGTAGAGGGCTTGGAATGGCAGGAAGACATGCTACTGATAACTTTGGACGTTGAGCAATTATATACTAGCATTGCCCACAGCTGTGGCATAAATGCAACAGCCTATTTCTTGGGGCAAAGGCCATTGGAATTTCATCAGCATAACAAAATGATTCTGAGTTTAATAGAATGGTGTTTACACAATAATTACTTTTCTTTTGGAAAGGAGGTGTGGAGACAGCTTCAAAGTGTGGCGATGGGGGCCTGCTTCTTCCCCAGCTACGCGTGTTTACACGTGGGCTGGTGGGAGGAGCGGGTCCTCAACGTCACGCATCGGGTTTGGGTCAGAGAAAAAATTGTAACGTTTTTACGCTATATAGATGACATTTTTATAGTTTGGCAGGGAGACGAAGGGGAAGCCCATCAATTCATTGATGAAATCAACAACAACACCCTAAACTTAAAATTCACGTCCCACATTAGTGCCAAACAAAATAAATTTTTGGATGTCAGTGTCTATGTAGATAAGGATAACAGATTACAAACGACCCTACACAGAAAAGCCACTGCAGTCAACACAACCCTGCATGCTTCCAGTCTCCATCCCAGGCACACCATTGACAATATACCTTTAGGAGAAATCCTCAGGATCAAAAGAATATGTAGCTCCCGAGAAAATTTTCTCAAATGTGTCAAAGATTTAAGGATAAGACTTAAAGCTCGAGGATCTCTGATCAAGTTTTTGATCGCGCTCTGGCTAGAGCCGACAAACGATCTAGATCCTCTTTATTCCCTGAATCTGCTGAGAATGCTTCAGGTGCAGTAACCCCAATTGTGGAAATCTCTAATGAATGTCCGAGATTTATTACTTCATTCAGTAGTCAGGAGAAAAAGATTAGACAAATCATTAATCGGAATTGGCCTACCATTCTAACGGACACAGTGCTAGGAAGTATGTTGCCAAATAAACCACTGGTAACATTCCGGAGAGCACAGAGCATGGGGACAGTGTTGGATCAAAGTAGTCGAAAATTGAAGCAAAAGGCGGTCTGGCTTCAACCAGCATCGGGGTTCCGTAAGTGCTCCAGTTGTAGGGCTTGCCAATTTGGCACTAATAAAACTCATTACAGCACCCCATTTAAATCAGTGGATACGCCAATCATTGGCAACCACACATGTAAGACCGACCATGCTGTATAAGTCCTGACGTGCACCTGTGGCCTTAATTACATAGGCAGTACCAAGCAGCAGGTGCACGTCAGGATCTTACAACACATCAGGGCCATTTTGCACTGTGACCAATCCTACCCTGGTGCTCGTCATTTTCAAAGCACACATAATAAAGATGTTAATTGTCTATCTTATTATGTGGTAGCCTCAGTCCCCCCTCTTAGACGTGGTGGTAATCGAGAGCTTAAACTGAGGCAACTTGAATCTCGCTTTATTCTTGAGTATGACAGCAAGTGGCCGAATGGGCTCAACAACACTGAAGATTTACGTAACTTTCTCTAAAAACTTTACCCCTTGCTCCAAAAAATCTTATTTCCTCAGGTAGTCAGGTTCCCTGTTACCTAGAGATGAATGCTGTTCATAGTGAACTCTTGTCCAGGTTTTCTCTAACTGTTTCTGTTTTCCTGCATTCCGTGGCTAGTCAAATTCCTTGTTAGCCACGGTAACATTAGTTACCAACTCTTCACCTCCATTTAGTTATTTACATTTGTCACCATTGAGGATTTTAGCACTTTTTATATATCGGTGTTTTTATCACTTTTTTAACATGATAATATTTTTATACCTGTACAAAATGTTTTAAATGATGCTTTTTTATAAAGACAAAATTGTGAGTATTCCTAAATGTCGAAATAAGTATTCATGTACATTTTTGACATGGGTTACTTTATCATGTATTTGCCACATTTTAAATTTGTTATTCCCTTTAGCACGCTTGATCGCACTTTATGAACAGTAAGACACTGATCTAGTACAGCACTGTTGTTTGCACTTTATTTTTAGCCTGCCCTGTTTACACTTGAATTTCGTACTATAGACTCAGAACTCTATTAATGCATGGATACATCCTGTTATATATTTTGTCTACAAATCTGAAATAAGAAACACTTTACAAAAATATTTTTATCAATGAAATTGTAAATTGCTATGTTTAATTAATTAACTGGCATTTGTATAACTGTGTATTTACTTATTTTGCGTATTTGCACGAAGAATAGCCATGAAACACTTAAAGATGTTGTTTATGTCTATGGTCATGTGACTGTTTGTAGGGCGGGGCTTATGCTATTCACTTAAAGCATTATAAAAACAAAAAAAGTTGCACTAGTTCCTTGCATGTGAACAAGGGCTCTTGAAGCCCGAAACGCGTATTGCCCTCCTGTTTTATCAGCTGCAATAAAGTAAAGAACCTGTGAATCCAGTGGTCCATCTCCTACTTTGCCTGCCTCGCCGGTCCTGGGAGGATCAGGAAGTGGCGCTTGTGGAGTTTCGATATTATATATATATATATATATATATATATATATATATATATATATATATATATATATATATATATATATATATATATATGTGTGTTATACCAAGTGCCCTGAAGCTTAGAAGCTCACTCGAAATCACTCTGCCATCCGGCTCTTTCTTGTGCAGCCTGCGCTCTGTTCCACGTGTTAATACAACATGCCGACGCGCAGGCTGCACAAGAAAGAGCCGGATGGCAGAGTGATTTCGAGTGAGCTTCTAAGCTTCAGGGCACTTGGTATAACATATATATATATATATATATATATATATATATATATATATATATATATATATATATATATATATATATATATATATATATATATATATATATATATATATATATATATATATATATATATATATATATATATATATATATATATATATATATATGTATAGTTTCCAATCCTGGATCCAAGCATGCAAAATCAGGCGCTGACACCATGGGACCAGGTATATCAAAGAAAAGTGTTCTTTATTCCATCAGGATGGTTTGACGCGTTTTGGCGGCAAAGCCGTCTTGTTCACAACAGTTTAACATAAAATAAAAGTGCTATATATACAAACAGGGGTGATTGGCTTGGTGGTGAGAGTGTGTGTTGCCAAGGAAACTTCCCAAATTCAATCGTCATGGAAGAGTTATGTCTTGCTACATGCGATGAGTCATGTACACTCATGTAGTCCTTCTTCTGAGATTTACATTTTCCGACATACTGTTTTTGTTTTATACATAATAGTTAAAACAGGTTCTGTACTTTGGGCAAGACTTAAATTGCGATATTGTTATACATTTATTTTGACACATTATAGAACAACTCTATTATAACTCCATGGAAGTGAAACGCAATTTACGGCTTAAATTTAAAATGAAAAGTGCATTAACAAAACCATTTGCAACTAGGTGTTCCATATGTACGGTGTCCTAGTTGTTAGTTGCCCATTGCCCGTGAGTGAGTGTGGATGCTCCATGTCGTCGAATTTAATTAAGGTTGTTTTCTCGACATGTTACTAATGTGTGAGTTATGTTCCCTTGGTACCGCGAACATAATTAAGGGACAAATGCCCTTTGATTCTTGCCTGCAGTCCAGATGATGTATGGTTTGGATGTTAAGTGTTTCGTGCCATTAGGTTGTCCCGTGTTTTGGTGCGGAATGACGTCCATGTGAGTGTGCTGCTGAAGTTATTTCTCGAGTGCATACGGATTGCCTACGCACTACAGGGCATGCATGTGCATATGATGATGCCCAAGTGGGCCTGTCAGTTGCACACTATTCACCTGGGTCGTGATTGTGTTTGTAACGTTGATTCGGATACATGTAAGACATGTGTATCAGCACTACAATTTGTGGTGTAACGTGTGAGGGCAACAGTGAGATCTTAGTGAAAAGGGAGTGCATTAAAGTTACAAATTATATTAGCTAATACCACCTAGCTGTAAAGTGTTTAAAAAAAGGGGGATTACTTCTAGTGATGTTTATATTTCACTATCACTTGCGTTAGAACTGTCTGGGAGGAGTGGGTTAGCACGGGGGCTGCATTGAGTCTGATTACAAGATGTTAGAGGTGCACACTCAATGCTTCGTCTGCGTTCAGGCCATTAGGGGTCTTGGAGTCAAGTAAGAGGATATATCTTGACTCTAGTCTCCTGAGTGCTCCTTAACACTATCAATCACAAAGTATTGGATGTTTTCTGCTCTACCTCCGTGATGTGTGTTAATGTGTCGCGCAACTGGGTAGGCAGGGTCATCATTACTGATTGCCCGTAGATGTTGAAGTATCCTTACATGGACAGGATGTATAGTACTGCCTACATATTTCTTGTTGCATGTACACTGTAAGACATAGATTGCAAAATCTGTTTTGCATGTGAAATGTTCTCGTATGTCTAGTGGTGTTTTCCGGAGAGGGAGCTGGACTTTGTGTTTACCCATATCTGCAGGCTTTGCACTTCGTGCATTTGTGGAAGCCTTTTGCTCTTTTCAGCCAATTTGTGTTCTTTTATTTGCGAGGCATGTTGGACACATTCTTCTTCCTTCATTGATTTCGTCCTTCTGAAAGTTAACTGAGGCAGTTTGGCACAAGATGTTCCTATGGTGGGGTCATGCGTACTAATGGCCAGTGTCTGTAAAGGATTTTGCGCAACTGTATGTGATAAGCACTGTAACCTGTGATCATGCGTGGTGCACCTGTTGGTTTAGATGGTGAGGGGTCTGCTGGTGGTTTGAAAATGAGACTTTCCCTACTTTTGGTGTTGCATTTCTGTTCTGCTTTCATGAGGGTGTGATTTGGATATCAATACATCAAATAGAGGGACGAGGAAAGGTTGTCCTATCTGTTCCCCGGAACTCAGTAGAGATTATCAAAAATGGATAGGACACTTGTTACCACTTATACCAAGAGAAATATATTGTAAAATATATTGTGAAACCCTCATAAACGTTGTGTATAACGAGAAGCGGTATATCTTATTCTCCGCCCCACACAAACGTTTTGGCAGCAATCATCGGGTTTGACAAAATTGTGTATTGCCTAGCCTCGCCCGAGGCTTTCTCTGGTTTTTTCGTGGCAGTCTCCAGAGATAAAAAATTCGAATAACCCCAACAGAAAAGGCACAAAAAGGGATAAAATAGTTTCCAACCGATTAAGATACTCTTTATTATTAGTATCGGTGGACAACTAGTTTAAAAGAAGTTGGTATGCTCGCTGGAAAATTAGGAATCCATAGCATATATTAGTAGTATTGACAAAACGTCGACATGTTTCTGCTCTGTTGGCCCGTGGGTCTAAGAGCATTCGTCAGGACAAAAAACAACAATAAACAGAGATCTACCTATCACTATTTGTGATGTAGGGGGTAGAGGTGTAATTTACAATCTTACCCTTACGTGGTTCTATGTAGTCACCTGTAAATTTTAAGAAAAAGAGGGTTGGGGTCACTAGTGGCATTTTACCAAAGTGCGGTTAAAAAGAAGAAATGGAAAAACATTGTACCATTTTCATGCAAGCTCAATTGTGGCATGCTGTTTTTAGGAAATTGAGAACAATAGGGACATGTTGGCGAGTAAATGGTGGCGACTTAATGCGACATGTAAATTGCAAGGAATGTGACATACCTCTAAATCAGGTGAACTTGAGTGTGCGAACCTGATAGAGAAAACGGGGATGATAAGTGTTCGGCACATTTACGTAATGGTAAGGAAGTCCGTCATACCCCATGTGAGGTCTTACCTTAATTGTGTTTAGAAAAAGGTTCCCTCAGGAGGTCCCAGGCTATAACAGTATCAGAGAATCAAGGTATTAGTCACTCTGGTGCTATAAGTTGTGGATGAGCGAGGGCGGTGGAGGGACGACTTACCCGCAGCGGAAATGTGTTCCGCGTCTTGTGCTGGCTCTGCCTCCTGGACGCCAAGAGCACGTTTCCAATGGCGTTTTAACTACGCTAATCATAGAGATAGAAATGAGAGACCAACAGCCAAATGTTCAAACAAGGAGCATGACCTCGACAAAGCTAGGGACCAGCAAAACGAGTCACTGATAGTGAACCTAAGCCCAGTGACCCTTTCGGTAGACCAAAAAAATGTCCTGAACAAAGGACTTGGATATGTCCCTACCCCCAACCTTGATTTGTTCCGACTCAAGAGTGAACTATCAGAGTTTTGTCGTTCTCTCAAGTTAAAAGCACACTTTGGGGAGTCACCAGTAACTTCTGATCTAGGAGACACGAACCTCCGCAAAAAATCAAACTACAGCCCACCGACAAACATGGTACCAGTAGAAATACTAGCCTTCGAACAAGCGGTCCTAACTGGAATTGATAACTTGGCAACTAATGTGCGAAGACCCTTCCAGAACTTAACGAGATCAGAAAGAATCGCTTTGGAAAAACTTCAGACAAATGAGAATATCGTCATAAAACCCGCGGATAAGGGTGGAGGTATAGTTATCCTCGGAAAAGAAGGCTATATGAATCAATGTCTTGATCTATTGGCGGATGAGAAATTTTACACCAAAATCACAATTGATCCAACACCAAGATTACAGACAATCATTGCCATCATGGTTCATGAAGCCGAAACAAATGGCTGGATAAGCAAAAAAGAGGCTGATTTCCTAGTAACTGAGAACCCTAAGATCCCCTATTTCTACTCCCTCCCCAAGACACACAAAAACAGAATACCTCCTCCAGGCCGTCCAATTGTGTCGGGGATAGGGTCAGCACTGGAACCCCTATCTAAATTTGCGGACAAATTCCTCCAACCACTTGTCAAAAGAACACCAGCCTATTTACAAGACACCCGAGATCTGTTGAATCAGCTGAAAGATCTAACCTTTGACCCCACCAAGATGCTCCTGGTGGGATTAGATGTTGAATCCCTATATACGAGTCTGCCCCAAAAAGAGACTCTGGAAATGTTGGAAGACGTACTTTTCATGGAGAACTGGGATTTCAGAACACCCAGACACTTTGTTTTGGAATGCTGCCGGATGGCACTTACTGAAAACTATTTTGAATTCGAAAACCAATTGTTTTTACAGAGCCATGGGACCTCTATGGGCAGTGCCTTTGCGCCATCGGTAGCTGGACTCTACGTCAGTAATTTTGAAACTCATCATGTACTCACAACTGCCAACCCATACGTTTCCAGTATCATTTACTGGAAACGTTATATAGACGATGTCTTCTTGATTTGGCTCAATAACCAAGACCTGAAAACTTTTGTCGACTGGCTTAACACACGTGATCCTTGGTTGAGATTCACATACACAGCTGACAAGGAAAGTATTGACTTCCTAGACCTCACGATCTTTTCAGAGAATAACCAAATCGAGACAAAAACCTTTAGAAAACCGACTGCCAAAAATAGCTTGTTGTCCTACAAAAGTTATCACCCTCAACCGCTCAGAGACAACCTACCTTACAGCCAATTTTTGCGCTTAAAAAGGAACTGCAGTCAGAAAAAGGATTATCAAACACAATCACGAGCCCTGAGTATCAGATTACAACAAAGACACTACAAAAACAGCACAATATTAAAATGCCAAAAAAGAGCCCAGAACCAGCCAAGGGAAAACCTTCTAACATCTTTTGAAAAAACTGAAAATAAGGACCTCGTAACCTGTGTGACCACATTTGGCCCTGCAACATACCAGGTCAACAAACTGATCAGTAAGAATTGGCATATTGTAAACACTGGCGAATTCAACTGGCCAAAACCCCGTTTTGCAAATAGACGTACAAAAAATCTACGTGACATGCTGGTTCATACCCGTCCAAAACAGAAAAATCCAACGAATCAGATCAGAAACATAAACATGGCTCCAGTGTCAGGCCACTACCCATGCGGTTCTTGCACAGCTTGTACTTCTACATCCATTTCTAAAACATTGCTATTGTCACCAACATTCACGTGGACCCAGCGACAACATAGCAACTGCAACTCTTCCCATGTGATCTACATGGTCACATGTCCATGTGACAAAAAATACATCGGTATGACCTGCAGAAAGGTTAAACTGCGCATAGGTGAGCACAAAAGCAACATACGCTTAAAAAAGAAAACAACCAAACTATGTGCACATTTCATCGAACAAAAACATAGTATTGAAGACCTGAAGTGGACAGTTATAGAAAAAGTTCAAGATAATACACCCAACGTTGAAAAAGTGTTGTACGAAAAAGAACAACGCTGGGTGGACCGCCTTAAGACGAATAAATATGGTTTAAATGATGATATTTGCTGGCACCACTTCGCACGCTGATACTAGCAGTTTGTTAATCTGAAAATTTAGAGTCCACTTAGTGTTCTGACACTCATAACCCTATGAGACTCTAAGTTCATCCCGTCTACAAATGTACTCCCTAAGGAACAGGTACAGTCCGTATCCTTTACAAAGGATATATATATTTTTCAAATATACATTTCTTTGATTCAATGCCTTAATAATTACGAGACCATGATGTAGATAACCTATAAATTACTTATTAGGCATACAAATTTTTAATAATTACTTTTGAAGCTGTTCTTCGGTTGTATACAAAAGTCTCATTTCTATCTCTATGATTAGCGTAGTTAAAACGCCATTGGAAACGTGCTCTTGGCGTCCAGGAGGCAGAGCCAGCACAAGACGCGGAACACATTTCCGCTGCGGGTAAGTCGTCCCTCCACCGCCCTCGCTCATCCACAACTTATAGCACCAGAGTGACTAATACCTTGATTCTCTGATACTGTTATAGCCTGGGACCTCCTGAGGGAACCTTTTTCTAAACACAATTAAGGTAAGACCTCACATGGGGTATGACGGACTTCCTTACCATTACGTAAATGTGCCGAACACTTATCATCCCCGTTTTCTCTATCAGGTTCGCACACTCAAGTTCACCTGATTTAGAGGTATGTCACATTCCTTGCAATTTACATGTCGCATTAAGTCGCCACCATTTACTCGCCAACATGTCCCTATTGTTCTCAATTTCCTAAAAACAGCATGCCACAATTGAGCTTGCATGAAAATGGTACAATGTTTTTCCATTTCTTCTTTTTAACCGCACTTTGGTAAAATGCCACTAGTGACCCCAACCCTCTTTTTCTTAAAATGTACAGGTGACTACATAGAACCACGTAAGGGTAAGATTGTAAATTACACCTCTACCCCCCTACATCACAAATAGTGATAGGTAGATCTCTGTTTATTGTTGTTTTTTGTCCTGACGAATGCTCTTAGACCCACGGGCCAACAGAGCAGAAACATGTCGACGTTTTGTCAATACTACTAATATATGCTATGGATTCCTAATTTTCCAGCGAGCATACCAACTTCTTTTAAACTAGTTGTCCACCGATACTAATAATAAAGAGTATCTTAATCGGTTGGAAACTATTTTATCCCTTTTTGTGCCTTTTCTGTTGGGGTTATTCGAATTTTTTATCTCTGGAGACTGCCACGAAAAAACCAGAGAAAGCCTCGGGCGAGGCTAGGCAATACACAATTTTGTCAAACCCGATGATTGCTGCCAAAACGTTTGTGTGGGGCGGAGAATAAGATATACCGCTTCTCGTTATACACAACGTTTATGAGGGTTTCACAATATATTTTACAATATATTTCTCTTGGTATAAGTGGTAACAAGTGTCCTATCCATTTTTGTGATTTGGATATCCTCTGGTGCGTAGTCTGTTAAATAACCCCTGTTTGGATTCCAAGTAGCTGTCTTGTGTGCTGCAGTTGCGTCTCATCCTGAGACATTCTGCGTAGGGGATGCTATTAATGAGATTGGTGGGGTGGAAACTGGTGGCATGCAGAATAGTATTGCCTGCGGTGGGTTTCCGATTTTTGATTGTATTTGGTTATTAGAGACAAATAACTCCAGATCTAGAAAGGTAATTTTATTTTTGCTAGTTGTGCAGGTGAATTTTAAGTTAAGTGTGTTTTGATTTAACTCTTCTGCAAATTATGTAGCATTCTCTGTCTGAAAGCTGCAAAAGTGCTTCTTTGTTGTACATATCTTGTGGCCATAGGACCACATTTCCTCCCTTGTCTGACCCATGTATTATGATGTCATTTCTGTCTTTGATTTTTTTCATTACTTTTTCATACTCCATTCTCTCATTGTGTCTAGTTTTCGTGAAGTTGTTACTGCTTTCGAGCGACAGTTGTTTCAGATCTTTGATCACTTTATCAGAAAAGATGTCAATATTATCTTTGGGCATTAATGGACAGAATGTGGATCTTGGTTTGAAAGGAGTCTTGCTGGTTCTTCCTATTGTGATACCTGCATTAATTGCCACTTCCTGTGATCTCATGGTTTCCATTTCCTCCTCAGCATCCAGCTCTGCCATTTCTCTGATGAACTCCATATCTGCTATGTTCCAATTACTGTGCGGGTCATTTGTTGTCTCATCACTATTAGAACTGCTGTCTTCGTCCCTTGTGTTAAAAAAGTATTTGCGTAATTTGAGTTTCCTTGTGAATTGGTGCAAGTCTATGCGAGTCTGTGTATAATCAAAGTTCGTTCTCTTACAAAAGGAGAGGCCAAGTGTCAATATTTCTTCTTCTTTAGGTGTTAGAGCCATGCTTGAGAGGTTGATGACTGTATTTTTTTATTGTTGTTCTGTTGTGTCATTCATCGTCTGTTGTTTTTCTGTATGTTTGTTTCTTTTGTTGTTGGTTTGTGTTTGCCCCATCTCCTGTTTTTGCGCCTTCTGCTCCTTGATATGGGCTTTTGTTTGCCTTGTAATCCTGGTGCGGTTGTCGCGGCCTGAGACTTTTCCCGTAAAAAAGCAAATTCTTCCACGGGTGTTGGAACTATGCGCGGTTGGACTGCATTGCCAGAAATTCTGGGGTCCGATTCTGCCCCTGAGCTGACCTCTGATTCGCTTGGAACTGTGTACTCCTGCATGATGGTTGGGGGTAATTTACGTTGTCTGATGCTGTCAAATTTGCGAGCAAATGTGTAAATTCTGCCATTGAGATAATCATTTCTATCGTGTTGAAATTGATGCGCTTTTCGTTCTTTAATTGTTTGCTCGTATTTGACAACTCTGTTTTTTATTTATATCATGCTTTTGTTTATTTCGTCTTGGTTCGGACTTTATTCCAACTGTTTGCTCACTGTTTCTAGTGTAGCCAATAGTTTTTCACGACCTGATGCGGCATATTTGATTAGGATTTGGAGCATGTTTTTTGACGATTGGGCATTATTGTCTGCCCATTCCTGCCCATTCCTGTAGCATGGCTGGATCTGGGTTGTCGTAAGTTGGAGTTTAGCCCTCGTGGCACTTAGCCTACCTCCAAGTATCTGCGCAAAGAGGTACATTCCCAACATTTGTAGATTTCTTGTTTTCGGAATTTTTCAAATTCTTTAAGTAGTGTTTTGTGATTCGAACCATTAGCTTGCTGCTGCCCCGTGGCTCCCGATGTTCCGGGAAGCGTGCCCTTGTCAGTGTCACAAAAGATATCTAATGCCGCATCCTCACATTCACGGACCCACTCCTCCGCCATCCTGTACCTGGAATAGAATTATTCTTCTTTGATACCCACTGCCGTTAAGTTTATCAATAAGTAATATAGACTTTCACATAGCTAGTAACCAACTGGAGAAGCAGTTTACACAACAACTGACAAAATGATACAGATATTCACACAGTTTAGTCACTATCCACTATATTTAGTGAGACACTATAAATTAGTCAAGTAAACAGTCAATTACACTGCTACTAAATCCTCCATCCAAATATTTATATTTATATATCCACTCATTTTTCAATGCAAATTGCTATATATATATAATACATATTTAAATAACGAAGCAAACCACATTCACTGGATGATGTCATCAGTGATGTCATTTGAGATGTCATCAGTGATGTCACTGACCATGTCATGAATGATGTAATATGTGACATCATAAGCAGTGGATTGTGGGTGCGCGAGATATCGGAGGAATTTCAATGGTTTTGAACGAGTGAAATGTCCAGCTAACTATAACACCCCTAAAACCTATAGTTTTTTCAGTGAATTTCTAAGGTTTTTTAAATGCTAATTTCTAACTATATCAGGCCTGAAACCTATGGTTTTTTCAGTGAATTGCAAAGGTTTTTTTAAATGCTAATTCCTAAATATATCAGGCCTGAAACCTATGTTTTTTTCAGTGAATTTCAGAGGTTTTTTAAATGCTAATTCCTAACTATATTAGGCCTGAAACCTGTGGTTTTTTCAGTGAATTTCGAAAGTTTTGTAAATGATAGTTTTTAAATCTATTAATTGTTATTTTTTTTATACTGATTTACTACATTTTTTAAACTATTTATTTTTAGATATTTTATTTTTTAAATTACATTACATATTTTAAATATAAATTGAAAAAAAGGTTTTTAAAAATATTGAAATTGTAATATTTGTTTTTTTTAAATTTTATATATTTTTCAAGTTAAATATATTTTATATAGCAGGCAGTGATATCCTACGGAAGCAAATTCAAGTACGGTTAGAGTTACTTTTCAGGATCAGTAGTGGGCTGAAAGATGCAGCACTGAGGTCTCTCCTGATAACAGGTGAGTAAATCGGAATTCGTATTTCGGCTGATTTTAGAGGAATTTTTTTAAGTTCCAAAACTCAACACTTAGAGAATTTCCAAGTGAAACCAGTCAATATTAGCCTACGGGAGGTAACTCAAGTTACTGTAAGTATGGTTAGAATTACTTTTCAGGATCAGTAGTGGGCTGAAAGATGCAGCACTGAGGTCTCTCCTGATAACAGGTAAGTAAATCGGAATTCTTAGTTCGACTGATTTTAGAGGAATTTTTTAAAATTCCAAAACTTCACACTTAGAAGAATTTCCAAGTGAAACCAGTCAATGTTAGCCTATAGAAGGAAATTCAAGTTACTGTAAGTATGGTTAGAATAAATTTTCAGGATCAGTAGTGGGCTGAAAGATGCAGCACTGAGGTCTCTCCTGGTAATAGGTGAGTAAATCGTAATTCATAGTTCGGCTGATTTTAGAGGAATTTTTTAAAGTTCCAAAACTCTACATACAGAAGAATTTCCAAGTAAAACCAATCAATGTTACCCTATGGAAGGAAATTCACTTAGCAGGTAAGTAGTGTTATCATTACTTTTCTTACTCAGTGGTGGATCCTGGATCCAGCACTGGTGCATCTCCTGTAAACAGTTGAAAGAATGCGTTTAAGTCATAAAGGCAATTTTTTAGGAATATTTTTAGTTTGTGAAAATAGACACTTAGAAACTTTTCTGCTGAAAACCACACAATGGATTCCTATGGAAGGAAATACAAGTTACTAGTAAGAACGGTTAGAATTACTTTTTAGGGTCAGTGCTGGGCTAAAAGAAGCAGCACTGAGGTCACTCCTGATAACAGGTGAGTAAATCGGAATTCGTAGTTCGGCTGATTTTAGAGGAATATTTGTACGTTTCAAAAATCAACACTTACAAACTTTTCTGCTGAAAACCACACAATGGATTCCTATGGAAGGAAATACAAGTTACTGGTAAGCAATGTTCCCTCTATTTTCTTTCCTCTGTCTGCGGCAGTAGAAGGTCTCTGTGTGCTGCAACTGAGGCTATGTGCGCCGGGAACCAGACTGCGCATGTGTGGGCAGCACCAAATATCACTCCAAACCTTTGCTTAAAATAGTGAAAAGAGAGTGCATTTTCACACATGTACAGCCGCATGAAATGTCTTAAGGCAGGTTTTCAATTTAGATACACACGCAATGACATGAATTAGTTACACAGGGGAGTACACTTTGGGTTTAGAAAAGCACAGGACTCCATAGTGGTATCAAAATACGATTTTGCTGAAGATCCTCAGCTCAAGGACTGTTCATAGGGTGGGGAATGTTGGGAGCCTATACAAGATCACATATATACACAATTACATAACATATTTACAATTAGACGTGCAAGCTATGGAGTAATGTCTGGATATCCCGTCAGAGATAGTTTGTCGCCAGTCCAAAAACTAGTCCCCTACAGGAAGCCGTCGTAACATCTTCTGGGTGAGTGTGAGTGAATTGTTGAATGCAGGTGGGTGAGTATGTGAATGAAAATAAGAGAGTAGGTGAATGAGGGAAGATTAGTGTGTAGCGGGGAGCAACATAAAGAGACTAAATAAAGCATGCAGTCCTCAGTAAAGCCTCTTGATAAATAAAAAGCCAACAGTGAATAGGTGAGTAAAGTGATTTGAGATAATCAGTGGGAGGGTCAGTGAATAAGAATGAGTGTGGGTGGATGTTATGTATTATATTATGTACCGAAGGGTGGCGGGGAGCGTGTCATGGAATGCATGGATGCATTCCATCACGGTGTTCCAGTCCAGGACATTGAGACTTTAGCGGTGTCTTGAAGTGGAAGCCGACCTGCCTGGCTCTCTGCTGTTCCTTTTATGACTAGCTCAATAAAGCTTGTTGGAGACATTACAGAGTGCTTGGTTCCTTAACAATTGGCGTCCCCAATTTGGAATGCTACTTGATGACTGATGTTAGTGACAAGAGTTTTGGGTACGGTTCTATCGCAGAAATGTGTTGATGGTTGTGAAAAAATGTTTGCATCAAGATGATTATCGCCCACGGAAACTAAATATCCAAAGGCAGCTATGTGTAAGCAGAAGGATTGTAAGCTAGAGTTTCAAAAGGCTGTTTGGGCGTATAGGGTGACTACTCATGATGCTATTGGTTTATCCCCTTTTTGTGCTGATGAGAGGTAGGAAACCCAGATGTAAGTTCACTCCTGTTTGGCTTTCTGATGGTATGGTGGAGCAGTGGCCAGCCGCAGCGGTTAAAAATAGATTGAACAATGTGCACAATAAAAGCAAGGTTTATTATGATAAAAGTCATGGTGTGAAGGACGTACAAGTAAAGGTTGGTGATTGGGTTTGGGTTCGAGTGAGGAAACCTGGTAAGAGTCCTAAGGGTGAGAGTCAGTTTGGAGCACCACAAGAAGTCGTGGAGCTTCTGCGTAATGCTGTGCGGTTGGATGATGGCAAAAGTATTGCCTTGAGATCTGGACAAAATTGTGGTGTCATGCGAGGAGAAATTCTGCGTGCCAATGGGGTGAAGGATGCAGAGTTGGTGGAAGATGTCTTTGTTCGGAGTGCTGTTCAGTCTAGTCTGGCTTCTGACCTTATTCCAGAAAAGGAGGTTGTTGATGAGAGAGTGGTGGGGAGCCAATGTTTTTTGGAAGCAGCGGTTGCTTCGGAGGAGGTGCAATCTGGAATGAATGAGGAGGTGCATTTGGGTGCATTTGGGTACGATAGAACCAGTTGTTGTGGATGAGGTTGTTGGTGACGGAGGAAAAAGAAAAAGGGTTCTTCCGTGATGGCTGAAGGAAAAATGTAATGTGATTATTCTTTCTTTATGTTATTGTTTTAAGTTGCATATTTGCTTTAATTTATTTGCTCTTCTTTGTGTTGTAAAGAGGGGGGATGTGTTATGTGTTATATTATGTAGCACAGCATGGCAGGGAGCGTGTCATGGAATGCACATTTGCATTCCATACGGTGTTCCAGTCCAGGACATTGAGGGGCAGATTTACGAGCCCCCTGCGCCTCTTTTACGCTGCTGTTGCACCACTTTTGTGACGCAGCGGCATCGCAAAAGATGCGCCATGGTGTGGGGTATTTACAACGTGATGCATCTGCCTCTTTTTACACTTCTCAGCAACGCAGTCCCTTTGGTGCATACTGGAGGTTCCTGATGGGCTAGTTGGCCCCCAGTGACCCCCAGTATTCAAGGGGAATTACTTCCCCCTCTGCAAATGCGCCAGGGGGTGCATTTGCAGAGTGGTGAAGGTAGGAGGAGGGTCTTGAGGTGAAGGATTGCACCACTCTGCAAACGTGCTTCCTGGTGCGTTTGCAGAGGGGGAACTAATTACCCTTGAATACTGGGGGTCCCTGGGGGCCAACTAGCCCACCAGGAACCTCCAGTATGTGCCAGGGGGCTGCGTTGCGGAGACGTGTAAAGAGGCCATGCCCCTTTTTACACCTCTCTGCAGCGCAGCCCCCTGGCGCATAGTGGAGGTTCCTGGTGGGCTAGTTGCCCCCCAGGGACCCCCAGTATTCAAGGGGAATTACTTCCCCCTCTGCAAATGCGCCAGGGGGCGTGTTTGCAGAGTGGTGAAGGTGGGAGGAGGGGCTTGAGGTGAAGGATTGCACCACTCTGCAAACGCGCTTCCTGGTGCGTTTGCAGGGGGGGAACTAATAACCTTTGAATACTGGGGGTCCCTGGGGGCCAACTAGCCCACCAGGAACCTCCAGTATGTGCCAGGGGGCTGCGTTGCAGAGACGTGTAAAAAGGCCACGCCCCTTTTTACACCTCCCTGCAGCGCAGCCTCCTGGCGCATAGTGGAGGTTCCTGGTGGGCTAGTTGCCCCCCAGGGACGCCCAGTAATCATGGGGAATTACTTCCCCCTCTGAAAACGCGCTAGGGGGCGCGTTTGCAAAGTGGTGAAGGTAGGGTAGTGGGGCTTGAGGTGATGGATTGCACAACTCTGCAAACGCGCCCCCCTGGCGAGTTTGCAAAGGGAGAACTAATTCCCCTTGAATACTGGGGGTCCCTGGGGGCCAACTAGCCCACCAGGAACCTCCAGTATGTGCCAGGGGGCTGTGTTGTAGAGACGTGTAAAGAGGCCATGCCCCTTTTTACACCACTCTGCAATGCAGTCCCCTTGGTGCATACTGGAGGTTCCTGGTGGGCTAGTTGGCCCGCAGCGACCCCCAGTATTCAAGGGGAATTACTTCCCCCTCTGCAAATGCACCAGGGGGCGTGTTTGCTGAGTGGTGAATGTAGGGGGCGGGGCTTGAGGTAAAGGATTGCACCACTCTGCAAACGCGCTCCCTGGTGCGTTTGCAGAGGGGGAACTCATTCCCCTTGAATACTGGGGGTCCCTGGGTATGCACTGGAACATAATAGATGAGCCGAATGGTGAGAGTGCTGTTGAGTGACCTCTCAAAGCTTCAGGGCACTTTTGGAAGAAATATATATATATATTTATATGATCAAAATGTCATACTAATGCAAATGTTGGAATTCTGTTTGACGCATAAAATTTTTATATATAACAATTTGCTGTACCACCAGTTGCAGGGAGTGGCGATGGGGGCCAGCTTCTCCCAAAGCTTCGTATGTTTGCACATGGGAGCTTGGGAGGACCTGGTCCTCAAAACCAAATACCGGCAGGTAATTCAGAGTTCTGTTATCGGATGGTATCGTTTTATTGACGATTTATTGGTTATGTGGAGGGGTAGTGAAGCAGATGCAATGAGGTTCATTGATGACATCAACCAGAATGATCCTAACCTAAAATTCACTGCCACACTAAGTCAAAACTCTGTCACATTTCTGGATACTGAACTGTATATTAAGGACGGATGGTTGGAAACAAGAATTTACCGCAAAGCCACCGCGGGTAACAGCATTTTACATGCTGCAAGTGCACATCCAGCTCATCTTGTCTCCAGCATACCGTATGGTCAAATGCTGCGTATGAGACGAGTGTGCAGTAACCCTAGTGATCTGGAAGTGGTCCAATGTGAGAGCAAGAGTAGATTCTTGGAAAGGGGCTATACTGAACAACTCATTGAGAGGGCCAGGATTAAATCCATGACTAAAACTAGGGAGGATCTCCTTACTAAATGCAGCAACACACATCATTCAGTGCTGCAGCCAGCTGAAAACAAGAGACACAATGACGAAACTAAGAGCTTCGGAATTATCACTGGCTACAATAAACAACATAAAGAGATCTATAGGATTGTCAACAGAAACTGGCCCATTTTGACCAGTGACCCCATTATTGGTGCCACTTTGCCAAAGAGGGTGTCATTAACTTAGAGCAGGGCGCCCTCACTTAGAGACCATCTGGTAGAGCCCAGCCCTGAGACTATTGACAGAACTACGTGGCTGCAGAATAACAGGGGATTCTTCTGGTGCAAAACCTGTAAGGCCTGTGGCCATGGTGTCAATGTAAAAACGTTTACAGATGGTTTTAGTGTAATAGAACACCAAATAACTCAGGTTTTAACATGCAAAACTGAGTTTGCCATATATGTATTGCAGTGCCCATGCCCACTTAAATATGTGGGCAGTACCAAGTTACCGGTACATAAACGTATCCTACAACATCTTCGGGCTATTACAAATGGAGATAACACGTACCCGTGTCGAGGCATTTTTGAGACAGCCATCGAAGTGTAAATACAAGCTTAAAATACTTTGTCATTGATGCAGTCAAGGCCAGCAGGCGGGGTGGAGACAGGGAGGCCAAACTCTGGACATTGGAAACCCGGTACATTCTCCAACTTGACACCAAGGTACCGGAGGGATTGAATGTAACTGAGGACATGTACACTTGCCTCCCATAATCAATTCCATTTTACTTATGACTGTCTTATCTGGGTACTGCTATGTGTATCTTTTTTACATCCTATAGTTGGTTGGTGATCAGGTACTTTGATTGGAAGGTTGACCCGGCTGGGCAAACTTCCCTCCTATGATTGCCAGTTGATGCCCCAACACAATGATATTGACGGAAAATTTCGCTACATTTATTTACTTTTAAACAGGATCTGTTATGTGACTATGCTGCTGCTGTTGACTAAAGCAATATTTAATGAGAGAATTGTGCAATACATCATTCAGACTTTACGGGTCCTTATTCCCTAACAGTCTTACTTATATGATGATTTCCATAATTTATAGTATTCACATTTTTCATTTTTTTCACTACATGGCGAATAAATATAAATCAGAAATAGAGACAATTGGGGTCATTGTGAGAAACACAGAGTAAGGTTCTTTGTAAATAGAAAGCATTGGTGTATATAGAATATGAATTTTAAATATTTTTATCAAGTTTTTGATGAAATATTTTTAGCAGTTTTTTAATGTTTGTACCTACTAGAACTGTTATTTGCACATATTAACGAATGGCTAATTCGGCAGTCTTTACTCAGATTTGATAAAATGTGTACATTGGATGTTATTAACATCTAGATATGTTATTTGCACTATTGCCTAATTTGCACATACTGTAATGCATTTGCACTTTAGTTAGACTGAGTTGATATCTAGTACGGTATGTTAAATTATTGAAACGTTTACTGCTCTATACTACAACATCATTTGGTTCAGTTGGAGCAGGTATTTAACCACCACTTCTTTCTAGAAAAGCACTTGACTCTTGTGTTCCCCATTTTCCTAATATTGACTCATACAGATTTTATAGTATTTTACTATAATTGTATTTCTTTGTGTCAATTTATGCAAATGTTCAAATATTGACCCGTGTAACATTTCTGGTTGATTAACATGTCAAAGTATTTCTTCCATGTGAACTCTCAGGCACAATCACGTGATGCTATGGCATCCAATTACTGGCACTTTAAATTGAGCATTTTTCACCCAGAACGTTGTCATGTGAGCAAAGCTCCTCGGAGCCGAAACGTCATGCGGCTGAATTTGCACGAATAAAATTTAGCCCTTAACTGGTCCGTGTCCGTGCTGTCTTTGCCAGTTGTACAAAGTTTTGCGCACTGGGTGTGAGACGCGGCAATCCCTGATATATATATACATATATATATATATATATATATATATATATTTCTTTTGTCTTCATTTTTAAACAGTCCCCATCACTGGAAAAACAAATGCGAACTCCAAATTCTTGTGCAGTTTTTTATTTTGCCCTCATACTGCCATGACGCGTTTCGGCCTAAAGAGACCTTGATCACATGACTCGCTCACAGAGTTGTTTTGCTTATATATATTTTTACTGGAAAAGACAAAGGTTACTGGGACGTTATAGTTAGGTATAGCCAGGAGGCGCGATTGCAGAGTAGTGGAGAAAGGAGGCATGGCCTTCAAGTCCTCTCAGCAATCCCACTGTCTGGGACTTACTTGAGATAACAGATGTGGTTCCTAGATCCCTAAGGACCCTCATCATCTAAGGGGACTTCAGATGGAGTGTTTGCCGAGTAGTGGAGAAAGGGTGTGGGCCTCCTGAACTTGAGGTCCATCTGATTTTTTTTAATGGGAGGGGGCCAAGCGGCCCCCCTCCCGGATGATTTTCAGTCCTGGGGACCCCATCCCAGGGTCCGGCCTGTAGTGTGGGTGCCCTAGTTCCACCCACTGCAGCCACTTATTGGTGGCTTAGGACAGCAGGGGGTGCTTCAAGACCTGCATAAGCTGGCATTGCTTTTACACATAGGGAGCCTCAAACATGCAGCAAAAGCAGTTCTGCTCCACTTCTAGCAAGCAAGACAATTTTCTGCTCTCGCTTACTAGAAGTGGAGAAGAGTTTGCTATGGCTTTGCAGGAGAAGCCATAGCCAACCACAATGTCCTGAGGGTGGGCACCCCAGGACATTGCAGATACCAGCCCTCGGGGCTGGCGGTCCCCAGGGCCATTATTGCCCCTCCCTCCTTTTACTTAAACGAGCCACCCTGGGGAGGTGGTTGTCCTGGGTCTGTGAAGGCTTTGTAGGGAGGCCATGCGGCTCCCTCCTCTTTTGGTGTTTTGGCCCTTAGGAGATGGTGTCCCTGGGACCTGTCAGGGTCTGTGAGGCCCCCTTCAAAACAAATATTAAAGCCGTGGGAAGGTGGAGGTCCCAGGGGCACAGGGATTCCATAAGGCCCCCAATATTCATTTAAATGGCCTTGGGAGATGGTACTTCCTGGGGCCCGGGGGATGCTTGAGGCCCTTCCATTTGTTACAAATTGGCCTAGGGGGTGGCAGTCATCATGACCCGGGAGCCTCGCTGCCCCCCCTACTGAAATAGACCCCAGGGAGCTTGCAGTCCCCGGTTCATACAAATACCCTAGAAGGGAGGCCCCATGTGCCCCCTCCTTTAAATATAATTTGAACATGCCACCAGGATTTGGCCTCCTCATTAAGACATGTGGGGAAAAAAAAACTTTTGCCTGGATTCCTGGATCCAGCGTGAATTCACGGCACAATTGACAAAAAACAATACTTTTAATATCTGGCAGAGTACCTCAGGAACCCTACCAGCATTCCTAGTGAGTCAGGGTATTCCTACCCTGCACCCTTTCTTTTTTTTAAGGTTTTTTTCTGGGACTCTGCTTCAAACCGAGTCCCAGGATGGCTGCCAACACTTCTTGGTTTGAAGTTTTGGCAGCCATTCAGATCTCAGCACAAGATCTCAGATCTTCTGCGTCCCCAGTTGTATATCTGACAAATCTTTAAATAACTCTGCAACTACTGAACAGATTTACACCAAATCACAAAAAGGCACTCCATTGGATAAATATCTTCTTGGCAATTTGGTGTGATTCTGTTCAGCAGTTCAGGCTGTAGCCTTGTCTAAAGGTCCTTTGGAAATTAACATGGGAAAATGCGCTTTTAAGAATACTCTGGTTATTGGCCCCTGCTCGACAGACCACGCTAAAACTTTCAAGAAAACAGAACGTAGTAAGCATCATTTCAGTTTCGAAAATTTTGTGAAGATTCGTCAAACGGCACCAAAGTTGTTGGCAAATGAAAAAATGTTCTTCATATGAAAACTAGGTCCTAACTATAACTACCTAATGGCATCCGCAGAAGGTAATAAAGATATAAATAAACATGCATTTATACACACATACTTACCTTAAATACACTTACCTTGCACTGTAAAGGCATGAGTGGTAAAGGTATATGAATGGTAAAGGCATGCATGGTAAAGGGATTGTGTTGTAAACGCAACACGTGTTAATGATCGTTGTTAAGGCTTTGCATAATATTGCCTATGTTGTGATGGTTCTTTCCAAACCACTGCACAGCATCTGGAAAGAGGTGGAGCTCAGCTCAGGGCACACATGAAGATGTTGGGGTTGCCCAAGAGGGTGTGCCTGACCACACAATCCATGGTGATCTTAGTGTGTAGTCAGGAGTACCTGGAGTCTGTAAAAATGTTATGTTATATTATTAGGGTTTATTGAGTGCACATATCCCCAGAGAGGGTCTCAAAGCGATGTAGCAGGTTCAAATTGAGGTAATAGTTCACTGCATAAAAGTAAAGAGAAAACATTTAGAACAGCCAGGTTTTGATCTTCTTTTTGAATGATTTGTGATCTGTGATCATTTGGAGTTGCTTAGGAAGCTCATTCCAGAAAAGATGAGGTAAATGGGAAAAGGATCTGCCACAATTTCTGGTGGTACGGTCCCTGAGAGGGGTGTGTAGATGTTTTGTTCCTCACCTAAGATCCCTTTTCGGTGTGTACCAATTAAGTTTCTTGGCCAGGCAAATTGGGCCCATTTGAATGTATCATCCTATGTACCCGGCAGGTGATTTTGAAATGAACATGTTTCCTAATGGGAAGTCAGTGTAGAGCTTTTAAACTGAGAGCAGACTGGACCGCTATGAAAGATTTTACACCAGTCTGGCAATGTTGTTCTGCAACACCTGGAGTCTGGAATGTAGCTCTTCATTGATTGAGGCCATCAGTGCATTTCCATAATCTAGACGACTGATTAGACCCTGAAAGAGTGGTTTCCTTGATTCCACAGGAATCAATAGGAAGATTTTACAGATGGTTCACATTTTTCCATAGCAGGTGCACATAACTTGATTTACTTGGTCTTTCATCTACAATTTGTTGTCTATTTTTACTTGAAGGTGTCATACCATGGGCTTAGGAGATGGACAGGGGCCAAGGCTCCCAGGCTACCAGTCATTGGACCAGAGTTTGTCTGCTTTTCCAAATAATATACCCTCAGTCTTACTGGTGTTGAGCTGAAAATGGTTAGTTTGCATCAAGGTGTTTATTTATGTCATACAGGTTTTGAATCTGATTCTGGTTTCTGTTGGGTTTGGTCCAAGTGTGATTAACAACTGTGTGTCATCTGCATATGATACTACATCAAACCCATAGGATCTAATTACCTTGGCCAAAGGTGCCACATAGAGCTTAAAAATCATTGGACTAAGTATTGATCCCTGGGGACCTCCCTTGTCTACCATCAAACTGCAGGAAACTAGTGTGCTTATTTGTACAGCGGTAGTTCGATCTTTTAGATAGTTGCTTTGCCAGTTAAGGGCTTTTCCTACATCTCCCATCTCCCTCAACCTTTGTTCTAAGGTTCTGTGGGACATGGTGTTGAAGGCTGCTGCTAGATCTAATAGGACCAGCATTGCTGACTGCCCGATTTCCTATTTATTGACCAGACAGTCAAGTTCAGTCCAGGAGCCTGCCAAAAAGAGGAGGGAAAGGGGTGCAGGAAACCCACTACTGAAACTCTCACAGTCCGAGAGGAGGCTGAGCCAGTGGGCGACACCCCAGAGCCTCCAGGAGATGACATTGTCTTCCTGGGGAACCTACTTGAACTGTCCAACTCTCAAAAAGAAGGGAGGCCCACCAGGGAAGAGCCATGAAAGGTGCAGATGGAGTGCCCAAGTCTGGAGAGTCGACGGCAGAAGACCCAGGCAGGTGGTGACACCTCTGGTGATCACCTGATCCTGGGAGAATGGTCTGCTGTATAGCAAGCCTAAGGGTCCTGATTCTACCCATGTGCTGGTGGTCTTTCAGTGCTACAGAACCTTCCTACTGGAGGTGACTGATGATGTTCTCCTGGCGGGTTATCTAGGGCAGGACAAGATCTTTGAGTTTCTCACCAACTTTTTTGACCCAAAATGAGGATAATAGCACATCAATTGCCCATCAAAGTTTGACCTCAACCCTCACAGTCCGAGAGGAGGCTGAGCCAGTGGGTGACACCCCAGAGCCTACAGGAGATGACAATGTCTTCCTGGGAAACCTACTTGAACTGTCCAACTCTCAAAAAGAAGGGGGGCCCACCAGGGAAGAGCCATGCAAGGTGCAGATGGAGTGCCCAAGTCTGGAGAGTCGACGGCAGAAGACCCAGGCAGGTGGTGACACCTCTGGTGATCACCTGATCCTGGGAGAATGGTCTGCTGTATAGCAAGCCTAAGGTTCCTGATTCTACCCATGTACTGGTGGTCTTTCAGTGCTACAGAACCTTCCTACTGGAGGTGACTGATGATGTTCTCCTGGCAGGTCATCTAGGGCAGGACAAGATCTTTGAGTTTCTCACCAACTTTTTTGACCAAAAATGAGGATAATAGCACATCAATTGCCCATTGAAGTTTGACCTCAACCCTTAGCTCTCCTTGTACCCCTTCCCTGTTATTTTTCCTCCATCATGCTCAACCCTTGACTTGTCCCAATTTGATTCTACTGTTCAGATTATACATGTTATTTGTTGATCATGCATTGATGTAAAGTGCTCTGATACACTCGGGTCTTGCCAGCACTTTATAAAACTTAAATAAATGGTCTCAGATATATTCTACAAGTCAAGCCCTATCTGCCAGCCCAGTAGCAAGTCAGGCGAAAAGCACAAGTCCTCCCTGCAACCATTCCCTTTTATTCACACTGTCTTTAAATGGGTTGGCATCTACAATCCCAAGATAGCTCTTGGAAACAGGTTCATCCTTGTCTTGGTGTACCACGCCATTTGGTACACCTCTGAAATCAGTGACTGTGCCTGAAGTAGTAGGGCACTGATGGGGATATTTACTCATGTAGGGTTCCCCAATGAGGCAGTATCTGACCGTGTTACCAACTTCATGTCTGCGCACATGAAGTCCATGTGGAAGGAGTGTTGGGTAACACTAACCTATATGTTCTCCACATCCTACCATCCCCAAACTATTGGGCTTGTTGAGAGGTTCAACAAGACCCTGAAGGGCATGTTTATGGCCTATTGCAGCTCTTGAGGAGGAAGTGGAACATCCTCTTACCATGCCTGTTTGTTTGTGATTAGGGAGGTACCACGGAAGAGGTTTGGATTCAGGCCCTTCAAACTTCTTTGCGGGCACCGTGTGCAAAGGCCTCCCAGTATGGTGAAGGTGCTTTGGCAGCAAGCTCCCAGGAAAGCCTGCCAGGGTGTGATCAGCTACACACTGGTACTAAAAACCCAGATGAAGTGCTTATGGAAGAAGGCCGAAGAGAATCTAGATGCCAGACATGAGTTCATGAAACAGTGGTATCACCAGAAAGCCGCTCAGATTGAGTTTTCACCTGGCTCAAACGTGTGGGTGATGGAGCCTGTGGAGCAGAGGGCCCTACAAGACCACTGGTCTCAGCCCTATGTGGTGAAAGAGCGCAAGACTGAGGTCACCTGTCTTGTGGACCTCAAGATTAACAGGAACCCTTTAAGGGTTTTGCATGTCAATTGCCCCAAACTTCACTTCTAGAGGTTCAAGGTAATATGCTCCTGGTCACAGATGATACAGTGGATGAGGAGAGTGACCCTCTCCCCAACTTCATGTCTTCCAAGAAGCAAGATGGGTCAGTCGAGGGTATGAGCATCTCTCCCTACCTTGGCCCTAGAGCAACAGAGGGACTTCAACCAGGTGCTAGTACAGTTTGCCTCTCCCTATTGCTTTACTACAGGACTCACTACATGGTGCATCCATGACATGTAACTGGGGACTGCACGCATGTGAAGAGTAAAATCTACAGGCTCCATGATAAGTTGAGAGCCAGAATAAAGGAAGAAGTTTCCAAAATGCCAGTGCTCTGTGTCATTGAGCCCTCAAACAGTCCTTGATCCAGCCCAGTGGTATTGGTCCTTAAAGATGCTCCTCCAGGTACCACCATAGAATTTAGGTTATGTGTGGATTATCAGGGGCTCAATGCAGTCACCACACTGACACACAGTTCATGCCCTGGGTTGATGAGCTTATCAGTTGTGAGCTGTCAAGCTCCTCAGCACCTTTGATTTAACATCTGGGTGCTGGTGGATTGCCTTGACTGAGGGGGCAAAAGAGAGGCTTGCATTCACTACCCAAGAAGGGCACTTCCAGTTTGGGGTAATGCCCTTAAGGTAGGCGAATGGCCATGACACCTTCCAGAGGTTGGCCATCCAGGTCCTGCCTAGATTGGAGAATTTCAGTACTTCCTATTTAGATGACATTGTGGTCTTCAATATTAGATGAGAGGACCACCTGTGCCACCTCAGGGAAATGCTTCAGAGGATAGGCCTGTCTATCAAGGTCAGTAAGTGCCAGATAGGGCAGGGTTCCATGGTCTACTTGCGACATCAAGTGGGCAGAGACAAGGTGGAGGCGCTCCAGGCCAAAATGCAAACCATCCTGGCTTGGGAACACCCCAAGACCCAGACAGAGGTGAGAACCTTCCTAGGCCTCACTGTATACTACAAAAGATATGTCAAAGGTTATGGTAGCATTGTTGCTCCTGTTATATTCCCAAGTTAGCACCATGTAGCAAAGTAGCTTATTTCTTAAATTGTCCTCACAAATAACATTTCCATCTGTGACTCTTTGCACATATTTGCATGCACAACAAATTTGGATTTGTTTCCCTGAAAGTAAACTTGTTTTCACATCTAGCTTTGCACAAAATTATCACAATGCCCTAAACATCATATACAAGGTCTTGTTTCGTACTATGTACAAATGTCATCACTATCTTCATCCACGGGATGACAGGGCTATCTGCATATACATAACATCACTAATCTATACGCACATCGCAAGGCTGCTTTCTATAATGAAAGATGAGCATCCCTGATCAATTGGAAGAGGAGGCACTTCAGCTGACACCGAGATCCTTGTAGGTTGAAAAATCACCATGCAGTGGTCTGACATCTTGTAAGGGGTGTCAGGTTTGTGACCAAGATGGGGTCCTTCACTCTATCCCATCATAAATGGGGTTGGTTTGTCCCTTGGGGGAAATCTTGGCTTTACACCTACACACACAGTAGGTACACTTAGAGTAGGGTTCACATTGTGGGAGTACAATAGATTACTGCTTTGTGTTATATGCCTGCATATATATATTGTTTTAGTACCATGGTAGAACTATATCTACTATTCACTCTTTTGTTGCTTGTAATCGCATTTATATGTTTCTGTCTACTAATCATTGAAGCACACATATTCTATGCAAGAATAACGTTGGATCAATACATATTATTGAAAACGTCCCACTGTGTATTCTCTGTATATTTCTCTGAGAATAAGTAAGCACGAGTGACTGAGCGAAAGGTTCTGTACTATTTACATTATCTCTGAGGGTTCAGGGTTGACATGTTCAGTGGTTGCCGGAAAACCATTTGCTCCCTGATAAGTCATGGGGGTAGACGGTGGCACTGTGAGCTAGCTGGTCTATAGGCCAACATATTCTTTAGCGGTGTCCGGAATCAGTCTTGGCTCCAAGCCCCTACTTTATGTTGTCCAAACAATGCACAGATCCTATGGATTGGTAGTAACTACACAACATGGTGCGCAACGTTGGTTAGGCTCTTATTTAACGTCAAATCTGTGAGGTTTCAGTTGTGCTTTCTCAGAGATCCTACTCACATTTTAACCGGAGACATTCATAGTGGGAAAGGAAAGAAATAAGCCTCAGCTGAGAAGGTATATCCTATGTATTGGCTGTAGGTTAATCAAGCTTGGAGGATTATAAGTTCTCACATTGTGCATACCATATCTTTATAAAATGTTAGCTAAATGCTACTCCTCGGACAATGACCGAACAAGCCGTGGACATGGAAGAATAGGTAGTTGTACTAAATATTTTGGAAAATTAGAGACAGGCAGATACCATGAAATTATTACAACATGGCATCCCGGCAATGGGTGGAGATGTTAACCTTCATTGTTGAGGCACATGAAGCATTCAGAGGTATTCTATTCTTGGGTTAAATTCCCGCCCGTAGATTCACACACATGGTTATTTCATGAATACATTGAAGTTGAACCACCTGATGCATAGTTCCCATATGTGGATTTAGAAGTCCAGTTAACTTACCAAGAGCACATTCATAGTTTTAAAGGTGTCCTACCCCATACCACAGAACATGTGAGACTTGGTCTGCTCAGCAGAGAAGGAGCGACCTGGTCGGTCTTAGCTTCAAATACATCACATCCAGACATTGTTGCTTTATCGGCAGCAGGAATGCATACACTCTGCAGAGATTTAGTAAAACAGTAAAAATGTACAGAAATCTTACACAATACATAATAAGAACATTGCCAGTTTATCCTGCAAGGGCTGCTCAGGCTATAAAACCACATATGACTACTGTTCCCACAAGCAGGGAACAAATCCTGTTCTGGGTAGCACAAAAAAACAGCAGAGCTTGAAGCAGTTTTTCCCCATATGGGTCCTCATGAAAAAACACAGAATTCTTACCATTTGCTTGGCTCCCCAGATAGAAGATTGTGTCACTTGGGGTACAAGCTTTGCTGTTGTATATACCAGAACTCATGGTACCCCCCACAATAATAGTTAAACCAGATGTACTGAAACAGATTCTGAATGCCATTCCCGGCCACGAGTGAGGCCATGCCCCCTTTTTAGGCCACGCCCCCATCACCTTAAATAGACGCTGAATACAAGCGTCTCGCCCTGACAGACTGCTTCCCCCTCCTGAGGCGGAAGCCGGGAGGCGCACTCACGCTTTGCTTTACTTTGCTTTTAAAATATCATTGATTGTCACTAATTAATCCTGCTTTTAAAATCACTCATCAGCTTGTGAGAATACTTCTTATGTGTCAGGCACGCACAGCGGATCCTAGCGCAGCCGCGCCGCCAAACACACACGCCATTCCCGGCCACGAGTGAGGCCACGCCCCCTTTTTAGGCCACGCCCCTCTTCCCTCCCCCTTTTCTTGCTCATAGATTGCCTTGACTGTTTGTCGATGTGTTTTTTCGTGTTATGTAATAAAAAGTTACAAAAAAAAAAAAAGAGGGACGAGTTGCATTGCTTTGATGCATAGTCCTTCTATTCTCACTGGAGGTTTATCAAAGGATGGAAGGGACTCGAAAACTGCAATGCAACGCCCAAGCTGGCCATGGCCTCCTTGTAAGCTGGAGAGCTAAACGCCGGACCCTGGTCAGAATGTAGCGTGCCAATTGTGTATGTGCCAATAAAGACTCGCAAACCTTTTATAACAGTTCTGGCGTCAGCAGAGCACCGGGGCCACATCCAAATGAATCTTGTCTTTATATTTGTGGGACCACGTACGTCTATGGTGACGTCTGCATGTAGATAGTCTAATGCTGTCTAACAATGGTGTCTGAATTGGGCTTGTTACACTGTAGATAGGTACCTGGTGGTCTTCGAAGCTATGCTCTCTGTAACAGGTATCATAGTCAATTCCGAATTTGTAAATGTCGACGCTCATTCCTGGCCACCAGTAGATTTCTTCTAATTCTATTAGAGATTACAAGATCCCTTGATGTGTCAGACCCTCTCCCATATCTGCTTCGTGTACCAATACACCTCTCTTGTTCCTGTTTGGAATTACTCTATACCCCGCTCCAGGGATTCGAGCAAAAGGAACAGAGTTTGCATAAATTATGTATGTATTATCGAGTGGATAGTTTAGTGGTAATGCTGCATAGTTGCCTTTCATTGAGGCATTCACTGCTAGCATTGTTTCACCGTCTATTTTTGTTTTTCAACGAGTGATTACAGCAACGGATGACGTTTGCACAGCTGCCTTTGCGGCCTCATCAGCCAATGAATTCCCTGCAAAGTGAACGCCATCACACTGATGACTCAGTGTATGAATCACGTGAGTCTTTTGTAGTTCTTTCTGCAAGAGAACTACTTGTTACTATAGTAGTTTATGCTTAATTGTGCCACCTTTAGCGTCTTTGAAGCCGTTCTGAACCCAGTTCTGCAAGTAATCGTTGTAAGACTGGACGCAGTAATACGAATTGCACACTATGAGTGTGGGGAATTCGCGATCGGTATTTTCAAGCCTCATCTTGAAAGCCTGTAGTTCAGCTCGCTGAGCTGTACAGTCTCCGAGAGATTGAGTTTTTGTAACCATAGGTCTAAATTTACCTTCGCGCCAGTGACCTTTAACAATCGCGCACGCAGCATTGTTAGCTTGTTTACCCCCAATTGCGGGCTGTGCTGATCCGTCTGTATATATTATACAGCCGTAATGTTCAAGTGGCAGAATTTCAGTCGGCAGAGGACATTCTAATTCATATTGTAGGAATTCTTGTGTTTTTAAATACGGGTCAAAAACGTATTCGACGTGTCTTGCAGCAAGAGAGTTAACCTATTGTATCCATCTTGGATGTAGAGCTTTTGCATTTGGAATGCTTGCTTTTGTCACTGCCTCTAAGGCACGTACAGGTGTAACGATTTTTATGCGTTTACCCTGTGAGAGGGCTCTTTCTTTTGCCTCAGCAGTCAGAACCGCTGTCACTATTTTTTTTGTTGAAGTGAATTTCATTTCAGCCTGTGTATACAAGTGCGACTTGTATGCTATTGGTACCGTCTCACCTTCGTTAAAGGTTAGGTATGTGAATCTGCATCTCCCTGGGATGATTCGGATCACTAGGTCACGCACGTTGTCGCGTGTTTGTAACTGTGTTTTAGCTAACATGTCTGTTTGCACTAAACGCAAAATTTCTGTGTGTTTTGTGTCCAATTAGTAGGTTTGAAATCAGGTTTGATTAGTTCGTAGAGAGGTTTAACCCTTTCTGTGTAGTTTAGAACATAAGTTCTTCCAAAATTCAGGAAACCTAGAATTGACTGTAAGTTTTTCATCGTTTTTGGAGAAGCGCACATTTCTCTAAGACGTTTGCTGCCAGACTTTTGCCTTCACTTGAAAACTCATATCCCAAAAATAGGACGTTGAGGTGGGCAATTCGTGATTTCTTAAAATTGAATTTGTACCCTTCAGAGGCGAACCCAAGCATTATGGTGTTCACTCTTTTCAAGTACTTGTCCAAATCATCATCTGTAAGATAGATGTCATCGACATAGGACAATGCCTCATCATCGTACATTTGTAGTAACTCTGTTACTCTGTCTGAAAATAACCCTGGACTGTGCTTGAATCCCTGGGGGAGACAGCAAAATTGTCGATGTGCCGCCATTATGGAGAAAGTGGTCAAATACTTGCTTTCAGTTGCAATGTTTTGACAAAAAAAACATTTGAGATATCTAATGTAGTTCTATATTTTTTGCACACGATGTTATTCCTCAGTGCTGTACCATGTGCGTTTTGTACTACAAAAGTTTTGCAAAAAGAGTTTAGATGTCTGTAATCCAAAACTAGATGATATGAATTGTCTGGTTTGGAGAGAGGAAACAAAGGACTGTTCATTGATGAGGTGCATGTTTCAATCACCCCTTGGTATTCAAGTTGATTTAAAATCTCACTGACCTGTTTTTTAGCTTCCTGTTTTACAGGATATTGCCTTTGCATTGTTGGTTGAGTTTTCAACTGGATTTTATGGTGAGGGAAATCCTCATCATATCCTCCATGATTTTTGTATAGTGCATAGTGAATTGGAATGTGATTTGAGAAGGCTGGCACAATCATATATTCGCCATGTGGGCACTCCCTGACAAATTCAGGAGGCCAGTCTTTTTCAGCTAGTAGGATGTCATAACCCTTAGAGAGCTTCTCCCAAAAGAGTGCTCTAATTTTTCTTGGTTTGTCCCCCACCATCCGGAGTGTTACTTCCTGTAACTTATGTGGTACACTAACCCTGGTATCTGCAGTTTCAACTTGGATGCTTTCATTCAAGTCCACTTTCTCCAGATGATCCTTCAGGATCTTGCGAGCTATGGTTACCTCTGCTGCACTGTCAATCATTGTTTGGGCCCACGCTCCGTTCTCGAGTTGTGTCCTCAGAATCCTTGGCATGTCTGATCTTTAGACTTGCTACCTTCTTTTTCGTAAATTGGGTTTTCTTATTTTTTGGAACGTGCTGTTCGTCTTTATACTTCACTTGTTCTTCTTTTGGTTCTTAACATCCTCTTCTTTCGGATTTCTGCGAGGAAGTCTGAAAGGTACGAGAGGAACGTGCATCATTATCTTGATATGTCAGGTTTTCTCAAATTATTCCTATTTCTAAGGTTATTTCTCTTTTCAGAGGGGTCCTGTTGAGGAGACCTTCTTCTGGACTCAGAACGCTTTTATCTAGGAAGTGTCTGTTTGGTGTTTTCCCACTTATTTTTATGAGTAGTGAGATTATTTTTAATTTAAAAAAAATCAGGATTTTCAGTTAGTTCGGTTTCTGGTTCCAAAAAATTACTCAAATAGAGGCATATTTCCTGATAGTACACTTCATGAGAACACAGAATTCTGACATCTTTTATTTTTCGGATTGCACACACGGAGGACAAGTGGACTACTCGGGGTACAGTCTTTGCTTTCAATCTTCACCAGATTTACAGGTGGTTCCCCTCTATGGCATAATGCCAGAACGTTCTAAGGAAAGGAGCTGGTTCTGGACCGTATTCATTTTGAATCTGTCTCAGAACGTCTGGCATTACTGCCATAGAGGGGAAACCATGTATTTTAGTGTAGATTGAAGCAAAGACTGTACCCCGAGTGTCACTGTCCTCTACGTGTGGTGCAATCCCAATTGGTAAACAGATTGTCAGAATTCTGTGTTTCTCATGAAGTGTACTATCAGGAAATACTGCCTCTATTTGAGTAATTTTTTGAGCTAACCAGAACAGAATTTGTTCCTGTTTTTAGGGCAATTTATTTTTAATTTGATTTAGACTGTATAGTCTGTGGTGTAATTTTGTTTGTGTTCCCTCGATAAGGGATGTGCTGTGGAATTCTTACAGCTGGTTGGACTGTTAAAGTCCGCATGACATATTGAACCAGCTGCCTGTGTATTTTGATCAGCTGTTTTAGCTGAGCTAACAATTCAGGAGCTGTCATTCTTTCAATGTCAGGATGTGGGGTATAGCTGGCTAGTAACGGCCATGTGGCTCCTGGTCTACCTAGTGGACCGAGCCTGGTAATGTGATTTTGATGTTGTAGGGCGCCATTAAACCAGAGCTGATGCTCTTGGTAAGTTAGTGGAATTTCAACGTCCTCAAAAGGAACGTATTCCGCTGGTGGTTCCTCTAATTTATAGTAGTGGATCTCATGTGTTGCTGCATTTGCTGCAGGAAAAGGAATCCATGAATAGAATACCTCTGTTTGCCGATATTCATGTGCCTCTATTACAAATATTACTTTACCACCTCTTGGTAATATCCCATTTTCTATAAGTTTATAGTAATGGCTTTCCTTATATTTGCCGAGATGAGTATAGCATCAGGGTCATTTTGTTGGAGACTTGTGACATCCAAAACTGCCTGTGCTGCTAGTGCAGCTCTCTCTTTCTCTCTCGTCGTCATTTTCTGTGATTTTGTTGACCTAAAGTGTTTGCAGAACAAGTTTCAAGGAGCCAAAGATTAGGTGCACAATATTTTGGAACACTGTATCTTTCAACGTTGAACAAACTAAAAACTAATACATAGGATTTTTCCATCCTACTCAGTTTAAAGCGGATATTTTATCATTTAACCCACTCAAGACGTCTATTGGAGTATTTTACGGGAAAAAGAGGTCTGTGTGAAAAGCACGACTGAGTTACTCTAGTATGTAGCGTTAAATTATCGCCTTACCAAACGTTGGGCGCCATGTAGTGTAGTTCTTATATTCCCAATAGGCTCTGCGCATTGGAATAGTATATCCTGTAGTTTAGACGTAGGACTGAAGTCGACTAGATCTCTACCGAATATACTAGCCTTAATTGGGTGTGTGCCAGCTAGCTCAGAGGTCACTAGAAACTTTCTCGAATTAACAAAAAGGGATTAGTTTCTGACAACCGCTTAAAATATGACAACTTTGTTGCCCAAGAATAAGAAAAAAATCTCTAGAATCGCAGAAACAATAGATAGGTATTTCACTCAGTCAATCGTGCATGCTTCGTTTCACCAGAGGTGCAGAGAAAAAGAGAGACGTGCGTTTTCAATAAAATATTTATTGAACAGTCTTCTTTCTCAAGCATAAGAAATGAACTGCTGCAATCGTAATACTTGTGGTAAAGTACAAAGCGTACAGTACGAAGAGTATTATAAAATAATATTGTAAAAGCATGATATGGTTTCTAAGCCATTAAATAACTAAAATGCATAAAATACATACAGTGATAAATAATGACTAAAAGTACTCAACTGGTGCTTCTAAAATATGCCTACTCCGGTGTATCTAACCTGGGTCTAGTACAAGGGAAGGAATAAGTAAGGTGTAGCCTAGTTTTATTATTCTTGGCCAATAATCTATTCCAAGAATTCTCTTAGGGTCTAATCAGCTCCGTACCTTGGTTTTAGAATGTAGGAGGTCTGGTATCTCTCTCAGGACTCGATTTCCCAGCAACCCGCAAGGGTAGCCTAGAAACACTGGAGCTCGATTTCTCGGTAGGAGAAAGTTCAGCGTCTCTCAGTGCGTCAGCTGGAGGGTCGGCTTCCTTCAGCACTTGCCTGCAGTAGGGCTCGTCGGGCAAGTAGATAGTCGAACTGCTCCAAACCAGTGTGTGTTTGTTTGGACAAGTGTGGGCATATTTATACCTTGAAGGTGCCAATTATGAAGTAAGATTGGACATAATAACGTCATTTGAGACTTAATTCTCTGAAAACTCCATGAGTTCTGGGATAAATCAATATTCATGCAGGGGGAAGTCCCTGACTGCTGAAGGCGGGCTTTTCCAAGAAATCGTTGTAGATTTTCGGAACTAGTGTAAGTAGCCAAGCCGTATTAGGACTACTTGAGTTGTCTCTTAATATGGTTATGATTTCTATGCCTATATAAGGATAAGGTATTTTATACCTATATAAGGGCATGAATCGGGAAAAATACACTAGGGTCCTAAAACGCTATACAACAGGACCTGTAGTCAGAGCATGCAAGTACTTTTCCATTTAAAGCGCCAATATTTTATTTCAAGAAGAGGAGACTTTCGGCAGACAGCTTTTCTTGTATTCTGCTGCCAAATTACAGGGTATTTTGTCACTTAACATTGTCTTCGCCCATTCACAAAACTATATCGTTCATGACACAGTGTTTACAAACTGCGTTTAGGTTTCTTCCTACTTAGAGTTTTACAAATGTATGGATACTGTGCGCCTCCCTTTCATTTTTGCTGCAGAAGGAGTTGTGTGTTAAATACGACAGAAGCAACATAAGCTATATTCTCCACAAGCACGCAAGTTTCCAAAATTCTTAGAAGTGAAATATAATAGGAAGTGGTATTAGATGACCTTGGACACTGGTGACGTCGCAGTAAAAAGCAATAAATCATTCGTAAAATGATAATAATGTACAAAATAAATGTTATATCAATAACACCTCTGAAACTCCACAAAACAGAAACGCACATGAAAAGCAGACTGAATGGATATGTGCATGTGTCCTGATGACGTGGAATATTAATTAAGTCTGCTGTGTACACAGTTGCTGAATGTGGGAGAGGTCTGTTCATTTTGAGAGGGCTTACTGCAGCCCAGCCCCTAAAGCTATTTTGAACACAGAAGGGGTCTGAACAGTCACTTTTAAGTTCTAATTCCATAACTGCCTTTTCCCACTGATTAGACTTGAGAACTAGGACAATATTTACCAAATTGATTACCACAAACGTCTCCGTAGGTAATGAAGGGGGGCTAATGCCATAGCTATGGACACTTTTATGTGGCTATGCCCTATTTGTTGCTCATTAAAGCATGGCGCCATACTGTGATATGACTATAAACTGTTTCCTGAGCTGTCAATGAGAACCTTAACCAGTGTGCTGCCAGTATTGTAAACACATACTCATCCCCGTCATTCAGTTTGCCCATCGTGGTGCAAGCTCACTCCCACCTCCCACCTCCCAAACTTTTTTTTCGGCTAGGCAGTTTGAAATTGAAAATATTGAACACTGATGTACATAGGGCCTTGACATGTAGAGCCGTATTTTGTCCCTGGAGTGATTTTCTTTTTCTTTTATACATATATATTTTTTTAGCATTCCATTAGCTCGTGCTATGCATGTCATATGTTTGACCACATTTTCTATATAGAAGACATTTTGCAGCAGTTGACTATCCCAAGGCCTTGTCACCTGCTATATTGTGACTTATTGCCGACTTTGTGCTGAGATTGCTGACATTTCTAAATCTGACATCATATTATTAACAGTTTCAAAGTCCCAATCATCTGAAAAGGTGCTTGATGAAACAAAATCACTTAAAGAAACCTTAAACTGGTGTAGAATCTTCAACAGCTCCACCGGGCCATAAATGTCATATTCAGTTGTGCCCCATGCTATACCACCAGGTATAGGAACGGCTGTGATGTTCACTGATGACAGGTCTCTTCGCTCCCGATTAATTGACTTGTAAGGTTGCAGGAGCAAGTTGATGTTCTTACTTGCTGTGTCCATTGCACTGTACTTTCCATCTATCATTTGTCCCAAACTCAAAACAAGAATGAGCCATAGTAGCAGAAACAGCACACCTAATCCTATTCAACCCATGGCGAAACCAGATATGTTTTCCCAAGTTGATGAAGGAGTTTTGTTATTTTCTCTTTAAAAAGTGTTTTGCTGGCGTTATTTCTGGTTCACTGAGATCCTCAGAAAAGTTATTGAAGTTGATAAAATAGCCAGAGGCAGTTCTGTCAATAGTTGGTATTGCATCCGGGTTCTTTGTGATCACTGGAGTTGATTTTCTCCTTTGACATGTTTGCATAGTCAGATGCTACATTATTGTAGGCAGGGGTTTCTTGACGAACTGTTATTTGGGTATCAAGAGGGACGAGTTGCGAGGAGTAGCTTCGCGCGCATCCGTGATGGCCGCGTGAGCACAGGGCTCCCGGAGACCCTCGCCGCCTCCCACATTAATCCTGGCTAATATCCTGATTTGATGGAAGATCATTGAAGACACAGCCCGGCTGATGTACTAGCAGGTTTCTGGGTCGAATCGGACGCAGGGTCCCCGAGCTACGCCGTCCTGAAGTTTGTGGCCTTCTCCATGGAACCGCCTGGGCCTTGAGTGGTGGCTTTACCCAGGTCGTAATTCAACAACAGCGGCTGGCAGGGTTCAGTTCACAGCCTCCCTTCACTTTCGGTTTCGTTTCTCCTGCGCACCGTCTTCCCTCTGCGGGGTGACGGCTGATTGGGCTGACTTCTATGCCAGTTTATTGGGCTTGGAGATAGCGACAGTTTGGCTGTGGACACAAATTGACTCAACTCTGCCTCTGGAATTAGTGTGGGTGAATTCTAAGGAGCCATTTGGACTAGATCCCAAGCCTCCCTTCGGGGCACCCGGCTCGCCATGACGGGAAAGCCCGAGGGTGAAAAACGGAAAGTCAAGACCGCCTTCCGAGGAGGCTCAGCCCAGACGAATGTCATGGACCGCTACACACTTCCTAAAGGATCCCCCGGTGGCACACCTAAGACCCGGGAGGAGGCTGTCGATGATCCTGCTGTATCGGCGGACTTAACGCTACAGGACGTGATGGGCGCCGTTGCAGGTATCAAGTCCTCTATTGGCCAACAGTATGAAGCCCTGGCTTTGAAGCTGGACACGGTGGCCATTGATGTCAACCTCATTCGAACTGATTTGGCCAAGACGAACGAAAGGGTGAAGTCCCTTGACCTAAAAACAGCCAGCCTCACAATGTGTCGGACTTGCAAACAGAAGTGCGCAACCGTAGAACTGACAATGATTTCTTTGCTCGTCGCTTGGAGGATTTTGAAGTCCGTGCGAGGCGCAACAACGTGCGTAATATTGGGGTCCCGGAAGAATCTAGTTCGCTCTCCACTGATCTTCGAGTGGAGGACCTTATCCTCAATCATCTTGCGCCCAAGGGCCCGAGCAAATTCTTTGCCATTGAATGCGCACACAGGGTACCGGGGGACAGGCGAAGCCCGGTTTTCCCCCCGTCCGATTATCGCACGGATCTTTAATTTTCAGAGATCGCAACGCCATCTTGCAGGCGGCACGGACAAGCGGTCCTACGCAGTTCGAGAACGCTGCTGTGAACTTTTATCCGGACTTCTCCCAATCGGTCCAGAAGCAACGAATGGGATTTCAAGGGGTAAAACGGCGGAGTTAAAATATGCGATGTTGTTCCCGGCCCAACTTTGTGTTGAACATGACAATCGAACATTCTTCTTTGTTCGGCCTGAGGAAGCAAGTGATTGGTTGGACACTTTACCGGCTCGCCGTGCTGGCCGGGACCATACTGATGGCGCTGAGGGGGGCCTAATGGATCAAGAATGACTATGGCGTCTGTGCCCGGAATACTTTTCACCGTGATCGGCTGCGGCTGACTGACTTCTTTGATTATTCCCTTCATATCCTGGGGGGTCGCGGGGTTGACGAGACCCTTCCTCCTCTGGGGTTCCTTTGTGTAGATTAGTTGTTTGTTTGTATCTGTTAGGGCGACAGGCACACTGCAAATTGGGGTAGCTTCTGAGTCTGTGCAGGGGTGCAGGGTGGGGGGAGTTGCGTTGGGAACATGGGGGGGAGGGAGGGAAATGTGTTGGGGTTATTCGTTTCTTCTTTTTCAAAGTAAAGAACTTTCACTTTTTTTTACATTGGTGTGATGTTTGTTTTGGGATGGGAGTGCATCGTGGATCTGGATGGGGGGTTGGGGGTTAAAGGTACTGTGCTGGAATGTGAATGGGTTGGGTGACCGGATAAAGAGAGGGGTGGTTTTGCAACTTTTGCGGCGCCTCTCGCCTGATGTTGTTTTGCTACGAGAGACGCACCTGATTGGGAATACTTGCTACGCTCTTAATAGACGGGGTTATCGTCTTGTTGCCCATTCTGGATTTACATCTAGCTCTAGAGGGGTGGGTATATTGCTTAGGACTTCCCTCCCCTTCGAGGTTGATGACGTGGTCCTTGATGCCAGGGGTCGATATGTTGCACTTATTGGGCGGTGGGAGGGGAAAACGGTTTCGTTGGTGTCGGTGTATGTTCCTCCTGGCCTACAATCCACGACATTTGCTGACTTGGGGCGGAAGGTATTAGGGGCCAGATGTAGGTGTCCAAATACCGGTCGGAAACGGCCGAAAATACTGATTTTCGGCCGTTTCCGAGCGGTATTTGGACATTGGTATGTAGGGGCATGTAAAATTACAGAATCGGTAATTTTACCGAATCTGTAATTTTACCGATTCGGTAAAATACCGAATTGGTAAAATTATCGATTCTGTAATTTCAGATGTAGGTAGCACTGTTTTCACTGCTACAAGGGTTTACGAATTCTTAATTTACCACCAACTAGTAGTTGGTGGTAAATTAAGAAAGCCATTTAAAAAGCATTTTTTTTGCTTTTCAAACAGTGCCATGTGGCACACATACATGCCCTAAGGGCATGTATGTGTGTCACATTGCACACAAGGCAAAAACTTGGGTGCTACAGGGTGTCAAAGTGACACCCTGTCCCCCTTGGCAATTCGGTATTTACCGATTCTGTAATTACAGAATCGGTATTTGCCAGTGATTCCTATGGGCTTCAAGGCCCATAGGAATCAATGGCAAATACCGATTCTGTAATTACAGAATCGGTAAATACCGAATCATACCGATTCGGTATTTTTTACCAAATGAATACCTACATCAGATTTACCGATTCATGAATACCGAATCGGTAAAATTCGGTATTTATGAAGCGGTAAATCTGATTTACCTACATCTAGCCCTAGGTCTCCCTGAGGGTGTTTTGATATTGGGTGTTGACTTTAACTCCATCGTCTCTGGCAGAGCGAATCGCTATCCGCCCAGGGACCTTCCTGCTGGCAATCCTGGTTGGGTGACTTTCTGGACACGCTGGGGCTTGTAGATTGTTGGAGGCTAATGCATCCAGTGCAGAACCAATTTACCTTCCACTCTGGAGCACATGGTAGTCTTTCCAGATTGGATTATATTTTGATACCGACTGCCCTGTCCCCTTCGATTGGGGAGATTAGACACCTGGCTAGGGGTATATCAGACCATTCCCCTATCTGGTTTAATTTTAATTTTAACACAGGCGCTGAAGGAAGGATGGCCCCGATTAACCCCTGGAATCTTCTTACCCCAAAACCCGCACTGAATTGATTAAATCATTTGATCTGTATTTTGCTGAAAACGTGGGTTCTGTGTCCTCACCGGTCTCGCTGTGGGAAGCCTTCAAGACTGTTATCAGGGGACAGGCATTGTCTTTGATTGGTTGTGCCAAGAAATGTAAGAATGAGGCAATTGTTCATCTCGAGACAGAAATTACAGAATTAGAGACTGCATTGGAGCGAGATGTGACTCGAGAGACATTTCATATTCTCCACCTTAAACAGTTGGAATATAAAACTTTGGTGATGAGTAGGGAACAGCAGGGAAGATTGTATGATGTGCGCGATAAAGCTGGAAAATTGATTGCCTGGCTAGACAGAATGGAGAGGGCGAGTCGTGTGGTTCCGGTGATTGAGAAATTGGATGGTATGCGTGTAACGGACCCTGTTGAAATTGTTAAATGCTTTGCTGATTACTTCCGAGAGGTGTATACCTCAGTGTCTGACAGGCCTGAAGAGGATTCTCAATTGTTGCTTAAAGATATAGCATTGCCGTGTTTATCAGACTCAGATCGGGATTGCCTGGATGCCGCGCCCTCGGTGGATGAGGTGGCTCTCGCGCTTCGCTCCATTCGTTCTGGCAAGGCTTTGGGTCCCAATGGTCTCCCTATAGAATTGTATAAATTGCGCCCCGATACCCTGGCTCCCTATCTCCGAGATATGTTTTTGGCTGCGCGAGAAAATGGATCCCTCCCTAGGGATCAGCGTCTTGCGACCATTGTGGTGATCCACAAGGAGGGCAAGCCACGGGATCGCTGTTCGTCTTACAGACCCATTTCGCTTTTAAATTCGGAGCCTAAGATTGTCGCCAAGCTACTCGCTACTCGTCTGATTACGGTGATCAGCGACCTGATCCATCCGGATCAGTCGGGTTTTATCCCTCATCGTAACACGGCGTTAAATTTACGGCGTTTACATGGTGTACTCGCGAGGGCCCCGACGTTGCGTGAACCGGCCATCTTGGCGTCCTCGGACGCCACAATGGCCTTTGACACAATTGAATGGTCATATCTTTGGGCCGCGCTCGCCAAGTTTGGATTTGGCGCTGGCTTTATTGGATGGGTCAAACTCCTGTATGCAAAACCACTGGCGCAGGAGGTGGTTAATGGTCGTGTCTCCATGCCTTTTGCTCTCGGGAGGGGCACGCGGCAGGGCTGTCCGCTATCCCCGCTTCTCTTTGCTCTTGCGTTGGAACCACTCGCCGCTTGGCTACGTTGGGAACCTTCACTGAAGGGCATACGCTGGACCCCGGAATTTGAAGATCGTATCTCCCTATATGCGGATGATATTTTATTGTACCTCACATCTCCCCAAAAATCGCTTAACGTATTGTTTGACGTGCTTAACTCCTTCGGGAGGAACTCGGGCCTTGTTATCAACTGGTCAAAATCCTATATCTACGTGCTAGCGGGAGATGTCCCTCGCTTACCGCAGGGCTGCCCCATCCAGTTGTCACAGTCTGGTTTTAAATACTTGGGTGTGTTTATCTCGCTGGATCCTGAGGTTCGCTACGAACGTAATATACTCCCCCCACTCCAAAGGTTGTGCTCGAATGTAGTGCGCTGGCGTAGGTTACTGTTCTCTCCCTTGTGGCGGACGGCCCTTTTTAAAATGATGTCCTTACCGCGATTTCTATATGCACTTCAGAATAGTTTTGACGTGATCCCGACGAAATATTTTCGGGAGGTAGAATCGTTGCAGAGGCAATTGATATGGGACGGACGTTCGCGCATCGCTCTTCCAAAATTAACACTTTCCTGGTATGATGGCGGCATAGCACTTCCGGATATTCGTAGGTATTATTGGGCTTCCCAACTTGCTGCCATAAACCATGGGATGTATGGTCCGGCACTGAATCCGGCCTTTGAAATGGATAGGTTGCTGCTCCCGGGTGGAGACTATTATAGGGCGCTTTACTCGGGGTCCTCCCGTTCACAACTTTCGGGACCTACCGCTATAGCCGTATGGCATAGCGCGACTGCGGCTATGGGCTGGAACGACAGACTAACAGGCGCTACTCCGCTTTATGCTTCCGCAAAGTTGGGCTGTCTATGGAAGACGAAGGGATTCGATAAATGGGACACGATTGGTATTAGTAAAGTGCGTGATCTCTGGGTTAAAGGAGGGGTGAAGACCTTTTCGGATTTGCAAGCGGAATATAATCTGAGTGACAGGGAAATTTTTCGTTATGTTCAAGTACGCCATGCCTTGAATTCAGTGTTTCCTGCAGGTAGTGATATTCCGGAATCCTCGCCCCTCGAAGATCGTATATTGGATGGTCATGTGCTGGATAGTACTATCTCATTGTTTTATAAAAAGATGATTAATGATTGATCGAGTTTGCTGGATCGCCTTCGTGAAACCTGGATTACTGATGGTATTGAACTAGATGATGAGGACTGGCAATCCGCGATCTCCTCTCCCAGGGAGGTTGCGATTTCGGGCCGCCCCGTCTGGTCCAACTTAAAATTCTCCACAGAATCTATGTCACCGGCCCCCGTCTGATCCACATGGGTTATTCCACGGATGGATTGTGTAAGCGTGGTTGTGGTCTCCTTGGCACCTATCTCCATATAATATGGGAGTGCCCTGAGGTGGTGCGTTTTTGGCATAGAATACATGATGTGATGAGTGAAGTAACGGGTGTTGTGATGATGCCAGAAGCCCGGCAATGATTGTTGAATGTATGGGGTCCGAATGATTATGACATGTCGCAACATCGATGGGTGACTCTTGCTAATAGGGTTGCCAAACGGGATATTGCACAATTGTGGGAGTCCCCGAGGCCGCCTACAGTGTCTGCTTGGAAAGAGAGTGTGGACTGGTGCATGTTCAGAGAGAAGACAGTGTATATAGCGAGAGGCAGGCCCAGGAAATGGGGAAAGATTTGGAACCAGTGGAACTCATACCGGGGAGATATCTGTACACCCCCGCTCGCAGAAATTCCTAGTCCTTCTAAATCGCCCTGACCTGTATTCCTTCTAGCTGTGGTACATTGTACTGTTTATACGCAATCTTGCCTTTGGCCCCCCCTTATCTACATTCGAAGAATCTCTCTCCTGTTGTCCTGTGTCTCCCATCCTCCTTGAGCACCAGCCTAATGGATGTATCATTGCTACATTGCCTTGACTGTTTGTCGATGTGTTTTTTCGTGTTATGTAATAAAAAGTTACAAAAAAAAAAAAAAAGAGGGACGAGTTGCATTGCTTTGATGCATAGTCCTTCTATTCTCACTGGAGGTTTATCAAAGGATGGAAGGGACTCGAAAACTGCAATGCAACGCCCAAGCTGGCCATGGCCTCCTTGTAAGCTGGAGAGCTAAACGCCGGACCCTGGTCAGAATGTAGCGTGCCAATTGTGTATGTGCCAATAAAGACTCGCAAACCTTTTATAACAGTTCTGGCGTCAGCAGAGCACCGGGGCCACATCCAAATGAATCTTGTCTTTATATTTGTGGGACCACGTACGTCTATGGTGACGTCTGCATGTAGATAGTCTAATGCTGTCTAACAATGGTGTCTGAATTGGGCTTGTTACACTGTAGATAGGTACCTGGTGGTCTTCGAAGCTATGCTCTCTGTAACAGGTATCATAGTCAATTCCGAATTTGTAAATGTCGACGCTCATTCCTGGCCACCAGTAGATTTCTTCTAATTCTATTAGAGATTACAAGATCCCTTGATGTGTCAGACCCTCTCCCATATCTGCTTCGTGTACCAATACACCTCTCTTGTTCCTGTTTGGAATTACTCTATACCCCGCTCCAGGGATTCGAGCAAAAGGAACAGAGTTTGCATAAATTATGTATGTATTATCGAGTGGATAGTTTAGTGGTAATGCTGCATAGTTGCCTTTCATTGAGGCATTCACTGCTAGCATTGTTTCACCGTCTATTTTTGTTTTTCAACGAGTGATTACAGCAACGGATGACGTTTGCACAGCTGCCTTTGCGGCCTCATCAGCCAATGAATTCCCTGCAAAGTGAACGCCATCACACTGATGACTCAGTGTATGAATCACGTGAGTCTTTTGTAGTTCTTTCTGCAAGAGAACTACTTGTTACCATAGTAGTTTATGCTTAATTGTGCCACCTTTAGCGTCTTTGAAGCCGTTCTGAATCCAGTTCTGCAAGTAATCGTTGTAAGACTGGACGCAGTAATACGAATCGCACACTATGAGTGTGGGGAATTCGCGATCGGTATTTTCAAGCCTCATCTTGAAAGCCTGTAGTTCAGCTCGCTGAGCTGTACAGTCTCCGAGAGATTGAGTTTTTGTAACCATAGGTCTAAATTTACCTTCGCGCCAGTGACCTTTAACAATCGCGCACGCAGCATTGTTAGCTTGTTTACCCCCAATTGCGGGCTGTGCTGATCCGTCTGTATATATTATACAGCCGTAATGTTCAAGTGGCAGAATTTCAGTCGGCAGAGGACATTCTAATTCATATTGTAGGAATTCTTGTGTTTTTAAATACGGGTCAAAAACGTATTCGACGTGTCTTGCAGCAAGAGAGTTAACCTATTGTATCCATCTTGGATGTAGAGCTTTTGCATTTGGAATGCTTGCTTTTGTCACTGCCTCTAAGGCACGTACAGGTGTAACGATTTTTATGCGTTTACCCTGTACGAGGGCTCTTTCTTTTGCCTCAGCAGTCAGAACCGCTGTCACTATTTTTTTTGTTGAAGTGAATTTCATTTCAGCCTGTGTATACAAGTGCGACTTGTATGCTATTGGTACCGTCTCACCTTCGTTAAAGGTTAGGTATGTGAATCTGCATCTCCCTGGGATGATTCGGATCACTAGGTCACGCACGTTGTCGCGTGTTTGTAACTGTGTTTTAGCTAACATGTCTGTTTGCACTAAACGCAAAATTTCTGTGTGTTTTGTGTCCAATTAGTAGGTTTGAAATCAGGTTTGATTAGTTCGTAGAGAGGTTTAACCCTTTCTGTGTAGTTTAGAACATAAGTTCTTCCAAAATTCAGGAAACCTAGAATTGACTGTAAGTTTTTCATCGTTTTTGGAGAAGCGCACATTTCTCTAAGACGTTTGCTGCCAGACTTTTGCCTTCACTTGAAAACTCATATCCCAAAAATAGGACGTTGAGGTGGGCAATTCGTGATTTCTTAAAATTGAATTTGTACCCTTCAGAGGCGAACCCAAGTATTATGGTGTTCACTCTTTTCAAGTACTTGTCCAAATCATCATCTGTAAGATAGATGTCATCGACATAGGACAATGCCTCATCATCGTACATTTGTAGTAACTCTGTCTGAAAATAACCCTGGACTGTGCTTGAATCCCTGGGGGAGACAGCAAAATTGTCGATGTGCCGCCATTATGGAGAAAGTGGTCAAATACTTGCTTTCAGTTGCAATGTTTTGACAAAAAAAACATTTGAGATATCTAATGTAGTTCTATATTTTTTGCACACGATGTTATTCCTCAGTGCTGTACCATGTGCGTTTTGTACTACAAAAGTTTTGCAAAAAGAGTTTAGATGTCTGTAATCCAAAACTAGATGATATGAATTGTCTGGTTTGGAGAGAGGAAACAAAGGACTGTTCATTGATGAGGTGCATGTTTCAATCACCCCTTGGTATTCAAGTTGATTTAAAATCTCACTGACCTGTTTTTTAGCTTCCTGTTTTACAGGATATTGCCTTTGCATTGTTGGTTGAGTTTTCAACTGGATTTTATGGTGAGGGAAATCCTCATCATATCCTCCATGATTTTTGTATAGTGCATAGTGAATTGGAATGTGATTTGAGAAGGCTGGCACAATCATATATTCGCCATGTGGGCACTCCCTGACAAATTCAGGAGGCCAGTCTTTTTCAGCTAGTAGGATGTCATAACCCTTAGAGAGCTTCTCCCAAAAGAGTGCTCTAATTTTTCTTGGTTTGTCCCCCACCATCCGGAGTGTTACTTCCTGTAACTTATGTGGTACACTAACCCTGGTATCTGCAGTTTCAACTTGGATGCTTTCATTCAAGTCCACTTTCTCCAGATGATCCTTCAGGATCTTGCGAGCTATGGTTACCTCTGCTGCACTGTCAATCATTGTTTGGGCCCACGCTCCGTTCTCGAGTTGTGTCCTCAGAATCCTTGGCATGTCTGATCTTTAGACTTGCTACCTTCTTTTTCGTAAATTGGGTTTTCTTATTTTTTGGAACGTGCTGTTCGTCTTTATACTTCACTTGTTCTTCTTTTGGTTCTTAACATCCTCTTCTTTCGGATTTCTGCGAGGAAGTCTGAAAGGTACGAGAGGAACGTGCATCATTATCTTGATATGTCAGGTTTTCTCAAATTATTCCTATTTCTAAGGTTATTTCTCTTTTCAGAGGGGTCCTGTTGAGGAGACCTTCTTCTGGACTCAGAACGCTTTTATCTAGGAAGTGTCTGTTTGGTGTTTTCCCACTTATTTTTATGAGTAGTGAGATTATTTTTAATTTAAAAAAAATCAGGATTTTCAGTTAGTTGAGGTTTTACTGGTTTCCCACCCAAACTATCTTTACCTAGTTCTTCATAGGATTTTTCAATAATTCTGGCAAGCTCACATGGTTGCTCAGTAATATCTGTCTCTTTTATTTTTTGTCGGATCTCCACGGATGCTGCTTCACCTTTAATGTTGGCTAATAGTATAGCCGAGACCTGTTTGAAATCTTTCAGTAATTTCATACCCAGATTTAAGGCTGGTTCTGGACCGTATTCATTTTGAATCTGTCTCAGAACGTCTGGCATTACTGCCATAGAGGGGAAACCATGTATTTTAGTGTAGATTGAAGCAAAGACTGTACCCCGAGTGTCACTGTCCTCTACGTGTGGTGCAATCCCAATTGGTAAACAGATTGTCAGAATTCTGTGTTTCTCATGAAGTGTACTATCAGGAAATACTGCCTCTATTTGAGTAATTTTTTGAGCTAACCAGAACAGAATTTGTTCCTGTTTTTAGGGCAATTTATTTTTAATTTGATTTAGACTGTATAGTCTGTGGTGTAATTTTGTTTGTGTTCCCTCGATAAGGGATGTGCTGTGGAATTCTTACAGCTGGTTGGACTGTTAAAGTCCGCATGACATATTGAACCAGCTGCCTGTGTATTTTGATCAGCTGTTTTAGCTGAGCTAACAATTCAGGAGCTGTCATTCTTTCAATGTCAGGATGTGGGGTATAGCTGGCTAGTAACGGCCATGTGGCTCCTGGTCTACCTAGTGGACCGAGCCTGGTAATGTGATTTTGATGTTGTAGGGCGCCATTAAACCAGAGCTGATGCTCTTGGTAAGTTAGTGGAATTTCAACGTCCTCAAAAGGAACGTATTCCGCTGGTGGTTCCTCTAATTTATAGTAGTGGATCTCATGTGTTGCTGCATTTGCTGCAGGAAAAGGAATCCATGAATAGAATACCTCTGTTTGCCGATATTCATGTGCCTCTATTACAAATATTACTTTACCACCTCTTGGTAATATCCCATTTTCTATAAGTTTATAGTAATGGCTTTCCTTATATTTGCCGAGATGAGTATAGCATCCGGGTCATTTTGTTGGAGACTTGTGACATCCAAAACTGCCTGTGCTGCTAGTGCAGCTCTCTCTTTCTCTCTCGTCGTCATTTTCTGTGATTTTGTTGACCTAAAGTGTTTGCAGAACAAGTTTCAAGGAGCCAAAGATTAGGTGCACAATATTTTGGAACACTGTATCTTTCAACGTTGAACAAACTAAAAACTAATACATAGGATTTTTCCATCCTACTCAGTTTAAAGCGGATATTTTATCATTTAACCCACTCCAGACGTCTATTGGAGTATTTTACGGGAAAAAGAGGTCTGTGTGAAAAGCACGACTGAGTTACTCTAGTATGTAGCGTTAAATTATCGCCTTACCAAACGTTGGGCGCCATGTAGTGTAGTTCTTATATTCCCAATAGGCTCTGCGCATTGGAATAGTATATCCTGTAGTTTAGACGTAGGACTGAAGTCGACTAGATCTCTACCGAATATACTAGCCTTAATTGTGTGTGTGCCAGCTAGCTCAGAGGTCACTAGAAACTTTCTCGAATTAACAAAAAGGGATTAGTTTCTGACAACCGCTTAAAATATGACAACTTTGTTGCCCAAGAATAAGAAAAAAATCTCTAGAGTCGCAGAAACAATAGATAGGTATTTCACTCAGTCAATCGTGCATGCTTCGTTTCACCAGAGGTGCAGAGAAAAAGAGAGACGTGCGTTTTCAATAAAATATTTATTGAACAGTCTTCTTTCTCAAGCATAAGAAATGAACTGCTGCAATCGTAATACTTGTGGTAAAGTACAAAGCGTACAGTACGAAGAGTATTATAAAATAATATTGTAAAAGCATGATATGGTTTCTAAGCCATAAAATACCTAAAATGCATAAAATACATACAGTGATAAATAATGACTAAAAGTACTCAACTGGTGCTTCTAAAATATGCCTACTCCGGTGTATCTAACCTGGGTCTAGTACAAGGGAAGGAATAAGTAAGGTGTAGCCTAGTTTTAATATTCTTGGCCAAGAATCTATTCCAAGAATTCTCTTAGGGTCTAATCAGCTCCGTACCTTGGTTTTAGAATGTAGGAGGTCTGGTATCTCTCTCAGGACTCGATTTCCCAGCAACCCGGAAGGGTAGCCTGGAAACACTGGAGCTCGATTTCTCGGTAGGAGAAAGTTCAGCGTCTCTCAGTGCGTCAGCTGGAGGGTCGGCTTCCTTCAGCACTTGCCTGCAGTAGGGCTCGTCGGGCAAGTAGATAGTCGAACTGCTCCAAACCAGTGTGTGTTTGTTTGGACAAGTGTGGGCATATTTATACCTTGAAGGTGCCAATTATGAAGTAAGATTGGACATAATAAAGTCATTTGAGACTTAATTCTCTGAAAACTCCATGAGTTCTGGGATAAATCAATATTCATGCAGGGGGAAGTCCCTGACTGCTGAAGGCGGGCTTTTCCAAGAAATCGTTGTAGATTTTCGGAACTAGTGTAAGTAGCCAAGCCGTATTAGGACTACTTGAGTTGTCTCTTAATATGGTTATGATTTCTATGCCTATATAAGGATAAGGTATTTTATACCTATATAAGGGCATGAATCGGGAAAATTACACTAGGGTCCTAAAACGCTATACAACAGGACCTGTAGTCAGAGCATGCAAGTACTTTTCCATTTAAAGCGCCAATATTTTATTTCAAGAAGAGGAGACTTTCGGCAGACAGCTTTTCTTGTATTCTGCTGCCAAATTACAGGGTATTTTGTCACTTAACATTGTCTTCGCCCATTCACAAAACTATATCGTTCATGACACAGTGTTTACAAACTGCGTTTAGGTTTCTTCCTACTTAGAGTTTTACAAATGTATGGATACTGTGCGCCTCCCTTTCATTTTTGCTGCAGAAGGAGTTGTGTGTTAAATACGACAGAAGCAACATAAGCTATATTCTCCACAAGCACGCAAGTTTCCAAAATTCTTAGAAGTGAAATATAATAGGAAGTGGTATTAGATGACCTTGGACACTGGTGACGTCGCAGTAAAAAGCAATAAATCATTCGTAAAATGATAATAATGTACAAAATAAATGTTATATCAATAACACCTCTGAAACTCCACAAAACAGAAACGCACATGAAAAGCAGACTGAATGGATATGTGCATGTGTCCTGATGACGTGGAATATTAATTAAGTCTGCTGTGTACACAGTTGCTGAATGTGGGAGAGGTCTGTTCATTTTGAGAGGGCTTACTGCAGCCCAGCCCCTAAAGCTATTTTGAACACAGAAGGGGTCTGAACAGTCACTTTTAAGTTCTAATTCCATAACTGCCTTTTCCCACTGATTAGACTTGAGAACTAGGACAATATTTACCAAATTGATTACCACAAACGTCTCCGTAGGTAATGAAGGGGGGCTAATGCCATAGCTATGGACACTTTTATGTGGCTATGCCCTATTTGTTGCTCATTAAAGCATGGCGCCATACTGTGATATGACTATAAACTGTTTCCTGAGCTGTCAATGAGAACCTTAACCAGTGTGCTGCCAGTATTGTAAACACATACTCATCCCCGTCATTCAGTTTGCCCATCGTGGTGCAAGCTCACTCCCACCTCCCACCTCCCAAACTTTTTTTTCGGCTAGGCAGTTTGAAATAGAAAATATTGAACACTGATGTACATAGGGCCTTGACATGTAGAGCCGTATTTTGTCCCTGGAGTGATTTTCTTTTTCTTTTATACATATATATTTTTTTAGCATTCCATTAGCTCGTGCTATGCATGTCATATGTTTGACCACATTTTCTATATAGAAGACATTTTGCAGCAGTTGACTATCCCAAGGCCTTGTCACCTGCTATATTGTGACTTATTGCCGACTTTGTGCTGAGATTGCTGACATTTCTAAATCTGACATCATATTATTAACAGTTTCAAAGTCCCAATCATCTGAAAAGGTGCTTGATGAAACAAAATCACTTAAAGAAACCTTAAACTGGTGTAGAATCTTCAACAGCTCCACCGGGCCATAAATGTCATATTCAGTTGTGCCCCATGCTATACCACCAGGTATAGGAACGGCTGTGATGTTCACTGATGACAGGTCTCTTCGCTCCCGATTAATTGACTTGTAAGGTTGCAGGAGCAAGTTGATGTTCTTACTTGCTGTGTCCATTGCACTGTACTTTCCATCTATCATTTGTCCCAAACTCAAAACAAGAATGAGCCATAGTAGCAGAAACAGCACACCTAATCCTATTCAACCCATGGCGAAACCAGATATGTTTTCCCAAGTTGATGAAGGAGTTTTGTTATTTTCTCTTTAAAAAGTGTTTTGCTGGCGTTATTTCTGGTTCACTGAGATCCTCAGAAAAGTTATTGAAGTTGATAAAATAGCCAGAGGCAGTTCTGTCAATAGTTGGTATTGCATCCGGGTTCTTTGTGATCACTGGAGTTGATTTTCTCCTTTGACATGTTTGCATAGTCAGATGCTACATTATTGTAGGCAGGGGTTTCTTGACGAACTGTTATTTGGGTATCAAGAGGGACGAGTTGCGAGGAGTAGCTTCGCGCGCATCCGTGATGGCCGCGTGAGCACAGGGCTCCCGGAGACCCTCGCCGCCTCCCACATTAATCCTGGCTAATATCCTGATTTGATGGAAGATCATTGAAGACACAGCCCGGCTGATGTACTAGCAGGTTTCTGGGTCGAATCGGACGCAGGGTCCCCGAGCTACGCCGTCCTGAAGTTTGTGGCCTTCTCCATGGAACCGCCTGGGCCTTGAGTGGTGGCTTTACCCAGGTCGTAATTCAACAACAGCGGCTGGCAGGGTTCAGTTCACAGCCTCCCTTCACTTTCGGTTTCGTTTCTCCTGCGCACCGTCTTCCCTCTGCGGGGTGACGGCTGATTGGGCTGACTTCTATGCCAGTTTATTGGGCTTGGAGATAGCGACAGTTTGGCTGTGGACACAAATTGACTCAACTCTGCCTCTGGAATTAGTGTGGGTGAATTCTAAGGAGCCATTTGGACTAGATCCCAAGCCTCCCTTCGGGGCACCCGGCTCGCCATGACGGGAAAGCCCGAGGGTGAAAAACGGAAAGTCAAGACCGCCTTCCGAGGAGGCTCAGCCCAGACGAATGTCATGGACCGCTACACACTTCCTAAAGGATCCCCCGGTGGCACACCTAAGACCCGGGAGGAGGCTGTCGATGATCCTGCTGTATCGGCGGACTTAACGCTACAGGACGTGATGGGCGCCGTTGCAGGTATCAAGTCCTCTATTGGCCAACAGTATGAAGCCCTGGCTTTGAAGCTGGACACGGTGGCCATTGATGTCAACCTCATTCGAACTGATTTGGCCAAGACGAACGAAAGGGTGAAGTCCCTTGACCTAAAAACAGCCAGCCTCACAATGTGTCGGACTTGCAAACAGAAGTGCGCAACCGTAGAACTGACAATGATTTCTTTGCTCGTCGCTTGGAGGATTTTGAAGTCCGTGCGAGGCGCAACAACGTGCGTAATATTGGGGTCCCGGAAGAATCTAGTTCGCTCTCCACTGATCTTCGAGTGGAGGACCTTATCCTCAATCATCTTGCGCCCAAGGGCCCGAGCAAATTCTTTGCCATTGAATGCGCACACAGGGTACCGGGGGACAGGCGAAGCCCGGTTTTCCCCCCGTCCGATTATCGCACGGATCTTTAATTTTCAGAGATCGCAACGCCATCTTGCAGGCGGCACGGACAAGCGGTCCTACGCAGTTCGAGAACGCTGCTGTGAACTTTTATCCGGACTTCTCCCAATCGGTCCAGAAGCAACGAATGGGATTTCAAGGGGTAAAACGGCGGAGTTAAAATATGCGATGTTGTTCCCGGCCCAACTTTGTGTTGAACATGACAATCGAACATTCTTCTTTGTTCGGCCTGAGGAAGCAAGTGATTGGTTGGACACTTTACCGGCTCGCCGTGCTGGCCGGGACCATACTGATGGCGCTGAGGGGGGCCTAATGGATCAAGAATGACTATGGCGTCTGTGCCCGGAATACTTTTCACCGTGATCGGCTGCGGCTGACTGACTTCTTTGATTATTCCCTTCATATCCTGGGGGGTCGCGGGGTTGACGAGACCCTTCCTCCTCTGGGGTTCCTTTGTGTAGATTAGTTGTTTGTTTGTATCTGTTAGGGCGACAGGCACACTGCAAATTGGGGTAGCTTCTGAGTCTGTGCAGGGGTGCAGGGTGGGGGGAGTTGCGTTGGGAACATGGGGGGGAGGGAGGGAAATGTGTTGGGGTTATTCGTTTCTTCTTTTTCAAAGTAAAGAACTTTCACTTTTTTTTACATTGGTGTGATGTTTGTTTTGGGATGGGAGTGCATCGTGGATCTGGATGGGGGGTAGGGGGTTAAAGGTACTGTGCTGGAATGTGAATGGGTTGGGTGACCGGATAAAGAGAGGGGTGGTTTTGCAACTTTTGCGGCGCCTCTCGCCTGATGTTGTTTTGCTACGAGAGACGCACCTGATTGGGAATACTTGCTACGCTCTTAATAGACGGGGTTATCGTCTTGTTGCCCATTCTGGATTTACATCTAGCTCTAGAGGGGTGGGTATATTGCTTAGGACTTCCCTCCCCTTCGAGGTTGATGACGTGGTCCTTGATGCCAGGGGTCGATATGTTGCACTTATTGGGCGGTGGGAGGGGAAAACGGTTTCGTTGGTGTCGGTGTATGTTCCTCCTGGCCTACAATCCACGACATTTGCTGACTTGGGGCGGAAGGTATTAGGGGCCAGATGTAGGTGTCCAAATACCGGTCGGAAACGGCCGAAAATACTGATTTTCGGCCGTTTCCGAGCGGTATTTGGACATTGGTATGTAGGGGCATGTAAAATTACAGAATCGGTAATTTTACCGAATTTGTAATTTTACCGATTCGGTAAAATACCGAATTGGTAAAATTATCGATTCTGTAATTTCAGATGTAGGTAGCACTGTTTTCACTGCTACAAGGGTTTACGAATTCTTAATTTACCACCAACTAGTAGTTGGTGGTAAATTAAGAAAGCCATTTAAAAAGCATTTTTTTTGCTTTTCAAACAGTGCCATGTGGCACACATACATGCCCTAAGGGCATGTATGTGTGTCACATTGCACACAAGGCAAAAACTTGGGTGCTACAGGGTGTCAAAGTGACACCCTGTCCCCCTTGGCAATTCGGTATTTACCGATTCTGTAATTACAGAATCGGTATTTGCCAGTGATTCCTATGGGCTTCAAGGCCCATAGGAATCAATGGCAAATACCGATTCTGTAATTACAGAATCGGTAAATACCGAATCATACCGATTCGGTATTTTTTACCAAATGAATACCTACATCAGATTTACCGATTCATGAATACCGAATCGGTAAAATTCGGTATTTATGAAGCGGTAAATCTGATTTACCTACATCTAGCCCTAGGTCTCCCTGAGGGTGTTTTGATATTGGGTGTTGACTTTAACTCCATCGTCTCTGCAGAGCGAATCGCTATCCGCCCAGGGACCTTCCTGCTGGCAATCCTGGTTGGGTGACTTTCTGGACACGCTGGGGCTTGTAGATTGTTGGAGGCTAATGCATCCAGTGCAGAACCAATTTACCTTCCACTCTGGAGCACATGGTAGTCTTTCCAGATTGGATTATATTTTGATACCGACTGCCCTGTCCCCTTCGATTGGGGAGATTAGACACCTGGCTAGGGGTATATCAGACCATTCCCCTATCTGGTTTAATTTTAATTTTAACACAGGCGCTGAAGGAAGGATGGCCCCGATTAACCCCTGGAATCTTCTTACCCCAAAACCCGCACTGAATTGATTAAATCATTTGATCTGTATTTTGCTGAAAACGTGGGTTCTGTGTCCTCACCGGTCTCGCTGTGGGAAGCCTTCAAGACTGTTATCAGGGGACAGGCATTGTCTTTGATTGGTTGTGCCAAGAAATGTAAGAATGAGGCAATTGTTCATCTCGAGACAGAAATTACAGAATTAGAGACTGCATTGGAGCGAGATGTGACTCGAGAGACATTTCATATTCTCCACCTTAAACAGTTGGAATATAAAACTTTGGTGATGAGTAGGGAACAGCAGGGAAGATTGTATGATGTGCGCGATAAAGCTGGAAAATTGATTGCCTGGCTAGACAGAATGGAGAGGGCGAGTCGTGTGGTTCCGGTGATTGAGAAATTGGATGGTATGCGTGTAACGGACCCTGTTGAAATTGTTAAATGCTTTGCTGATTACTTCCGAGAGGTGTATACCTCAGTGTCTGACAGGCCTGAAGAGGATTCTCAATTGTTGCTTAAAGATATAGCATTGCCGTGTTTATCAGACTCAGATCGGGATTGCCTGGATGCCGCGCCCTCGGTGGATGAGGTGGCTCTCGCGCTTCGCTCCATTCGTTCTGGCAAGGCTTTGGGTCCCAATGGTCTCCCTATAGAATTGTATAAATTGCGCCCCGATACCCTGGCTCCCTATCTCCGAGATATGTTTTTGGCTGCGCGAGAAAATGGATCCCTCCCTAGGGATCAGCGTCTTGCGACCATTGTGGTGATCCACAAGGAGGGCAAGCCACGGGATCGCTGTTCGTCTTACAGACCCATTTCGCTTTTAAATTCGGAGCCTAAGATTGTCGCCAAGCTACTTGCTACTCGTCTGATTACGGTGATCAGCGACCTGATCCATCCGGATCAGTCGGGTTTTATCCCTCATCGTAACACGGCGTTAAATTTACGGCGTTTACATGGTGTACTCGCGAGGGCCCCGACGTTGCGTGAACCGGCCATCTTGGCGTCCTCGGACACCACGATGGCCTTTGACACAATTGAATGGTCATATCTTTGGGCCGCGCTCGCCAAGTTTGGATTTGGCGCTGGCTTTATTGGATGGGTCAAACTCCTGTATGCAAAACCACTGGCGCAGGAGGTGGTTAATGGTCGTGTCTCCATGCCTTTTGCTCTCGGGAGGGGCACGCGGCAGGGCTGTCCGCTATCCCCGCTTCTCTTTGCTCTTGCGTTGGAACCACTCGCCGCTTGGCTACGTTGGGAACCTTCACTGAAGGGCATACGCTGGACCCCGGAATTTGAAGATCGTATCTCCCTATATGCGGATGATATTTTATTGTACCT